>NC_143450.1:18386582-19778853 GCF_987193195.1 Phasianus colchicus | reverse complement strand
CCTAACCCTAACCCTAACCCTAACCCTAACCCTAACCCTAACCCTAACCCTAACCCTAACCCTAACCCTAACCCTAACCCTAACCCTAACCCTAACCCTAACCCTAACCCTAACCCTAACCCTAACCCTAACCCTAACCCTAACCCTAACCCTAACCCTAACCCTAACCCTAACCCTAACCCTAACCCTAACCCTAACCCTAACCCTAACCCTAACCCTAACCCTAACCCTAACCCTAACCCTAACCCTAACCCTAACCCTAACCCTAACCCTAACCCTAACCCTAACCCTAACCCTAACCCTAACCCTAACCCTAACCCTAACCCTAACCCTAACCCTAACCCTAACCCTAACCCTAACCCTAACCCTAACCCTAACCCTAACCCTAACCCTAACCCTAACCCTAACCCTAACCCTAACCCTAACCCTAACCCTAACCCTAACCCTAACCCTAACCCTAACCCTAACCCTAACCCTAACCCTAACCCTAACCCTAACCCTAACCCTAACCCTAACCCTAACCCTAACCCTAACCCTAACCCTAACCCTAACCCTAACCCTAACCCTAACCCTAACCCTAACCCTAACCCTAACCCTAACCCTAACCCTAACCCTAACCCTAACCCTAACCCTAACCCTAACCCTAACCCTAACCCTAACCCTAACCCTAACCCTAACCCTAACCCTAACCCTAACCCTAACCCTAACCCTAACCCTAACCCTAACCCTAACCCTAACCCTAACCCTAACCCTAACCCTAACCCTAACCCTAACCCTAACCCTAACCCTAACCCTAACCCTAACCCTAACCCTAACCCTAACCCTAACCCTAACCCTAACCCTAACCCTAACCCTAACCCTAACCCTAACCCTAACCCTAACCCTAACCCTAACCCTAACCCTAACCCTAACCCTAACCCTAACCCTAACCCTAACCCTAACCCTAACCCTAACCCTAACCCTAACCCTAACCCTAACCCTAACCCTAACCCTAACCCTAACCCTAACCCTAACCCTAACCCTAACCCTAACCCTAACCCTAACCCTAACCCTAACCCTAACCCTAACCCTAACCCTAACCCTAACCCTAACCCTAACCCTAACCCTAACCCTAACCCTAACCCTAACCCTAACCCTAACCCTAACCCTAACCCTAACCCTAACCCTAACCCTAACCCTAACCCTAACCCTAACCCTAACCCTAACCCTAACCCTAACCCTAACCCTAACCCTAACCCTAACCCTAACCCTAACCCTAACCCTAACCCTAACCCTAACCCTAACCCTAACCCTAACCCTAACCCTAACCCTAACCCTAACCCTAACCCTAACCCTAACCCTAACCCTAACCCTAACCCTAACCCTAACCCTAACCCTAACCCTAACCCTAACCCTAACCCTAACCCTAACCCTAACCCTAACCCTAACCCTAACCCTAACCCTAACCCTAACCCTAACCCTAACCCTAACCCTAACCCTAACCCTAACCCTAACCCTAACCCTAACCCTAACCCTAACCCTAACCCTAACCCTAACCCTAACCCTAACCCTAACCCTAACCCTAACCCTAACCCTAACCCTAACCCTAACCCTAACCCTAACCCTAACCCTAACCCTAACCCTAACCCTAACCCTAACCCTAACCCTAACCCTAACCCTAACCCTAACCCTAACCCTAACCCTAACCCTAACCCTAACCCTAACCCTAACCCTAACCCTAACCCTAACCCTAACCCTAACCCTAACCCTAACCCTAACCCTAACCCTAACCCTAACCCTAACCCTAACCCTAACCCTAACCCTAACCCTAACCCTAACCCTAACCCTAACCCTAACCCTAACCCTAACCCTAACCCTAACCCTAACCCTAACCCTAACCCTAACCCTAACCCTAACCCTAACCCTAACCCTAACCCTAACCCTAACCCTAACCCTAACCCTAACCCTAACCCTAACCCTAACCCTAACCCTAACCCTAACCCTAACCCTAACCCTAACCCTAACCCTAACCCTAACCCTAACCCTAACCCTAACCCTAACCCTAACCCTAACCCTAACCCTAACCCTAACCCTAACCCTAACCCTAACCCTAACCCTAACCCTAACCCTAACCCTAACCCTAACCCTAACCCTAACCCTAACCCTAACCCTAACCCTAACCCTAACCCTAACCCTAACCCTAACCCTAACCCTAACCCTAACCCTAACCCTAACCCTAACCCTAACCCTAACCCTAACCCTAACCCTAACCCTAACCCTAACCCTAACCCTAACCCTAACCCTAACCCTAACCCTAACCCTAACCCTAACCCTAACCCTAACCCTAACCCTAACCCTAACCCTAACCCTAACCCTAACCCTAACCCTAACCCTAACCCTAACCCTAACCCTAACCCTAACCCTAACCCTAACCCTAACCCTAACCCTAACCCTAACCCTAACCCTAACCCTAACCCTAACCCTAACCCTAACCCTAACCCTAACCCTAACCCTAACCCTAACCCTAACCCTAACCCTAACCCTAACCCTAACCCTAACCCTAACCCTAACCCTAACCCTAACCCTAACCCTAACCCTAACCCTAACCCTAACCCTAACCCTAACCCTAACCCTAACCCTAACCCTAACCCTAACCCTAACCCTAACCCTAACCCTAACCCTAACCCTAACCCTAACCCTAACCCTAACCCTAACCCTAACCCTAACCCTAACCCTAACCCTAACCCTAACCCTAACCCTAACCCTAACCCTAACCCTAACCCTAACCCTAACCCTAACCCTAACCCTAACCCTAACCCTAACCCTAACCCTAACCCTAACCCTAACCCTAACCCTAACCCTAACCCTAACCCTAACCCTAACCCTAACCCTAACCCTAACCCTAACCCTAACCCTAACCCTAACCCTAACCCTAACCCTAACCCTAACCCTAACCCTAACCCTAACCCTAACCCTAACCCTAACCCTAACCCTAACCCTAACCCTAACCCTAACCCTAACCCTAACCCTAACCCTAACCCTAACCCTAACCCTAACCCTAACCCTAACCCTAACCCTAACCCTAACCCTAACCCTAACCCTAACCCTAACCCTAACCCTAACCCTAACCCTAACCCTAACCCTAACCCTAACCCTAACCCTAACCCTAACCCTAACCCTAACCCTAACCCTAACCCTAACCCTAACCCTAACCCTAACCCTAACCCTAACCCTAACCCTAACCCTAACCCTAACCCTAACCCTAACCCTAACCCTAACCCTAACCCTAACCCTAACCCTAACCCTAACCCTAACCCTAACCCTAACCCTAACCCTAACCCTAACCCTAACCCTAACCCTAACCCTAACCCTAACCCTAACCCTAACCCTAACCCTAACCCTAACCCTAACCCTAACCCTAACCCTAACCCTAACCCTAACCCTAACCCTAACCCTAACCCTAACCCTAACCCTAACCCTAACCCTAACCCTAACCCTAACCCTAACCCTAACCCTAACCCTAACCCTAACCCTAACCCTAACCCTAACCCTAACCCTAACCCTAACCCTAACCCTAACCCTAACCCTAACCCTAACCCTAACCCTAACCCTAACCCTAACCCTAACCCTAACCCTAACCCTAACCCTAACCCTAACCCTAACCCTAACCCTAACCCTAACCCTAACCCTAACCCTAACCCTAACCCTAACCCTAACCCTAACCCTAACCCTAACCCTAACCCTAACCCTAACCCTAACCCTAACCCTAACCCTAACCCTAACCCTAACCCTAACCCTAACCCTAACCCTAACCCTAACCCTAACCCTAACCCTAACCCTAACCCTAACCCTAACCCTAACCCTAACCCTAACCCTAACCCTAACCCTAACCCTAACCCTAACCCTAACCCTAACCCTAACCCTAACCCTAACCCTAACCCTAACCCTAACCCTAACCCTAACCCTAACCCTAACCCTAACCCTAACCCTAACCCTAACCCTAACCCTAACCCTAACCCTAACCCTAACCCTAACCCTAACCCTAACCCTAACCCTAACCCTAACCCTAACCCTAACCCTAACCCTAACCCTAACCCTAACCCTAACCCTAACCCTAACCCTAACCCTAACCCTAACCCTAACCCTAACCCTAACCCTAACCCTAACCCTAACCCTAACCCTAACCCTAACCCTAACCCTAACCCTAACCCTAACCCTAACCCTAACCCTAACCCTAACCCTAACCCTAACCCTAACCCTAACCCTAACCCTAACCCTAACCCTAACCCTAACCCTAACCCTAACCCTAACCCTAACCCTAACCCTAACCCTAACCCTAACCCTAACCCTAACCCTAACCCTAACCCTAACCCTAACCCTAACCCTAACCCTAACCCTAACCCTAACCCTAACCCTAACCCTAACCCTAACCCTAACCCTAACCCTAACCCTAACCCTAACCCTAACCCTAACCCTAACCCTAACCCTAACCCTAACCCTAACCCTAACCCTAACCCTAACCCTAACCCTAACCCTAACCCTAACCCTAACCCTAACCCTAACCCTAACCCTAACCCTAACCCTAACCCTAACCCTAACCCTAACCCTAACCCTAACCCTAACCCTAACCCTAACCCTAACCCTAACCCTAACCCTAACCCTAACCCTAACCCTAACCCTAACCCTAACCCTAACCCTAACCCTAACCCTAACCCTAACCCTAACCCTAACCCTAACCCTAACCCTAACCCTAACCCTAACCCTAACCCTAACCCTAACCCTAACCCTAACCCTAACCCTAACCCTAACCCTAACCCTAACCCTAACCCTAACCCTAACCCTAACCCTAACCCTAACCCTAACCCTAACCCTAACCCTAACCCTAACCCTAACCCTAACCCTAACCCTAACCCTAACCCTAACCCTAACCCTAACCCTAACCCTAACCCTAACCCTAACCCTAACCCTAACCCTAACCCTAACCCTAACCCTAACCCTAACCCTAACCCTAACCCTAACCCTAACCCTAACCCTAACCCTAACCCTAACCCTAACCCTAACCCTAACCCTAACCCTAACCCTAACCCTAACCCTAACCCTAACCCTAACCCTAACCCTAACCCTAACCCTAACCCTAACCCTAACCCTAACCCTAACCCTAACCCTAACCCTAACCCTAACCCTAACCCTAACCCTAACCCTAACCCTAACCCTAACCCTAACCCTAACCCTAACCCTAACCCTAACCCTAACCCTAACCCTAACCCTAACCCTAACCCTAACCCTAACCCTAACCCTAACCCTAACCCTAACCCTAACCCTAACCCTAACCCTAACCCTAACCCTAACCCTAACCCTAACCCTAACCCTAACCCTAACCCTAACCCTAACCCTAACCCTAACCCTAACCCTAACCCTAACCCTAACCCTAACCCTAACCCTAACCCTAACCCTAACCCTAACCCTAACCCTAACCCTAACCCTAACCCTAACCCTAACCCTAACCCTAACCCTAACCCTAACCCTAACCCTAACCCTAACCCTAACCCTAACCCTAACCCTAACCCTAACCCTAACCCTAACCCTAACCCTAACCCTAACCCTAACCCTAACCCTAACCCTAACCCTAACCCTAACCCTAACCCTAACCCTAACCCTAACCCTAACCCTAACCCTAACCCTAACCCTAACCCTAACCCTAACCCTAACCCTAACCCTAACCCTAACCCTAACCCTAACCCTAACCCTAACCCTAACCCTAACCCTAACCCTAACCCTAACCCTAACCCTAACCCTAACCCTAACCCTAACCCTAACCCTAACCCTAACCCTAACCCTAACCCTAACCCTAACCCTAACCCTAACCCTAACCCTAACCCTAACCCTAACCCTAACCCTAACCCTAACCCTAACCCTAACCCTAACCCTAACCCTAACCCTAACCCTAACCCTAACCCTAACCCTAACCCTAACCCTAACCCTAACCCTAACCCTAACCCTAACCCTAACCCTAACCCTAACCCTAACCCTAACCCTAACCCTAACCCTAACCCTAACCCTAACCCTAACCCTAACCCTAACCCTAACCCTAACCCTAACCCTAACCCTAACCCTAACCCTAACCCTAACCCTAACCCTAACCCTAACCCTAACCCTAACCCTAACCCTAACCCTAACCCTAACCCTAACCCTAACCCTAACCCTAACCCTAACCCTAACCCTAACCCTAACCCTAACCCTAACCCTAACCCTAACCCTAACCCTAACCCTAACCCTAACCCTAACCCTAACCCTAACCCTAACCCTAACCCTAACCCTAACCCTAACCCTAACCCTAACCCTAACCCTAACCCTAACCCTAACCCTAACCCTAACCCTAACCCTAACCCTAACCCTAACCCTAACCCTAACCCTAACCCTAACCCTAACCCTAACCCTAACCCTAACCCTAACCCTAACCCTAACCCTAACCCTAACCCTAACCCTAACCCTAACCCTAACCCTAACCCTAACCCTAACCCTAACCCTAACCCTAACCCTAACCCTAACCCTAACCCTAACCCTAACCCTAACCCTAACCCTAACCCTAACCCTAACCCTAACCCTAACCCTAACCCTAACCCTAACCCTAACCCTAACCCTAACCCTAACCCTAACCCTAACCCTAACCCTAACCCTAACCCTAACCCTAACCCTAACCCTAACCCTAACCCTAACCCTAACCCTAACCCTAACCCTAACCCTAACCCTAACCCTAACCCTAACCCTAACCCTAACCCTAACCCTAACCCTAACCCTAACCCTAACCCTAACCCTAACCCAACCCTAACCCAACCCTAACCCTAACCCTAACCCTAACCCTAACCCTAACCCTAACCCTAACCCTAACCCTAACCCTAACCCTAACCCTAACCCTAACCCTAACCCTAACCCTAACCCTAACCCTAACCCTAACCCTAACCCTAACCCTAACCCTAACCCTAACCCTAACCCTAACCCTAACCCTAACCCTAACCCTAACCCTAACCCTAACCCTAACCCTAACCCTAACCCTAACCCTAACCCTAACCCTAACCCTAACCCTAACCCTAACCCTAACCCTAACCCTAACCCTAACCCTAACCCTAACCCTAACCCTAACCCTAACCCTAACCCTAACCCTAACCCTAACCCTAACCCTAACCCTAACCCTAACCCTAACCCTAACCCTAACCCTAACCCTAACCCTAACCCTAACCCTAACCCTAACCCTAACCCTAACCCTAACCCTAACCCTAACCCTAACCCTAACCCTAACCCTAACCCTAACCCTAACCCTAACCCTAACCCTAACCCCCCTCAATAGCAGTTTATATCTCAGGCCATCCAAAAGGATATGCAAGTCTCAGACTGGCCGGGAAGGAAAGCAAATTGCCTCCAACGTCCCTTGGGTGTTGCTTACAGGGTTGGGTTAGCCCTGCGGTAGAAACAAACAAAGCAAAGCTAACCCAACCCCGTAAGCAAGGCAAAGCTGCAGCCAATTTGGTTGAGATTGATTGCACATGCTGAAATCAGCACAACTCTCATCACGGCCACAAAGGGGCGCAAGTCTCTAAGTGGCCGGGAAGGAACACAGCCTCCAGCAGCCCTTGGGCATTGGTTACGGGGTTGGGTTAGCCCTGCGGTAGAAACAAACAAAGCAAAGCTAACCCAACCCCGTAAGCAAGGCAAAGCTAAAGCCAATTTGGTTGAGATTAATCAACTGTACATGCTGAAATCAGCACAACTCTCAAAATGGCCACAGTGGAGCACGAGTCTCAGACTGGCCGGGAAGGAAGGCAAATGGCCTCCAACGGCCCTTGGGTGTTGCTTACAGGGTTGGGTTAGCCCTGCGGTAGAAACAAACAAAGCAAAGCTAACCCAACCCCGTAAGCAAGGCAAAGCTACAGCCAATTTGGTTGACATTGATTGCACATGCTGAAATCAGCGCAACTCTCATCACGGCCACAAAGGGGCGCGAGTCTCAAAGTGGCCGGGAAGGAACACAGCCTCCAGCGGCCCTTGGGCATTGGTTACGGGGTTGGGTTAGCCCTGCGGTAGAAACAAACAAAGCAAAGCTAACCCAACCCCGTAAGCAAGGCAAAGCTAAAGCCAATTTGGTTGAGATTAATCAACTGTACATGCTGAAATCAGCGCAACTCTCAAAATGGCCACAATGGGGCACGAGTCTCAGACTGGCCGGGAAGGAAGGCAAATGGCCTCCAACGGCCCTTGGGTGTTGCTTACAGGGTTGGGTTAGCCCTGCGGTAGAAACAAACAAAGCAAAGCTAACCCAACCCCGTAAGCAAGGCAAAGCTAAAGCCAATTTGGTTGAGATTAATCAACTGTACATGCTGAAATCAGCACAACTCTCAAAATGGCCACAGTGGAGCACGAGTCTCAGACTGGCCGGGAAGGAAGGCAAATGGCCTCCAACGGCCCTTGGGTGTTGCTTACAGGGTTGGGTTAGCCCTGCGGTAGAAACAAACAAAGCAAAGCTAACCCAACCCCGTAAGCAAGGCAAAGCTACAGCCAATTTGGTTGACATTGATTGCACATGCTGAAATCAGCGCAACTCTCATCACGGCCACAAAGGGGCGCGAGTCTCAAAGTGGCCGGGAAGGAACACAGCCTCCAGCGGCCCTTGGGCATTGGTTACGGGGTTGGGTTAGCCCTGCGGTAGAAACAAACAAAGCAAAGCTAACCCAACCCCGTAAGCAAGGCAAAGCTAAAGCCAATTTGGTTGAGATTAATCAACTGTACATGCTGAAATCAGCGCAACTCTCAAAATGGCCACAATGGGGCACGAGTCTCAGACTGGCCGGGAAGGAAGGCAAATGGCCTCCAACGGCCCTTGGGTGTTGCTTACAGGGTTGGGTTAGCCCTGCGGTAGAAACAAACAAAGCAAAGCTAACCCAACCCCGTAAGCAAGGCAAAGCTAAAGCCAATTTGGTTGAGATTAATCAACTGTACATGCTGAAATCAGCACAACTCTCAAAATGGCCACAGTGGAGCACGAGTCTCAGACTGGCCGGGAAGGAAGGCAAATGGCCTCCAACGGCCCTTGGGTGTTGCTTACAGGGTTGGGTTAGCCCTGCGGTAGAAACAAACAAAGCAAAGCTAACCCAACCCCGTAAGCAAGGCAAAGCTACAGCCAATTTGGTTGACATTGATTGCACATGCTGAAATCAGCGCAACTCTCATCACGGCCACAAAGGGGCGCGAGTCTCAAAGTGGCCGGGAAGGAACACAGCCTCCAGCGGCCCTTGGGCATTGGTTACGGGGTTGGGTTAGCCCTGCGGTAGAAACAAACAAAGCAAAGCTAACCCAACCCCGTAAGCAAGGCAAAGCTAAAGCCAATTTGGTTGAGATTAATCAACTGTACATGCTGAAATCAGCGCAACTCTCAAAATGGCCACAATGGGGCACGAGTCTCAGACTGGCCGGGAAGGAAGGCAAATGGCCTCCAACGGCCCTTGGGTGTTGCTTACAGGGTTGGGTTAGCCCTGCGGTAGAAACAAACAAAGCAAAGCTAACCCAACCCCGTAAGCAAGGCAAAGCTAAAGCCAATTTGGTTGATGCAAAATGACTGCAAAGCCAATTTGATTGATGCAAAAAGTCTGCAAAGCTAAAGCCAATTTGGTTGACATAAATGATACACATACTGAAATCAGCACAACTCTCAAAATGGCCACAAAGGGGCATGAGTCTTAAACTGGCTGGGAAGGAACACAAAATCACATGAGAAGGAAGGATTGGTTGGCATGGAAGTAGAAGGGCCCTAAGGAAGGGTGTGGGTGGGTTGGATTTGCTAGGCTGACGCCAATGGGGTGAACTATAATGAGAACAAGTACTGCATTCCACACATTGCCTGCAATGACCTTGGGCAGTGGTAGGGGCTTGTGGCAGAGTGAAAGGAAGACTACGGGAAGGGAAGAGACCAGGAGATATGAGTAACAGCTCAACTGAACTAAGCTGGTGGTGACTGTGGGAGGCCTGGAAACAGCATGGCATCCCAGGGGGGAAGTCATCGACTGGAAGTGTCAAAGGCATCTTTGCCTGCAATACAGAGAGACACACTTTAGAAAGAGGAACGCCAAGACACAAACAGCGCTCACCATAAGACCACCCCCCACAAAATGTGCAAGCAAAAGACCACCCCAACAAATGGCTTAAGATTAAGGTTAGGAGTATTTAACAGGAAAGATGTAGGATTATTTTTAGTATTACTAAATACTAAAAGATTACAGATAAGTTTAGTGCACCATTAGAGGGTAGGTTCAGGGTTAATTTGGACAGCTAGTATAGTTATCTATACAGTCATGCTTACAATTAGCACTACATTTGTTGTTCAGAGCTCATTAAGGTTGGGGTGAAGATATTACAGTTAGGGTTATTAGGATCATGCTCAGAGTGACTGTTAGGGAAAGCGGAGGCAAAGGCAAGAACACTGAAGCAAACACCAAAACAGAGTGCAAAGGTATAGACAGTACCCAAAAGAGGGCAACATCAAAGGCAAGGCTAAGTCATGGAAAACAACAAAGAAGGCCGCGTCAGAGGCCGGGCCCAAAGAGAAGGCCGCGTCAGAGGCCGGGCCCAAAGAGAAGGCCGCGTCAGAGGCCGGGCCCAAAGAGAAGGCCGCGTCAGAGGCCGGGCCCAAAGAGAAGGCCGCGTCAGAGGCCGGGCCCAAAGAGAAGGCCGCGTCAGAGGCCGGGCCCAAAGAGAAGGCCGCGTCAGAGGCCGGGCCCAAAGAGAAGGCCGCGTCAGAGGCCGGGCCCAAAGAGAAGGCCGCGTCAGAGGCCGGGCCCAAAGAGAAGGCCGCGTCAGAGGCCGGGCCCAAAGAGAAGGCCGCGTCAGAGGCCGGGCCCAAAGAGAAGGCCGCGTCAGAGGCCGGGCCCAAAGAGAAGGCCGCGTCAGAGGCCGGGCCCAAAGAGAAGGCCTCAGGGAATGCCAAACCAGCACAAGACTGAAGAGAAGGCCTCAGGGAATGCCAAACCAGCACAAGACTGAAGAGAAGGCCGCAGGGAATGCCAAACCAGCACAAGACTGAAGAGAAGGCCGCAGGGAATGCCAAACCAGCACAAGACTGAAGAGAAGGCCGCAGGGAATGCCAAACCAGCACAAGACTAAAGAGACCATTACATAGAACGCCAAAACAGAGGGCAGGGCCCAAGAAAACGCTGCCAGGAACACCAAAACAGAGGGCAGGGCCCAAGAAAACACTGCCAGGAACGCCAAAACAGAGGGCAGGGCCCAAGAAAACACTGCCAGGAACACCAAAACAGAGGGCAGGGCCCAAGAAAACGCTGCCAGGAACACCAAAACAGAGGGCAGGGCCCAAGAAAACGCTGCCAGGAACGCCAAAACGGAGGGCAGGGCCCAAGAAAACGCTGCCAGGAACGCCAAAACGGAGGGCAAGGCCCAAGAAAACACTGCCAGGAACGCCAAAACGGAGGGCAAAGCCCAAGAAAACGCTACCAGGAACACCAAAACAGAGGGCAGGGCCAAAGAAAACGCTACCAGGAACGCCAAAACAGAGGGCAGGGCCAAAGAAAACGCTACCAGGAGCACCAAAATGGAGGGCAGGGCCCAAGAAAACGCCACCACAGACACCAAAACAGAGACCAAAGAGAATGCTGCAGGAGATAATCAGGCAAAGAGGAGAGGAAAGGGGAAGGCAGAAGGAAGAGAACGGACAGCCTGTAAGGCACGCTGAAATGCAGGAATGAACTCCGGGTACCCTACCTTGTGTCTTACTAAGTAATGGGTAAACATTGCCCTTACCTCTTGGGCAGATTATTACCGTCAGCAAAGTTGGCTTCCGGGGCATCGCAGGAAATGCAGAATTCTGTTCCGGGCTGTTGTCATGAAGAGCCACAGGTTGCTCTGTGCAGTTGTTATGGCACTCAGGAGTGCCACAGCTCCCCGCTGCCACCTGTTGGACACAATACAGTAATGAAGGCACTATCCCACATACGCAAGGGCTGCACCCTGTGCACACAACTTATTAACAACAACAACAACTGTTAAACTAACTATGACTTCTTTTCTGCACTACGATTGGGATGAAGGTTAATTTGACAGAAAACAAGGGGTGTTATTTTTATTGCTGCATTTCGGGTTAGAGACATTTTTTTTTACATCACGCTAAGGGTTAGGTTTACAGATGCATTGCAGGTTAATGTAATTATCATTAGAGTTCCCATTAAGCTAGGGGTTCAGGTCAAGATCAAAATTAACGCTGCCTCCCAGCCAATCCCAGAGAGCCAAAGGCAAAGGCGTGCCAAACTCCCAGGACAAGCAAAGGGAAATCTGAGGTAAAGGCAAAGCAAACAGCAAAGGCTAAGGGAAGGGCAAAAGCAAGGAGAATGCCCAATGAAAGGCTATGGTGAGGGCAAGGGCAAGGAGAGCACAGCAGGGAAGGCCAACAGCAAAGGCCGAGAAAACACAGCAAGAAATGCCTAGGTGAGGGCTAAGAGCACACGGCAGGATGTGCCAAAACAGGAGGCCGAGAGGACGTGGCAGGGAACGCCAGGACAAGCGGCCAAAGAGAACATGGCAAAGGAAGCCAATGCAGAAGGCCAAGAGAAGGTGGCTGGGTAGGCCAAAACAGGAGGCCAAGGAGAATGCCACAGGGAAGGGAACGCCAAACAGGACGCCGAGGAGGACATCACAGGGAACGCCCGGGCAAGGGCTACGAGATGGCAGGAAGTGCCGAGGACAACGGCCAAGAGAACATGGCAAGAAATACCAAAACAGAAGGCTAAGAGAACACAGCAGTAAATGCCTAGGCAAGGGCTAAGAGAACATGGCAGGAAGTGCCAAAACAGGAAGCCAAGAGGATGTGGCAGGGAACTCCAGAACAAGTGGCCAGAGAGAACATGGCAAAGAAAGCCCATGCAGAAGGCCAAGAGAAGGTGGCTGGGTAGGCCAAAACAGGAGGCCAAGGAGAATGCCACAGGGAACGCCCAGGCAATGGCTATGAGATGGCAGGAAATGCTGAGGACAACAGCCAAGAGAACAAGGCAAGAAATGCCGAAACACGAGGCCAAGAGAACATGGCAAGAAACACCAAAACCAAATGCTGAAGAGAATGCAGCAAAGAAAGCTAAGTACAATGGCCACGACAATGGGGCACAGAACACCAAAACAGGACAGCAAGAAAATGCAGTAGAGAATGTCTAGGGTAAAGAGAAGGAGAACACTGCAGTGAAAGGCCAGAGACAAATAGAATGTGGGAAGAAAAGGACAGGCAGCCTTTGGGGTACCCTAAAATGCAATAAAGAGCTCCGGGAGTGCTACATTGTACCACGCTACATAATGGGTAAACATTGGTGTGCGTACGCTGCCCTTACCTGCTGGGCAGACAATTACCAGTCAGCAAAGTCGGCTTCCAGGGCATCCCAGGAAAAGCGGATTTCTGTTCCAAGCTGTTCTTATGAGGAGCCACAGATCTCTCCGTGCAGTTTTTATGGTGCCCGGGAACACCGCACCTCTCCGCTGCCACCTGTTGGACACAATACAGTAATGAAGGCACTGCCCCACATATGCAGGGGCTGCACCCTGTGCACACTGCTCTAATGATGTCACAAAGGAGCATTAGGGATAAAATTAATGCTATTTGTTGGCTTGAATTGTTAAACTAACTACAACTTCTTTTCTGCACTACGATTGGGACGAAGGTTAATTTGACAGAAAACAAGGGGTGTTATTTTTATTGCTGCATTTCGGGTTAGAGACATTTTTTTTTACATCACGCTAAGGGTTAGGTTTACAGATGCATTGCAGGTTAATGTAATTATCATTAGAGTTCCCATTAAGCTAGGGGTTCAGGTCAAGATCAAAATTAACGCTGCCTCCCAGCCAATCCCAGAGAGCCAAAGGCAAAGGCGTGCCAAACTGCCAGGACAAGCAAAGGGAAATCTGAGGTAAAGGCAAAGCAAACAGCTAAGGCTAAGGGAAGGGCAAAAGCAAGGAAAATACCCAGTGATAAGCTATGGTGAGGGCAAGGAGAGCACAGCAGGGAAGGCCAACAGCAAAGGCCGAGAAAACACAGCAAGAAACACCAAAACAGAAGGCCAAGAGAACATGGCAAGAAATGCCTAGGCAAGAGCTAAGAGAACATGGCAAGAAATGCCAAAACAGGAGGCCGAGAGGACGTGGCAGGGAACGCCAGGACAAGCGGCCAAAGAGAACATGGCAAAGGAAGCCAATGCAGAAGGCCAAGAGAAGGTGGCTGGGTAGGCCAAAACAGGAGGCCAAGGAGAATGCCACAGGGAAGGGAACGCCAAACAGGACGCCGAGGAGGACATCACAGGGAACGCCCGGGCAAGGGCTACGAGATGGCAGGAAGTGCCGAGGACAACGGCCAAGAGAACATGGCAAGAAATACCAAAACAGAAGGCTAAGAGAACACAGCAGTAAATGCCTAGGCAAGGGCTAAGAGAACATGGCAGGAAGTGCCAAAACAGGAAGCCAAGAGGATGTGGCAGGGAACTCCAGAACAAGTGGCCAGAGAGAACATGGCAAAGAAAGCCCATGCAGAAGGCCAAGAGAAGGTGGCTGGGTAGGCCAAAACAGGAGGCCAAGGAGAATGCCACAGGGAACGCCCAGGCAATGGCTATGAGATGGCAGGAAATGCTGAGGACAACAGCCAAGAGAACAAGGCAAGAAATGCCGAAACACGAGGCCAAGAGAACATGGCAAGAAACACCAAAACCAAATGCTGAAGAGAATGCAGCAAAGAAAGCTAAGTACAATGGCCACGACAATGGGGCACAGAACACCAAAACAGGACAGCAAGAAAATGCAGTAGAGAATGTCTAGGGTAAAGAGAAGGAGAACACTGCAGTGAAAGGCCAGAGACAAATAGAATGTGGGAAGAAAAGGACAGGCAGCCTTTGGGGTACCCTAAAATGCAATAAAGAGCTCCGGGAGTGCTACATTGTACCACGCTACATAATGGGTAAACATTGGTGTGCGTACGCTGCCCTTACCTGCTGGGCAGACAATTACCAGTCAGCAAAGTCGGCTTCCAGGGCATCCCAGGAAAAGCGGATTTCTGTTCCAAGCTGTTCTTATGAGGAGCCACAGATCTCTCCGTGCAGTTTTTATGGTGCCCGGGAACACCGCACCTCTCCGCTGCCACCTGTTGGACACAATACAGTAATGAAGGCACTGCCCCACATATGCAGGGGCTGCACCCTGTGCACACTGCTCTAATGATGTCACAAAGGAGCATTAGGGATAAAATTAATGCTATTTGTTGGCTTGAATTGTTAAACTAACTACAACTTCTTTTCTGCACTACGATTGGGACGAAGGTTAATTTGACAGAAAACAAGGGGTGTTATTTTTATTGCTGCATTTCGGGTTAGAGACATTTTTTTTTACATCACGCTAAGGGTTAGGTTTACAGATGCATTGCAGGTTAATGTAATTATCATTAGAGTTCCCATTAAGCTAGGGGTTCAGGTCAAGATCAAAATTAACGCTGCCTCCCAGCCAATCCCAGAGAGCCAAAGGCAAAGGCGTGCCAAACTGCCAGGACAAGCAAAGGGAAATCTGAGGTAAAGGCAAAGCAAACAGCTAAGGCTAAGGGAAGGGCAAAAGCAAGGAAAATACCCAGTGATAAGCTATGGTGAGGGCAAGGAGAGCACAGCAGGGAAGGCCAACAGCAAAGGCCGAGAAAACACAGCAAGAAACACCAAAACAGAAGGCCAAGAGAACATGGCAAGAAATGCCTAGGCAAGAGCTAAGAGAACATGGCAAGAAATGCCAAAACAGGAGGCCGAGAGGACGTGGCAGGGAACGCCAGGACAAGCGGCCAAAGAGAACATGGCAAAGGAAGCCAATGCAGAAGGCCAAGAGAAGGTGGCTGGGTAGGCCAAAACAGGAGGCCAAGGAGAATGCCACAGGGAACGCCAAAACAGAAGGCAAAGGTATAGACAGCACCCAAGGGAAGGCAACATCAAAGACAAGGCAAAGTCATGGAGAACAACAAAGGGAAGGCCTCGCCAGAGGCCGGGCCTCAAGGGACAGCCTCGGGAATGCCAAAATGAAGGACAAGATCAAAGAGAATGCCGCAAGGAACACCAAAACAGCACAAGACTGATGAGACCATTGCACAGAACACCAAAACAGAGGGCAAAAACCAAGATAATGCCACAGGCAATGCCAAAACGGAGGGCAGGGCCCAATAGAACAATGCAGGGAACGCCAAAACGGAGGGCAAGGCTCAAGAGAACAATGCACGGAACGCCAAAACGGAGGGCAGGGCCCAAGTAAACACCGCCAGGAACGCCAAAACGGAGGGCAGGGCCCAAGAAAACACCGCCAGGAACGCCAAAACGGAGGGCAGGGCCCAAGAAAACACCGCCAGGAACGCCAAAACGGAGGGCAGGGCCCAAGAAAACACCGCCAGGAACGCCAAAATGGAGGGCAGGGCCCAAGAAAACACCGCCAGGAACGCCAAAACAGAGGGCAGGGCCCAAGAAAACAATGGAGAAAATGCCAAAACGGAGGGCAAGGCCCAAGAAAACACCGCCAGGAACGCCAAAATGGAGGGCAGGGCCAAAGAAAACACCGCCAGGAACACCAAAATGGAGGGCAGGGCCCAAGAAAACACCGCCAGGAACGCCAAAACACTGGGCAAGGCACAAGAGAATGCCACCACAGACATCAGAACAGAGACCAAAGAGAAAGCTGCAGGAAATAACTAGGCACAGAGGAGAGGCAAGGGGAACGCAGAAGGAAGAGAACGGACAGCCTGTAAGGCACGCTGAAATGCAGAAATGAACTCCGGGTACCCTACCTTGTGTCTTACTAAGTAATGGGTAAACATTGCCCTTACCTGTTGGGCAGATTATTACCGTCAGCACAGTTGGCTTCCGGGGCATCGCAGGAAATGCAGATTTCTGTTCCTGGCTGTTGTCATGAAGAGCCACAGATCACTCTGTGCAGTTTTTACAGCGCTCAGGAGCGCCACAGCTCTCCGCTGCCACCTGTTGGACACAATACAGTAATGAAGGCACTATCCCACATATGCAAGGGCTGCACCCTGTGCACACAACTTATTAACAACAACAACAACTGTTAAACTAACTACAACTTCTTTTCTGCACTACGATTGGGATGAAGGTTAATTTGACAGAAAACAAGGGGTGTTATTTTTATTGCTGCATTTCGGGTTAGAGACATTTTTTTTTACATCACGCTAAGGGTTAGGTTTACAGATGCATTGCAGGTTAATGTAATTATCATTAGAGTTCCCATTAAGCTAGGGGTTCAGGTCAAGATCAAAATTAACGCTGCCTCCCAGCCAATCCCAGAGAGCCAAAGGCAAAGGCGTGCCAAACTGCCAGGACAAGCAAAGGGAAATCTGAGGTAAAGGCAAAGCAAACAGCTAAGGCTAAGGGAAGGGCAAAAGCAAGGAAAATACCCAGTGATAAGCTATGGTGAGGGCAAGGAGAGCACAGCAGGGAAGGCCAACAGCAAAGGCCGAGAAAACACAGCAAGAAACACCAAAACAGAAGGCCAAGAGAACATGGCAAGAAATGCCTAGGCAAGAGCTAAGAGAACATGGCAAGAAATGCCAAAACAGGAGGCCGAGAGGACGTGGCAGGGAACGCCAGGACAAGCGGCCAAAGAGAACATGGCAAAGAAAGCCAATGCAGAAGGCCAAGAGAAGGTGGCTGGGTAGGCCAAAACAGGAGGCCAAGGAGAATGCCACAGGGAAGGGAACGCCAAACAGGACGCCGAGGAGGACATCACAGGGAACGCCCGGGCAAGGGCTACGAGATGGCAGGAAGTGCCGAGGACAACGGCCAAGAGAACATGGCAAGAAATACCAAAACAGAAGGCTAAGAGAACACAGCAGTAAATGCCTAGGCAAGGGCTAAGAGAACATGGCAGGAAGTGCCAAAACAGGAAGCCAAGAGGATGTGGCAGGGAACTCCAGAACAAGTGGCCAGAGAGAACATGGCAAAGAAAGCCCATGCAGAAGGCCAAGAGAAGGTGGCTGGGTAGGCCAAAACAGGAGGCCAAGGAGAATGCCACAGGGAACGCCCAGGCAATGGCTATGAGATGGCAGGAAATGCTGAGGACAACAGCCAAGAGAACAAGGCAAGAAATGCCGAAACACGAGGCCAAGAGAACATGGCAAGAAACACCAAAACCAAATGCTGAAGAGAATGCAGCAAAGAAAGCTAAGTACAATGGCCACGACAATGGGGCACAGAACACCAAAACAGGACAGCAAGAAAATGCAGTAGAGAATGTCTAGGGTAAAGAGAAGGAGAACACTGCAGTGAAAGGCCAGAGACAAATAGAATGTGGGAAGAAAAGGACAGGCAGCCTTTGGGGTACCCTAAAATGCAATAAAGAGCTCCGGGAGTGCTACATTGTACCACGCTACATAATGGGTAAACATTGGTGTGCGTACGCTGCCCTTACCTGCTGGGCAGACAATTACCAGTCAGCAAAGTCGGCTTCCAGGGCATCCCAGGAAAAGCGGATTTCTGTTCCAAGCTGTTCTTATGAGGAGCCACAGATCTCTCCGTGCAGTTTTTATGGTGCCCGGGAACACCGCACCTCTCCGCTGCCACCTGTTGGACACAATACAGTAATGAAGGCACTGCCCCACATATGCAGGGGCTGCACCCTGTGCACACTGCTCTAATGATGTCACAAAGGAGCATTAGGGATAAAATTAATGCTATTTGTTGGCTTGAATTGTTAAACTAACTACAACTTCTTTTCTGCACTACGATTGGGACGAAGGTTAATTTGACAGAAAACAAGGGGTGTTATTTTTATTGCTGCATTTCGGGTTAGAGACATTTTTTTTTACATCACGCTAAGGGTTAGGTTTACAGATGCATTGCAGGTTAATGTAATTATCATTAGAGTTCCCATTAAGCTAGGGGTTCAGGTCAAGATCAAAATTAACGCTGCCTCCCAGCCAATCCCAGAGAGCCAAAGGCAAAGGCGTGCCAAACTGCCAGGACAAGCAAAGGGAAATCTGAGGTAAAGGCAAAGCAAACAGCTAAGGCTAAGGGAAGGGCAAAAGCAAGGAAAATACCCAGTGATAAGCTATGGTGAGGGCAAGGAGAGCACAGCAGGGAAGGCCAACAGCAAAGGCCGAGAAAACACAGCAAGAAACACCAAAACAGAAGGCCAAGAGAACATGGCAAGAAATGCCTAGGCAAGAGCTAAGAGAACATGGCAAGAAATGCCAAAACAGGAGGCCGAGAGGACGTGGCAGGGAACGCCAGGACAAGCGGCCAAAGAGAACATGGCAAAGGAAGCCAATGCAGAAGGCCAAGAGAAGGTGGCTGGGTAGGCCAAAACAGGAGGCCAAGGAGAATGCCACAGGGAAGGGAACGCCAAACAGGACGCCGAGGAGGACATCACAGGGAACGCCCGGGCAAGGGCTATGAGATGGCAGGAAGTGCCGAGGACAACGGCCAAGAGAACATGGCAAGAAATACCAAAACAGAAGGCTAAGAGAACACAGCAGTAAATGCCTAGGCAAGGGCTAAGAGAACATGGCAGGAAGTGCCAAAACAGGAAGCCAAGAGGATGTGGCAGGGAACTCCAGAACAAGTGGCCAGAGAGAACATGGCAAAGAAAGCCCATGCAGAAGGCCAAGAGAAGGTGGCTGGGTAGGCCAAAACAGGAGGCCAAGGAGAATGCCACAGGGAACGCCCAGGCAATGGCTATGAGATGGCAGGAAATGCTGAGGACAACAGCCAAGAGAACAAGGCAAGAAATGCCGAAACACGAGGCCAAGAGAACATGGCAAGAAACACCAAAACCAAATGCTGAAGAGAATGCAGCAAAGAAAGCTAAGTACAATGGCCACGACAATGGGGCACAGAACACCAAAACAGGACAGCAAGAAAATGCAGTAGAGAATGTCTAGGGTAAAGAGAAGGAGAACACTGCAGTGAAAGGCCAGAGACAAATAGAATGTGGGAAGAAAAGGACAGGCAGCCTTTGGGGTACCCTAAAATGCAATAAAGAGCTCCGGGAGTGCTACATTGTACCACGCTACATAATGGGTAAACATTGGTGTGCGTACGCTGCCCTTACCTGCTGGGCAGACAATTACCAGTCAGCAAAGTCGGCTTCCAGGGCATCCCAGGAAAAGCGGATTTCTGTTCCAAGCTGTTCTTATGAGGAGCCACAGATCTCTCCGTGCAGTTTTTATGGTGCCCGGGAACACCGCACCTCTCCGCTGCCACCTGTTGGACACAATACAGTAATGAAGGCACTGCCCCACATATGCAGGGGCTGCACCCTGTGCACACTGCTCTAATGATGTCACAAAGGAGCATTAGGGATAAAATTAATGCTATTTGTTGGCTTGAATTGTTAAACTAACTACAACTTCTTTTCTGCACTACGATTGGGACGAAGGTTAATTTGACAGAAAACAAGGGGTGTTATTTTTATTGCTGCATTTCGGGTTAGAGACATTTTTTTTTACATCACGCTAAGGGTTAGGTTTACAGATGCATTGCAGGTTAATGTAATTATCATTAGAGTTCCCATTAAGCTAGGGGTTCAGGTCAAGATCAAAATTAACGCTGCCTCCCAGCCAATCCCAGAGAACCAAAGGCAAAGGCGTGCCAAACTGCCAGGACAAGCAAAGGGAAATCTGAGGTAAAGGCAAAGCAAACAGCTAAGGCTAAGGGAAGGGCAAAAGCAAGGAAAATACCCAGTGATAAGCTATGGTGAGGGCAAGGAGAGCACAGCAGGGAAGGCCAACAGCAAAGGCCGAGAAAACACAGCAAGAAACACCAAAACAGAAGGCCAAGAGAACATGGCAAGAAATGCCTAGGCAAGAGCTAAGAGAACATGGCAAGAAATGCCAAAACAGGAGGCCGAGAGGACGTGGCAGGGAACGCCAGGACAAGCGGCCAAAGAGAACATGGCAAAGAAAGCCAATACAGAAGGCCAAGAGAAGGTGGCTGGGTAGGCCAAAACAGGAGGCCAAGGAGAATGCCACAGGGAAGGGAACGCCAAACAGGACGCCGAGGAGGACATCACAGGGAACGCCCGGGCAAGGGCTACGAGATGGCAGGAAGTGCCGAGGACAACGGCCAAGAGAACATGGCAAGAAATACCAAAACAGAAGGCTAAGAGAACACAGCAGTAAATGCCTAGGCAAGAGCTAAGACAACATGTCAGGAAGTGCCAAAACAGGAAGCCAAGAGGATGTGGCAGGGAACTCCAGAACAAGTGGCCAGAGAGAACATGGCAAAGAAAGCCCATGCAGAAGGCCAAGAGAAGGTGGCTGGGTAGGCCAAAACAGGAGGCCAAGGAGAATGCCACAGGGAACGCCAAAACAGGACACCGAGGAGGATGCCACAGGGAACGCCCAGGCAATGGCTATGAGATGGCAGGAAATGCTGAGGACAATGGCCAAGAGAACATGGCAAGAAACGCCAAAATTAAATGCTGAAGAGAATGCAGCAAAGAAAGCTAAGTACAATGGCCACGACAATGGGGCACAGAACACCAAAACAGGACAGCAAGAAAATGCAGTAGAGAATGTCTAGGGTAAAGAGAAGGAGAACACTGCAGTGAAAGGCCAGAGACAAATAGAATGTGGGAAGAAAAGGACAGGCAGCCTTTGGGGTACCCTAAAATGCAATAAAGGGCTCCGGGAGTGCTACGTTGTACCATGCTACATAATGGGTAAACATTGTTGTGCATACGCTGCCCTTACCTGCTGGGCAGACAATTACCAGTCAGCAAAGTGGGATTCTGGGGCATTCCAGGAAATCCAGCTTTCCGTTTCTAGCTGTTCTCATGAAGATTCACACATCTCTCCATGCAGACGTTACAGCACCTGGGAGAACCACAGCTCCCAGTAATGCTGCACAGTAACGAAAGCACTACCCTGCATACATTGGGGGGCTGCACTCTGTGCATGATGCTGCTCACCAGCAGCACAGTAGCTGAGAACAACACACAAGAAAAGGCTCAAATACCCAATAACACTTTTGCTTCCATCTCCTCTGATACCTGCTCATTATATACAGCCCTCATCTTTGGCTGTGCAGGTGGGGATTGAGAAAGCAATGCCACCCCCACCAACAACCTCCCTGCCCCACACTGAGAGTCAAGATAGGGTTTGGGATCACCTGAGGAACCTGAACATCCAGGAGTCTATGGGTCCCAATGAAATGCATCCCAGAGTCACGACGGTATTCGCTGATGCAGTCAACAAGCCATTCTCAACGGTATTTGAGAAGTTGTGGCAGTCAGGTGAAATCCCTGGTGAGTAGAAAAAAGGCAACAGCACATCTGTTATTATGGATAAAAAGGATGACCCTGGGAACTATCAACATGTCAGTCTCACCTCTGTGCTGTGAATGATCGCAGAGCAGATCCTCCTGGAAGTGACTCCAAGGCACATGTTCCAGTGCATCACCACCCTGAGTGAAAAACTTCCTCCTAATATCCAACCTAAACCTCTCCTGTCTTAGTTTAAAACTACTCCCACTTGTCCTATCCTGATCCACCCTCATAAACAGCTGTTTCCCCTCCTGTTTATCCACTCCCTCAAGTACTGGAAGGCCACAATGAGGTCTCTCCAGAGCCTTCTCTTCTCCAGTCTAAACAAGCCCAGTTCCCTCAACCTTTCCTCATAGGAGAGGTGCTCCAGGCCTCTGATCATCTTAGTGCCCTCCTCTGGACCCACTCTGAGAGTTCCAAGTCCTTCCTGTGCTGGGGGCTCCAGGCCTGGACGCAGTTAAGCAGATGGTGCCTCATGAGAGCCAAGTAGAGGGGGAAAAGAAAAAAAGAAAAAAAAAAATCACCTCCCTCTCTCTGCTGTCTGTTCTTCTTTTAATGCAGCCCAGGATATAGTTGTCTTTCCAGGATGCAAGTGCACACTGCTAGCTCATGTCCAGCTTCTTATCCACTGGGATCCACACGTCCTTCTCTTCAGGGCTGCTCTCAAGCGGTTCTTTGCCGAGTTTGTATAAACATCTGGGATTGCCTCTTCATCAGTGACATTGACAGTGGGGGTCAAGTGCACCCTAATGACACCGAGCTGTGGGGTGCAGTGACACACCAGAGGGATGGGACACCATCCAGAGAGACCTCAATAGGCTGAGTAGTGGGCATTCAGCAATGTACCTTCCCAGCCCAGAAAGCTAACTGTATGCTGGGTTCCACCCAAAGATGCGTGGTCAGTAGGCAAAGGGAGATGATCCTGCCCCTCTGCCCTATGCTGGTGAGGCCTCACCTGGAGTGCTGTGTCTGGATTTGGATGGCTGCAGTGTAGGACACAGACATAGAGCTGTTGGAGTACATCCAGAGAATAGCCACAAATATGAACCGAGGGATGGAATGCCTTTCCTATGAAGAGAGAAAATTGGGGCTGTTCAGCCTGGAGAAGTGAAGGCTCTGAGGTGACCTGGTAACAGCCTTTCAATACCTAAAGGGAAAAATGAGAAAAAATTTAGGTTAGATATAAAGAAAATCTTGTGAGGGTGGTGACACAGTGTAACAGGTTACTCAGACACATGATGGATGCCTTGTCCCTTCCAAGGTGAGGCTGGGCCAGGTTCTGGGCAACCTGATCTAGCTGTATCACAGAGCCTCTCTGGACCAGTCCCAGTATTCAGCAGACCAGGGACCTCACTTCATCACACTGTTGGGAACCAGAGCTGTAGAGCTATTGAATGGGGGACAGGGGATGGAAGGAAGAGGGATGGGGGTTTGGGTGTCATAGAGATTAGGAAACTAATAGGATCTCCAGACAATTAGGATGGAGATATCTGGGGTGATGCTGAGTACAGTGGTCCAAAAGAGGACAATTTTTGGCCTTCTATAAAGATGAAGTCAGAACTGCTGTTCAAACAGAAAGGACTGTAGGATCCCAAGGTGGTCAGTCACAATGTGCTCTGAGAACAATGCCTGGGGATCCATTACCATTGACAAATTTGTAAGGGAGATATGGGAGAGAACCAGACAAAATAGGAACAGAATACCTGTTATCACTATGCTTGAGTGGTGCAGACCATATTAAGCACAGTGAGGATGAAGCAGATGGCCACTACGTTCTGGGAGTGTTCTTCAGGTCCTGGCCGAAGCACCTCACTCTATCATCAGCCGTGTAGTGCAGCAGGCTGGGAGAATAGACCCCATAGAGAAAGGTGAGCCGCCTGCAACCCATTTGATCCCTAAGTGAGCTTCCCACAGCCATTAGAAACCTGCCTGCATACAAGCTAGTGCACAAACACGGGGCTTGGAATGCTCTGTTACCTGCTCAGTAGATCTCAGAGTGCTTACACCCCTGATGAGACAAACTCCAGCAATCCCTAAACCCCATCAAGCTAAAAAAAAAAAAAAAAAAAAAGATCAGCTGATTTATTACATGTAAGGGTGCACAGAATGCCTTTAAACAACTTTGTATGCTTGGAAGCAGTGGATAACACTCTTAACTACAGTCATGAAATAGGATGATAGAGGTGCACACAAACCATGTTTGGAGCCCCAGGTTGGAGATCATGCTATAAGAACCATGAAATGGTGAACAGAGATGGAACCAGAAGATAACAAGCTCAGAAAGATTTGCTTAAAAGACCTGGAGAATGAAGAACCTCTTTATGGAAAAGGATGTTAGCTCTGGGCATTCCCACAACAGCAATGCTCAGTCAGCTAACCAGCATTATCCTGAGGCTGATTGAAGCATTCCAGAAATGAGGGAGCAATGAAAGAAAGAAACACGTGTCAGTCCTTCAATCACCATATCAGAGAAAGGAAGATAACACCTTCATCTCCCTTAGAGAAGAAAAAAGGGCATTGTGATGACAAACATGCAAATACAGCTGCTCTAATCCAGTTTGGGGTCCCCCCAAAAAGGTGGAGCTCACAGCCCTGAAATAAAGAAGGAATTACATGCCCCGTTCCAAATACTCACCCCACTCTCCCAGGGAAGCTGCCGCCAGGATGCTGCACCTATGGCTGCCAGGCCTTAAATGTAGTCAGGATACCCCCAGAAGGGGATATCACAGCCCTGAAATAAAAAAAAAGAATAAGTTACCTCATTCCAAGGATGAACACTCAGCCCACACTGCCAAGGAAGCAGTCTCCAGGTAGAGATGCTGCCCTTGTGGCTTCCACCCCTTAAAATGTGGTCAGGATACTAGAGGAAAAAAAAAAAAAAAAAAAGAGAGAAAGAGATTACAGCCCTGAAATAAAGAAACCACTTACCCCCTTCTCAAGAACCAACACTTGCCCATGCTCCACAGGAGACAGTCTACAGAGATAAACGCTGTCCTTACAGGTGCCAGCACTTAAATGTGGTCAGGATGCCCCCAAAATGGGGCTGAAATAAGAAGGAATCACTCGCCCTTTCTCAAGGACCAGACCTCCCCCCACACTCCCAAGGAGACAGTCGCCTAAGATAGATACCACGTTTAAGGCTGTCAGCCCTTAAGTCGGGGCGAGATCTACCAAAAAAAGGAGAGATTGCAACCCTGAAATAAAGAAACACTCACTCTGTTCTAAGGGTTCACTCCATGCTCTAAAGGAAACATTCACCAGGTACAATAGCTGCTCATCCTGCTGCCAGACCTTAAGTGTGGTCAGGAACCCCCCAGAAGGGGAGATTAAAATCCAACAATGAAGAAAGAATCAGTTACCCTATTCCAACAACAATCACCCCACACCATAGAGAAAGCAGTCTCCATGGAGAGATGCTGCCCTTATGGTTTCCACCCCTTGAAAGTGGTCAAGATGCCAAAAAAAGGGAAAGATGGCAGCAACTTCAGTAAAAACAAGGCATGGCAGCAACTTCAGTAAAAACAAGGCATGGCAGCAACTTCAGTAAAAACAAGGCATGGCAGCAACTTCAGTAAAAACAAGGCATGGCAGCAACTTCAGTAAAAACAAGGCATGGCAGCAACTTCAGTAAAAACAAGGCATGGCAGCAACTTCAGTAAAAACAAGGCATGGCAGCAACTTCAGTAAAAACAAGGCATGGCAGCAACTTCAGTAAAAACAAGGCATGGCAGCAACTTCAGTAAAAACAAGGCATGGCAGCAACTTCAGTAAAAACAAGGCATGGCAGCAACTTCAGTAAAAACAAGGCATGGCAGCAACTTCAGTAAAAACAAGGCATGGCAGCAACTTCAGTAAAAACAAGGCATGGCAGCAACTTCAGTAAAAACAAGGCATGGCAGCAACTTCAGTAAAAACAAGGCATGGCAGCAACTTCAGTAAAAACAAGGCATGGCAGCAACTTCAGTAAAAACAAGGCATGGCAGCAACTTCAGTAAAAACAAGGCATGGCAGCAACTTCAGTAAAAACAAGGCATGGCAGCAACTTCAGTAAAAACAAGGCATGGCAGCAACTTCAGTAAAAACAAGGCATGGCAGCAACTTCAGTAAAAACAAGGCATGGCAGCAACTTCAGTAAAAACAAGGCATGGCAGCAACTTCAGTAAAAACAAGGCATGGCAGCAACTTCAGTAAAAACAAGGCATGGCAGCAACTTCAGTAAAAACAAGGCATGGCAGCAACTTCAGTAAAAACAAGGCATGGCAGCAACTTCAGTAAAAACAAGGCATGGCAGCAACTTCAGTAAAAACAAGGCATGGCAGCAACTTCAGTAAAAACAAGGCATGGCAGCAACTTCAGTAAAAACAAGGCATGGCAGCAACTTCAGTAAAAACAAGGCATGGCAGCAACTTCAGTAAAAACAAGGCATGGCAGCAACTTCAGTAAAAACAAGGCATGGCAGCAACTTCAGTAAAAACAAGGCATGGCAGCAACTTCAGTAAAAACAAGGCATGGCAGCAACTTCAGTAAAAACAAGGCATGGCAGCAACTTCAGTAAAAACAAGGCATGGCAGCAACTTCAGTAAAAACAAGGCATGGCAGCAACTTCAGTAAAAACAAGGCATGGCAGCAACTTCAGTAAAAACAAGGCA
This sequence comes from Phasianus colchicus, assembly GCF_987193195.1. Lineage (NCBI taxonomy): Eukaryota > Metazoa > Chordata > Aves > Galliformes > Phasianidae > Phasianus > Phasianus colchicus. The sequence continues at coordinate 19,751,899 of NC_143450.1, read as the reverse complement.
TGGCAGCAACTTCAGTAAAAACAAGGCATGGCAGCAACTTCAGTAAAAACAAGGCATGGCAGCAACTTCAGTAAAAACAAGGCATGGCAGCAACTTCAGTAAAAACAAGGCATGGCAGCAACTTCAGTAAAAACAAGGCATGGCAGCAACTTCAGTAAAAACAAGGCATGGCAGCAACTTCAGTAAAAACAAGGCATGGCAGCAACTTCAGTAAAAACAAGGCATGGCAGCAACTTCAGTAAAAACAAGGCATGGCAGCAACTTCAGTAAAAACAAGGCATGGCAGCAACTTCAGTAAAAACAAGGCATGGCAGCAACTTCAGTAAAAACAAGGCATGGCAGCAACTTCAGTAAAAACAAGGCATGGCAGCAACTTCAGTAAAAACAAGGCATGGCAGCAACTTCAGTAAAAACAAGGCATGGCAGCAACTTCAGTAAAAACAAGGCATGGCAGCAACTTCAGTAAAAACAAGGCATGGCAGCAACTTCAGTAAAAACAAGGCATGGCAGCAACTTCAGTAAAAACAAGGCATGGCAGCAACTTCAGTAAAAACAAGGCATGGCAGCAACTTCAGTAAAAACAAGGCATGGCAGCAACTTCAGTAAAAACAAGGCATGGCAGCAACTTCAGTAAAAACAAGGCATGGCAGCAACTTCAGTAAAAACAAGGCATGGCAGCAACTTCAGTAAAAACAAGGCATGGCAGCAACTTCAGTAAAAACAAGGCATGGCAGCAACTTCAGTAAAAACAAGGCATGGCAGCAACTTCAGTAAAAACAAGGCATGGCAGCAACTTCAGTAAAAACAAGGCATGGCAGCAACTTCAGTAAAAACAAGGCATGGCAGCAACTTCAGTAAAAACAAGGCATGGCAGCAACTTCAGTAAAAACAAGGCATGGCAGCAACTTCAGTAAAAACAAGGCATGGCAGCAACTTCAGTAAAAACAAGGCATGGCAGCAACTTCAGTAAAAACAAGGCATGGCAGCAACTTCAGTAAAAACAAGGCATGGCAGCAACTTCAGTAAAAACAAGGCATGGCAGCAACTTCAGTAAAAACAAGGCATGGCAGCAACTTCAGTAAAAACAAGGCATGGCAGCAACTTCAGTAAAAACAAGGCATGGCAGCAACTTCAGTAAAAACAAGGCATGGCAGCAACTTCAGTAAAAACAAGGCATGGCAGCAACTTCAGTAAAAACAAGGCATGGCAGCAACTTCAGTAAAAACAAGGCATGGCAGCAACTTCAGTAAAAACAAGGCATGGCAGCAACTTCAGTAAAAACAAGGCATGGCAGCAACTTCAGTAAAAACAAGGCATGGCAGCAACTTCAGTAAAAACAAGGCATGGCAGCAACTTCAGTAAAAACAAGGCATGGCAGCAACTTCAGTAAAAACAAGGCATGGCAGCAACTTCAGTAAAAACAAGGCATGGCAGCAACTTCAGTAAAAACAAGGCATGGCAGCAACTTCAGTAAAAACAAGGCATGGCAGCAACTTCAGTAAAAACAAGGCATGGCAGCAACTTCAGTAAAAACAAGGCATGGCAGCAACTTCAGTAAAAACAAGGCATGGCAGCAACTTCAGTAAAAACAAGGCATGGCAGCAACTTCAGTAAAAACAAGGCATGGCAGCAACTTCAGTAAAAACAAGGCATGGCAGCAACTTCAGTAAAAACAAGGCATGGCAGCAACTTCAGTAAAAACAAGGCATGGCAGCAACTTCAGTAAAAACAAGGCATGGCAGCAACTTCAGTAAAAACAAGGCATGGCAGCAACTTCAGTAAAAACAAGGCATGGCAGCAACTTCAGTAAAAACAAGGCATGGCAGCAACTTCAGTAAAAACAAGGCATGGCAGCAACTTCAGTAAAAACAAGGCATGGCAGCAACTTCAGTAAAAACAAGGCATGGCAGCAACTTCAGTAAAAACAAGGCATGGCAGCAACTTCAGTAAAAACAAGGCATGGCAGCAACTTCAGTAAAAACAAGGCATGGCAGCAACTTCAGTAAAAACAAGGCATGGCAGCAACTTCAGTAAAAACAAGGCATGGCAGCAACTTCAGTAAAAACAAGGCATGGCAGCAACTTCAGTAAAAACAAGGCATGGCAGCAACTTCAGTAAAAACAAGGCATGGCAGCAACTTCAGTAAAAACAAGGCATGGCAGCAACTTCAGTAAAAACAAGGCATGGCAGCAACTTCAGTAAAAACAAGGCATGGCAGCAACTTCAGTAAAAACAAGGCATGGCAGCAACTTCAGTAAAAACAAGGCATGGCAGCAACTTCAGTAAAAACAAGGCATGGCAGCAACTTCAGTAAAAACAAGGCATGGCAGCAACTTCAGTAAAAACAAGGCATGGCAGCAACTTCAGTAAAAACAAGGCATGGCAGCAACTTCAGTAAAAACAAGGCATGGCAGCAACTTCAGTAAAAACAAGGCATGGCAGCAACTTCAGTAAAAACAAGGCATGGCAGCAACTTCAGTAAAAACAAGGCATGGCAGCAACTTCAGTAAAAACAAGGCATGGCAGCAACTTCAGTAAAAACAAGGCATGGCAGCAACTTCAGTAAAAACAAGGCATGGCAGCAACTTCAGTAAAAACAAGGCATGGCAGCAACTTCAGTAAAAACAAGGCATGGCAGCAACTTCAGTAAAAACAAGGCATGGCAGCAACTTCAGTAAAAACAAGGCATGGCAGCAACTTCAGTAAAAACAAGGCATGGCAGCAACTTCAGTAAAAACAAGGCATGGCAGCAACTTCAGTAAAAACAAGGCATGGCAGCAACTTCAGTAAAAACAAGGCATGGCAGCAACTTCAGTAAAAACAAGGCATGGCAGCAACTTCAGTAAAAACAAGGCATGGCAGCAACTTCAGTAACGCATGAATCACTCACCACTTTCCAAAGGTCTGCACACACTCCCAAGGAGACAACCCCCAGGTAGAGATGCTGCCCTTACTGTTCCCAGCCCTTAAATGTGGTCAGGGAGGGGGTGGAGCCAAGGTCAGCCCTATCCGGTCCCATAGGTGAATTGCTTCCACCTGTGCTCACAGGGCTGGCTACACCCTTCACCAGGTGCTCAATCACTGCTTCAGGCTTTGGCCTAACTGTTCCTATAAGGCCTGAAGCAAAAAAAAAAAAAGACTAGTAACCAGCTGGTGATTGGATCTGCCTGTCTGGCAAGGGGAGTTTTATCAGTGGATGAGCAACAATGGCACGCATATTTTGTTTCAAGTCTGTCCTCAAAGGCAATTGGTAAAATTGCCTGACTTTCTAAAATTGGTGACTCTGCTGGTGACACTGGGGTGACACTGGGGTGACATTGGGCTAGGATGATGTGGGGGGGTGATGCTGAGGGGTGATGTTGGAATATCATGGGGGGGACATCAGGGAGTGACGTTGGAGTGATATTGTTGGGGGGAATGTAGTGGAAACCCTAAGTTGTGGCTTGAAACAATAATTGAGAAGGGACAAACCAGAGGAGCTCAGGTGCACGAAACGCACCTGAGTGATGAAAGGGGTGGATCCTGGCTCCACCCCCTCCCAGGCCTCATTTAAGTGTTGTCAGCAGGAATGAGCAGCTTTTGCTGGAGGTCCCTGCTTGCTTGAGGTCTTCTAAAGTTAAGTAGATTTTGTTCCTTGTTTTTGTGTTTACAGCTGCTGTGTTTAAGCAAGTCCTCACTTATTGCAACCTAGGACTTGCTTTTTTGCTATTGTTGTTGCATTTTCCATCATGTTGTAGCATTACAGGAGATAATTATTGGTGGGGGTGATGTTGGGGTTTTTTTGAGTAGTATTGTTGGAGTGAAGCTGGGAGGTTACATTCCGATAAGACTAGGATGGTGTTGGAGTTTCACTGGGGGGTGACATAAGGGAGTGATATTGGGGTTACACTGTTGGGGTGACACTGGTGGGGGCACACTGGTGTGACACTGGGGTGAAACTGGGTTGACGTTGTGTAGTGATGCTGTAGGGTGATGTTAGAGTATCTCTGGGGGATGAGATGAAGGAGTGACGTTGTTGGGGGGGTGACATTATTGAGGTGATGCTGGGAGGGAAGTGAGGGAGGAATCAGGAAATGACGTTGGGGTGATGTTGTTGGGGTGACAAGGGAGAGACGTTGGGTGGTGATGTTGGGGTATCACTTGGGGTAACATCAAGGAGTGACATTGCTGGGGTGACATTACTAGGAAGGATATTGGGCTATCCCTACCCTAAGAGGGGTTTCAACAGGGAGTGACGCTGCGGTGATGTTTGGAAGTGATACTGGGGAGTGCTGGTGGGGTGTGGCTGGGATTGACATCAGGAAGTGAAGCTGGGGGGTGACACTGGAGTGAAATTGGGATGATACAGGGATGATATTAGGGGGTGACACTGGGGGTGATGTTGGGGTATCACTGGAGGAAGTGATGTTGGGTTGATGTTGGGGAATGAAGTTGTGGGTTGATGTTGGGGTATTACTAGGGTTTAACGTCAAGGAGTGATGTTTTGGGGGGATGTGGGGGTGACGCTGGGGTGATGTTAAGAGTGACGTTGGGGGAGACATTACTGGGGTGAAATTGTTGGGGTGACACTGGGTTTATTTTGGGGAATGACATTGAGAGGTAATGAGTATGACTGGAGGTGACATCAGGGGGTGATACTGGGGGAACGTTGTTGGGGTGATACAAGGAATGACACTGGGGTGGCACTGCTGTGACAGTGGGGTGATATTAGGGAGTAATGTTGGGGGGATGAGGTTGGGTTATTGCTGGGGGGGGGTTCAACGGGGGGGTGACACTGCGGTGATGTTGTAGTATTACTGGAGGCTGACATTGGGGATACTGGAGAATGTTTCTGGTATGTCATTCTAGTGACAAGGGTGATGTTGGGGCTTTTCTGGAGGGAGTGACATCAGGGAGTGAATGCTGGGTGGTGATGTTGTTGGGGTGTTATGTTGGGGATCTAAAGGCCCCTGACTGAAGAATGATCCTGGAATTGAATAAGGTATTTTGGCAGTTTTAAGGGAGTTGATATTTGTGGCTGTGGCTGCAAATGTTTTGTGGAGAGTGCTATCCTTGGTATTTGGTCTTGTTCTTGCAAAGACTTGTTTCGCAAGTTGATGTTCCACTTGGGCTCTGTATCACACGCTGGCCGCATGGGTACAGCATGCAAGCGGAACAAACCCTACAGACCCTGGGGAGAATGAAAGCAGGAGAAAGCACGGAAGTGCACTTTGAAGTGGGGGATGCCGTGCTGGTGCTGCCAATCGAATCTACCGCTGGCATGTTCCTTCTCTCTCCTCTTCGGTGACTTGCCATCTCTCAAGGGTCAGATAGTAATAGCACACCTGCTTAGGGAGATTCTGCTTCCCACTTAATGGAATTATCTAACATTTCAGAGAGCGACACTGGAGGAAGTGACACTGTGGTTGTGGTGGAGTGATGTTGGGATATCAATAGGGTTGACATCAGCAAGTAGCACTGGGGTGACATCATTGGGGGTGATGTTGGAGTACCACTGGGATTTAACATGAATGACTGATGGTGGGGTGAGAGCGTTGGGGTGACACTGGGGGATGACAATGTTGGAGTGACACTGAGGGTTGATAGTGTGGTGATGTTGGAGGGTGACATTGTTGGGTTGATGCTGGTGGGTGATGTTGGGATGACAGAGGGGTGATATTAAGGAATTACGCTGGGGGAGTGATGCTGGAGCATCCTTGGGGGGTGACATTGGGGTGTTGGGGCTGATGTTTGGGGTGAAATAGGTAGGGTTTGGGAGTAGAGTTTGGGGGAAAATAGTAACGATTTGGGGCTGATACTTGGGATGAAATAATGAGGTTTTGGGAGCTCAATTTGGGGTGAATTAGCAAGGACTTGAACCTGGAGTTTGGCGTGAAATACTGATGGCTTGGGGCTGGAGTATGAGGTGAAATGGGCTTTGGAGCCTATTCGGATGGCAGTTTTCAATGTAAAAAACATGTTCTTTACAGTTTCCTTGCAGGAAGAGGATAAAGAAACTCTGCTTTCATGCAGGAGAGGATACAATATACCTTCAGCAGACTCCCACTATTGCTCAAGCCACCTCACTGAACTTTGACAGAAAGTTTCACTGCCTTAGAATGTGAAATTGTATCCATGTGTAGATATTTTAATTGCAGGCACAAACCTTGGAAAGGTGGGGGAAGTGGCAGCAGCACTAGATGACTCAGAAATTGAGATTCCACCTGCAAACTGTCAGGGACTAAGTAAAGAAGTAAAATTTTAATGCAGCAAAGACCAGCAAAATTGTGCAGACTTGACTGAACCAAAGTGAAGATATGTGAACTAGTGTGAACAGAAGTGAAGCCGTGCAAAATTTTACAAAACCATGTGAACTTCATGGAACCTCAGTGAAGACCAGTGATCCTGTAAAGTCTTCAGTGAACCAGGGCGGACTTCTGCAAAGCCCAGTGAAGACCCACAAACCTGTACAAAGATACCATGAATTTGCACAGACAATACAAGTAAACCAAGTGAAAACCCACAAAATTGGGCATCCTTTGGTTTATTTGGGTTTGGAATTCTGGCAATGCAACCCAACTGGATAAGTCCCTTGTAGACTGGTAGTATTTTCTTCACAAATAATGAAATCTGAATCAGTAGGACATTGTTCATGCCCTATTACCTGACTCTTACCTTCTCCTCCCCTGGTTTCTCATTGCCTGAGTACTTCAGGTTCACAAAAGATGAAAATTAAGAAAAAAAGAAAGAAAATAAAATAAGGGGAAAAGAAAAAGAAAAAAGGGAAAAGGAAAGAGTAAAAAAAAGATGTAGAAAAAGAAATAGAAAAAGAATAATAAGAGGAAATAGAAAAGGAAATAATTAGAATTATAAAAAGAAAAATTATTAGAAAAAAAAAAGAATTAGAACAGGAATAGGAAAAAGACAAAATAATTGGAATTAGGAAAATAAATAGAAAACGAATTGGAAATAAACTAGAAGAAGAATTGGGAAAGGTTGTGGAAAAAACTGGAATTAGGAAAAAAAGAACTGAAATTAGAATTACAAAAAGATAAAGGAAAAGAAAACTAATTAAGGAAAACAATTAAGAATTAGAAAAAGATAAAAAGTAAAAGAAAGAAAAAGAATTAGAAAGAGTAAGAAATAGAAAAGAAACAAGAAAAAGGAAAAGGGAATTCTAATTATAAAAATTATTAGAAATAGAAACAGAAAAAGAAAATAGAATTAGAAAATGAAAGAGAAAAATAATTAGAAAAAGAAAAATGAAGAAGAATTAGGATTAGAATTGGAAAAAGAAAAAAAATGGAAAAAGAATTGGAAAAAGAACTAGAATTAGAAAATGAAAAAAGAGTGAAAAAATAAAAAAAACCATTGGAAAACGAGTGAGAAAAAGTCTAGAAAAAGATAAAAATAGAACTATGAAAAATAAAAGAATAAAAAAAGAAAAGAATTAGAAAAAATAGAATTAGAGAGAAAAACAAGAATATGGAAAAGAAAATGAAAAGAAAAGGAATTGGACAAAAAAGAACTGAGAAAATAAATGGAAAATAAAATAGATGAAGAATTGGAAACAGAACTGGAAATAGAATCAAAACTGAAAAAAGAATTGGAAAATGAAAAAGAAGAGAAAGGAAACAAAAGCACTAGAGCAAGAGAAAGAATATGAAAAGGAATTAGAAAAAGAAAAACGAATGGATAAAGAAAAAGAATTAGAATGATAATTGGAAAAAGAACTGCAAAAACTGAAAATGCAAAAAGAAAAACCTGGAAACAAAAATAATTAGAAAAAGATTGAGAAAAATAAAATGAATTAGAAAAAGGAAAAATATAAAGAAAAAAATAGAAAAATATCAAGAATTACAATGAGAAGTAGAAAAAGATTTAGAATCAGAAAAAGAAAAGAAACTGATTCAGGAAAAGGACAGAAAACATCGAAAACAAATTTTAAAAAAGAATCAGAAAAGAATTAGAAAATGTAAAAGAAAAAAACTGAAATAGAGAAAATGAAAAGGATGTGGATTGGGGAAAAGATTTGGAATGGGGAAAAGAAAAAGAACTACAATTAGAAAAAGAGTTGGAGCTGGAAAAAAAATGAAATAGAAAAAAGAAAAAAAAGAGTTGGAAAAAGAATTAGAGAAAGAAAAAAACAAGGAGTAGAATAAGAATTAGAAAAAGAATTAGAGAAGTCATTAGAAAAGGAGAAAAGAAAATGAAACAAGTATTAGAAAAAAAACAAAGTATTATAAAAAGAAAACGAAGAATTAAAGTTAGAATGAGAAGTGGTAAAAGGAAACGAAAAGGAATTGGAAAAAGAAAAACAATGAAAAAAAGGAAATTTAGAAAAAAAAACTAGACAAATAATTAGAATTAGACAAAGAAATAGGAAAAAAATGGAAAATTATCCAGAAAAAGAGAACGCAAGAACTACAATTAGAAAAAGAACTGGGATTCAAAAAAGAAAAAAAGGAAATAGAAAAAGGAAAAAGACTTGCAACAGGAAAAAGAAATAGGAAAAGAATTAGAAAAAAAAAATAGAAAAACAAAATAGATTAGAAACAGGAAAGAAAAAACAGATTTAGAAAGAGAAAAAGAGAGATTTAATAAAAGGAATGGAAAAATAATTGGTAAAGGAAAAAGAAATGGAATGAGAATTGGAATGGGAATTGTAATATGATGAAGAAAAAAATATGGAAAGGAATATGACAAAGAAAAGGAACATAATGAAGAAAAAGAAAGAAAATTGGAAACGGAAACAGAATTGGAAACAGAATTAGCAAAAGAAAGAATTAGAGGAATAGAAAAAGAATTCAAAACAAAAAAGAATTGGAAAAAGACTTGAGAAAAAAAATTAGAAAGAAAAATAAAAGGAAGTAGAAAAGGATATAAAAGAATTAGAAAATGAAAAGGAGAAAAAAGAAAAAGGTAAAAAGGAAAAGAAAGGGAAAAAACAAATTAGAAAATTATTCAGAAACAGCAATGAAAAAAATACAAGGAACTGGAAAAGGAATCAGAGAAAAGGAAAGCATTACAATTAGAAAGCGAATTAGAAAATGAAAATAAATTAGAAAAAGGGGGGGAAATAAAAAAAAAAAAAAACACGAAAGAGAACTGGAAAAGAAGAAGTTAACTCTAGAAACCCCAAGTCATACACCGCCCTCACTGGAAGCCTGTTTTGGAGCCTACCTCTTCTTTTTGCTTCTCACTTGGTCAAAGCAGAGCAGTCAGCATTTGGGTCGCTGTAGCTCCAATGAGGCACAGATTGACAACATGAAACACTAGAAAAGAGAAACAAGAAACACTGCATAACGGCAAGAAATGATATTAAACCCAAAAAGAAAAGAACAAACCCATGTTTGGTAGGAGTGGCAGAAGCCGCAGACATCCCATTGGTAACTGGGAGCCTAAGCCAGCTACTGTGGACGTGATGAGTGTTGGTCAAGCTAGAGTTGAACTTCATCAGGGTACGTTTGGACTTTGTGAGCCCTAGAAGACAAGGAGAGAGAAGGAACCAGGCGGCGGATGTGAGAGGCAGTGCCAGTGGAGCATCCCTTCAAGGGACACTTCTCCTGTCTCACCCAGGACAGCTTCTCTCCTGTTTTTTTTTTCTTCTCAGGGTCTGCATGCTTTGTTTTGTTGGCACACCGCATCTGCCTGGCCAGAGAGAGATATGGAGACCAAGTGGAACACTTGCTTGTAAGTATATGGTGGGGAAGATGGTGTAAAATAAGAACATCTGGTGAACACAAAGTGAGCACGAGGGACAACCAATGCCATGAATATAGAACCTCTACAAGCATGGGAGTGGCCTCAGGGGTCAACATAGCTAGTCGGACAAAATAAGGAGTGCATCTTGGCACCCATCTATGGCTCTGGTTTCCTGCTGTAACCACCAAGAGCCTCAGTACTGTCCTCACACGGCTCAGAGGGCCACAGTTCTCCAATGCTACCTGTTGAACACAGGACAAGATCTTCTAATAAGGATGAAGGAATCACCCCTTCGAAGCATGTGGGCATGTCTAATACTGCAACCCAAAGAGATCAGGAAGGGCAATAGCATCTGGAGTCTCCAGTCCTGGAAGGAGAAAAGAAACCTCCACACGAGATACTAAACAACACGGGTTAGTAAGACTTAGGTGTCATTCTAGAAACCACAAGTCATACACAGCACTCACCCGAAGCCTGTTTTGGAGCCTACCTCTTCTTTTTGCATCTCACTTGGTCAGTGCATAGTAGTCTGTGTTTGGGTCATTGTAGCTCCAACGAGGAGTCAATTAACAGCCTGGAAAACAAAGGAAAGGAAGAGAAACACTCCATAATGGCAAGAAATGATACTGAACCCAAAAAGAAAAGAACAAACCCATGCTATTTGGGAGAGACAGAAGAGCTATTAGTACTGACAAACAACACAAGATGGGAGCAGAAACAACAACATAAAATACTCACGTTATTAGTTCTAATGCAGAAACAACATTCCATTCCTACATAAGTACACAAACACTGTGTAACTGCACAAAATGACCATGACCACTTTTGAGGAGCATGCTGCTCCATGAGAGCTCATGCAGTGGGAGAATGAGGAAAGGCTGAATCCAGGTCCATGATCTCTTTTGGTACCATGTGGGGTAGCTTCTGGAGACTGCAGGACTCTGGCATGACAAGCAGCCCACAGGCAGGAACAGGATAGCATCAAGATCTGCTAGCGAGGAAGAAAAGGAAATCCCTGAATCTTCTTTCTCCACAAGCATTTGGGATTCTTTCTTCTTTGCAGGAAAAAAAAAACCAACTCCATTGTGATTCAGTCCCAGCACAATCATTAGGTATATGGTATGTACCAAAACATTGCATATTGTTAGGACAAAAGCTGTGGCATAGTTAGTGAGAGGATCACAAGTAAAATTAACAAGATGTCACCAAGATTAAAATTCTCTTTGAAATTTGTTTGCATTGTCCCAAATCACCTTTCAAAATTCAGTGGGTAAAGCATTTCTTTTACCTTCCACAACTTAGAGCTAGGGAGACATTATTTGAATTATGGCAAGTGCATCTACAATTAACTGGTGGACTTTTTATATTAGTTCTTTCCCACTGAGATAATACACTAGATAATAACTGCTGATTTGTTCCCAGTGCTGATAGGGAAAACTGCAGGGGTGTAGCAATGCACATAGATCACTTGTTAATCTGACACCCTAGTTTTATTCTTTATCCTGCATCTCTCCGGAGTTGGGGGCAATCGGCCAGTGCTATCCTGGCCCCATTCATTTCCTGAATGCATTTAATCACTGTGTTTAACCATGGTTGAAAGGGTTAAGCCTCTGTTAGAATTAGAATTCAGTCCCATATGCCCAGTACAGCAAATATGGGCATGGCCCCATGAGCAGCCAGTGACTGTGATAAGGTCATCATAAGCAATTACAAAAATTAAACTGAAGAAGATTCCTGTCCAAAACAGTGACTAATGATACCATGGGGATCCCAGAGAAAGGAACAGAGCGAGAAGGGAACATGTGAGGCACAGAAATAGGATCAGCATTCATTAGCATTTGGAAAACAAGAGAGAACTTCCCGGTTCCAAAGGAACCAAGGTTAGAGGAAGCATAACTGGAAAAGAAAACAAAACAAACATGAAACTTCCTGGTCCCAAGTGAAGCAAAGTTAGAAGGTAGGTGAAATCCAGATAGCTAATTATGTACATTTCCTCCTGATCATCTTGAGCCTTTCAGATGTATTTGTTAAGAGTCTCCCTGAGGGTTAAAGGGACAGGACCAGTGTGGGGCAAATCAATCAACACTAGTTGTCCTGGGGAGTAATCATCCCAATAATCAGCTCTTTGAGTAAGGGACCAAGGGGCACAGTGGTTGCCAGTGGTGGTCCCCAGTAACCCTCTGATTCCTTTTCAATCAACAGGATCTGATCTCCCACTGTTAGTGGCACTTTCCACACATACTGATTTCCTAGGTGTGTAACCAAAATCCTTCCTTTATTTGGCTAGTTCTGTAGCAGAATAGGGAGACCTTCTCGATACAAACATCAGAATACCCACTTTCAGTCTCTTCATATGCATGCCCAGTTTCTATCAGAAGGCAGAGAAGGATCACCAGGTTTTCTGATTTGTCTTTGTAATTAATTCCTGCAAGGACTGAATAATTTGGGTTTCTGCCGTGTGCTGTTCATTGTGGATCTCTACGGCAGCAGTAAGAGCAGCTCCTGGAACTGCACAAGTGATTGATTTTCCCTTTTCCTCCACCATACGAGTTTGCTTGTGGAGGGAATCTATATGATCCACAACTCCCTCTAAGTTGGGCCAATTATTCTGTGCCCAATTCATCTCCATGGGGGAGAATTTGGCACCATGCTTTTCTAAGAGGTCAAGGAGTGGATTCCTGCCCTCATTCCTTTTTTTTCTTAATTTCCTTTTTTTTTTTTTTTTTTTTAAATGATCATGACTCAAAATGAGGAGCAATCTCTTTGGGGGGGCAAACACATACTATCAAAGTCTCAACAATTTACTCCTTACACCCCCAAAGTGTACACACATACTCTCTTCTACCCATAGGACACTTGCTGCTACCACCTGGACACATTCAGGCCAACCTCGAGATACGGGGTCTAGTACTTTGGACAAATATGCAATAGGCTTTCCCTAAGATATTTATAAGCATTGTTGGAAATAGCCAAATAATTTTCCAGGACAGTATCTCTTATCTTTATATCTATCTTTATTTATAATGGCGGGCCTCCTGCAAGCAGGAGAGCGCAGAGAAAACAGTGTTACATCTTTTATCCCCTACTGCCCGACCCTTATCTCTTTCTCCCCGGCTCCTCACTGGCTGAGTACTGCAGGTTCACACTCTTTCGCAACGCTTCACTAATCGTACCAATACCAAGTAAACACAAATCCTTACCACCCAACCACAAATATCTTAATTGGTCGACTGCCTTCTAACAACTGCTTTCTTAACAAACATCTGGTCGTAACTTTTGGATGTCTGCTTTACAACATAGACATAACCTCTTAACTGCTTCATTACCCCCCAGCATTTGTGCCCTTTGCACTGGGTCATTGTTCAGGTCATCCGTCTGTCCTTGCTTAGAGATAAGCTTGGAAGGAGGACAGGGGGCAGTATCTTGGAGCCTGCCTACGGCATCCTAACGTTCCCACAGAGTGGGACAGTTCTGCTTTGTGTAAAGGCCCCGACTCCTTGAGAGTTTGTTCAGTGGACTTCACTTCTGCTGGCCTAATGAACAACCTTACAGTACGTTTCCCAGGTCAGAATACTATCTCTCGGTGCTGCCCGGACAGCTCCAGCTGCCGCCGCGCTGTCCTGCGGGGCGGCCCAGGCGGCAGGAGCGGCGCACTGCGAGGAGAGCCGCGCCTCCGACAGCCGGCTCCCAACGCTCGCTCCCGCGCACGGCGGCTCGGCCAACGGCAGCCGGCGGAGCTACCGCGGACCAAGGAGACCCCGGGGGCGGGGCGCTGCCGCCGCTGCCCAATCAGAGGCAGGGGGCGGGGCAAGGGAGATGCTGCTCAAGGTGAGCTCCTCCTGCCGCAGCGTGATGACGACAGGTCTGCACGGCCAGCTCCTAGGTCGGGAGCCAGGAATGGACACGGCAGGAGGAGAGAGGCGTTAGGGAGCAGCCGAGGCTTCGAAATGCATCAAAAAGCCCTGAAAAGCATCACAAAGCCACAGCCAGGAAGCTCGGGATTATCACGAGCAGCATCCAGGATGCTAAACATCATTTGCTACCATACCAGATGGTAGCTGAGCTCTCGCTGCAGACGTCCCAAAGCCAGACAGAACGGGAACAAACCCAGAGCTCTGCTGCGCGCACCCCACAGCCATCGCGTTGCAAGCCGGCGTGCCTTGCTCTTCGTTGCATTCGTCCCAGTCTCTGTGAATGAAGACTCGGAAGGCAGTCAAGGCGTTGATTGAGCACGAGCGTGCTTTTATTATTATGTAAAAGACAGGAGGGCGTGAGAGGTCCAGGGTAAAGATGGGACTCATCCTCTCTTGTCACGGAGAGAGTGGCTCAGAGCTCTCAGTGCTGCTGCCCGGTGCCTGGGGCTGGAGGCCTGATTCTAAGTCCCCCTCCAAGAGGCTCGGCTTCTCCTCAGCGACGCTGACCTGCTCCTGCGTGGAGGTGCTGCTGTCGGGGCACTCGGACTGTGCTTGGGCTGGGCTGCACTGCAAAGGCACTGGGTCACAGTCCAGGCTGGTGACTGTGGTGTCCAGCAGGCTCAGGTCAGCATCTTCAGCACAGCCGGGAGAAATGAGGGCGTGAACTTGGATGAGCTCCTTCTCTCCATCGCTGTTGTTATGTGGAAGGCTGTCATCTGAACCACAGTGACTCGTGCTTCCTAAGAGCCCTCCATCGATGGAAGCACACAGCGCACCATCGCTACTTGCCCCGGCTCTTCTGGGTAGACAAGGGCTCGATTCACCTAGGAAGGATACACAGGGGTTAGTGTCAAACTTTCACAAGCTGAATTATGAAAGTGGCTCTTGATCAGGGGTGATCTGAAGATGCTAGGTATAGGTTGGAACGCTAGGAGGAGATACAAGTCCACTTGTATTGCATGAATTCTATGTCACTGAAAAGCAAGGCTTTGAAAGCTGGATTCGCACCCTTACCTGCCAGCACCACGACTTCCGTCTCTGAGGGCTCCCTGGGACTGCGCTGCAGTCGGCGTTTGGCCACAGAGGATGGTTTCCGCAGGCTGAAGCAGGAACGCCAACTGCCAGCTGGTGGTTCCTTCGTCTTGCTGGGTGGACGTTGTCTGGAGAGAGAAAACAGTGACTGGTGTGAGTCGTGCGTGGTGCGGGGTGAGGGAAGAGCTGCACTGAGCTCTTGCCAACAGTTGCTTGTTCCTGGCACCGCCTGGTTTCTGCTGAAGCACAGCTTAGAAACTCGCTCTCTTTCAAGCAGTTGAGGATGGTTCCACTCCTATAGCTCAGCCCTGAAGTCTTGCTGGCTAAATTTCCCTAAACTGTGTCAAGCAAGATGCAGAGCACGTGAGCAAAGGCTCCGCGGCTGTACAGGACAGCATCTAAGGGATGGCTCTTCTGGAGCCGGCAGGCGTAACTGCTTTCTGAGGAACCGTGCAGCCATAAAGGAAATTCAAAAGCACCTCTGACTCTGACATCAACACCTCGTCGGCCCCATCTCACCGCCAAGTTTAGTTTCTAATGCCAGCAGGTCTGACCAACAGCTCTGCTTAGAGGAGAACCGGAACTGGTTTCAGGCATGTGGCCCCGACAGCTGGAAAACCCCAACGTTTCAAGGTAGAGCCAGCTCAGGCCAGGGTAGACGTCAGCATGGCTTTATACATCTCGTGACTGCGTGCCCAGCAAGGAAGGAATGGCAGCCTCGTGTGGCTAAACCGAATATGTTAGTTGAATCTCAGAGTCCAAAGGGAGCAGAGATTCACTGCAACAATTCACTTCAGGCACCGTTACTTTAATTTAGCTTCCACATGTTTTGGCGCAAGAAATAATGGGGGAAAAAAAAAACAACAACACAACCCACCCAAACAATGATGATGGTTGCTGGAAAACAAAGTCCTCTTTACCTTTCAGATGGAAAGTTGATGATTGTATGGAATTTCCCCTGTACAGCTGTGGGGCCTTCTTCCACTTCTATGTCCCTGCTCTGTGTCACAACGGAAGAGCTGCTGTGGCCTCGCCTCTGAGCCTGTGCCTCCTCCAGGGTGAGCAGCTTTGTGGCAGGAGAAGACACCCACGCAGACTTGGGCCCTGAGAGAGAACCGTGCCCTGTAAGGGAAAGCCACAGGTAAGAGCGAGGATCACAAAGCAGCACCACAGCCATCACAGTTCTGGGGGAGATGCTATAGTTTTCTCAGACCTGCTTATCTGAGCCACTAGAAGAAGAGGAGGTCAGAATAAGCATGTGGTCAGAGGTATGTTTAAGGCAGAGGACAGAGTCATAATTAATAAGAGCAGCTCACTGTATCGAAATGGGCAAAGAAAAACCCTAGAAAGCGGGGGCAGGGAACTCAGAAAGCTTCACTGCCACACTTTCATCAAGCTTCACCTGCATGCAAAACATCGTAACGACAGTGACGTTTTTTTTCTCATTGTAAAGTTTGGACGTGGACATTCTCAGCATCCAGCAACAGGATGCCAGATTCTAATCTAAGCCCAGAAACCTGCTGTCCCCTCGATAGAAAAAGTGTATTTCAAAGATCTTGGAGAAGGCCTGGATTTGATCAAGGTGTCTGATCAAGATAAAGCTCATGGAGGAAGACACTCACCTGCTCCATCTGCCATGTCTGATCCGGATTTGGAGCAGAAGAGGACATCTGCGTGGTTGATGATGAATTCCACCACAGCCGACTGCGTCTGCAGTTCCATGCAGGCGGCTCTTCCGCTGGTGCAGGCAGACTCGTTCTGCTGTGATCTGTAGAAAAGGCAGATTTTAGCAGTCATTTATCCAAGATCCAAGTTTCCCCAAGTCTGGATTGTTGCAGCCAAAAGCTGTCAAATTGGGCTCCGGAGGCTTCCGCGGTGATGCCGCTGAAGAAATTCTCCTGGATGGTCAAGGACACACCAGTCCCATCTAAACAAGAGGGCAGAAATTGTCATCTAGAAATTGTGCCCGTGCGGTTGGAGAACAGCCCAGGCTCTTGCTCTGCCGTCAGCCACTTACTACAGTGTACAGGAGAAGAGCACATTCGATGGAGAAAAAGGTAGATTGCATTTTTTGCCGGAGAACAGATCCAAGCAGTGTGTTGAAATGGAGAAAGAAGTTGACCTTAAGAGGTTTGGAGCCCACACAATCGCTAAGTTCTTAGCGTGCATGTTTGTCATGGAACAGTTCCCGGCTAGACGAGCCAAGTGTCTTATCAGGTATTCCAGTGTCCTGGAAAATCAGAGAGGCAAATATTCAGCACCAATGAGCACGCGGTGCTGCGGTTCACAGAGCAAAGCCTCAATGCATGTTATTGCTACTGTCACTGAAGATGAAGTAGATCCAACTTGACTAAGTGCCACACTGTGGCACCAAGCCCCAGCACAGCACAGCTGCAGCCACCAGCTGCACCAACTGTGCCCCCGTGCCCAGGAACCGACCCAATAAATTAACCCCGTGTAGCCTTAAACTGCTTCAACATACGCAGGCATCATGTTGCCAGCATGAGACAAGCCTGGAATCACACCACTGCCCTCTGAAGTGCAGCATGGCTGAGCTCAACAGAGTGAGGGCAGCACTGACCTGTAGTGAGGAGCGGGCAGCTGCTGGATGACGTCCTGCATTCTGACCAGCTGCTCCTCATCTGTAGCGGCACCAACAGCCTCCTGGAATAGTGCAGAAAGGGACTGAGACACAAATCAGGCTAGATACCTGCCACAGGGTCGGGAACTATGGGGACAGCGTGCTGTTGGTCTGCGCCGAGACAGATTTTACGCCTTCCAGGAGGCATCTGGGGAACATAGCGGCACGCAGCTGGTGCCATCAAGGCCAAGGAGTCCAAGCAGCGGGCCGGTTTACAGCCTGATTGCGCAGCTCAGCTCCTCAAGCTTCAAGTGCACTTTGCTATCAATCCCACTCCCATTCTATAAATACTTGGGGAATAGAAAAACAAAACAAAAGAAAAAACAAAAAACATGAATTCTCTCAAGCTTTGTGAATATGGAAATAACCGCCTCCTGGGACCACCGAAAATGGCATCCATATGATGCATGATGTGGCAAAGACATACGAGTAAACCCCACGGGGCTAACAGAAAAAGGGCCTCAGAGCTGGGGCACTGCTGCAGCCATCTCCCAAGAGGCCCAGGGAAGAGGTAAAGGAAAGACGTTGCCTTGTGCTTACCGAGAACTTGTCATACAGCTGGTCGGTCAGCAGAGGGTTCGGGAGCTCCCTGAAGTACATTTTGCAGACGGAGCTCACGCTGTGAGTGTCGCGGATGGTTAGCTCAGGAATCTGCTCAGACTCAAATTCTTGGCTGGAGAGAAGGACACAAAAGCGGGCGGGGGGGTTGAGAAAGAGGAAAACAAGTCAAAAGCCACACCAAATATAATCAAGCATTGGAAGGGCTTCCCGATTAACAGGAGAAAATGAACACTCAGTCACCAGCACCACACGAGCCATGATGGATGAGATGTTTCCAAAAGGAGACCTTTTCGTTTTGCTAAGGCATTTCCCGTGACTCTGACAACTGGCTGCCTAGTCTACAATCCTAAGCCAGGAGCCCGGAGCAGCAAGGAGGAGTGTGGGCTGCTCCAAAGGGCTCTGCAAACAGGAGGAAACGGGAATGAGAGCTGGCAGCAGTGACACCGCAGTCCCCCACAGCCTTCCAGTGCTCTGAAGGACAGAAGGAGAACTTCCTGCTCCAGCAAGTCTGCTGAACGCCCCGTGTTCCTATCAAACAGTGACAAGCCTGGCGCACCACTGCTGAGCGCACGCTGCCTGCACAGAGCTGCCCCACGGCGCAGGCCTCTGAGCACCCACAACAGGGCACGCGCCCCTACTGACCGCTGTGTCAGTCGCAGCACTCTTACCGCAGTCTCTGGATGTTGGACGCGACGCCGGACAGCCGGTATATCCCTTGCACTACGCCGTGCTGCTCAATGAACTCGGCGCAGCTCTGGAGGACCTGGGGGACTAAAGAACACGTGCCAGCGGTTACTTGAGCTCCTCATTCAAGTACTGGTTCAGGCTGTGCTCCTGTCAAATCTCATCCACTAAGCCCAGCCAGGCTACTGCTTAGTTCTTCCTTACAGAAGAAAGCTGTCCAAGACGAGGAAACTGGACAGACGTGTTCCTTGCATTCAAGAAGTGTAAGGACCTAGGAATCAGCCTGGAGAAAGTAATTCTGGGGAAGCCGGAGACACTGCAAGTCCCACCACAGCTCCCATGGGAATGAAAGGAGGCGGGAAATCTCATGTCCAGGAGAGCAGGGAAACTGATGCAGGACACTCTCGTTGGCCAAAAGGCTTCCCTTCTTTTCAGGCTAGCGTGGGATTGGCTTACAGGCTTTGGTTTAAGCAAATACAAACGTGCTTGTCTCTTAAGAGCATTAGCCTCAGTTTATCTTTCAGCCATCAACTTCCATTACACGTTTCTCCACCGGTACCAACCTGCCCCTTTGCTAGATATGACCTCCCTTTCATCTTTAGATGCCCAACAGAGGAAGATCTCAGGAACGGGCTGTCCCTTACCATCGCGACCAGAGTGGAGAAGATGCTCTCCCAGGTCACAGCCAAACACCCTTTCCTTCTCCACCTCCCGCTCTTTCGGTTTCTTTGGGCGGGCCTTCACCAAGGAACGAAGGAAGGTGACGAGCTTGCCGCGTTTCTTTGGCACTGCACAACAGGAAGAAACCAGTTCATTTCAGGTTTGGCTCAGTTGGACAAGGCCGAGCATAACACATTCTACAGAGCACGTCAAAACGGGAAGAACATTAACAAGTACATAGAAAAACGGATTTTCTCCCATCCCTGCAGGAGGAGCCAAAGGCCAGGTTGGATGGGGCCCTGGGCAGTGGGGTCTAGTCTCACATTAGATGTGGAGGTTGGTTGGCAGCCCAGCCTGAGGCAGGGGGGTTGGAACTTGATGATCCTTGAGCTCCCTTCCATCCCAAGCCATACTAGGAGGATTCTACGATTTCCCCAAGTCCACTCATAAACACGGGAGGATCGGGCCAAATCTCTGCGCGTTCCGATGGAGTTTAATGCACTCCTCTTGCTTGGCTTGCTCAACTTGAGGATTAAGGATCCTCTTGAAAAGTCACGTTCTGATCAAGCATATCACTAGCACAACCAGGCCTCTAGCTGTCCACCAGGGACGCTGGCTGTTCTCAACCTCGTACTGACTCGCAGAAGAACTGCCTTTGCCCTCCTTCATTCTCATTGCCTACAAAACACCAGCCATATGCCCCATGATATGCCTGAAGGATCATCAGCACAGACTATAACACGGGATGGATAAAGGAGGTATTAAACACAGAACACACCCAAAAAGAGACGCCATTTTGCTTCCCTGCACCATCAAATGTAACATCTGTACCTGGCTTTGGCACTGAACTGAGGAGAGACTCCGGAATTTTTCCATTGATGAGCTCCACGCACTCACTTGGGAAAAATCCAACCTGTAACAAGAAAAAAAAGAGAGGTGCACTACTGAAGGCAGCATTTCTCAGGCCTGAACTGTTCAACCAAAAGCCACCTAACATTTTCCTCGGAACGTGCTTGCCTGACGCTCCGTAAGACTATCCAACAAAAAGTGGCCTGCATAAAAGTAATAATTATTCAACATTTGCAGCCAAAAGACCTACAAAACAAATAATTGCTTCTGTAGAAGATGTAGAAGAAGAAAGTTCTTGCTGACTGAGATGCAGCTGCAATAATCCCCAGCTCCGAGCTACCCAGCGTTCTGCAGCCAGCAGCAGCAACAAGCACGCGGAGGGTCTGTTACCCTACCTCAGCTGACAGGCAGTAACTTCCTGAAAGACACTAACTTCACGTTCTGCATGGGTGCAAGCAAAATACTCTGAGACACTGAAACACTGTCTTAGCTGCTGCATTTCCAAAGGTGGGGTTCAGTGGCCGTGACCTGATGCATATTGTGAAGGCTCTTGCTTCTAAGTGAATTGAGGAGACAGTTTCCTACAAAGACCATCTCTGACACCGACACAGGGAAAATGTTTACATCCATGAGCCATCCTGTGCAGGCAGCGCAGCTCTTAGCCGAGATTCCCGACCTGACCGAAGTTGCTCTCTCAAGTCTGAAGCTTGTGCCTACCTGAAAGCCATGCTTGCCTCTCCACCAGGGGGTCAGCTCCTTTGGTGGCATATCAGTAACGCACACGATGTCTCCCACCTGCAAAAGACTGCAACCTCACCAAACATTCTGAAGGTATCTGAGAATATTCCTGATGCGTTCACACCTTATACTCTCCTGTACATGACAACTAGGAACGCCCTCAAAGGAGAGTTCATCCGGTGCCTGGGCAACGTATCTCTTAAGAACATGGGCAGCAGCAACAGCTGGAATATTTACAGGAGACTCCTCGTGGATCAGCAGGGGCTTCCCATTGTTCTCAGTCTGAAACAGAGAGCACAGGCCATGGTGAGGAGCTGAGGACAAACGAGGACAATTTCAGAGCAAGGAGCACATCTGCAGAGAAAGATCCTTATCATGAGTGCTTAACAAGAAACTGCAAGTCTAATAACAGCTGTTTCTCTTCCTGGTGTGCAGCAGTATGGCCAGGCAATGTAAAGATGCGTCTCTCTCTACCCAGACTAAGAGGACAAACACCCCAACCGAGAGGACTCCTGGAGTTTTATAAACTTGCCACGCTTGCAGTACTGTCTTGCCAAAGAGGAGCGTAAGAGTCTGCTTGCTTCCTGTAACCTATTGCTTGGAGACCTCAGCCATGGACTGGACACAGGAGCTGGTCCACTGACCCAATCCTTGGCTCACTACAAGTGCCTGCTTCCCTTAACTTACTGAATATGAGAACTTGGTCTTTGGGTGACAAAATCCAAGCAGGATGGGGAAAAAGCTTCTGCATGTTTATAACGCTCGATCTGATTCTGTCGGTACTATAACGTCCACGGCCATCTAGATGCTCGTAGCAAGGACATGAAGCTTTTCAGGCAGCTTTTCAGTGACACCGATAGAGCTGGAAGGATTCTCCCTCTCTTGAAAAGCAGGAGAGCTCATCTGCAGCTCACTCTGCCGGCTCAAGTCAGCAGAACAAAGACCAATCAGAGCTTCATACTCTACCTCCATTTGTGCCAGGTCAGGCCCACAGCTGATCTCGCTGCACGCGATGCCCATCACAGCAGGCACGACAAGCTGGAACTGAAAAGAAACACACTTCTATTTTCTCTGTTCACACACCACGGTATGGAGAGACTTCTTCAGAACTACCCTCAGTTACCCACTGGCATAGGCAGGTGTTCTAGAAACAACCACTTTGTTCAGTCACTTCAAACGAGACAGCCTATTACGCAGCAGTTTACCAAGTCGCTATCCCTCTGCTAGCAGATGGGGACTCCGGCACAAAGCAGCAGATGCGCTTGCTCAGAGCACTCCGACAGCACAGTAGCAGGGCAGTGAGAGGAGTCACTGCTGGGGGTGGATCTGCTCCCTAGCGCCCGGCTCCCACCAGTTCACCTCCAGCGCCGGCCGCAGCCTTCCACACGGATTTCCTCTGCTTGCATCTCTGCTGTGCTCCCCACAGCTGTCGTGCGCACATGCAGCCGAAGCACGCATGCTCATGGTCACGTTGTGCAGCCCTGCACAAACCGGGACTAGGACTCCTTGCCTAAGGGATTGGTTTCCTAAAGACTAGCTGGTCACAGCATCACAGACAGCATCCTTCTGAGGGCTGAGCTGGAGGGAAAGTGGAATAACTCTACACGTGACCAGTGTCCTGTCAAGGCTGGATGAGGCTGTGTTACTAAACACGGTGCGACGCAGGCTGCAAAACCACATGGGGGGGGACAACGTGTGGCACATACCAGGCAAGAGATCAGAACAAGTTCCTTGAAGCCGCAGCCGTTTCTTGTCACTTTGCTCTGTTCTTCCGCGAGCAAAAGCTGCATCAAAGGAGAAGGCAGAGGGCGGGGAGAGGAGAGAGAAAGAGCTGATCAGTGAGCTTGCACAATTTAACAAAGAAGACAAGGAAAAAGCCCTGAGACAAATGCCACCTCTATGCTTTGGAATGTAGCTACTGAGTGAAAATTATGTCTGATGGTCAAGAGTAAGCAGCATGACACTACCAGCTCCGCCAGGCAGCAGCTTTCAGCACCTCACTGTCCACCTGTCTATCTCACACTGTCTCAGCTTACCTACAAGATGCTGCACAAGACGGTGTGAAAACGAAGGTACTCAGTCGATGCACAAGTGCAACAAGCTAGCTACTCAGTCAGAGCTCAAGCGCTCCAATGAAGGGACGCAGCAGGCACTGCTCCTCCCCTCATTCTAGCTGCTTATGACATCACTAAGGGCCACCAGGCTGCTCCACCATGACAGACAAGGTGGGGAAGCAAGACCACGTCACAAGACCAGAAGATTCCAACACTCCAACATTCTAGAATCAGAGGGCGGTTGGAATTCTACCTCAGCCAAATCCTGGAGAAGCTGGCACGGGGTCATCATGACCAAAGCGCAGGACCCGGCGCTTGCTCTTGTTGAGCCTCGTACAACCGGCCTCAGGCCATCCTTCTGCAGGGCCTTCCTACCCTCGGGCAGATGGACACTTCCTCCCAGCAGCATACCTTGCAGTGCAGGGCCTACATAAAATCCACACTAGAGTCCTTTGTTTCATTCAAGAGCACGTTACAGCACGTATCTATTTCACTGTAAGGAAATCAAGGAAGAGACGGGAGAAACACAGAACTGCTACGAGACTGCTATATACATTTCTTTCCCAAGTGGATTTTTGCCTTTTTGCTTCCAGGATGACCTCATTTTGTTCTCCCCTTCTTGTGGGGAAGCTGCCTCCAGTGCCTGAGGTTCAGGAGACAGCATGAAACACGACACTAAGACAAACGCTTGTCGTGGGCGAGGGGTGGCTGTGCTTTGCCAGGCATACGGCGGGGCAGTAAGTGCCACACGGCAGCCCCAAGCCAAGCCCTGCATTCAGTCACTGTGGCCACAGCTGGTGCATCGCTGCCAGAACGTATCCCAGGATACAGGTGGACGCAGGCACTCCTGCTCCTTCTGCAAAGCCATCCTCTGCAGAGCCCATTAGGTGCTGCTCAGTGCTATGCCAACCAGGCTCCCGTTTACTGCAGCCCTGGGATAAACACGCGTGTACTCTTCTGTGCAGCAGTGAGCTCCAGGGATGAAGCACAGAGGGTAAGCCAACAGAATCTACTGCTGACTCCATCAGCTCCTTCTTCTACCAACCATGGGCAAACACTGTGAGACAGAACATAAGGGGAAAAGCACTTCTGCTCACACGCCTGCAATGGAATTCAAAACAGCTATTGCAAGAAGAGCTCGTAGGGTAAACCTAGCCTCAGAGACACAAACACACCAGGTTCCAGGAAATAGCATGGCACATTGTTGATGAAACGCTGCTTCGTTGCTTGGAGAGCACGCAGCATGCCGCTTTGACAGGCACAGCAGTGCTGCGACGTCCAAGCTGGGCACCAAAACCTCTCCAGCATCCCTGGCCAACGCTGCCAGGGAAATGCAACACCTGCATCCCTATCTGGCTTACGGCACACACACTGGGGGGCTGCCTTAGTCTCAGGTGGGAGGGATTTTTCTTCAGAGTATCTGGTATGATGCTATGTTTGGGTTCTAGGAGAAAAATCACACCGAGAACACCCTGATCTTTATAGTTTCTGACAAGCAAACTTGCACAGAGCCAAGGCCATTCTCAGCAAAGCTCTCAACAAGGAGCTGGGAGGGAACTGAATTAAGACAGCTAACGTAAACTGGCTAAAGGGATATTCCATACTATATGCCATCAAGTGGAAGGAGTTTTGAAGGGGATGAGAGTACATCTCACTCTCTTTTATTGCTTGGCGGCTAACTGGACAGTGGTTGGCGGGTGGTGAGCCATTGCTTGCACATCACTTGCAATACATTCATATATATATTCAGAACTACTTTTATCTCAAAAACATGAGTTTTACTTCTCTTTTTCCACCCAACACTCTCCCCCATCCCACGGGGAACAGGGGAGTGGGCAAAGGACTGCGTGGTGCTGAGCCACCCACCGGCTTCAACCACAACAGGGCCGCGGGGCAATGGGAGCAAGCACAGAAATAAAACACAGAAACTCGCTGTTCCTTGGGCTCGTGGCTGCCACAAAGCTCGTGTTTTAGTGATGCAGAGTACTGTATCTCCAGCTATTGTGTGTCTTGTTAACCACAAGCTCAGCTATGAGCTGTCACCACAAGCAAAAGATAAACGTAAACAAAGGCTTATATCCACACGTACCAATCTGGGTGTGAGCAATAAAAGCCCATTGGGCCATGGACAAGGCAGGCAGCACATAGGCAGGAAACAGGAAGGAGTTGAACTCCAGCTCTCCTACACAAAAGAAAGGGAGAGCACCACGGGAGGAGTTACGACACAGCTTCAGAGCTTACAGAGCCCTGAGATTTCCAAAGAACGGTGCCAGGGTAACTCTCACCATTCCCACGCAGGGGTCTTCCCAGACACTTCAGCTGCTGACTTCCACTTCCTCTGTCATGTGTAGAAAGTCCAGGTGACAAATGCTCATTTCGTCTGGGTAACGCTTCCATGGTCATGAATGAAAAAAAAAAAAAAAAAAAGCAGCATGCAACCCCATAAAATGTACCTTTCTGCTCTTTCTGTCAGCACGACGTCTAAGATGAGCATTACACGTCCCTGCTACTGATTGAAAATTCATCCAAGCCTATGTTCCACACAGCTTCATCTCAGTGCCAAAAAGAAACACGTAAACAGATGTTCAGAGGATTCTTTGTGCAGATAAAAGTGCAGGGTGCATATGTATTCTCTTCAGTAATAAATATTAGTTTAGAATCCAAAGGTAACTTTTCAAGAAGCAGTATGAAAGAAAGGTCAGTCAAAAGGAAATACGTGATTTTCATCTATTTTCATCTAAAAAATCCTTGCTAAACCTCTTCCCATCAAAAAGAAAGCATGCTGGGCATTCTTAGCAGCAGCTCAGAGGACATCTTGCACCACAAAATGCAGCACATGCTTTTTGCTCACAGGCCCCTCATGTCTCTAATTTGTGTCAGATTCACTCAAAATGACCACGTGGACCAGAACAGCCATTTGGTTCTGCTGAGGTAGGAACCCACTGCTGGGATGTCCCACAGTCCCGTTTCCCCGCTACTTCCAGCCCTGGGGGGAAAAGGAAGAGCAACTGACTTCACCTACCCAGACTTCTGCATGGTCTCACATCACACAGAGAAGCATGGTGGAGAGCTCTGGTGGCTGAAGAAATCAAGGTTGCCTCTAAGATCCTGCTTTAAATCCACATGACTTACTGCCCATAAGACGTGAAAGACAAGGTTAAGGTCCATCCAATCCCTGTGGATGTGGCTGCCTGCAAAGACAACAGTTGCCTGCTCTTCAGCAGGGTGATGCTCACCCAGCAAAGCACTCACCAGCACATGTCTTTCATAGAAACAGAATTATCAAGCTTGGAAAAGATCTCCAAGATCATCCGGTCCAACCATCCACCTTCCACCAACATTTCCCACTAAGCCACGTCCCTCACGACAACATCTAATGTTTCTTGAACACCTGCAGGGATGGTAACTCTATCACCTGTCTGGGCAGCCCGTTCCAGCGTCTGACCAGTCCTGTGGAGAAGTTTTTCTTAACATCCAACCTCAATCTCCCCTCATGCAACTTCAGGCCACTCCCTCCAGTCCTATTATCACTTACACAGGAGAGGAGGACAACGCCCACCTCAACACAACCTCTCTTCAGCTAGTTGTAGAGAGTGAGGAGGTCTTCCCTGCGCCTCCTCTTCTCCAGACTAAATAATCACAGTTCCCTCAGCCGCTCCCCATAAGACTTGCGCTCTAGATGCCCTGCAGCTTCACTGCTCTTCTCTGGACACATTTAAGGCTTTCACTGTCCTTCCTGTAGTGAGGCACCCAGAACTGAACAAAGTACTCAAGGTGAGGACTCACCAGTGCTGAGCACAGGAGGATGATCGCTTCCCTGCTCCTGCTGGCTCCAGTTCTTTGCATTGCACTTCCAATCTAAACCGTTCCTTCTGCGGTAGCGCTTGCATCCTCACTTAGGGCTGGAGCTCAAGAGGTCAACACAACAGAAAGAACACAACGTGCAACTGGAAGACATGACTCAAAGCTCACAAGAGTCAACTCTCTGACCTTGGGCACAACTCACAAACCATGAGCCAGGCCTTGCCAACTTGGCAGATCTGAGCATGCCAGAGGGGATCAGATCACAAAGTGTCCATTTCAATTGCAGCTTCATGTAGGAAAGAAAACCAGCTAACAGGCGTGAATGAATTCACTCACAAGCTGCACAATGAGTCTGTTCTTCATTAAAAAAACCACATGGATTCCTAATCCAAAAAGAGAACGGCAAGAGTTAATACCGATGGAAGAGGTTCCTGGTCCGAAGCCTCATCCTCTTACCCAACTTTCCTTGCTTCGTACTCTTCCCCAACTCCTGGGCGATGCCCACAGGCTTAAATTCAGACCTCAAATTCATAGGACTACTGTATAATCAATGAAAATTATATAAAGGAATTTTATATAATCAAATAATATTAAGATGTTATAATAATGAAATCAGCAAGAGAGTTAGGCACAGCAAGACAAAGAGAATAAATAGGATGCTTACCCGTATGGTGGGCTCGCTCAGGAAAGACCAGTGGAGTGGATCTTCCGAAGAGAGAGAGATCCTTCCCCACTGGTAGATTGTATTATATTGTATTATTTTGCATTCCGATATCATAGTTAGTAAAATAAGTTTACCTCCATAGATTGTTGCCGCTGTTTTTTTCCTTTTCCCCCTTCCTTCCCATTTTGTGGGGCCAGGCCGGGGGTGGGGAGGGCAGGCGCCTACTGCCCCCTGTCACGGGCATAAACTGATCTAGTTAATTCCATGACACTCATCAAACCAGATTGTCTCAGGCGAAGGATGGTATGCTATCGCTCTCCACTTGCTCGGGTTGCCCTTGCTGGACCCATCTGTATACCAGGCATCTTCAGGGATAGGATATTTCCTCTCCTGAACGGGACTCTTCTCTGGTGGAGCGACCAGTGTTTCTTTTGGTGCATCACAATGATAGGTCACTGGGCCTAGGATCTTCTGAAGCTCTTCTTTTAAGGATGATGAAGACAGACTGCTCCTTTGGCTGAGGGAAGTGACCCATCATGCCACTGTTTGTGCTTGGGCCACCCCTGTCTTAGGAAGGTGGGTCAGATCTTTCACCCACCCCTGAATCTGCAGAGTGCTCTTCACTATAACTTCAGCCGTCTGGGTTATTGGCTCTACTGCCTGTAATGCTGAATAGGCAGCCAATAACTGTTTTTCAATCATATTATATCTTTCTTTTGCTCCATGCCAGACCTGAAACCAAAAACCAATGGGGGTCCGAACAGAACTCTGGCGTTGCCACAGGCCCCAACCAAAGCCATCTTGAGTAACGTGGACATCCAACTCAGCTGGGAGGGTAGCATCGAATATACCCAATGCCTGGGCTTGTTGTAAAATTAGGTCTCTCATCCCTGCTGAGAATTTGACCAGATCCGGGCCATCAAAGGCATCTTCATAAATCGCTTCCCTTACACCTAATTCACAGATGTAATTTTGAAGGTTTTCCATGGAGGACCACATCCCTGTATGTAAAGGAATATCAGATTGATTGGGCCATACCATACAGCAGGCCGCCATTAACCATTCTATTATAGAATGGTTTTCATCATTGTATTGATTACCTGCATATAATCTCTGTCTAAGAGCAGGATGGACGGTCATTGTGGCCAATTTGGCTATTTCCGGGCCATTCATCAGAACACTTTCTGCCCCAGAATCCCATAGTCCAAGCTGGCACACTTTCTCTAGCTTTCTGCTTAAATCGTTGGACTAAGTCCATCAGTTCTGTTGCTGTGTACGGTCGGGCTGTTACATGCAAGTGGGTTTGAACGGGGGGCCACTGATCAGGCGGCACCCCCGCCGATCTGTCCTGTACCTTTTTTGTTTTTTGAGTTATAACAGGACGGACTTCTAGTGCATCCGTCAAAATTGGAGATTCAAGATCAGATTTAGATTGTTTATTTTCCTGATCAACACAGTCCGTTGATTCAGGAGCCTGGTCATTGTTTATTGAAATATTACAGACTTGACCTATTGGAAGATGTAGAATTGGGTTTTTTCCTGTTAATATGCCAAGTTCCTGTTCTAACTTTTCAATATGATCTTTTAAAAGTTCATTTTCGTTCACTAAAGTATTATTCCTTATTTCAGCATTATTTAAAGCATTTAACAGTGGCCATGCCACTGTAGAAGCAGCTAATTGTCTTTCTCTTGTGACTAACGTATCATTGCCTAGTCCCGGAAAGTCATCTGCTAGGCGATATGGGGAAACATTTCCCACAACACGTAGAGGACCCCATTTTTCAATGATAGTTGACAATTCATAATAAGGGGATCCCGCAAATCCTGGCATCTGCCCTGGAATTATTTTATCTAGGGGGTAGTGTCCTCCCCCTTGAACATTTACAGAAATTCCAAAGAAAGGACATAGTGTAAGTTTTAGTATATTCGGCTTGCCTGCCTGGCTCACCAAGTGTATAATCAATGAAAATTATATAAAGGAATTTTATATAATCAAACAATATTAAGATGTTATAATAATGAAATCAGCAAGAGAGTTAGGCACACCAAGACAAAGAGAATACATAGGATGCTTACACATGTCGTGGGCTCGCTCAGGAAAGACCAGTGGAGAGAATCTTCCAAAGAGAGAGAGAGATCCTACCCACTGGTAGTCAGCTCTTAAATGGGTCTAGGAGAGGTGGAGCCATGCTCCACCCCTTCCTGCAGCACAGGTGAATTCCTTTCACCTGTGCTCCCAGGGCTGACTCATTGCTCGCCTCAGGTGATAAATCAGAGGTTCAGGCCGTGACTCAGCAGTTCCCATACAGACTCCTTTCACAGGACTCAGTCAAAAAGGATGTCACACTTGTTCCACACACTCAAACTGACTGAGCAGTGGTATCACAGTCACTTAAAACACACAGAAGCATCCAAACCCAAGCATGCACATTCCCTCCTGTGTTACTAGTGCCCACAGCTCACCTTCACACCTCTGGGGATTTCTGGCGTTTTACACTGATGCAGCCTCACTATAGCTCCATGGGCGTCACACAAGGCCTGCAGGACCTCTTTCTCCACAAACCCCATCTGCAGGCACTGGTTCATAAGGCTCACCACCCACCCTCCTGAGCAAAAGCAAGCACTAAGAATGAGAGCATAGTGCACTGGATTTGACCTGGCCTGGTCCCCAAGCCTCAGTCCTGCCAGACATACCCCGGTGCGTAGACTCATCCCCAACATCTGACTGGACATTGTCATTCTGCAAACGCCCCATCCCAGCAGCAAGGGATCAAAGCATTGGGACAGCTGAAACAAAAATGTCATGAAAGTTTCCTATTAGCACTGATCAAGAACACGTCTACCCCTGAGCAACAGGATGGGAGACAAACAGCAGAAGACAACCAACCTGCAGAACCCGCTCCGTTGGGGTTGGTCCAGATGTTTGTATGCTCCCTTCCATGGCCCAGGCCAAGCTCGCTGAGCTGCTCCTCCTTTGTGCAGGGGGAGAGCGGCACAGATGCTACGTGGTGGCTATGCACAGCATGCCTTTGACTTGATTCTCCTCTCTCCATCTTCCAGTAGCAAGCAGCATTTCAAATCTCTCCTTGCAAAAAATCACCTAGGTAAAAAAGAACTGGCAATCTTGCTTTTAAAGTTTCCTTATTTATACAACTTGATGCTTTAAAGCACAAGCTCACCTAGCAATCACCTACCTTAGACAAGCCCAACCTGCAAGGAAAAGTTATTCTTCTGTGTCTGCAGACTTTGCACACATTTCCAGGTGCAGTAGGCAGCCCAGTTCTCAGCACAGCTTTACCAACCACAGAAACCCAGTTTACGCCCGCCGTGCTTTTCTCTCATCTGAAACGCTGCATTGCTGCAAGAAGCAATGAATAAAATCACAGAATCACAAAACTGGGGTTGCAAGGGAGCTCCAGAGATCACTGAGCCCAAGCCCCCTGCAAAACGGGCTCCCTAGAGTAGGCAGCACAGGAAGGGCGCCCAGGAGGGCCTGGAATATCTCCAGAGAAGGAGAATCCACAGCCTCCCTGGGCAGCCTATTCCAGCGCTCCGTCATCCTCGCCGTGAAGAAGTTCCTTTGCATTTTGGTGCAGAACTTCCTGTGCTCCAGTTTATGGCCATTTCCCCTTCCTCTGTCACCACAGATCGCTGAAAAGATTGCAGCCGTGTCCTTTTGACTCCCACATCTAAGATATTTATAAGCGTTGTTGGAAATAGCCAAATAGTTTTCCAGGACGGTTCTCTGATCTTTGTATCTATCTTTATTCCCAATTGCAATGGCGGGCCTCCTGCAAGCAGGAGAGCGCAGAGAAAACAGTGTTACATCTTTTATCCCCTACTGCCCGACCCTTATCTCTTTCTCCCCGGCTCCTCACTGGCTGAGTACTGCAGGTTCACACTCTTTCGCAACGCTTCACTAATCGTACCAATACCAAGTAAACACAAATCCTTACCACCCAACCACAAATATCTTAATTGGTCGACTGCCTTCTAACAACTGCTTTCTTAACAAACATCTGGTCGTAACTTTTGGATGTCTGCTTTACAACATAGACATAACCTCTTAACTGCTTCATTACCCCCCAGCATTTGTGCCCTTTGCACTGGGTCATTGTTCAGGTCATCCGTCTGTCCTTGCTTAGAGATAAGCTTGGAAGGAGGACAGAGGGCAGTATCTTGGAGCCTGCCTACGGCATCCTAACGTTCCCACAGAGTGGGACAGTTCTGCTTTGTGTAAAGGCCCCGACTCCTTGAGAGTTTGTTCAGTGGACTTCACTTCTGCTGGCCTAATGAACAACCTTACAGTACGTTTCCCAGGTCAGAATACTATACCCACATTGTTTAGAACATTTAAAGTCTGTTGCAGCTTTGGGAGAAAGAATTGGTCACGTAATTCGGTAACTTTGTCTCTAAAATATGTTACCTATAATGCATATGGTAATCTTCCTGTCCACGTCAGCTATTTCTAAGGATATGTGACAGCTTCATTCTTTAGATCAATTGCCCTTTGTCAATGTTCAGTGCAGAAACAACACTTTCACTTTCCACCGTATACGGTATTCTTACTTTGCACATCAGCTATTTCTAAGGACGTGCTACAGCTCACTTCTTTAGATCAACTGCCCCTTTCAATATCCAATGCAGAAACACCACTTTCACTTTCCACAGCATTTACCAGAACCACAGAACGGCAGGGGGGCTGAAAAGGACCACAACGATCAACCAGCTCCCCAGAACCCCCACACCCCCTCGAAGCCGCCTACAGCCTCAGATCTCGCTAGATCCCCCCCCGTCGCCTCCCTGCAGCTTCCTGGAGCCCCGCACGGCCCCCCTCCCCGTCCCGGGACCGTTCTCCCGCACACCTCCGGCACAGCTGTCCTCAGCACTCGCTCCCGTCGCGCCGCGGCTTCCCTCTCGGTGCTGCCCGGACAGCTCCGGCTGCCGCCGCGCTGTCCTGCGGGGCGGCCCAGGCGGCAGGAGCGGCGCTCTGCGAGGAGAGCCGCGCCTCCGACAGCCGGCTCCCAACGCTCGCTCCCGCGCACGGCGGCTCGGCCAACGGCAGCCGGCGGAGCTACCGCGGACCAAGGAGACCCCGGGGGCGGGGCGCCGCCGCCGCTGCCCAATCGGAGGCAGGGGGCGGGGCAAGGGAGATGCTGCTCAAGGTGAGCTCCTCCTGCCGCAGCGTGATGACGACAGGTCTGCACGGCCAGCTCCTAGGTCGGGAGCCAGGAATGGACACGGCAGGAGGAGAGAGGCGTTAGGGAGCAGCCGAGGCTTCGAAATGCATCAAAAAGCCCTGAAAAGCACAGCCGGGAGAAATGAGGGCGTGAACTTGGATGAGCTCCTTCTCTCCATTCGCTGTTGTTATGTGGAAGGCTGTCATCTGAACCCCAATGACTCGTGCTTCCTAAGAGCCCTCCATCGATGGAAGCACACAGCGCACCATCGCTACTTGCCCCGGCTCTTCTGGGTAGACAAGGGCTCGATTCACCTAGGAAGGATACACAGGGGTTAGTGTCAAACTTTCACAAGCTGAATTATGAAAGTGGCTCTTGATCAGGGGTGATCTGAAGATGCTAGGTATAGGTTGGAACGCTAGGAGGAGATACAAGTCCACTTGTATGGCATGAATTCTATGTCGCTGAAAAGCAAGGCTTTGAAAGCTGGATTCGCACCCTTACCTGCCAGCACCACGACTTCCGTCTCTGAGGGCTCCCTGGGACTGCGCTGCAGTCGGCGTTTGGCCACAGAGGATGGTTTCCGCAGGCTGAAGCAGGAACGCCAACTGCCAGCTGGTGATTCCTTCATCTTGCTGGGTGGACGTTGTCTGGAGAGAGAAAACAGTGACTGGTGTGAGTCGTGCGTGGTGCGGGGTGAGGGAAGAGCTGCACTGAGCTCTTGCCAACAGTTGCTTGTTCCTGGCACCGCCTGGTTTCTGCTGAAGCACAGCTTAGAAACTCGCTCTCTTTCAAGCAGTTGAGGATGGTTCCACTCCTATAGCTCAGCCCTGAAGTCTTGCTGGCTAAATTCCCCTAAACTGTGTCAAGCAAGATGCAGAGCACGTGAGCAAAGGCTCCGCGGCTGTACAGGACAGCATCTAAGGGATGGCTCTTCTGGAGCCAGCAGGCGTAACTGCTTTCTGAGGAACCGTGCAGCCATAAAGGAAATTCAAAAGCACCTCTGACTCTGACATCAACACCTCGTCGGCCCCATCTCACCGCCAAGTTTAGTTTCTAGTGCCAGCAGGTCTGACCAACAGCTCTGCTTAGAGGAGAACCGGAACTGGTTTCAGGCATGTGGCCCCGACAGCTGGAAAACCCCAACGTTTCAAGGTAGAGCCAGCTCAGGCCAGGGTAGACGTCAGCATGGCTTTATACATCTCGTGACTGCGTGCCCAGCAAGGAAGGAATGGCAGCCTCGTGTGGCTAAACCGAATATGTTAGTTGAATCTCAGAGTCCAAAGGGAGCAGAGATTCACTGCAACAATTCACTTCAGGCACCGTTACTTTAATTTAGCTTCCACATATTTTGGCGCAAGAAATAATGGGGGAAAAAAAAAACAACAACACAACCCACCCAAACAATGATGACGGTTGCTGGAAAACAAAGTCCTCTTTACCTTTCAGATGGAAAGTTGATGATTGTGTGGAATTTCCCCTGTACAGCTGTGGGGCCTTCTTCCACTTCTATGTCCCTGCTCTGTGTCACAACGGAAGAGCTGCTGTGGCCTCGCCTCTGAGCCTGTGCCTCCTCCAGGGTGAGCAGCTTTGTGGCAGGAGAAGACACCCACGCAGACTTGGGCCCTGAGAGAGAACCGTGCCCTGTAAGGGAAAGCCACAGGTAAGAGCGAGGATCACAAAGCAGCACCACAGCCATCACAGTTCTGGGGGAGATGCTATAGTTTTCTCAGACCTGCTTATCTGAGCCACTAGAAGAAGAGGAGGTCAGAATAAGCATGTGGTCAGAGGTATGTTTAAGGCAGAGGACAGAGTCATAATTAATAAGAGCAGCTCACTGTATCGAAATGGGCAAAGAAAAACCCTAGAAAGCGGGGGCAAGGAACTCAGAAAGCTTCACTGCCACACTTTCATCAAGCTTCACCTGCATGCAAAACATCGTAACGACAGTGACGTTTTTTTTCTCATTGTAAAGTTTGGACTTGGACATTCTCAGCATCCAGCAACAGGATGCCAGATTCTAATCTAAGCCCAGAAACCTGCTGTCCCCTCGATAGAAAAAGTGTATTTCAAAGATCTTGGAGAAGGCCTGGATTTGATCAAGGTGTCTGATCAAGATAAAGCTCATGGAGGAAGACACTCACCTGCTCCATCTGCCATGTCTGATCCGGATTTGGAGCAGAAGAGGACATCTGCGTGGTTGATGATGAATTCCACCACAGCCGACTGCGTCTGCAGTTCCATGCAGGCGGCTCTTCCGCTGGTGCAGGCAGACTCGTTCTGCTGTGATCTGTAGAAAAGGCAGATTTTAGCAGTCATTTATCCAAGATCCAAGTTTCCCCAAGTCTGGATTGTTGCAGCCAAAAGCTGTCAAATTGGGCTCCGGAGGCTTCCGCGGTGATGCCGCTGAAGAAATTCTCCTGGATGGTCAAGGACACACCAGTCCCATCTAAACAAGAGGGCAGAAATTGTCATCTAGAAATTGTGCCCGTGCGGTTGGAGAACAGCCCAGGCTCTTGCTCTGCCGTCAGCCACTTACTACAGTGTACAGGAGAAGAGCACATTCGATGGAGAAAAAGGTAGATTGCATTTTTTGCCGGAGAACAGATCCAAGCAGTGTGTTGAAATGGAGAAAGAAGTTGACCTTAAGAGGTTTGGAGCCCACACAATCGCTAAGTTCTTAGAGTGCATGTTTGTCACGGAACAGTTCCCGGCTAGACGAGCCAAGTGTCTTATCAGGTATTCCAGTGTCCTGGAAAATCAGAGAGGCAAATATTCAGCACCAATGAGCACGCGGTGCTGCGGTTCACAGAGCAAAGCCTCAATGCATGTTATTGCTACTGTCACTGAAGATGAAGTAGATCCAACTTGACTAAGTGCCACACTGTGGCACCAAGCCCCAGCACAGCACAGCTGCAGCCACCAGCTGCACCAACTGTGCCCCCGTGCCCAGGAACCGACCCAATAAATTAACCCCGTGTAGCCTTAAACTGCTTCAACATACGCAGGCATCATGTTGCCAGCATGAGACAAGCCTGGAATCACACCACTGCCCTCTGAAGTGCAGCATGGCTGAGCTCAACAGAGTGAGGGCAGCACTGACCTGTAGTGAGGAGCGGGCAGCTGCTGGATGACGTCCTGCATTCTGACCAGCTGCTCCTCATCTGTAGCGGCACCAACAGCCTCCTGGAATAGTGCAGAAAGGGACTGAGACACAAATCAGGCTAGATACCTGCCACAGGGTCGGGAACTATGGGGACAGCGTGCTGTTGGTCTGCGCCGAGACAGATTTTACGCCTTCCAGGAGGCATCTGGGGAACATAGCGGCACGCAGCTGGTGCCATCAAGGCCAAGGAGTCCAAGCAGCGGGCCGGTTTACAGCCTGATTGCGCAGCTCAGCTCCTCAAGCTTCAAGTGCACTTTGCTATCAATCCCACTCCCATTCTATAAATACTTGGGGAATAGAAAAACAAAACAAAAGAAAAAACAAAAAACATGAATTCTCTCAAGCTTTGTGAATATGGAAATAACCGCCTCCTGGGACCACCGAAAATGGCATCCATATGATGCATGATGTGGCAAAGACATACGAGTAAACCCCACGGGGCTAACAGAAAAAGGGCCTCAGAGCTGGGGCACTGCTGCAGCCATCTCCCAAGAGGCCCAGGGAAGAGGTAAAGGAAAGACGTTGCCTTGTGCTTACCGAGAACTTGTCATACAGCTGGTCGGTCAGCAGAGGGTTCGGGAGCTCCCTGAAGTACATTTTGCAGACGGAGCTCACGCTGTGAGTGTCGTGGATGGTTAGCTCAGGAATCTGCTCAGACTCAAATTCTTGGCTGGAGAGAAGGACACAAAAACGGGCGGGGGGGTTGAGAAAGAGGAAAACAAGTCAAAAGCCACACCAAATATAATCAAGCATTGGAAGGGCTTCCCGATTAACAGGAGAAAATGAACACTCAGTCACCAGCACCACACGAGCCATGCTGGATGAGATGTTTCCAAAAGGAGACCTTTTCGTTTTGCTAAGGCATTTCCCGTGACTCTGACAACTGGCTGCCTAGTCTACAATCCTAAGCCAGGAGCCCGGAGCAGCAAGGAGGAGTGTGGGCTGCTCCAAAGGGCTCTGCAAACAGGAGGAAACGGGAATGAGAGCTGGCAGCGGTGACACCGCAGTCCCCCACAGCCTTCCAGTGCTCCGAAGGACAGAAGGAGAACTTCCTGCTCCAGCAAGTCTGCTGAACGCCCCGTGTTCCTATCAAACAGTGACAAGCCTGGCGCACCACTGCTGAGCGCACGCTGCCTGCACAGAGCTGCCCCACGGCGCAGGCCTCTGAGCACCCACAACAGGGCACGCGCCCCTACTGACCGCTGCGTCAGTCGCAGCACTCTTACCGCAGTCTCTGGATGTTGGACGCGACGCCGGACAGCCGGTATATCCCTTGCACTACGCCGTGCTGCTCAATGAACTCGGTGCAGCTCTGGAGGACCTGGGGGACTAAAGAACACGTGCCAGCGGTTACTTGAGCTCCTCATTCAAGTACTGGTTCAGGCTGTGCTCCTGTCAAATCTCATCCACTAAGCCCAGCCAGGCTACTGCTTAGTTCTTCCTTACAGAAGAAAGCTGTCCAAGACGAGGAAACTGGACAGACGTGTTCCTTGCATTCAAGAAGTGTAAGGACCTAGGAATCAGCCTGGAGAAAGTAATTCTGGGGAAGCCGGAGACACTGCAAGTCCCACCACAGCTCCCATGGGAATGAAAGGAGGTGGGAAATCTCATGTCCAGGAGAGCAGGGAAACTGATGCAGGACACTCTCCTTGGCCAAAAGGCTTCCCTTCTTTTCAGGCTAGCGTGGGATTGGCTTACAGGCTTTGGTTTAAGCAAATACAAACGTGCTTGTCTCTTAAGAGCATTAGCCTCAGTTTATCTTTCAGCCATCAACTTCCATTACACGTTTCTCCACCGGTACCAACCTGCCCCTTTGCTAGATATGACCTCCCTTTCATCTTTAGATGCCCAACAGAGGAAGATCTCAGGAACGGGCTGTCCCTTACCATCGCGACCAGAGTGGAGAAGATGCTCTCCCAGGTCACAGCCAAACACCCTTTCCTTCTCCACCTCCCGCTCTTTCGGTTTCTTTGGGCGGGCCTTCACCAAGGAACGAAGGAAGGTGACGAGCTTGCCGCGTTTCTTTGGCACTGCACAACAGGAAGAAACCAGTTCATTTCAGGTTTGGCTCAGTTGGACGAGGCCGAGCATAACACATTCTACAGAGCACGTCAAAACGGGAAGAACATTAACAAGTACATAGAAAAACGGATTTTCTCCCATCCCTGCAGGAGGAGCCAAAGGCCAGGTTGGATGGGGCCCTGGGCAGTGGGGTCTAGTCTCACATTAGATGTGGAGGTTGGTTGGCAGCCCAGCCTGAGGCAGGGGGGTTGGAACTTGATGATCCTTGAGCTCCCTTCCATCCCAAGCCATACTAGGAGGATTCTACGATTTCCCCAAGTCCACTCATAAACACGGGAGGATCGGGCCAAATCTCTGCGCGTTCCGATGGAGTTTAATGCACTCCTCTTGCTTGGCTTGCTCAACTTGAGGATTAAGGATCCTCTTGAAAAGTCACGTTCTGATCAAGCATATCACTAGCACAACCAGGCCTCTAGCTGTCCACCAGGGACGCTGGCTGTTCTCAACCTCGTACTGACTCGCAGAAGAACTGCCTTTGCCCTCCTTCATTCTCATTGCCTACAAAACACCAGCCATATGCCCCATGATATGCCTGAAGGATCATCAGCACAGACTATAACACGGGATGGATAAAGGAGGTATTAAACACAGAACACACCCAAAAAGAGATGCCATTTTGCTTCCCTGCACCATCAAATGTAACATCTGTACCTGGCTTTGGCACTGAACTGAGGAGAGACTCTGGAATTTTTCCATTGATGAGCTCCACGCACTCACTTGGGAAAAATCCAACCTGTAACAAGAAAAAAAAGAGAGGTGCAATACTGAAGGCAGCATTTCTCAGGCCTGAACTGTTCAACCAAAAGCCACCTAACATTTTCCTCGGAACGTGCTTGCCTGACGCTCCGTAAGACTATCCAACAAAAAGTGGCCTGCATAAAAGTAATAATTATTCAACATTTGCAGCCAAAAGACCTACAAAACAAATAATTGCTTCTGTAGAAGATGTAGAAGAAGAAAGTTCTTGCTGACTGAGATGCAGCTGCAATAATCCCCAGCTCCGAGCTACCCAGCGTTCTGCAGCCAGCAGCAGCAACAAGCACGCGGAGGGTCTGTTACCCTACCTCAGCTGACAGGCAGTAACTTCCTAAAAGACACTAACTTCACGTTCTGCATGGGTGCAAGCAAAATACTCTGAGACACTGAAACACTGTCTTAGCTGCTGCATTTCCAAAGGTGGGGTTCAGTGGCCGTGACCTGATGCATATTGTGAAGGCTCTTGCTTCTAAGTGAATTGAGGAGACAGTTTCCTACAAAGACCATCTCTGACACCGACACAGGGAAAATGTTTACATCCATGAGCCATCCTGTGCAGGCAGCGCAGCTCTTAGCCGAGATTCCCGACCTGACCGAAGTTGCTCTCTCAAGTCTGAAGCTTGTGCCTACCTGAAAGCCATGCTTGCCTCTCCACCAGGGGGTCAGCTCCTTTGGTGGCATATCAGTAACGCACACGATGTCTCCCACCTGCAAAAGACTGCAACCTCACCAAACATTCTGAAGGTATCTGAGAATATTCCTGATGCGTTCACACCTTATACTCTCCTGTACATAACAACGAGGAACGCCCTTAACTGCTTACCTCAAAGGAGAGTTCATCCGGTGCCTGGGCAACGTATCTCTTAAGAACATGGGCAGCAGCAACAGCTGGAATATTTACAGGAGACTCCTCGTGGATCAGCAGGGGCTTCCCATTGTTCTCAGTCTGAAACAGAGAGCACAGGCCATGGTGAGGAGCTGAGGACAAACGAGGACAATTTCAGAGCAAGGAGCACATCTGCAGAGAAAGATCCTTATCATGAGTGCTTAACAAGAAACTGCAAGTCTAATAACAGCTGTTTCTCTTCCTGGTGTGCAGCAGTATGGCCAGGCAATGTAAAGATGCGTCTCTCTCTACCCAGACTAAGAGGACAAACACCCCAACCGAGAGGACTCCTGGAGTTTTATAAACTTGCCACGCTTGCAGTACTGTCTTGCCAAAGAGGAGCGTAAGAGTCTGCTTGCTTCCTGTAACCTATTGCTTGGAGACCTCAGCCATGGACTGGACACAGGAGCTGGTCCACTGACCCAATCCTTGGCTCACTACAAGTGCCTGCTTCCCTTAACTTACTGAATATGAGAACTTGGTCTTTGGGTGACAAAATCCAAGCAGGATGGGGAAAAAGCTTCTGCATGTTTATAACGCTCGATCTGATTCTGTCGGTACTATAACGTCCACGGCCATCTAGATGCTCGTAGCAAGGACATGAAGCTTTTCAGGCAGCTTTTCAGTGACACCGATAGAGCTGGAAGGATTCTCCCTCTCTTGAAAAGCAGGAGAGCTCATCTGCAGCTCACTCTGCCGGCTCAAGTCAGCAGAACAAAGACCAATCAGAGCTTCATACTCTACCTCCATTTGTGCCAGGTCAGGCCCACAGCTGATCTCGCTGCACGCGATGCCCATCACAGCAGGCACGACAAGCTGGAACTGAAAAGAAACACACTTCTATTTTCTCTGTTCACACACCACGGTATGGAGAGACTTCTTCAGAACTACCCTCAGTTACCCACTGGCATAGGCAGGTGTTCTAGAAACAACCACTTTGTTCAGTCACTTCAAACGAGACAGCCTATTACGCAGCAGTTTACCAAGTCGCTATCCCTCTGCTAGCAGATGGGGACTCCAGCACAAAGCAGCAGACGCGCTTGCTCAGAGCACTCCGACAGCACAGTAGCAGGGCAGTGAGAGGAGTCACTGCTGGGGGTGGATCTGCTCCCTAGCGCCCGGCTCCCACCAGTTCACCTCCAGCGCCGGCCGCAGCCTTCCACACGGATTTCCTCTGCTTGCATCTCTGCTGTGCTCCCCACAGCTGTCGTGAGCACACGCAGCCGAAGCACGCATGCTCATGGTCACGCAGGCTGCAAAACCACATGGGGGGGGACAACGTGTGGCACATACCAGGCAAGAGATCAGAACAAGTTCCTTGAAGCCGCAGCCGTTTCTTGTCACTTTGCTCTGTTCTTCCGCGAGCAAAAGCTGCATCAAAGGAGAAGGCAGAGGGCGGGGAGAGGAGAGAGAAAGAGCTGATCAGTGAGCTTGCACAATTTAACAAAGAAGACAAGGAAAAAGCCCTGAGACAAATGCCACCTCTATGCTTTGGAATGTAGCTACTGAGTGAAAATTATGTCTGATGGTCAAGAGTAAGCAGCATGACACTACCAGCTCCGCCAGGCAGCAGCTTTCAGCACCTCACTGTCCACCTGTCTATCTCACACTGTCTCAGCTTACCTACAAGATGCTGCACAAGACGGTGTGAAAACGAAGGTACTCAGTCGATGCACAAGTGCAACAAGCTAGCTACTCAGTCAGAGCTCAAGCGCTCCAATGAAGGGACGCAGCAGGCACTGCTCCTCCCCTCATTCTAGCTGCTTATGACATCACTAAGGGCCACCAGGCTGCTCCACCATGACAGACAAGGTGGGGAAGCAAGACCACGTCACAAGACCAGAAGATTCCAACACTCCAACATTCTAGAATCAGAGGGCGGTTGGAATTCTACCTCAGCCAAATCCTGGAGAAGCTGGCACGGGGTCATCATGACCAAAGCGCAGGACCCGGTGCTTGCTCTTGTTGAGCCTCGTACAACCGGCCTCAGGCCATCCTTCTGCAGGGCCTTCCTACCCTCGGGCAGATGGACACTTCCTCCCAGCAGCATACCTTGCAGTGCAGGGCCTACATAAAATCCACACTAGAGTCCTTTGTTTCATTCAAGAGCACGTTACAGCACGTATCTATTTCACTGTAAGGAAATCAAGGAAGAGACGGGAGAAACACAGAACTGCTACGAGACTGCTATATACATTTCTTTCCCAAGTGGATTTTTGCCTTTTTGCTTCCAGGATGACCTCATTTTGTTCTCCCCTTCTTGTGGGGAAGCTGCCTCCAGTGCCTGAGGTTCAGGAGACAGCATGAAACACGACACTAAGACAAACGCTTGTCGTGGGCGAGGGGTGGCTGTGCTTTGCCAGGCATACGGCGGGGCAGTAAGTGCCACACGGCAGCCCCAAGCCAAGCCCTGCATTCAGTCACTGTGGCCACAGCTGGTGCATCGCTGCCAGAACGTATCCCAGGATACAGGTGGACGCAGGCACTCCTGCTCCTTCTGCAAAGCCATCCTCTGCAGAGCCCATTAGGTGCTGCTCAGTGCTATGCCAACCAGGCTCCCGTTTACTGCAGCCCTGGGATAAACACGCGTGTACTCTTCTGTGCAGCAGTGAGCTCCAGGGATGAAGCACAGAGGGTAAGCCAACAGAATCTACTGCTGACTCCATCAGCTCCTTCTTCTACCAACCATGGGCAAACACTGTGAGACAGAACATAAGGGGAAAAGCACTTCTGCTCACACGCCTGCAATGGAATTCAAAACAGCTATTGCAAGAAGAGCTCGTAGGGTAAACCTAGCCTCAGAGACACAAACACACCAGGTTCCAGGAAATAGCATGGCACATTGTTGATGAAACGCTGCTTCGTTGCTTGGAGAGCACGCAGCATGCCGCTTTGACAGGCACAGCAGTGCTGCGACGTCCAAGCTGGGCACCAAAACCTCTCCAGCATCCCTGGCCAACGCTGCCAGGGAAATGCAACACCTGCATCCCTATCTGGCTTACGGCACACACACTGGGGGGCTGCCTTAGTCTCAGGTGGGAGGGATTTTTCTTCAGAGTATCTGGTATGATGCTATGTTTGGGTTCTAGGAGAAAAATCACACCGAGAACACCCTGATCTTTATAGTTTCTGACAAGCAAACTTGCACAGAGCCAAGGCCATTCTCAGCAAAGCTCTCAACAAGGAGCTGGGAGGGAACTGAATTAAGACAGCTAACGTAAACTGGCCAAAGGGATATTCCATACTATATGCCATCAAGTGGAAGGAGTTTTGAAGGGGATGAGAGTACATCTCACTCTCTTTTATTGCTTGGCGGCTAACTGGACAGTGGTTGGCGGGTGGTGAGCCATTGCTTGTACATCACTTGCAATACATTCATATATATATTCAGAACTACTTTTATCTCAAAAACATGAGTTTTACTTCTCTTTTTCCACCCAACACTCTCCCCCATCCCATGGGGAACAGGGGAGTGGGCAAAGGACTGCGTGGTGCTGAGCCACCCACCGGCTTCAACCACAACAGGGCCGCGGGGCAATGGGAGCAAGCACAGAAATAAAACACAGAAACTCGCTGTTCCTTGGGCTCGTGGCTGCCACAAAGCTCGTGTTTTAGTGATGCAGAGTACTGTATCTCCAGCTATTGTGTGTCTTGTTAACCACAAGCTCAGCTATGAGCTGTCACCACAAGCAAAAGATAAACGTAAACAAAGGCTTATATCCACACGTACCAATCTGGGTGTGAGCAAAGACAACAGTTGCCTGCTCTTCAGCAGGGTGATGCTCACCCAGCAAAGCACTCACCAGCACATGTCTTTCATAGAAACATAGAATTAGCAAGCTTGGAAAAGATCTCCAAGATCATCCGGTCCAACCATCCACGTTCCACCAACATTTCCCACTAAGCCATGTCCCTCACGACAACATCTAATGTTTCTTGAACACCTGCAGGGATGGTAACTCTATCACCTGTCTGGGCAGCCCGTTCCAGCGTCTGACCAGTCCTGTGGAGAAGTTTTTCTTAACATCCAACCTCAATCTCCCCTCATGCAACTTCAGGCCACTCCCTCCAGTCCTATTATCACTTACACAGGAGAGGAGGACAACGCCCACCTCAACACAACCTCTCTTCAGCTAGTTGTAGAGAGTGAGGAGGTCTTCCCTGCGCCTCCTCTTCTCCAGACTAAATAATCACAGTTCCCTCAGCCGCTCCCCATAAGACTTGTGCTCTAG
The DNA here is from genome assembly GCF_987193195.1 of Phasianus colchicus. Lineage (NCBI taxonomy): Eukaryota > Metazoa > Chordata > Aves > Galliformes > Phasianidae > Phasianus > Phasianus colchicus. Next base: position 19,708,312 of record NC_143450.1, on the reverse strand, counting down.
ATGCCCTGCAGCTTCACTGCTCTTCTCTGGACACATTTAAGGCTTTCACTGTCCTTCCTGTAGTGAGGCACCCAGAACTGAACAAAGTACTCAAGGTGAGGACTCACCAGTGCTGAGCACAGGAGGATGATCGCTTCCCTGCTCCTGCTGGCTCCAGTTCTTTGCATTGCACTTCCAATCTAAACCGTTCCTTCTGCGGTAGCGCTTGCATCCTCACTTAGGGCTGGAGCTCAAGAGGTCAACACAACAGAAAGAACACAACGTGCAACTGGAAGACATGACTCAAAGCTCACAAGAGTCAACTCTCTGACCTTGGGCACAACTCACAAACCATGAGCCAGGCCTTGCCAACTTGGCAGATCTGAGCATGCCAGAGGGGATCAGATCACAAAGTGTCCATTTCAATTGCAGCTTCATGTAGGAAAGAAAACCAGCTAACAGGCGTGAATGAATTCACTCACAAGCTGCACAATGAGTCTGTTCTTCATTAAAAAAACCACATGGATTCCTAATCCAAAAAGAGAACGGCAAGAGTTAATACCGATGGAAGAGGTTCCTGGTCCGAAGCCTCATCCTCTTACCCAACTCTCCTTGCCTCGTACTCTTCCCCAACTCCCATGCGATGCCCACAGGCTTAAATTCAGACCTCAAATTCATAGGACTACTGTATAATCAATGAAAATTATATAAAGGAATTTTATATAATCAAATAATATTAAGAAGTTATAATAATGAAATCAGCAAGAGAGTTAGGCACAGCAAGACAAAGAGAATAAATAGGATGCTTACCCGTGTCGTGGGCTCGCTCAGGAAAGACCAGTGGAGTGGATCTTCCGAAGAGAGAGAGATCCTTCCCCACTGGTAGATTGTATTATATTGTATTATTTTGCATTCCGATATCATAGTTAGTAAAATAAGTTTACCTCCATAGATTGTTGCCGCTGTTTTTTTCCTTTTCCCCCTTCCTTCCCATTTTGTGGGGCCAGGCCGGGGGTGGGGAGGGCAGGCGCCTACTGCCCCCTGTCACGGGCATAAACTGATCTAGTTAATTCCATGACACTCATCAAACCAGATTGTCTCAGGCGAAGGATGGTATGCTATCGCTCTCCACTTGCTCGGGTTGCCCTTGCTGGACCCATCTGTATACCAGGCATCTTCAGGGATAGGATATTTCCTCTCCTGAACGGGACTCTTCTCTGGTGGAGCGACCAGTGTTTCTTTTGGTGCATCACAATGATAGGTCACTGGGCCTAGGATCTTCTGAAGCTCTTCTTTTAAGGATGATGAAGACAGACTGCTCCTTTGGCTGAGGGAAGTGACCCATCATGCCACTGTTTGTGCTTGGGCCACCCCTGTCTTAGGAAGGTGGGTCAGATCTTTCACCCACCCCTGAATCTGCAGAGTGCTCTTCACTATAACTTCAGCCGTCTGGGTTATTGGCTCTACTGCCTGTAATGCTGAATAGGCAGCCAATAACTGTTTTTCAATCATATTATATCTTTCTTTTGCTCCATGCCAGACCTGAAACCAAAAACCAATGGGGGTCCGAACAGAACTCTGACGTTGCCACAGGCCCCAACCAAAGCCATCTTGAGTAACGTGGACGTCCAACTCAGCTGGGAGGGTAGCATCGAATATACCCAATGCCTGGGCTTGTTGTAAAATTAGGTCTCTCATCCCTGCTGAGAATTTGACCAGATCCGGGCCATCAAAGGCATCTTCATAAATCGCTTCCCTTACACCTAATTCACAGATGTAATTTTGAAGGTTTTCCATGGAGGACCACATCCCTGTATGTAAAGGAATATCAGATTGATTGGGCCATACCATACAGCAGGCCGCCATTAACCATTCTATTATAGAATGTTTTTCATCATTGTATTGATTACCTGCATATAATCTCTGTCTAAGAGCAGGATGGACGGTCATTGTGGCCAATTTGGCTATTTCCGGGCCATTCATCAGAACACTTTCTGCCCCAGAATCCCATAGTCCAAGCTGGCACACTTTCTCTAGCTTTCTGCTTAAATCGTTGGACTAAGTCCATCAGTTCTGTTGCTGTGTACGGTCGGGCTGTTACATGCAAGTGGGTTTGAACGGGGGGCCACTGATCAGGCGGCACCCCCGCCGATCTGTCCTGTACCTTTTTTGTTTTTTGAGTTATAACAGGACGGACTTCTAGTGCATCCGTCAAAATTGGAGATTCAAGATCAGATTTAGATTATTTATTTTCCTGATCAACACAGTCCGTTGATTCAGGAGCCTGGTCATCGTTTATTGAAATATTACAGACTTGACCTATTGGAAGATGTAGAATTGGGTTTTTTCCTGTTAATATGCCAAGTTCCTGTTCTAACTTTTCAATATGATCTTTTAAAAGTTCATTTTCGTTCACTAAAGTATTATTCCTTATTTCAGCATTATTTAAAGCATTTAACAGTGGCCATGCCACTGTAGAAGCAGCTAATTGTCTTTCTCTTGTGACTAATGTATCATTGCCTAGTCCCGGAAAGTCATCTGCTAGGCGATATGGGGAAACATTTCCCACAACACGTAGAGGACCCCATTTTTCAATGATAGTTGACAATTCATAATAAGGGGATCCCGCAAATCCTGGCATCTGCCCTGGAATTATTTTACCTAGGGGGGTAGTGTCCTCCCCCTTGAACATTTACAGAAATTCCAAAGAAAGGACATAGTGTAAGTTTTAGTATATTCGGCTTGCCTGCCTGGCTCACCAAGTGTATAATCAATGAAAATTATATAAAGGAATTTTATATAATCAAACAATATTAAGATGTTATAATAATGAAATCAGCAAGAGAGTTAGGCACACCAAGACAAAGAGAATACATAGGATGCTTACACATGTCGTGGGCTCGCTCAGGAAAGACCAGTGGAGAGAATCTTCCAAAGAGAGAGAGAGATCCTACCCACTGGTAGTCAGCTCTTAAATGGGTCTAGGAGAGGTGGAGCCATGCTCCACCCCTTCCTGCAGCACAGGTGAATTCCTTTCACCTGTGCTCCCAGGGCTGACTCATTGCTCGCCTCAGGTGATAAATCAGAGGTTCAGGCCGTGACTCAGCAGTTCCCATACAGACTCCTTTCACAGGACTCAGTCAAAAAGGATGTCACACTTGTTCCACACACTCAAACTGACTGAGCAGTGGTATCACAGTCACTTAAAACACACAGAAGCATCCAAACCCAAGCATGCACATTCCCTCCTGTGTTACTAGTGCCCACAGCTCACCTTCACACCTCTGGGGATTTCTGGCGTTTTACACTGATGCAGCCTCACTATAGCTCCATGGGTGTCACACAAGGCCTGCAGGACCTCTTTCTCCACAAACCCCATCTGCAGGCACTGGTTCATAAGGCTCACCACCCACCCTCCTGAGCAAAAGCAAGCACTAAGAATGAGAGCAAAGTGCACTGGATTTGACCTGGCCTGGTCCCCAAGCCTCAGTCCTGCCAGACATACCCCGGTGCGTAGACTCATCCCCAACATCTGACTGGACATTGTCATTCTGCAAACGCCCCATCCCAGCAGCAAGGGATCAAAGCATTGGGACAGCTGAAACAAAAATGTCATGAAAGTTTCCTATTAGCACTGATCAAGAACACGTCTACCCCTGAGCAACAGGATGGGAGACAAACAGCAGAAGACAACCAACCTGCAGAACCCGCTCCGTTGGGGTTGGTCCAGATGTTTGTATGCTCCCTTCCATGGCCCAGGCCAAGCTCGCTGAGCTGCTCCTCCTTTGTGCAGGGGGAGAGCGGCGCAGATGCTACGTGGTGGCTATGCACAGCGTGCCTCTGACTTGATTCTCCTCTCTCCATCTTCCAGTAGCAAGCAGCATTTCAAATCTCTCCTTGCAAAAAATCACCTAGGTAAAAAAGAACTGGCAATCTTGCTTTTAAAGTTTCCTTATTTATACAACTTGATGCTTTAAAGCACAAGCTCACCTAGCAATCACCTACCTTAGACAAGCCCAACCTGCAAGGAAAAGTTATTCTTCTGTGTCTGCAGACTTTGCACACATTTCCAGGTGCAGTAGTCAGCCCAGTTCTCAGCACAGCTTTACCAACCACAGAAACCCAGTTTACGCCCGCCGTGCTTTTCTCTCATCTGAAACGCTGCATTGCTGCAAGAAGCAATGAATAAAATCACAGAATCACAAAACTGGGGTTGCAAGGGAGCTCCAGAGATCACTGAGCCCAAGCCCCCTGCAAAACGGGCTCCCTAGAGTAGGCAGCACAGGAAGGGCGCCCAGGAGGGCCTGGAATATCTCCAGAGAAGGAGAATCCACAGCCTCCCTGGGCAGCCCGTTCCAGCGCTCCGTCATCCTCGCCGTGAAGAAGTTCCTTTGCATTTTGGTGCAGAACTTCCTGTGCTCCAGTTTATGGCCATTTCCCCTTCCTCTGTCACCACAGATCGCTGAAAAGATTGCAGCCGTGTCCTTTTGACTCCCACATCTAAGATATTTATAAGCGTTGTTGGAAATAGCCAAATAGTTTTGCAGGACGGTTCTCTGATCTTTGTATCTATCTTTATTCCCAATTGCAATGGCGGGCCTCCTGCAAGCAGGAGAGCGCAGAGAAAACAGTGTTACATCTTTTATCCCCTACTGCCCGACCCTTATCTCTTTCTCCCCGGCTCCTCACTGGCTGAGTACTGCAGGTTCACACTCTTTCGCAACGCTTCACTAATCGTACCAATACCAAGTAAACACAAATCCTTACCACCCAACCACAAATATCTTAATTGGTCGACTGCCTTCTAACAACTGCTTTCTTAACAAACATCTGGTCGTAACTTTTGGATGTCTGCTTTACAACATAGACATAACCTCTTAACTGCTTCATTACCCCCCAGCATTTGTGCCCTTTGCACTGGGTCATTGTTCAGGTCATCCGTCTGTCCTTGCTTAGAGATAAGCTTGGAAGGAGGACAGAGGGCAGTATCTTGGAGCCTGCCTACGGCATCCTAACGTTCCCACAGAGTGGGACAGTTCTGCTTTGTGTAAAGGCCCCGACTCCTTGAGAGTTTGTTCAGTGGACTTCACTTCTGCTGGCCTAATGAACAACCTTACAGTACGTTTCCCAGGTCAGAATACTATACCCACATTGTTTAGAACATTTAAAGTCTGTTGCAGCTTTGGGAGAAAGAATTGGTCACGTAATTCGGTAACTTTGTCTCTAAAATATGTTACCTATAATGCATATGGTAATCTTCCTGTCCACGTCAGCTATTTCTAAGGATATGTGACAGCTTCATTCTTTAGATCAATTGCCCTTTGTCAATGTTCAGTGCAGAAACAACACTTTCACTTTCCACAGTATACGGTATTCTTACTTTGCACATCAGCTATTTCTAAGGACGTGCTACAGCTCACTTCTTTAGATCAACTGCCCCTTTCAATATCCAATGCAGAAACACCACTTTCACTTTCCACAGCATTTACCAGAACCACAGAACGGCAGGGGGGCTGAAAAGGACCACAACGATCATCCAGCTCCCCAGAACCCCCACACCCCCTCGCAGCCGCCTACAGCCTCAGATCTCGCTAGATCCCCCCCCGGCGCCTCCCTGCAGCTTCCTGGAGCCCCGCACGGCCCCCCTCCCGGGACCGTTCTCCCGCACACCTCCGGCACAGCTGTCCTCAGCACTCGCTCCCGTCGCGCCGCGGCTTCCCTCTCGGTGCTGCCCGGACAGCTCCGGCTGCCGCCGCGCTGTCCTGCGGGGCGGCCCAGGCGGCAGGAGCGGCGCTCTGCGAGGAGAGCCGCGCCTCCGACAGCCGGCTCCCAACGCTCGCTCCCGCGCACGGCGGCTCGGCCAACGGCAGCCGGCAGAGCTACCGCGGACCAAGGAGACCCCGGGGGCGGGGCGCCGCCGCCGCTGCCCAATCAGAGGCAGGGGGCGGGGCAAGGGAGATGCTGCTCAAGGTGAGCTCCTCCTGCCGCAGCGTGATGACGACAGGTCTGCACGGCCAGCTCCTAGGTCGGGAGCCAGGAATGGACACGGCAGCAGGAGAGAGGCGTTAGGGAGCAGCCGAGGCTTCGAAATGCAGCAAAAAGCCCTGAAAAGCATCACAAAGCCACAGCCAGGAAGCTCGGGATTATCACGAGCAGCATCCAGGATGCTAAACATCATTTGCTACCATACCAGATGGTAGCTGAGCTCTCGCTGCAGACGTCCCAAAGCCAGACAGAACGGGAACAAACCCAGAGCTCTGCTGCGCGCACCCCACAGCCATCGCGTTGCAAGCTGGCGTGCCTTGCTCTTCGTTGCATTCGTCCCAGTCTCTGTGAATGAACACTCGGAAGGCAGTCAAGGCGTTGATTGAGCACGAGCGTGCTTTTATTATTATGTAAAAGACAGGAGGGCGTGAGAGGTCCAGGGTAAAGATGGGACTCATCCTCTCTTGTCACGGAGAGAGTGGCTCAGAGCTCTCAGTGCTGCTGCCCGGTGCCTGGGGCTGGAGGCCTGATTCTAAGTCCCCCTCCAAGAGGCTCGGCTTCTCCTCAGCGACGCTGACCTGCTCCTGCGTGGAGGTGCTCCTGTCGGGGCACTCGGACTGTGCTTGGGCTGGGCTGCACTGCAAAGGCACTGGGTCACAGTCCAGGCTGGTGACTGTGGTGTCCAGCAGGCTCAGGTCAGCATCTTCAGCACAGCCGGGAGAAATGAGGGCGTGAACTTGGATGAGCTCCTTCTCTCCATCGCTGTTGTTATGTGGAAGGCTGTCATCTGAACCACAGTGACTCGTGCTTCCTAAGAGCCCTCCATCGATGGAAGCACACAGCGCACCATCGCTACTTGCCCCGGCTCTTCTGGGTAGACAAGGGCTCGATTCACCTAGGAAGGATACACAGGGGTTAGTGTCAAACTTTCACAAGCTGAATTATGAAAGTGGCTCTTGATCAGGGGTGATCTGAAGATGCTAGGTATAGGTTGGAACGCTAGGAGGAGATACAAGTCCACTTGTATGGCATGAATTCTATGTCGCTGAAAAGCAAGGCTTTGAAAGCTGGATTCGCACCCTTACCTGCCAGCACCACGACTTCCGTCTCTGAGGGCTCCCTTGGACTGTGCTGCAGTCGGCGTTTGGCCACAGAGGATGGTTTCCGCAGGCTGAAGCAGGAACGCCAACTGCCAGCTGGTGATTCCTTCGTCTTGCTGGGTGGACGTTGTCTGGAGAGAGAAAACAGTGACTGGTGTGAGTCGTGTGTGGTGCGGGGTGAGGGAAGAGCTGCACTGAGCTCTTGCCAACAGTTGCTTGTTCCTGGCACTGCCTGGTTTCTGCTGAAGCACAGCTTAGAAACTCGCTCTCTTTCAAGCAGTTGAGGATGGTTCCACTCCTATAGCTCAGCCCTGAAGTCTTGCTGGCTAAATTCCCCTAAACTGTGTCAAGCAAGATGCAGAGCACGTGAGCAAAGGCTCCGCGGCTGTACAGGACAGCATCTAAGGGATGGCTCTTCTGGAGCCGGCAGGCGTAACTGCTTTCTGAGGAACCGTGCAGCCATAAAGGAAATTCAAAAGCACCTCTGACTCTGACATCAACACCTCGTCGGCCCCATCTCACCGCCAAGTTTAGTTTCTAGTGCCAGCAGGTCTGACCAACAGCTCTGCTTAGAGGAGAACCGGAACTGGTTTCAGGCATGTGGCCCCGACAGCTGGAAAACCCCAACGTTTCAAGGTAGAGCCAGCTCAGGCCAGGGTAGACGTCAGCATGGCTTTATACATCTCGTGACTGCGTGCCCAGCAAGGAAGGAATGGCAGCCTCGTGTGGCTAAACCAAATATGTTAGTTGAATCTCAGAGTCCAAAGGGAGCAGAGATTCACTGCAACAATTCACTTCAGGCACCGTTACTTTAATTTAGCTTCCACATATTTTGGCGCAAGAAATAATGGGGGGAAAAAAAAACAACAACACAACCCACCCAAACAATGATGACGGTTGCTGGAAAACAAAGTCCTCTTTACCTTTCAGATGGAAAGTTGATGATTGTGTGGAATTTCCCCTGTACAGCTGTGGGGCCTTCTTCCACTTCTATGTCCCTGCTCTGTGTCACAACGGAAGAGCTGCTGTGGCCTCGCCTCTGAGCCTGTGCCTCCTCCAGGGTGAGCAGCTTTGTGGCAGGAGAAGACACCCACGCAGACTTGGGCCCTGAGAGAGAACCGTGCCCTGTAAGGGAAAGCCACAGGTAAGAGCGAGGATCACAAAGCAGCACCACAGCCATCACAGTTCTGGGGGAGATGCTACAGTTTTCTCAAACCTGCTTATCTGAGCCACTAGAAGAAGAGGAGGTCAGAATAAGCATGTGGTCAGAGGTATGTTTAAGGCAGAGGACAGAGTCATAATTAATAAGAGCAGCTCACTGTATCGAAATGGGCAAAGAAAAACCCTAGAAAGCGGGGGCAGGGAACTCAGAAAGCTTCACTGCCACACTTTCATCAAGCTTCACCTGCATGCAAAACATCGTAACGACAGTGACGTTTTTTTTCTCATTGTAAAGTTTGGACTTGGACATTCTCAGCATCCAGCAACAGGATGCCAGATTCTAATCTAAGCCCAGAAGTCTGCTGTCCCCTCAATAGAAAAAGTGTATTTCAAAGATCTTGGAGAAGGCCTGGATTTGATCAAGGTGTCTGATCAAGATAAAGCTCATGGAGGAAGACACTCACCTGCTCCATCTGCCATGTCTGATCCGGATTTGGAGCAGAAGAGGACATCTGCGTGGTTGATGATGAATTCCACCACAGCCGACTGCGTCTGCAGTTCCATGCAGGCGGCTCTTCCGCTGGCGCAGGCAGACTCGTTCTGCTGTGATCTGTAGAAAAGGCAGATTTTAGCAGTCATTTATCCAAGATCCAAGTTTCCCCAAGTCTGGATTGTTGCAGCCAAAAGCTGTCAAATTGGGCTCCAGAGGCTTCCGCGGTGATGCCACTGAAGAAATTCTCCTGGATGGTCAAGGACACACCAGTCCCATCTAAACAAGAGGGCAGAAATTGTCATCTAGAAATTGTGCCCGTGCGGTTGGAGAACAGCCCAGGCTCTTGCTCTGCCGTCAGCCACTTACTACAGTGTACAGGAGAAGAGCACATTCGATGGAGAAAAAGGTAGATTGCATTTTTTGCCGGAGAACAGATCCAAGCAGCGTGTTGAAATGGAGAAAGAAGTTGACCTTAAGAGGTTTGGAGGCCACACAATCGCTAAGTTCTTAGCGTGCATGTTTGTCACGGAACAGTTCCCGGCTAGACGAGCCAAGTGTCTTATCAGGTATTCCAGTGTCCTGGAAAATCAGAGAGGCAAATATTCAGCACCAATGAGCACGCGGTGCTGCGGTTCACAGAGCAAAGCCTCAATGCATGTTATTGCTACTGTCACTGAAGATGAAGTAGATCCAACTTGACTAAGTGCCACACTGTGGCACCAAGCCCCAGCACAGCACAGCTGCAGCCACCAGCTGCACCAACTGTGCCCCCGTGCCCAGGAACCGACCCAATAAATTAACCCCGTGTAGCCTTAAACTGCTTCAACATACGCAGGCATCATGTTGCCAGCATGAGACAAGCCTGGAATCACACCACTGCCCTCTGAAGTGCAGCATGGCTGAGCTCAACAGAGTGAGGGCAGCACTGACCTGTAGTGAGGAGCGGGCAGCTGCTGGATGACGTCCTGCATTCTGACCAGCTGCTCCTCATCTGTAGCGGCACCAACAGCCTCCTGGAATAGTGCAGAAAGGGACTGAGACACAAATCAGGCTAGATACCTGCCACAGGGTCGGGAACTATGGGGACAGCGTGCTGTTGGTCTGCGCCGAGACAGATTTTACGCCTTCCAGGAGGCATCTGGGGAACATAGCGGCACGCAGCTGGTGCCATCAAGGCCAAGGAGTCCAAGCAGCGGGCCGGTTTACAGCCTGATTGCGCAGCTCAGCTCCTCAAGCTTCAAGTGCACTTTGCTATCAATCCCACTCCCATTCTATAAATACTTGGGGAATAGAAAAACAAAACAAAAGAAAAAACAAAAAACATGAATTCTCTCAAGCTTTGTGAATATGGAAATAACCGCCTCCTGGGACCACCGAAAATGGCATCCATATGATGCATGATGTGGCAAAGACATACGAGTAAACCCCACGGGGCTAACAGAAAAAGGGCCTCAGAGCTGGGGCACTGCTGCAGCCATCTCCCAAGAGGCCCAGGGAAGAGGTAAAGGAAAGACGTTGCCTTGTGCTTACCGAGAACTTGTCATACAGCTGGTCGGTCAGCAGAGGGTTCGGGAGCTCCCTGAAGTACATTTTGCAGACGGAGCTCACGCTGTGAGTGTCGCGGATGGTTAGCTCAGGAATCTGCTCAGACTCAAATTCTTGGCTGGAGAGAAGGACACAAAAACGGGCGGGGGGGTTGAGAAAGAGGAAAACAAGTCAAAAGCCACACCAAATATAATCAAGCATTGGAAGGGCTTCCCGATTAACAGGAGAAAATGAACACTCAGTCACCAGCACCACACGAGCCATGCTGGATGAGATGTTTCCAAAAGGAGACCTTTTCGTTTTGCTAAGGCATTTCCCGTGACTCTGACAACTGGCTGCCTAGTCTACAATCCTAAGCCAGGAGCCCGGAGCAGCAAGGAGGAGTGTGGGCTGCTCCAAAGGGCTCTGCAAACAGGAGGAAGCGGGAATGAGAGCTGGCAGCGGTGACACCGCAGTCCCCCACAGCCTTCCAGTGCTCCGAAGGACAGAAGGAGAACTTCCTGCTCCAGCAAGTCTGCTGAACGCCCCGTGTTCCTATCAAACAGTGACAAGCCTGGCGCACCACTGCTGAGTGCACGCTGCCTGCACAGAGCTGCCCCACGGCGCAGGCCTCTGAGCACCCACAACAGGGCACGCGCCCCTACTGACCGCTGTGTCAGTCGCAGCACTCTTACCGCAGTCTCTGGATGTTGGACGCGACGCCGGACAGCCGGTATATCCCTTGCACTACGCCGTGCTGCTCAATGAACTCGGCGCAGCTCTGGAGGACCTGGGGGACTAAAGAACACGTGCCAGCGGTTACTTGAGCTCCTCATTCAAGTACTGGTTCAGGCTGTGCTCCTGTCAAATCTCATCCACTAAGCCCAGCCAGGCTACTGCTTAGTTCTTCCTTACAGAAGAAAGCTGTCCAAGACGAGGAAACTGGACAGACGTGTTCCTTGCATTCAAGAAGTGTAAGGACCTAGGAATCAGCCTGGAGAAAGTAATTCTGGGGAAGCCGGAGACACTGCAAGTCCCACCACAGCTCCCATGGGAATGAAAGGAGGTGGGAAATCTCATGTCCAGGAGAGCAGGGAAACTGATGCAGGACACTCTCCTTGGCCAAAAGGCTTCCCTTCTTTTCAGGCTAGCGTGGGATTGGCTTACAGGCTTTGGTTTAAGCAAATACAAACGTGCTTGTCTCTTAAGAGCATTAGCCTCAGTTTATCTTTCAGCCATCAACTTCCATTACACGTTTCTCCACCGGTACCAACCTGCCCCTTTGCTAGATATGACCTCCCTTTCATCTTTAGATGCCCAACAGAGGAAGATCTCAGGAACGGGCTGTCCCTTACCATCGCGACCAGAGTGGAGAAGATGCTCTCCCAGGTCACAGCCAAACACCCTTTCCTTCTCCACCTCCCGCTCTTTCGGTTTCTTTGGGCGGGCCTTCACCAAGGAACGAAGGAAGGTGACGAGCTTGCCGCGTTTCTTTGGCACTGCACAACAGGAAGAAACCAGTTCATTTCAGGTTTGGCTCAGTTGGACAAGGCCGAGCATAACACATTCTACAGAGCACGTCAAAACGGGAAGAACATTAACAAGTACATAGAAAAACGGATTTTCTCCCATCCCTGCAGGAGGAGCCAAAGGCCAGGTTGGATGGGGCCCTGGGCAGTGGGGTCTAGTCTCACATTAGATGTGGAGGTTGGTTGGCAGCCCAGCCTGAGGCAGGGGGGTTGGAACTCAATGATCCTTGAGCTCCCTTCCATCCCAAGCCATACTAGGAGGATTCTATGATTTCCCCAAGTCCACTCATAAACACGGGAGGATCGGGCCAAATCTCTGCGCGTTCCGATGGAGTTTAATGCACTCCTCTTGCTTGGCTTGCTCAACTTGAGGATTAAGGATCCTCTTGAAAAGTCACGTTCTGATCAAGCATATCACTAGCACAACCAGGCCTCTAGCTGTCCACCAGGGACGCTGGCTGTTCTCAACCTCGTACTGACTCGCAGAAGAACTGCCTTTGCCCTCCTTCATTCTCATTGCCTACAAAACACCAGCCATATGCCCCATGATATGCCTGAAGGATCATCAGCACAGACTATAACACGGGATGGATAAAGGAGGTATTAAACACAGAACACACCCAAAAAGAGACGCCATTTTGCTTCCCTGCACCATCAAATGTAACATCTGTACCTGGCTTTGGCACTGAACTGAGGAGAGACTCCGGAATTTTTCCATTGATGAGCTCCACGCACTCACTTGGGAAAAATCCAACCTGTAACAAGAAAAAAAAGAGAGGTGCACTACTGAAGGCAGCATTTCTCAGGCCTGAACTGTTCAACCAAAAGCCACCTAACATTTTCCTCGGAACGTGCTTGCCTGACGCTCCGTAAGACTATCCAACAAAAAGTGGCCTGCATAAAAGTAATAATTATTCAACATTTGCAGCCAAAAGACCTACAAAACAAATAATTGCTTCTGTAGAAGATGTAGAAGAAGAAAGTTCTTGCTGACTGAGATGCAGCTGCAATAATCCCCAGCTCCGAGCTACCCAGCGTTCTGCAGCCAGCAGCAGCAACAAGCACGCGGAGGGTCTGTTACCCTACCTCAGCTGACAGGCAGTAACTTCCTAAAAGACACTAACTTCACGTTCTGCATGGGTGCAAGCAAAATACTCTGAGACACTGAAACACTGTCTTAGCTGCTGCATTTCCAAAGGTGGGGTTCAGTGGCCGTGACCTGATGCATATTGTGAAGGCTCTTGCTTCTAAGTGAATTGAGGAGACAGTTTCCTACAAAGACCATCTCTGACACCGACACAGGGAAAATGTTTACATCCATGAGCCATCCTGTGCAGGCAGCGCAGCTCTTAGCCGAGATTCCCGACCTGACCAAAGTTGCTCTCTCAAGTCTGAAGCTTGTGCCTACCTGAAAGCCATGCTTGCCTCTCCACCAGGGGGTCAGCTCCTTTGGTGGCATATCAGTAACGCACACGATGTCTCCCACCTGCAAAAGACTGCAACCTCACCAAACATTCTGAAGGTATCTGAGAATATTCCTGATGCGTTCACACCTTATACTCTCCTGTACATGACAACTAGGAACGCCCTTAACTGCTTACCTCAAAGGAGAGTTCATCCGGTGCCTGGGCAACGTATCTCTTAAGAACATGGGCAGCAGCAACAGCTGGAATATTTACAGGAGACTCCTCGTGGATCAGCAGGGGCTTCCCATTGTTCTCAGTCTGAAACAGAGAGCACAGGCCATGGTGAGGAGCTGAGGACAAACGAGGACAATTTCAGAGCAAGGAGCACATCTGCAGAGAAAGATCCTTATCATGAGTGCTTAACAAGAAACTGCAAGTCTAATAACAGCTGTTTCTCTTCCTGGTGTGCAGCAGTATGGCCAGGCAATGTAAAGATGCGTCTCTCTCTACCCAGACTAAGAGGACAAACACCCCAACCGAGAGGACTCCTGGAGTTTTATAAACTTGCCACGCTTGCAGTACTGTCTTGCCAAAGAGGAGCGTAAGAGTCTGCTTGCTTCCTGTAACCTATTGCTTGGAGACCTCAGCCATGGACTGGACACAGGAGCTGGTCCACTGACCCAATCCTTGGCTCACTACAAGTGCCTGCTTCCCTTAACTTACTGAATATGAGAACTTGGTCTTTGGGTGACAAAATCCAAGCAGGATGGGGAAAAAGCTTCTGCATGTTTATAACGCTCGATCTGATTCTGTCGGTACTATAACGTCCACGGCCATCTAGATGCTCGTAGCAAGGACATGAAGCTTTTCAGGCAGCTTTTCAGTGACACCGATAGAGCTGGAAGGATTCTCCCTCTCTTGAAAAGCAGGAGAGCTCATCTGCAGCTCACTCTGCCGGCTCAAGTCAGCAGAACAAAGACCAATCAGAGCTTCATACTCTACCTCCATTTGTGCCAGGTCAGGCCCACAGCTGATCTCGCTGCACGCGATGCCCATCACAGCAGGCACGACAAGCTGGAACTGAAAAGAAACACACTTCTATTTTCTCTGTTCACACACCACGGTATGGAGAGACTTCTTCAGAACTACCCTCAGTTACCCACTGGCATAGGCAGGTGTTCTAGAAACAACCACTTTGTTCAGTCACTTCAAACGAGACAGCCTATTACGCAGCAGTTTACCAAGTCGCTATCCCTCTGCTAGCAGATGGGGACTCCGGCACAAAGCAGCAGATGCGCTTGCTCAGAGCACTCCGACAGCACAGTAGCAGGGCAGTGAGAGGAGTCACTGCTGGGGGTGGATCTGCTCCCTAGCGCCCGGCTCCCACCAGTTCACCTCCAGCGCCGGCCGCAGCCTTCCACACGGATTTCCTCTGCTTGCATCTCTGCTGTGCTCCCCACAGCTGTCGTGCGCACACGCAGCCGAAGCACGCATGCTCATGGTCACGTTGTGCAGCCCTGCACAAACCGGGACTAGGACTCCTTGCCTAAGGGATTGGTTTCCTAAAGACTAGCTGGTCACAGCATCACAGACAGCATCCTTCTGAGGGCTGAGCTGGAGGGAAAGTGGAATAACTCTACACGTGACCAGTGTCCTGTCAAGGCTGGATGAGGCTGTGTTACTAAACACGGTGCGACGCAGGCTGCAAAACCACATGGGGTGGGACAACGTGTGGCACATACCAGGCAAGAGATCAGAACAAGTTCCTTGAAGCCGCAGCCGTTTCTTGTCACTTTGCTCTGTTCTTCCGCGAGCAAAAGCTGCATCAAAGGAGAAGGCAGAGGGCGGGGAGAGGAGAGAGAAAGAGCTGATCAGTGAGCTTGCACAATTTAACAAAGAAGACAAGGAAAAAGCCCTGAGACAAATGCCACCTCTATGCTTTGGAATGTAGCTACTGAGTGAAAACTATGTCTGATGGTCAAGAGTAAGCAGCATGACACTACCAGCTCCGCCAGCCAGCAGCTTTCAACACCTCACTGTCCACCTGTCTATCTCACACTGTCTCAGCTTACCTACAAGATGCTGCACAAGACGGTGTGAAAACGAAGGTACTCAGTCGATGCACAAGTGCAACAAGCTAGCTACTCAGTCAGAGCTCAAGCGCTCCAATGAAGGGACGCAGCAGGCACTGCTCCTCCCCTCATTCTAGCTGCTTATGACATCACTAAGGGCCACCAGGCTGCTCCACCATGACAGACAAGGTGGGGAAGCAAGACCACGTCACAAGACCAGAAGATTCCAACACTCCAACATTCTAGAATCAGAGGGCGGTTGGAATTCTACCTCAGCCAAATCCTGGAGAAGCTGGCATGGGGTCATCATGACCAAAGCGCAGGACCCGGCGCTTGCTCTTGTTGAGCCTCGTACAACCGGCCTCAGGCCATCCTTCTGCAGGGCCTTCCTACCCTCAGGCAGATGGACACTTCCTCCCAGCAGCATACCTTGCAGTGCAGGGCCTACATAAAATCCACACTAGAGTCCTTTGTTTCATTCAAGAGCACGTTACAGCACGTATCTATTTCACTGTAAGGAAATCAAGGAAGAGACGGGAGAAACACAGAACTGCTACGAGACTGCTATATACATTTCTTTCCCAAGTGGATTTTTGCCTTTTTGCTTCCAGGATGACCTCATTTTGTTCTCCCCTTCTTGTGGGGAAGCTGCCTCCAGTTCCTGAGGTTCAGGAGACAGCATGAAACACGACACTAAGACAAACGCTTGTCGTGGGCGAGGGGTGGCTGTGCTTTGCCAGGCATACGGCGGGGCAGTAAGTGCCACACGGCAGCCCCAAGCCAAGCCCTGCATTCAGTCACTGTGGCCACAGCTGGTGCATCGCTGCCAGAACGTATCCCAGGATACAGGTGGACGCAGGCACTCCTGCTCCTTCTGCAAAGCCATCCTCTGCAGAGCCCATTAGGTGCTGCTCAGTGCTATGCCAACCAGGCTCCCGTTTACTGCAGCCCTGGGATAAACACGCATGTACTCTTCTGTGCAGCAGTGAGCTCCAGGGATGAAGCACAGAGGGTAAGCCAACAGAATCTACTGCTGACTCCATCAGCTCCTTCTTCTACCAACCATGGGCAAACACTGTGAGACAGAACATAAGGGGAAAAGCACTTCTGCTCACACGCCTGCAATGGAATTCAAAACAGCTATTGCAAGAAGAGCTCGTAGGGTAAACCTAGCCTCAGAGACACAAACACACCAGGTTCCAGGAAATAGCATGGCACATTGTTGATGAAACGCTGCTTCGTTGCTTGGAGAGCACGCAGCATGCCGCTTTGACAGGCACAGCAGTGCTGCGACGTCCAAGCTGGGCACCAAAACCTCTCCAGCATCCCTGGCCAACGCTGCCAGGGAAATGCAACACCTGCATCCCTATCTGGCTTACGGCACACACACTGGGGGGCTGCCTTAGTCTCAGGTGGGAGGGATTTTTCTTCAGAGTATCTGGTATGATGCTATGTTTGGGTTCTAGGAGAAAAATCACACTGAGAACACCCTGATCTTTATAGTTTCTGACAAGCAAACTTGCACAGAGCCAAGGCCATTCTCAGCAAAGCTCTCAACAAGGAGCTGGGAGGGAACTGAATTAAGACAGCTAACGTAAACTGGCCAAAGGGATATTCCATACTATATGCCATCAAGTGGAAGGAGTTTTGAAGGGGATGAGAGTACATCTCACTCTCTTTTATTGCTTGGCGGCTAACTGGACAGTGGTTGGCGGGTGGTGAGCCATTGCTTGTACATCACTTGCAATACATTCATATATATATTCAGAACTACTTTTATCTCAAAAACATGAGTTTTACTTCTCTTTTTCCACCCAACACTCTCCCCCATCCCACGGGGAACAGGGGAGTGGGCAAAGGACTGCGTGGTGCTGAGCCACCCACCGGCTTCAACCACAACAGGGCCGCGGGGCAATGGGAGCAAGCACAGAAATAAAACACAGAAACTCGCTGTTCCTTGGGCTCGTGGCTGCCACAAAGCTCGTGTTTTAGTGATGCAGAGTACTGTATCTCCAGCTATTGTGTGTCTTGTTAACCACAAGCTCAGCTATGAGCTGTCACCACAAGCAAAAGATAAACGTAAACAAAGGCTTATATCCACACGTACCAATCTGGGTGTGAGCAATAAAAGCCCATTGGGCCATGGACAAGGCAGGCAGCACATAGGCAGGAAACAGGAAGGAGTTGAACTCCAGCTCTCCTACACAAAAGAAAGGGAGAGCACCACGGGAGGAGTTACGACACAGCTTCAGAGCTTACAGAGCCCTGAGATTTCCAAAGAACGGTGCCAGGGTAACTCTCACCATTCCCATGCAGGGGTCTTCCCAGACACTTCAGCTGCTGACTTCCACTTCCTCTGTCATGTGTAGAAAGTCCAGGTGACAAATGCTCATTTCGTCTGGGTAACGCTTCCATGGTCATGACTGGAAAAAAAAAAAAAAAAAAAAAAAGCAGCATGCAACCCCATAAAATGTACCTTTCTGCTCTTTCTGTCAGCACGACATCTAAGATGAGCATTACACGTCCCTGCTACTGATTGAAAATTCATCCAAGCCTATGTTCCACACAGCTTCATCTCAGTGCCAAAAAGAAACACGTAAACAGATGTTCAGAGGATTCTTTGTGCAGATAAAAGTGCAGGGTGCATATGTATTCTCTTCAGTAATAAATATTAGTTTAGAATCCAAAGGTAACTTTTCAAGAAGCAGTATGAAAGAAAGGTCAGTCAAAAGGAAATACGTGATTTTCATCTATTTTCATCTAAAAAATCCTTGCTAAACCTCTTCCCATCAAAAAGAAAGCATGCTGGGCATTCTTAGCAGCAGCTCAGAGGACATCTTGCACCACAAAATGCAGCACATGCTTTTTGCTCACAGGCCCCTCATGTCTCTAATTTGTGTCAGATTCACTCAAAATGACCACGTGGACCAGAACAGCCATTTGGTTCTGCTGAGGTAGGAACCCACTGCTGGGATGTCCCACAGTCCCGTTTCCCCGCTACTTCCAGCCCTGGGGGGAAAAGGAAGAGCAACTGACTTCACCTACCCAGACTTCTGCATGGTCTCACATCACACAGAGAAGCATGGTGGAGAGCTCTGGTGGCTGAAGAAATCAAAGTTGCCTCTAAGATCCTGCTTTAAATCCACATGACTTACTGCCCATAAGATGTGAAAGACAAGGTTAAGGTCCATCCAATCCCTGTGGATGTGGCTGCCTGCAAAGACAACAGTTGCCTGCTCTTCAGCAGGGTGATGCTCACCCAGCAAAGCACTCACCAGCACATGTCTTTCATAGAAACATAGAATTAGCAAGCTTGGAAAAGATCTCCAAGATCATCCGGTCCAACCATCCACCTTCCACCAACATTTCCCACTAAGCCACGTCCCTCACGACAACATCTAATGTTTCTTGAACACCTGCAGGGATGGTAACTCTATCACCTGTCTGGGCAGCCCGTTCCAGCGTCTGACCAGTCCTGTGGAGAAGTTTTTCTTAACATCCAACCTTAATCTCCCCTCATGCAACTTCAGGCCACTCCCTCCAGTCCTATTATCACTTACACAGGAGAGGAGGACAACGCCCACCTCAACATAACCTCTCTTCAGCTAGTTGTAGAGAGTGAGGAGGTCTTCCCTGCGCCTCCTCTTCTCCAGACTAAATAATCACAGTTCCCTCAGCCGCTCCCCATAAGACTTGCGCTCTAGATGCCCTGCAGCTTCACTGCTCTTCTCTGGACACATTTAAGGCTTTCACTGTCCTTCCTGTAGTGAGGCACCCAGAACTGAACAAAGTACTCAAGGTGAGGACTCACCAGTGCTGAGCACAGGAGGATGATCGCTTCCCTGCTCCTGCTGGCTCCAGTTCTTTGCATTGCACTTCCAATCTAAACCGTTCCTTCTGCGGTAGCGCTTGCATCCTCACTTAGGGCTGGAGCTCAAGAGGTCAACACAACAGAAAGAACACAACGTGCAACTGGAAGACATGACTCAAAGCTCACAAGAGTCAACTCTCTGACCTTGGGCACAACTCACAAACCATGAGCCAGGCCTTGCCAACTTGGCAGATCTGAGCATGCCAGAGGGGATCAGATCACAAAGTGTCCATTTCAATTGCAGCTTCATGTAGGAAAGAAAACCAGCTAACAGGCGTGAATGAATTCACTCACAAGCTGCACAATGAGTCTGTTCTTCATTAAAAAAACCACATGGATTCCTAATCCAAAAAGAGAACGGCAAGAGTTAATACCGATGGAAGAGGTTCCTGGTCCGAAGCCTCATCCTCTTACCCAACTTTCCTTGCCTCGTACTCTTCCCCAACTCCTGGGCGATGCCCACAGGCTTAAATTCAGACCTCAAATTCATAGGACTACTGTATAATCAATGGAAATTATATAAAGGAATTTTATATAATCAAATAATATTAAGATGTTATAATAATGAAATCAACAAGAGAGTTAGGCACAGCAAGACAAAGAGAATAAATAGGATGCTTACCCGTGTCGTGGACTCGCTCAGGAAAGACCAGTGGAGTGGATCTTCCGAAGAGAGAGAGATCCTTCCCCACTGGTAGATTGTATTATATTGTATTATTTTGCATTCCGATATCATAGTTAGTAAAATAAGTTTACCTCCATAGATTGTTGCCGCTGTTTTTTTCCTTTTCCCCCTTCCTTCCCATTTTGTGGGGCCAGGCCGGGGGTGGGGAGGGCAGGCGCCTACTGCCCCCTGTCACGGGCATAAACTGATCTAGTTAATTCCATGACACTCATCAAACCAGATTGTCTCAGTCGAAGGATGGTATGCTATCGCTCTCCACTTGCTCGGGTTGCCCTTGCTGGACCCATCTGTATACCAGGCATCTTCAGGGATAGGATATTTCCTCTCCTGAACGGGACTCTTCTCTGGTGGAGCGACCAGTGTTTCTTTTGGTGCATCACAATGATAGGTCACTGGGCCTAGGATCTTCTGAAGCTCTTCTTTTAAGGATGATGAAGACAGACTGCTCCTTTGGCTGAGGGAAGTGACCCATCATGCCACTGTTTGTGCTTGGGCCACCCCTGTCTTAGGAAGGTGGGTCAGATCTTTCACCCACCCCTGAATCTGCAGAGTGGTCTTCACTATAACTTCAGCCGTCTGGGTTATTGGCTCTACTGCCTGTAATGCTGAATAGGCAGCCAATAACTGTTTTTCAATCATATTATATCTTTCTTTTGCTCCATGCCAGACCTGAAACCAAAAACCAATGGGGGTCCGAACAGAACTCTGGCGTTGCCACAGGCCCCAACCAAAGCCATCTTGAGTAACGTGGACATCCAACTCAGCTGGGAGGGGAGGATCGAATATACCCAATGCCTGGGCTTGTTGTAAAATTAGGTCTCTCATCCCTGCTGAGAATTTGACCAGATCCGGGCCATCAAAGGTATCTTCATAAATCGCTTCCCTTACACCTAATTCACAGATGTAATTTTGAAGGTTTTCCATGGAGGACCACATCCCTGTATGTAAAGGAATATCAGATTGATTGGGCCATACCATACAGCAGGCCGCCATTAACCATTCTATTATAGAATGGTTTTCATCATTGTATTGATTACCTGCATATAATCTCTGTCTAAGAGCAGGATGGACGGTCATTGTGGCCAATTTGGCTATTTCCGGGCCATTCATCAGAACACTTTCTGCCCCAGAATCCCATAGTCCAAGCTGGCACACTTTCTCTAGCTTTCTGCTTAAATCGTTGGACTAAGTCCATCAGTTCTGTTGCTGTGTACGGTCGGGCTGTTACATGCAAGTGGGTTTGAACGGGGGGCCACTGATCAGGCGGCACCCCCGCCGATCTGTCCTGTACCTTTTTTGTTTTTTGAGTTATAACAGGACGGACTTCTAGTGCATCCGTCAAAATTGGAGATTCAAGATCAGATTTAGATTGTTTATTTTCCTGATCAACACAGTCCGTTGATTCAGGAGCCTGGTCATCGTTTATTGAAATATTACAGACTTGACCTATTGGAAGATGTAGAATTGGGTTTTTTCCTGTTAATATGCCAAGTTCCTGTTCTAACTTTTCAATATGATCTTTTAAAAGTTCATTTTCGTTCACTAAAGTATTATTCCTTATTTCAGCATTATTTAAAGCATTTAACAGTGGCCATGCCACTGTAGAAGCAGCTAATTGTCTTTCTCTTGTGACTAATGTATCATTGCCTAGTCCCTGAAAGTCATCTGCTAGGCGATATGGGGAAACATTTCCCACAACACGTAGAGGACCCCATTTTTCAATGATAGTTGACAATTCATAATAAGGGGATCCCGCAAATCCTGGCATCTGCCCTGGAATTATTTTATCTAGGGGGGTAGTGTCCTCCCCCTTGAACATTTACAGAAATTCCAAAGAAAGGACATAGTGTAAGTTTTAGTATATTCGGCTTGCCTGCCTGGCTCACCAAGTGTATAATCAATGAAAATTATATAAAGGAATTTTATATAATCAAACAATATTAAGATGTTATAATAATGAAATCAGCAAGAGAGTTAGGCACACCAAGACAAAGAGAATACATAGGATGCTTACACATGTCGTGGGCTCGCTCAGGAAAGACCAGTGGAGAGAATCTTCCAAAGAGAGAGAGAGATCCTACCCACTGGTAGTCAGCTCTTAAATGGGTCTAGGAGAGGTGGAGCCATGCTCCACCCCTTCCTGCAGCACAGGTGAATTCCTTTCACCTGTGCTCCCAGGGCTGACTCATTGCTCGCCTCAGGTGATAAATCAGAGGTTCAGGCCGTGACTCAGCAGTTCCCATACAGACTCCTTTCACAGGACTCAGTCAAAAAGGATGTCACACTTGTTCCACACACTCAAACTGACTGAGCAGTGGTATCACAGTCACTTAAAACACACAGAAGCATCCAAACCCAAGCATGCACATTCCCTCCTGTGTTACTAGTGCCCACAGCTCACCTTCACACCTCTGGGGATTTCTGGCGTTTTACACTGATGCAGCCTCACTATAGCTCCATGGGTGTCACACAAGGCCTGCAGGACCTCTTTCTCCACAAACCCCATCTGCAGGCACTGGTTCATAAGGCTCACCACCCACCCTCCTGAGCAAAAGCAAGCACTAAGAATGAGAGCAAAGTGCACTGGATTTGACCTGGCCTGGTCCCCAAGCCTCAGTCCTGCCAGACATACCCCGGTGCGTAGACTCATCCCCAACATCTGACTGGACATTGTCATTCTGCAAACGCCCCATCCCAGCAGCAAGGGATCAAAGCATTGGGACAGCTGAAACAAAAATGTCATGAAAGTTTCCTATTAGCACTGATCAAGAACACGTCTACCCCTGAGCAACAGGATGGGAGACAAACAGCAGAAGACAACCAACCTGCAGAACCCGCTCCGTTGGGGTTGGTCCAGATGTTTGTATGCTCCCTTCCATGGCCCAGGCCAAGCTCGCTGAGCTGCTCCTCCTTTGTGCAGGGGGAGAGCGGCGCAGATGCTACGTGGTGGCTATGCACAGCATGCCTTTGACTTGATTCTCCTCTCTCCATCTTCCAGTAGCAAGCAGCATTTCAAATCTCTCCTTGCAAAAAATCACCTAGGTAAAAAAGAACTGGCAATCTTGCTTTTAAAGTTTCCTTATTTATACAACTTGATGCTTTAAAGCACAAGCTCACCTAGCAATCACCTACCTTAGACAAGCCCAACCTGCAAGGAAAAGTTATTCTTCTGTGTCTGCAGACTTTGCACACATTTCCAGGTGCAGTAGTCAGCCCAGTTCTCAGCACAGCTTTACCAACCACAGAAACCCAGTTTACGCCCGCCGTGCTTTTCTCTCATCTGAAACGCTGCATTGCTGCAAGAAGCAATGAATAAAGTCACAGAATCACAAAACTGGGGTTGCAAGGGAGCTCCAGAGATCACTGAGCCCAAGCCCCCTGCAAAACGGGCTCCCTAGAGTAGGCAGCACAGGAAGGGCGCCCAGGAGGGCCTGGAATATCTCCAGAGAAGGAGAATCCACAGCCTCCCTGGGCAGCCCGTTCCAGCGCTCCGTCATCCTCGCCGTGAAGAAGTTCCTTTGCATTTTGGTGCAGAACTTCCTGTGCTCCAGTTTATGGCCATTTCCCCTTCCTCTGTCACCACAGATCGCTGAAAAGATTGCAGCCGTGTCCTTTTGACTCCCACATCTAAGATATTTATAAGCGTTGTTGGAAATAGCCAAATAGTTTTCCAGGACGGTTCTCTGATCTTTGTATCTATCTTTATTCCCAATTGCAATGGCGGGCCTCCTGCAAGCAGGAGAGCGCAGAGAAAACAGTGTTACATCTTTTATCCCCTACTGCCCGACCCTAATCTCTTTCTCCCCGGCTCCTCACTGGCTGAGTACTGCAGGTTCACACTCTTTCGCAACGCTTCACTAATCGTACCAATACCAAGTAAACACAAATCCTTACCACCCAACCACAAATATCTTAATTGGTCGACTGCCTTCTAACAACTGCTTTCTTAACAAACATCTGGTCGTAACTTTTGGATGTCTGCTTTACAACATAGACATAACCTCTTAACTGCTTCATTACCCCCCAGCATTTGTGCCCTTTGCACTGGGTCATTGTTCAGGTCATCCGTCTGTCCTTGCTTAGAGATAAGCTTGGAAGGAGGACAGAGGGCAGTATCTTGGAGCCTGCCTACGGCATCCTAACGTTCCCACAGAGTGGGACAGTTCTGCTTTGTGTAAAGGCCCCGACTCCTTGAGAGTTTGTTCAGTGGACTTCACTTCTGCTGGCCTAATGAACAACCTTACAGTACGTTTCCCAGGTCAGAATACTATACCCACATTGTTTAGAACATTTAAAGTCTGTTGCAGCTTTGGGAGAAAGAATTGGTCATGTAATTCGGTAACTATGTCTCTAAAATATGTTACCTATAATGCATATGGTAATCTTCCTGTCCACGTCAGCTATTTCTAAGGATATGTGACAGCTTCATTCTTTAGATCAATTGCCCTTTGTCAATGTTCAGTGCAGAAACAACACTTTCACTTTCCACAGTATACGGAATTCTTACTTTGCACATCAGCTATTTCTAAGGACGTGCTACAGCTCACTTCTTTAGATCAACTGCCCCTTTCAATATCCAATGCAGAAACACCACTTTCACTTTCCACAGCATTTACCAGAACCACAGAACGGCAGGGGGGCTGAAAAGGACCACAACGATCATCCAGCTCCCCAGAACCCCCACACCCCCTCGCAGCCGCCTACAGCCTCAGATCTCGCTAGATCCCCCCCCGGCGCCTCCCTGCAGCTTCCTGGAGCCCCGCACGGCCCCCCTCCCCGTCCCGGGACCGTTCTCCCGCACACCTCCGGCACAGCTGTCCTCAGCACTCGCTCCCGTCGCGCCGCGGCTTCCCTCTCGGTGCTGCCCGGACAGCTCCGGCTGCCGCCGCGCTGTCCTGCGGGGCGGCCCAGGCGGCAGGAGCGGCGCTCTGCGAGGAGAGCCGCGCCTCCGACAGCCGGCTCCCAACGCTCGCTCCCGCGCACGGCGGCTCGGCCAACGGCAGCCGGCGGAGCTACCGCGGACCAAGGAGACCCCGGGGGCGGGGCGCCGCCGCCGCTGCCCAATCAGAGGCAGGGGGCGGGGCAAGGGAGATGCTGCTCAAGGTGAGCTCCTCCTGCCGCAGCGTGATGACGACAGGTCTGCACGGCCAGCTCCTAGGTCGGGAGCCAGGAATGGACACGGCAGGAGGAGAGAGGCGTTAGGGAGCAGCCGAGGCTTCGAAATGCAGCAAAAAGCCCTGAAAAGCACAGCCGGGAAAAATGAGGGCGTGAACTTGAATGAGCTCCTTCTCTCCATTCGCTGTTGTTATGTGGAAGGCTGTCATCTGAACCACAGTGACTCGTGCTTCCTAAGAGCCCTCCATCGATGGAAGCACACAGCGCACCATCGCTACTTGCCCCGGCTCTTCTGGGTAGACAAGGGCTCGATTCACCTAGGAAGGATACACAGGGGTTAGTGTCAAACTTTCACAAGCTGAATTATGAAAGTGGCTCTTGATCAGGGGTGATCTGAAGATGCTAGGTATAGGTTGGAACGCTAGGAGGAGATACAAGTCCACTTGTATGGCATGAATTCTATGTCGCTGAAAAGCAAGGCTTTGAAAGCTGGATTCGCACCCTTACCTGCCAGCACCACGACTTCCGTCTCTGAGGGCTCCCTGGGACTGCGCTGCAGTCGGCGTTTGGCCACAGAGGATGGTTTCCGCAGGCTGAAGCAGGAACGCCAACTGCCAGCTGGTGATTCCTTCGTCTTGCTGGGTGGACGTTGTCTGGAGAGAGAAAACAGTGACTGGTGTGAGTCGTGCGTGGTGTGGGGTGAGGGAAGAGCTGCACTGAGCTCTTGCCAACAGTTGCTTGTTCCTGGCACCGCCTGGTTTCTGCTGAAGCACAGCTTAGAAACTCGCTCTCTTTCAAGCAGTTGAGGATGGTTCCACTCCTATAGCTCAGCCCTGAAGTCTTGCTGGCTAAATTCCCCTAAACTGTGTCAAGCAAGATGCAGAGCACGTGAGCAAAGGCTCCGCGGCTGTACAGGACAGCATCTAAGGGATGGCTCTTCTGGAGCCGGCAGGCGTAACTGCTTTCTGAGGAACCGTGCAGCCATAAAGGAAATTCAAAAGCACCTCTGACTCTGACATCAACACCTCGTCGGCCCCATTTCACCGCCAAGTTTAGTTTCTAGTGCCAGCAGGTCTGACCAACAGCTCTGCTTAGAGGAGAACCGGAACTGGTTTCAGGCATGTGGCCCCGACAGCTGGAAAACCCCAACGTTTCAAGGTAGAGCCAGCTCAGGCCAGGGTAGACTTCAGCATGGCTTTATACATCTCGTGACTGCGTGCCCAGCAAGGAAGGAATGGCAGCCTCGTGTGGCTAAACCGAATATGTTAGTTGAATCTCAGAGTCCAAAGGGAGCAGAGATTCACTGCAACAATTCACTTCAGGCACCGTTACTTTAATTTAGCTTCCACATGTTTTGGCGCAAGAAATAATGGGGGAAAAAAAACCAACAACACAACCCACCCAAACAATGATGACGGTTGCTGGAAAACAAAGTCCTCTTTACCTTTCAGATGGAAAGTTGATGATTGTGTGGAATTTCCCCTGTACAGCTGTGGGGCCTTCTTCCACTTCTATGTCCCTGCTCTGTGTCACAACGGAAGAGCTGCTGTGGCCTCGCCTCTGAGCCTGTGCCTCCTCCAGGGTGAGCAGCTTTGTGGCAGGAGAAGACACCCACGCAGACTTGGGCCCTGAGAGAGAACCGTGCCCTGTAAGGGAAAGCCACAGGTAAGAGCGAGGATCACAAAGCAGCACCACAGCCATCACAGTTCTGGGGGAGATGCTATAGTTTTCTCAGACCTGCTTATCTGAGCCACTAGAAGAAGAGGAGGTCAGAATAAGCATGTGGTCAGAGGTATGTTTAAGGCAGAGGACAGAGTCATAATTAATAAGAGCAGCTCACTGTATCGAAATGGGCAAAGAAAAACCCTAGAAAGCGGGGGCAGGGAACTCAGAAAGCTTCACTGCCACACTTTCATCAAGCTTCACCTGCATGCAAAACATCGTAACGACAGTGACGTTTTTTTTCTCATTGTAAAGTTTGGACTTGGACATTCTCAGCATCCAGCAACAGGATGCCAGATTCTAATCTAAGCCCAGAAGTCTGCTGTCCCCTCGATAGAAAAAGTGTATTTCAAAGATCTTGGAGAAGGCCTGGATTTGATCAAGGTGTCTGATCAAGATAAAGCTCATGGAGGAAGACACTCACCTGCTCCATCTGCCATGTCTGATCCGGATTTGGAGCAGAAGAGGACATCTGCGTGGTTGATGATGAATTCCACCACAGCCGACTGCGTCTGCAGTTCCATGCAGGCGGCTCTTCCGCTGGCGCAGGCAGACTCGTTCTGCTGTGATCTGTAGAAAAGGCAGATTTTAGCAGTCATTTATCCAAGATCCAAGTTTCCCCAAGTCTGGATTGTTGCAGCCAAAAGCTGTCAAATTGGGCTCCGGAGGCTTCCGCGGTGATGCCGCTGAAGAAATTCTCCTGGATGGTCAAGGACACACCAGTCCCATCTAAACAAGAGGGCAGAAATTGTCATCTAGAAATTGTGCCCGTGTGGTTGGAGAACAGCCCAGGCTCTTGCTCTGCCGTCAGCCACTTACTACAGTGTACAGGAGAAGAGCACATTCGATGGAGAAAAAGGTAGATTGCATTTTTTGCCGGAGAACAGATCCAAGCAGTGTGTTGAAATGGAGAAAGAAGTTGACCTTAAGAGGTTTGGAGCCCACACAATCGCTAAGTTCTTAGCGTGCATGTTTGTCACGGAACAGTTCCCGGCTAGACGAGCCAAGTGTCTTCTCAGGTATTCCAGTGTCCTGGAAAATCAGAGAGGCAAATATTCAGCACCAATGAGCACGCGGTGCTGCGGTTCACAGAGCAAAGCCTCAATGCATGTTATTGCTACTGTCACTGAAGATGAAGTAGATCCAACTTGACTAAGTGCCACACTGTGGCACCAAGCCCCAGCACAGCACAGCTGCAGCCACCAGCTGCACCAACTGTGCCCCCGTGCCCAGGAACCGACCCAATAAGATAACCCCGTGTAGCCTTAAACTGCTTCAACATACGCAGGCATCATGTTGCCAGCATGAGACAAGCCTGGAATCACACCACTGCCCTCTGAAGTGCAGCATGGCTGAGCTCAACAGAGTGAGGGCAGCACTGACCTGTAGTGAGGAGCGGGCAGCTGCTGGATGACGTCCTGCATTCTGACCAGCTGCTCCTCATCTGTAGCGGCACCAACAGCCTCCTGGAATAGTGCAGAAAGGGACTGAGACACAAATCAGGCTAGATACCTGCCACAGGGTCGGGAACTATGGGGACAGCGTGCTGTTGGTCTGCGCCGAGACAGATTTTACGCCTTCCAGGAGGCATCTGGGGAACATAGCGGCACGCAGCTGGTGCCATCAAGGCCAAGGAGTCCAAGCAGCGGGCCGGTTTACAGCCTGATTGCGCAGCTCAGCTCCTCAAGCTTCAAGTGCACTTTGCTATCAATCCCACTCCCATTCTATAAATACTTGGGGAATAGAAAAACAAAACAAAAGAAAAAACAAAAAACATGAATTCTCTCAAGCTTTGTGAATATGGAAATAACCGCCTCCTGGGACCACCGAAAATGGCATCCATATGATGCATGATGTGGCAAAGACATACGAGTAAACCCCACGGGGCTAACAGAAAAAGGGCCTCAGAGCTGGGGCACTGCTGCAGCCATCTCCCAAGAGGCCCAGGGAAGAGGTAAAGGAAAGACGTTGCCTTGTGCTTACCGAGAACTTGTCATACAGCTGGTCGGTCAGCAGAGGGTTCGGGAGCTCCCTGAAGTACATTTTGCAGACGGAGCTCACGCTGTGAGTGTCGCGGATGGTTAGCTCAGGAATCTGCTCAGACTCAAATTCTTGGCTGGAGAGAAGGACACAAAAACGGGCGGGGGGGTTGAGAAAGAGGAAAACAAGTCAAAAGCCACACCAAATATAATCAAGCATTGGAAGGGCTTCCCGATTAACAGGAGAAAATGAACACTCAGTCACCAGCACCACACGAGCCATGCTGGATGAGATGTTTCCAAAAGGAGACCTTTTCGTTTTGCTAAGGCATTTCCCGTGACTCTGACAACTGGCTGCCTAGTCTACAATCCTAAGCCAGGAGCCCGGAGCAGCAAGGAGGAGTGTGGGCTGCTCCAAAGGGCTCTGCAAACAGGAGGAAACGGGAATGAGAGCTGGCAGCGGTGACACCGCAGTCCCCCACAGCCTTCCAGTGCTCCGAAGGACAGAAGGAGAACTTCCTGCTCCAGCAAGTCTGCTGAACGCCCCGTGTTCCTATCAAACAGTGACAAGCCTGGCGCACCACTGCTGAGCGCACGCTGCCTGCACAGAGCTGCCCCACGGCGCAGGCCTCTGAGCACCCACAACAGGGCACGCGCCCCTACTGACCGCTGCGTCAGTCGCAGCACTCTTACCGCAGTCTCTGGATGTTGGACGCGACGCTGGACAGCCGGTATATCCCTTGCACTACGCCGTGCTGCTCAATGAACTCGGCGCAGCTCTGGAGGACCTGGGGGACTAAAGAACACGTGCCAGCGGTTACTTGAGCTCCTCATTCAAGTACTGGTTCAGGCTGTGCTCCTGTCAAATCTCATCCACTAAGCCCAGCCAGGCTACTGCTTAGTTCTTCCTTACAGAAGAAAGCTGTCCAAGACGAGGAAACTGGACAGACGTGTTCCTTGCATTCAAGAAGTGTAAGGACCTAGGAATCAGCCTGAAGAAAGTAATTCTGGGGAAGCCGGAGACACTGCAAGTCCCACCACAGCTCCCATGGGAATGAAAGGAGGTGGGAAATCTCATGTCCAGGAGAGCAGGGAAACTGATGCAGGACACTCTCCTTGGCCAAAAGGCTTCCCTTCTTTTCAGGCTAGCGTGGGATTGGCTTACAGGCTTTGGTTTAAGCAAATACAAACGTGCTTGTCTCTTAAGAGCATTAGCCTCAGTTTATCTTTCAGCCATCAACTTCCATTACACGTTTCTCCACCGGTACCAACCTGCCCCTTTGCTAGATATGACCTCCCTTTCATCTTTAGATGCCCAACAGAGGAAGATCTCAGGAACGGGCTGTCCCTTACCATCGCGACCAGAGTGGAGAAGATGCTCTCCCAGGTCACAGCCAAACACCCTTTCCTTCTCCACCTCCCGCTCTTTCGGTTTCTTTGGGCGGGCCTTCACCAAGGAACGAAGGAAGGTGACGAGCTTGCCGCGTTTCTTTGGCACTGCACAACAGGAAGAAACCAGTTCATTTCAGGTTTGGCTCAGTTGGACGAGGCCGAGCATAACACATTCTACAGAGCACGTCAAAACGGGAAGAACATTAACAAGTACATAGAAAAACGGATTTTCTCCCATCCCTGCAGGAGGAGCCAAAGGCCAGGTTGGATGGGGCCCTGGGCAGTGGGGTCTAGTCTCACATTAGATGTGGAGGTTGGTTGGCAGCCCAGCCTGAGGCAGGGGGGTTGGAACTTGATGATCCTGGAGCTCCCTTCCATCCCAAGCCATACTAGGAGGATTCTATGATTTCCCCAAGTCCACTCATAAACACGGGAGGATCGGGCCAAATCTCTGCGC
The DNA here is from genome assembly GCF_987193195.1 of Phasianus colchicus. Taxonomy (NCBI): domain Eukaryota; kingdom Metazoa; phylum Chordata; class Aves; order Galliformes; family Phasianidae; genus Phasianus; species Phasianus colchicus. The sequence goes on along the minus strand of NC_143450.1, from coordinate 19,677,842 downwards.
GTTCCGATGGAGTTTAATGCACTCCTCTTGCTTGGCTTGCTCAACTTGAGGATTAAGGATCCTCTTGAAAAGTCACGTTCTGATCAAGCATATCACTAGCACAACCAGGCCTCTAGCTGTCCACCAGGGACACTGGCTGTTCTCAACCTCGTACTGACTCGCAGAAGAACTGCCTTTGCCCTCCTTCATTCTCATTGCCTACAAAACACCAGCCATATGCCCCATGATATGCCTGAAGGATCATCAGCACAGACTATAACACGGGATGGATAAAGGAGGTATTAAACACAGAACACACCCAAGAAGAGACGCCATTTTGCTTCCCTGCACCATCAAATGTAACATCTGTACCTGGCTTTGGCACTGAACTGAGGAGAGACTCCGGAATTTTTCCATTGATGAGCTCCACGCACTCACTTGGGAAAAATCCAACCTGTAACAAGAAAAAAAAGAGAGGTGCACTACTGAAGGCAGCATTTCTCAGGCCTGAACTGTTCAACCAAAAGCCACCTAACATTTTCCTCGGAACGTGCTTGCCTGACGCTCCGTAAGACTATCCAACAAAAAGTGGCCTGCATAAAAGTAATAATTATTCAACATTTGCAGCCAAAAGACCTACAAAACAAATAATTGCTTCTGTAGAAGATGTAGAAGAAGAAAGTTCTTGCTGACTGAGATGCAGCTGCAATAATCCCCAGCTCCGAGCTACCCAGCGTTCTGCAGCCAGCAGCAGCAACAAGCACGCGGAGGGTCTGTTACCCTACCTCAGCTGACAGGCAGTAACTTCCTAAAAGACACTAACTTCACGTTCTGCATGGGTGCAAGCAAAATACTCTGAGACACTGAAACACTGTCTTAGCTGCTGCATTTCCAAAGGTGGGGTTCAGTGGCCGTGACCTGATGCATATTGTGAAGGCTCTTGCTTCTAAGTGAATTGAGGAGACAGTTTCCTACAAAGACCATCTCTGACACCGACACAGGGAAAATGTTTACATCCATGAGCCATCCTGTGCAGGCAGCGCAGCTCTTAGCCGAGATTCCCGACCTGACCGAAGTTGCTCTCTCAAGTCTGAAGCTTGTGCCTACCTGAAAGCCATGCTTGCCTCTCCACCAGGGGGTCAGCTCCTTTGGTGGCATATCAGTAACGCACACGATGTCTCCCACCTGCAAAAGACTGCAACCTCACCAAACATTCTGAAGGTATCTGAGAATATTCCTGATGCGTTCACACCTTATACTCTCCTGTACATGACAACTAGGAACGCCCTTAACTGCTTACCTCAAAGGAGAGTTCATCCGGTGCCTGGGCAACGTATCTCTTAAGAACATGGGCAGCAGCAACAGCTGGAATATTTACAGGAGACTCCTCGTGGATCAGCAGGGGCTTCCCATTGTTCTCAGTCTGAAACAGAGAGCACAGGCCATGGTGAGGAGCTGAGGACAAACGAGGACAATTTCAGAGCAAGGAGCACATCTGCAGAGAAAGATCCTTATCATGAGTGCTTAACAAGAAACTGCAAGTCTAATAACAGCTGTTTCTCTTCCTGGTGTGCAGCAGTATGGCCAGGCAATGTAAAGATGCGTCTCTCTCTACCCAGACTAAGAGGACAAACACCCCAACCGAGAGGACTCCTGGAGTTTTATAAACTTGCCACGCTTGCAGTACTGTCTTGCCAAAGAGGAGCGTAAGAGTCTGCTTGCTTCCTGTAACCTATTGCTTGGAGACCTCAGCCATGGACTGGACACAGGAGCTGGTCCACTGACCCAATCCTTGGCTCACTACAAGTGCCTGCTTCCCTTAACTTACTGAATATGAGAACTTGGTCTTTGGGTGACAAAATCCAAGCAGGATGGGGAAAAAGCTTCTGCATGTTTATAACGCTCGATCTGATTCTGTCGGTACTATAACGTCCACGGCCATCTAGATGCTCGTAGCAAGGACATGAAGCTTTTCAGGCAGCTTTTCAGTGACACCGATAGAGCTGGAAGGATTCTCCCTCTCTTGAAAAGCAGGAGAGCTCATCTGCAGCTCACTCTGCCGGCTCAAGTCAGCAGAACAAAGACCAATCAGAGCTTCATACTCTACCTCCATTTGTGCCAGGTCAGGCCCACAGCTGATCTCGCTGCACGCGATGCCCATCACAGCAGGCACGACAAGCTGGAACTGAAAAGAAACACACTTCTATTTTCTCTGTTCACACACCACGGTATGGAGAGACTTCTTCAGAACTACCCTCAGTTACCCACTGGCATAGGCAGGTGTTCTAGAAACAACCACTTTGTTCAGTCACTTCAAACGAGACAGCCTATTACGCAGCAGTTTACCAAGTCGCTATCCCTCTGCTAGCAGATGGGGACTCCGGCACAAAGCAGCAGATGCGCTTGCTCAGAGCACTCCGACAGCACAGTAGCAGGGCAGTGAGAGGAGTCACTGCTGGGGGTGGATCTGCTCCCTAGCGCCCGGCTCCCACCAGTTCACCTCCAGCGCCGGCCGCAGCCTTCCACACGGATTTCCTCTGCTTGCATCTCTGCTGTGCTCCCCACAGCTGTCGTGCGCACACGCAGCCGAAGCACGCATGCTCATGGTCACGTTGTGCAGCCCTGCACAAACCGGGACTAGGACTCCTTGCCTAAGGGATTGGTTTCCTAAAGGCTAGCTGGTCACAGCATCACAGACAGCATCCTTCTGAGGGCAGAGCTGGAGGGAAAGCGGAATAACTCTACACGTGACCAGTGTCCTGTCAAGGCTGGATGAGGCTGTGTTACTAAACACGGTGCGACGCAGGCTGCAAAACCACATGGGGGGGGACAACGTGTGGCACATACCAGGCAAGAGATCAGAACAAGTTCCTTGAAGCCGCAGCCGTTTCTTGTCACTTTGCTCTGTTCTTCCGCGAGCAAAAGCTGCATCAAAGGAGAAGGCAGAGGGCGGGGAGAGGAGAGAGAAAGAGCTGATCAGTGAGCTTGCACAATTTAACAAAGAAGACAAGGAAAAAGCCCTGAGACAAATGCCACCTCTATGCTTTGGAATGTAGCTACTGAGTGAAAATTATGTCTGATGGTCAAGAGTAAGCTGCATGACACTACCAGCTCCGCCAGCCAGCAGCTTTCAACACCTCACTGTCCACCTGTCTATCTCACACTGTCTCAGCTTACCTACAAGATGCTGCACAAGACGGTGTGAAAACGAAGGTACTCAGTCGATGCACAAGTGCAACAAGCTAGCTACTCAGTCAGAGCTCAAGCGCTCCAATGAAGGGACGCAGCAGGCACTGCTCCTCCCCTCATTCTAGCTGCTTATGACATCACTAAGGGCCACCAGGCTGCTCCACCATGACAGACAAGGTGGGGAAGCAAGACCACGTCACAAGACCAGAAGATTCCAACACTCCAACATTCTAGAATCAGAGGGCGGTTGGAATTCTACCTCAGCCAAATCCTGGAGAAGCTGGCACGGGGTCATCATGACCAAAGCGCAGGACCCGGTGCTTGCTCTTGTTGAGCCTCGTACAACCGGCCTCAGGCCATCCTTCTGCAGGGCCTTCCTACCCTCGGGCAGATGGACACTTCCTCCCAGCAGCATACCTTGCAGTGCAGGGCCTACATAAAATCCACACTAGAGTCCTTTGTTTCATTCAAGAGCACGTTACAGCACGTATCTATTTCACTGTAAGGAAATCAAGGAAGAGACGGGAGAAACACAGAACTGCTACGAGACTGCTATATACATTTCTTTCCCAAGTGGATTTTTGCCTTTTTGCTTCCAGGATGACCTCATTTTGTTCTCCCCTTCTTGTGGGGAAGCTGCCTCCAGTTCCTGAGGTTCAGGAGACAGCATGAAACACGACACTAAGACAAACGCTTGTCGTGGGCGAGGGGTGGCTGTGCTTTGCCAGGCATACGGCGGGGCAGTAAGTGCCACACGGCAGCCCCAAGCCAAGCCCTGCATTCAGTCACTGTGGCCACAGCTGGTGCATCGCTGCCAGAACGTATCCCAGGATACAGGTGGACGCAGGCACTCCTGCTCCTTCTGCAAAGCCATCCTCTGCAGAGTCCATTAGGTGCTGCTCAGTGCTATGCCAACCAGGCTCCCGTTTACTGCAGCCCTGGGATAAACACGCGTGTACTCTTCTGTGCAGCAGTGAGCTCCAGGGATGAAGCACAGAGGGTAAGCCAACAGAATCTACTGCTGACTCCATCAGCTCCTTCTTCTACCAACCATGGGCAAACACTGTGAGACAGAACATAAGGGGAAAAGCACTTCTGCTCACACGCCTGCAATGGAATTCAAAACAGCTATTGCAAGAAGAGCTCGTAGGGTAAACCTAGCCTCAGAGACACAAACACACCAGGTTCCAGGAAATAGCATGGCACATTGTTGATGAAACGCTGCTTCGTTGCTTGGAGAGCACGCAGCATGCCGCTTTGACAGGCACAGCAGTGCTGCGACGTCCAAGCTGGGCACCAAAACCTCTCCAGCATCCCTGGCCAACGCTGCCAGGGAAATGCAACACCTGCATCCCTATCTGGCTTACGGCACACACACTGGGGGGCTGCCTTAGTCTCAGGTGGGAGGGATTTTTCTTCAGAGTATCTGGTATGATGCTATGTTTGGGTTCTAGGAGAAAAATCACACTGAGAACACCCTGATCTTTATAGTTTCTGACAAGCAAACTTGCACAGAGCCAAGGCCATTCTCAGCAAAGCTCTCAACAAGGAGCTGGGAGGGAACTGAATTAAGACAGCTAACGTAAACTGGCCAAAGGGATATTCCATACTATATGCCATCAAGTGGAAGGAGTTTTGAAGGGGATGAGAGTACATCTCACTCTCTTTTATTGCTTGGCGGCTAACTGGACAGTGGTTGGCGGGTGGTGAGCCATTGCTTGCACATCACTTGCAATACATTCATATATATATTCAGAACTACTTTTATCTCAAAAACATGAGTTTTACTTCTCTTTTTCCACCCAACACTCTCCCCCATCCCACGGGGAACAGGGGAGTGGGCAAAGGACTGCGTGGTGCTGAGCCACCCACCGGCTTCAACCACAACAGGGCCGCGGGGCAATGGGAGCAAGCACAGAAATAAAGCACAGAAACTCGCTGTTCCTTGGGCTCGTGGCTGCCACAAAGCTCGTGTTTTAGTGATGCAGAGTACTGTATCTCCAGCTATTGTGTGTCTTGTTAACCACAAGCTCAGCTATGAGCTGTCACCACAAGCAAAAGATAAACGTAAACAAAGGCTTATATCCACACGTACCAATCTGGGTGTGAGCAATAAAAGCCCATTGGGCCATGGACAAGGCAGGCAGCACATAGGCAGGAAACAGGAAGGAGTTGAACTCCAGCTCTCCTACACAAAAGAAAGGGAGAGCACCACGGGAGGAGTTACGACACAGCTTCAGAGCTTACAGAGCCCTGAGATTTCCAAAGAACGGTGCCAGGGTAACTCTCACCATTCCCACACAGGGGTCTTCCCAGACACTTCAGCTGCTGACTTCCACTTCCTCTGTCATGTGTAGAAAGTCCAGGTGACAAATGCTCCTTTCGTCTGGGTAACGCTTCCATGGTCATGACTGAAAAAAAAAAAAAAAAAAGCAGCATGCAACCCCATAAAATGTACCTTTCTGCTCTTTCTGTCAGCACGACATCTAAGATGAGCATTACACGTCCCTGCTACTGATTGAAAATTCATCCAAGCCTATGTTCCACACAGCTTCATCTCAGTGCCAAAAAGAAACACGTAAACAGATGTTCAGAGGATTCTTTGTGCAGATAAAAGTGCAGGGTGCATATGTATTCTCTTCAGTAATAAATATTAGTTTAGAATCCAAAGGTAACTTTTCAAGAAGCAGTATGAAAGAAAGGTCAGTCAAAAGGAAATACGTGATTTTCATCTATTTTCATCTAAAAAATCCTTGCTAAACCTCTTCCCATCAAAAAGAAAGCATGCTGGGCATTCTTAGCAGCAGCTCAGAGGACATCTTGCACCACAAAATGCAGCACATGCTTTTTGCTCACAGGCCCCTCATGTCTCTAATTTGTGTCAGATTCACTCAAAATGACCACGTGGACCAGAACAGCCATTTGGTTCTGCTGAGGTAGGAACCCACTGCTGGGATGTCCCACAGTCCCGTTTCCCCGCTACTTCCAGCCCTGGGGGGAAAAGGAAGAGCAACTGACTTCACCTACCCAGACTTCTGCATGGTCTCACATCACACAGAGAAGCATGGTGGAGAGCTCTGGTGGCTGAAGAAATCAAGGTTGCCTCTAAGATCCTGCTTTAAATCCACATGACTTACTGCCCATAAGATGTGAAAGACAAGGTTAAGGTCCATCCAATCCCTGTGGATGTGGCTGCCTGCAAAGACAACAGTTGCCTGCTCTTCAGCAGGGTGATGCTCACCCAGCAAAGCACTCACCAGCACATGTCTTTCATAGAAACATAGAATTAGCAAGCTTGGAAAAGATCTCCAAGATCATCCGGTCCAACCATCCACCTTCCACCAACATTTCCCACTAAGCCACGTCCCTCACGACAACATCTAATGTTTCTTGAACACCTGCAGGGATGGTAACTCTATCACCTGTCTGGGCAGCCCGTTCCAGCGTCTGACCAGTCCTGTGGAGAAGTTTTTCTTAACATCCAACCTCAATCTCCCCTCATGCAACTTCAGGCCACTCCCTCCAGTCCTATTATCACTTACACAGGAGAGGAGGACAACGCCCACCTCAACATAACCTCTCTTCAGCTAGTTGTAGAGAGTGAGGAGGTCTTCCCTGCGCCTCCTCTTCTCCAGACTAAATAATCACAGTTCCCTCAGCCGCTCCCCATAAGACTTGTGCTCTAGATGCCCTGCAGCTTCACTGCTCTTCTCTGGACACATTTAAGGCTTTCACTGTCCTTCCTGTAGTGAGGCACCCAGAACTGAACAAAGTACTCAAGGTGAGGACTCACCAGTGCTGAGCACAGGAGGATGATCGCTTCCCTGCTCCTGCTGGCTCCAGTTCTTTGCATTGCACTTCCAATCTAAACCGTTCCTTCTGCGGTAGCGCTTGCATCCTCACTTAGGGCTGGAGCTCAAGAGGTCAACACAACAGAAAGAACACAACGTGCAACTGGAAGACATGACTCAAAGCTCACAAGAGTCAACTCTCTGACCTTGGGCACAACTCACAAACCATGAGCCAGGCCTTGCCAACTTGGCAGATCTGAGCATGCCAGAGGGGATCAGATCACAAAGTGTCCATTTCAATTGCAGCTTCATGTAGGAAAGAAAACCAGCTAACAGGCGTGAATGAATTCACTCACAAGCTGCACAATGAGTCTGTTCTTCATTAAAAAAACCACATGGATTCCTAATCCAAAAAGAGAACGGCAAGAGTTAATACCGATGGAAGAGGTTCCTGGTCCGAAGCCTCATCCTCTTACCCAACTTTCCTTGCCTCGTACTCTTCCCCAACTCCTGGGCGATGCCCACAGGCTTAAATTCAGACCTCAAATTCATAGGACTACTGTATAATCAATGAAAATTATATAAAGGAATTTTATATAATCAAATAATATTAAGATGTTATAATAATGAAATCAGCAAGAGAGTTAGGCACAGCAAGACAAAGAGAATAAATAGGATGCTTACCCGTGTCGTGGGCTCGCTCAGGAAAGACCAGTGGAGTGGATCTTCCGAAGAGAGAGAGATCCTTCCCCACTGGTAGATTGTATTATATTGTATTATTTTGCATTCCGATATCATAGTTAGTAAAATAAGTTTACCTCCATAGATTGTTGCCGCTGTTTTTTTCCTTTTCCCCCTTCCTTCCCATTTTGTGGGGCCAGGCCGGGGGTGGGGAGGGCAGGCGCCTACTGCCCCCTGTCACGGGCATAAACTGATCTAGTTAATTCCATGACACTCATCAAACCAGATTGTCTCAGTCGAAGGATGGTATGCTATCGCTCTCCACTTGCTCGGGTTGCCCTTGCTGGACCCATCTGTATACCAGGCATCTTCAGGGATAGGATATTTCCTCTCCTGAACGGGACTCTTCTCTGGTGGAGCGACCAGTGTTTCTTTTGGTGCATCACAATGATAGGTCACTGGGCCTAGGATCTTCTGAAGCTCTTCTTTTAAGGATGATGAAGACAGACTGCTCCTTTGGCTGAGGGAAGTGACCCATCATGCCACTGTTTGTGCTTGGGCCACCCCTGTCTTAGGAAGGTGGGTCAGATCTTTCACCCACCCCTGAATCTGCAGAGTGCTCTTCACTATAACTTCAGCCGTCTGGGTTATTGGCTCTACTGCCTGTAATGCTGAATAGGCAGCCAATAACTGTTTTTCAATCATATTATATCTTTCTTTTGCTCCATGCCAGACCTGAAACCAAAAACCAATGGGGGTCCGAACAGAACTCTGGCGTTGCCACAGGCCCCAACCAAAGCCATCTTGAGTAACGTGGACATCCAACTCAGCTGGGAGGGGAGGATCGAATATACCCAATGCCTGGGCTTGTTGTAAAATTAGGTCTCTCATCCCTGCTGAGAATTTGACCAGATCCGGGCCATCAAAGGTATCTTCATAAATCGCTTCCCTTACACCTAATTCACAGATGTAATTTTGAAGGTTTTCCATGGAGGACCACATCCCTGTATGTAAAGGAATATCAGATTGATTGGGCCATACCATACAGCAGGCCGCCATTAACCATTCTATTATAGAATGGTTTTCATCATTGTATTGATTACCTGCATATAATCTCTGTCTAAGAGCAGGATGGACGGTCATTGTGGCCAATTTGGCTATTTCCGGGCCATTCATCAGAACACTTTCTGCCCCAGAATCCCATAGTCCAAGCTGGCACACTTTCTCTAGCTTTCTGCTTAAATCGTTGGACTAAGTCCATCAGTTCTGTTGCTGTGTACGGTCGGGCTGTTACATGCAAGTGGGTTTGAACGGGGGGCCACTGATCAGGCGGCACCCCCGCCGATCTGTCCTGTACCTTTTTTGTTTTTTGAGTTATAACAGGACGGACTTCTAGTGCATCCGTCAAAATTGGAGATTCAAGATCAGATTTAGATTGTTTATTTTCCTGATCAACACAGTCCATTGATTCAGGAGCCTGGTCATCGTTTATTGAAATATTACAGACTTGACCTATTGGAAGATGTAGAATTGGGTTTTTTCCTGTTAATATGCCAAGTTCCTGTTCTAACTTTTCAATATGATCTTTTAAAAGTTCATTTTCGTTCACTAAAGTATTATTCCTTATTTCAGCATTATTTAAAGCATTTAACAGTGGCCATGCCACTGTAGAAGCAGCTAATTGTCTTTCTCTTGTGACTAATGTATCATTGCCTAGTCCCTGAAAGTCATCTGCTAGGCGATATGGGGAAACATTTCCCACAACACGTAGAGGACCCCATTTTTCAATGATAGTTGACAATTCATAATAAGGGGATCCCACAAATCCTGGCATCTGCCCTGGAATTATTTTATCTAGGGGGGTAGTGTCCTCCCCCTTGAACATTTACAGAAATTCCAAAGAAAGGACATAGTGTAAGTTTTAGTATATTCGGCTTGCCTGCCTGGCTCACCAAGTGTATAATCAATGAAAATTATATAAAGGAATTTTATATAATCAAACAATATTAAGATGTTATAATAATGAAATCAGCAAGGCACACCAAGACAAAGAGAATACATAGGATGCTTACACATGTCGTGGGCTCGCTCAGGAAAGACCAGTGGAGAGAATCTTCCAAAGAGAGAGAGAGATCCTACCCACTGGTAGTCAGCTCTTAAATGGGTCTAGGAGAGGTGGAGCCATGCTCCACCCCTTCCTGCAGCACAGGTGAATTCCTTTCACCTGTGCTCCCAGGGCTGACTCATTGCTCGCCTCAGGTGATAAATCAGAGGTTCAGGCCGTGACTCAGCAGTTCCCATACAGACTCCTTTCACAGGACTCAGTCAAAAAGGATGTCACACTTGTTCCACACACTCAAACTGACTGAGCAGTGGTATCACAGTCACTTAAAACACACAGAAGCATCCAAACCCAAGCATGCACATTCCCTCCTGTGTTACTAGTGCCCACAGCTCACCTTCACACCTCTGGGGATTTCTGGCGTTTTACACTGATGCAGCCTCACTATAGCTCCATGGGTGTCACACAAGGCCTGCAGGACCTCTTTCTCCACAAACCCCATCTGCAGGCACTGGTTCATAAGGCTCACCACCCACCCTCCTGAGCAAAAGCAAGCACTAAGAATGAGAGCAAAGTGCACTGGATTTGACCTGGCCTGGTCCCCAAGCCTCAGTCCTGCCAGACATACCCCGGTGCGTAGACTCATCCCCAACATCTGACTGGACATTGTCATTCTGCAAACGCCCCATCCCAGCAGCAAGGGATCAAAGCATTGGGACAGCTGAAACAAAAATGTCATGAAAGTTTCCTATTAGCACTGATCAAGAACACGTCTACCCCTGAGCAACAGGATGGGAGACAAACAGCAGAAGACAACCAACCTGCAGAACCCGCTCCGTTGGGGTTGGTCCAGATGTTTGTATGCTCCCTTCCATGGCCCAGGCCAAGCTCGCTGAGCTGCTCCTCCTTTGTGCAGGGGGAGAGCGGCGCAGATGCTACGTGGTGGCTATGCACAGCATGCCTTTGACTTGATTCTCCTCTCTCCATCTTCCAGTAGCAAGCAGCATTTCAAATCTCTCCTTGCAAAAAATCACCTAGGTAAAAAAGAACTGGCAATCTTGCTTTTAAAGTTTCCTTATTTATACAACTTGATGCTTTAAAGCACAAGCTCACCTAGCAATCACCTACCTTAGACAAGCCCAACCTGCAAGGAAAAGTTATTCTTCTGTGTCTGCAGACTTTGCACACATTTCCAGGTGCAGTAGTCAGCCCAGTTCTCAGCACAGCTTTACCAACCACAGAAACCCAGTTTACGCCCGCCGTGCTTTTCTCTCATCTGAAACGCTGCATTGCTGCAAGAAGCAATGAATAAAATCACAGAATCACAAAACTGGGGTTGCAAGGGAGCTCCAGAGATCACTGAGCCCAAGCCCCCTGCAAAACGGGCTCCCTAGAGTAGGCAGCACAGGAAGGGCGCCCAGGAGGGCCTGGAATATCTCCAGAGAAGGAGAATCCACAGCCTCCCTGGGCAGCCCGTTCCAGCGCTCCGTCATCCTCGCCGTGAAGAAGTTCCTTTGCATTTTGGTGCAGAACTTCCTGTGCTCCAGTTTATGGCCATTTCCCCTTCCTCTGTCACCACAGATCGCTGAAAAGATTGCAGCCGTGTCCTTTTGACTCCCACATCTAAGATATTTATAAGCGTTGTTGGAAATAGCCAAATAGTTTTGCAGGACGGTTCTCTGATCTTTGTATCTATCTTTATTCCCAATTGCAATGGCGGGCCTCCTGCAAGCAGGAGAGCGCAGAGAAAACAGTGTTACATCTTTTATCCCCTACTGCCCGACCCTTATCTCTTTCTCCCCGGCTCCTCACTGGCTGAGTACTGCAGGTTCACACTCTTTCGCAACGCTTCACTAATCATACCAATACCAAGTAAACACAAATCCTTACCACCCAACCACAAATATCTTAATTGGTCGACTGCCTTCTAACAACTGCTTTCTTAACAAACATCTGGTCGTAACTTTTGGATGTCTGCTTTACAACATAGACATAACCTCTTAACTGCTTCATTACCCCCCAGCATTTGTGCCCTTTGCACTGGGTCATTGTTCAGGTCATCCGTCTGTCCTTGCTTAGAGATAAGCTTGGAAGGAGGACAGGGGGCAGTATCTTGGAGCCTGCCTACGGCATCCTAACGTTCCCACAGAGTGGGACAGTTCTGCTTTGTGTAAAGGCCCCGACTCCTTGAGAGTTTGTTCAGTGGACTTCACTTCTGCTGGCCTAATGAACAACCTTACAGTACGTTTCCCAGGTCAGAATACTATACCCACATTGTTTAGAACATTTAAAGTCTGTTGCAGCTTTGGGAGAAAGAATCGGTCACGTAATTCGGTAACTATGTCTCTAAAATATGTTACCTATAATGCATATGGTAATCTTCCTGTCCACGTCAGCTATTTCTAAGGATATGTGACAGCTTCATTCTTTAGATCAACTGCCCCTTTCAATATCCAATGCAGAAACACCACTTTCACTTTCCACAGCATTTACCAGAACCACAGAACGGCAGGGGGGCTGAAAAGGACCACAACAATCATCCAGCTCCCCAGAACCCCCACACCCCCTCGCAGCCGCCTACAGCCTCAGATCTCGCTAGATCCCCCCCCGGCGCCTCCCTGCAGCTTCCTGGAGCCCCGCACGGCCCCCCTCCCCGTCCCGGGACCGTTCTCCCGCACACCTCCGGCACAGCTGTCCTCAGCACTCGCTCCCGTCGCGCCGCGGCTTCCCTCTCGGTGCTGCCCGGACAGCTCCGGCTGCCGCCGCGCTGTCCTGCGCGGCGGCCCAGGCGGCAGGAGCGGCGCTCTGCGAGGAGAGCCGCGCCTCCGACAGCCGGCTCCCAACGCTCGCTCCCGCGCACGGCGGCTCGGCCAACGGCAGCCGGCGGAGCTACCGCGGACCAAGGAGACCCCGGGGGCGGGGCGCCGCCGCCGCTGCCCAATCAGAGGCAGGGGGCGGGGCAAGGGAGATGCTGCTCAAGGTGAGCTCCTCCTGCCGCAGCGTGATGACGACAGGTCTGCACGGCCAGCTCCTAGGTCGGGAGCCAGGAATGGACACGGCAGGAGGAGAGAGGCGTTAGGGAGCAGCCGAGGCTTCGAAATGCAGCAAAAAGCCCTGAAAAGCATCACAAAGCCACAGCCAGGAAGCTCGGGATTATCACGAGCAGCATCCAGGATGCTAAACATCATTTGCTACCATACCAGATGGTAGCTGAGCTCTCGCTGCAGACGTCCCAAAGCCAGACAGAACGGGAACAAACCCAGAGCTCTGCTGCGCGCACCCCACAGCCATCGCGTTGCAAGCTGGCGTGCCTTGCTCTTCGTTGCATTCGTCCCAGTCTCTGTGAATGAAGACTCGGAAGGCAGTCAAGGCGTTGATTGAGCACGAGCGTGCTTTTATTATTATGTAAAAGACAGGAGGGCGTGAGAGGTCCAGGGTAAAGATGGGACTCATCCTCTCTTGTCACGGAGAGAGTGGCTCAGAGCTCTCAGTGCTGCTGCCCGGTGCCTGGGGCTGGAGGCCTGATTCTAAGTCCCCCTCCAAGAGGCTCGGCTTCTCCTCAGCGACGCTGACCTGCTCCTGCGTGGAGGTGCTGCTGTCGGGGCACTCGGACTGTGCTTGGGCTGGGCTGCACTGCAAAGGCACTGGGTCACAGTCCAGGCTGGTGACTGTGGTGTCCAGCAGGCTCAGGTCAGCATCTTCAGCACAGCCGGGAGAAATGAGGGCGTGAACTTGGATGAGCTCCTTCTCTCCATCGCTGTTGTTATGTGGAAGGCTGTCATCTGAACCACAGTGACTCGTGCTTCCTAAGAGCCCTCCATCGATGGAAGCACACAGCGCACCATCGCTACTTGCCCCGGCTCTTCTGGGTAGACAAGGGCTCGATTCACCTAGGAAGGATACACAGGGGTTAGTGTCAAACTTTCACAAGCTGAATTATGAAAGTGGCTCTTGATCAGGGGTGATCTGAAGATGCTAGGTATAGGTTGGAACGCTAGGAGGAGATACAAGTCCACTTGTATGGCATGAATTCTATGTCGCTGAAAAGCAAGGCTTTGAAAGCTGGATTCGCACCCTTACCTGCCAGCACCACGACTTCCGTCTCTGAGGGCTCCCTTGGACTGTGCTGCAGTCGGCGTTTGGCCACAGAGGATGGTTTCCGCAGGCTGAAGCAGGAACGCCAACTGCCAGCTGGTGATTCCTTCGTCTTGCTGGGTGGACGTTGTCTGGAGAGAGAAAACAGTGACTGGTGTGAGTCGTGTGTGGTGCGGGGTGACGGAAGAGCTGCACTGAGCTCTTGCCAACAGTTGCTTGTTCCTGGCACCGCCTGGTTTCTGCTGAAGCACAGCTTAGAAACTCGCTCTCTTTCAAGCAGTTGAGGATGGTTCCACTCCTATAGCTCAGCCCTGAAGTCTTGCTGGCTAAATTCCCCTAAACTGTGTCAAGCAAGATGCAGAGCACGTGAGCAAAGGCTCCGCGGCTGTACAGGACAGCATCTAAGGGATGGCTCTTCTGGAGCCGGCAGGCGTAACTGCTTTCTGAGGAACCGTGCAGCCATAAAGGAAATTCAAAAGCACCTCTGACTCTGACATCAACACCTCGTCGGCCCCATCTCACCGCCAAGTTTAGTTTCTAGTGCCAGCAGGTCTGACCAACAGCTCTGCTTAGAGGAGAACCAGAACTGGTTTCAGGCATGTGGCCCCGACAGCTGGAAAACCCCAACGTTTCAAGGTAGAGCCAGCTCAGGCCAGGGTAGACGTCAGCATGGCTTTATACATCTCGTGACTGCGTGCCCAGCAAGGAAGGAATGGCAGCCTCGTGTGGCTAAACCGAATATGTTAGTTGAATCTCAGAGTCCAAAGGGAGCAGAGATTCACTGCAACAATTCACTTCAGGCACCGTTACTTTAATTTAGCTTCCACATGTTTTGGCGCAAGAAATAATGGGGGAAAAAAAAAACAACAACACAACCCACCCAAACAATGATGACGGTTGCTGGAAAACAAAGTCCTCTTTACCTTTCAGATGGAAAGTTGATGATTGTGTGGAATTTCCCCTGTACAGCTGTGGGGCCTTCTTCCACTTCTATGTCCCTGCTCTGTGTCACAACGGAAGAGCTGCTGTGGCCTCGCCTCTGAGCCTGTGCCTTTTCCAGGGTGAGCAGCTTTGTGGCAGGAGAAGACACCCACGCAGACTTGGGCCCTGAGAGAGAACCGTGCCCTGTAAGGGAAAGCCACAGGTAAGAGCGAGGATCACAAAGCAGCACCACAACCATCACAGTTCTGGGGGAGATGCTATAGTTTTCTCAGACCTGCTTATCTGAGCCACTAGAAGAAGAGGAGGTCAGAATAAGCATGTGGTCAGAGGTATGTTTAAGGCAGAGGACAGAGTCATAATTAATAAGAGCAGCTCACTGTATCGAAATGGGCAAAGAAAAACCCTAGAAAGCGGGGGCAGGGAACTCAGAAAGCTTCACTGCCACACTTTCATCAAGCTTCACCTGCATGCAAAACATCGTAACGACAGTGACGTTTTTTTTCTCATTGTAAAGTTTGGACTTGGACATTCTCAGCATCCAGCAACAGGATGCCAGATTCTAATCTAAGCCCAGAAGTCTGCTGTCCCCTCGATAGAAAAAGTGTATTTCAAAGATCTTGGAGAAGGCCTGGATTTGATCAAGGTGTCTGATCAAGATAAAGCTCATGGAGGAAGACACTCACCTGCTCCATCTGCCATGTCTGATCCGGATTTGGAGCAGAAGAGGACATCTGCGTGGTTGATGATGAATTCCACCACAGCCGACTGCGTCTGCAGTTCCATGCAGGCGGCTCTTCCGCTGGTGCAGGCAGACTCGTTCTGCTGTGATCTGTAGAAAAGGCAGATTTTAGCAGTCATTTATCCAAGATCCAAGTTTCCCCAGGTCTGGATTGTTGCAGCCAAAAGCTGTCAAATTGGGCTCCGGAGGCTTCCGCGGTGATGCCGCTGAAGAAATTCTCCTGGATGGTCAAGGACACACCAGTCCCATCTAAACAAGAGGGCAGAAATTGTCATCTAGAAATTGTGCCCGTGCGGTTGGAGAACAGCCCAGGCTCTTGCTCTGCCGTCAGCCACTTACTACAGTGTACAGGAGAAGAGCACATTCGATGGAGAAAAAGGTAGATTGCATTTTTTGCCGGAGAACAGATCCAAGCAGTGTGTTGAAATGGAGAAAGAAGTTGACCTTAAGAGGTTTGGAGCCCACACAATCGCTAAGTTCTTAGCGTGCATGTTTGTCACGGAACAGTTCCCGGCTAGACGAGCCAAGTGTCTTATCAGGTATTCCAGTGTCCTGGAAAATCAGAGAGGCAAATATTCAGCACCAATGAGCACGCGGTGCTGCGGTTCACAGAGCAAAGCCTCAATGCATGTTATTGCTACTGTCACTGAAGATGAAGTAGATCCAACTTGACTAAGTGCCACACTGTGGCACCAAGCCCCAGCACAGCACAGCTGCAGCCACCAGCTGCACCAACTGTGCCCCCGTGCCCAGGAACCGACCCAATAAATTAACCCCGTGTAGCCTTAAACTGCTTCAACATACGCAGGCATCATGTTGCCAGCATGAGACAAGCCTGGAATCACACCACTGCCCTCTGAAGTGCAGCATGGCTGAGCTCAACAGAGTGAGGGCAGCACTGACCTGTAGTGAGGAGCGGGCAGCTGCTGGATGACGTCCTGCATTCTGACCAGCTGCTCCTCATCTGTAGCGGCACCAACAGCCTCCTGGAATAGTGCAGAAAGGGACTGAGACACAAATCAGGCTAGATACCTGCCACAGGGTCGGGAACTATGGGGACAGCGTGCTGTTGGTCTGCGCCGAGACAGATTTTACGCCTTCCAGGAGGCATCTGGGGAACATTGTTCTGGTAATGGGGGATGCTGAGAAGGCGGAGATACTGAACGCCTTCTTTGCTTCTGTCTTCAGTGAAAAAGCTCCCCCTCGGGAATCCCAGGCCCTGGTGGTTAGTGAGAAGGTCTGGGGAATGGAAGACTTCCCTTTAGTCAGGGAAGAGGCGGTCCGAGAGCGCCTAGGCAACACCAATGTTCATAAATCCATGGGACCCGATGGGGTGCATCCACGGGTGCTGAGGGAGCTGGCAGAGGTGATTGCTGAACCGCTCTCTATCATCTTTGAGAGGTCTTGGAGAATGGGGGAGGTGCCTGAAGACTGGAGGATAGCCAATGTCACTCCGGTCTTCAAAAAGGGCAAGAAGGAAGATCCAGGTAATTACAGGCCAGTCAGCCTCACCTCTGTCCCTGGAAAGGTGATGGAACAGATTGTGCTGGATGCCATCTCCAGACAACTGGAAGAAAAGGAGGTTATCAGGAGTAGTCAGCACGGGTTCACCAGGGGGAGGTCGTGCTTGACCAACCTGGTAGCTTTCTATGATGTTGTCACTGGCTGGGTGGATGGGGGGAGAGCAGTGGATGTAGTCTACCTTGATTTCAGCAAGGCATTTGACACTGTCTCCCACGACATCCTTATAACGAAGCTGAGGAAGTGCGGGATAGATGAGTGGACAGTGAGGTGGGTTGAGAACTGGCTGACTGGCAGAGCACAGAGGGTTGTCATTGGCGGTGCAGAGTCTGGTTCGAGACCTGTAACCAGCGGTGTTCCCCAGGGGTCGGTGCTGGGACCGGTCCTGTTCAACATCTTCATCAATGACCTTGATGAGGGGGTAGTGGCCACCCTCAGCAAGTTTGCTGATGATACGAAGTTGGGAGGATTGGCTGACACGCCCGAAGGCTGTGCTGCCATTCAGCGAGACCTGGACAGGCTGGAGAGATGGGCAGTAAGGAACCAGATGAAGTTTAACAAAAGCAAGTGTAGAGTCTTGCACCTAGGGAGGAAAAATTCCATGCACCGGTACAGGTTGGGGGATGACCTGCTGGAGAGGAGCTCTGCAGAGAGGGACCTGGGTGTCCTGGTGGACGACAGGTTGGCCATGAGCCAGCAGTGTGCCCTTGTGGCCAAAAAGGCCAATGGCATTCTGGGGTGCATTAAAAGGAGCGTGGCCAGCAGGTCGAGGGAGGTTATCCTCCCCCTCTACTCTGCCCTGGTAAGGCCTCATCTGGAGTACTGTGTCCAGTTCTGGGCTCCCCAGTACAAAAAAGACAGGGATCTCTTGGAAAGAGTCCAGCGGAGAGCCACAAAGATGGTGAAGGGCCTGGAGCATCTCCCCTATGAGGAAAAGCTAAGTGAGCTGGGTCTGTTTAGCCTTGAGAAGAGAAGACTGAGAGGGGACCTGATCCAGGTCTATAAATATCTAAGGTGTGGGGGGCAAAGTGGCGAGGCCAGACTCTTTTCAGCAGTGTGCGGAGACAGGACAAGGGGAAATGGCCAGAAGCTGGAGCATAGGAAGTTCCGCACCAATGTGCGCAAGAACTTCTTTACAGTGAGGGTGACGGAGCACTGGAACAGGCTGCCCAGGGAGGTTGTGGAGTCTCCTTCTCTGGAGATATTCAAGACCCGCCTGGACGCCTACCTGTGCGACCTGGTGTAGGGATCCTGCTTTGGCAGGGGGGTTGGACTCGATGATCTCTGGAGGTCCCTTCCAACCCCTACGATTCTGTGATTCTGTGATTCTGTGATAGCGGCACGCAGCTGGTGCCATCAAGGCCAAGGAGTCCAAGCAGCGGGCCGGTTTACAGCCTGATTGCGCAGCTCAGCTCCTCAAGCTTCAAGTGCACTTTGCTATCAATCCCACTCCCATTCTATAAATACTTGGGGAATAGAAAAACAAAACAAAAGAAAAAACAAAAAACATGAATTCTCTCAAGCTTTGTGAATATGGAAATAACCGCCTCCTGGGACCACCGAAAATGGCATCCATATGATGCATGATGTGGCAAAGACATACGAGTAAACCCCACGGGGCTAACAGAAAAAGGGCCTCAGAGCTGGGGCACTGCTGCAGCCATCTCCCAAGAGGCCCAGGGAAGAGGTAAAGGAAAGACGTTGCCTTGTGCTTACCGAGAACTTGTCATACAGCTGGTCGGTCAGCAGAGGGTTCGGGAGCTCCCTGAAGTACATTTTGCAGACGGAGCTCACGCTGTGAGTGTCGCGGATGGTTAGCTCAGGAATCTGCTCAGACTCAAATTCTTGGCTGGAGAGAAGGACACAAAAACGGGCGGGGGGGTTGAGAAAGAGGAAAACAAGTCAAAAGCCACACCAAATATAATCAAGCATTGGAAGGGCTTCCCGATTAACAGGAGAAAATGAACACTCAGTCACCAGCACCACACGAGCCATGCTGGATGAGATGTTTCCAAAAGGAGACCTTTTCGTTTTGCTAAGGCATTTCCCGTGACTCTGACAACTGGCTGCCTAGTCTACAATCCTAAGCCAGGAGCCCGGAGCAGCAAGGAGGAGTGTGGGCTGCTCCAAAGGGCTCTGCAAACAGGAGGAAACGGGAATGAGAGCTGGCAGCGGTGACACCGCAGTCCCCCACAGCCTTCCAGTGCTCCGAAGGACAGAAGGAGAACTTCCTGCTCCAGCAAGTCTGCTGAACGCCCCGTGTTCCTATCAAACAGTGACAAGCCTGGCGCACCACTGCTGAGCGCACGCTGCCTGCACAGAGCTGCCCCACGGCGCAGGCCTCTGAGCACCCACAACAGGGCACGCGCCCCTACTGACCGCTGTGTCAGTCGCAGCACTCTTACCGCAGTCTCTGGATGTTGGACGCGACGCCGGACAGCCGGTATATCCCTTGCACTACGCCGTGCTGCTCAATGAACTCGGCGCAGCTCTGGAGGACCTGGGGGACTAAAGAACACGTGCCAGCGGTTACTTGAGCTCCTCATTCAAGTACTGGTTCAGGCTGTGCTCCTGTCAAATCTCATCCACTAAGCCCAGCCAGGCTACTGCTTAGTTCTTCCTTACAGAAGAAAGCTGTCCAAGACGAGGAAACTGGACAGACGTGTTCCTTGCATTCAAGAAGTGTAAGGACCTAGGAATCAGCCTGGAGAAAGTAATTCTGGGGAAGCCGGAGACACTGCAAGTCCCACCACAGCTCCCATGGGAATGAAAGGAGGTGGGAAATCTCATGTCCAGGAGAGCAGGGAAACTGATGCAGGACACTCTCCTTGGCCAAAAGGCTTCCCTTCTTTTCAGGCTAGCGTGGGATTGGCTTACAGGCTTTGGTTTAAGCAAATACAAACGTGCTTGTCTCTTAAGAGCATTAGCCTCAGTTTATCTTTCAGCCATCAACTTCCATTACACGTTTCTCCACCGGTACCAACCTGCCCCTTTGCTAGATATGACCTCCCTTTCATCTTTAGATGCCCAACAGAGGAAGATCTCAGGAACGGGCTGTCCCTTACCATCGCGACCAGAGTGGAGAAGATGCTCTCCCAGGTCACAGCCAAACACCCTTTCCTTCTCCACCTCCCGCTCTTTCGGTTTCTTTGGGCGGGCCTTCACCAAGGAACGAAGGAAGGTGACGAGCTTGCCGCGTTTCTTTGGCACTGCACAACAGGAAGAAACCAGTTCATTTCAGGTTTGGCTCAGTTGGACAAGGCCGAGCATAACACATTCTACAGAGCACGTCAAAACGGGAAGAACATTAACAAGTACATAGAAAAACGGATTTTCTCCCATCCCTGCAGGAGGAGCCAAAGGCCAGGTTGGATGGGGCCCTGGGCAGTGGGGTCTAGTCTCACATTAGATGTGGAGGTTGGTTGGCAGCCCAGCCTGAGGCAGGGGGGTTGGAACTTGATGATCCTTGAGCTCCCTTCCATCCCAAGCCATACTAGGAGGATTCTACGATTTCCCCAAGTCCACTCATAAACACGGGAGGATCGGGCCAAATCTCTGCGCGTTCCGATGGAGTTTAATGCACTCCTCTTGCTTGGCTTGCTCAACTTGAGGATTAAGGATCCTCTTGAAAAGTCATGTTCTGATCAAGCATATCACTAGCACAACCAGGCCTCTAGCTGTCCACCAGGGACACTGGCTGTTCTCAACCTCGTACTGACTCGCAGAAGAACTGCCTTTGCCCTCCTTCATTCTCATTGCCTACAAAACACCAGCCATATGCCCCATGATATGCCTGAAGGATCATCAGCACAGACTATAACACGGGATGGATAAAGGAGGTATTAAACACAGAACACACCCAAAAAGAGACGCCATTTTGCTTCCCTGCACCATCAAATGTAACATCTGTACCTGGCTTTGGCACTGAACTGAGGAGAGACTCTGGAATTTTTCCATTGATGAGCTCCACGCACTCACTTGGGAAAAATCCAACCTGTAACAAGAAAAAAAAGAGAGGTGCACTACTGAAGGCAGCATTTCTCAGGCCTGAACTGTTCAACCAAAAGCCACCTAACATTTTCCTCGGAACGTGCTTGCCTGACGCTCCGTAAGACTATCCAACAAAAAGTGGCCTGCATAAAAGTAATAATTATTCAACATTTGCAGCCAAAAGACCTACAAAACAAATAATTGCTTCTGGAGAAGATGTAGAAGAAGAAAGTTCTTGCTGACTGAGATGCAGCTGCAATAATCCCCAGCTCCGAGCTACCCAGCGTTCTGCAGCCAGCAGCAGCAACAAGCACGCGGAGGGTCTGTTACCCTACCTCAGCTGACAGGCAGTAACTTCCTGAAAGACACTAACTTCACGTTCTGCATGGGTGCAAGCAAAATACTCTGAGACACTGAAACACTGTCTTAGCTGCTGCATTTCCAAAGGTGGGGTTCAGTGGCCGTGACCTGATGCATATTGTGAAGGCTCTTGCTTCTAAGTGAATTGAGGAGACAGTTTCCTACAAAGACCATCTCTGACACCGACACAGGGAAAATGTTTACATCCATGAGCCATCCTGTGCAGGCAGCGCAGCTCTTAGCCGAGATTCCCGACCTGACCGAAGTTGCTCTCTCAAGTCTGAAGCTTGTGCCTACCTGAAAGCCATGCTTGCCTCTCCACCAGGGGGTCAGCTCCTTTGGTGGCATATCAGTAACGCACACGATGTCTCCCACCTGCAAAAGACTGCAACCTCACCAAACATTCTGAAGGTATCTGAGAATATTCCTGATGCGTTCACACCTTATACTCTCCTGTACATGACAACTAGGAACGCCCTTAACTGCTTACCTCAAAGGAGAGTTCATCCGGTGCCTGGGCAACGTATCTCTTAAGAACATGGGCAGCAGCAACAGCTGGAATATTTACAGGAGACTCCTCGTGGATCAGCAGGGGCTTCCCATTGTTCTCAGTCTGAAACACAGAGCACAGGCCATGGTGAGGAGCTGAGGACAAACGAGGACAATTTCAGAGCAAGGAGCACATCTGCAGAGAAAGATCCTTATCATGAGTGCTTAACAAGAAACTGCAAGTCTAATAACAGCTGTTTCTCTTCCTGGTGTGCAGCAGTATGGCCAGGCAATGTAAAGATGCGTCTCTCTCTACCCAGACTAAGAGGACAAACACCCCAACCGAGAGGACTCCTGGAGTTTTATAAACTTGCCACGCTTGCAGTACTGTCTTGCCAAAGAGGAGCGTAAGAGTCTGCTTGCTTCCTGTAACCTATTGCTTGGAGACCTCAGCCATGGACTGGACACAGGAGCTGGTCCACTGACCCAATCCTTGGCTCACTACAAGTGCCTGCTTCCCTTAACTTACTGAATATGAGAACTTGGTCTTTGGGTGACAAAATCCAAGCAGGATGGGGAAAAAGCTTCTGCATGTTTATAACGCTCGATCTGATTCTGTCGGTACTATAACGTCCACGGCCATCTAGATGCTCGTAGCAAGGACATGAAGCTTTTCAGGCAGCTTTTCAGTGACACCGATAGAGCTGGAAGGATTCTCCCTCTCTTGAAAAGCAGGAGAGCTCATCTGCAGCTCACTCTGCCGGCTCAAGTCAGCAGAACAAAGACCAATCAGAGCTTCATACTCTACCTCCATTTGTGCCAGGTCAGGCCCACAGCTGATCTCGCTGCACGCGATGCCCATCACAGCAGGCACGACAAGCTGGAACTGAAAAGAAACACACTTCTATTTTCTCTGTTCACACACCACGGTATGGAGAGACTTCTTCAGAACTACCCTCAGTTACCCACTGGCATAGGCAGGTGTTCTAGAAACAACCACTTTGTTCAGTCACTTCAAACGAGACAGCCTATTACGCAGCAGTTTACCAAGTCGCTATCCCTCTGCTAGCAGATGGGGACTCCGGCACAAAGCAGCAGATGCGCTTGCTCAGAGCACTCCGACAGCACAGTAGCAGGGCAGTGAGAGGAGTCACTGCTGGGGGTGGATCTGCTCCCTAGCGCCCGGCTCCCACCAGTTCACCTCCAGCGCCGGCCGCAGCCTTCCACACGGATTTCCTCTGCTTGCATCTCTGCTGTGCTCCCCACAGCTGTTGTGCTCCCCACAGCTGTCGTGCGCACACGCAGCCGAAGCACGCATGCTCATGGTCACGCTGTGCAGCCCTGCACAAACCGGGACTAGGACTCCTTGCCTAAGGGATTGGTTTCCTAAAGACTAGCTGGTCACAGCATCACAGACAGCATCCTTCTGAGGGCTGAGCTGGAGGGAAAGTGGAATAACTCTACACGTGACCAGTGTCCTGTCAAGGCTGGATGAGGCTGTGTTACTAAACACGGTGCGACGCAGGCTGCAAAACCACATCGGGGGGGACAACGTGTGGCACATACCAGGCAAGAGATCAGAACAAGTTCCTTGAAGCCGCAGCCGTTTCTTGTCACTTTGCTCTGTTCTTCCGCGAGCAAAAGCTGCATCAAAGGAGAAGGCAGAGGGCGGGGAGAGGAGAGAGAAAGAGCTGATCAGTGAGCTTGCACAATTTAACAAAGAAGACAAGGAAAAAGCCCTGAGACAAATGCCACCTCTATGCTTTGGAATGTAGCTACTGAGTGAAAATTATGTCTGATGGTCAAGAGTAAGCAGCATGACACTACCAGCTCCGCCAGCCAGCAGCTTTCAGCACCTCACTGTCCACCTGTCTATCTCACACTGTCTCAGCTTACCTACAAGATGCTGCGCAAGACGGTGTGAAAACGAAGGTACTCAGTCGATGCACAAGTGCAACAAGCTAGCTACTCAGTCAGAGCTCAAGCGCTCCAATGAAGGGACGCAGCAGGCACTGCTCCTCCCCTCATTCTAGCTGCTTATGACATCACTAAGGGCCACCAGGCTGCTCCACCATGACAGACAAGGTGGGGAAGCAAGACCACGTCACAAGACCAGAAGATTCCAACACTCCAACATTCTAGAATCAGAGGGCGGTTGGAATTCTACCTCAGCCAAATCCTGGAGAAGCTGGCACGGGGTCATCATGACCAAAGCGCAGGACCCGGCGCTTGCTCTTGTTGAGCCTCGTACAACCGGCCTCAGGCCATCCTTCTGCAGGGCCTTCCTACCCTCGGGCAGATGGACACTTCCTCCCAGCAGCATACCTTGCAGTGCAGGGCCTACATAAAATCCACACTAGAGTCCTTTGTTTCATTCAAGAGCACGTTACAGCACGTATCTATTTCACTGTAAGGAAATCAAGGAAGAGACGGGAGAAACACAGAACTGCTACGAGACTGCTATATACATTTCTTTCCCAAGTGGATTTTTGCCTTTTTGCTTCCAGGATGACCTCATTTTGTTCTCCCCTTCTTGTGGGGAAGCTGCCTCCAGTTCCTGAGGTTCAGGAGACAGCATGAAACACGACACTAAGACAAACGCTTGTCGTGGGCGAGGGGTGGCTGTGCTTTGCCAGGCATACGGCGGGGCAGTAAGTGCCACACGGCAGCCCCAAGCCAAGCCCTGCATTCAGTCACTGTGGCCACAGCTGGTGCATCGCTGCCAGAACGTATCCCAGGATACAGGTGGACGCAGGCACTCCTGCTCCTTCTGCAAAGCCATCCTCTGCAGAGCCCATTAGGTGCTGCTCAGTGCTATGCCAACCAGGCTCCCGTTTACTGCAGCCCTGGGATAAACACGCGTGTACTCTTCTGTGCAGCAGTGAGCTCCAGGGATGAAGCACGGAGGGTAAGCCAACAGAATCTACTGCTGACTCCATCAGCTCCTTCTTCTACCAACCATGGGCAAACACTGTGAGACAGAACATAAGGGGAAAAGCACTTCTGCTCACACGCCTGCAATGGAATTCAAAACAGCTATTGCAAGAAGAGCTCGTAGGGTAAACCTAGCCTCAGAGACACAAACACACCAGGTTCCAGGAAATAGCATGGCACATTGTTGATGAAACGCTGCTTCGCTGCTTGGAGAGCACGCAGCATGCCGCTTTGACAGGCACAGCAGTGCTGCGACGTCCAAGCTGGGCACCAAAACCTCTCCAGCATCCCTGGCCAACGCTGCCAGGGAAATGCAACACCTGCATCCCTATCTGGCTTACGGCACACACACTGGGGGGCTGCCTTAGTCTCAGGTGGGAGGGATTTTTCTTCAGAGTATCTGGTATGATGCTATGTTTGGGTTCTAGGAGAAAAATCACACTGAGAACACCCTGATCTTTATAGTTTCTGACAAGCAAACTTGCACAGAGCCAAGGCCATTCTCAGCAAAGCTCTCAACAAGGAGCTGGGAGGGAACTGAATTAAGACAGCTAACGTAAACTGGCCAAAGGGATATTCCATACTATATGCCATCAAGTGGAAGGAGTTTTGAAGGGGATGAGAGTACATCTCACTCTCTTTTATTGCTTGGCGGCTAACTGGACAGTGGTTGGCGGGTGGTGAGCCATTGCTTGTACATCACTTGCAATACATTCATATATATATTCAGAACTACTTTTATCTCAAAAACATGAGTTTTACTTCTCTTTTTCCACCCAACACTCTCCCCCATCCCACGGGGAACAGGGGAGTGGGCAAAGGACTGCGTGGTGCTGAGCCACCCACCGGCTTCAACCACAACAGGGCCGCGGGGCAATGGGAGCAAGCACAGAAATAAAACACAGAAACTCGCTGTTCCTTGGGCTCGTGGCTGCCACAAAGCTCGTGTTTTAGTGATGCAGAGTACTGTATCTCCAGCTATTGTGTGTCTTGTTAACCACAAGCTCAGCTATGAGCTGTCACCACAAGCAAAAGATAAACGTAAACGAAGGCTTATATCCACACGTACCAATCTGGGTGTGAGCAATAAAAGCCCATTGGGCCATGGACAAGGCAGGCAGCACATAGGCAGGAAACAGGAAGGAGTTGAACTCCAGCTCTCCTACACAAAAGAAAGGGAGAGCACCACGGGAGGAGTTACGACACAGCTTCAGAGCTTACAGAGCCCTGAGATTTCCAAAGAACGGTGCCAGGGTAACTCTCACCATTCCCATGCAGGGGTCTTCCCAGACACTTCAGCTGCTGACTTCCACTTCCTCTGTCATGTGTAGAAAGTCCAGGTGACAAATGCTCCTTTCGTCTGGGTAACGCTTCCATGGTCATGACTGAAAAAAAAAAAAAAAAAAGCAGCATGCAACCCCATAAAATGTACCTTTCTGCTCTTTCTGTCAGCACGACATCTAAGATGAGCATTACACGTCCCTGCTACTGATTGAAAATTCATCCAAGCCTATGTTCCACACAGCTTCATCTCAGTGCCAAAAAGAAACACGTAAACAGATGTTCAGAGGATTCTTTGTGCAGATAAAAGTGCAGGGTGCATATGTATTCTCTTCAGTAATAAATATTAGTTTAGAATCCAAAGGTAACTTTTCAAGAAGCAGTATGAAAGAAAGGTCAGTCAAAAGGAAATACGTGATTTTCATCTATTTTCATCTAAAAAATCCTTGCTAAACCTCTTCCCATCAAAAAGAAAGCATGCTGGGCATTCTTAGCAGCAGCTCAGAGGACATCTTGCACCACAAAATGCAGCACATGCTTTTTGCTCACAGGCCCCTCATGTCTCTAATTTGTGTCAGATTCACTCAAAATGACCACGTGGACCAGAACAGCCATTTGGTTCTGCTGAGGTAGGAACCCACTGCTGGGATGTCCCACAGTCCCGTTTCCCCGCTACTTCCAGCCCTGGGGGGAAAAGGAAGAGCAACTGACTTCACCTACCCAGACTTCTGCATGGTCTCACATCACACAGAGAAGCATGGTGGAGAGCTCTGGTGGCTGAAGAAATCAAGGTTGCCTCTAAGATCCTGCTTTAAATCCACATGACTTACTGCCCATAAGATGTGAAAGACAAGGTTAAGGTCCATCCAATCCCTGTGGATGTGGCTGCCTGCAAAGACAACAGTTGCCTGCTCTTCAGCAGGGTGATGCTCACCCAGCAAAGCACTCACCAGCACATGTCTTTCATAGAAACATAGAATTAGCAAGCTTGGAAAAGATCTCCAAGATCATCCGGTCCAACCATCCACCTTCCACCAACATTTCCCACTAAGCCACGTCCCTCACGACAACATCTAATGTTTCTTGAACACCTGCAGGGATGGTAACTCTATCACCTGTCTGGGCAGCCCGTTCCAGCGTCTGACCAGTCCTGTGGAGAAGTTTTTCTTAACATCCAACCTCAATCTCCCCTCATGCAACTTCAGGCCACTCCCTCCAGTCCTATTATCACTTACACAGGAGAGGAGGACAACGCCCACCTCAACACAACCTCTCTTCAGCTAGTTGTAGAGAGTGAGGAGGTCTTCCCTGCGCCTCCTCTTCTCCAGACTAAATAATCACAGCTCCCTCAGCCGCTCCCCATAAGACTTGTGCTCTAGATGCCCTGCAGCTTCACTGCTCTTCTCTGGACACATTTAAGGCTTTCACTGTCCTTCCTGTAGTGAGGCACCCAGAACTGAACAAAGTACTCAAGGTGAGGACTCACCAGTGCTGAGCACAGGAGGATGATCGCTTCCCTGCTCCTGCTGGCTCCAGTTCTTTGCATTGCACTTCCAATCTAAACCGTTCCTTCTGCGGTAGCGCTTGCATCCTCACTTAGGGCTGGAGCTCAAGAGGTCAACACAACAGAAAGAACACAACGTGCAACTGGAAGACATGACTCCAAGCTCACAAGAGTCAACTCTCTGACCTTGGGCACAACTCACAAACCATGAGCCAGGCCTTGCCAACTTGGCAGATCTGAGCATGCCAGAGGGGATCAGATCACAAAGTGTCCATTTCAATTGCAGCTTCATGTAGGAAAGAAAACCAGCTAACAGGCGTGAATGAATTCACTCACAAGCTGCACAATGAGTCTGTTCTTCATTAAAAAAACCACATGGATTCCTAATCCAAAAAGAGAACGGCAAGAGTTAATACCGATGGAAGAGGTTCCTGGTCCGAAGCCTCATCCTCTTACCCAACTCTCCTTGCCTCGTACTCTTCCCCAACTCCCATGCGATGCCCACAGGCTTAAATTCAGACCTCAAATTCATAGGACTACTGTATAATCAATGAAAATTATATAAAGGAATTTTATATAATCAAATAATATTAAGATGTTATAATAATGAAATCAGCAAGAGAGTTAGGCACAGCAAGACGAAGAGAATAAATAGGATGCTTACCCGTGTCGTGGGCTCGCTCAGGAAAGACCAGTGGAGTGGATCTTCCGAAGAGAGAGAGATCCTTCCCCACTGGTAGATTGTATTATATTGTATTATTTTGCATTCCGATATCATAGTTAGTAAAATAAGTTTACCTCCATAGATTGTTGCCGCTGTTTTTTTCCTTTTCCCCCTTCCTTCCCATTTTGTGGGGCCAGGCCGGGGGTGGGGAGGGCAGGGGCCTACTGCCCCCTGTCACGGGCATAAAGTGATCTAGTTAATTCCATGACACTCATCAAACCAGATTGTCTCAGTCGAAGGATGGTATGCTATCGCTCTCCACTTGCTCGGGTTGCCCTTGCTGGACCCATCTGTATACCAGGCATCTTCAGGGATAGGATATTTCCTCTCCTGAACGGGACTCTTCTCTGGTGGAGCGACCAGTGTTTCTTTTGGTGCATCACAATGATAGGTCACTGGGCCTAGGATCTTCTGAAGCTCTTCTTTTAAGGATGATGAAGACAGACTGCTCCTTTGGCTGAGGGAAGTGACCCATCATGCCACTGTTTGTGCTTGGGCCACCCCTGTCTTAGGAAGGTGGGTCAGATCTTTCACCCACCCCTGAATCTGCAGAGTGGTCTTCACTATAACTTTAGCCGTCTGGGTTATTGGCTCTACTGCCTGTAATGCTGAATAGGCAGCCAATAACTGTTTTTCAATCATATTATATCTTTCTTTTGCTCCATGCCAGACCTGAAACCAAAAACCAATGGGGGTCTGAACAGAACTCTGGCGTTGCCACAGGCCCCAACCAAAGCCATCTTGAGTAACGTGGACATCCAACTCAGCTGGGAGGGTAGGATCGAATATACCCAATGCCTGGGCTTGTTGTAAAATTAGGTCTCTCATCCCTGCTGAGAATTTGACCAGATCCGGGCCATCAAAGGCATCTTCATAAATCGCTTCCCTTACACCTAATTCACAGATGTAATTTTGAAGGTTTTCCGTGGAGGACCACATCCCTGTATGTAAAGGAATATCAGATTGATTGGGCCATACCATACAGCAGGCCGCCATTAACCATTCTATTATAGAATGGTTTTCATCATTGTATTGATTACCTGCATATAATCTCTGTCTAAGAGCAGGATGGACAGTCACTGTGGCCAATTTGGCTATTTCCGGGCCATTCATCAGAACACTTTCTGCTCCAGAATCCCATAGTCCAAGCTGGCACACTTTCTCTAGCTTTCTGCTTAAATCGTTGGACTAAGTCCATCAGTTCTGTTGCTGTGTACGGTCGGGCTGTTACATGCAAGTGGGTTTGAACGGGGGGCCACTGATCAGGCGGCACCCCCGCCGATCTGTCCTGTACCTTTTTTGTTTTTTGAGTTATAACAGGACGGACTTCTAGTGCATCCGTCAAAATTGGAGATTCAAGATCAGATTTAGATTGTTTATTTTCCTGATCAACACAGTCCATTGATTCAGGAGCCTGGTCATCGTTTATTGAAATATTACAGACTTGACCTATTGGAAGATGTAGAATTGGGTTTTTTCCTGTTAATATGCCAAGTTCCTGTTCTAACTTTTCAATATGATCTTTTAAAAGTTCATTTTCGTTCACTAAAGTATTATTCCTTATTTCAGCATTATTTAAAGCATTTAACAGTGGCCATGCCACTGTAGAAGCAGCTAATTGTCTTTCTCTTGTGACTAATGTATCATTGCCTAGTCCCGGAAAGTCATCTGCTAGGCGATATGGGGAAACATTTCCCACAACACGTAGAGGACCCCATTTTTCAATGATTGTTGACCATTCATAATAAGGTGATGATGCCCGCAGATCCTGGCATCTGCCCTGGAATTATTTTATCTAGGGGGGTAGTGTCCTCCCCCTTGAACATTTACAGAAATTCCAAAGAAAGGACATAGTGTAAGTTTTAGTATATTCGGCTTGCCTGCCTGGCTCACCAAGTGTATAATCAATGAAAATTATATAAAGGAATTTTATATAATCAAACAATATTAAGATGTTATAATAATGAAATCAGCAAGAGAGTTAGGCACACCAAGACAAAGAGAATACATAGGATGCTTACACATGTCGTGGGCTCGCTCAGGAAAGACCAGTGGAGAGAATCTTCCAAAGAGAGAGAGAGATCCTACCCACTGGTAGTCAGCTCTTAAATGGGTCTAGGAGAGGTGGAGCCATGCTCCACCCCTTCCTGCAGCACAGGTGAATTCCTTTCACCTGTGCTCCCAGGGCTGACTCATTGCTCGCCTCAGGTGATAAATCAGAGGTTCAGGCCGTGACTCAGCAGTTCCCATACAGACTCCTTTCACAGGACTCAGTCAAAAAGGATGTCACACTTGTTCCACACACTCAAACTGACTGAGCAGTGGTATCACAGTCACTTAAAACACACAGAAGCATCCAAACCCAAGCATGCACATTCCCTCCTGTGTTACTAGTGCCCACAGCTCACCTTCACACCTCTGGGGATTTCTGGCGTTTTACACTGATGCAGCCTCACTATAGCTCCATGGGTGTCACACAAGGCCTGCAGGACCTCTTTCTCCACAAACCCCATCTGCAGGCACTGGTTCATAAGGCTCACCACCCACCCTCCTGAGCAAAAGCAAGCACTAAGAATGAGAGCAAAGTGCACTGGATTTGACCTGGCCTGGTCCCCAAGCCTCAGTCCTGCCAGACATACCCCGGTGCGTAGACTCATCCCCAACATCTGACTGGACATTGTCATTCTGCAAACGCCCCATCCCAGCAGCAAGGGATCAAAGCATTGGGACAGCTGAAACAAAAATGTCATGAAAGTTTCCTATTAGCACTGATCAAGAACACGTCTACCCCTGAGCAACAGGATGGGAGACAAACAGCAGAAGACAACCAACCTGCAGAACCCGCTCCGTTGGGGTTGGTCCAGATGTTTGTATGCTCCCTTCCATGGCCCAGGCCAAGCTCGCTGAGCTGCTCCTCCTTTGTGCAGGGGGAGAGCGGCGCAGATGCTACGTGGTGGCTATGCACAGCATGCCTCTGACTTGATTCTCCTCTCTCCATCTTCCAGTAGCAAGC
This sequence comes from Phasianus colchicus, assembly GCF_987193195.1. NCBI lineage: Eukaryota > Metazoa > Chordata > Aves > Galliformes > Phasianidae > Phasianus > Phasianus colchicus. The sequence goes on along the minus strand of NC_143450.1, from coordinate 19,646,548 downwards.
AGCATTTCAAATCTCTCCTTGCAAAAAATCACCTAGGTAAAAAAGAACTGGCAATCTTGCTTTTAAAGTTTCCTTATTTATACAACTTGATGCTTTAAAGCACAAGCTCACCTAGCAATCACCTACCTTAGACAAGCCCAACCTGCAAGGAAAAGTTATTCTTCTGTGTCTGCAGACTTTGCACACATTTCCAGGTGCAGTAGTCAGCCCAGTTCTCAGCACAGCTTTACCAACCACAGAAACCCAGTTTACGCCCGCCGTGCTTTTCTCTCATCTGAAACGCTGCATTGCTGCAAGAAGCAATGAATAAAATCACAGAATCACAAAACTGGGGTTGCAAGGGAGCTCCAGAGATCACTGAGCCCAAGCCCCCTGCAAAACGAGCTCCCTAGAGTAGGCAGCACAGGAAGGGCGCCCAGGAGGGCCTGGAATATCTCCAGAGAAGGAGAATCCACAGCCTCCCTGGGCAGCCCGTTCCAGCGCTCCGTCATCCTCGCCGTGAAGAAGTTCCTTTGCATTTTGGTGCAGAACTTCCTGTGCTCCAGTTTATGGCCATTTCCCCTTCCTCTGTCACCACAGATCGCTGAAAAGATTGCAGCCGTGTCCTTTTGACTCCCACATCTAAGATATTTATAAGCGTTGTTGGAAATAGCCAAATAGTTTTGCAGGACGGTTCTCTGATCTTTGTATCTATCTTTATTCCCAATTGCAATGGCGGGCCTCCTGCAAGCAGGAGAGCGCAGAGAAAACAGTGTTACATCTTTTATCCCCTACTGCCCGACCCTTATCTCTTTCTCCCCGGCTCCTCACTGGCTGAGTACTGCAGGTTCACACTCTTTCGCAACGCTTCACTAATCGTACCAATACCAAGTAAACGCAAATCCTTACCACCCAACCACAAATATCTTAATTGGTCGACTGCCTTCTAACAACTGCTTTCTTAACAAACATCTGGTCGTAACTTTTGGATGTCTGCTTTACAACATAGACATAACCTCTTAACTGCTTCATTACCCCCCAGCATTTGTGCCCTTTGCACTGGGTCATTGTTCAGGTCATCCGTCTGTCCTTGCTTAGAGATAAGCTTGGAAGGAGGACAGAGGGCAGTATCTTGGAGCCTGCCTACGGCATCCTAACGTTCCCACAGAGTGGGACAGTTCTGCTTTGTGTAAAGGCCCCGACTCCTTGAGAGTTTGTTCAGTGGACTTCACTTCTGCTGGCCTAATGAACAACCTTACAGTACGTTTCCCAGGTCAGAATACTATACCCACATTGTTTAGAACATTTAAAGTCTGTTGCAGCTTTGGGAGAAAGAATCGGTCACGTAATTCGGTAACTATGTCTCTAAAATATGTTACCTATAATGCATATGGTAATCTTCCTGTCCACGTCAGCTATTTCTAAGGATATGTGACAGCTTCATTCTTTAGATCAATTGCCCTTTGTCAATGTTCAGTGCAGAAACAACACTTTCACTTTCCACAGTATACGGTATTCTTACTTTGCACATCAGCTATTTCTAAGGACGTGCTACAGCTCACTTTTTTAGATCAACTGCCCCTTTCAATATCCAATGCAGAAACACCACTTTCACTTTCCACAGCATTTACCAGAACCACAGAACGGCAGGGGGGCTGAAAAGGACCACAACGATCATCCAGCTCCCCAGAACCCCCACACCCCCTCGCAGCCGCCTACAGCCTCAGATCTCGCTAGATCCCCCCCCGGCGCCTCCCTGCAGCTTCCTGGAGCCCCGCACGGCCCCCCTCCCCGTCCCGGGACCGTTCTCCCGCACACCTCCGGCACAGCTGTCCTCAGCACTCGCTCCCGTCGCGCCGCGGCTTCCCTCTCGGTGCTGCCCGGACAGCTCCGGCTGCCGCCGCGCTGTCCTGCGGGGCGGCCCAGGCGGCAGGAGCGGCGCTCTGCGAGGAGAGCCGCGCCTCCGACAGCCGGCTCCCAACGCTCGCTCCCGCGCACGGCGGCTCGGCCAACGGCAGCCGGCGGAGCTACCGCGGACCAAGGAGACCCCGGGGGCGGGGCGCCGCCGCCGCTGCCCAATCAGAGGCAGGGGGCGGGGCAAGGGAGATGCTGCTCAAGGTGAGCTCCTCCTGCCGCAGCGTGATGACGACAGGTCTGCACGGCCAGCTCCTAGGTCGGGAGCCAGGAATGGACACGGCAGGAGGAGAGAGGCGTTAGGGAGCAGCCGAGGCTTCGAAATGCAGCAAAAAGCCCTGAAAAGCATCACAAAGCCACAGCCAGGAAGCTCGGGATTATCACGAGCAGCATCCAGGATGCTAAACATCATTTGCTACCATACCAGATGGTAGCTGAGCTCTCGCTGCAGACGTCCCAAAGCCAGACAGAACGGGAACAAACCCAGAGCTCTGCTGTGCGCACCCCACAGCCATCGCGTTGCAAGCTGGCGTGCCTTGCTCTTCGTTGCATTCGTCCCAGTCTCTGTGAATGAAGACTCGGAAGGCAGTCAAGGCGTTGATTGAGCACGAGCGTGCTGTTATTACTATGTAAAAGACAGGAGGGCGTGAGAGGTCCAGGGTAAAGATGGGACTCATCCTCTCTTGTCACGGAGAGAGTGGCTCAGAGCTCTCAGTGCTGCTGCCCGGTGCCTGGGGCTGGAGGCCTGATTCTAAGTCCCCCTCCAAGAGGCTCGGCTTCTCCTCAGCGACGCTGACCTGCTCCTGCGTGGAGGTGCTGCTGTCGGGGCACTCGGACTGTGCTTGGGCTGGGCTGCACTGCAAAGGCACTGGGTCACAGTCCAGGCTGGTGACTGTGGTGTCCAGCAGGCTCAGGTCAGCATCTTCAGCACAGCCGGGAGAAATGAGGGCGTGAACTTGGATGAGCTCCTTCTCTCCATCGCTGTTGTTATGTGGAAGGCTGTCATCTGAACCACAGTGACTCGTGCTTCCTAAGAGCCCTCCATCGATGGAAGCACACAGCGCACCATCGCTACTTGCCCCGGCTCTTCTGGGTAGACAAGGGCTCGATTCACCTAGGAAGGATACACAGGGGTTAGTGTCAAACTTTCACAAGCTGAATTATGAAAGTGGCTCTTGATCAGGGGTGATCTGAAGATGCTAGGTATAGGTTGGAACGCTAGGAGGAGATACAAGTCCACTTGTATTGCATGAATTCTATGTCGCTGAAAAGCAAGGCTTTGAAAGCTGGATTCGCACCCTTACCTGCCAGCACCACGACTTCCGTCTCTGAGGGCTCCCTGGGACTGCGCTGCAGTCGGCGTTTGGCCACAGAGGATGGTTTCCGCAGGCTGAAGCAGGAACGCCAACTGCCAGCTGGTGATTCCTTCGTCTTGCTGGGTGGACGTTGTCTGGAGAGAGAAAACAGTGACTGGTGTGAGTTGTGCGTGGTGCGGGGTGAGGGAAGAGCTGCACTGAGCTCTTGCCAACAGTTGCTTGTTCCTGGCACCGCCTGGTTTCTGCTGAAGCACAGCTTAGAAACTCGCTCTCTTTCAAGCAGTTGAGGATGGTTCCACTCCTATAGCTCAGCCCTGAAGTCTTGCTGGCTAAATTCCCCTCAACTGTGTCAAGCAAGATGCAGAGCACGTGAGCAAAGGCTCCGCGGCTGTACAGGACAGCATCTAAGGGATGGCTCTTCTGGAGCCGGCAGGCGTAACTGCTTTCTGAGGAACCGTGCAGCCATAAAGGAAATTCAAAAGCACCTCTGACTCTGACATCAACACCTCGTCGGCCCCATCTCACCGCCAAGTTTAGTTTCTAGTGCCAGCAGGTCTGACCAGCAGCTCTGCTTAGAGGAGAACCGGAACTGGTTTCAGGCATGTGGCCCCGACAGCTGGAAAACCCCAACGTTTCAAGGTAGAGCCAGCTCAGGCCAGGGTAGACGTCAGCATGGCTTTATACATCTCGTGACTGCGTGCCCAGCAAGGAAGGAATGGCAGCCTCGTGTGGCTAAACCGAATATGTTAGTTGAATCTCAGAGTCCAAAGGGAGCAGAGATTCACTGCAACAATTCACTTCAGGCACCGTTACTTTAATTTAGCTTCCACATGTTTTGGCGCAAGAAATAATGGGGGAAAAAAAAACAACAACACAACCCACCCAAACAATGATGACGGTTGCTGGAAAACAAAGTCCTCTTTACCTTTCAGATGGAAAGTTGATGATTGTGTGGAATTTCCCCTGTACAGCTGTGGGGCCTTCTGCCACTTCTATGTCCCTGCTCTGTGTCACAACGAAGAGCTGCTGTGGCCTCGCCTCTGAGCCTGTGCCTCCTCCAGGGTGAGCAGCTTTGTGGCAGGAGAAGACACCCACGCAGACTTGGGCCCTGAGAGAGAACCGTGCCCTGTAAGGGAAAGCCACAGGTAAGAGCGAGGATCACAAAGCAGCACCACAGCCATCACAGTTCTGGGGGAGATGCTATAGTTTTCTCAGACCTGCTTATCTGAGCCACTAGAAGAAGAGGAGGTCAGAATAAGCATGTGGTCAGAGGTATGTTTAAGGCAGAGGACAGAGTCATAATTAATAAGAGCAGCTCACTGTATCGAAATGGGCAAAGAAAAACCCTAGAAAGCGGGGGCAGGGAACTCAGAAAGCTTCACTGCCACACTTTCATCAAGCTTCACCTGCATGCAAAACATCGTAACGACAGTGACGTTTTTTTTCTCATTGTAAAGTTTGGACTTGGACATTCTCAGCATCCAGCAACAGGATGCCAGATTCTAATCTAAGCCCAGAAGTCTGCTGTCCCCTCGATAGAAAAAGTGTATTTCAAAGATCTTGGAGAAGGCCTGGATTTGATCAAGGTGTCTGATCAAGATAAAGCTCATGGAGGAAGACACTCACCTGCTCCATCTGCCATGTCTGATCCGGATTTGGAGCAGAAGAGGACATCTGCGTGGTTGATGATGAATTCCACCACAGCCGACTGCGTCTGCAGTTCCATGCAGGCGGCTCTTCCGCTGGCGCAGGCAGAAATTGTCATCTAGAAATTATGCCCGTGCGGTTGGAGAACAGCCCAGGCTCTTGCTCTGCCGTCAGCCACTTACTACAGTGTACAGGAGAAGAGCACATTCGATGGAGAAAAAGGTAGATTGCATTTTTTGCCGGAGAACAGATCCAAGCAGTGTGTTGAAATGGAGAAAGAAGTTGACCTTAAGAGGTTTGGAGCCCACACAATCGCTAAGTTCTTAGCGTGCATGTTTGTCACGGAACAGTTCCCGGCTAGACGAGCCAAGTGTCTTCTCAGGTATTCCAGTGTCCTGGAAAATCAGAGAGGCAAATATTCAGCACCAATGAGCACGCGGTGCTGCGGTTCACAGAGCAAAGCCTCAATGCATGTTATTGCTACTGTCACTGAAGATGAAGTAGATCCAACTTGACTAAGTGCCACACTGTGGCACCAAGCCCCAGCACAGCACAGCTGCAGCCACCAGCTGCACCAACTGTGCCCCCGTGCCCAGGAACCGACCCAATAAATTAACCCCGTGTAGCCTTAAACTGCTTCAACATACGCAGGCATCATGTTGCCAGCATGAGACAAGCCTGGAATCACACCACTGCCCTCTGAAGTGCAGCATGGCTGAGCTCAACAGAGTGAGGGCAGCACTGACCTGTAGTGAGGAGCGGGCAGCTGCTGGATGACGTCCTGCATTCTGACCAGCTGCTCCTCATCTGTAGCGGCACCAACAGCCTCCTGGAATAGTGCAGAAAGGGACTGAGACACAAATCAGGCTAGATACCTGCCACAGGGTCGGGAACTATGGGGACAGCGTGCTGTTGGTCTGCGCCGAGACAGATTTTACGCCTTCCAGGAGGCATCTGGGAAACATAGCGGCACGCAGCTGGTGCCATCAAGGCCAAGGAGTCCAAGCAGCGGGCCGGTTTACAGCCTGATTGCGCAGCTCAGCTCCTCAAGCTTCAAGTGCACTTTGCTATCAATCCCACTCCCATTCTATAAATACTTGGGGAATAGAAAAACAAAACAAAAGAAAAAACAAAAAACATGAATTCTCTCAAGCTTTGTGAATATGGAAATAACCGCCTCCTGGGACCACCGAAAATGGCATCCATATGATGCATGATGTGGCAAAGACATACGAGTAAACCCCACGGGGCTAAGAGAAAAAGGGCCTCAGAGCTGGGGCACTGCTGCAGCCATCTCCCAAGAGGCCCAGGGAAGAGGTAAAGGAAAGACGTTGCCTTGTGCTTACCGAGAACTTGTCATACAGCTGGTCGGTCAGCAGAGGGTTCGGGAGCTCCCTGAAGTACATTTTGCAGACGGAGCTCACGCTGTGAGTGTCGCGGATGGTTAGCTCAGGAATCTGCTCAGACTCAAATTCTTGGCTGGAGAGAAGGACACAAAAACGGGCGGGGGGGTTGAGAAAGAGGAAAACAAGTCAAAAGCCACACCAAATATAATCAAGCATTGGAAGGGCTTCCCGATTAACAGGAGAAAATGAACACTCAGTCACCAGCACCACACGAGCCATGCTGGATGAGATGTTTCCAAAAGGAGACCTTTTCGTTTTGCTAAGGCATTTCCCGTGACTCTGACAACTGGCTGCCTAGTCTACAATCCTAAGCCAGGAGCCCAGAGCAGCAAGGAGGAGTGTGGGCTGCTCCAAAGGGCTCTGCAAACAGGAGGAAACGGGAATGAGAGCTGGCAGCGGTGACACCGCAGTCCCCCACAGCCTTCCAGTGCTCCGAAGGACAGAAGGAGAACTTCCTGCTCCAGCAAGTCTGCTGAACGCCCCGTGTTCCTATCAAACAGTGACAAGCCTGGCGCACCACTGCTGAGCGCACGCTGCCTGCACAGAGCTGCCCCACGGCGCAGGCCTCTGAGCACCCACAACAGGGCACGCGCCCCTACTGACCGCTGTGTCAGTCGCAGCACTCTTACCGCAGTCTCTGGATGTTGGACGCGACGCCGGACAGCCGGTATATCCCTTGCACTACGCCGTGCTGCTCAATGAACTCGGCGCAGCTCTGGAGGACCTGGGGGACTAAAGAACACGTGCCAGCGGTTACTTGAGCTCCTCATTCAAGTACTGGTTCAGGCTGTGCTCCTGTCAAATCTCATCCACTAAGCCCAGCCAGGCTACTGCTTAGTTCTTCCTTACAGAAGAAAGCTGTCCAAGACGAGGAAACTGGACAGACGTGTTCCTTGCATTCAAGAAGTGTAAGGACCTAGGAATCAGCCTGAAGAAAGTAATTCTGGGGAAGCCGGAGACACTGCAAGTCCCACCACAGCTCCCATGGGAATGAAAGGAGGTGGGAAATCTCATGTCCAGGAGAGCAGGGAAACTGATGCAGGACACTCTCCTTGGCCAAAAGGCTTCCCTTCTTTTCAGGCTAGCGTGGGATTGGCTTACAGGCTTTGGTTTAAGCAAATACAAACGTGCTTGTCTCTTAAGAGCATTAGCCTCAGTTTATCTTTCAGCCATCAACTTCCATTACACGTTTCTCCACCGGTACCAACCTGCCCCTTTGCTAGATATGACCTCCCTTTCATCTTTAGATGCCCAACAGAGGAAGATCTCAGGAACGGGCTGTCCCTTACCATCGCGACCAGAGTGGAGAAGATGCTCTCCCAGGTCACAGCCAAACACCCTTTCCTTCTCCACCTCCCGCTCTTTCGGTTTCTTTGGGCGGGCCTTCACCAAGGAACGAAGGAAGGTGACGAGCTTGCCGCGTTTCTTTGGCACTGCACAACAGGAAGAAACCAGTTCATTTCAGGTTTGGCTCAGTTGGACGAGGCCGAGCATAACACATTCTACAGAGCACGTCAAAACGGGAAGAACATTAACAAGTACATAGAAAAACGGATTTTCTCCCATCCCTGCAGGAGGAGCCAAAGGCCAGGTTGGATGGGGCCCTGGGCAGTGGGGTCTAGTCTCACATTAGATGTGGAGGTTGGTTGGCAGCCCAGCCTGAGGCAGGGGGGTTGGAACTTGATGATCCTGGAGCTCCCTTCCATCCCAAGCCATACTAGGAGGATTCTATGATTTCCCCAAGTCCACTCATAAACACGGGAGGATCGGGCCAAATCTCTGCGCGTTCCGATGGAGTTTAATGCACTCCTCTTGCTTGGCTTGCTCAACTTGAGGATTAAGGATCCTCTTGAAAAGTCACGTTCTGATCAAGCATATCACTAGCACAACCAGGCCTCTAGCTGTCCACCAGGGACACTGGCTGTTCTCAACCTCGTACTGACTCGCAGAAGAACTGCCTTTGCCCTCCTTCATTCTCATTGCCTACAAAACACCAGCCATATGCCCCATGATATGCCTGAAGGATCATCAGCACAGACTATAACACGGGATGGATAAAGGAGGTATTAAACACAGAACACACCCAAAAAGAGACGCCATTTTGCTTCCCTGCACCATCAAATGTAACATCTGTACCTGGCTTTGGCACTGAACTGAGGAGAGACTCCGGAATTTTTCCATTGATGAGCTCCACGCACTCACTTGGGAAAAATCCAACCTGTAACAAGAAAAAAAAGAGAGGTGCACTACTGAAGGCAGCATTTCTCAGGCCTGAACTGTTCAACCAAAAGCCACCTAACATTTTCCTCGGAACGTGCTTGCCTGACGCTCCGTAAGACTATCCAACAAAAAGTGGCCTGCATAAAAGTAATAATTATTCAACATTTGCAGCCAAAAGACCTACAAAACAAATAATTGCTTCTGTAGAAGATGTAGAAGAAGAAAGTTCTTGCTGACTGAGATGCAGCTGCAATAATCCCCAGCTCCGAGCTACCCAGCGTTCTGCAGCCAGCAGCAGCAACAAGCACGCGGAGGGTCTGTTACCCTACCTCAGCTGACAGGCAGTAACTTCCTAAAAGACACTAACTTCACGTTCTGCATGGGTGCAAGCAAAATACTCTGAGACACTGAAACACTGTCTTAGCTGCTGCATTTCCAAAGGTGGGGTTCAGTGGCCGTGACCTGATGCATATTGTGAAGGCTCTTGCTTCTAAGTGAATTGAGGAGACAGTTTCCTACAAAGACCATCTCTGACACCGACACAGGGAAAATGTTTACATCCATGAGCCATCCTGTGCAGGCAGTGCAGCTCTTAGCCGAGATTCCCGACCTGACCGAAGTTGCTCTCTCAAGTCTGAAGCTTGTGCCTACCTGAAAGCCATGCTTGCCTCTCCACCAGGGGGTCAGCTCCTTTGGTGGCATATCAGTAACGCACACGATGTCTCCCACCTGCAAAAGACTGCAACCTCACCAAACATTCTGAAGGTATCTGAGAATATTCCTGATGCGTTCACACCTTATACTCTCCTGTACATGACAACTAGGAACGCCCTTAACTGCTTACCTCAAAGGAGAGTTCATCCGGTGCCTGGGCAACGTATCTCTTAAGAACATGGGCAGCAGCAACAGCTGGAATATTTACAGGAGACTCCTCGTGGATCAGCAGGGGCTTCCCATTGTTCTCAGTCTGAAACACAGAGCACAGGCCATGGTGAGGAGCTGAGGACAAACGAGGACAATTTCAGAGCAAGGAGCACATCTGCAGAGAAAGATCCTTATCATGAGTGCTTAACAAGAAACTGCAAGTCTAATAACAGCTGTTTCTCTTCCTGGTGTGCAGCAGTATGGCCAGGCAATGTAAAGATGCGTCTCTCTCTACCCAGACTAAGAGGACAAACACCCCAACCGAGAGGACTCCTGGAGTTTTATAAACTTGCCACGCTTGCAGTACTGTCTTGCCAAAGAGGAGCGTAAGAGTCTGCTTGCTTCCTGTAACCTATTGCTTGGAGACCTCAGCCATGGACTGGACACAGGAGCTGGTCCACTGACCCAATCCTTGGCTCACTACAAGTGCCTGCTTCCCTTAACTTACTGAATATGAGAACTTGGTCTTTGGGTGACAAAATCCAAGCAGGATGGGGAAAAAGCTTCTGCATGTTTATAACGCTCTATCTGATTCTGTCGGTACTATAACGTCCACGGCCATCTAGATGCTCGTAGCAAGGACATGAAGCTTTTCAGGCAGCTTTTCAGTGACACCGATAGAGCTGGAAGGATTCTCCCTCTCTTGAAAAGCAGGAGAGCTCATCTGCAGCTCACTCTGCCGGCTCAAGTCAGCAGAACAAAGACCAATCAGAGCTTCATACTCTACCTCCATTTGTGCCAGGCCAGGCCCACAGCTGATCTCGCTGCACGCGATGCCCATCACAGCAGGCACGACAAGCTGGAACTGAAAAGAAACACACTTCTATTTTCTCTGTTCACACACCACGGTATGGAGAGACTTCTTCAGAACTACCCTCAGTTACCCACTGGCATAGGCAGGTGTTCTAGAAACAACCACTTTGTTCAGTCAATTCAAACGAGACAGCCTATTACGCAGCAGTTTACCAAGTCGCTATCCCTCTGCTAGCAGATGGGGACTCCGGCACAAAGCAGCAGATGCGCTTGCTCAGAGCACTCTGACAGCACAGTAGCAGGGCAGTGAGAGGAGTCACTGCTGGGGGTGGATCTGCTCCCTAGCGCCCGGCTCCCACCAGTTCACCTCCAGCGCCGGCCGCAGCCTTCCACACGGATTTCCTCTGCTTGCATCTCTGCTGTGCTCCCCACAGCTGTCGTGCGCACACGCAGCCGAAGCACGCATGCTCATGGTCACGTTGTGCAGCCCTGCACAAACCGGGACTAGGACTCCTTGCCTAAGGGATTGGTTTCCTAAAGACTAGCTGGTCACAGCATCACAGACAGCATCCTTCTGAGGGCTGAGCTGGAGGGAAAGCGGAATAACTCTACACGTGACCAGTGTCCTGTCAAGGCTGGATGAGGCTGTGTTACTAAACACGGTGCGACGCAGGCTGCAAAACCACATCGGGGGGGACAACGTGTGGCACATACCAGGCAAGAGATCAGAACAAGTTCCTTGAAGCCGCAGCCGTTTCTTGTCACTTTGCTCTGTTCTTCCGTGAGCAAAAGCTGCATCAAAGGAGAAGGCAGAGGGCGGGGAGAGGAGAGAGAAAGAGCTGATCAGTGAGCTTGCACAATTTAACAAAGAAGACAAGGAAAAAGCCCTGAGACAAATGCCACCTCTATGCTTTGGAATGTAGCTACTGAGTGAAAATTATGTCTGATGGTCAAGAGTAAGCAGCATGACACTACCAGCTCCGCCAGCCAGCAGCTTTCAACACCTCACTGTCCACCTGTCTATCTCACACTGTCTCAGCTTACCTACAAGATGCTGCACAAGACGGTGTGAAAACGAAGGTACTCAGTCGATGCACAAGTGCAACAAGCTAGCTACTCAGTCAGAACTCAAGCGCTCCAATGAAGGGACGCAGCAGGCACTGCTCCTCCCCTCATTCTAGCTGCTTATGACATCACTAAGGGCCACCAGGCTGCTCCACCATGACAGACAAGGTGGGGAAGCAAGACCACGTCACAAGACCAGAAGATTCCAACACTCCAACATTCTAGAATCAGAGGGCGGTTGGAATTCTACCTCAGCCAAATCCTGGAGAAGCTGGCACGGGGTCATCATGACCAAAGCGCAGGTCCCGGCGCTTGCTCTTGTTGAGCCTCGTACAACCGGCCTCAGGCCATCCTTCTGCAGGGCCTTCCTACCCTCGGGCAGATGGACACTTCCTCCCAGCAGCATACCTTGCAGTGCAGGGCCTACATAAAATCCACACTAGAGTCCTTTGTTTCATTCAAGAGCACGTTACAGCACGTATCTATTTCACTGTAAGGAAATCAAGGAAGAGACGGGAGAAACACAGAACTGCTACGAGACTGCTATATACATTTCTTTCCCAAGTGGATTTTTGCATTTTTGCTTCCAGGATGACCTCATTTTGTTCTCCCCTTCTTGTGGGGAAGCTGCCTCCAGTTCCTGAGCTTCAGGAGACACAATGAAACACGACACTAAGACAAACGCTTGTCGTGGGCGAGGGGTGGCTGTGCTTTGCCAGGCATACGGCGGGGCAGTAAGTGCCACACGGCAGCCCCAAGCCAAGCCCTGCATTCAGTCACTGTGGCCACAGCTGGTGCATCGCTGCCAGAACGTATCCCAGGATACAGGTGGACGCAGGCACTCCTGCTCCTTCTGCAAAGCCATCCTCTGCAGAGCCCATTAGGTGCTGCTCAGTGCTATGCCAACCAGGCTCCCGTTTACTGCAGCCCTGGGATAAACACGCGTGTACTCTTCTGTGCAGCAGTGAGCTCCAGGGATGAAGCACAGAGGGTAAGCCAACAGAATCTACTGCTGACTCCATCAGCTCCTTCTTCTACCAACCATGGGCAAACACTGTGAGACAGAACATAAGGGGAAAAGCACTTCTGCTCACACGCCTGCAATGGAATTCAAAACAGCTATTGCAAGAAGAGCTCATAGGGTAAACCTAGCCTCAGAGACACAAACACACCAGGTTCCAGGAAATAGCATGGCACATTGTTGATGAAACGCTGCTTCGTTGCTTGGAGAGCACGCAGCATGCTGCTTTGACAGGCACAGCAGTGCTGCGACGTCCAAGCTGGGCACCAAAACCTCTCCAGCATCCCTGGCCAACGCTGCCAGGGAAATGCAACACCTGCATCCCTATCTGGCTTACGGCACACACACTGGGGGGCTGCCTTAGTCTCAGGTGGGAGGGATTTTTCTTCAGAGTATCTGGTATGATGCTATGTTTGGGTTCTAGGAGAAAAATCACACTGAGAACACCCTGATCTTTATAGTTTCTGACAAGCAAACTTGCACAGAGCCAAGGCCATTCTCAGCAAAGCTCTCAACAAGGAGCTGGGAGGGAACTGAATTAAGACAGCTAACGTAAACTGGCCAAAGGGATATTCCATACTATATGCCATCAAGTGGAAGGAGTTTTGAAGGGGATGAGAGTACATCTCACTCTCTTTTATTGCTTGGCGGCTAACTGGACAGTGGTTGGCGGGTGGTGAGCCATTGCTTGCACATCACTTGCAATACATTCATATATATATTCAGAACTACTTTTATCTCAAAAACATGAGTTTTACTTCTCTTTTTCCACCCAACACTCTCCCCCATCCCACGGGGAACAGGGGAGTGGGCAAAGGACTGCGTGGTGCTGAGCCACCCACCGGCTTCAACCACAACAGGGCCGCGGGGCAATGGGAGCAAGCACAGAAATAAAGCACAGAAACTCGCTGTTCCTTGGGCTCGTGGCTGCCACAAAGCTCGTGTTTTAGTGATGCAGAGTACTGTATCTCCAGCTATTGTGTGTCTTGTTAACCACAAGCTCAGCTATGAGCTGTCACCACAAGCAAAAGATAAACGTAAACAAAGGCTTATATCCACACGTACCAATCTGGGTGTGAGCAATAAAAGCCCATTGGGCCATGGACAAGGCAGGCAGCACATAGGCAGGAAACAGGAAGGAGTTGAACTCCAGCTCTCCTACACAAAAGAAAGGGAGAGCACCACGGGAGGAGTTACGACACAGCTTCAGAGCATACAGAGCCCTGAGATTTCCAAAGAACGGTGCCAGGGTAACTCTCACCATTCCCATGCAGGGGTCTTCCCAGACACTTCAGCTGCTGACTTCCACTTCCTCTGTCATGTGTAGAAAGTCCAGGTGACAAATGCTCATTTCGTCTGGGTAACGCTTCCATGGTCATGACTGAAAAAAAAAAAAAAAAAAAAGCAGCATGCAACCCCATAAAATGTACCTTTCTGCTCTTTCTGTCAGCACGACTTCTAAGATGAGCATTACACGTCCCTGCTACTGATTGAAAATTCATCCAAGCCTATGTTCCACACAGCTTCATCTCAGTGCCAAAAAGAAACACGTAAACAGATGTTCAGAGGATTCTTTGTGCAGATAAAAGTGCAGGGTGCATATGTATTCTCTTCAGTAATAAATATTAGTTTAGAATCCAAAGGTAACTTTTCAAGAAGCAGTATGAAAGAAAGGTCAGTCAAAAGGAAATACGTGATTTTCATCTATTTTCATCTAAAAAATCCTTGCTAAACCTCTTCCCATCAAAAAGAAAGCATGCTGGGCATTCTTAGCAGCAGCTCAGAGGACATCTTGCACCACAAAATGCAGCACATGCTTTTTGCTCACAGGCCCCTCATGTCTCTAATTTGTGTCAGATTCACTCAAAATGACCACGTGGACCAGAACAGCCATTTGGTTCTGCTGAGGTAGGAACCCACTGCTGGGATGTCCCACAGTCCCGTTTCCCCGCTACTTCCAGCCCTGGGGGGAAAAGGAAGAGCAACTGACTTCACCTACCCAGACTTCTGCATGGTCTCACATCACACAGAGAAGCATGGTGGAGAGCTCTGGTGGCTGAAGAAATCAAGGTTGCCTCTAAGATCCTGCTTTAAATCCACATGACTTACTGCCCATAAGATGTGAAAGACAAGGTTAAGGTCCATCCAATCCCTGTGGATGTGGCTGCCTGCAAAGACAACAGTTGCCTGCTCTTCAGCAGGGTGATGCTCACCCAGCAAAGCACTCACCAGCACATGTCTTTCATAGAAACATAGAATTAGCAAGCTTGGAAAAGATCTCCAAGATCATCCGGTCCAACCATCCACCTTCCACCAACATTTCCCACTAAGCCACGTCCCTCACGACAACATCTAATGTTTCTTGAACACCTGCAGGGATGGTAACTCTATCACCTGTCTGGGCAGCCCGTTCCAGCGTCTGACCAGTCCTGTGGAGAAGTTTTTCTTAACATCCAACCTCAATCTCCCCTCATGCAACTTCAGGCCACTCCCTCCAGTCCTATTATCACTTACACAGGAGAGGAGGACAACGCCCACCTCAACATAACCTCTCTTCAGCTAGTTGTAGAGAGTGAGGAGGTCTTCCCTGCGCCTCCTCTTCTCCAGACTAAATAATCACAGTTCCCTCAGCCGCTCCCCATAAGACTTGTGCTCTAGATGCCCTGCAGCTTCACTGCTCTTCTCTGGACACATTTAAGGCTTTCACTGTCCTTCCTGTAGTGAGGCACCCAGAACTGAACAAAGTACTCAAGGTGAGGACTCACCAGTGCTGAGCACAGGAGGATGATCGCTTCCCTGCTCCTGCTGGCTCCAGTTCTTTGCATTGCACTTCCAATCTAAACCGTTCCTTCTGCGGTAGCGCTTGCATCCTCACTTAGGGCTGGAGCTCAACAGGTCAACACAACAGAAAGAACACAACGTGCAACTGGAAGACATGACTCCAAGCTCACAAGAGTCAACTCTCTGACCTTGGGCACAACTCACAAACCATGAGCCAGGCCTTGCCAACTTGGCAGATCTGAGCATGCCAGAGGGGATCAGATCACAAAGTGTCCATTTCAATTGCAGCTTCATGTAGGAAAGAAAACCAGCTAACAGGCGTGAATGAATTCACTCACAAGCTGCACAATGAGTCTGTTCTTCATTAAAAAAAACACATGGATTCCTAATCCAAAAAGAGAACGGCAAGAGTTAATACCGATGGAAGAGGTTCCTGGTCCGAAGCCTCATCCTCTTACCCAACTTTCCTTGCCTCGTACTCTTCCCCAACTCCTGGGCGATGCCCACAGGCTTAAATTCAGACCTCAAATTCATAGGACTACTGTATAATCAATGAAAATTATATAAAGGAATTTTATATAATCAAATAATATTAAGATGTTATAATAATGAAATCAGCAAGAGAGTTAGGCACAGCAAGACAAAGAGAATAAATAGGATGCTTACCCGTGTCGTGGGCTTGCTCAGGAAAGACCAGTGGAGTGGATCTTCCGAAGAGAGAGAGATCCTTCCCCACTGGTAGATTGTATTATATTGTATTATTTTGCATTCCGATATCATAGTTAGTAAAATAAGTTTACCTCCATAGATTGTTGCCGCTGTTTTTTTCCTTTTCCCCCTTCCTTCCCATTTTGTGGGGCCAGGCCGGGGGTGGGGAGGGCAGGCGCCTACTGCCCCCTGTCACGGGCATAAACTGATCTAGTTAATTCCATGACACTCATCAAACCAGATTGTCTCAGGCGAAGGATGGTATGCTATCGCTCTCCACTTGCTCGGGTTGCCCTTGCTGGACCCATCTGTATACCAGGCATCTTCAGGGATAGGATATTTCCTCTCCTGAACGGGACTCTTCTCTGGTGGAGCGACCAGTGTTTCTTTTGGTGCATCACAATGATAGGTCACTGGGCCTAGGATCTTCTGAAGCTCTTCTTTTAAGGATGATGAAGACAGACTGCTCCTTTGGCTGAGGGAAGTGACCCATCATGCCACTGTTTGTGCTTGGGCCACCCCTGTCTTAGGAAGGTGGGTCAGATCTTTCACCCACCCCTGAATCTGTAGAGTGGTCTTCACTATAACTTCAGCCGTCTGGGTTATTGGCTCTACTGCCTGTAATGCTGAATAGGCAGCCAATAACTGTTTTTCAATCATATTATATCTTTCTTTTGCTCCATGCCAGACCTGAAACCAAAAACCAATGGGGGTCCGAACAGAACTCTGGCGTTGCCACAGGCCCCAACCAAAGCCATCTTGAGTAACGTGGACATCCAACTCAGCTGGGAGGGTAGCATCGAATATACCCAATGCCTGCGCTTGTTGTAAAATTAGGTCTCTCATCCCTGCTGAGAATTTGACCAGATCCGGGCCATCAAAGGCATCTTCATAAATCGCTTCCCTTACACCTAATTCACAGATGTAATTTTGAAGGTTTTCCATGGAGGACCACATCCCTGTATGTAAAGGAATATCAGATTGATTGGGCCATACCATACAGCAGGCCGCCATTAACCATTCTATTATAGAATGGTTTTCATCATTGTATTGATTACCTGCATATAATCTCTGTCTAAGAGCAGGATGGACGGTCATTGTGGCCAATTTGGCTATTTCCGGGCCATTCATCAGAACACTTTCTGCCCCAGAATCCCATAGTCCAAGCTGGCACACTTTCTCTAGCTTTCTGCTTAAATCGTTGGACTAAGTCCATCAGTTCTGTTGCTGTGTACGGTCGGGCTGTTACATGCAAGTGGGTTTGAACGGGGGGCCACTGATCAGGCGGCACCCCCGCCGATCTGTCCTGTACCTTTTTTGTTTTTTGAGTTATAACAGGACGGACTTCTAGTGCATCCGTCAAAATTGGAGATTCAAGATCAGATTTAGATTGTTTATTTTCCTGATCAACACAGTCCGTTGATTCAGGAGCCTGGTCATTGTTTATTGAAATATTACAGACTTGACCTATTGGAAGATGTAGAATTGGTTTTTTTCCTGTTAATATGCCAAGTTCCTGTTCTAACTTTTCAATATGATCTTTTAAAAGTTCATTTTCGTTCACTAAAGTATTATTCCTTATTTCAGCATTATTTAAAGCATTGAACAGTGGCCATGCCACTGTAGAAGCAGCTAATTGTCTTTCTCTTGTGACTAATGTATCATTGCCTAGTCCCGGAAAGTCATCTGCTAGGCGATATGGGGAAACATTTCCCACAACACGTAGAGGACCCCATTTTTCAATGATAGTTGACAATTCATAATAAGGGGATCCCACAAATCCTGGCATCTGCCCTGGAATTATTTTATCTAGGGGGGTAGTGTCCTCCCCCTTGAACATTTACAGAAATTCCAAAGAAAGGACATAGTGTAAGTTTTAGTATATTCGGCTTGCCTGCCTGGCTCACCAAGTGTATAATCAATGAAAATTATATAAAGGAATTTTATATAATCAAACAATATTAAGATGTTATAATAATGAAATCAGCAAGAGAGTTAGGCACACCAAGACAAAGAGAATACATAGGATGCTTACACATGTCGTGGGCTCGCTCAGGAAAGACCAGCGGAGAGAATCTTCCAAAGAGAGAGAGAGATCCTACCCACTGGTAGTCAGCTCTTAAATGGGTCTAGGAGAGGTGGAGCCATGCTCCACCCCTTCCTGCAGCACAGGTGAATTCCTTTCACCTGTGCTCCCAGGGCTGACTCATTGCTCGCCTCAGGTGATAAATCAGAGGTTCAGGCCGTGACTCAGCAGTTCCCATACAGACTCCTTTCACAGGACTCAGTCAAAAAGGATGTCACACTTGTTCCACACACTCAA
The DNA here is from genome assembly GCF_987193195.1 of Phasianus colchicus. Classification (NCBI taxonomy): domain Eukaryota; kingdom Metazoa; phylum Chordata; class Aves; order Galliformes; family Phasianidae; genus Phasianus; species Phasianus colchicus. The sequence goes on along the minus strand of NC_143450.1, from coordinate 19,628,491 downwards.
ACTGACTGAGCAGTGGTATCACAGTCACTTAAAACACACAGAAGCATCCAAACCCAAGCATGCACATTCCCTCCTGTGTTACTAGTGCCCACAGCTCACCTTCACACCTCTGGGGATTTCTGGCGTTTTACACTGATGCAGCCTCACTATAGCTCCATGGGTGTCACACAAGGCCTGCAGGACCTCTTTCTCCACAAACCCCATCTGCAGGCACTGGTTCATAAGGCTCACCACCCACCCTCCTGAGCAAAAGCAAGCACTAAGAATGAGAGCAAAGTGCACTGGATTTGACCTGGCCTGGTCCCCAAGCCTCAGTCCTGCCAGACATACCCCGGTGCGTAGACTCATCCCCAACATCTGACTGGACATTGTCATTCTGCAAACGCCCCATCCCAGCAGCAAGGGATCAAAGCATTGGGACAGCTGAAACAAAAATGTCATGAAAGTTTCCTATTAGCACTGATCAAGAACACGTCTACCCCTGAGCAACAGGATGGGAGACAAACAGCAGAAGACAACCAACCTGCAGAACCCGCTCCGTTGAGGTTGGTCCAGATGTTTGTATGCTCCCTTCCATGGCCCAGGCCAAGCTCGCTGAGCTGCTCCTCCTTTGTGCAGGGGGAGAGCGGCGCAGATGCTACGTGGTGGCTATGCACAGCATGCCTTTGACTTGATTCTCCTCTCTCCATCTTCCAGTAGCAAGCAGCATTTCAAATCTCTCCTTGCAAAAAATCACCTAGGTAAAAAAGAACTGGCAATCTTGCTTTTAAAGTTTCCTTATTTATACAACTTGATGCTTTAAAGCACAAGCTCACCTAGCAATCACCTACCTTAGACAAGCCCAACCTGCAAGGAAAAGTTATTCTTCTGTGTCTGCAGACTTTGCACACATTTCCAGGTGCAGTAGTCAGCCCAGTTCTCAGCACAGCTTTACCAACCACAGAAACCCAGTTTACGCCCGCCGTGCTTTTCTCTCATCTGAAACGCTGCATTGCTGCAAGAAGCAATGAATAAAATCACAGAATCACAAAACTGGGGTTGCAAGGGAGCTCCAGAGATCACTGAGCCCAAGCCCCCTGCAAAACGGGCTCCCTAGAGTAGGCAGCACAGGAAGGGCGCCCAGGAGGGCCTGGAATATCTCCAGAGAAGGAGAATCCACAGCCTCCCTGGGCAGCCCGTTCCAGCGCTCCGTCATCCTCGCCGTGAAGAAGTTCCTTTGCATTTTGGTGCAGAACTTCCTGTGCTCCAGTTTATGGCCATTTCCCCTTCCTCTGTCACCACAGATCGCTGAAAAGATTGCAGCCGTGTCCTTTTGACTCCCACATCTAAGATATTTATAAGCGTTGTTGGAAATAGCCAAATAGTTTTGCAGGACGGTTCTCTGATCTTTGTATCTATCTTTATTCCCAATTGCAATGGCGGGCCTCCTGCAAGCAGGAGAGCGCAGAGAAAACAGTGTTACATCTTTTATCCCCTACTGCCCGACCCTTATCTCTTTCTCCCCGGCTCCTCACTGGCTGAGTACTGCAGGTTCACACTCTTTCGCAACGCTTCACTAATCGTACCAATACCAAGTAAACGCAAATCCTTACCACCCAACCACAAATATCTTAATTGGTCGACTGCCTTCTAACAACTGCTTTCTTAACAAACATCTGGTCGTAACTTTTGGATGTCTGCTTTACAACATAGACATAACCTCTTAACTGCTTCATTACCCCCCAGCATTTGTGCCCTTTGCACTGGGTCATTGTTCAGGTCATCCGTCTGTCCTTGCTTAGAGATAAGCTTGGAAGGAGGACAGAGGGCAGTATCTTGGAGCCTGCCTACGGCATCCTAACGTTCCCACAGAGTGGGACAGTTCTGCTTTGTGTAAAGGCCCCGACTCCTTGAGAGTTTGTTCAGTGGACTTCACTTCTGCTGGCCTAATGAACAACCTTACAGTACGTTTCCCAGGTCAGAATACTATACCCACATTGTTTAGAACATTTAAAGTCTGTTGCAGCTTTGGGAGAAAGAATCGGTCACGTAATTCGGTAACTATGTCTCTAAAATATGTTACCTATAATGCATATGGTAATCTTCCTGTCCACGTCAGCTATTTCTAAGGATATGTGACAGCTTCATTCTTTAGATCAATTGCCCTTTGTCAATGTTCAGTGCAGAAACAACACTTTCACTTTCCACAGTATACGGTATTCTTACTTTGCACATCAGCTATTTCTAAGGACGTGCTACAGCTCACTTCTTTAGATCAACTGCCCCTTTCAATATCCAATGCAGAAACACCACTTTCACTTTCCACAGCATTTACCAGAACCACAGAACGGCAGGGGGGCTGAAAAGGACCACAACGATCATCCAGCTCCCCAGAACCCCCACACCCCCTCGCAGCCGCCTACAGCCTCAGATCTCGCTAGATCCCCCCCCGGCGCCTCCCTGCAGCTTCCTGGAGCCCCGCACGGCCCCCCTCCCCGTCCCGGGACCGTTCTCCCGCACACCTCCGGCACAGCTGTCCTCAGCACTCGCTCCCGTCGCGCCGCGGCTTCCCTCTCGGTGCTGCCCGGACAGCTCCGGCTGCCGCCGCGCTGTCCTGCGGGGCGGCCCAGGCGGCAGGAGCGGCGCTCTGCGAGGAGAGCCGCGCCTCCGACAGCCGGCTCCCAACGCTCGCTCCCGCGCACGGCGGCTCGGCCAACGGCAGCCGGCAGAGCTACCGCGGACCAAGGAGACCCCGGGGGCGGGGCGCCGCCGCCGCTGCCCAATCAGAGGCAGGGGGCGGGGCAAGGGAGATGCTGCTCAAGGTGAGCTCCTCCTGCCGCAGCGTGATGACGACAGGTCTGCACGGCCAGCTCCTAGGTCGGGAGCCAGGAATGGACACGGCAGGAGGAGAGAGGCGTTAGGGAGCAGCCGAGGCTTCGAAATGCAGCAAAAAGCCCTGAAAAGCATCACAAAGCCACAGCCAGGAAGCTCGGGATTATCACGAGCAGCATCCAGGATGCTAAACATCATTTGCTACCATACCAGATGGTAGCTGAGCTCTCGCTGCAGACGTCCCAAAGCCAGACAGAACGGGAACAAACCCAGAGCTCTGCTGTGCGCACCCCACAGCCATCGCGTTGCAAGCTGGCGTGCCTTGCTCTTCGTTGCATTCGTCCCAGTCTCTGTGAATGAAGACTCGGAAGGCAGTCAAGGCGTTGATTGAGCACGAGCGTGCTTTTATTACTATGTAAAAGACAGGAGGGCGTGAGAGGTCCAGGGTAAAGATGGGACTCATCCTCTCTTGTCACGGAGAGAGTGGCTCAGAGCTCTCAGTGCTGCTGCCCGGTGCCTGGGGCTGGAGGCCTGATTCTAAGTCCCCCTCCAAGAGGCTTGGCTTCTCCTCAGCGACGCTGACCTGCTCCTGCGTGGAGGTGCTGCTGTCGGGGCACTCGGACTGTGCTTGGGCTGGGCTGCACTGCAAAGGCACTGGGTCACAGTCCAGGCTGGTGACTGTGGTGTCCAGCAGGCTCAGGTCAGCATCTTCAGCACAGCCGGGAGAAATGAGGGCGTGGATGAGCTCCTTCTCTCCATCACTGTTGTTATGTGGAAGGCTGTCATCTGAACCACAGTGACTCGTGCTTCCTAAGAGCCCTCCATCGATGGAAGCACACAGCGCACCATCGCTACTTGCCCCGGCTCTTCTGGGTAGACAAGGGCTCGATTCACCTAGGAAGGATACACAGGGGTTAGTGTCAAACTTTCACAAGCTGAATTATGAAAGTGGCTCTTGATCAGGGGTGATCTGAAGATGCTAGGTATAGGTTGGAACGCTAGGAGGAGATACAAGTCCACTTGTATTGCATGAATTCTATGTCGCTGAAAAGCAAGGCTTTGAAAGCTGGATTCGCACCCTTACCTGCCAGCACCACGACTTCCGTCTCTGAGGGCTCCCTGGGACTGTGCTGCAGTCGGCGTTTGGCCACAGAGGATGGTTTCCGCAGGCTGAAGCAGGAACGCCAACTGCCAGCTGGTGATTCCTTCGTCTTGCTGGGTGGACGTTGTCTGGAGAGAGAAAACAGTGACTGGTGTGAGTTGTGCGTGGTGCGGGGTGAGGGAAGAGCTGCACTGAGCTCTTGCCAACAGTTGCTTGTTCCTGGCACCGCCTGGTTTCTGCTGAAGCACAGCTTAGAAACTCGCTCTCTTTCAAGCAGTTGAGGATGGTTCCACTCCTATAGCTCAGCCCTGAAGTCTTGCTGGCTAAATTCCCCTCAACTGTGTCAAGCAAGATGCAGAGCACGTGAGCAAAGGCTCCGCGGCTGTACAGGACAGCATCTAAGGGATGGCTCTTCTGGAGCCGGCAGGCGTAACTGCTTTCTGAGGAACCGTGCAGCCATAAAGGAAATTCAAAAGCACCTCTGACTCTGACATCAACACCTCGTCGGCCCCATCTCACCGCCAAGTTTAGTTTCTAGTGCCAGCAGGTCTGACCAGCAGCTCTGCTTAGAGGAGAACCGGAACTGGTTTCAGGCATGTGGCCCCGACAGCTGGAAAACCCCAACATTTCAAGGTAGAGCCAGCTCAGGCCAGGGTAGACGTCAGCATGGCTTTATACATCTCGTGACTGCGTGCCCAGCAAGGAAGGAATGGCAGCCTCGTGTGGCTAAACCAAATATGTTAGTTGAATCTCAGAGTCCAAAGGGAGCAGAGATTCACTGCAACAATTCACTTCAGGCACCGTTACTTTAATTTAGCTTCCACATGTTTTGGCGCAAGAAATAATGGGGGAAAAAAAAACAACAACACAACCCACCCAAACAATGATGACGGTTGCTGGAAAACAAAGTCCTCTTTACCTTTCAGATGGAAAGTTGATGATTGTGTGGAATTTCCCCTGTACAGCTGTGGGGCCTTCTTCCACTTCTATGTCCCTGCTCTGTGTCACAACGAAGAGCTGCTGTGGCCTCGCCTCTGAGCCTGTGCCTCCTCCAGGGTGAGCAGCTTTGTGGCAGGAGAAGACACCCACGCAGACTTGGGCCCTGAGAGAGAACCGTGCCCTGTAAGGGAAAGCCACAGGTAAGAGCGAGGATCACAAAGCAGCACCACAGCCATCACAGTTCTGGGGGAGATGCTATAGTTTTCTCAGACCTGCTTATCTGAGCCACTAGAAGAAGAGGAGGTCAGAATAAGCATGTGGTCAGAGGTATGTTTAAGGCAGAGGACAGAGTCATAATTAATAAGAGCAGCTCACTGTATCGAAATGGGCAAAGAAAAACCCTAGAAAGCGGGGGCAGGGAACTCAGAAAGCTTCACTGCCACACTTTCATCAAGCTTCACCTGCATGCAAAACATCGTAACGACAGTGACGTTTTTTTTCTCATTGTAAAGTTTGGACTTGGACATTCTCAGCATCCAGCAACAGGATGCCAGATTCTAATCTAAGCCCAGAAGTCTGCTGTCCCCTCGATAGAAAAAGTGTATTTCAAAGATCTTGGAGAAGGCCTGGATTTGATCAAGGTGTCTGATCAAGATAAAGCTCATGGAGGAAGACACTCACCTGCTCCATCTGCCATGTCTGATCCGGATTTGGAGCAGAAGAGGACATCTGCGTGGTTGATGATGAATTCCACCACAGCCGACTGCGTCTGCAGTTCCATGCAGGCGGCTCTTCCGCTGGCGCAGGCAGAAATTGTCATCTAGAAATTATGCCCGTGCGGTTGGAGAACAGCCCAGGCTCTTGCTCTGCCGTCAGCCACTTACTACAGTGTACAGGAGAAGAGCACATTCGATGGAGAAAAAGGTAGATTGCATTTTTTGCCGGAGAACAGATCCAAGCAGTGTGTTGAAATGGAGAAAGAAGTTGACCTTAAGAGGTTTGGAGCCCACACAATCGCTAAGTTCTTAGCGTGCATGTTTGTCACGGAACAGTTCCCGGCTAGACGAGCCAAGTGTCTTCTCAGGTATTCCAGTGTCCTGGAAAATCAGAGAGGCAAATATTCAGCACCAATGAGCACGCGGTGCTGCGGTTCACAGAGCAAAGCCTCAATGCATGTTATTGCTACTGTCACTGAAGATGAAGTAGATCCAACTTGACTAAGTGCCACACTGTGGCACCAAGCCCCAGCACAGCACAGCTGCAGCCACCAGCTGCACCAACTGTGCCCCCGTGCCCAGGAACCGACCCAATAAATTAACCCCGTGTAGCCTTAAACTGCTTCAACATACGCAGGCATCATGTTGCCAGCATGAGACAAGCCTGGAATCACACCACTGCCCTCTGAAGTGCAGCATGGCTGAGCTCAACAGAGTGAGGGCAGCACTGACCTGTAGTGAGGAGCGGGCAGCTGCTGGATGACGTCCTGCATTCTGACCAGCTGCTCCTCATCTGTAGCGGCACCAACAGCCTCCTGGAATAGTGCAGAAAGGGACTGAGACACAAATCAGGCTAGATACCTGCCACAGGGTCGGGAACTATGGGGACAGCGTGCTGTTGGTCTGCGCCGAGACAGATTTTACGCCTTCCAGGAGGCATCTGGGGAACATAGCGGCACGCAGCTGGTGCCATCAAGGCCAAGGAGTCCAAGCAGCGGGCCGGTTTACAGCCTGATTGCGCAGCTCAGCTCCTCAAGCTTCAAGTGCACTTTGCTATCAATCCCACTCCCATTCTATAAATACTTGGGGAATAGAAAAACAAAACAAAAGAAAAAACAAAAAACATGAATTCTCTCAAGCTTTGTGAATATGGAAATAACCGCCTCCTGGGACCACCGAAAATGGCATCCATATGATGCATGATGTGGCAAAGACATACGAGTAAACCCCACGGGGCTAACAGAAAAAGGGCCTCAGAGCTGGGGCACTGCTGCAGCCATCTCCCAAGAGGCCCAGGGAAGAGGTAAAGGAAAGACGTTGCCTTGTGCTTACCGAGAACTTGTCATACAGCTGGTCGGTCAGCAGAGGGTTCGGGAGCTCCCTGAAGTACATTTTGCAGACGGAGCTCACGCTGTGAGTGTCGCGGATGGTTAGCTCAGGAATCTGCTCAGACTCAAATTCTTGGCTGGAGAGAAGGACACAAAAACGGGCGGGGGGGTTGAGAAAGAGGAAAACAAGTCAAAAGCCACACCAAATATAATCAAGCATTGGAAGGGCTTCCCGATTAACAGGAGAAAATGAACACTCAGTCACCAGCACCACACGAGCCATGCTGGATGAGATGTTTCCAAAAGGAGACCTTTTCGTTTTGCTAAGGCATTTCCCGTGACTCTGACAACTGGCTGCCTAGTCTACAATCCTAAGCCAGGAGCCCGGAGCAGCAAGGAGGAGTGTGGGCTGCTCCAAAGGGCTCTGCAAACAGGAGGAAACGGGAATGAGAGCTGGCAGCGGTGACACCGCAGTCCCCCACAGCCTTCCAGTGCTCCGAAGGACAGAAGGAGAACTCCCTGCTCCAGCAAGTCTGCTGAACGCCCCGTGTTCCTATCAAACAGTGACAAGCCTGGCGCACCACTGCTGAGCGCACGCTGCCTGCACAGAGCTGCCCCACGGCGCAGGCCTCTGAGCACCCACAACAGGGCACGCGCCCCTACTGACCGCTGTGTCAGTCGCAGCACTCTTACCGCAGTCTCTGGATGTTGGACGCGACGCCGGACAGCCGGTATATCCCTTGCACTACGCCGTGCTGCTCAATGAACTCGGCGCAGCTCTGGAGGACCTGGGGGACTAAAGAACACGTGCCAGCGGTTACTTGAGCTCCTCATTCAAGTACTGGTTCAGGCTGTGCTCCTGTCAAATCTCATCCACTAAGCCCAGCCAGGCTACTGCTTAGTTCTTCCTTACAGAAGAAAGCTGTCCAAGACGAGGAAACTGGACAGACGTGTTCCTTGCATTCAAGAAGTGTAAGGACCTAGGAATCAGCCTGGAGAAAGTAATTCTGGGGAAGCCGGAGACACTGCAAGTCCCACCACAGCTCCCATGGGAATGAAAGGAGGTGGGAAATCTCATGTCCAGGAGAGCAGGGAAACTGATGCAGGACACTCTCCTGGGGCAAAAGGCTTCCCTTCTTTTCAGGCTAGCGTGGGATTGGCTTACAGGCTTTGGTTTAAGCAAATACAAACGTGCTTGTCTCTTAAGAGCATTAGCCTCAGTTTATCTTTCAGCCATCAACTTCCATTACACGTTTCTCCACCGGTACCAACCTGCCCCTTTGCTAGATATGACCTCCCTTTCATCTTTAGATGCCCAACAGAGGAAGATCTCAGGAACGGGCTGTCCCTTACCATCGCGACCAGAGTGGAGAAGATGCTCTCCCAGGTCACAGCCAAACACCCTTTCCTTCTCCACCTCCCGCTCTTTCGGTTTCTTTGGGCGGGCCTTCACCAAGGAACGAAGGAAGGTGACGAGCTTGCCGCGTTTCTTTGGCACTGCACAACAGGAAGAAACCAGTTCATTTCAGGTTTGGCTCAGTTGGACAAGGCCGAGCATAACACATTCTACAGAGCACGTCAAAACGGGAAGAACATTAACAAGTACATAGAAAAGCGGATTTTCTCCCATCCCTGCAGGAGGAGCCAAAGGCCAGGTTGGATGGGGCCCTGGGCAGTGGGGTCTAGTCTCACATTAGATGTGGAGGTTGGTTGGCAGCCCAGCCTGAGGCAGGGGGGTTGGAACTTGATGATCCTTGAGCTCCCTTCCATCCCAAGCCATACTAGGAGGATTCTATGATTTCCCCAAGTCCACTCATAAACACGGGAGGATCGGGCCAAATCTCTGCGCGTTCCGATGGAGTTTAATGCACTCCTCTTGCTTGGCTTGCTCAACTTGAGGATTAAGGATCCTCTTGAAAAGTCACGTTCTGATCAAGCATATCACTAGCACAACCAGGCCTCTAGCTGTCCACCAGGGACGCTGGCTGTTCTCAACCTCGTACTGACTCGCAGAAGAACTGCCTTTGCCCTCCTTCATTCTCATTGCCTACAAAACACCAGCCATATGCCCCATGATATGCCTGAAGGATCATCAGCACAGACTATAACACGGGATGGATAAAGGAGGTATTAAACACAGAACACACCCAAAAAGAGACGCCATTTTGCTTCCCTGCACCATCAAATGTAACATCTGTACCTGGCTTTGGCACTGAACTGAGGAGAGACTCCGGAATTTTTCCATTGATGAGCTCCACGCACTCACTTGGGAAAAATCCAACCTGTAACAAGAAAAAAAAGAGAGGTGCACTACTGAAGGCAGCATTTCTCAGGCCTGAACTGTTCAACCAAAAGCCACCTAACATTTTCCTCGGAACGTGCTTGCCTGACGCTCCGTAAGACTATCCAACAAAAAGTGGCCTGCATAAAAGTAATAATTATTCAACATTTGCAGCCAAAAGACCTACAAAACAAATAATTGCTTCTGTAGAAGATGTAGAAGAAGAAAGTTCTTGCTGACTGAGATGCAGCTGCAATAATCCCCAGCTCCGAGCTACCCAGCGTTCTGCAGCCAGCAGCAGCAACAAGCACGCGGAGGGTCTGTTACCCTACCTCAGCTGACAGGCAGTAACTTCCTAAAAGACACTAACTTCACGTTCTGCATGGGTGCAAGCAAAATACTCTGAGACACTGAAACACTGTCTTAGCTGCTGCATTTCCAAAGGTGGGGTTCAGTGGCCGTGACCTGATGCATATTGTGAAGGCTCTTGCTTCTAAGTGAATTGAGGAGACAGTTTCCTACAAAGACCATCTCTGACACCGACACAGGGAAAATGTTTACATCCATGAGCCATCCTGTGCAGGCAGCGCAGCTCTTAGCCGAGATTCCCGACCTGACCGAAGTTGCTCTCTCAAGTCTGAAGCTTGTGCCTACCTGAAAGCCATGCTTGCCTCTCCACCAGGGGGTCAGCTCCTTTGGTGGCATATCAGTAACGCACACGATGTCTCCCACCTGCAAAAGACTGCAACCTCACCAAACATTCTGAAGGTATCTGAGAATATTCCTGATGCGTTCACACCTTATACTCTCCTGTACATGACAACTAGGAACGCCCTTAACTGCTTACCTCAAAGGAGAGTTCATCCGGTGCCTGGGCAACGTATCTCTTAAGAACATGGGCAGCAGCAACAGCTGGAATATTTACAGGAGACTCCTCGTGGATCAGCAGGGGCTTCCCATTGTTCTCAGTCTGAAACACAGAGCACAGGCCATGGTGAGGAGCTGAGGACAAACGAGGACAATTTCAGAGCAAGGAGCACATCTGCAGAGAAAGATCCTTATCATGAGTGCTTAACAAGAAACTGCAAGTCTAATAACAGCTGTTTCTCTTCCTGGTGTGCAGCAGTATGGCCAGGCAATGTAAAGATGCGTCTCTCTCTACCCAGACTAAGAGGACAAACACCCCAACCGAGAGGACTCCTGGAGTTTTATAAACTTGCCACGCTTGCAGTACTGTCTTGCCAAAGAGGAGCGTAAGAGTCTGCTTGCTTCCTGTAACCTATTGCTTGCAGACCTCAGCCATGGACTGGACACAGGAGCTGGTCCACTGACCCAATCCTTGGCTCACTACAAGTGCCTGCTTCCCTTAACTTACTGAATATGAGAACTTGGTCTTTGGGTGACAAAATCCAAGCAGGATGGGGAAAAAGCTTCTGCATGTTTATAACGCTCGATCTGATTCTGTCGGTACTATAACGTCCACGGCCATCTAGATGCTCGTAGCAAGGACATGAAGCTTTTCAGGCAGCTTTTCAGTGACACCGATAGAGCTGGAAGGATTCTCCCTCTCTTGAAAAGCAGGAGAGCTCATCTGCAGCTCACTCTGCCGGCTCAAGTCAGCAGAACAAAGACCAATCAGAGCTTCATACTCTACCTCCATTTGTGCCAGGTCAGGCCCACAGCTGATCTCGCTGCACGCGATGCCCATCACAGCAGGCACGACAAGCTGGAACTGAAAAGAAACACACTTCTATTTTCTCTGTTCACACACCACGGTATGGAGAGACTTCTTCAGAACTACCCTCAGTTAACCACTGGCATAGGCAGGTGTTCTAGAAACAACCACTTTGTTCAGTCACTTCAAACGAGACAGCCTATTACGCAGCAGTTTACCAAGTCGCTATCCCTCTGCTAGCAGATGGGGACTCCGGCACAAAGCAGCAGATGCGCTTGCTCAGAGCACTCCGACAGCACAGTAGCAGGGCAGTGAGAGGAGTCACTGCTGGGGGTGGATCTGCTCCCTAGCGCCCGGCTCCCACCAGTTCACCTCCAGCACCGGCCGCAGCCTTCCACACGGATTTCCTCTGCTTGCATCTCTGCTGTGCTCCCCACAGCTGTTGTGCTCCCCACAGCTGTCGTGCGCACACGCAGCCGAAGCACGCATGCTCATGGTCACGTTGTGCAGCCCTGCACAAACCGGGACTAGGACTCCTTGCCTAAGGGATTGGTTTCCTAAAGACTAGCTGGTCACAGCATCACAGACAGCATCCTTCTGAGGGCTGAGCTGGAGGGAAAGTGGAATAACTCTACACGTGACCAGTGTCCTGTCAAGGCTGGATGAGGCTGTGTTACTAAACACGGTGCGATGCAGGCTGCAAAACCACATGGGGGGGACAACGTGTGGCACATACCAGGCAAGAGATCAGAACAAGTTCCTTGAAGCCGCAGCCGTTTCTTGTCACTTTGCTCTGTTCTTCCGCGAGCAAAAGCTGCATCAAAGGAGAAGGCAGAGGGCGGGGAGAGGAGAGAGAAAGAGCTGATCAGTGAGCTTGCACAATTTAACAAAGAAGACAAGGAAAAAGCCCTGAGACAAATGCCACCTCTATGCTTTGGAATGTAGCTACTGAGTGAAAATTATGTCTGATGGTCAAGAGTAAGCAGCATGACACTACCAGCTCCGCCAGCCAGCAGCTTTCAACACCTCACTGTCCACCTGTCTATCTCACACTGTCTCAGCTTACCTACAAGATGCTGCACAAGACGGTGTGAAAACGAAGGTACTCAGTCGATGCACAAGTGCAACAAGCTAGCTACTCAGTCAGAGCTCAAGCGCTCCAATGAAGGGACGCAGCAGGCACTGCTCCTCCCCTCATTCTAGCTGCTTATGACATCACTAAGGGCCACCAGGCTGCTCCACCATGACAGACAAGGTGGGGAAGCAAGACCACGTCACAAGACCAGAAGATTCCAACACTCCAACATTCTAGAATCAGAGGGCGGTTGGAATTCTACCTCAGCCAAATCCTGGAGAAGCTGGCACGGGGTCATCATGACCAAAGCGCAGGACCCGGCGCTTGCTCTTGTTGAGCCTCGTACAACCGGCCTCAGGCCATCCTTCTGCAGGGCCTTCCTACCCTCGGGCAGATGGACACTTCCTCCCAGCAGCATACCTTGCAGTGCAGGGCCTACATAAAATCCACACTAGAGTCCTTTGTTTCATTCAAGAGCACGTTACAGCACGTATCTATTTCACCGTAAGGAAATCAAGGAAGAGACGGGAGAAACACAGAACTGCTACGAGACTGCTATATACATTTCTTTCCCAAGTGGATTTTTGCCTTTTTGCTTCCAGGATGACCTCATTTTGTTCTCCCCTTCTTGTGGGGAAGCTGCCTCCAGTGCCTGAGGTTCAGGAGACAGCATGAAACACGACACTAAGACAAACGCTTGTCGTGGGCGAGGGGTGGCTGTGCTTTGCCAGGCATACGGCGGGGCAGTAAGTGCCACACGGCAGCCCCAAGCCAAGCCCTGCATTCAGTCACTGTGGCCACAGCTGGTGCATCGCTGCCAGAACGTATCCCAGGATACAGGTGGACGCAGGCACTCCTGCTCCTTCTGCAAAGCCATCCTCTGCAGAGCCCATTAGGTGCTGCTCAGTGCTATGCCAACCAGGCTCCCGTTTACTGCAGCCCTGGGATAAACACGCGTGTACTCTTCTGTGCAGCAGTGAGCTCCAGGGATGAAGCACGGAGGGTAAGCCAACAGAATCTACTGCTGACTCCATCAGCTCCTTCTTCTACCAACCATGGGCAAACACTGTGAGACAGAACATAAGGGGAAAAGCACTTCTGCTCACACGCCTGCAATGGAATTCAAAACAGCTATTGCAAGAAGAGCTCGTAGGGTAAACCTAGCCTCAGAGACACAAACACACCAGGTTCCAGGAAATAGCATGGCACATTGTTGATGAAACGCTGCTTCGTTGCTTGGAGAGCACGCAGCATGCCGCTTTGACAGGCACAGCAGTGCTGCGACGTCCAAGCTGGGCACCAAAACCTCTCCAGCATCCCTGGCCAACGCTGCCAGGGAAATGCAACACCTGCATCCCTATCTGGCTTACGGCACACACACTGGGGGGCTGCCTTAGTCTCAGGTGGGAGGGATTTTTCTTCAGAGTATCTGGTATGATGCTATGTTTGGGTTCTAGGAGAAAAATCACACTGAGAACACCCTGATCTTTATAGTTTCTGACAAGCAAACTTGCACAGAGCCAAGGCCATTCTCAGCAAAGCTCTCAACAAGGAGCTGGGAGGGAACTGAATTAAGACAGCTAACGTAAACTGGCCAAAGGGATATTCCATACTATATGCCATCAAGTGGAAGGAGTTTTGAAGGGGATGAGAGTACATCTCACTCTCTTTTATTGCTTGGCGGCTAACTGGACAGTGGTTGGCGGGTGGTGAGCCATTGCTTGTACATCACTTGCAATACATTCATATATATATTCAGAACTACTTTTATCTCAAAAACATGAGTTTTACTTCTCTTTTTCCACCCAACACTCTCCCCCATCCCACGGGGAACAGGGGAGTGGGCAAAGGACTGCGTGGTGCTGAGCCACCCACCGGCTTCAACCACAACAGGGCCGCGGGGCAATGGGAGCAAGCACAGAAATAAAACACAGAAACTCGCTGTTCCTTGGGCTCGTGGCTGCCACAAAGCTCGTGTTTTAGTGATGCAGAGTACTGTATCTCCAGCTATTGTGTGTCTTGTTAACCACAAGCTCAGCTATGAGCTGTCACCACAAGCAAAAGATAAACGTAAACAAAGGCTTATATCCACACGTACCAATCTGGGTGTGAGCAATAAAAGCCCATTGGGCCATGGACAAGGCAGGCAGCACATAGGCAGGAAACAGGAAGGAGTTGAACTCCAGCTCTCCTACACAAAAGAAAGGGAGAGCACCACGGGAGGAGTTACGACACAGCTTCAGAGCTTACAGAGCCCTGAGATTGCCAAAGAACGGTGCCAGGGTAACTCTCACCATTCCCACACAGGGGTCTTCCCAGACACTTCAGCTGCTGACTTCCACTTCCTCTGTCATGTGTAGAAAGTCCAGGTGACAAATGCTCATTTCGTCTGGGTAACGCTTCCATGGTCATGACTGAAAAAAAAAAAAAAAAAAGCAGCATGCAACCCCATAAAATGTACCTTTCTGCTCTTTCTGTCAGCACGACATCTAAGATGAGCATTACACGTCCCTGCTACTGATTGAAAATTCATCCAAGCCTATGTTCCACACAGCTTCATCTCAGTGCCAAAAAGAAACACGTAAACAGATGTTCAGAGGATTCTTTGTGCAGATAAAAGTGCAGGGTGCATATGTATTCTCTTCAGTAATAAATATTAGTTTAGAATCCAAAGGTAACTTTTCAAGAAGCAGTATGAAAGAAAGGTCAGTCAAAAGGAAATACGTGATTTTCATCTATTTTCATCTAAAAAATCCTTGCTAAACCTCTTCCCATCAAAAAGAAAGCATGCTGGGCATTCTTAGCAGCAGCTCAGAGGACATCTTGCACCACAAAATGCAGCACATGCTTTTTGCTCACAGGCCCCTCATGTCTCTAATTTGTGTCAGATTCACTCAAAATGACCACGTGGACCAGAACAGCCATTTGGTTCTGCTGAGGTAGGAACCCACTGCTGGGATGTCCCACCGTCCCGTTTCCCCGCTACTTCCAGCCCTGGGGGGAAAAGGAAGAGCAACTGACTTCACCTACCCAGACTTCTGCATGGTCTCACATCACACAGAGAAGCATGGTGGAGAGCTCTGGTGGCTGAAGAAATCAAGGTTGCCTCTAAGATCCTGCTTTAAATCCACATGACTTACTGCCCATAAGATGTGAAAGACAAGGTTAAGGTCCATCCAATCCCTGTGGATGTGGCTGCCTGCAAAGACAACAGTTGCCTGCTCTTCAGCAGGGTGATGCTCACCCAGCAAAGCACTCACCAGCACATGTCTTTCATAGAAACATAGAATTAGCAAGCTTGGAAAAGATCTCCAAGATCATCCGGTCCAACCATCCACCTTCCACCAACATTTCCCACTAAGCCACGTCCCTCACGACAACATCTAATGTTTCTTGAACACCTGCAGGGATGGTAACTCTACCACCTGTCTGGGCAGCCCGTTCCAGCGTCTGACCAGTCCTGTGGAGAAGTTTTTCTTAACATCCAACCTCAATCTCCCCTCATGCAACTTCAGGCCACTCCCTCCAGTCCTATTATCACTTACACAGGAGAGGAGGACAACGCCCACCTCAACATAACCTCTCACTCTCTACAACTAGCTGAAGAGGAGGTCTTCCCTGCGCCTCCTCTTCTCCAGACTAAATAATCACAGTTCCCTCAGCCGCTCCCCATAAGACTTGTGCTCTAGATGCCCTGCAGCTTCACTGCTCTTCTCTGGACACATTTAAGGCTTTCACTGTCCTTCCTGTAGTGAGGCACCCAGAACTGAACAAAGTACTCAAGGTGAGGACTCACCAGCGCTGAGCACAGGAGGATGATCGCTTCCCTGCTCCTGCTGGCTCCAGTTCTTTGCATTGCACTTCCAATCTAAACCGTTCCTTCTGCGGTAGCGCTTGCATCCTCAGTTAGGGCTGGAGCTCAACAGGTCAACACAACAGAAAGAACACAACGTGCAACTGGAAGACATGACTCCAAGCTCACAAGAGTCAACTCTCTGACCTTGGGCACAACTCACAAACCATGAGCCAGGCCTTGCCAACTTGGCAGATCTGAGCATGCCAGAGGGGATCAGATCACAAAGTGTCCATTTCAATTGCAGCTTCATGTAGGAAAGAAAACCAGCTAACAGGCGTGAATGAATTCACTCACAAGCTGCACAATGAGTCTGTTCTTCATTAAAAAAAACACATGGATTCCTAATCCAAAAAGAGAACGGCAAGAGCTAATACCGATGGAAGAGGTTCCTGGTCCGAAGCCTCATCCTCTTACCCAACTTTCCTTGCCTCGTACTCTTCCCCAACTCCCATGCGATGCCCACAGGCTTAAATTCAGACCTCAAATTCATAGGACTACTGTATAATCAATGAAAATTATATAAAGGAATTTTATATAATCAAATAATATTAAGATGTTATAATAATGAAATCAGCAAGAGAGTTAGGCACAGCAAGACAAAGAGAATAAATAGGATGCTTACCCGTGTCGTGGGCTCGCTCAGGAAAGACCAGTGGAGTGGATCTTCCGAAGAGAGAGAGATCCTTCCCCACTGGTAGATTGTATTATATTGTATTATTTTGCATTCCGATATCATAGTTAGTAAAATAAGTTTACCTCCATAGATTGTTGCCGCTGTTTTTTTCCTTTTCCCCCTTCCTTCCCATTTTGTGGGGCCAGGCCGGGGGTGGGGAGGGCAGGCGCCTACTGCCCCCTGTCACGGGCATAAACTGATCTAGTTAATTCCATGACACTCATCAAACCAGATTGTCTCAGGCGAAGGATGGTATGCTATCGCTCTCCACTTGCTCGGGTTGCCCTTGCTGGACCCATCTGTATACCAGGCATCTTCAGGGATAGGATATTTCCTCTCCTGAACGGGACTCTTCTCTGGTGGAGCGACCAGTGTTTCTTTTGGTGCATCACAATGATAGGTCACTGGGCCTAGGATCTTCTGAAGCTCTTCTTTTAAGGATGATGAAGACAGACTGCTCCTTTGGCTGAGGGAAGTGACCCATCATGCCACTGTTTGTGCTTGGGCCACCCCTGTCTTAGGAAGGTGGGTCAGATCTTTCACCCACCCCTGAATCTGCAGAGTGGTCTTCACTATAACTTCAGCCGTCTGGGTTATTGGCTCTACTGCCTGTAATGCTGAATAGGCAGCCAATAGCTGTTTTTCAATCATATTATATCTTTCTTTTGCTCCATGCCAGACCTGAAACCAAAAACCAATGGGGGTCTGAACAGAACTCTGGCGTTGCCACAGGCCCCAACCAAAGCCATCTTGAGTAACGTGGACATCCAACTCAGCTGGGAGGGTAGGATCGAATATACCCAATGCCTGGGCTTGTTGTAAAATTAGGTCTCTCATCCCTGCTGAGAATTTGACCAGATCCGGGCCATCAAAGGCATCTTCATAAATCGCTTCCCTTACACCTAATTCACAGATGTAATTTTGAAGGTTTTCCATGGAGGACCACATCCCTGTATGTAAAGGAATATCAGATTGATTGGGCCATACCATACAGCAGGCCGCCATTAACCATTCTATTATAGAATGGTTTTCATCATTGTATTGATTACCTGCATATAATCTCTGTCTAAGAGCAGGATGGACGGTCACTGTGGCCAATTTGGCTATTTCCGGGCCATTCATCAGAACACTTTCTGCCCCAGAATCCCATAGTCCAAGCTGGCACACTTTCTCTAGCTTTCTGCTTAAATCGTTGGACTAAGTCCATCAGTTCTGTTGCTGTGTACGGTCGGGCTGTTACATGCAAGTGGGTTTGAACGGGGGGCCACTGATCAGGCGGCACCCCCGCCGATCTGTCCTGTACCTTTTTTGTTTTTTGAGTTATAACAGGACGGACTTCTAGTGCATCCGTCAAAATTGGAGATTCAAGATCAGATTTAGATTGTTTATTTTCCTGATCAACACAGTCCGTTGATTCAGGAGCCTGGTCATTGTTTATTGAAATATTACAGACTTGACCTATTGGAAGATGTAGAATTGGGTTTTTTCCTGTTAATATGCCAAGTTCCTGTTCTAACTTTTCAATATGATCTTTTAAAAGTTCATTTTCGTTCACTAAAGTATTATTCCTTATTTCAGCATTATTTAAAGCACTTAACAGTGGCCATGCCACTGTAGAAGCAGCTAATTGTCTTTCTCTTGTGACTAATGTATCATTGCCTAGTCCCTGAAAGTCATCTGCTAGGCGATATGGGGAAACATTTCCCACAACACGTAGAGGACCCCATTTTTCAATGATAGTTGACAATTCATAATAAGGGGATCCCGCAAATCCTGGCATCTGCCCTGGAATTATTTTATCTAGGGGGGTAGTGTCCTCCCCCTTGAACATTTACAGAAATTCCAAAGAAAGGACATAGTGTAAGTTTTAGTATATTCGGCTTGCCTGCCTGGCTCACCAAGTGTATAATCAATGAAAATTATATAAAGGAATTTTATATAATCAAACAATATTAAGATGTTATAATAATGAAATCAGCAAGAGAGTTAGGCACACCAAGACAAAGAGAATACATAGGATGCTTACACATGTCGTGGGCTCGCTCAGGAAAGACCAGTGCAGAGAATCTTCCAAAGAGAGAGAGAGATCCTACCCACTGGTAGTCAGCTCTTAAATGGGTCTAGGAGAGGTGGAGCCATGCTCCACCCCTTCCTGCAGCACAGGTGAATTCCTTTCACCTGTGCTCCCAGGGCTGACTCATTGCTCGCCTCAGGTGATAAATCAGAGGTTCAGGCCGTGACTCAGCAGTTCCCATACAGACTCCTTTCACAGGACTCAGTCAAAAAGGATGTCACACTTGTTCCACACACTCAAACTGACTGAGCAGTGGTATCACAGTCACTTAAAACACACAGAAGCATCCAAACCCAAGCATGCACATTCCCTCCTGTGTTACTAGTGCCCACAGCTCACCTTCACACCTCTGGGGATTTCTGGCGTTTTACACTGATGCAGCCTCACTATAGCTCCATGGGTGTCACACAAGGCCTGCAGGACCTCTTTCTCCACAAACCCCATCTGCAGGCACTGGTTCATAAGGCTCACCACCCACCCTCCTGAGCAAAAGCAAGCACTAAGAATGAGAGCAAAGTGCACTGGATTTGACCTGGCCTGGTCCCCAAGCCTCAGTCCTGCCAGACATACCCCGGTGCGTAGACTCATCCCCAACATCTGACTGGACATTGTCATTCTGCAAACGCCCCATCCCAGCAGCAAGGGATCAAAGCATTGGGACAGCTGAAACAAAAATGTCATGAAAGTTTCCTATTAGCACTGATCAAGAACACGTCTACCCCTGAGCAACAGGATGGGAGACAAACAGCAGAAGACAACCAACCTGCAGAACCCGCTCCGTTGGGGTTGGTCCAGATGTTTGTATGCTCCCTTCCATGGCCCAGGCCAAGCTCGCTGAGCTGCTCCTCCTTTGTGCAGGGGGAGAGCGGCGCAGATGCTACGTGGTGGCTATGCACAGCATGCCTCTGACTTGATTCTCCTCTCTCCATCTTCCAGTAGCAAGCAGCATTTCAAATCTCTCCTTGCAAAAAATCACCTAGGTAAAAAAGAACTGGCAATCTTGCTTTTAAAGTTTCCTTATTTATACAACTTGATGCTTTAAAGCACAAGCTCACCTAGCAATCACCTACCTTAGACAAGCCCAACCTGCAAGGAAAAGTTATTCTTCTGTGTCTGCAGACTTTGCACACATTTCCAGGTGCAGTAGGCAGCCCAGTTCTCAGCACAGCTTTACCAACCACAGAAACCCAGTTTACGCCCGCCGTGCTTTTCTCTCATCTGAAACGCTGCATTGCTGCAAGAAGCAATGAATAAAATCACAGAATCACAAAACTGGGGTTGCAAGGGAGCTCCAGAGATCACTGAGCCCAAGCCCCCTGCAAAACGGGCTCCCTAGAGTAGGCAGCACAGGAAGGGCGCCCAGGAGGGCCTGGAATATCTCCAGAGAAGGAGAATCCACAGCCTCCCTGGGCAGCCCGTTCCAGCGCTCCGTCATCCTCGCCGTGAAGAAGTTCCTTTGCATTTTGGTGCAGAACTTCCTGTGCTCCAGTTTAAGGCCATTTCCCCTTCTTCTGTCACCACAGATCGCTGAAAAGATTGCAGCCGTGTCCTTTTGACTCCCACATCTAAGATATTTATAAGCGTTGTTGGAAATAGCCAAATAGTTTTGCAGGACGGTTCTCTGATCTTTGTATCTATCTTTATTCCCAATTGCAATGGCGGGCCTCCTGCAAGCAGGAGAGCGCAGAGAAAACAGTGTTACATCTTTTATCCCCTACTGCCCGACCCTTATCTCTTTCTCCCCGGCTCCTCACTGGCTGAGTACTGCAGGTTCACACTCTTTCGCAACGCTTCACTAATCGTACCAATACCAAGTAAACACAAATCCTTACCACCCAACCACAAATATCTTAATTGGTCGACTGCCTTCTAACAACTGCTTTCTTAACAAACATCTGGTCGTAACTTTTGGATGTCTGCTTTACAACATAGACATAACCTCTTAACTGCTTCATTACCCCCCAGCATTTGTGCCCTTTGCACTGGGTCATTGTTCAGGTCATCCGTCTGTCCTTGCTTAGAGATAAGCTTGGAAGGAGGACAGAGGGCAGTATCTTGGAGCCTGCCTACGGCATCCTAACGTTCCCACAGAGTGGGACAGTTCTGCTTTGTGTAAAGGCCCCGACTCCTTGAGAGTTTGTTCAGTGGACTTCACTTCTGCTGGCCTAATGAACAACCTTACAGTACGTTTCCCAGGTCAGAATACTATACCCACATTGTTTAGAACATTTAAAGTCTGTTGCAGCTTCGGGAGAAAGAAGTGGTCACGTAATTCGGTAACTATGTCTCTAAAATATGTTACCTATATGCATATGGTAATCTTCCTGTCCACGTCAGCTATTTCTAAGGATATGTGACAGCTTCATTCTTTAGATCAATTGCCCTTTGTCAATGTTCAGTGCAGAAACAACACTTTCACTTTCCACAGTATACGGTATTCTTACTTTGCACATCAGCTATTTCTAAGGACGTGCTACAGCTCACTTCTTTAGATCAACTGCCCCTTTCAATATCCAATGCAGAAACACCACTTTCACTTTCCACAGCATTTACCAGAACCACAGAACGGCAGGGGGGCTGAAAAGGACCACAACGATCATCCTGCTCCCCAGAACCCCCACACCCCCTCGCAGCCGCCTACAGCCTCAGATCTCGCTAGATCCCCCCCCGTCGCCTCCCTGCAGCTTCCTGGAGCCCCGCACGGCCCCCCTCCCCGTCCCGGGACCGTTCTCCCGCACACCTCCGGCACAGCTGTCCTCAGCACTCGCTCCCGTCGCGCCGCGGCTTCCCTCTCGGTGCTGCCCGGACAGCTCCGGCTGCCGCCGCGCTGTCCTGCGGGGCGGCCCAGGCGGCAGGAGCGGCGCTCTGCGAGGAGAGCCGCGCCTCCGACAGCCGGCTCCCAACGCTCGCTCCCGCGCACGGCGGCTCGGCCAACGGCAGCCGGCGGAGCTACCGCGGACCAAGGAGACCCCGGGGGCGGGGCGCCGCCGCCGCTGCCCAATCAGAGGCAGGGGGCGGGGCAAGGGAGATGCTGCTCAAGGTGAGCTCCTCCTGCCGCAGCGTGATGACGACAGGTCTGCACGGCCAGCTCCTAGGTCGGGAGCCAGGAATGGACACGGCAGGAGGAGAGAGGCGTTAGGGAGCAGCCGAGGCTTCGAAATGCAGCAAAAAGCCCTGAAAAGCATCACAAAGCCACAGCCAGGAAGCTCGGGATTATCACGAGCAGCATCCCGGATGCTAAACATCATTTGCTACCATACCAGATGGTAGCTGAGCTCTCGCTGCAGACGTCCCAAAGCCAGACAGAACGGGAACAAACCCAGAGCTCTGCTGCGCGCACCCCACAGCCATCGCGTTGCAAGCTGGCGTGCCTTGCTCTTCGTTGCATTCGTCCCAGTCTCTGTGAATGAAGACTCGGAAGGCAGTCAAGGCGTTGATTGAGCACGAGCGTGCTTTTATTATTATGTAAAAGACAGGAGGGCGTGAGAGGTCCAGGGTAAAGATGGGACTCATCCTCTCTTGTCACGGAGAGAGTGGCTCAGAGCTCTCAGTGCTGCTGCCCGGTGCCTGGGGCTGGAGGCCTGATTCTAAGTCCCCCTCCAAGAGGCTCGGCTTCTCCTCAGCGACGCTGACCTGCTCCTGCGTGGAGGTGCTGCTGTCGGGGCACTCGGACTGTGCTTGGGCTGGGCTGCACTGCAAAGGCACTGGGTCACAGTCCAGGCTGGTGACTGTGGTGTCCAGCAGGCTCAGGTCAGCATCTTCAGCACAGCCGGGAGAAATGAGGGCGTGAACTTGGATGAGCTCCTTCTCTCCATCGCTGTTGTTATGTGGAAGGCTGTCATCTGAACCACAGTGACTCGTGCTTCCTAAGAGCCCTCCATCGATGGAAGCACACAGCGCACCATCGCTACTTGCCCCGGCTCTTCTGGGTAGACAAGGGCTCGATTCACCTAGGAAGGATACACAGGGGTTACTGTCAAACTTTCACAAGCTGAATTATGAAAGTGGCTCTTGATCAGGGGTGATCTGAAGATGCTAGGTATAGGTTGGAACGCTAGGAGGAGATACAAGTCCACTTGTATTGCATGAATTCTATGTCGCTGAAAAGCAAGGCTTTGAAAGCTGGATTCGCACCCTTACCTGCCAGCACCACGACTTCCGTCTCTGAGGGCTCCCTGGGACTGCGCTGCAGTCGGCGTTTGGCCACAGAGGATGGTTTCCGCAGGCTGAAGCAGGAACGCCAACTGCCAGCGGGTGATTCCTTCATCTTGCTGGGTGGACGTTGTCTGGAGAGAGAAAACAGTGACTGGTGTGAGTCGTGCGTGGTGCGGGGTGTGGGAAGAGCTGCACTGAGCTCTTGCCAACAGTTGCTTGTTCCTGGCACCGCCTGGTTTCTGCTGAAGCACAGCTTAGAAACTCGCTCTCTTTCAAGCAGTTGAGGATGGTTCCACTCCTATAGCTCAGCCCTGAAGTCTTGCTGGCTAAATTCCCCTAAACTGTGTCAAGCAAGATGCAGAGCACGTGAGCAAAGGCTCCGCGGCTGTACAGGACAGCATCTAAGGGATGGCTCTTCTGGAGCCAGCAGGCGTAACTGCTTTCTGAGGAACCGTGCAGCCATAAAGGAAATTCAAAAGCACCTCTGACATCAACACCTCGTCGGCCCCATCTCACCGCCAAGTTTAGTTTCTAGTGCCAGCAGGTCTGACCAACAGCTCTGCTTAGAGGAGAACCGGAACTGGTTTCAGGCATGTGGCCCCGACAGCTGGAAAACCCCAATGTTTCAAGGTAGAGCCAGCTCAGGCCAGGGTAGACGTCAGCATGGCTTTATACATCTCGTGACTGCGTGCCCAGCAAGGAAGGAATGGCAGCCTCGTGTGGCTAAACCGAATATGTTAGTTGAATCTCAGAGTCCAAAGGGAGCAGAGATTCACTGCAACAATTCACTTCAGGCACCGTTACTTTAATTTAGCTTCCACATGTTTTGGCGCAAGAAATAATGGGGGAAAAAAAAACAACAACACAACCCACCCAAACAATGATGACGGTTGCTGGAAAACAAAGTCCTCTTTACCTTTCAGATGGAAAGTTGATGATTGTGTGGAATTTCCCCTGTACAGCTGTGGGGCCTTCTTCCACTTCTATGTCCCTGCTCTGTGTCACAACGGAAGAGCTGCTGTGGCCTTGCCTCTGAGCCTGTGCCTCCTCCAGGGTGAGCAGCTTTGTGGCAGGAGAAGACACCCACGCAGACTTGGGCCCTGAGAGAGAACCGTGCCCTGTAAGGGAAAGCCACAGGTAAGAGCGAGGATCACAAAGCAGCACCACAGCCATCACAGTTCTGGGGGAGATGCTATAGTTTCCTCAGACCTGCTTATCTGAGCCACTAGAAGAAGAGGAGGTCAGAATAAGCATGTGGTCAGAGGTATGTTTAAGGCAGAGGACAGAGTCATAATTAATAAGAGCAGCTCACTGTATCGAAATGGGCAAAGAAAAACCCTAGAAAGCGGGGGCAGGGAACTCAGAAAGCTTCACTGCCACGCTTTCATCAAGCTTCACCTGCATGCAAAACATCGTAACGACCGTGACGTTTTTTTTCTCATTGTAAAGTTTGGACTTGGACATTCTCAGCATCCAGCAACAGGATGCCAGATTCTAATCTAAGCCCAGAAGTCTGCTGTCCCCTCGATAGAAAAAGTGTATTTCAAAGATCTTGGAGAAGGCCTGGATTTGATCAAGGTGTCTGATCAAGATAAAGCTCATGGAGGAAGACACTCACCTGCTCCATCTGCCATGTCTGATCCGGATTTGGAGCAGAAGAGGACATCTGCGTGGTTGATGATGAATTCCACCACAGCCGACTGCGTCTGCAGTTCCATGCAGGCGGCTCTTCCGCTGGCGCAGGCAGACTCGTTCTGCTGTGATCTGTAGAAAAGGCAGATTTTAGCAGTCATTTATCCAAGATCCAAGTTTCCCCAAGTCTGGATTGTTGCAGCCAAAAGCTGTCAAATTGGGCTCCGGAGGCTTCCGCGGTGATGCCGCTGAAGAAATTCTCCTGGATGGTCAAGGACACACCAGTCCCATCTAAACAAGAGGGCAGAAATTGTCATCTAGAAATTGTGCCCGTGCGGTTGGAGAACAGCCCAGGCTCTTGCTCTGCCGTCAGCCACTTACTACAGTGTACAGGAGAAGAACACATTCGATGGAGAAAAAGGTAGATTGCATTTTTTGCCGGAGAACAGATCCAAGCAGTGTGTTGAAATGGAGAAAGAAGTTGACCTTAAGAGGTTTGGAGCCCACACAATCGCTAAGTTCTTAGCGTGCATGTTTGTCACGGAACAGTTCCCGGCTAGACGAGCCAAGTGTCTTCTCAGGTATTCCAGTGTCCTGGAAAATCAGAGAGGCAAATATTCAGCACCAATGAGCACGCGGTGCTGTGGTTCACAGAGCAAAGCCTCAATGCATGTTATTGCTACTGTCACTGAAGATGAAGTAGATCCAACTTGACTAAGTGCCACACTGTGGCACCAAGCCCCAGCACAGCACAGCTGCAGCCACCAGCTGCACCAACTGTGCCCCCGTGCCCAGGAACCGACCCAATAAATTAACCCCGTGTAGCCTTAAACTGCTTCAACATACGCAGGCATCATGTTGCCAGCATGAGACAAGCCTGGAATCACACCACTGCCCTCTGAAGTGCAGCATGGCTGAGCTCAACAGAGTGAGGGTAGCACTGACCTGTAGTGAGGAGCGGGCAGCTGCTGGATGACGTCCTGCATTCTGACCAGCTGCTCCTCATCTGTAGCGGCACCAACAGCCTCCTGGAATAGTGCAGAAAGGGACTGAGACACAAATCAGGCTAGATACCTGCCACAGGGTCGGGAACTATGGGGACAGCGTGCTGTTGGTCTGCGCCGAGACAGATTTTACGCCTTCCAGGAGGCATCTGGGGAACATAGCGGCACGCAGCTGGTGCCATCAAGGCCAAGGAGTCCAAGCAGCGGGCCGGTTTACAGCCTGATTGCGCAGCTCAGCTCCTCAAGCTTCAAGTGCACTTTGCTATCAATCCCACTCCCATTCTATAAATACTTGGGGAATAGAAAAACAAAACAAAAGAAAAAACAAAAAACATGAATTCTCTCAAGCTTTGTGAATATGGAAATAACCGCCTCCTGGGACCACCGAAAATGGCATCCATATGATGCATGATGTGGCAAAGACATATGAGTAAACCCCACGGGGCTAACAGAAAAAGGGCCTCAGAGCTGGGGCACTGCTGCAGCCATCTCCCAAGAGGCCCAGGGAAGAGGTAAAGGAAAGACGTTGCCTTGTGCTTACCGAGAACTTGTCATACAGCTGGTCGGTCAGCAGAGGGTTCGGGAGCTCCCTGAAGTACATTTTGCAGACGGAGCTCACGCTGTGAGTGTCGCGGATGGTTAGCTCAGGAATCTGCTCAGACTCAAATTCTTGGCTGGAGAGAAGGACACAAAAACGGGCGGGGGGGTTGAGAAAGAGGAAAACAAGTCAAAAGCCACACCAAATATAATCAAGCATTGGAAGGGCTTCCCGATTAACAGGAGAAAATGAACACTCAGTCACCAGCACCACACGAGCCATGCTGGATGAGATGTTTCCAAAAGGAGACCTTTTCGTTTTGCTAAGGCATTTCCCGTGACTCTGACAACTGGCTGCCTAGTCTACAATCCTAAGCCAGGAGCCCGGAGCAGCAAGGAGGAGTGTGGGCTGCTCCAAAGGGCTCTGCAAACAGGAGGAAACGGGAATGAGAGCTGGCAGCGGTGACACCGCAGTCCCCCACAGCCTTCCAGTGCTCCGAAGGACAGAAGGAGAACTTCCTGCTCCAGCAAGTCTGCTGAACGCCCCGTGTTCCTATCAAACAGTGACAAGCCTGGCGCACCACTGCTGAGCGCACGCTGCCTGCACAGAGCTGCCCCACGGCGCAGGCCTCTGAGCACCCACAACAGGGCACGCGCCCCTACTGACCGCTGTGTCAGTCGCAGCACTCTTACCGCAGTCTCTGGATGTTGGACGCGACGCCGGACAGCCGGTATATCCCTTGCACTACGCCGTGCTGCTCAATGAACTCGGCGCAGCTCTGGAGGACCTGGGGGACTAAAGAACACGTGCCAGCGGTTACTTGAGCTCCTCATTCAAGTACTGGTTCAGGCTGTGCTCCTGTCAAATCTCATCCACTAAGCCCAGCCAGGCTACTGCTTAGTTCTTCCTTACAGAAGAAAGCTGTCCAAGACGAGGAAACTGGACAGACGTGTTCCTTGCATTCAAGAAGTGTAAGGACCTAGGAATCAGCCTGGAGAAAGTAATTCTGGGGAAGCCGGAGACACTGCAAGTCCCACCACAGCTCCCATGGGAATGAAAGGAGGTGGGAAATCTCATGTCCAGGAGAGCAGGGAAACATATGCAGGACACTCTCCTTGGCCAAAAGGCTTCCCTTCTTTTCAGGCTAGCGTGGGATTGGCTTACAGGCTTTGGTTTAAGCAAATACAAACGTGCTTGTCTCTTAAGAGCATTAGCCTCAGTTTATCTTTCAGCCATCAACTTCCATTACACGTTTCTCCACCGGTACCAACCTGCCCCTTTGCTAGATATGACCTCCCTTTCATCTTTAGATGCCCAACAGAGGAAGATCTCAGGAACGGGCTGTCCCTTACCATCGCGACCAGAGTGGAGAAGATGCTCTCCCAGGTCACAGCCAAACACCCTTTCCTTCTCCACCTCCCGCTCTTTCGGTTTCTTTGGGCGGGCCTTCACCAAGGAACGAAGGAAGGTGACGAGCTTGCCGCGTTTCTTTGGCACTGCACAACAGGAAGAAACCAGTTCATTTCAGGTTTGGCTCAGTTGGACGAGGCCGAGCATAACACATTCTACAGAGCACGTCAAAACGGGAAGAACATTAACAAGTACATAGAAAAACGGATTTTCTCCCATCCCTGCAGGAGGAGCCCAAGGCCAGGTTGGATGGGGCCCTGGGCAGTGGGGTCTAGTCTCACATTAGATGTGGAGGTTGGTTGGCAGCCCAGCCTGAGGCAGGGGGGTTGGAACTTGATGATCCTTGAGCTCCCTTCCATCCCAAGCCATACTAGGAGGATTCTATGATTTCCCCAAGTCCACTCATAAACACGGGAGGATCGGGCCAAATCTCTGCGCGTTCCGATGGAGTTTAATGCACTCCTCTTGCTTGGCTTGCTCAACTTGAGGATTAAGGATCCTCTTGAAAAGTCACGTTCTGATCAAGCATATCACTAGCACAACCAGGCCTCTAGCTGTCCACCAGGGACACTGGCTGTTCTCAACCTCGTACTGACTCGCAGAAGAACTGCCTTTGCCCTCCTTCATTCTCATTGCCTACAAAACACCAGCCATATGCCCCATGATATGCCTGAAGGATCATCAGCACAGACTATAACACGGGATGGATAAAGGAGGTATTAAACACAGAACACACCCAAAAAGAGACGCCATTTTGCTTCCCTGCACCATCAAATGTAACATCTGTACCTGGCTTTGGCACTGAACTGAGGAGAGACTCCGGAATTTTTCCATTGATGAGCTCCACGCACTCACTTGGGAAAAATCCAACCTGTAACAAGAAAAAAAAGAGAGGTGCACTACTGAAGGCAGCATTTCTCAGGCCTGAACTGTTCAACCAAAAGCCACCTAACATTTTCCTCGGAACGTGCTTGCCTGACGCTCCGTAAGACTATCCAACAAAAAGTGGCCTGCATAAAAGTAATAATTATTCAACATTTGCAGCCAAAAGACCTACAAAACAAATAATTGCTTCTGTAGAAGATGTAGAAGAAGAAAGTTCTTGCTGACTGAGATGCAGCTGCAATAATCCCCAGCTCCGAGCTACCCAGCGTTCTGCAGCCAGCAGCAGCAACAAGCACGCGGAGGGTCTGTTACCCTACCTCAGCTGACAGGCAGTAACTTCCTAAAAGACACTAACTTCACGTTCTGCATGGGTGCAAGCAAAATACTCTGAGACACTGAAACACTGTCTTAGCTGCTGCATTTCCAAAGGTGGGGTTCAGTGGCCGTGACCTGATGCATATTGTGAAGGCTCTTGCTTCTAAGTGAATTGAGGAGACAGTTTCCTACAAAGACCATCTCTGACACCGACACAGGGAAAATGTTTACATCCATGAGCCATCCTGTGCAGGCAGCGCAGCTCTTAGCCGAGATTCCCGACCTGACCGAAGTTGCTCTCTCAAGTCTGAAGCTTGTGCCTACCTGAAAGCCATGCTTGCCTCTCCACCAGGGGGTCAGCTCCTTTGGTGGCATATCAGTAACGCACACGATGTCTCCCACCTGCAAAAGACTGCAACCTCACCAAACATTCTGAAGGTATCTGAGAATATTCCTGATGCGTTCACACCTTATACTCTCCTGTACATGACAACTAGGAACGCCCTTAACTGCTTACCTCAAAGGAGAGTTCATCCGGTGCCTGGGCAACGTATCTCTTAAGAACATGGGCAGCAGCAACAGCTGGAATATTTACAGGAGACTCCTCGTGGATCAGCAGGGGCTTCCCATTGTTCTCAGTCTGAAACAGAGAGCACAGGCCATGGTGAGGAGCTGAGGACAAACGAGGACAATTTCAGAGCAAGGAGCACATCTGCAGAGAAAGATCCTTATCATGAGTGCTTAACAAGAAACTGCAAGTCTAATAACAGCTGTTTCTCTTCCTGGTGTGCAGCAGTATGGCCAGGCAATGTAAAGATGCGTCTCTCTCTACCCAGACTAAGAGGACAAACACCCCAACCGAGAGGACTCCTGGAGTTTTATAAACTTGCCACGCTTGCAGTACTGTCTTGCCAAAGAGGAGCGTAAGAGTCTGCTTGCTTCCTGTAACCTATTGCTTGGAGACCTCAGCCATGGACTGGACACAGGAGCTGGTCCACTGACCCAATCCTTGGCTCACTACAAGTGCCTGCTTCCCTTAACTTACTGAATATGAGAACTTGGTCTTTGGGTGACAAAATCCAAGCAGGATGGGGAAAAAGCTTCTGCATGTTTATAACGCTCGATCTGATTCTGTCGGTACTATAACGTCCACGGCCATCTAGATGCTCGTAGCAAGGACATGAAGCTTTTCAGGCAGCTTTTCAGTGACACCGATAGAGCTGGAAGGATTCTCCCTCTCTTGAAAAGCAGGAGAGCTCATCTGCAGCTCACTCTGCCGGCTCAAGTCAGCAGAACAAAGACCAATCAGAGCTTCATACTCTACCTCCATTTGTGCCAGGTCAGGCCCACAGCTGATCTCGCTGCACGCGATGCCCATCACAGCAGGCACGACAAGCTGGAACTGAAAAGAAACACACTTCTATTTTCTCTGTTCACACACCACGGTATGGAGAGACTTCTTCAGAACTACCCTCAGTTACCCACTGGCATAGGCAGGTGTTCTAGAAACAACCACTTTGTTCAGTCACTTCAAACGAGACAGCCTATTACGCAGCAGTTTACCAAGTCGCTATCCCTCTGCTAGCAGATGGGGACTCCGGCACAAAGCAGCAGATGCGCTTGCTCAGAGCACTCCGACAGCACAGTAGCAGGGCAGTGAGAGGAGTCACTGCTGGGGGTGGATCTGCTCCCTAGCGCCCGGCTCCCACCAGTTCACCTCCAGCGCCGGCCGCAGCCTTCCACACGGATTTCCTCTGCTTGCATCTCTGCTGTGCTCCCCACAGCTGTTGTGCTCCCCACAGCTGTCGTGCGCACACGCAGCCGAAGCACGCATGCTCATGGTCACGTTGTGCAGCCCTGCACAAACCGGGACTAGGACTCCTTGCCTAAGGGATTGGTTTCCTAAAGACTAGCTGGTCACAGCATCACAGACAGCATCCTTCTGAGGGCTGAGCTGGAGGGAAAGTGGAATAACTCTACACGTGACCAGTGTCCTGTCAAGGCTGGATGAGGCTGTGTTACTAAACACGGTGCGACGCAGGCTGCAAAACCACATGGGGGGGACAACGTGTGGCACATACCAGGCAAGAGATCAGAACAAGTTCCTTGAAGCCGCAGCCGTTTCTTGTCACTTTGCTCTGTTCTTCCGCGAGCAAAAGCTGCATCAAAGGAGAAGGCAGAGGGCGGGGAGAGGAGAGAGAAAGAGCTGATCAGTGAGCTTGCACAATTTAACAAAGAAGACAAGGAAAAAGCCCTGAGACAAATGCCACCTCTATGCTTTGGAATGTAGCTACTGAGTGAAAATTATGTCTGATGGTCAAGAGTAAGCAGCATGACACTACCAGCTCCGCCAGCCAGCAGCTTTCAACACCTCACTGTCCACCTGTCTATCTCACACTGTCTCAGCTTACCTACAAGATGCTGCACAAGACGGTGTGAAAACGAAGGTACTCAGTCGATGCACAAGTGCAACAAGCTAGCTACTCAGTCAGAGCTCAAGCGCTCCAATGAAGGGACGCAGCAGGCACTGCTCCTCCCCTCATTCTAGCTGCTTATGACATCACTAAGGGCCACCAGGCTGCTCCACCATGACAGACAAGGTGGGGAAGCAAGACCACGTCACAAGACCAGAAGATTCCAACACTCCAACATTCTAGAATCAGAGGGCGGTTGGAATTCTACCTCAGCCAAATCCTGGAGAAGCTGGCACGGGGTCATCATGACCAAAGCGCAGGACCCGGCGCTTGCTCTTGTTGAGCCTCGTACAACCGGCCTCAGGCCATCCTTCTGCAGGGCCTTCCTACCCTCGGGCAGATGGACACTTCCTCCCAGCAGCATACCTTGCAGTGCAGGGCCTACATAAAATCCACACTAGAGTCCTTTGTTTCATTCAAGAGCACGTTACAGCACGTATCTATTTCACTGTAAGGAAATCAAGGAAGAGACGGGAGAAACACAGAACTGCTACGAGACTGCTATATACATTTCTTTCCCAAGTGGATTTTTGCCTTTTTGCTTCCAGGATGACCTCATTTTGTTCTCCCCTTCTTGTGGGGAAGCTGCCTCCAGTGCCTGAGGTTCAGGAGACAGCATGAAACACGACACTAAGACAAACGCTTGTCGTGGGCGAGGGGTGGCTGTGCTTTGCCAGGCATACGGCGGGGCAGTAAGTGCCACACGGCAGCCCCAAGCCAAGCCCTGCATTCAGTCACTGTGGCCACAGCTGGTGCATCGCTGCCAGAACGTATCCCAGGATACAGGTGGACGCAGGCACTCCTGCTCCTTCTGCAAAGCCATCCTCTGCAGAGCCCATTAGGTGCTGCTCAGTGCTATGCCAACCAGGCTCCCGTTTACTGCAGCCCTGGGATAAACACGCGTGTACTCTTCTGTGCAGCAGTGAGCTCCAGGGATGAAGCACGGAGGGTAAGCCAACAGAATCTACTGCTGACTCCATCAGCTCCTTCTTCTACCAACCATGGGCAAACACTGTGAGACAGAACATAAGGGGAAAAGCACTTCTGCTCACACGCCTGCAATGGAATTCAAAACAGCTATTGCAAGAAGAGCTCGTAGGGTAAACCTAGCCTCAGAGACACAAACACACCAGGTTCCAGGAAATAGCATGGCACATTGTTGATGAAACGCTGCTTCGTTGCTTGGAGAGCACGCAGCATGCCGCTTTGACAGGCACAGCAGTGCTGCGACGTCCAAGCTGGGCACCAAAACCTCTCCAGCATCCCTGGCCAACGCTGCCAGGGAAATGCAACACCTGCATCCCTATCTGGCTTACGGCACACACACTGGGGGGCTGCCTTAGTCTCAGGTGGGAGGGATTTTTCTTCAGAGTATCTGGTATGATGCTATGTTTGGGTTCTAGGAGAAAAATCACACTGAGAACACCCTGATCTTTATAGTTTCTGACAAGCAAACTTGCACAGAGCCAAGGCCATTCTCAGCAAAGCTCTCAACAAGGAGCTGGGAGGGAACTGAATTAAGACAGCTAACGTAAACTGGCCAAAGGGATATTCCATACTATATGCCATCAAGTGGAAGGAGTTTTGAAGGGGATGAGAGTACATCTCACTCTCTTTTATTGCTTGGCGGCTAACTGGACAGTGGTTGGCGGGTGGTGAGCCATTGCTTGTACATCACTTGCAATACATTCATATATATATATTCAGAACTACTTTTATCTCAAAAACATGAGTTTTACTTCTCTTTTTCCACCCAACACTCTCCCCCATCCCACGGGGAACAGGGGAGTGGGCAAAGGACTGCGTGGTGCTGAGCCACCCGCCGGCTTCAACCACAACAGGGCCGCAGGGCAATGGGAGCAAGCACAGAAATAAAACACAGAAACTCGCTGTTCCTTGGGCTCGTGGCTGCCACAAAGCTCGTGTTTTAGTGATGCAGAGTACTGTATCTCCAGCTATTGTGTGTCTTGTTAACCACAAGCTCAGCTATGAGCTGTCACCACAAGCAAAAGATAAACGTAAACAAAGGCTTATATCCACACGTACCAATCTGGGTGTGAGCAATAAAAGCCCATTGGGCCATGGACAAGGCAGGCAGCACATAGGCAGGAAACAGGAAGGAGTTGAACTCCAGCTCTCCTACACAAAAGAAAGGGAGAGCACCACGGGAGGAGTTACGACACAGCTTCAGAGCTTACAGAGCCCTGAGATTTCCAAAGAACGGTGCCAGGGTAACTCTCACCATTCCCATGCAGGGGTCTTCCCAGACACTTCAGCTGCTGACTTCCACTTCCTCTGTCATGTGTAGAAAGTCCAGGTGACAAATGCTCATTTCGTCTGGGTAACGCTTCCATGGTCATGACTGAAAAAAAAAAAAAAAAAAAAAGCATGCAACCCCATAAAATGCACCTTTCTGCTCTTTCTGTCAGCACGACATCTAAGATGAGCATTACACGTCCCTGCTACTGATTGAAAATTCATCCAAGCCTATGTTCCACACAGCTTCATCTCAGTGCCAAAAAGAAACACGTAAACAGATGTTCAGAGGATTCTTTGTGCAGATAAAAGTGCAGGGTGCATATGTATTCTCTTCAGTAATAAATATTAGTTTAGAATCCAAAGGTAACTTTTCAAGAAGCAGTATGAAAGAAAGGTCAGTCAAAAGGAAATACGTGATTTTCATCTATTTTCATCTAAAAAATCCTTGCTAAACCTCTTCCCATCAAAAAGAAAGCATGCTGGGCATTCTTAGCAGCAGCTCAGAGGACATCTTGCACCACAAAATGCAGCACATGCTTTTTGCTCACAGGCCCCTCATGTCTCTAATTTGTGTCAGATTCACTCAAAATGACCACGTGGACCAGAACAGCCATTTGGTTCTGCTGAGGTAGGAACCCACTGCTGGGATGTCCCACAGTCCCGTTTCCCCGCTACTTCCAGCCCTGGGGGGAAAAGGAAGAGCAACTGACTTCACCTACCCAGACTTCTGCATGGTCTCACATCACACAGAGAAGCATGGTGGAGAGCTCTGGCAGCTGAAGAAATCAAGGTTGCCTCTAAGATCCTGCTTTAAATCCACATGACTTACTGCCCATAAGATGTGAAAGACAAGGTTAAGGTCCATCCAATCCCTGTGGATGTGGCTGCCTGCAAAGACAACAGTTGCCTGCTCTTCAGCAGGGTGATGCTCACCCAGCAAAGCACTCACCAGCACATGTCTTTCAGAGAAACATAGAATTAGCAAGCTTGGAAAAGATCTCCAAGATCATCCGGTCCAACCATCCACCTTCCACCAACATTTCCCACTAAGCCACGTCCCTCACGACAACATCTAATGTTTCTTGAACACCTGCAGGGATGGTAACTCTATCACCTGTCTGGGCAGCCCGTTTTTCTTAACATCCAACCTCAATCTCCCCTCATGCAACTTCAGGCCACTCCCTCCAGTCCTATTATCACTTACACAGGAGAGGAGGACAACGCCCACCTCAACATAACCTCTCTTCAGCTAGTTGTAGAGAGTGAGGAGGTCTTCCCTGCGCCTCCTCTTCTCCAGACTAAATAATCACAGTTCCCTCAGCCGCTCCCCATAAGACTTGTGCTCTAGATGCCCTGCAGCTTCACTGCTCTTCTCTGGACACATTTAAGGCTTTCACTGTCCTTCCTGTAGTGAGGCACCCAGAACTGAACAAAGTACTCAAGGTGAGGACTCACCAGTGCTGAGCACAGGAGGATGATCGCTTCCCTGCTCCTGCTGGCTCCAGTTCTTTGCATTGCACTTCCAATCTAAACCGTTCCTTCTGCAGTAGCGCTTGCATCCTCACTTAGGGCTGGAGCTCAAGAGGTCAACACAACAGAAAGAACACAACGTGCAACTGGAAGACATGACTCCAAGCTCACAAGAGTCAACTCTCTGACCTTGGGCACAACTCACAAACCATGAGCCAGGCCTTGCCAACTTGGCAGATCTGAGCATGCCAGAGGGGATCAGATCACAAAGTGTCCATTTCAATTGCAGCTTCATGTAGGAAAGAAAACCAGCTAACAGGCGTGAATGAATTCACTCACAAGCTGCACAATGAGTCTGTTCTTCATTAAAAAAACCACATGGATTCCTAATCCAAAAAGAGAACGGCAAGAGTTAATACCGATGGAAGAGGTTCCTGGTCCGAAGCCTCATCCTCTTACCAAACTCTCCTTGCCTCGTACTCTTCCCCAACTCCCATGCGATGCCCACAGGCTTAAATTCAGACCTCAAATTCATAGGACTACTGTATAATCAATGAAAATTATATAAAGGAATTTTATATAA
Organism: Phasianus colchicus; assembly: GCF_987193195.1. Classification (NCBI taxonomy): domain Eukaryota; kingdom Metazoa; phylum Chordata; class Aves; order Galliformes; family Phasianidae; genus Phasianus; species Phasianus colchicus. Next base: position 19,593,236 of record NC_143450.1, on the reverse strand, counting down.
TCAAATAATATTAAGATGTTATAATAATGAAATCAGCAAGAGAGTTAGGCACAGCAAGACAAAGAGAATAAATAGGATGCTTACCCGTGTCGTGGGCTCGCTCAGGAAAGACCAGTGGAGTGGATCTTCCGAAGAGAGAGAGATCCTTCCCCACTGGTAGATTGTATTATATTGTATTATTTTGCATTCCGATATCATAGTTAGTAAAATAAGTTTACCTCCATAGATTGTTGCCGCTGTTTTTTTCCTTTTCCCCCTTCCTTCCCATTTTGTGGGGCCAGGCCGGGGGTGGGGAGGGCAGGCGCCTACTGCCCCCTGTCACGGGCATAAACTGATCTAGTTAATTCCATGACACTCATCAAACCAGATTGTCTCAGTCGAAGGATGGTATGCTATCGCTCTCCACTTGCTCGGGTTGCCCTTGCTGGACCCATCTGTATACCAGGCATCTTCAGGGATAGGATATTTCCTCTCCTGAACGGGACTCTTCTCTGGTGGAGCGACCAGTGTTTCTTTTGGTGCATCACAATGATAGGTCACTGGGCCTAGGATCTTCTGAAGCTCTTCTTTTAAGGATGATGAAGACAGACTGCTCCTTTGGCTGAGGGAAGTGACCCATCATGCCACTGTTTGTGCTTGGGCCACCCCTGTCTTAGGAAGGTGGGTCAGATCTTTCACCCACCCCTGAATCTGCAGAGTGGTCTTCACTATAACTTCAGCCGTCTGGGTTATTGGCTCTACTGCCTGTAATGCTGAATAGGCAGCCAATAACTGTTTTTCAATCATATTATATCTTTCTTTTGCTCCATGCCAGACCTGAAACCAAAAACCAATGGGGGTCCGAACAGAACTCTGGCGTTGCCACAGGCCCCAACCAAATCCATCTTGAGTAACGTGGACATCCAACTCAGCTGGGAGGGTAGGATCGAATATACCCAATGCCTGGGCTTGCTGTAAAATTAGGTCTCTCATCCCTGCTGAGAATTTGACCAGATCCGGACCATCAAAGGCATCTTCATAAATCGCTTCCCTTACACCTAATTCACAGATGTAATTTTGAAGGTTTTCCATGGAGGACCACATCCCTGTATGTAAAGGAATATCAGATTGATTGGGCCATACCATACAGCAGGCCGCCATTAACCATTCTATTATAGAATGGTTTTCATCATTGTATTGATTACCTGCATATAATCTCTGTCTAAGAGCAGGATGGACGGTCATTGTGGCCAATTTGGCTATTTCTGGGCCATTCATCAGAACACTTTCTGCCCCAGAATCCCATAGTCCAAGCTGGCACACTTTCTCTAGCTTTCTGCTTAAATCGTTGGACTAAGTCCATCAGTTCTGTTGCTGTGTACGGTCGGGCTGTTACATGCAAGTGGGTTTGAACGGGGGGCCACTGATCAGGCGGCACCCCCGCCGATCTGTCCTGTACCTTTTTTGTTTTTTGAGTTATAACAGGACGGACTTCTAGTGCATCCGTCAAAATTGGAGATTCAAGATCAGATTTAGATTGTTTATTTTCCTGATCAACACAGTCCGTTGATTCAGGAGCCTGGTCATTGTTTATTGAAATATTACAGACTTGACCTATTGGAAGATGTAGAATTGGGTTTTTTCCTGTTAATATGCCAAGTTCCTGTTCTAACTTTTCAATATGATCTTTTAAAAGTTCATTTTCGTTCACTAAAGTATTATTCCTTATTTCAGCATTATTTAAAGCATTTAACAGTGGCCATGCCACTGTAGAAGCAGCTAATTGTCTTTCTCTTGTGACTAACGTATCATTGCCTAGTCCCGGAAAGTCATCTGCTAGGCGATATGGGGAAACATTTCCCACAACACGTAGAGGACCCCATTTTTCAATGATAGTTGACAATTCATAATAAGGGGATCCCGCAAATCCTGGCATCTGCCCTGGAATTATTTTATCTAGGGGGGTAGTGTCCTCCCCCTTGAACATTTACAGAAATTCCAAAGAAAGGACATAGTGTAAGTTTTAGTATATTCGGCTTGCCTGCCTGGCTCACCAAGTGTATAATCAATGAAAATTATATAAAGGAATTTTATATAATCAAACAATATTAAGATGTTATAATAATGAAATCAGCAAGAGAGTTAGGCACACCAAGACAAAGAGAATACATAGGATGCTTACACATGTCGTGGGCTCGCTCAGGAAAGACCAGTGGAGAGAATCTTCCAAAGAGAGAGAGAGATCCTACCCACTGGTAGTCAGCTCTTAAATGGGTCTAGGAGAGGTGGAGCCATGCTCCACCCCTTCCTGCAGCACAGGTGAATTCCTTTCACCTGTGCTCCCAGGGCTGACTCATTGCTCGCCTCAGGTGATAAATCAGAGGTTCAGGCCGTGACTCAGCAGTTCCCATACAGACTCCTTTCACAGGACTCAGTCAAAAAGGATGTCACACTTGTTCCACACACTCAAACTGACTGAGCAGTGGTATCACAGTCACTTAAAACACACAGAAGCATCCAAACCCAAGCATGCACATTCCCTCCTGTGTTACTAGTGCCCACAGCTCACCTTCACACCTCTGGGGATTTCTGGCGTTTTACACTGATGCAGCCTCACTATAGCTCCATGGGTGTCACACAAGGCCTGCAGGACCTCTTTCTCCACAAACCCCATCTGCAGGCACTGGTTCATAAGGCTCACCACCCACCCTCCTGAGCAAAAGCAAGCACTAAGAATGAGAGCAAAGTGCACTGGATTTGACCTGGCCTGGTCCCCAAGCCTCAGTCCTGCCAGACATACCCCGGTGCGTAGACTCATCCCCAACATCTGACTGGACATTGTCATTCTGCAAACGCCCCATCCCAGCAGCAAGGGATCAAAGCATTGGGACAGCTGAAACAAAAATGTCATGAAAGTTTCCTATTAGCACTGATCAAGAACACGTCTACCCCTGAGCAACAGGATGGGAGACAAACAGCAGAAGACAACCAACCTGCAGAACCCGCTCCGTTGGGGTTGGTCCAGATGTTTGTATGCTCCCTTCCATGGCCCAGGCCAAGCTTGCTGAGCTGCTCCTCCTTTGTGCAGGGGGAGAGCGGCGCAGATGCTACGTGGTGGCTATGCACAGCATGCCTTTGACTTGATTCTCCTCTCTCCATCTTCCAGTAGCAAGCAGCATTTCCAATCTCTCCTTGCAAAAAATCACCTAGGTAAAAAAGAACTGGCAATCTTGCTTTTAAAGTTTCCTTATTTATACAACTTGATGCTTTAAAGCACAAGCTCACCTAGCAATCACCTACCTTAGACAAGCCCAACCTGCAAGGAAAAGTTATTCTTCTGTGTCTGCAGACTTTGCACACATTTCCAGGTGCAGTAGTCAGCCCAGTTCTCAGCACAGCTTTACCAACCACAGAAACCCAGTTTACGCCCGCCGTGCTTTTCTCTCATCTGAAACGCTGCATTGCTGCAAGAAGCAATGAATAAAATCACAGAATCACAAAACTGGGGTTGCAAGGGAGCTCCAGAGATCACTGAGCCCAAGCCCCCTGCAAAACGGGCTCCCTAGAGTAGGCAGCACAGGAAGGGTGCCCAGGAGGGCCTGGAATATCTCCAGAGAAGGAGAATCCACAGCCTCCCTGGGCAGCCCGTTCCAGCGCTCCGTCATCCTCGCCGTGAAGAAGTTCCTTTGCATTTTGGTGCAGAACTTCCTGTGCTCCAGTTTATGGCCATTTCCCCTTCTTCTGTCACCACAGATCGCTGAAAAGATTGCAGCCGTGTCCTTTTGACTCCCACATCTAAGATATTTATAAGCGTTGTTGGAAATAGCCAAATAGTTTTGCAGGACGGTTCTCTGATCTTTGTATCTATCTTTATTCCCAATTGCAATGGCGGGCCTCCTGCAAGCAGGAGAGCGCAGAGAAAACAGTGTTACATCTTTTATCCCCTACTGCCCGACCCTTATCTCTTTCTCCCCGGCTCCTCACTGGCTGAGTACTGCAGGTTCACACTCTTTCGCAACGCTTCACTAATCGTACCAATACCAAGTAAACACAAATCCTTACCACCCAACCACAAATATCTTAATTGGTCGACTGCCTTCTAACAACTGCTTTCTTAACAAACATCTGGTCGTAACTTTTGGATGTCTGCTTTACAACATAGACATAACCTCTTAACTGCTTCATTACCCCCCAGCATTTGTGCCCTTTGCACTGGGTCATTGTTCAGGTCATCCGTCTGTCCTTGCTTAGAGATAAGCTTGGAAGGAGGACAGGGGGCAGTATCTTGGAGCCTGCCTACGGCATCCTAACGTTCCCACAGAGTGGGACAGTTCTGCTTTGTGTAAAGGCCCCGACTCCTTGAGAGTTTGTTCAGTGGACTTCACTTCTGCTGGCCTAATGAACAACCTTACAGTACGTTTCCCAGGTCAGAATACTATACCCACATTGTTTAGAACATTTAAAGTCTGTTGCAGCTTTGGGAGAAAGAATCGGTCACGTAATTCGGTAACTATGTCTCTAAAATATGTTACCTATAATGCATATGGTAATCTTCCTGTCCACGTCAGCTATTTCTAAGGATATGTGACAGCTTCATTCTTTAGATCAATTGCCCTTTGTCAATGTTCAGTGCAGAAACAACACTTTCACTTTCCACAGTATACGGTATTCTTACTTTGCACATCAGCTATTTCTAAGGACGTGCTACAGCTCACTTCTTTAGATCAACTGCCCCTTTCAATATCCAATGCAGAAACACCACTTTCACTTTCCACAGCATTTACCAGAACCACAGAACGGCAGGGGGGCTGAAAAGGACCACAACGATCATCCAGCTCCCCAGAACCCCCACACCCCCTCGCAGCCGCCTACAGCCTCAGATCTCGCTAGATCCCCCCCCGTCGCCTCCCTGCAGCTTCCTGGAGCCCCGCACGGCCCCCCTCCCCGTCCCGGGACCGTTCTCCCGCACACCTCCGGCACAGCTGTCCTCAGCACTCGCTCCCGTCGCGCCGCGGCTTCCCTCTCGGTGCTGCCCGGACAGCTCCGGCTGCCGCCGCGCCGTCCTGCGCGGCGGCCCAGGCGGCAGGAGCGGCGCTCTGCGAGGAGAGCCGCGCCTCCGACAGCCGGCTCCCAACGCTCGCTCCCGCGCACGGCGGCTCGGCCAACGGCAGCCGGCGGAGCTACCGCGGACCAAGGAGACCCCGGGGGCGGGGCGCCGCCGCCGCTGCCCAATCAGAGGCAGGGGGCGGGGCAAGGGAGATGCTGCTCAAGGTGAGCTCCTCCTGCCGCAGCGTGATGACGACAGGTCTGCACGGCCAGCTCCTAGGTCGGGAGCCAGGAATGGACACGGCAGGAGGAGAGAGGCGTTAGGGAGCAGCCGAGGCTTCGAAATGCAGCAAAAAGCCCTGAAAAGCATCACAAAGCCACAGCCAGGAAGCTCGGGATTATCACGAGCAGCATCCCGGATGCTAAACATCATTTGCTACCATACCAGATGGTAGCTGAGCTCTCGCTGCAGACGTCCCAAAGCCAGACAGAACGGGAACAAACCCAGAGCTCTGCTGCGCGCACCCCACAGCCATCGCGTTGCAAGCTGGCGTGCCTTGCTCTTCGTTGCATTCGTCCCAGTCTCTGTGAACGAAGACTCGGAAGGCAGTCAAGGCGTTGATTGAGCACCAGCGTGCTTTTATTATTATGTAAAAGACAGGAGGGCGTGAGAGGTCCAGGGTAAAGATGGGACTCATCCTCTCTTGTCACGGAGAGAGTGGCTCAGAGCTCTCAGTGCTGCTGCCCGGTGCCTGGGGCTGGAGGCCTGATTCTAAGTCCCCCTCCAAGAGGCTCGGCTTCTCCTCAGCGACGCTGACCTGCTCCTGCGTGGAGGTGCTGCTGTCGGGGCACTCGGACTGTGCTTGGGCTGGGCTGCACTGCAAAGGCACTGGGTCACAGTCCAGGCTGGTGACTGTGGTGTCCAGCAGGCTCAGGTCAGCATCTTCAGCACAGCCGGGAGAAATGAGGGCGTGAACTTGGATGAGCTCCTTCTCTCCATCGCTGTTGTTGTGTGGAAGGCTGTCATCTGAACCACAGTGACTCGTGCTTCCTAAGAGCCCTCCATCGATGGAAGCACACAGCGCACCATCGCTACTTGCCCCGGCTCTTCTGGGTAGACAAGGGCTCGATTCACCTAGGAAGGATACACAGGGGTTAGTGTCAAACTTTCACAAGCTGAATTATGAAAGTGGCTCTTGATCAGGGGTGATCTGAAGATGCTAGGTATAGGTTGGAACGCTAGGAGGAGATACAAGTCCACTTGTATTGCATGAATTCTATGTCGCTGAAAAGCAAGGCTTTGAAAGCTGGATTCGCACCCTTACCTGCCGGCACCACGACTTCTGTCTCTGAGGGCTCCCTGGGACTGCACTGCAGTCGGCGTTTGGCCACAGAGGATGGTTTCCGCAGGCTGAAGCAGAAACACCAACTGCCAGCTGGTGATTCCTTCGTCTTGCTGGGTGGACGTTGTCTGGAGAGAGAAAACAGTGACTGGTGTGAGTCGTGCGTGGTGCGGGGTGAGGGAAGAGCTGCACTGAGCTCTTGCCAACAGTTGCTTGTTCCTGGCACCGCCTGGTTTCTGCTGAAGCACAGCTTAGAAACTCACTCTCTTTCAAGCAGTTGAGGATGGTTCCACTCCTATAGCTCAGCCCTGAAGTCTTGCTGGCTAAATTCCCCTCAACTGTGTCAAGCAAGATGCAGAGCACGTGAGCAAAGGCTCCGCGGCTGTACAGGACAGCATCTAAGGGATGGCTCTTCTGGAGCCGGCAGGCGTAACTGCTTTCTGAGGAACCGTGCAGCCATAAAGGAAATTCAAAAGCACCTCTGACTCTGACATCAACACCTCATCGGCCCCATCTCACCGCCAAGTTTAGTTTCTAGTGCCAGCAGGTCTGACCAGCAGCTCTGCTTAGAGGAGAACCGGAACTGGTTTCAGGCATGTGGCCCCGACAGCTGGAAAACCCCAACGTTTCAAGGTAGAGCCAGCTCAGGCCAGGGTAGACGTCAGCATGGCTTTATACATCTCGTGACTGCGTGCCCAGCAAGGAAGGAATGGCAGCCTCGTGTGGCTAAACCGAATATGTTAGTTGAATCTCAGAGTCCAAAGGGAGCAGAGATTCACTGCAACAATTCACTTCAGGCACCGTTACTTTAATTTAGCTTCCACATGTTTTGGCGCAAGAAATAATGGGGGAAAAAAAAACAACAACACAACCCACCCAAACAATGATGACGGTTGCTGGAAAACAAAGTCCTCTTTACCTTTCAGATGGAAAGTTGATGATTGTGTGGAATTTCCCCTGTACAGCTGTGGGGCCTTCTTCCACTTCTATGTCCCTGCTCTGTGTCACAACGGAAGAGCTGCTGTGGCCTCGCCTCTGAGCCTGTGCCTCCTCCAGGGTGAGCAGCTTTGTGGCAGGAGAAGACACCCACGCAGACTTGGGCCCTGAGAGAGAACCGTGCCCTGTAAGGGAAAGCCACAGGTAAGAGCGAGGATCACAAAGCAGCACCACAGCCATCACAGTTCTGGGGGAGATGCTATAGTTTTCTCAGACCTGCTTATCTGAGCCACTAGAAGAAGAGGAGGTCAGAATAAGCATGTGGTCAGAGGTATGTTTAAGGCAGAGGACAGAGTCATAATTAATAAGAGCAGCTCACTGTATCGAAATGGGCAAAGAAAAACCCTAGAAAGCGGGGGCAGGGAACTCAGAAAGCTTCACTGCCACACTTTCATCAAGCTTCACCTGCATGCAAAACATCGTAACGACAGTGACGTTTTTTTTCTCATTGTAAAGTTTGGACTTGGACATTCTCAGCATCCAGCAACAGGATGCCAGATTCTAATCTAAGCCCAGAAGTCTGCTGTCCCCTCGATAGAAAAAGTGTATTTCAAAGATCTTGGAGAAGGCCTGGATTTGATCAAGGTGTCTGATCAAGATAAAGCTCATGGAGGAAGACACTCACCTGCTCCATCTGCCATGTCTGATCCGGATTTGGAGCAGAAGAGGACATCTGCGTGGTTGATGATGAATTCCACCACAGCCGACTGCGTCTGCAGTTCCATGCAGGCGGCTCTTCCGCTGGCGCAGGCAGACTCGTTCTGCTGTGATCTGTAGAAAAGGCAGATTTTAGCAGTCATTTATCCAAGATCCAAGTTTCCCCAAGTCTGGAGCCAAAAGCTGTCAAACTGGGCTCCGGAGGCTTCCGCGGTGATGCCGCTGAAGAAATTCTCCTGGATGGTCAAGGACACACCAGTCCCATCTAAACAAGAGGGCAGAAATTGTCATCTAGAAATTGTGCCCGTGCGGTTGGAGAACAGCCCAGGCTCTTGCTCTGCCGTCAGCCACTTACTACAGTGTACAGGAGAAGAGCACATTCGATGGAGAAAAAGGTAGATTGCATTTTTTGCCGGAGAACAGATCCAAGCAGTGTGTTGAAATGGAGAAAGAAGTTGACCTTAAGAGGTTTGGAGCCCACACAATCGCTAAGTTCTTAGCGTGCATGTTTGTCACGGAACAGTTCCCGGCTAGACGAGCCAAGTGTCTTATCAGGTATTCCAGTGTCCTGGAAAATCAGAGAGGCAAATATTCAGCACCAATGAGCACGCGGTGCTGCGGTTCACAGAGCAAAGCCTCAATGCATGTTATTGCTACTGTCACTGAAGATGAAGTAGATCCAACTTGACTAAGTGCCACACTGTGGCACCAAGCCCCAGCACAGCACAGCTGCAGCCACCAGCTGCACCAACTGTGCCCCCGTGCCCAGGAACCGACCCAATAAATTAACCCCGTGTAGCCTTAAACTGCTTCAACATACGCAGGAATCATGTTGCCAGCATGAGACAAGCCTGGAATCACACCACTGCCCTCTGAAGTGCAGCATGGCTGAGCTCAACAGAGTGAGGGCAGCACTGACCTGTAGTGAGGAGCGGGCAGCTGCTGGATGACGTCCTGCATTCTGACCAGCTGCTCCTCATCTGTAGCGGCACCAACAGCCTCCTGGAATAGTGCAGAAAGGGACTGAGACACAAATCAGGCTAGATACCTGCCACAGGGTCGGGAACTATGGGGACAGCGTGCTGTTGGTCTGCGCCGAGACAGATTTTACGCCTTCCAGGAGGCATCTGGGGAACATAGCGGCACGCAGCTGGTGCCATCAAGGCCAAGGAGTCCAAGCAGCGGGCCGGTTTACAGCCTGATTGCGCAGCTCAGCTCCTCAAGCTTCAAGTGCACTTTGCTATCAATCCCACTCCCGTTCTATAAATACTTGGGGAATAGAAAAACAAAACAAAAGAAAAAACAAAAAACATGAATTCTCTCAAGCTTTGTGAATATGGAAATAACCGCCTCCTGGGACCACCGAAAATGGCATCCATATGATGCATGATGTGGCAAAGACATACGAGTAAACCCCACGGGGCTAACAGAAAAAGGGCCTCAGAGCTGGGGCACTGCTGCAGCCATCTCCCAAGAGGCCCAGGGAAGAGGTAAAGGAAAGACGTTGCCTTGTGCTTACCGAGAACTTGTCATACAGCTGGTCGGTCAGCAGAGGGTTCGGGAGCTCCCTGAAGTACATTTTGCAGACGGAGCTCACGCTGTGAGTGTCGCGGATGGTTAGCTCAGGAATCTGCTCAGACTCAAATTCTTGGCTGGAGAGAAGGACACAAAAACGGGCGGGGGGGGTTGAGAAAGAGGAAAACAAGTCAAAAGCCACACCAAATATAATCAAGCATTGGAAGGGCTTCCCGATTAACAGGAGAAAATGAACACTCAGTCACCAGCACCACACGAGCCATGCTGGATGAGATGTTTCCAAAAGGAGACCTTTTCGTTTTGCTAAGGCATTTCCCGTGACTCTGACAACTGGCTGCCTAGTCTACAATCCTAAGCCAGGAGCCCGGAGCAGCAAGGAGGAGTGTGGGCTGCTCCAAAGGGCTCTGCAAACAGGAGGAAACGGGAATGAGAGCTGGCAGCGGTGACACCGCAGTCCCCCACAGCCTTCCAGTGCTCCGAAGGACAGAAGGAGAACTTCCTGCTCCAGCAAGTCTGCTGAACGCCCCGTGTTCCTATCAAACAGTGACAAGCCTGGCGCACCACTGCTGAGCGCACGCTGCCTGCACAGAGCTGCCCCACGGCACAGGCCTCTGAGCACCCACAACAGGGCACGCGCCCCTACTGACCGCTGTGTCAGTCGCAGCACTCTTACCGCAGTCTCTGGATGTTGGACGCGACGCCGGACAGCCGGTATATCCCTTGCACTACGCCGTGCTGCTCAATGAACTCGGCGCAGCTCTGGAGGACCTGGGGGACTAAAGAACACGTGCCAGCGGTTACTTGAGCTCCTCATTCAAGTACTGGTTCAGGCTGTGCTCCTGTCAAATCTCATCCACTAAGCCCAGCCAGGCTACTGCTTAGTTCTTCCTTACAGAAGAAAGCTGTCCAAGACGAGGAAACTGGACAGACGTGTTCCTTGCATTCAAGAAGTGTAAGGACCTAGGAATCAGCCTGGAGAAAGTAATTCTGGGGAAGCCGGAGACACTGCAAGTCCCACCACAGCTCCCATGGGAATGAAAGGAGGTGGGAAATCTCATGTCCAGGAGAGCAGGGAAACATATGCAGGACACTCTCCTTGGCCAAAAGGCTTCCCTTCTTTTCAGGCTAGCGTGGGATTGGCTTACAGGCTTTGGTTTAAGCAAATACAAACGTGCTTGTCTCTTAAGAGCATTAGCCTCAGTTTATCTTTCAGCCATCAACTTCCATTACACGTTTCTCCACCGGTACCAACCTGCCCCTTTGCTAGATATGACCTCCCTTTCATCTTTAGATGCCCAACAGAGGAAGATCTCAGGAACGGGCTGTCCCTTACCATCGCGACCAGAGTGGAGAAGATGCTCTCCCAGGTCACAGCCAAACACCCTTTCCTTCTCCACCTCCCGCTCTTTCGGTTTCTTTGGGCGGGCCTTCACCAAGGAACGAAGGAAGGTGACGAGCTTGCCGCGTTTCTTTGGCACTGCACAACAGGAAGAAACCAGTTCATTTCAGGTTTGGCTCAGTTGGACAAGGCCGAGCATAACACATTCTACAGAGCACGTCAAAACGGGAAGAACATTAACAAGTACATAGAAAAACGGATTTTCGCCCATCCCTGCAGGAGAAGCCAAAGGCCAGGTTGGATGGGGCCCTGGGCAGTGGGGTCTAGTCTCACATTAGATGTGGAGGTTGGTTGGCAGCCCAGCCTGAGGCAGGGGGGTTGGAACTTGATGATCCTTGAGCTCCCTTCCATCCCAAGCCATACTAGGAGGATTCTATGATTTCCCCAAGTCCACTCATAAACACGGGAGGATCGGGCCAAATCTCTGCGCGTTCCGATGGAGTTTAATGCACTCCTCTTGCTTGGCTTGCTCAACTTGAGGATTAAGGATCCTCTTGAAAAGTCACGTTCTGATCAAGCATATCACTAGCACAACCAGGCCTCTAGCTGTCCACCAGGGACACTGGCTGTTCTCAACCTCGTACTGACTCGCAGAAGAACTGCCTTTGCCCTCCTTCATTCTCATTGCCTACAAAACACCAGCCATATGCCCCATGATATGCCTGAAGGATCATCAGCACAGACTATAACACGGGATGGATAAAGGAGGTATTAAACACAGAACACACCCAAAAAGAGACGCCATTTTGCTTCCCTGCACCATCAAATGTAACATCTGTACCTGGCTTTGGCACTGAACTGAGGAGAGACTCCGGAATTTTTCCACTGATGAGCTCCACGCACTCACTTGGGAAAAATCCAACCTGTAACAAGAAAAAAAAGAGAGGTGCACTACTGAAGGCAGCATTTCTCAGGCCTGAACTGTTCAACCAAAAGCCACCTAACATTTTCCTCGGAACGTGCTTGCCTGACGCTCCGTAAGACTATCCAACAAAAAGTGGCCTGCATAAAAGTAATAATTATTCAACATTTGCAGCCAAAAGACCTACAAAACAAATAATTGCTTCTGTAGAAGATGTAGAAGAAGAAAGTTCTTGCTGACTGAGATGCAGCTGCAATAATCCCCAGCTCCGAGCTACCCAGCGTTCTGCAGCCAGCAGCAGCAACAAGCACGCGGAGGGTCTGTTACCCTACCTCAGCTGACAGGCAGTAACTTCCTAAAAGACACTAACTTCACGTTCTGCATGGGTGCAAGCAAAATACTCTGAGACACTGAAACACTGTCTTAGCTGCTGCATTTCCAAAGGTGGGGTTCAGTGGCCGTGACCTGATGCATATTGTGAAGGCTCTTGCTTCTAAGTGAATTGAGGAGACAGTTTCCTACAAAGACCATCTCTGACACCGACACAGGGAAAATGTTTACATCCATGAGCCATCCTGTGCAGGCAGCGCAGCTCTTAGCCGAGATTCCCGACCTGACCGAAGTTGCTCTCTCAAGTCTGAAGCTTGTGCCTACCTGAAAGCCATGCTTGCCTCTCCACCAGGGGGTCAGCTCCTTTGGTGGCATATCAGTAACGCACACGATGTCTCCCACCTGCAAAAGACTGCAACCTCACCAAACATTCTGAAGGTATCTGAGAATATTCCTGATGCGTTCACACCTTATACTCTCCTGTACATGACAACTAGGAACGCCCTTAACTGCTTACCTCAAAGGAGAGTTCATCCGGTGCCTGGGCAACGTATCTCTTAAGAACATGGGCAGCAGCAACAGCTGGAATATTTACAGGAGACTCCTCGTGGATCAGCAGGGGCTTCCCATTGTTCTCAGTCTGAAACAGAGAGCACAGGCCATGGTGAGGAGCTGAGGACAAACGAGGACAATTTCAGAGCAAGGAGCACATCTGCAGAGAAAGATCCTTATCATGAGTGCTTAACAAGAAACTGCAAGTCTAATAACAGCTGTTTCTCTTCCTGGTGTGCAGCAGTATGGCCAGGCAATGTAAAGATGCGTCTCTCTCTACCCAGACTAAGAGGACAAACACCCCAACCGAGAGGACTCCTGGAGTTTTATAAACTTGCCACGCTTGCAGTACTGTCTTGCCAAAGAGGAGCGTAAGAGTCTGCTTGCTTCCTGTAACCTATTGCTTGGAGACCTCAGCCATGGACTGGACACAGGAGCTGGTCCACTGACCCAATCCTTGGCTCACTACAAGTGCCTGCTTCCCTTAACTTACTGAATATGAGAACTTGGTCTTTGGGTGACAAAATCCAAGCAGGATGGGGAAAAAGCTTCTGCATGTTTATAACGCTCGATCTGATTCTGTCGGTACTATAACGTCCACGGCCATCTAGATGCTCGTAGCAAGGACATGAAGCTTTTCAGGCAGCTTTTCAGTGACACCGATAGAGCTGGAAGGATTCTCCCTCTCTTGAAAAGCAGGAGAGCTCATCTGCAGCTCACTCTGCCGGCTCAAGCCAGCAGAACAAAGACCAATCAGAGCTTCATACTCTACCTCCATTTGTGCCAGGTCAGGCCCACAGCTGATCTCGCTGCACGCGATGCCCATCACAGCAGGCACGACAAGCTGGAACTGAAAAGAAACACACTTCTATTTTCTCTGTTCACACACCACGGTATGGAGAGACTTCTTCAGAACTACCCTCAGTTACCCACTGGCATAGGCAGGTGTTCTAGAAACAACCACTTTGTTCAGTCACTTCAAACGAGACAGCCTATTACGCAGCAGTTTACCAAGTCGCTATCCCTCTGCTAGCAGATGGGGACTCCGGCACAAAGCAGCAGATGCGCTTGCTCAGAGCACTCCGACAGCACAGTAGCAGGGCAGTGAGAGGAGTCACTGCTGGGGGTGGATCTGCTCCCTAGCGCCCGGCTCCCACCAGTTCACCTCCAGCGCCGGCCGCAGCCTTCCACACGGATTTCCTCTGCTTGCATCTCTGCTGTGCTCCCCACAGCTGTCGTGCGCACATGCAGCCGAAGCACGCATGCTCATGGTCACGTTGTGCAGCCCTGCACAAACCGGGACTAGGACTCCTTGCCTAAGGGATTGGTTTCCTAAAGACTAGCTGGTCACAGCATCACAGACAGCATCCTTCTGAGGGCTGAGCTGGAGGGAAAGTGGAATAACTCTACACGTGACCAGTGTCCTGTCAAGGCGACGCAGGCTGCAAAACCACATGGGGGGGGACAACGTGTGGCACATACCAGGCAAGAGATCAGAACAAGTTCCTTGAAGCCGCAGCCGTTTCTTGTCACTGTGCTCTGTTCTTCCGCGAGCAAAAGCTGCATCAAAGGAGAAGGCAGAGGGCGGGGAGAGGAGAGAGAAAGAGCTGATCAGTGAGCTTGCACAATTTAACAAAGAAGACAAGGAAAAAGCCCTGAGACAAATGCCACCTCTATGCTTTGGAATGTAGCTACTGAGTGAAAATTATGTCTGATGGTCAAGAGTAAGCAGCATGACACTACCAGCTCCGCCAGCCAGCAGCTTTCAACACCTCACTGTCCACCTGTCTATCTCACACTGTCTCAGCTTACCTACAAGATGCTGCACAAGACGGTGTGAAAACGAAGGTACTCAGTCGATGCACAAGTGCAACAAGCTAGCTACTCAGTCAGAGCTCAAGCGCTCCAATGAAGGGACGCAGCAGGCACTGCTCCTCCCCTCATTCTAGCTGCTTATGACATCACTAAGGGCCACCAGGCTGCTCCACCATGACAGACAAGGTGGGGAAGCAAGACCACGTCACAAGACCAGAAGATTCCAACACTCCAACATTCTAGAATCAGAGGGCGGTTGGAATTCTACCTCAGCCAAATCCTGGAGAAGCTGGCACGGGGTCATCATGACCAAAGCGCAGGACCCGGCGCTTGCTCTTGTTGAGCCTCGTACAACCGGCCTCAGGCCATCCTTCTGCAGGGCCTTCCTACCCTCGGGCAGATGGACACTTCCTCCCAGCAGCATACCTTGCAGTGCAGGGCCTACATAAAATCCACACTAGAGTCCTTTGTTTCATTCAAGAGCACGTTACAGCACGTATCTATTTCACTGTAAGGAAATCAAGGAAGAGACGGGAGAAACACAGAACTGCTACGAGACTGCTATATACATTTCTTTCCCAAGTGGATTTTTGCCTTTTTGCTTCCAGGATGACCTCATTTTGTTCTCCCCTTCTTGTGGGGAAGCTGCCTCCAGTGCCTGAGGTTCAGGAGACAACACGACACTAAGACAAACGCTTGTCGTGGGCGAGGGGTGGCTGTGCTTTGCCAGGCATACGGCGGGGCAGTAAGTGCCACACGGCAGCCCCAAGCCAAGCCCTGCATTCAGTCACTGTGGCCACAGCTGGTGCATCGCTGCCAGAACGTATCCCAGGATACAGGTGGACGCAGGCACTCCTGCTCCTTCTGCAAAGCCATCCTCTGCAGAGCCCATTAGGTGCTGCTCAGTGCTATGCCAACCAGGCTCCCGTTTACTGCAGCCCTGGGATAAACACGCGTGTACTCTTCTGTGCAGCAGTGAGCTCCAGGGATGAAGCACAGAGGGTAAGCCAACAGAATCTACTGCTGACTCCATCAGCTCCTTCTTCTACCAACCATGGGCAAACACTGTGAGACAGAACATAAGGGGAAAAGCACTTCTGCTCACACGCCTGCAATGGAATTCAAAACAGCTATTGCAAGAAGAGCTCGTAGGGTAAACCTAGCCTCAGAGACACAAACACACCAGGTTCCAGGAAATAGCATGGCACATTGTTGATGAAACGCTGCTTCGTTGCTTGGAGAGCACGCAGCATGCTGCTTTGACAGGCACAGCAGTGCTGCGACGTCCAAGCTGGGCACCAAAACCTCCCTAGCATCCCTGGCCAACGCTGCCAGGGAAATGCAACACCTGCATCCCTATCTGGCTTACGGCACACACACTGGGGGGCTGCCTTAGTCTCAGGTGGGAGGGATTTTTCTTCAGAGTATCTGGTATGATGCTATGTTTGGGTTCTAGGAGAAAAATCACACCGAGAACACCCTGATCTTTATAGTTTCTGACAAGCAAACTTGCACAGAGCCAAGGCCATTCTCAGCAAAGCTCTCAACAAGGAGCTGGGAGGGAACTGAATTAAGACAGCTAACGTAAACTGGCCAAAGGGATATTCCATACTATATGCCATCAAGTGGAAGGAGTTTTGAAGGGGATGAGAGTACATCTCACTCTCTTTTATTGCTTGGCGGCTAACTGGACAGTGGTTGGCGGGTGGTGAGCCATTGCTTGTACATCACTTGCAATACATTCATATATATATTCAGAACTACTTTTATCTCAAAAACATGAGTTTTACTTCTCTTTTTCCACCCAACACTCTCCCCCATCCCACGGGGAACAGGGGAGTGGGCAAAGGACTGCGTGGTGCTGAGCCACCCACCGGCTTCAACCACAACAGGGCCGCGGGGCAATGGGAGCAAGCACAGAAATAAAACACAGAAACTCGCTGTTCCTTGGGCTCGTGGCTGCCACAAAGCTCGTGTTTTAGTGATGCAGAGTACTGTATCTCCAGCTATTGTGTGTCTTGTTAACCACAAGCTCAGCTATGAGCTGTCACCACAAGCAAAAGATAAACGTAAACAAAGGCTTATATCCACACGTACCAATCTGGGTGTGAGCAATAAAAGCCCATTGGGCCATGGACAAGGCAGGCAGCACATAGGCAGGAAACAGGAAGGAGTTGAACTCCAGCTCTCCTACACAAAAGAAAGGGAGAGCACCACGGGAGGAGTTACGACACAGCTTCAGAGCTTACAGAGCCCTGAGATTTCCAAAGAACGGTGCCAGGGTAACTCTCACCATTCCCATGCAGGGGTCTTCCCAGACACTTCAGCTGCTGACTTCCACTTCCTCTGTCATGTGTAGAAAGTCCAGGTGACAAATGCTCATTTCGTCTGGGTAACGCTTCCATGGTCATGACTGAAAAAAAAAAAAAAAAAAAAAAAGCAGCATGCAACCCCATAAAATGTACCTTTCTGCTCTTTCTTTCAGCACGACGTCTAAGATGAGCATTACACGTCCCTGCTACTGATTGAAAATTCATCCAAGCCTATGTTCCACACAGCTTCATCTCAGTGCCAAAAAGAAACACGTAAACAGATGTTCAGAGGATTCTTTGTGCAGATAAAAGTGCAGGGTGCATATGTATTCTCTTCAGTAATAAATATTAGTTTAGAATCCAAAGGTAACTTTTCAAGAAGCAGTATGAAAGAAAGGTCAGTCAAAAGGAAATACGTGATTTTCATCTATTTTCATCTAAAAAATCCTTGCTAAACCTCTTCCCATCAAAAAGAAAGCATGCTGGGCATTCTTAGCAGCAGCTCAGAGGACATCTTGCACCACAAAATGCAGCACATGCTTTTTGCTCACAGGCCCCTCATGTCTCTAATTTGTGTCAGATTCACTCAAAATGACCACGTGGACCAGAACAGCCATTTGGTTCTGCTGAGGTAGGAACCCACTGCTGGGATGTCCCACAGTCCCGTTTCCCCGCTACTTCCAGCCCTGGGGGGAAAAGGAAGAGCAACTGACTTCACCTACCCAGACTTCTGCATGGTCTCACATCACACAGAGAAGCATGGTGGAGAGCTCTGGTGGCTGAAGAAATCAAGGTTGCCTCTAAGATCCTGCTTTAAATCCACATGACTTACTGCCCATAAGATGTGAAAGACAAGGTTAAGGTCCATCCAATCCCTGTGGATGTGGCTGCCTGCAAAGACAACAGTTGCCTGCTCTTCAGCAGGGTGATGCTCACCCAGCAAACACTCACCAGCACATGTCTTTCATAGAAACATAGAATTAGCAAGCTTGGAAAAGATCTCCAAGATCATCCGGTCCAACCATCCACCTTCCACCAACATTTCCCACTAAGCCACGTCCCTCACGACAACATCTAATGTTTCTTGAACACCTGCAGGGATGGTAACTCTATCACCTGTCTGGGCAGCCCGTTCCAGCGTCTGACCAGTCCTGTGGAGAAGTTTTTCTTAACATCCAACCTCAATCTCCCCTCATGCAACTTCAGGCCACTCCCTCCAGTCCTATTATCACTTACACAGGAGAGGAGGACAACGCCCACCTCAACATAACCTCTCTTCAGCTAGTTGTAGAGAGTGAGGAGGTCTTCCCTGCGCCTCCTCTTCTCCAGACTAAATAATCACAGTTCCCTCAGCCGCTCCCCATAAGACTTGTGCTCTAGATGCCCTGCAGCTTCACTGCTCTTCTCTGGACACATTTAAGGCTTTCACTGTCCTTCCTATAGTGAGGCACCCAGAACTGAACAAAGTACTCAAGGTGAGGACTCACCAGTGCTGAGCACAGGAGGATGATCGCTTCCCTGCTCCTGCTGGCTCCAGTTCTTTGCATTGCACTTCCAATCTAAACCGTTCCTTCTGCGGTAGCGCTTGCATCCTCACTTAGGGCTGGAGCTCAACAGGTCAACACAACAGAAAGAACACAACGTGCAACTGGAAGACATGACTCCAAGCTCACAAGAGTCAACTCTCTGACCTTGGGCACAACTCACAAACCATGAGCCAGGCCTTGCCAACTTGGCAGATCTGAGCATGCCAGAGGGGATCAGATCACAAAGTGTCCATTTCAATTGCAGCTTCATGTAGGAAAGAAAACCAGCTAACAGGCGTGAATGAATTCACTCACAAGCTGCACAATGAGTCTGTTCTTCATTAAAAAAACCACATGGATTCCTAATCCAAAAAGAGAACGGCAAGAGCTAATACCGATGGAAGAGGTTCCTGGTCCGAAGCCTCATCCTCTTCCCCAACTTTCCTTGCCTCGTACTCTTCCCCAACTCCCATGCGA
Source organism: Phasianus colchicus (assembly GCF_987193195.1). NCBI lineage: Eukaryota > Metazoa > Chordata > Aves > Galliformes > Phasianidae > Phasianus > Phasianus colchicus. The sequence continues at coordinate 19,574,406 of NC_143450.1, read as the reverse complement.
TGCCCACAGGCTTAAATTCAGACCTCAAATTCATAGGACTACTGTATAATCAATGAAAATTATATAAAGGAATTTTATATAATCAAATAATATTAAGATGTTATAATAATGAAATCAGCAAGAGAGTTAGGCACAGCAAGACAAAGAGAATAAATAGGATGCTTACCCGTGTCGTGGGCTCGCTCAGGAAAGACCAGTGGAGTGGATCTTCCGAAGAGAGAGAGATCCTTCCCCACTGGTAGATTGTATTATATTGTATTATTTTGCATTCCGATATCATAGTTAGTAAAATAAGTTTACCTCCATAGATCGTTGCCGCTGTTTTTTTCCTTTTCCCCCTTCCTTCCCATTTTGTGGGGCCAGGCCGGGGGTGGGGAGGGCAGGGGCCTACTGCCCCCTGTCACGGGCATAAACTGATCTAGTTAATTCCATGACACTCATCAAACCAGACCGTCTCAGTCGAAGGATGGTATGCTATCGCTCTCCACTTGCTCGGGTTGCCCTTGCTGGACCCATCTGTATACCAGGCATCTTCAGGGATAGGATATTTCCTCTCCTGAACGGGACTCTTCTCTGGTGGAGCGACCAGTGTTTCTTTTGGTGCATCACAATGATAGGTCACTGGGCCTAGGATCTTCTGAAGCTCTTCTTTTAAGGATGATGAAGACAGACTGCTCCTTTGGCTGAGGGAAGTGACCCATCATGCCACTGTTTGTGCTTGGGCCACCCCTGTCTTAGGAAGGTGGGTCAGATCTTTCACCCACCCCTGAATCTGCAGAGTGGTCTTCACTATAACTTCAGCCGTCTGGGTTATTGGCTCTACTGCCTGTAATGCTGAATAGGCAGCCAATAACTGTTTTTCAATCATATTATATCTTTCTTTTGCTCCATGCCAGACCTGAAACCAAAAACCAATGGGGGTCCGAACAGAACTCTGGCGTTGCCACAGGCCCCAACCAAAGCCATCTTGAGTAACGTGGACATCCAACTCAGCTGGGAGGGTAGGATCGAATATACCCAATGCCTGCGCTTGTTGTAAAATTAGGTCTCTCATCCCTGCTGAGAATTTGACCAGATCCGGGCCATCAAAGGCATCTTCATAAATCGCTTCCCTTACACCTAATTCACAGATGTAATTTTGAAGGTTTTCCATGGAGGACCACATCCCTGTATGTAAAGGAATATCAGATTGATTGGGCCATACCATACAGCAGGCCACCATTAACCATTCTATTATAGAATGGTTTTCATCATTGTATTGATTACCTGCATATAATCTCTGTCTAAGAGCAGGATGGACGGTCATTGTGGCCAATTTGGCTATTTCCGGGCCATTCATCAGAACACTTTCTGCCCCAGAATCCCATAGTCCAAGCTGGCACACTTTCTCTAGCTTTCTGCTTAAATCGTTGGACTAAGTCCATCAGTTCTGTTGCTGTGTACGGTCGAGCTGTTACGTGCAAGTGGGTTTGAACGGGGGGCCACTGATCAGGCGGCACCCCCGCCGATCTGTCCTGTACCTTTTTTGTTTTTTGAGTTATAACAGGACGGACTTCTAGTGCATCCGTCAAAATTGGAGATTCAAGATCAGATTTAGATTGTTTATTTTCCTGATCAACACAGTCCGTTGATTCAGGAGCCTGGTCATCGTTTATTGAAATATTACAGACTTGACCTATTGGAAGATGTAGAATTGGGTTTTTTCCTGTTAATATGCCAAGTTCCTGTTCTAACTTTTCAATATGATCTTTTAAAAGTTCATTTTCGTTCACTAAAGTATTATTCCTTATTTCAGCATTATTTAAAGCACTTAACAGTGGCCATGCCACTGTAGAAGCAGCTAATTGTCTTTCTCTTGTGACTAATGTATCATTGCCTAGTCCCGGAAAGTCATCTGCTAGGCGATATGGGGAAACATTTCCCACAACACGTAGAGGACCCCATTTTTCAATGATAGTTGACAATTCATAATAAGGGGATCCCGCAAATCCTGGCATCTGCCCTGGAATTATTTTATCTAGGGGGGTAGTGTCCTCCCCCTTGAACATTTACAGAAATTCCAAAGAAAGGACATAGTGTAAGTTTTAGTATATTCGGCTTGCCTGCCTGGCTCACCAAGTGTATAATCAATGAAAATTATATAAAGGAATTTTATATAATCAAACAATATTAAGATGTTATAATAATGAAATAAGCAAGAGAGTTAGGCACACCAAGACAAAGAGAATACATAGGATGCTTACACATGTCGTGGGCTCGCTCAGGAAAGACCAGTGCAGAGAATCTTCCAAAGAGAGAGAGAGATCCTACCCACTGGTAGTCAGCTCTTAAATGGGTCTAGGAGAGGTGGAGCCATGCTCCACCCCTTCCTGCAGCACAGGTGAATTCCTTTCACCTGTGCTCCCAGGGCTGACTCATTGCTCGCCTCAGGTGATAAATCAGAGGTTCAGGCCGTGACTCAGCAGTTCCCATACAGACTCCTTTCACAGGACTCAGTCAAAAAGGATGTCACACTTGTTCCACACACTCAAACTGACTGAGCAGTGGTATCACAGTCACTTAAAACACACAGAAGCATCCAAACCCAAGCATGCACATTCCCTCCTGTGTTACTAGTGCCCACAGCTCACCTTCACACCTCTGGGGATTTCTGGCGTTTTACACTGATGCAGCCTCACTATAGCTCCATGGGTGTCACACAAGGCCTGCAGGACCTCTTTCTCCACAAACCCCATCTGCAGGCACTGGTTCATAAGGCTCACCACCCACCCTCCTGAGCAAAAGCAAGCACTAAGAATGAGAGCAAAGTGCACTGGATTTGACCTGGCCTGGTCCCCAAGCCTCAGTCCTGCCAGACATACCCCGGTGCGTAGACTCATCCCCAACATCTGACTGGACATTGTCATTCTGCAAACGCCCCATCCCAGCAGCAAGGGATCAAAGCATTGGGACAGCTGAAACAAAAATGTCATGAAAGTTTCCTATTAGCACTGATCAAGAACACGTCTACCCTGAGCAACAGGATGGGAGACAAACAGCAGAAGACAACCAACCTGCAGAACCCGCTCCGTTGGGGTTGGTCCAGATGTTTGTATGCTCCCTTCCATGGCCCAGGCCAAGCTCGCTGAGCTGCTCCTCCTTTGTGCAGGGGGAGAGCGGCGCAGATGCTACGTGGTGGCTATGCACAGCATGCCTTTGACTTGATTCTCCTCTCTCCATCTTCCAGTAGCAAGCAGCATTTCAAATCTCTCCTTGCAAAAAATCACCTAGGTAAAAAAGAACTGGCAATCTTGCTTTTAAAGTTTCCTTATTTATACAACTTGATGCTTTAAAGCACAAGCTCACCTAGCAATCACCTACCTTAGACAAGCCCAACCTGCAAGGAAAAGTTATTCTTCTGTGTCTGCAGACTTTGCACACATTTCCAGGTGCAGTAGTCAGCCCAGTTCTCAGCACAGCTTTACCAACCACAGAAACCCAGTTTACGCCCGCCGTGCTTTTCTCTCATCTGAAACGCTGCATTGCTGCAAGAAGCAATGAATAAAATCACAGAATCACAAAACTGGGGTTGCAAGGGAGCTCCAGAGATCACTGAGCCCAAGCCCCCTGCAAAACGGGCTCCCTAGAGTAGGCAGCACAGGAAGGGCGCCCAGGAGGGCCTGGAATATCTCCAGAGAAGGAGAATCCACAGCCTCCCTGGGCAGCCCGTTCCAGCGCTCCGTCATCCTCGCCGTGAAGAAGTTCCTTTGCATTTTGGTGCAGAACTTCCTGTGCTCCAGTTTATGGCCATTTCCCCTTCTTCTGTCACCACAGATCGCTGAAAAGATTGCAGCCGTGTCCTTTTGACTCCCACATCTAAGATATTTATAAGCGTTGTTGGAAATAGCCAAATAGTTTTCCAGGACGGTTCTCTGATCTTTGTATCTATCTTTATTCCCAATTGCAATGGCGGGCCTCCTGCAAGCAGGAGAGCGCAGAGAAAACAGTGTTACATCTTTTATCCCCTACTGCCCGACCCTTATCTCTTTCTCCCCGGCTCCTCACTGGCTGAGTACTGCAGGTTCACACTCTTTCGCAACGCTTCACTAATCGTACCAATACCAAGTAAACACAAATCCTTACCACCCAACCACAAATATCTTAATTGGTCGACTGCCTTCTAACAACTGCTTTCTTAACAAACATCTGGTCGTAACTTTTGGATGTCTGCTTTACAACATAGACATAACCTCTTAACTGCTTCATTACCCCCCAGCATTTGTGCCCTTTGCACTGGGTCATTGTTCAGGTCATCCGTCTGTCCTTGCTTAGAGATAAGCTTGGAAGGAGGACAGAGGGCAGTATCTTGGAGCCTGCCTATGGCATCCTAACATTCCCACAGAGTGGGACAGTTCCGCTTTGTGTAAAGGCCCCGACTCCTTGAGAGTTTGTTCAGTGGACTTCACTTCTGCTGGCCTAATGAACAACCTTACAATACGTTTCCCAGGTCAGAATACTATACCCACATTGGTTAGAACATTTAAAGTCTGTTGCAGCTTTGGGAGAAAGGATTGGTCACGTAATTCGGTAACTATGTCTCTAAAATATGTTACCTATATGCATATGGTATTCTTCCTGTCCACGTCAGCTATTTCTAAGGATATGCGACAGCTTCATTCTTTAGATCAACTGCCCCTTTCAATATCCAATGCAGAAACACCACTTTCACTTTCCACAGCATTTACCAGAACCACAGAACGGCAGGGGGGCTGAAAAGGACCACAACGATCATCCAGCTCCCCAGAACCCCCACACCCCCTCGCAGCCGCCTACAGCCTCAGATCTCGCTAGATCCCCCCCCGGCGCCTCCCTGCAGCTTCCTGGAGCCCCGCACGGCCCCCCTCCCCGTCCCGGGACCGTTCTCCCGCACACCTCCGGCACAGCTGTCCTCAGCACTCGCTCCCGTCGCGCCGCGGCTTCCCTCTCGGTGCTGCCCGGACAGCTCCGGCTGCCGCCGCGCTGTCCTGCGGGGCGGCCCAGGCGGCAGGAGCGGCGCTCTGCGAGGAGAGCCGCGCCTCCGACAGCCGGCTCCCAACGCTCGCTCCCGCGCACGGCGGCTCGGCCAACGGCAGCCGGCGGAGCTACCGCGGACCAAGGAGACCCCGGGGGCGGGGCGCCGCCGCCGCTGCCCAATCAGAGGCAGGGGGCGGGGCAAGGGAGATGCTGCTCAAGGTGAGCTCCTCCTGCCGCAGCGTGATGACGACAGGTCTGCACGGCCAGCTCCTAGGTCGGGAGCCAGGAATGGACACGGCAGGAGGAGAGAGGCGTTAGGGAGCAGCCGAGGCTTCGAAATGCAGCAAAAAGCCCTGAAAAGCATCACAAAGCCACAGCCAGGAAGCTCGGGATTATCACGAGCAGCATCCCGGATGCTAAACATCATTTGCTACCATACCAGATGGTAGCTGAGCTCTCGCTGCAGACGTCCCAAAGCCAGACAGAACGGGAACAAACCCAGAGCTCTGCTGCGCGCACCCCACAGCCATCGCGTTGCAAGCTGGCGTGCCTTGCTCTTTGTTGCATTCGTCCCAGTCTCTGTGAATGAAGACTCGGAAGGCAGTCAAGGCGTTGATTGAGCACGAGCGTGCTTTTATTATTATGTAAAAGACAGGAGGGCGTGAGAGGTCCAGGGTAAAGATGGGACTCATCCTCTCTTGTCACGGAGAGAGTGGCTCAGAGCTCTCAGTGCTGCTGCCCGGTGCCTGGGGCTGGAGGCCTGATTCTAAGTCCCCCTCCAAGAGGCTCGGCTTCTCCTCAGCGACGCTGACCTGCTCCTGCGTGGAGGTGCTGCTATCGGGGCACTCGGACTGTGCTTGGGCTGGGCTGCACTGCAAAGGCACTGGGTCACAGTCCAGGCTGGTGACTGTGGTGTCCAGCAGGCTCAGGTCAGCATCTTCAGCACAGCCGGGAGAAATGAGGGCGTGAACTTGGATGAGCTCCTTCTCTCCATCGCTGTTGTTATGTGGAAGGCTGTCATCTGAACCACAGTGACTCGTGCTTCCTAAGAGCCCTCCATCGATGGAAGCACACAGCGCACCATCGCTACTTGCCCCGGCTCTTCTGGGTAGACAAGGGCTCGATTCACCTAGGAAGGATACACAGGGGTTAGTGTCAAACTTTCACAAGCTGAATTATGAAAGTGGCTCTTGATCAGGAGTGATCTGAAGATGCTAGGTATAGGTTGATACGCTAGAAGGAGATACAAGTCCACTTGTATTGCATGAATTCTATGTCACTGAAAAGCAAGGCTTTGAAAGCTGGATTCGAACCCTTACTTGCCAGCACCACGACTTTCATCTCAGAGGGCTCCCTGGGACTGCGCTGCAGTCGGCGTTTGGCCACAGAGGATGGTTTCCGCAGGCTGAAGCAGGAACGCCAACTGCCAGCTGGTGATTCCTTCGTCTTGCTGGGTGGACGTTGTCTGGAGAGAGAAAACAGTGACTGGTGTGAGTCGTGCGTGGTGCGGGGTGAGGGAAGAGCTGCACTGAGCTCTTGCCAACAGTTGCTTGTTCCTGGCACCGCCTGGTTTCCGCTGAAGCACAGCTTAGAAACTCGCTCTCTTTCAAGCAGTTGAGGATGGTTCCACTCCTATAGCTCAGCCCTGAAGTCTTGCTGGCTAAATTCCCCTAAACTGTGTCAAGCAAGATGCAGAGCACGTGAGCAAAGGCTCCGCGGCTGTACAGGACAGCATCTAAGGGATGGCTCTTCTGGAGCCGGCAGGCGTAACTGCTTTCTGAGGAACCGTGCAGCCATAAAGGAAATTCAAAAGCACCTCTGACTCTGACATCAACACCTCGTCGGCCCCATCTCACCGCCAAGTTTAGTTTCTAGTGCCAGCAGGTCTGACCAACAGCTCTGCTTAGAGGAGAACCGGAACTGGTTTCAGGCATGTGGCCCCGACAGCTGGAAAACCCCAACGTTTCAAGGTAGAGCCAGCTGAGGCCAGGGTAGACGTCAGCATGGCTTTATACATCTCGTGACTGCGTGCCCAGCAAGGAAGGAATGGCAGCCTCGTGTGGCTAAACCGAATATGTTAGTTGAATCTCAGAGTCCAAAGGGAGCAGAGATTCACTGCAACAATTCACTTCAGGCACCGTTACTTTAATTTAGCTTCCACATGTTTTGGCGCAAGAAATAATGGGGGGAAAAAAAACAACAACACAACCCACCCAAACAATGATGACGGTTGCTGGAAAACAAAGTCCTCTTTACCTTTCAGATGGAAAGTTGATGATTGTGTGGAATTTCCCCTGTACAGCTGTGGGGCCTTCTTCCACTTCTATGTCCCTGCTCTGTGTCACAACGGAAGAGCTGCTGTGGCCTCGCCTCTGAGCCTGTGCCTCCTCCAGGGTGAGCAGCTTTGTGGCAGGAGAAGACACCCACGCAGACTTGGGCCCTGAGAGAGAACCGTGCCCTGTAAGGGAAAGCCACAGGTAAGAGCGAGGATCACAAAGCAGCACCACAGCCATCACAGTTCTGGGGGAGATGCTATAGTTTTCTCAGACCTGCTTATCTGAGCCACTAGAAGAAGAGGAGGTCAGAATAAGCATGTGGTCAGAGGTATGTTTAAGGCAGAGGACAGAGTCATAATTAATAAGAGCAGCTCACTGTATCGAAATGGGCAAAGAAAAACCCTAGAAAGCGGGGGCAGGGAACTCAGAAAGCTTCACTGCCACACTTTCATCAAGCTTCACCTGCATGCAAAACATCGTAACGACAGTGACGTTTTTTTTCTCATTGTAAAGTTTGGACTTGGACATTCTCAGCATCCAGCAACAGGATGCCGGATTCTAATCTAAGCCCAGAAGTCTGCTGTCCCCTCGATAGAAAAAGTGTATTTCAAAGATCTTGGAGAAGGCCTGGATTTGATCAAGGTGTCTGATCAAGATAAAGCTCATGGAGGAAGACACTCACCTGCTCCATCTGCCATGTCTGATCCGGATTTGGAGCAGAAGAGGACATCTGCGTGGTTGATGATGAATTCCACCACAGCCGACTGCGTCTGCAGTTCCATGCAGGCGGCTCTTCCGCTGGCGCAGGCAGACTCGTTCTGCTGTGATCTGTAGAAAAGGCAGATTTTAGCAGTCATTTATCCAAGATCCAAGTTTCCCCAAGTCTGGATTGTTGCAGCCAAAAGCTGTCAAATTGGGCTCCGGAGGCTTCCGCGGTGATGCCGCTGAAGAAATTCTCCTGGATGGTCAAGGACACACCAGTCCCATCTAAACAAGAGGGCAGAAATTGTCATCTAGAAATTGTGCCCGTGCGGTTGGAGAACAGCCCAGGCTCTTGCTCTGCCGTCAGCCACTTACTACAGTGTACAGGAGAAGAGCACATTCGATGGAGAAAAAGGTAGATTGCATTTTTTGCCGGAGAACAGATCCAAGCAGTGTGTTGAAATGGAGAAAGAAGTTGACCTTAAGAGGTTTGGAGCCCACACAATCGCTAAGTTCTTAGCGTGCATGTTTGTCACGGAACAGTTCCCGGCTAGACGAGCCAAGTGTCTTATCAGGTATTCCAGTGTCCTGGAAAATCAGAGAGGCAAATATTCAGCACCAATGAGCACGCGGTGCTGCGGTTCACAGAGCAAAGCCTCAATGCATGTTATTGCTACTGTCACTGAAGATGAAGTAGATCCAACTTGACTAAGTGCCACACTGTGGCACCAAGCCCCAGCACAGCACAGCTGCAGCCACCAGCTGCACCAACTGTGCCCCCGTGCCCAGGAACCGACCCAATAAATTAACCCCGTGTAGCCTTAAACTGCTTCAACATACGCAGGCATCATGTTGCCAGCATGAGACAAGCCTGGAATCACACCACTGCCCTCTGAAGTGCAGCATGGCTGAGCTCAACAGAGTGAGGGCAGCACTGACCTGTAGTGAGGAGCGGGCAGCTGCTGGATGACGTCCTGCATTCTGACCAGCTGCTCCTCATCTGTAGCGGCACCAACAGCCTCCTGGAATAGTGCAGAAAGGGACTGAGACACAAATCAGGCTAGATACCTGCCACAGGGTCGGGAACTATGGGGACAGCGTGCTGTTGGTCTGCGCCGAGACAGATTTTACGCCTTCCAGGAGGCATCTGGGGAACATAGCGGCACGCAGCTGGTGCCATCAAGGCCAAGGAGTCCAAGCAGCAGGCCGGTTTACAGCCTGATTGCGCAGCTCAGCTCCTCAAGCTTCAAGTGCACTTTGCTATCAATCCCACTCCCATTCTATAAATACTTGGGGAATAGAAAAACAAAACAAAAGAAAAAACAAAAAACATGAATTCTCTCAAGCTTTGTGAATATGGAAATAACCGCCTCCTGGGACCACCGAAAATGGCATCCATATGATGCATGATGTGGCAAAGACATACGAGTAAACCCCACGGGGCTAACAGAAAAAGGGCCTCAGAGCTGGGGCACTGCTCTGCCATCTCCCAAGAGGCCCAGGGAAGAGGTAAAGGAAAGACGTTGCCTTGTGCTTACCGAGAACTTGTCATACAGCTGGTCGGTCAGCAGAGGGTTCGGGAGCTCCCTGAAGTACATTTTGCAGACGGAGCTCACGCTGTGAGTGTCGCGGATGGTTAGCTCAGGAATCTGCTCAGACTCAAATTCTTGGCTGGAGAGAAGGACACAAAAACGGGCGGGGGGGTTGAGAAAGAGGAAAACAAGTCAAAAGCCACACCAAATATAATCAAGCATTGGAAGGGCTTCCCGATTAACAGGAGAAAATGAACACTCAGTCACCAGCACCACACGAGCCATGCTGGATGAGATGTTTCCAAAAGGAGACCTTTTCGTTTTGCTAAGGCATTTCCCGTGACTCTGACAACTGGCTGCCTAGTCTACAATCCTAAGCCAGGAGCCCGGAGCAGCAAGGAGGAGTGTGGGCTGCTCCAAAGGGCTCTGCAAACAGGAGGAAACGGGAATGAGAGCTGGCAGCGGTGACACCGCAGTCCCCCACAGCCTTCCAGTGCTCCGAAGGACAGAAGGAGAACTTCCTGCTCCAGCAAGTCTGCTGAACGCCCCGTGTTCCTATCAAACAGTGACAAGCCTGGCGCACCACTGCTGAGCGCACGCTGCCTGCACAGAGCTGCCCCACGGCGCAGGCCTCTGAGCACCCACAACAGGGCACGCGCCCCTACTGACCGCTGTGTCACTCGCAGCACTCTTACCGCAGTCTCTGGATGTTGGACGCGACGCCGGACAGCCGGTATATCCCTTGCACTACGCCGTGCTGCTCAATGAACTCGGCGCAGCTCTGGAGGACCTGGGGGACTAAAGAACACGTGCCAGCGGTTACTTGAGCTCCTCATTCAAGTACTGGTTCAGGCTGTGCTCCTGTCAAATCTCATCCACTAAGCCCAGCCAGGCTACTGCTTAGTTCTTCCTTACAGAAGAAAGCTGTCCAAGACGAGGAAACTGGACAGACGTGTTCCTTGCATTCAAGAAGTGTAAGGACCTAGGAATCAGCCTGGAGAAAGTAATTCTGGGGAAGCCGGAGACACTGCAAGTCCCACCACAGCTCCCATGGGAATGAAAGGAGGTGGGAAATCTCATGTCCAGGAGAGCAGGGAAACATATGCAGGACACTCTCCTTGGCCAAAAGGCTTCCCTTCTTTTCAGGCTAGCGTGGGATTGGCTTACAGGCTTTGGTTTAAGCAAATACAAACGTGCTTGTCTCTTAAGAGCATTAGCCTCAGTTTATCTTTCAGCCATCAACTTCCATTACACGTTTCTCCACCGGTACCAACCTGCCCCTTTGCTAGATACGACCTCCCTTTCATCTTTAGATGCCCAACAGAGGAAGATCTCAGGAACGGGCTGTCCCTTACCATCGCGACCAGAGTGGAGAAGATGCTCTCCCAGGTCACAGCCAAACACCCTTTCCTTCTCCACCTCCCGCTCTTTCGGTTTCTTTGGGCGGGCCTTCACCAAGGAACAAAGGAAGGTGACGAGCTTGCCGCGTTTCTTTGGCACTGCACAACAGGAAGAAACCAGTTCATTTCAGGTTTGGCTCAGTTGGACGAGGCCGAGCATAACACATTCTACAGAGCACGTCAAAACGGGAAGAACATTAACAAGTACATAGAAAAACGGATTTTCTCCCATCCCTGCAGGAGGAGCCCAAGGCCAGGTTGGATGGGGCCCTGGGCAGTGGGGTCTAGTCTCACATTAGATGTGGAGGTTGGTTGGCAGCCCAGCCTGAGGCAGGGGGGTTGGAACTTGATGATCCTTGAGCTCCCTTCCATCCCAAGCCATACTAGGAGGATTCTATGATTTCCCCAAGTCCACTCATAAACACGGGAGGATCGGGCCAAATCTCTGCGCGTTCCGATGGAGTTTAATGCACTCCTCTTGCTTGGCTTGCTCAACTTGAGGATTAAGGATCCTCTTGAAAAGTCACGTTCTGATCAAGCATATCACTAGCACAACCAGGCCTCTAGCTGTCCACCAGGGACGCTGGCTGTTCTCAACCTCGTACTGACTCGCAGAAGAACTGCCTTTGCCCTCCTTCATTCTCATTGCCTACAAAACACCAGCCATATGCCCCATGATATGCCTGAAGGATCATCAGCACAGACTATAACACGGGATGGATAAAGGAGGTATTAAACACAGAACACACCCAAAAAGAGACGCCATTTTGCTTCCCTGCACCATCAAATGTAACATCTGTACCTGGCTTTGGCACTGAACTGAGGAGAGACTCCGGAATTTTTCCATTGATGAGCTCCACGCACTCACTTGGGAAAAATCCAACCTGTAACAAGAAAAAAAAGAGAGGTGCACTACTGAAGGCAGCATTTCTCAGGCCTGAACTGTTCAACCAAAAGCCACCTAACATTTTCCTCGGAACGTGCTTGCCTGACGCTCCGTAAGACTATCCAACAAAAAGTGGCCTGCATAAAAGTAATAATTATTCAACATTTGCAGCCAAAAGACCTACAAAACAAATAATTGCTTCTGTAGAAGATGTAGAAGAAGAAAGTTCTTGCTGACTGAGATGCAGCTGCAATAATCCCCAGCTCCGAGCTACCCAGCGTTCTGCAGCCAGCAGCAGCAACAAGCACACGGAGGGTCTGTTACCCTACCTCAGCTGACAGGCAGTAACTTCCTAAAAGACACTAACTTCACGTTCTGCATGGGTGCAAGCAAAATACTCTGAGACACTGAAACACTGTCTTAGCTGCTGCATTTCCAAAGGTGGGGTTCAGTGGCCGTGACCTGATGCATATTGTGAAGGCTCTTGCTTCTAAGTGAATTGAGGAGACAGTTTCCTACAAAGACCATCTCTGACACCGACACAGGGAAAATGTTTACATCCATGAGCCATCCTGTGCAGGCAGCGCAGCTCTTAGCCGAGATTCCCGACCTGACCGAAGTTGCTCTCTCAAGTCTGAAGCTTGTGCCTACCTGAAAGCCATGCTTGCCTCTCCACCAGGGGGTCAGCTCCTTTGGTGGCATATCAGTAACGCACACGATGTCTCCCACCTGCAAAAGACTGCAACCTCACCAAACATTCTGAAGGTATCTGAGAATATTCCTGATGCGTTCACACCTTATACTCTCCTGTACATGACAACTAGGAACGCCCTTAACTGCTTACCTCAAAGGAGAGTTCATCCGGTGCCTGGGCAACGTATCTCTTAAGAACATGGGCAGCAGCAACAGCTGGAATATTTACAGGAGACTCCTCGTGGATCAGCAGGGGCTTCCCATTGTTCTCAGTCTGAAACAGAGAGCACAGGCCATGGTGAGGAGCTGAGGACAAACGAGGACAATTTCAGAGCAAGGAGCACATCTGCAGAGAAAGATCCTTATCATGAGTGCTTAACAAGAAACTGCAAGTCTAATAACAGCTGTTTCTCTTCCTGGTGTGCAGCAGTATGGCCAGGCAATGTAAAGATGCGTCTCTCTCTACCCAGACTAAGAGGACAAACACCCCAACCGAGAGGACTCCTGGAGTTTTATAAACTTGCCACGCTTGCAGTACTGTCTTGCCAAAGAGGAGCGTAAGAGTCTGCTTGCTTCCTGTAACCTATTGCTTGGAGACCTCAGCCATGGACTGGACACAGGAGCTGGTCCACTGACCCAATCCTTGGCTCACTACAAGTGCCTGCTTCCCTTAACTTACTGAATATGAGAACTTGGTCTTTGGGTGACAAAATCCAAGCAGGATGGGGAAAAAGCTTCTGCATGTTTATAACGCTCGATCTGATTCTGTCGGTACTATAACGTCCACGGCCATCTAGATGCTCGTAGCAAGGACATGAAGCTTTTCAGGCAGCTTTTCAGTGACACCGATAGAGCTGGAAGGATTCTCCCTCTCTTGAAAAGCAGGAGAGCTCATCTGCAGCTCACTCTGCCGGCTCAAGCCAGCAGAACAAAGACCAATCAGAGCTTCATACTCTACCTCCATTTGTGCCAGGTCAGGCCCACAGCTGATCTCGCTGCACGCGATGCCCATCACAGCAGGCACGACAAGCTGGAACTGAAAAGAAACACACTTCTATTTTCTCTGTTCACACACCACGGTATGGAGAGACTTCTTCAGAACTACCCTCAGTTACCCACTGGCATAGGCAGGTGTTCTAGAAACAACCACTTTGTTCAGTCACTTCAAACGAGACAGCCTATTACGCAGCAGTTTACCAAGTCGCTATCCCTCTGCTAGCAGATGGGGACTCCGGCACAAAGCAGCAGACGCGCTTGCTCAGAGCACTCTGACAGCACAGTAGCAGGGCAGTGAGAGGAGTCACTGCTGGGGGTGGATCTGCTCCCTAGCGCCCGGCTCCCACCAGTTCACCTCCAGCGCCGGCCGCAGCCTTCCACACGGATTTCCTCTGCTTGCATCTCTGCTGTGCTCCCCACAGCTGTCGTGCGCACACGCAGCCGAAGCACGCATGCTCATGGTCACGTTGTGCAGCCCTGCACAAACCGGGACTAGGACTCCTTGCCTAAGGGATTGGTTTCCTAAAGACTAGCTGGTCACAGCATCACAGACAGCATCCTTCTGAGGGCTGAGCTGGAGGGAAAGTGGAATAACTCTACACGTGACCAGTGTCCTGTCAAGGCTGGATGAGGCTGTGTTACTAAACACGGTGCGACGCAGGCTGCAAAACCACATGGGGGGGGGACAACGTGTGGCACATACCAGGCAAGAGATCAGAACAAGTTCCTTGAAGCCGCAGCCGTTTCTTGTCACTTTGCTCTGTTCTTCCGCGAGCAAAAGCTGCATCAAAGGAGAAGGCAGAGGGCGGGGAGAGGAGAGAGAAAGAGCTGATCAGTGAGCTTGCACAATTTAACAAAGAAGACAAGGAAAAAGCCCTGAGAGAAATGCCACCTCTATGCTTTGGAATGTAGCTACTGAGTGAAAATTATGTCTGATGGTCAAGAGTAAGCAGCATGACACTACCAGCTCCGCCAGCCAGCAGCTTTCAACACCTCACTGTCCACCTGTCTATCTCACACTGTCTCAGCTTACCTACAAGATGCTGCACAAGACGGTGTGAAAACGAAGGTACTCAGTCGATGCACAAGTGCAACAAGCTAGCTACTCAGTCAGAGCTCAAGCGCTCCAATGAAGGGACGCAGCAGGCACTGCTCCTCCCCTCATTCTAGCTGCTTATGACATCACTAAGGGCCACCAGGCTGCTCCACCATGACAGACAAGGTGGGGAAGCAAGACCACGTCACAAGACCACAAGATTCCAACACTCCAACATTCAGAATCAGAGGGCGGTTGGAATTCTACCTCAGCCAAATCCTGGAGAAGCTGGCATGGGGTCATCATGACCAAAGCGCAGGACCCGGCGCTTGCTCTTGTTGAGCCTCGTACAACCGGCCTCAGGCCATCCTTCTGCAGGGCCTTCCTACCCTCGGGCAGATGGACACTTCCTCCCAGCAGCATACCTTGCAGTGCAGGGCCTACATAAAATCCACACTAGAGTCCTTTGTTTCATTCAAGAGCACGTTACAGCACGTATCTATTTCACTGTAAGGAAATCAAGGAAGAGACGGGAGAAACACAGAACTGCTACGAGACTGCTATATACATTTCTTTCCCAAGTGGATTTTTGCCTTTTTGCTTCCAGGATGACCTCATTTTGTTCTCCCCTTCTTGTGGGGAAGCTGCCTCCAGTGCCTGAGGTTCAGGAGACAGCATGAAACACGACACTAAGACAAACGCTTGTCGTGGGCGAGGGGTGGCTGTGCTTTGCCAGGCATACGGCGGGGCAGTAAGTGCCACACGGCAGCCCCAAGCCAAGCCCTGCATTCAGTCACTGTGGCCACAGCTGGTGCATCGCTGCCAGAACGTATCCCAGGATACAGGTGGACGCAGGCACTCCTGCTCCTTCTGCAAAGCCATCCTCTGCAGAGCCCATTAGGTGCTGCTCAGTGCTATGCCAACCAGGCTCCCGTTTACTGCAGCCCTGGGATAAACACGCGTGTACTCTTCTGTGCAGCAGTGAGCTCCAGGGATGAAGCACAGAGGGTAAGCCAACAGAATCTACTGCTGACTCCATCAGCTCCTTCTTCTACCAACCATGGGCAAACACTGTGAGACAGAACATAAGGGGAAAAGCACTTCTGCTCACATGCCTGCAATGGAATTCAAAACAGCTATTGCAAGAAGAGCTCGTAGGGTAAACCTAGCCTCAGAGACACAAACACACCAGGTTCCAGGAAATAGCATGGCACATTGTTGATGAAACGCTGCTTCGTTGCTTGGAGAGCACGCAGCATGCCGCTTTGACAGGCACAGCATGCTGCGACGTCCAAGCTGGGCACCAAAACCTCTCCAGCATCCCTGGCCAACGCTGCCAGGGAAATGCAACACCTGCATCCCTATCTGGCTTACGGCACACACACTGGGGGGCTGCCTTAGTCTCAGGTGGGAGGGATTTTTCTTCAGAGTATCTGGTATGATGCTATGTTTGGGTTCTAGGAGAAAAATCACACCGAGAACACCCTGATCTTTATAGTTTCTGACAAGCAAACTTGCACAGAGCCAAGGCCATTCTCAGCAAAGCTCTCAACAAGGAGCTGGGAGGGAACTGAATTAAGACAGCTAACGTAAACTGGCCAAAGGGATATTCCATACTATATGCCATCAAGTGGAAGGAGTTTTGAAGGGGATGAGAGTACATCTCACTCTCTTTTATTGCTTGGCGGCTAACTGGACAGTGGTTGGCGGGTGGTGAGCCATTGCTTGTACATCACTTGCAATACATTCATATATATATTCAGAACTACTTTTATCTCAAAAACATGAGTTTTACTTCTCTTTTTCCACCCAACACTCTCCCCCATCCCACGGGGAACAGGGGAGTGGGCAAAGGACTGCGTGGTGCTGAGCCACCCACCGGCTTCAACCACAACAGGGCCGCGGGGCAATGGGAGCAAGCACAGAAATAAAACACAGAAACTCGCTGTTCCTTGGGCTCGTGGCTGCCACAAAGCTCGTGTTTTAGTGATGCAGAGTACTGTATCTCCAGCTATTGTGTGTCTTGTTAACCACAAGCTCAGCTATGAGCTGTCACCACAAGCAAAAGATAAACGTAAACAAAGGCTTATATCCACACGTACCAATCTGGGTGTGAGCAATAAAAGCCCATTGGGCCATGGACAAGGCAGGCAGCACATAGGCAGGAAACAGGAAGGAGTTGAACTCCAGCTCTCCTACACAAAAGAAAGGGAGAGCACCACGGGAGGAGTTACGACACAGCTTCAGAGCTTACAGAGCCCTGAGATTTCCAAAGAACGGTGCCAGGGTAACTCTCACCATTCCCACGCAGGGGTCTTCCCAGACACTTCAGCTGCTGACTTCCACTTCCTCTGTCATGTGTAGAAAGTCCAGGTGACAAATGCTCCTTTCGTCTGGGTAACGCTTCCATGGTCATGACTGAAAAAAAAAAAAAAAAAAGCAGCATGCAACCCCATAAAATGTACCTTTCTGCTCTTTCTGTCAGCACGACATCTAAGATGAGCATTACACGTCCCTGCTACTGATTGAAAATTCATCCAAGCCTATGTTCCACACAGCTTCATCTCAGTGCCAAAAAGAAACACGTAAACAGATGTTCAGAGGATTCTTTGTGCAGATAAAAGTGCAGGGTGCACATGTATTCTCTTCAGTAATAAATATTAGTTTAGAATCCAAAGGTAACTTTTCAAGAAGCAGTATGAAAGAAAGGTCAGTCAAAAGGAAATACGTGATTTTCATCTATTTTCATCTAAAAAATCCTTGCTAAACCTCTTCCCATCAAAAAGAAAGCATGCTGGGCATTCTTAGCAGCAGCTCAGAGGACATCTTGCACCACAAAATGCAGCACATGCTTTTTGCTCACAGGCCCCTCATGTCTCTAATTTGTGTCAGATTCACTCAAAATGACCACGTGGACCAGAACAGCCATTTGGTTCTGCTGAGGTAGGAACCCACTGCTGGGATGTCCCACAGTCCCGTTTCCCCGCTACTTCCAGCCCTGGGGGGAAAAGGAAGAGCAACTGACTTCACCTACCCAGACTTCTGCATGGTCTCACATCACACAGAGAAGCATGGTGGAGAGCTCTGGTGGCTGAAGAAATCAAGGTTGCCTCTAAGATCCTGCTTTAAATCCACATGACTTACTGCCCATAAGATGTGAAAGACAAGGTTAAGGTCCATCCAATCCCTGTGGATGTGGCTGCCTGCAAAGACAACAGTTGCCTGCTCTTCAGCAGGGTGATGCTCACCCAGCAAAGCACTCACCAGCACATGTCTTTCATAGAAACATAGAATTAGCAAGCTTGGAAAAGATCTCCAAGATCATCCGGTCCAACCATCCACCTTCCACCAACATTTCCCACTAAGCCACGTCCCTCACGACAACATCTAATGTTTCTTGAACACCTGCAGGGATGGTAACTCTATCACCTGTCTGGGCAGCCCGTTCCAGCGTCTGACCAGTCCTGTGGAGAAGTTTTTCTTAACATCCAACCTCAATCTTCCCTCATGCAACTTCAGGCCACTCCCTCCAGTCCTATTATCACTTACACAGGAGAGGAGGACAACGCCCACCTCAACATAACCTCTCTTCAGCTAGTTGTAGAGAGTGAGGAGGTCCTCCCTGCGCCTCCTCTTCTCCAGACTAAATAATCACAGTTCCCTCAGCCGCTCCCCATAAGACTTGTGCTCTAGATGCCCTGCAGCTTCACTGCTCTTCTCTGGACACATTTAAGGCTTTCACTGTCCTTCCTGTAGTGAGGCACCCAGAACTGAACAAAGTACTCAAGGTGAGGACTCACCAGTGCTGAGCACAGGAGGATGATCGCTTCCCTGCTCCTGCTGGCTCCAGTTCTTTGCATTGCACTTCCAATCTAAACCGTTCCTTCTGCGGTAGCGCTTGCATCCTCACTTAGGGCTGGAGCTCAACAGGTCAACACAACAGAAAGAACACAACGTGCAACTGGAAGACATGACTCCAAGCTCACAAGAGTCAACTCTCTGACCTTGGGCACAACTCACAAACCATGAGCCAGGCCTTGCCAACTTGGCAGATCTGAGCATGCCAGAGGGGATCAGATCACAAAGTGTCCATTTCAATTGCAGCTTCATGTAGGAAAGAAAACCAGCTAACAGGCGTGAATGAATTCACTCACAAGCTGCACAATGAGTCTGTTCTTCATTAAAAAAAACCACATGGATTCCTAATCCAAAAAGAGAACGGAAAGAGCTAATACCGATGGAAGAGGTTCCTGGTCCGAAGCCTCATCCTCTTCCCCAACTTTCCTTGCCTCGTACTCTTCCCCAACTCCTGGGCGATGCCCACAGGCTTAAATTCAGACCGCAAATTCATAGGACTACTGTATAATCAATGAAAATTATATAAAGGAATTTTATATAATCAAATAATATTAAGATGTTATAATAATGAAATCAGCAAGAGAGTTAGGCACAGCAAGACAAAGAGAATAAATAGGATGCTTACCCGTGTCGTGGGCTCGCTCAGGAAAGACCAGTGGAGTGGATCTTCCGAAGAGAGAGAGATCCTTCCCCACTGGTAGATTGTATTATATTGTATTATTTTGCATTCCGATATCATAGTTAGTAAAATAAGTTTACCTCCATAGATTGTTGCCGCTGTTTTTTTCCTTTTCCCCCTTCCTTCCCATTTTGTGGGGCCAGGCCGGGGGTGGGGAGGGCAGGCGCCTACTGCCCCCTGTCACGGGCATAAACTGATCTAGTTAATTCCATGACACTCATCAAACCAGATTGTCTCAGGCGAAGGATGGTATGCTATCGCTCTCCACTTGCTCGGGTTGCCCTTGCTGGACCCATCTGTATACCAGGCATCTTCAGGGATAGGATATTTCCTCTCCTGAACGGGACTCTTCTCTGGTGGAGCGACCAGTGTTTCTTTTGGTGCATCACAATGATAGGTCACTGGGCCTAGGATCTTCTGAAGCTCTTCTTTTAAGGATGATGAAGACAGACTGCTCCTTTGGCTGAGGGAAGTGACCCATCATGCCACTGTTTGTGCTTGGGCCACCCCTGTCTTAGGAAGGTGGGTCAGATCTTTCACCCACCCCTGAATCTGCAGAGTGGTCTTCACTATAACTTCAGCCGTCTGGGTTATTGGCTCTACTGCCTGTAATGCTGAATAGGCAGCCAATAACTGCTTTTCAATCATATTATATCTTTCTTTTGCTCCATGCCAGACCTGAAACCAAAACCAATGGGGGTCCGAACAGAACTCTGGCGTTGCCACAGGCCCCAACCAAAGCCATCTTGAGTAACGTGGACATCCAACTCAGCTGGGAGGGTAGCATCGAATATACCCAATGCCTGGGCTTGCTGTAAAATTAGGTCTCTCATCCCTGCTGAGAATTTGACCAGATCCGGGCCATCAAAGGCATCTTCATAAATCGCTTCCCTTACACCTAATTCACAGATGTAATTTTGAAGGTTTTCCATGGAGGACCACATCCCTGTATGTAAAGGAATATCAGATTGATTGGGCCATACCATACAGCAGGCCGCCATTAACCATTCTATTATAGAATGGTTTTCATCATTGTATTGATTACCTGCATATAATCTCTGTCTAAGAGCAGGATGGACGGTCATTGTGGCCAATTTGGCTATTTCCGGGCCATTCATCAGAACACTTTCTGCCCCAGAATCCCATAGACCAAGCTGGCACACTTTCTCTAGCTTTCTGCTTAAATCGTTGGACTAAGTCCATCAGTTCTGTTGCTGTGTACGGTCGGGCTGTTACATGCAAGTGGGTTTGAACGGGGGGCCACTGATCAGGCGGCACCCCCGCCGATCTGTCCTGTACCTTTTTTGTTTTTTGAGTTATAACAGGACGGACTTCTAGTGCATCCGTCAAAATTGGAGATTCAAGATCAGATTTAGATTGTTTATTTTCCTGATCAACACAGTCCGTTGATTCAGGAGCCTGGTCATTGTTTATTGAAATATTACAGACTTGACCTATTGGAAGATGTAGAATTGGGTTTTTTCCTGCTAATATGCCAAGTTCCTGTTCTAACTTTTCAATATGATCTTTTAAAAGTTCATTTTCGTTCACTAAAGTATTATTCCTTATTTCAGCATTATTTAAAGCATTTAACAGTGGCCATGCCACTGTAGAAGCAGCTAATTGTCTTTCTCTTGTGACTAATGTATCATTGCCTAGTCCCGGAAAGTCATCTGCTAGGCGATATGGGGAAACATTTCCCACAACACGTAGAGGACCCCATTTTTCAATGATAGTTGACAATTCATAATAAGGGGATCCCGCAAATCCTGGCATCTGCCCTGGAATTATTTTATCTAGGGGGGTAGTGTCCTCCCCCTTGAACATTTACAAAAATTCCAAAGAAAGGACATAGTGTAAGTTTTAGTATATTCGGCTTGCCTGCCTGGCTCACCAAGTGTATAATCAATGAAAATTATATAAAGGAATTTTATATAATCAAACAATATTAAGATGTTATAATAATGAAATCAGCAAGAGAGTTAGGCACACCAAGACAAAGAGAATACATAGGATGCTTACACATGTCGTGGGCTCGCTCAGGAAAGACCAGTGGAGAGAATCTTCCAAAGA
This sequence comes from Phasianus colchicus, assembly GCF_987193195.1. Lineage (NCBI taxonomy): Eukaryota > Metazoa > Chordata > Aves > Galliformes > Phasianidae > Phasianus > Phasianus colchicus. The sequence goes on along the minus strand of NC_143450.1, from coordinate 19,553,283 downwards.
GAGAGAGAGATCCTACCCACTGGTAGTCAGCTCTTAAATGGGTCTAGGAGAGGTGGAGCCATGCTCCACCCCTTCCTGCAGCAAAGGTGAATTCCTTTCACCTGTGCTCCCAGGGCTGACTCATTGCTCGCCTCAGGTGATAAATCAGAGGTTCAGGCCGTGACTCAGCAGTTCCCATACAGACTCCTTTCACAGGACTCAGTCAAAAAGGATGTCACACTTGTTCCACACACTCAAACTGACTGAGCAGTGGTATCACAGTCACTTAAAACACACAGAAGCATCCAAACCCAAGCATGCACATTCCCTCCTGTGTTACTAGTGCCCACAGCTCACCTTCACACCTCTGGGGATTTCTGGCGTTTTACACTGATGCAGCCTCACTATAGCTCCATGGGTGTCACACAAGGCCTGCAGGACCTCTTTCTCCACAAACCCCATCTGCAGGCACTGGTTCATAAGGCTCACCACCCACCCTCCTGAGCAAAAGCAAGCACTAAGAATGAGAGCAAAGTGCACTGGATTTGACCTGGCCTGGTCCCCAAGCCTCAGTCCTGCCAGACATACCCCGGTGCGTAGACTCATCCCCAACATCTGACTGGACATTGTCATTCTGCAAACGCCCCATCCCAGCAGCAAGGGATCAAAGCATTGGGACAGCTGAAACAAAAATGTCATGAAAGTTTCCTATTAGCACTGATCAAGAACACGTCTACCCCTGAGCAACAGGATGGGAGACAAACAGCAGAAGACAACCAACCTGCAGAACCCGCTCCGTTGGGGTTGGTCCAGATGTTTGTATGCTCCCTTCCATGGCCCAGGCCAAGCTTGCTGAGCTGCTCCTCCTTTGTGCAGGGGGAGAGCGGCGCAGATGCTACGTGGTGGCTATGCACAGCATGCCTTTGACTTGATTCTCCTCTCTCCATCTTCCAGTAGCAAGCAGCATTTCAAATCTCTCCTTGCAAAAAATCACCTAGGTAAAAAAGAACTGGCAATCTTGCTTTTAAAGTTTCCTTATTTATACAACTTGATGCTTTAAAGCACAAGCTCACCTAGCAATCACCTACCTTAGACAAGCCCAACCTGCAAGGAAAAGTTATTCTTCTGTGTCTGCAGACTTTGCACACATTTCCAGGTGCAGTAGTCAGCCCAGTTCTCAGCACAGCTTTACCAACCACAGAAACCCAGTTTACGCCCGCCGTGCTGTTCTCTCATCTGAAACGCTGCATTGCTGCAAGAAGCAATGAATAAAATCACAGAATCAAAAAGCTGGGGTTGCAAGGGAGCTCCAGAGATCACTGAGCCCAAGCCCCCTGCAAAACGGGCTCCCTAGAGTAGGCAGCACAGGAAGGGCGCCCAGGAGGGCCTGGAATATCTCCAGAGAAGGAGAATCCACAGCCTCCCTGGGCAGCCCGTTCCAGCGCTCCGTCATCCTCGCCATGAAGAAGTTCCTTTGCATTTTGGTGCAGAACTTCCTGTGCTCCAGTTTATGGCCATTTCCCCTTCCTCTGTCACCACAGATCGCTGAAAAGATTGCAGCCGTGTCCTTTTGACTCCCACATCTAAGATATTTATAAGCGTTGTTGGAAATAGCCAAATAGTTTTGCAGGACGGTTCTCTGATCTTTGTATCTATCTTTATTCCCAATTGCAATGGCGGGCCTCCTGCAAGCAGGAGAGCGCAGAGAAAACAGTGTTACATCTTTTATCCCCTACTGCCCGACCCTTATCTCTTTCTCCCCGGCTCCTCACTGGCTGAGTACTGCAGGTTCACACTCTTTCGCAACGCTTCACTAATCGTACCAATACCAAGTAAACACAAATCCTTACCACCCAACCACAAATATCTTAATTGGTCGACTGCCTTCTAACAACTGCTTTCTTAACAAACATCTGGTCGTAACTTTTGGATGTCTGCTTTACAACATAGACATAACCTCTTAACTGCTTCATTACCCCCCAGCATTTGTGCCCTTTGCACTGGGTCATTGTTCAGGTCATCCATCTGTCCTTGCTTAGAGATAAGCTTGGAAGGAGGACAGAGGGCAGTATCTTGGAGCCTGCCTACGGCATCCTAACGTTCCCACAGAGTGGGACAGTTCTGCTTTGTGTAAAGGCCCCGACTCCTTGAGAGTTTGTTCAGTGGACTTCACTTCTGCTGGCCTAATGAACAACCTTACAGTACGTTTCCCAGGTCAGAATACTATACCCACATTGTTTAGAACATTTAAAGTCTGTTGCAGCTTTGGGAGAAAGAATTGGTCACGTAATTCGGTAACTATGTCTCTAAAATATGTTACCTATATGCATATGGTAATCTTCCTGTCCACGTCAGCTATTTCTAAGGATATGTGACAGCTTCATTCTTTAGATCAATTGCCCTTTGTCAATGTTCAGTGCAGAAACAACACTTTCACTTTCCACCGTATACGGTATTCTTACTTTGCACATCAGCTATTTCTAAGGACGTGCTACAGCTCACTTCTTTAGATCAACTGCCCCTTTCAATATCCAATGCAGAAACACCACTTTCACTTTCCACAGCATTTACCAGAACCACAGAACGGCAGGGGGGCTGAAAAGGACCACAACGATCATCCAGCTCCCCAGAACCCCCACACCCCCTCGCAGCCGCCTACAGCCTCAGATCTCGCTAGATCCCCCCCCCGTCGCCTCCCTGCAGCTTCCTGGAGCCCCGCACGGCCCCCCTCCCCGTCCCGGGACCGTTCTCCCGCACACCTCCGGCACAGCTGTCCTCAGCACTCGCTCCCGTCGCGCCGCGGCTTCCCTCTCGGTGCTGCCCGGACAGCTCCGGCTGCCGCCGCGCCGTCCTGCGGGGCGGCCCAGGCGGCAGGAGCGGCGCTCTGCGAGGAGAGCCGCGCCTCCGACAGCCGGCTCCCAACGCTCGCTCCCGCGCACGGCGGCTCGGCCAACGGCAGCCGGCGGAGCTACCGCGGACCAAGGAGACCCCGGGGGCGGGGCGCCGCCGCCGCTGCCCAATCAGAGGCAGGGGGCGGGGCAAGGGAGATGCTGCTCAAGGTGAGCTCCTCCTGCCGCAGCGTGATGACGACAGGTCTGCACGGCCAGCTCCTAGGTCGGGAGCCAGGAATGGACACGGCAGGAGGAGAGAGGCGTTAGGGAGCAGCCGAGGCTTCGAAATGCAGCAAAAAGCCCTGAAAAGCATCACAAAGCCACAGCCAGGAAGCTCGGGATTATCACGAGCAGCATCCAGGATGCTAAACATCATTTGCTACCATACCACATGGTAGCTGAGCTCTCGCTGCAGACGTCCCAAAGCCAGACAGAACGGGAACAAACCCAGAGCTCTGCTGCGCGCACCCCACAGCCATCGCGTTGCAAGCTGGCGTGCCTTGCTCTTCGTTGCATTCGTCCCAGTCTCTGTGAATGAAGACTCGGAAGGCAGTCAAGGCGTTGATTGAGCACGAGCGTGCTTTTATTATTATGTAAAAGACAGGAGGGCGTGAGAGGTCCAGGGTAAAGATGGACTCATCCTCTCTTGTCACGGAGAGAGTGGCTCAGAGCTCTCAGTGCTGCTGCCCGGTGCCTGGGGCTGGAGGCCTGATTCTAAGTCCCCCTCCAAGAGGCTCGGCTTCTCCTCAGCGACGCTGACCTGCTCCTGCGTGGAGGTGCTGCTGTCGGGGCACTCGGACTGTGCTTGGGCTGGGCTGCACTGCAAAGGCACTGGGTCACAGTCCAGGCTGGTGACTGTGGTGTCCAGCAGGCTCAGGTCAGCATCTTCAGCACAGCCGGGAGAAATGAGGGCGTGAACTTGGATGAGCTCCTTCTCTCCATCGCTGTTGTTATGTGGAAGGCTGTCATCTGAACCACAGTGACTCGTGCTTCCTAAGAGCCCTCCATCGATGGAAGCACACAGCGCACCATCGCTACTTGCCCCGGCTCTTCTGGGTAGACAAGGGCTCGATTCACCTAGGAAGGATACACAGGGGTTAGTGTCAAACTTTCACAAGCTGAATTATGAAAGTGGCTCTTGATCAGGGGTGATCTGAAGATGCTAGGTATAGGTTGGAACGCTAGGAGGAGATACAAGTCCACTTGTATTGCATGAATTCTATGTCGCTGAAAAGCAAGGCTTTGAAAGCTGGATTCGCACCCTTACCTGCCAGCACCACGACTTCCGTCTCTGAGGGCTCCCTGGGACTGCGCTGCAGTCGGCGTTTGGCCACAGAGGATGGTTTCTGCAGGCTGAAGCAGGAACGCCAACTGCCAGCTGGTGATTCCTTCATCTTGCTGGGTGGACGTTGTCTGGAGAGAGAAAACAGTGACTGGTGTGAGTCGTGCGTGGTGCGGGGTGAGGGAAAAGCTGCACTGAGCTCTTGCCAACAGTTGCTTGTTCCTGGCACCGCCTGGTTTCTGCTGAAGCACAGCTTAGAAACTCGCTCTCTTTCAAGCAGTTGAGGATGGTTCCACTCCTATAGCTCAGCCCTGAAGTCTTGCTGGCTAAATTCCCCTCAACTGTGTCAAGCAAGATGCAGAGCACGTGAGCAAAGGCTCCGCGGCTGTACAGGACAGCATCTAAGGGATGGCTCTTCTGGAGCCGGCAGGCGTAACTGCTTTCTGAGGAACCGTGCAGCCATAAAGGAAATTCAAAAGCACCTCTGACTCTGACATCAACACCTCGTCGGCCCCATCTCACCGCCAAGTTTAGTTTCTAGTGCCAGCAGGTCTGACCAGCAGCTCTGCTTAGAGGAGAACCGGAACTGGTTTCAGGCATGTGGCCCCGACAGCTGGAAAACCCCAACGTTTCAAGGTAGAGCCAGCTCAGGCCAGGGCAGACGTCAGCATGGCTTTATACATCTCGTGACTGCGTGCCCAGCAAGGAAGGAATGGCAGCCTCGTGTGGCTAAACCGAATATGTTAGTTGAATCTCAGAGTCCAAAGGGAGCAGAGATTCACTGCAACAATTCACTTCAGGCACCGTTACTTTAATTTAGCTTCCACATGTTTTGGCGCAAGAAATAATGGGGGAAAAAAAAAACAACAACACAACCCACCCAAACAATGATGACGGTTGCTGGAAAACAAAGTCCTCTTTACCTTTCAGATGGAAAGTTGATGATTGTGTGGAATTTCCCCTGTACAGCTGTGGGGCCTTCTTCCACTTCTATGTCCCTGCTCTGTGTCACAACGGAAGAGCTGCTGTGGCCTCGCCTCTGAGCCTGTGCCTCCTCCAGGGTGAGCAGCTTTGTGGCAGGAGAAGACACCCACGCAGACTTGGGCCCTGAGAGAGAACCGTGCCCTGTAAGGGAAAGCCACAGGTAAGAGCGAGGATCACAAAGCAGCACCACAGCCATCACAGTTCTGGGGGAGATGCTATAGTTTTCTCAGACCTGCTTATCTGAGCCACTAGAAGAAGAGGAGGTCAGAATAAGCATGTGGTCAGAGGTATGTTTAAGGCAGAGGACAGAGTCATAATTAATAAGAGCAGCTCACTGTATCAAAATGGGCAAAGAAAAACCCTAGAAAGCGGGGGCAGGGAACTCAGAAAGCTTCACTGCCACACTTTCATCAAGCTTCACCTGCATGCAAAACATCGTAACGACAGTGACGTTTTTTTTCTCATTGTAAAGTTTGGACTTGGACATTCTCAGCATCCAGCAACAGGATGCCAGATTCTAATCTAAGCCCAGAAGTCTGCTGTCCCCTCGATAGAAAAAGTGTATTTCAAAGATCTTGGAGAAGGCCTGGATTTGATCAAGGTGTCTGATCAAGATAAAGCTCATGGAGGAAGACACTCACCTGCTCCATCTGCCATGTCTGATCCGGATTTGGAGCAGAAGAGGACATCTGCGTGGTTGATGATGAATTCCACCACAGCCGACTGCGTCTGCAGTTCCATGCAGGCGGCTCTTCCGCTGGCGCAGGCAGACTCGTTCTGCTGTGATCTGTAGAAAAGGCAGATTTTAGCAGTCATTTATCCAAGATCCAAGTTTCCCCAAGTCTGGATTGTTGCAGCCAAAAGCTGTCAAATTGGGCTCCGGAGGCTTCCGCGGTGATGCCGCTGAAGAAATTCTCCTGGATGGTCAAGGACACACCAGTCCCATCTAAACAAGAGGGCAGAAATTGTCATCTAGAAATTGTGCCCGTGCGGTTGGAGAACAGCCCAGGCTCTTGCTCTGCCGTCAGCCACTTACTACAGTGTACAGGAGAAGAGCACATTCGATGGAGAAAAAGGTAGATTGCATTTTTTGCCGGAGAACAGATCCAAGCAGTGTGTTGAAATGGAGAAAGAAGTTGACCTTAAGAGGTTTGGAGCCCACACAATCGCTAAGTTCTTAGCGTGCATGTTTGTCACGGAACAGTTCCCGGCTAGACGAGCCAAGTGTCTTATCAGGTATTCCAGTGTCCTGGAAAATCAGAGAGGCAAATATTCAGCACCAATGAGCACGCGGTGCTGCGGTTCACAGAGCAAAGCCTCAATGCATGTTATTGCTACTGTCACTGAAGATGAAGTAGATCCAACTTGACTAAGTGCCACACTGTGGCACCAAGCCCCAGCACAGCACAGCTGCAGCCACCAGCTGCACCAACTGTGCCCCCGTGCCCAGGAACCGACCCAATAAATTAACCCCGTGTAGCCTTAAACTGCTTCAACATACGCAGGCATCATGTTGCCAGCATGAGACAAGCCTGGAATCACACCACTGCCCTCTGAAGTGCAGCATGGCTGAGCTCAACAGAGTGAGGGCAGCACTGACCTGTAGTGAGGAGCGGGCAGCTGCTGGATGACGTCCTGCATTCTGACCAGCTGCTCCTCATCTGTAGCGGCACCAACAGCCTCCTGGAATAGTGCAGAAAGGGACTGAGACACAAATCAGGCTAGATACCTGCCACAGGGTCGGGAACTATGGGGACAGCGTGCTGTTGGTCTGCGCCGAGACAGATTTTACGCCTTCCAGGAGGCATCTGGGGAACATAGCGGCACGCAGCTGGTGCCATCAAGGCCAAGGAGTCCAAGCAGCAGGCCGGTTTACAGCCTGATTGCGCAGCTCAGCTCCTCAAGCTTCAAGTGCACTTTGCTATCAATCCCACTCCCATTCTATAAATACTTGGGGAATAGAAAAACAAAACAAAAGAAAAAACAAAAAACATGAATTCTCTCAAGCTTTGTGAATATGGAAATAACCGCCTCCTGGGACCACCGAAAATGGCATCCATATGATGCATGATGTGGCAAAGACATACGAGTAAACCCCACGGGGCTAACAGAAAAAGGGCCTCAGAGTTGGGGCACTGCTGCAGCCATCTCCCAAGAGGCCCAGGGAAGAGGTAAAGGAAAGACGTTGCCTTGTGCTTACCGAGAACTTGTCATACAGCTGGTCGGTCAGCAGAGGGTTCGGGAGCTCCCTGAAGTACATTTTGCAGACGGAGCTCACGCTGTGAGTGTCGCGGATGGTTAGCTCAGGAATCTGCTCAGACTCAAATTCTTGGCTGGAGAGAAGGACACAAAAACGGGCGGGGGGGTTGAGAAAGAGGAAAACAAGTCAAAAGCCACACCAAATATAATCAAGCATTGGAAGGGCTTCCCGATTAACAGGAGAAAATGAACACTCAGTCACCAGCACCACACGAGCCATGCTGGATGAGATGTTTCCAAAAGGAGACCTTTTCGTTTTGCTAAGGCATTTCCCGTGACTCTGACAACTGGCTGCCTAGTCTACAATCCTAAGCCAGGAGCCCGGAGCAGCAAGGAGGAGTGTGGGCTGCTCCAAAGGGCTCTGCAAACAGGAGGAAACGGGAATGAGAGCTGGCAGCGGTGACACCGCAGTCCCCCACAGCCTTCCAGTGCTCCGAAGGACAGAAGGAGAACTTCCTGCTCCAGCAAGTCTGCTGAACGCCCCGTGTTCCTATCAAACAGTGACAAGCCTGGCGCACCACTGCTGAGCGCACGCTGCCTGCACAGAGCTGCCCCACGGCGCAGGCCTCTGAGCACCCACAACAGGGCACGCGCCCCTACTGACCGCTGTGTCACTCGCAGCACTCTTACCGCAGTCTCTGGATGTTGGACGCGACGCCGGACAGCCGGTATATCCCTTGCACTACGCCGTGCTGCTCAATGAACTCGGCGCAGCTCTGGAGGACCTGGGGGACTAAAGAACACGTGCCAGCGGTTACTTGAGCTCCTCATTCAAGTACTGGTTCAGGCTGTGCTCCTGTCAAATCTCATCCACTAAGCCCAGCCAGGCTACTGCTTAGTTCTTCCTTACAGAAGAAAGCTGTCCAAGACGAGGAAACTGGACAGACGTGTTCCTTGCATTCAAGAAGTGTAAGGACCTAGGAATCAGCCTGGAGAAAGTAATTCTGGGGAAGCCGGAGACACTGCAAGTCCCACCACAGCTCCCATGGGAATGAAAGGAGGTGGGAAATCTCATGTCCAGGAGAGCAGGGAAACTGATGCAGGACACTCTCCTTGGCCAAAAGGCTTCCCTTCTTTTCAGGCTAGCGTGGGATTGGCTTACAGGCTTTGATTTAAGCAAATACAAACGTGCTTGTCTCTTAAGAGCATTAGCCTCAGTTTATCTTTCAGCCATCAACTTCCATTACACGTTTCTCCACCGGTACCAACCTGCCCCTTTGCTAGATACGACCTCCCTTTCATCTTTAGATGCCCAACAGAGGAAGATCTCAGGAACGGGCTGTCCCTTACCATCGCGACCAGAGTGGAGAAGATGCTCTCCCAGGTCACAGCCAAACACCCTTTCCTTCTCCACCTCCCGCTCTTTCGGTTTCTTTGGGCGGGCCTTCACCAAGGAACGAAGGAAGGTGACGAGCTTGCCGCGTTTCTTTGGCACTGCACAACAGGAAGAAACCAGTTCATTTCAGGTTTGGCTCAGTTGGACAAGGCCGAGCATAACACATTCTACAGAGCACGTCAAAACGGGAAGAACATTAACAAGTACATAGAAAAACGGATTTTCTCCCATCCCTGCAGGAGGAGCCAAAGGCCAGGTTGGATGGGGCCCTGGGCAGTGGGGTCTAGTCTCACATTAGATGTGGAGGTTGGTTGGCAGCCCAGCCTGAGGCAGGGGGGTTGGAACTTGATGATCCTTGAGCTCCCTTCCATCCCAAGCCATACTAGGAGGATTCTATGATTTCCCCAAGTCCACTCATAAACACGGGAGGATCGGGCCAAATCTCTGCGCGTTCCGATGGAGTTTAATGCACTCCTCTTGCTTGGCTTGCTCAACTTGAGGATTAAGGATCCTCTTGAAAAGTCACGTTCTGATCAAGCATATCACTAGCACAACCAGGCCTCTAGCTGTCCACCAGGGACACTGGCTGTTCTCAACCTCGTACTGACTCGCAGAAGAACTGCCTTTGCCCTCCTTCATTCTCATTGCCTACAAAACACCAGCCATATGCCCCATGATATGCCTGAAGGATCATCAGCACAGACTATAACACGGGATGGATAAAGGAGGTATTAAACACAGAACACACCCAAAAAGAGACGCCATTTTGCTTCCCTGCACCATCAAATGTAACATCTGTACCTGGCTTTGGCACTGAACTGAGGAGAGACTCCGGAATTTTTCCATTGATGAGCTCCACGCACTCACTTGGGAAAAATCCAACCTGTAACAAGAAAAAAAAGAGAGGTGCACTACTGAAGGCAGCATTTCTCAGGCCTGAACTGTTCAACCAAAAGCCACCTAACATTTTCCTCGGAACGTGCTTGCCTGACGCTCCGTAAGACTATCCAACAAAAAGTGGCCTGCATAAAAGTAATAATTATTCAACATTTGCAGCCAAAAGACCTACAAAACAAATAATTGCTTCTGTAGAAGATGTAGAAGAAGAAAGTTCTTGCTGACTGAGATGCAGCTGCAATAATCCCCAGCTCCGAGCTACCCAGCGTTCTGCAGCCAGCAGCAGCAACAAGCACACGGAGGGTCTGTTACCCTACCTCAGCTGACAGGCAGTAACTTCCTAAAAGACACTAACTTCACGTTCTGCATGGGTGCAAGCAAAATACTCTGAGACACTGAAACACTGTCTTAGCTGCTGCATTTCCAAAGGTGGGGTTCAGTGGCCGTGACCTGATGCATATTGTGAAGGCTCTTGCTTCTAAGTGAATTGAGGAGACAGTTTCCTACAAAGACCATCTCTGACACCGACACAGGGAAAATGTTTACATCCATGAGCCATCCTGTGCAGGCAGCGCAGCTCTTAGCCGAGATTCCCGACCTGACCGAAGTTGCTCTCTCAAGTCTGAAGCTTGTGCCTACCTGAAAGCCATGCTTGCCTCTCCACCAGGGGGTCAGCTCCTTTGGTGGCATATCAGTAACGCACACGATGTCTCCCACCTGCAAAAGACTGCAACCTCACCAAACATTCTGAAGGTATCTGAGAATATTCCTGATGCGTTCACACCTTATACTCTCCTGTACATGACAACTAGGAACGCCCTTAACTGCTTACCTCAAAGGAGAGTTCATCCGGTGCCTGGGCAACGTATCTCTTAAGAACATGGGCAGCAGCAACAGCTGGAATATTTACAGGAGACTCCTCGTGGATCAGCAGGGGCTTCCCATTGTTCTCAGTCTGAAACAGAGAGCACAGGCCATGGTGAGGAGCTGAGGACAAACGAGGACAATTTCAGAGCAAGGAGCACATCTGCAGAGAAAGATCCTTATCATGAGTGCTTAACAAGAAACTGCAAGTCTAATAACAGCTGTTTCTCTTCCTGGTGTGCAGCAGTATGGCCAGGCAATGTAAAGATGCGTCTCTCTCTACCCAGACTAAGAGGACAAACACCCCAACCGAGAGGACTCCTGGAGTTTTATAAACTTGCCACGCTTGCAGTACTGTCTTGCCAAAGAGGAGCGTAAGAGTCTGCTTGCTTCCTGTAACCTATTGCTTGGAGACCTCAGCCATGGACTGGACACAGGAGCTGGTCCACTGACCCAATCCTTGGCTCACTACAAGTGCCTGCTTCCCTTAACTTACTGAATATGAGAACTTGGTCTTTGGGTGACAAAATCCAAGCAGGATGGGGAAAAAGCTTCTGCATGTTTATAACGCTCGATCTGATTCTGTCGGTACTATAACGTCCACGGCCATCTAGATGCTCGTAGCAAGGACATGAAGCTTTTCAGGCAGCTTTTCAGTGACACCGATAGAGCTGGAAGGATTCTCCCTCTCTTGAAAAGCAGGAGAGCTCATCTGCAGCTCACTCTGCCGGCTCAAGTCAGCAGAACAAAGACCAATCAGAGCTTCATACTCTACCTCCATTTGTGCCAGGTCAGGCCCACAGCTGATCTCGCTGCACGCGATGCCCATCACAGCAGGCACGACAAGCTGGAACTGAAAAGAAACACACTTCTATTTTCTCTGTTCACACACCACGGTATGGAGAGACTTCTTCAGAACTACCCTCAGTTACCCACTGGCATAGGCAGGTGTTCTAGAAACAACCACTTTGTTCAGTCACTTCAAACGAGACAGCCTATTACGCAGCAGTTTACCAAGTCGCTATCCCTCTGCTAGCAGATGGGGACTCCGGCACAAAGCAGCAGATGCGCTTGCTCAGAGCACTCCGACAGCACAGTAGCAGGGCAGTGAGAGGAGTCACTGCTGGGGGTGGATCTGCTCCCTAGCGCCCGGCTCCCACCAGTTCACCTCCAGCGCCGGCCGCAGCCTTCCACACGGATTTCCTCTGCTTGCATCTCTGCTGTGCTCCCCACAGCTGTTGTGCGCACACGCAGCCGAAGCACGCATGCTCATGGTCACGTTGTGCAGCCCTGCACAAACCGGGACTAGGACTCCTTGCCTAAGGGATTGGTTTCCTAAAGACTAGCTGGTCACAGCATCACAGACAGCATCCTTCTGAGGGCTGAGCTGGAGGGAAAGTGGAATAACTCTACACGTGACCAGTGTCCTGTCAAGGCTGGATGAGGCTGTGTTACTAAACACGGTGCGACGCAGGCTGCAAAACCACATGGGGGGGGGACAACGTGTGGCACATACCAGGCAAGAGATCAGAACAAGTTCCTTGAAGCCGCAGCCGTTTCTTGTCACTTTGCTCTGTTCTTCCACGAGCAAAAGCTGCATCAAAGGAGAAGGCAGAGGGCGGGGAGAGGAGAGAGAAAGAGCTGATCAGTGAGCTTGCACAATTTAACAAAGAAGACAAGGAAAAAGCCCTGAGACAAATGCCACCTCTATGCTTTGGAATGTAGCTACTGAGTGAAAATTATGTCTGATGGTCAAGAGTAAGCAGCATGACACTACCAGCTCCGCCAGCCAGCAGCTTTCAACACCTCACTGTCCACCTGTCTATCTCACACTGTCTCAGCTTACCTACAAGATGCTGCGCAAGACGGTGTGAAAACGAAGGTACTCAGTCGATGCACAAGTGCAACAAGCTAGCTACTCAGTCAGAGCTCAAGCGCTCCAATGAAGGGACGCAGCAGGCACTGCTCCTCCCCTCATTCTAGCTGCTTATGACATCACTAAGGGCCACCAGGCTGCTCCACCATGACAGACAAGGTGGGGAAGCAAGACCACGTCACAAGACCAGAAGATTCCAACACTCCAACATTCTAGAATCAGAGGGCGGTTGGAATTCTACCTCAGCCAAATCCTGGAGAAGCTGGCACGGGGTCATCATGACCAAAGCGCAGGACCCGGCGCTTGCTCTTGTTGAGCCTCGTACAACCGGCCTCAGGCCATCCTTCTGCAGGGCCTTCCTACCCTCGGGCAGATGGACACTTCCTCCCAGCAGCACACCTTGCAGTGCAGGGCCTACATAAAATCCACACTAGAGTCCTTTGTTTCATTCAAGAGCACGTTACAGCACGTATCTATTTCACTGTAAGGAAATCAAGGAAGAGACGGGAGAAACACAGAACTGCTACGAGACTGCTATATACATTTCTTTCCCAAGTGGATTTTTGCCTTTTTGCTTCCAGGATGACCTCATTTTGTTCTCCCCTTCTTGTGGGGAAGCTGCCTCCAGTTCCTGAGGTTCAGGAGACAGCATGAAACACGACACTAAGACAAACGCTTGTCGTGGGCGAGGGGTGGCTGTGCTTTGCCAGGCATACGGCGGGGCAGTAAGTGCCACACGGCAGCCCCAAGCCAAGCCCTGCATTCAGTCACTGTGGCCACAGCTGGTGCATCGCTGCCAGAACGTATCCCAGGATACAGGTGGACGCAGGCACTCCTGCTCCTTCTGCAAAGCCATCCTCTGCAGAGCCCATTAGGTGCTGCTCAGTGCTATGCCAACCAGGCTCCCGTTTACTGCAGCCCTGGGATAAACACGCGTGTACTCTTCTGTGCAGCAGTGAGCTCCAGGGATGAAGCACAGAGGGTAAGCCAACAGAATCTACTGCTGACTCCATCAGCTCCTTCTTCTACCAACCATGGGCAAACACTGTGAGACAGAACATAAGGGGAAAAGCACTTCTGCTCACACGCCTGCAATGGAATTCAAAACAGCTATTGCAAGAAGAGCTCGTAGGGTAAACCTAGCCTCAGAGACACAAACACACCAGGTTCTAGGAAATAGCATGGCACATTGTTGATGAAACGCTGCTTCGTTGCTTGGAGAGCACGCAGCATGCCGCTTTGACAGGCACAGCAGTGCTGCGACGTCCAAGCTGGGCACCAAAACCTCTCCAGCATCCCTGGCCAACGCTGCCAGGGAAATGCAACACCTGCATCCCTATCTGGCTTACGGCACACACACTGGGGGGCTGCCTTAGTCTCAGGTGGGAGGGATTTTTCTTCAGAGTATCTGGTATGATGCTATGTTTAGGTTCTAGGAGAAAAATCACACCGAGAACACCCTGATCTTTATAGTTTCTGACAAGCAAACTTGCACAGAGCCAAGGCCATTCTCAGCAAAGCTCTCAACAAGGAACTGGGAGGGAACTGAATTAAGACAGCTAACGTAAACTGGCCAAAGGGATATTCCATACTATATGCCATCAAGTGGAAGGAGTTTTGAAGGGGATGAGAGTACATCTCACTCTCTTTTATTGCTTGGCGGCTAACTGGACAGTGGTTGGCGGGTGCTGAGCCATTGCTTGTACATCACTTGCAATACATTCATATATATATTCAGAACTACTTTTATCTCAAAAACATGAGTTTTACTTCTCTTTTTCCACCCAACACTCTCCCCCATCCCACGGGGAACAGGGGAGTGGGCAAAGGACTGCGTGGTGCTGAGCCACCCACCGGCTTCAACCACAACAGGGCCGCGGGGCAATGGGAGCAAGCACAGAAATAAAACACAGAAACTCGCTGTTCCTTGGGCTCGTGGCTGCCACAAAGCTCGTGTTTTAGTGATGCAGAGTACTGTATCTCCAGCTATTGTGTGTCTTGTTAACCACAAGCTCAGCTATGAGCTGTCACCACAAGCAAAAGATAAACGTAAACAAAGGCTTATATCCACACGTACCAATCTGGGTGTGAGCAATAAAAGCCCATTGGGCCATGGACAAGGCAGGCAGCACATAGGCAGGAAACAGGAAGGAGTTGAACTCCAGCTCTCCTACACAAAAGAAAGGGAGAGCACCACGGGAGGAGTTACGACACAGCTTCAGAGCTTACAGAGCCCTGAGATTTCCAAAGAACGGTGCCAGGGTAACTCTCACCATTCCCATGCAGGGGTCTTCCCAGACACTTCAGCTGCTGACTTCCACTTCCTCTGTCATGTGTAGAAAGTCCAGGTGACAAATGCTCATTTCGTCTGGGTAACGCTTCCATGGTCATGACTGAAAAAAAAAAAAAAAAGCAGCATGCAACCCCATAAAATGTACCTTTCTGCTCTTTCTGTCAGCACGACGTCTAAGATGAGCATTACACGTCCCTGCTACTGATTGAAAATTCATCCAAGCCTATGTTCCACACAGCTTCATCTCAGTGCCAAAAAGAAACACGTAAACAGATGTTCAGAGGATTCTTTGTGCAGATAAAAGTGCAGGGTGCATATGTATTCTCTTCAGTAATAAATATTAGTTTAGAATCCAAAGGTAACTTTTCAAGAAGCAGTATGAAAGAAAGGTCAGTCAAAAGGAAATACGTGATTTTCATCTATTTTCATCTAAAAAATCCTTGCTAAACCTCTTCCCATCAAAAAGAAAGCATGCTGGGCATTCTTAGCAGCAGCTCAGAGGACATCTTGCACCACAAAATGCAGCACATGCTTTTTGCTCACAGGCCCCTCATGTCTCTAATTTGTGTCAGATTCACTCAAAATGACCACGTGGACCAGAACAGCCATTTGGTTCTGCTGAGGTAGGAACCCACTGCTGGGATGTCCCACAGTCCCGTTTCCCCGCTACTTCCAGCCCTGGGGGGAAAAGGAAGAGCAACTGACTTCACCTACCCAGACTTCTGCATGGTCTCACATCACACAGAGAAGCATGGTGGAGAGCTCTGGTGGCTGAAGAAATCAAGGTTGCCTCTAAGATCCTGCTTTAAATCCACATGACTTACTGCCCATAAGATGTGAAAGACAAGGTTAAGGTCCATCCAATCCCTGTGGATGTGGCTGCCTGCAAAGACAACAGTTGCCTGCTCTTCAGCAGGGTGATGCTCACCCAGCAAAGCACTCACCAGCACATGTCTTTCATAGAAACATAGAATTAGCAAGCTTGGAAAAGATCTCCAAGATCATCCGGTCCAACCATCCACCTTCCACCAACATTTCCCACTAAGCCACGTCCCTCACGACAACATCTAATGTTTCTTGAACACCTGCAGGGATGGTAACTCTATCACCTGTCTGGGCAGCCCGTTCCAGCGTCTGACCAGTCCTGTGGAGAAGTTTTTCTTAACATCCAACCTCAATCTCCCCTCATGCAACTTCAGGCCACTCCCTCCAGTCCTATTATCACTTACACAGGAGAGGAGGACAACGCCCACCTCAACATAACCTCTCTTCAGCTAGTTGTAGAGAGTGAGGAGGTCCTCCCTGCGCCTCCTCTTCTCCAGACTAAATAATCACAGTTCCCTCAGCCGCTCCCCATAAGACTTGTGCTCTAGATGCCCTGCAGCTTCACTGCTCTTCTCTGGACACATTTAAGGCTTTCACTGTCCTTCCTGTAGTGAGGCACCCAGAACTGAACAAAGTACTCAAGGTGAGGACTCACCAGTGCTGAGCACAGGAGGATGATCGCTTCCCTGCTCCTGCTGGCTCCAGTTCTTTGCATTGCACTTCCAATCTAAACCGTTCCTTCTGCGGTAGCGCTTGCATCCTCACTTAGGGCTGGAGCTCAACAGGTCAACACAACAGAAAGAACACAACGTGCAACTGGAAGACATGACTCAAAGCTCACAAGAGTCAACTCTCTGACCTTGGGCACAACTCACAAACCATGAGCCAGGCCTTGCCAACTTGGCAGATCTGAGCATGCCAGAGGGGATCAGATCACAAAGTGTCCATTTCAATTGCAGCTTCATGTAGGAAAGAAAACCAGCTAACAGGCGTGAATGAATTCACTCACAAGCTGCACAATGAGTCTGTTCTTCATTAAAAAAAAACACATGGATTCCTAATCCAAAAAGAGAACGGAAAGAGCTAATACCGATGGAAGAGGTTCCTGGTCCGAAGCCTCATCCTCTTCCCCAACTTTCCTTGCCTCGTACTCTTCCCCAACTCCCATGCGATGCCCACAGGCTTAAATTCAGACCGCAAATTCATAGGACTACTGTATAATCAATGAAAATTATATAAAGGAATTTTATATAATCAAATAATATTAAGATGTTATAATAATGAAATCAGCAAGAGAGTTAGGCACAGCAAGACAAAGAGAATAAATAGGATGCTTACCCGTGTCGTGGGCTCGCTCAGGAAAGACCAGTGGAGTGGATCTTCCGAAGAGAGAGAGACCCTTCCCCACTGGTAGATTGTATTATATTGTATTATTTTGCATTCCGATATCATAGTTAGTAAAATAAGTTTACCTCCATAGATTGTTGCCGCTGTTTTTTTCCTTTTCCCCCTTCCTTCCCATTTTGTGGGGCCAGGCCGGGGGTGGGGAGGGCAGGGGCCTACTGCCCCCTGTCACGGGCATAAACTGATCTAGTTAATTCCATGACACTCATCAAACCAGATTGTCTCAGGCGAAGGATGGTATGCTATCGCTCTCCACTTGCTCGGGTTGCCCTTGCTGGACCCATCTGTATACCAGGCATCTTCAGGGATAGGATATTTCCTCTCCTGAACGGGACTCTTCTCTGGTGGAGCGACCAGTGTTTCTTTTGGTGCATCACAATGATAGGTCACTGGGCCTAGGATCTTCTGAAGCTCTTCTTTTAAGGATGATGAAGACAGACTGCTCCTTTGGCTGAGGGAAGTGACCCATCATGCCACTGTTTGTGCTTGGGCCACCCCTGTCTTAGGAAGGTGGGTCAGATCTTTCACCCACCCCTGAATCTGCAGAGTGGTCTTCACTATAACTTCAGCCGTCTGGGTTATTGGCTCTACTGCCTGTAATGCTGAATAGGCAGCCAATAACTGCTTTTCAATCATATTATATCTTTCTTTTGCTCCATGCCAGACCTGAAACCAAAAACCAATGGGGGTCCGAACAGAACTCTGGCGTTGCCACAGGCCCCAACCAAAGCCATCTTGAGTAACGTGGACATCCAACTCAGCTGGGAGGGTAGCATCGAATATACCCAATGCCTGGGCTTGTTGTAAAATTAGGTCTCTCATCCCTGCTGAGAATTTGACCAGATCCGGGCCATCAAAGGCATCTTCATAAATCGCTTCCCTTACACCTAATTCACAGATGTAATTTTGAAGGTTTTCCATGGAGGACCACATCCCTGTATGTAAAGGAATATCAGATTGATTGGGCCATACCATACAGCAGGCCGCCATTAACCATTCTATTATAGAATGGTTTTCATCATTCTATTGATTACCTGCATATAATCTCTGTCTAAGAGCAGGATGGACGGTCATTGTGGCCAATTTGGCTATTTCCGGGCCATTCATCAGAACACTTTCTGCCCCAGAATCCCATAGTCCAAGCTGGCACACTTTCTCTAGCTTTCTGCTTAAATCGTTGGACTAAGTCCATCAGTTCTGTTGCTGTGTACGGTCGGGCTGTTATATGCAAGTGGGTTTGAACGGGGGGCCACTGATCAGGCGGCACCCCCGCCGATCTGTCCTGTACCTTTTTTGTTTTTTGAGTTATAACAGGACGGACTTCTAGTGCATCCGTCAAAATTGGAGATTCAAGATCAGATTTAGATTGTTTATTTTCCTGATCAACACAGTCCGTTGATTCAGGAGCCTGGTCATTGTTTATTGAAATATTACAGACTTGACCTATTGGAAGATGTAGAATTGGGTTTTTTCCTGTTAATATGCCAAGTTCCTGTTCTAACTTTTCAATATGATCTTTTAAAAGTTCATTTTCGTTCACTAAAGTATTATTCCTTATTTCAGCATTATTTAAAGCATTTAACAGTGGCCATGCCACTGTAGAAGCAGCTAATTGTCTTTCTCTTGTGACTAATGTATCATTGCCTAGTCCCGGAAAGTCATCTGCTAGGCGATATGGGGAAACATTTCCCACAACACGTAGAGGACCCCATTTTTCAATGATAGTTGACAATTCATAATAAGGGGATCCCGCAAATCCTGGCATCTGCCCTGGAATTATTTTATCTAGGGGGGTAGTGTCCTCCCCCTTGAACATTTACAGAAATTCCAAAGAAAGGACATAGTGTAAGTTTTAGTATATTCGGCTTGCCTGCCTGGCTCACCAAGTGTATAATCAATGAAAATTATATAAAGGAATTTTATATAATCAAACAATATTAAGATGTTATAATAATGAAATAAGCAAGAGAGTTAGGCACACCAAGACAAAGAGAATACATAGGATGCTTACACATGTCGTGGGCTCGCTCAGGAAAGACCAGTGGAGAGAATCTTCCAAAGAGAGAGAGAGATCCTACCCACTGGTAGTCAGCTCTTAAATGGGTCTAGGAGAGGTAGAGCCATGCTCCACCCCTTCCTGCAGCAAAGGTGAATTCCTTTCACCTGTGCTCCCAGGGCTGACTCATTGCTCGCCTCAGGTGATAAATCAGAGGTTCAGGCCGTGACTCAGCAGTTCCCATACAGACTCCTTTCACAGGACTCAGTCAAAAAGGATGTCACACTTGTTCCACACACTCAAACTGACTGAGCAGTGGTATCACAGTCACTTAAAACACACAGAAGCATCCAAACCCAAGCATGCACATTCCCTCCTGTGTTACTAGTGCCCACAGCTCACCTTCACACCTCTGGGGATTTCTGGCGTTTTACACTGATGCAGCCTCACTATAGCTCCATGGGTGTCACACAAGGCCTGCAGGACCTCTTTCTCCACAAACCCCATCTGCAGGCACTGGTTCATAAGGCTCACCACCCACCCTCCTGAGCAAAAGCAAGCACTAAGAATGAGAGCAAAGTGCACTGGATTTGACCTGGCCTGGTCCCCAAGCCTCAGTCCTACCAGACATACCCCGGTGCGTAGACTCATCCCCAACATCTGACTGGACATTGTCATTCTGCAAACGCCCCATCCCAGCAGCAAGGGATCAAAGCATTGGGACAGCTGAAACAAAAATGTCATGAAAGTTTCCTATTAGCACTGATCAAGAACACGTCTACCCCTGAGCAACAGGATGGGAGACAAACAGCAGAAGACAACCAACCTGCAGAACCCGCTCCGTTGGGGTTGGTCCAGATGTTTGTATGCTCCCTTCCATGGCCCAGGCCAAGCTTGCTGAGCTGCTCCTCCTTTGTGCAGGGGGAGAGCGGCGCAGATGCTACGTGGTGGCTATGCACAGCATGCCTTTGACTTGATTCTCCTCTCTCCATCTTCCAGTAGCAAGCAGCATTTCAAATCTCTCCTTGCAAAAAATCACCTAGGTAAAAAAGAACTGGCAATCTTGCTTTTAAAGTTTCCTTATTTATACAACTTGATGCTTTAAAGCACAAGCTCACCTAGCAATCACCTACCTTAGACAAGCCCAACCTGCAAGGAAAAGTTATTCTTCTGTGTCTGCAGACTTTGCACACATTTCCAGGTGCAGTAGTCAGCCCAGTTCTCAGCACAGCTTTACCAACCACAGAAACCCAGTTTACGCCCGCCGTGCTGTTCTCTCATCTGAAACGCTGCATTGCTGCAAGAAGCAATGAATAAAATCACAGAATCACAAAGCTGGGGTTGCAAGGGAGCTCCAGAGATCACTGAGCCCAAGCCCCCTGCAAAACGGGCTCCCTAGAGTAGGCAGCACAGGAAGGGCGCCCAGGAGGGCCTGGAATATCTCCAGAGAAGGAGAATCCACAGCCTCCCTGGGCAGCCCGTTCCAGCGCTCCGTCATCCTCGCCGTGAAGAAGTTCCTTTGCATTTTGGTGCAGAACTTCCTGTGCTCCAGTTTATGGCCATTTCCCCTTCCTCTGTCACCACAGATCGCTGAAAAGATTGCAGCCGTGTCCTTTTGACTCCCACATCTAAGATATTTATAAGCGTTGTTGGAAATAGCCAAATAGTTTTGCAGGACGGTTCTCTGATCTTTGTATCTATCTTTATTCCCAATTGCAATGGCGGGCCTCCTGCAAGCAGGAGAGCGCAGAGAAAACAGTGTTACATCTTTTATCCCCTACTGCCCGACCCTTATCTCTTTCTCCCCGGCTCCTCACTGGCTGAGTACTGCAGGTTCACACTCTTTCGCAACGCTTCACTAATCGTACCAATACCAAGTAAACACAAATCCTTACCACCCAACCACAAATATCTTAATTGGTCGACTGCCTTCTAACAACTGCTTTCTTAACAAACATCTGGTCGTAACTTTTGGATGTCTGCTTTACAACATAGACATAACCTCTTAACTGCTTCATTACCCCCCAGCATTTGTGCCCTTTGCACTGGGTCATTGTTCAGGTCATCCATCTGTCCTTGCTTAGAGATAAGCTTGGAAGGAGGACAGAGGGCAGTATCTTGGAGCCTGCCTACGGCATCCTAACGTTCCCACAGAGTGGGACAGTTCTGCTTTGTGTAAAGGCCCCGACTCCTTGAGAGTTTGTTCAGTGGACTTCACTTCTGCTGGCCTAATGAACAACCTTACAGTACGTTTCCCAGGTCAGAATACTATACCCACATTGTTTAGAACATTTAAAGTCTGTTGCAGCTTTGGGAGAAAGAATTGGTCACGTAATTCGGTAACTATGTCTCTAAAATATGTTACCTATATGCATATGGTAATCTTCCTGTCCACGTCAGCTTTTTCTAAGGATATGTGACAGCTTCATTCTTTAGATCAATTGCCCTTTTTCAATGTTCAGTGCAGAAACAACACTTTCACTTTCCACCGTATACGGTATTCTTACTTTGCACATCAGCTATTTCTAAGGACGTGCTACAGCTCACTTCTTTAGATCAACTGCCCCTTTCAATATCCAATGCAGAAACACCACTTTCACTTTCCACAGCATTTACCAGAACCACAGAACGGCAGGGGGGCTGAAAAGGACCACAACGATCATCCAGCTCCCCAGAACCCCCACACCCCCTCGCAGCCGCCTACAGCCTCACATCTCGCTAGATCCCCCCCCGTCGCCTCCCTGCAGCTTCCTGGAGCCCCGCACGGCCCCCCTCCCCGTCCCGGGACCGTTCTCCCGCACACCTCCGGCACAGCTGTCCTCAGCACTCGCTCCCGTCGCGCCGCGGCTTCCCTCTCGGTGCTGCCCGGACAGCTCCGGCTGCCGCCGCGCTGTCCTGCGGGGCGGCCCAGGCGGCAGGAGCGGCGCTCTGCGAGGAGAGCCGCGCCTCCGACAGCCGGCTCCCAACGCTCGCTCCCGCGCACGGCGGCTCGGCCAACGGCAGCCGGCGGAGCTACCGCGGACCAAGGAGACCCCGGGGGCGGGGCGCCGCCGCCGATGCCCAATCAGAGGCAGGGGGCGGGGCAAGGGAGATGCTGCTCAAGGTGAGCTCCTCCTGCCGCAGCGTGATGACGACAGGTCTGCACGGCCAGCTCCTAGGTCGGGAGCCAGGAATGGACACGGCAGGAGGAGAGAGGCGTTAGGGAGCAGCCGAGGCTTCGAAATGCAGCAAAAAGCCCTGAAAAGCATCACAAAGCCACAGCCAGGAAGCTCGGGATTATCACGAGCAGCATCCAGGATGCTAAACATCATTTGCTACCATACCAGATGGTAGCTGAGCTCTCGCTGCAGACGTCCCAAAGCCAGACAGAACGGGAACAAACCCAGAGCTCTGCTGCGCGCACCCCACAGCCATCGCGTTGCAAGCTGGCGTGCCTTGCTCTTCGTTGCATTCGTCCCAGTCTCTGTGAATGAAGACTCGGAAGGCAGTCAAGGCGTTGATTGAGCACGAGCATGCTTTTATTATTATGTAAAAGACAGGAGGGCGTGAGAGGTCCAGGGTAAAGATGGGACTCATCCTCTCTTGTCACGGAGAGAGTGGCTCAGAGCTCTCAGTGCTGCTGCCCGGTGCCTGGGGCTGGAGGCCTGATTCTAAGTCCCCCTCCAAGAGGCTCGGCTTCTCCTCAGCGACGCTGACCTGCTCCTGCGTGGAGGTGCTGCTGTCAGGGCACTCGGACTGTGCTTGGGCTGGGCTGCACTGCAAAGGCACTGGGTCACAGTCCAGGCTGGTGACTGTGGTGTCCAGCAGGCTCAGGTCAGCATCTTCAGCACAGCCGGGAGAAATGAGGGCGTGAACTTGGATGAGCTCCTTCTCTCCATCACTGTTGTTATGTGGAAGGCTGTCATCTGAACCACAGTGACTCGTGCTTCCTAAGAGCCCTCCATCGATGGAAGCACACAGCGCACCATCGCTACTTGCCCCGGCTCTTCTGGGTAGACAAGGGCTCGATTCACCTAGGAAGGATACACAGGGGTTAGTGTCAAACTTTCACAAGCTGAATTATGAAAGTGGCTCTTGATCAGGGGTGATCTGAAGATGCTAGGTATAGGTTGGAACGCTAGGAGGAGATACAAGTCCACTTGTATGGCATGAATTCTATGTCGCTGAAAAGCAAGGCTTTGAAAGCTGGATTCGCACCCTTACCTGCCAGCACCACGACTTCCGTCTCAGAGGGCTCCCTGGGACTGCGCTGCAGTCGGCGTTTGGCCACAGAGGATGGTTTCCGCAGGCTGAAGCAGGAACGCCAACTGCCAGCTGGTGATTCCTTCATCTTGCTGGGTGGACGTTGTCTGCAGAGAGAAAACAGTGACTGGTGTGAGTCGTGCGTGGTGCGGGGTGAGGGAAAAGCTGCACTGAGCTCTTGCCAACAGTTGCTTGTTCCTGGCACCGCCTGGTTTCTGCTGAAGCACAGCTTAGAAACTCGCTCTCTTTCAAGCAGTTGAGGATGGTTCCACTCCTATAGCTCAGCCCTGAAGTCTTGCTGGCTAAATTCCCCTAAACTGTGTCAAGCAAGATGCAGAGCACGTGAGCAAAGGCTCCGCGGCTGTACAGGACAGCATCTAAGGGATGGCTCTTCTGGAGCCGGCAGGCGTAACTGCTTTCTGAGGAACCGTGCAGCCATCAAGGAAATTCAAAAGCACCTCTGACTCTGACATCAACACCTCGTCGGCCCCATCTCACCGCCAAGTTTAGTTTCTAGTGCGAGCAGGTCTGACCAGCAGCTCTGCTTAGAGGAGAACCGGAACTGGTTTCAGGCATGTGGCCCCGACAGCTGGAAAACCCCAACGTTTCAAGGTAGAGCCAGCTCAGGCCAGGGCAGACGTCAGCATGGCTTTATACATCTCGTGACTGCGTGCCCAGCAAGGAAGGAATGGCAGCCTCGTGTGGCTAAACCGAATATGTTAGTTGAATCTCAGAGTCCAAAGGGAGCAGAGATTCACTGCAACAATTCACTTCAGGCACCGTTACTTTAATTTAGCTTCCACATGTTTTGGCGCAAGAAATAATGGGGGAAAAAAAAAACAACAACACAACCCACCCAAACAATGATGACGGTTGCTGGAAAACAAAGTCCTCTTTACCTTTCAGATGGAAAGTTGATGATTGTGTGGAATTTCCCCTGTACAGCTGTGGGGCCTTCTTCCACTTCTATGTCCCTGCTCTGTGTCACAACGGAAGAGCTGCTGTGGCCTCGCCTCTGAGCCTGTGCCTCCTCCAGGGTGAGCAGCTTTGTGGCAGGAGAAGACACCCACGCAGACTTGGGCCCTGAGAGAGAACCGTGCCCTGTAAGGGAAAGCCACAGGTAAGAGCGAGGATCACAAAGCAGCACCACAGCCATCACAGTTCTGGGGGAGATGCTATAGTTTTCTCAGACCTGCTTATCTGAGCCACTAGAAGAAGAGGAGGTCAGAATAAGCATGTGGTCAGAGGTATGTTTAAGGCAGAGGACAGAGTCATAATTAATAAGAGCAGCTCACTGTATCGAAATGGGCAAAGAAAAACCCTAGAAAGCGGGGGCAGGGAACTCAGAAAGCTTCACTGCCACACTTTCATCAAGCTTCACCTGCATGCAAAACATCGTAACGACAGTGACGTTTTTTTTCTCATTGTAAAGTTTGGACTTGGACATTCTCAGCATCCAGCAACAGGATGCCAGATTCTAATCTAAGCCCAGAAGTCTGCTGTCCCCTCGATAGAAAAAGTGTATTTCAAAGATCTTGGAGAAGGCCTGGATTTGATCAAGGTGTCTGATCAAGATAAAGCTCATGGAGGAAGACACTCACCTGCTCCATCTGCCATGTCTGATCCGGATTTGGAGCAGAAGAGGACATCTGCGTGGTTGATGATGAATTCCACCACAGCCGACTGCGTCTGCAGTTCCATGCAGGCGGCTCTTCCGCTGGCGCAGGCAGACTCGTTCTGCTGTGATCTGTAGAAAAGGCAGATTTTAGCAGTCATTTATCCAAGATCCAAGTTTCCCCAAGTCTGGATTGTTGCAGCCAAAAGCTGTCAAACTGGGCTCCGGAGGCTTCCGCGGTGATGCCGCTGAAGAAATTCTCCTGGATGGTCAAGGACACACCAGTCCCATCTAAACAAGAGGGCAGAAATTGTCATCTAGAAATTGTGCCCGTGCGGTTGGAGAACAGCCCAGGCTCTTGCTCTGCCGTCAGCCACTTACTACAGTGTACAGGAGAAGAGCACATTCGATGGAGAAAAAGGTAGATTGCATTTTTTGCCGGAGAACAGATCCAAGCAGTGTGTTGAAATGGAGAAAGAAGTTGACCTTAAGAGGTTTGGAGCCCACACAATCGCTAAGTTCTTAGCGTGCATGTTTGTCACGGAACAGTTCCCGGCTAGACGAGCCAAGTGTCTTATCAGGTATTCCAGTGTCCTGGAAAATCAGAGAGGCAAATATTCAGCACCAATGAGCACGCGGTGCTGTGGTTCACAGAGCAAAGCCTCAATGCATGTTATTGCTACTGTCACTGAAGATGAAGTAGATCCAACTTGACTAAGTGCCACACTGTGGCACCAAGCCCCAGCACAGCACAGCTGCAGCCACCAGCTGCACCAACTGTGCCCCCGTGCCCAGGAACCGACCCAATAAATTAACCCCGTGTAGCCTTAAACTGCTTCAACATACGCAGGCATCATGTTGCCAGCATGAGACAAGCCTGGAATCACACCACTGCCCTCTGAAGTGCAGCATGGCTGAGCTCAACAGAGTGAGGGCAGCACTGACCTGTAGTGAGGAGCGGGCAGCTGCTGGATGACGTCCTGCATTCTGACCAGCTGCTCCTCATCTGTAGCGGCACCAACAGCCTCCTGGAATAGTGCAGAAAGGGACTGAGACACAAATCAGGCTAGATACCTGCCACAGGGTCGGGAACTATGGGGACAGCGTGCTGTTGGTCTGCGCCGAGACAGATTTTACGCCTTCCAGGAGGCATCTGGGGAACATAGCGGCACGCAGCTGGTGCCATCAAGGCCAAGGAGTCCAAGCAGCGGGCCGGTTTACAGCCTGATTGCGCAGCTCAGCTCCTCAAGCTTCAAGTGCACTTTGCTATCAATCCCACTCCCATTCTATAAATACTTGGGGAATAGAAAAACAAAACAAAAGAAAAAACAAAAAACATGAATTCTCTCAAGCTTTGTGAATATGGAAATAACCGCCTCCTGGGACCACCGAAAATGGCATCCATATGATGCATGATGTGGCAAAGACATACGAGTAAACCCCACGGGGCTAACAGAAAAAGGGCCTCAGAGCTGGGGCACTGCTGCAGCCATCTCCCAAGAGGCCCAGGGAAGAGGTAAAGGAAAGACGTTGCCTTGTGCTTACCGAGAACTTGTCATACAGCTGGTCGGTCAGCAGAGGGTTCGGGAGCTCCCTGAAGTACATTTTGCAGACGGAGCTCACGCTGTGAGTGTCGCGGATGGTTAGCTCAGGAATCTGCTCAGACTCAAATTCTTGGCTGGAGAGAAGGACACAAAAACGGGCGGGGGGGGTGAGAAAGAGGAAAACAAGTCAAAAGCCACACCAAATATAATCAAGCATTGGAAGGGCTTCCCGATTAACAGGAGAAAATGAACACTCAGTCACCAGCACCACACGAGCCATGCTGGATGAGATGTTTCCAAAAGGAGACCTTTTCGTTTTGCTGAGGCATTTCCCGTGACTCTGACAACTGGCTGCCTAGTCTACAATCCTAAGCCAGGAGCCCGGAGCAGCAAGGAGGAGTGTGGGCTGCTCCAAAGGGCTCTGCAAACAGGAGGAAACGGGAATGAGAGCTGGCAGCGGTGACACCGCAGTCCCCCACAGCCTTCCAGTGCTCCGAAGGACAGAAGGAGAACTTCCTGCTCCAGCAAGTCTGCTGAACGCCCCGTGTTCCTATCAAACAGTGACAAGCCTGGCGCACCACTTCTGAGAGCACGCAGCCTGCACAGAGCTGCCCCACGGCGCAGGCCTCTGAGCACCCACAACAGGGCACGCGCCCCTACTGACCGCTGTGTCAGTCGCAGCACTCTTACTGCAGTCTCTGGATGTTGGACGCGACGCCGGACAGCCGGTATATCCCTTGCACTACGCCGTGCTGCTCAATGAACTCGGCGCAGCTCTGGAGGACCTGGGGGACTAAAGAACACGTGCCAGCGGTTACTTGAGCTCCTCATTCAAGTACTGGTTCAGGCTGTGCTCCTGTCAAATCTCATCCACTAAGCCCAGCCAGGCTACTGCTTAGTTCTTCCTTACAGAAGAAAGCTGTCCAAGACGAGGAAACTGGACAGACGTGTTCCTTGCATTCAAGAAGTGTAAGGACCTAGGAATCAGCCTGGAGAAAGTAATTCTGGGGAAGCCGGAGACACTGCAAGTCCCACCACAGCTCCCATGGGAATGAAAGGAGGTGGGAAATCTCATGTCCAGGAGAGCAGGGAAACTGATGCAGGACACTCTCCTTGGCCAAAAGGCTTCCCTTCTTTTCAGGCTAGCGTGGGATTGGCTTACAGGCTTTGGTTTAAGCAAATACAAACGTGCTTGTCTCTTAAGAGCATTAGCCTCAGTTTATCTTTCAGCCATCAACTTCCATTACACGTTTCTCCACCGGTACCAACCTGCCCCTTTGCTAGATATGACCTCCCTTTCATCTTTAGATGCCCAACAGAGGAAGATCTCAGGAACGGGCTGTCCCTTACCATCGCGACCAGAGTGGAGAAGATGCTCTCCCAGGTCACAGCCAAACACCCTTTCCTTCTCCACCTCCCGCTCTTTCGGTTTCTTTGGGCGGGCCTTCACCAAGGAACGAAGGAAGGTGACGAGCTTGCCGCGTTTCTTTGGCACTGCACAACAGGAAGAAACCAGTTCATTTCAGGTTTGGCTCAGTTGGACAAGGCCGAGCATAACACATTCTACAGAGCACGTCAAAACGGGAAGAACATTAACAAGTACATAGAAAAACGGATTTTCTCCCATCCCTGCAGGAGGAGCCCAAGGCCAGGTTGGATGGGGCCCTGGGCAGTGGGGTCTAGTCTCACATTAGATGTGGAGGTTGGTTGGCAGCCCAGCCTGAGGCAGGGGGGTTGGAACTTGATGATCCTTGAGCTCCCTTCCATCCCAAGCCATACTAGGAGGATTCTATGATTTCCCCAAGTCCACTCATAAACACGGGAGGATCGGGCCAAATCTCTGCGCGTTCCGATGGAGTTTAATGCACTCCTCTTGCTTGGCTTGCTCAACTTGAGGATTAAGGATCCTCTTGAAAAGTCACGTTCTGATCAAGCATATCACTAGCACAACCAGGCCTCTAGCTGTCCACCAGGGACACTGGCTGTTCTCAACCTCGTACTGACTCGCAGAAGAACTGCCTTTGCCCTCCTTCATTCTCATTGCCTACAAAACACCAGCCATATGCCCCATGATATGCCTGAAGGATCATCAGCACAGACTATAACACGGGATGGATAAAGGAGGTATTAAACACAGAACACACCCAAAAAGAGACGCCATTTTGCTTCCCTGCACCATCAAATGTAACATCTGTACCTGGCTTTGGCACTGAACTGAGGAGAGACTCCGGAATTTTTCCATTGATGAGCTCCACGCACTCACTTGGGAAAAATCCAACCTGTAACAAGAAAAAAAAGAGAGGTGCACTACTGAAGGCAGCATTTCTCAGGCCTGAACTGTTCAACCAAAAGCCACCTAACATTTTCCTCGGAACGTGCTTGCCTGACGCTCCGTAAGACTATCCAACAAAAAGTGGCCTGCATAAAAGTAATAATTATTCAACATTTGCAGCCAAAAGACCTACAAAACAAATAATTGCTTCTGTAGAAGATGTAGAAGAAGAAAGTTCTTGCTGACTGAGATGCAGCTGCAATAATCCCCAGCTCCGAGCTACCCAGCGTTCTGCAGCCAGCAGCAGCAACAAGCACGCGGAGGGTCTGTTACCCTACCTCAGCTGACAGGCAGTAACTTCCTGAAAGACACTAACTTCACGTTCTGCATGGGTGCAAGCAAAATACTCTGAGACACTGAAACACTGTCTTAGCTGCTGCATTTCCAAAGGTGGGGTTCAGTGGCCGTGACCTGATGCATATTGTGAAGGCTCTTGCTTCTAAGTGAATTGAGGAGACAGTTTCCTACAAAGACCATCTCTGACACCGACACAGGGAAAATGTTTACATCCATGAGCCATCCTGTGCAGGCAGCGCAGCTCTTAGCCGAGATTCCCGACCTGACCGAAGTTGCTCTCTCAAGTCTGAAGCTTGTGCCTACCTGAAAGCCATGCTTGCCTCTCCACCAGGGGGTCAGCTCCTTTGGTGGCATATCAGTAACGCACACGATGTCTCCCACCTGCAAAAGACTGCAACCTCACCAAACATTCTGAAGGTATCTGAGAATATTCCTGATGCGTTCACACCTTATACTCTCCTGTACATGACAACTAGGAACGCCCTTAACTGCTTACCTCAAAGGAGAGTTCATCCGGTGCCTGGGCAACGTATCTCTTAAGAACATGGGCAGCAGCAACAGCTGGAATATTTACAGGAGACTCCTCGTGGATCAGCAGGGGCTTCCCATTGTTCTCAGTCTGAAACAGAGAGCACAGGCCATGGTGAGGAGCTGAGGACAAACGAGGACAATTTCAGAGCAAGGAGCACATCTGCAGAGAAAGATCCTTATCATGAGTGCTTAACAAGAAACTGCAAGTCTAATAACAGCTGTTTCTCTTCCTGGTGTGCAGCAGTATGGCCAGGCAATGTAAAGATGCGTCTCTCTCTACCCAGACTAAGAGGACAAACACCCCAACCGAGAGGACTCCTGGAGTTTTATAAACTTGCCACGCTTGCAGTACTGTCTTGCCAAAGAGGAGCGTAAGAGTCTGCTTGCTTCCTGTAACCTATTGCTTGGAGACCTCAGCCATGGACTGGACACAGGAGCTGGTCCACTGACCCAATCCTTGGCTCACTACAAGTGCCTGCTTCCCTTAACTTACTGAATATGAGAACTTGGTCTTTGGGTGACAAAATCCAAGCAGGATGGGGAAAAAGCTTCTGCATGTTTATAACGCTCGATCTGATTCTGTCGGTACTATAACGTCCACGGCCATCTAGATGCTCGTAGCAAGGACATGAAGCTTTTCAGGCAGCTTTTCAGTGACACCGATAGAGCTGGAAGGATTCTCCCTCTCTTGAAAAGCAGGAGAGCTCATCTGCAGCTCACTCTGCCGGCTCAAGTCAGCATAACAAAGACCAATCAGAGCTTCATACTCTACCTCCATTTGTGCCAGGTCAGGCCCACAGCTGATCTCGCTGCACGCGATGCCCATCACAGCAGGCACGACAAGCTGGAACTGAAAAGAAACACACTTCTATTTTCTCTGTTCACACACCACGGTATGGAGAGACTTCTTCAGAACTACCCTCAGTTACCCACTGGCATAGGCAGGTGTTCTAGAAACAACCACTTTGTTCAGTCACTTCAAACGAGACAGCCTATTACGCAGCAGTTTACCAAGTCGCTATCCCTCTGCTAGCAGATGGGGACTCCGGCACAAAGCAGCAGATGCGCTTGCTCAGAGCACTCCGACAGCACAGTAGCAGGGCAGTGAGAGGAGTCACTGCTGGGGGTGGATCTGCTCCCTAGCGCCCGGCTCCCACCAGTTCACCTCCAGCGCCGGCCGCAGCCTTCCACACGGATTTCCTCTGCTTGCATCTCTGCTGTGCTCCCCACAGCTGTCGTGCGCACACGCAGCCGAAGAACGCATGCTCATGGTCACGTTGTGCAGCCCTGCACAAACCGGGACTAGGACTCCTTGCCTAAGGGATTGGTTTCCTAAAGACTAGCTGGTCACAGCATCACAGACAGCATCCTTCTGAGGGCTGAGCTGGAGGGAAAGTGGAATAACTCTACACGTGACCAGTGTCCTGTCAAGGCTGGATGAGGCTGTGTTACTAAACACGGTGCGACGCAGGCTGCAAAACCACATGGGGGGGGGACAACGTGTGGCACATACCAGGCAAGAGATCAGAACAAGTTCCTTGAAGCCGCAGCCGTTTCTTGTCACTTTGCTCTGTTCTTCCGCGAGCAAAAGCTGCATCAAAGGAGAAGGCAGAGGGCGGGGAGAGGAGAGAGAAAGAGCTGATCAGTGAGCTTGCACAATTTAACAAAGAAGACAAGGAAAAAGCCCTGAGACAAATGCCACCTCTATGCTTTGGAATGTAGCTACTGAGTGAAAATTATGTCTGATGGTCAAGAGTAAGCAGCATGACACTACCAGCTCCGCCAGCCAGCAGCTTTCAGCACCTCACTGTCCACCTGTCTATCTCACACTGTCTCAGCTTACCTACAAGATGCTGCACAAGACGGTGTGAAAACGAAGGTACTCAGTCGATGCACAAGTGCAACAAGCTAGCTACTCAGTCAGAGCTCAAGCGCTCCAATGAAGGGACGCAGCAGGCACTGCTCCTCCCCTCATTCTAGCTGCTTATGACATCACTAAGGGCCACCAGGCTGCTCCACCATGACAGACAAGGTGGGGAAGCAAGACCACGTCACAAGACCAGAAGATTCCAACACTCCAACATTCTAGAATCAGAGGGCGGTTGGAATTCTACCTCAGCCAAATCCTGGAGAAGCTGGCACGGGGTCATCATGACCAAAGCGCAGGACCCGGCGCTTGCTCTTGTTGAGCCTCATACAACCGGCCTCAGGCCATCCTTCTGCAGGGCCTTCCTACCCTCGGGCAGATGGACACTTCCTCCCAGCAGCATACCTTGCAGTGCAGGGCCTACATAAAATCCACACTAGAGTCCTTTGTTTCATTCAAGAGCACGTTACAGCACGTATCTATTTCACTGTAAGGAAATCAAGGAAGAGACGGGAGAAACACAGAACTGCTACGAGACTGCTATATACATTTCTTTCCCAAGTGGATTTTTGCCTTTTTGCTTCCAGGATGACCTCATTTTGTTCTCCCCTTCTTGTGGGGAAGCTGCCTCCAGTTCCTGAGCTTCAGGAGACAGCATGAAACACGACACTAAGACAAACGCTTGTCGTGGGCGAGGGGTGGCTGTGCTTTGCCAGGCATACGGCGGGGCAGTAAGTGCCACACGGCAGCCCCAAGCCAAGCCCTGCATTCAGTCACTGTGGCCACAGCTGGTGCATCGCTGCCAGAACGTATCCCAGGATACAGGTGGACGCAGGCACTCCTGCTCCTTCTGCAAAGCCATCCTCTGCAGAGCCCATTAGGTGCTGCTCAGTGCTATGCCAACCAGGCTCCCGTTTACTGCAGCCCTGGGATAAACACGCGTGTACTCTTCTGTGCAGCAGTGAGCTCCAGGGATGAAGCACAGAGGGTAAGCCAACAGAATCTACTGCTGACTCCATCAGCTCCTTCTTCTACCAACCATGGGCAAACACTGTGAGACAGAACATAAGGGGAAAAGCACTTCTGCTCACACACCTGCAATGGAATTCAAAACAGCTATTGCAAGAAGAGCTCGTAGGGTAAACCTAGCCTCAGAGACACAAACACACCAGGTTCCAGGAAATAGCATGGCACATTGTTGATGAAATGCTGCTTCGTTGCTTGGAGCGCACGCAGCATGCCGCTTTGACAGGCACAGCAGTGCTGCGACGTCCAAGCTGGGCACCAAAACCTCTCCAGCATCCCTGGCCAACGCTGCCAGGGAAATGCAACACCTGCATCCCTATCTGGCTTACGGCACACACACTGGGGGGCTGCCTTAGTCTCAGGTGGGAGGGATTTTTCTTCAGAGTATCTGGTATGATGCTATGTTTGGGTTCTAGGAGAAAAATCACACTGAGAACACCCTGATCTTTATAGTTTCTGACAAGCAAAGTTGCACAGAGCCAAGGCCATTCTCAGCAAAGCTCTCAACAAGGAGCTGGGAGGGAACTGAATTAAGACAGCTAACGTAAACTGGCCAAAGGGATATTCCATACTATATGCCATCAAGTGGAAGGAGTTTTGAAGGGGATGAGAGTACATCTCACTCTCTTTTATTGCTTGGCGGCTAACTGGACAGTGGTTGGCGGGTGCTGAGCCATTGCTTGTACATCACTTGCAATACATTCATATATATATTCAGAACTACTTTTATCTCAAAAACATGAGTTTTACTTCTCTTTTTCCACCCAACACTCTCCCCCATCCCACGGGGAACAGGGGAGTGGGCAAAGGACTGCGTGGTGCTGAGCCACCCACCGGCTTCAACCACAACAGGGCCGCGGGGCAATGGGAGCAAGCACAGAAATAAAACACAGAAACTCGCTGTTCCTTGGGCTCGTGGCTGCCACAAAGCTCGTGTTTTAGTGATGCAGAGTACTGTATCTCCAGCTATTGTGTGTCTTGTTAACCACAAGCTCAGCTATGAGCTGTCACCACAAGCAAAAGATAAACGTAAACAAAGGCTTATATCCACACGTACCAATCTGGGTGTGAGCAATAAAAGCCCATTGGGCCATGGACAAGGCAGGCAGCACATAGGCAGGAAACAGGAAGGAGTTGAACTCCAGCTCTCCTACACAAAAGAAAGGGAGAGCACCACGGGAGGAGTTACGACACAGCTTCAGAGCTTACAGAGCCCTGAGATTTCCAAAGAACGGTGCCAGGGTAACTCTCACCATTCCCATGCAGGGGTCTTCCCAGACACTTCAGCTGCTGACTTCCACTTCCTCTGTCATGTGTAGAAAGTCCAGGTGACAAATGCTCCTTTCGTCTGGGTAACGCTTCCATGGTCATGACTGAAAAAAAAAAAAAAAAAAAAAGCAGCATGCAACCCCATAAAATGTACCTTTCTGCTCTTTCTGTCAGCACGACATCTAAGATGAGCATTACACGTCCCTGCTACTGATTGAAAATTCATCCAAGCCTATGTTCCACACAGCTTCATCTCAGTGCCAAAAAGAAACACGTAAACAGATGTTCAGAGGATTCTTTGTGCAGATAAAAGTGCAGGGTGCATATGTATTCTCTTCAGTAATAAATATTAGTTTAGAATCCAAAGGTAACTTTTCAAGAAGCAGTATGAAAGAAAGGTCAGTCAAAAGGAAATACGTGATTTTCATCTATTTTCATCTAAAAAATCCTTGCTAAACCTCTTCCCATCAAAAAGAACGCATGCTGGGCATTCTTAGCAGCAGCTCAGAGGACATCTTGCACCACAAAATGCAGCACATGCTTTTTGCTCACAGGCCCCTCATGTCTCTAATTTGTGTCAGATTCACTCAAAATGACCACGTGGACCAGAACAGCCATTTGGTTCTGCTGAGGTAGGAACCCACTGCTGGGATGTCCCACAGTCCCGTTTCCCCGCTACTTCCAGCCCTGGGGGGAAAAGGAAGAGCAACTGACTTCACCTACCCAGACTTCTGCATGGTCTCACATCACACAGAGAAGCATGGTGGAGAGCTCTGGTGGCTGAAGAAATCAAGGTTGCCTCTAAGATCCTGCTTTAAATCCACATGACTTACTGCCCATAAGACGTGAAAGACAAGGTTAAGGTCCATCCAATCCCTGTGGATGTGGCTGCCTGCAAAGACAACAGTTGCCTGCTCTTCAGCAGGGTGATGCTCACCCAGCAAAGCACTCACCAGCACATGTCTTTCATAGAAACATAGAATTAGCAAGCTTGGAAAAGATCTCCAAGATCATCCGGTCCAACCATCCACCTTCCACCAACATTTCCCACTAAGCCACGTCCCTCACGACAACATCTAATGTTTCTTGAACACCTGCAGGGATGGTAACTCTATCACCTGTCTGGGCAGCCCGTTCCAGCGTCTGACCAGTCCTGTGGAGAAGTTTTTCTTAACATCCAACCTCAATCTCCCCTCATGCAACTTCAGGCCACTCCCTCCAGTCCTATTATCACTTACACAGGAGAGGAGGACAACGCCCACCTCAACACAACCTCTCTTCAGCTAGTTGTAGAGAGTGAGGAGGTATTCCCTGCGCCTCCTCTTCTCCAGACTAAATAATCACAGTTCCCTCAGCCGCTCCCCATAAGACTTGTGCTCTAGATGCCCTGCAGCTTCACTGCTCTTCTCTGGACACATTTAAGGCTTTCACTGTCCTTCCTGTAGTGAGGCACCCAGAACTGAACAAAGTACTCAAGGTGAGGACTCACCAGTGCTGAGCACAGGAGGATGATCGCTTCCCTGCTCCTGCTGGCTCCAGTTCTTTGCATTGCACTTCCAATCTAAACCGTTCCTTCTGCGGTAGCGCTTGCATCCTCACTTAGGGCTGGAGCTCAAGAGGTCAACACAACAGAAAGAACACAACGTGCAACTGGAAGACATGACTCAAAGCTCACAAGAGTCAACTCTCTGACCTTGGGCACAACTCACAAACCATGAGCCAGGCCTTGCCAACTTGGCAGATCTGACCATGCCAGAGGGGATCAGATCACAAAGTGTCCATTTCAGTTGCAGCTTCATGTAGGAAAGAAAACCAGCTAACAGGCGTGAATGAATTCACTCACAAGCTGCACAATGAGTCTGTTCTTCATTAAAAAAACCACATGGATTCCTAATCCAAAAAGAGAACGGCAAGAGTTAATACCGATGGAAGAGGTTCCTGGTCCGAAGCCTCATCCTCTTCCCCAACTCTCCTTGCCTCGTACTCTTCCCCAACTCCTGGGCGATGCCCACAGGCTTAAATTCAGACCTCAAATTCATAGGACTACTGTATAATCAATGAAAATTATATAAAGGAATTTTATATAATCAAATAATATTAAGATGTTATAATAATGAAATCAGCAAGAGAGTTAGGCACAGCAAGACAAAGAGAATAAATAGGATGCTTACCCGTGTCGTGGGCTCGCTCAGGAAAGACCAGTGGAGTGGATCTTCCGAAGAGAGAGAGATCCTTCCCCACTGGAAGATTGTATTATATTGTATTATTTTGCATTCCGATATCATAGTTAGTAAAATAAGTTTACCTCCATAGATTGTTGCCGCTGTTTTTTTCCTTTTCCCCCTTCCTTCCCATTTTGTGGGGCCAGGCCGGGGGTGGGGAGGGCAGGGGCCTACTGCCCCCTGTCACGGGCATAAACTGATCTAGTTAATTCCATGACACTCATCAAACCAGATTGTCTCAGGCGAAGGATGGTATGCTATCGCTCTCCACTTGCTCGGGTTGCCCTTGCTGGACCCATCTGTATACCAGGCATCTTCAGGGATAGGATATTTCCTCTCCTGAACGGGACTCTTCTCTGGTGGAGCGACCAGTGTTTCTTTTGGTGCATCACAATGATAGGTCACTGGGCCTAGGATCTTCTGAAGCTCTTCTTTTAAGGATGATGAAGACAGACTGTTCCTTTGGCTGAGGGAAGTGACCCATCATGCCACTGTTTGTGCTTGGGCCACCCCTGTCTTAGGAAGGTGGGTCAGATCTTTCACCCACCCCTGAATCTGCAGAGTGGTCTTCACTATAACTTCAGCCGTCTGGGTTATTGGCTCTACTGCCTGTAATGCTGAATAGGCAGCCAATAACTGTTTTTCAATCATATTATATCTTTCTTTTGCTCCATGCCAGACCTGAAACCAAAAACCAATGGGGGTCCGAACAGAACTCTGGCGTTGCCACAGGCCCCAACCAAAGCCATCTTGAGTAACGTGGACATCCAACTCAGCTGGGAGGGTAGCATCGAATATACCCAATGCCTGGGCTTGTTGTAAAATTAGGTCTCTCATCCCTGCTGAGAATTTGACCAGATCCGGGCCATCAAAGGCATCTTCATAAATCGCTTCCCTTACACCTAATTCACAGATGTAATTTTGAAGGTTTTCCATGGAGGACCACATCCCTGTATGTAAAGGAATATCAGATTGATTGGGCCATACCATACAGCAGGCCGCCATTAACCATTCTATTATAGAATGGTTTTCATCATTCTATTGATTACCTGCATATAATCTCTGTCTAAGAGCAGGATGGACGGTCATTGTGGCCAATTTGGCTATTTCCGGGCCATTCATCAGAACACTTTCTGCCCCAGAATCCCATAGACCAAGCTGGCACACTTTCTCTAGCTTTCTGCTTAAATCGTTGGACTAAGTCCATCAGTTCTGTTGCTGTGTACGGTCGGGCTGTTACATGCAAGTGGGTTTGAACGGGGGGCCACTGATCAGGCGGCACCCCCGCCGATCTGT
Source organism: Phasianus colchicus (assembly GCF_987193195.1). Lineage (NCBI taxonomy): Eukaryota > Metazoa > Chordata > Aves > Galliformes > Phasianidae > Phasianus > Phasianus colchicus. The sequence continues at coordinate 19,516,156 of NC_143450.1, read as the reverse complement.
CCTGTACCTTTTTTGTTTTTTGAGTTATAACAGGACGGACTTCTAGTGCATCCGTCAAAATTGGAGATTCAAGATCAGATTTAGATTGTTTATTTTCCTGATCAACACAGTCCGTTGATTCAGGAGCCTGGTCATTGTTTATTGAAATATTACAGACTTGACCTATTGGAAGATGTAGAATTGGGGTTTTTCCTGTTAATATGCCAAGTTCCTGTTCTAACTTTTCAATATGATCTTTTAAAAGTTCATTTTCGTTCACTAAAGTATTATTCCTTATTTCAGCATTATTTAAAGCATTGAACAGTGGCCATGCCACTGTAGAAGCAGCTAATTGTCTTTCTCTTGTGACTAATGTATCATTGCCTAGTCCCGGAAAGTCATCTGCTAGGCGATATGGGGAAACATTTCCCACAACACGTAGAGGACCCCATTTTTCAATGATAGTTGACAATTCATAATAAGGGGATCCCGCAAATCCTGGCATCTGCCCTGGAATTATTTTATCTAGGGGGGTAGTGTCCTCCCCCTTGAACATTTACAGAAATTCCAAAGAAAGGATATAGTGTAAGTTTTAGTATATTTGGCTTGCCTGCCTGGCTCACCAAGTGTATAATCAATGAAAATTATATAAAGGAATTTTATATAATCAAACAATATTAAGATGTTATAATAATGAAATAAGCAAGAGAGTTAGGCACACCAAGACAAAGAGAATACATAGGATGCTTACACATGTCGTGGGCTCGCTCAGGAAAGACCAGTGGAGAGAATCTTCCAAAGAGAGAGAGATCCTACCCACTGGTAGTCAGCTCTTAAATGGGTCTAGGAGAGGTGGAGCCATGCTCCACCCCTTCCTGCAGCAAAGGTGAATTCCTTTCACCTGTGCTCCCAGGGCTGACTCATTGCTCGCCTCAGGTGATAAATCAGAGGTTCAGGCCGTGACTCAGCAGTTCCCATACAGACTCCTTTCACAGGACTCAGTCAAAAAGGATGTCACACTTGTTCCACACACTCAAACTGACTGAGCAGTGGTATCACAGTCACTTAAAACACACAGAAGCATCCAAACCCAAGCATGCACATTCCCTCCTGTGTTACTAGTGCCCACAGCTCACCTTCACACCTCTGGGGATTTCTGGCGTTTTACACTGATGCAGCCTCACTATAGCTCCATGGGTGTCACACAAGGCCTGCAGGACCTCTTTCTCCACAAACCCCATCTGCAGGCACTGGTTCATAAGGCTCACCACCCACCCTCCTGAGCAAAAGCAAGCACTAAGAATGAGAGCAAAGTGCACTGGATTTGACCTGGCCTGGTCCCCAAGCCTCAGTCCTGCCAGACATACCCCGGTGCGTAGACTCATCCCCAACATCTGACTGGACATTGTCATTCTGCAAACGCCCCATCCCAGCAGCAAGGGATCAAAGCATTGGGACAGCTGAAACAAAAATGTCATGAAAGTTTCCTATTAGCACTGATCAAGAACACGTCTACCCCTGAGCAACAGGATGGGAGACAAACAGCAGAAGACAACCAACCTGCAGAACCCGCTCCGTTGGGGTTGGTCCAGATGTTTGTATGCTCCCTTCCATGGCCCAGGCCAAGCTTGCTGAGCTGCTCCTCCTTTGTGCAGGGGGAGAGCGGCGCAGATGCTACGTGGTGGCTATGCACAGCATGCCTTTGACTTGATTCTCCTCTCTCCATCTTCCAGTAGCAAGCAGCATTTCAAATCTCTCCTTGCAAAAAATCACCTAGGTAAAAAAGAACTGGCAATCTTGCTTTTAAAGTTTCCTTATTTATACAACTTGATGCTTTAAAGCACAAGCTCACCTAGCAATCACCTACCTTAGACAAGCCCAACCTGCAAGGAAAAGTTATTCTTCTGTGTCTGCAGACTTTGCACACATTTCCAGGTGCAGTAGTCAGCCCAGTTCTCAGCACAGCTTTACCAACCACAGAAACCCAGTTTACGCCCGCCGTGCTTTTCTCTCATCTGAAACGCTGCATTGCTGCAAGAAGCAATGAATAAAATCACAGAATCACAAAACTGGGGTTGCAAGGGAGCTCCAGAGATCACTGAGCCCAAGTCCCCTGCAAAACGGGCTCCCTAGAGTAGGCAGCACAGGAAGGGCGCCCAGGAGGGCCTGGAATATCTCCAGAGAAGGAGAATCCACAGCCTCCCTGGGCAGCCCGTTCCAGCGCTCCGTCATCCTCGCCGTGAAGAAGTTCCTTTGCATTTTGGTGCAGAACTTCCTGTGCTCCAGTTTATGGCCATTTCCCCTTCTTCTGTCACCACAGATCGCTGAAAAGATTGCAGCCGTGTCCTTTTGACTCCCACATCTAAGATATTTATAAGCGTTGTTGGAAATAGCCAAATAGTTTTCCACGACGGTTCTCTGATCTTTGTATCTATCTTTATTCCCAATTGCAATGGCGGGCCTCCTGCAAGCAGGAGAGCGCAGAGAAAACAGTGTTACATCTTTTATCCCCTACTGCCCGACCCTTATCTCTTTCTCCCCGGCTCCTCACTGGCTGAGTACTGCAGGTTCACACTCTTTCGCAACGCTTCACTAACCGCACCAATACCAAGTAAACACAAATCCTTACCACCCAACCACAAATATCTTAATTGGTCGACTGCCTTCTAACAACTGCTTTCTTAACAAACATCTGGTCGTAACTTTTGGATGTCTGCTTTACAACATAGACATAACCTCTTAACTGCTTCATTACCCCCCAGCATTTGTGCCCTTTGCACTGGGTCATTGTTCAGGTCATCCATCTGTCCTTGCTTAGAGATAAGCTTGGAAGGAGGACAGAGGGCAGTATCTTGGAGCCTGCCTACGGCATCCTAACGTTCCCACAGAGTGGGACAGTTCTGCTTTGTGTAAAGGCCCCGACTCCTTGAGAGTTTGTTCAGTGGACTTCACTTCTGCTGGCCTAATGAACAACCTTACAGTACGTTTCCCAGGTCAGAATACTATACCCACATTGTTTAGAACATTTAAAGTCTGTTGCAGCTTTGGGAGAAAGAATTGGTCACGTAATTCGGTAACTATGTCTCTAAAATATGTTACCTATATGCATATGGTAATCTTCCTGTCCACGTCAGCTATTTCTAAGGATATGTGACAGCTTCATTCTTTAGATCAATTGCCCTTTTTCAATGTTCAGTGCAGAAACAACACTTTCACTTTCCACAGTATACGGTATTCTTACTTTGCACATCAGCTATTTCTAAGGACGTGCTACAGCTCACTTCTTTAGATCAACTGCCCCTTTCAATATCCAATGCAGAAACACCACTTTCGCTTTCCACAGCATTTACCAGAACCACAGAACGGCAGGGGGGCTGAAAAGGACCACAACGATCATCCAGCTCCCCAGAACCCCCACACCCCCTCGCAGCCGCCTACAGCCTCAGATCTCGCTAGATCCCCCCCCCCGTCGCCTCCCTGCAGCTTCCTGGAGCCCCGCACGGCCCCCCTCCCCGTCCCGGGACCGTTCTCCCGCACACCTCCGGCACAGCTGTCCTCAGCACTCGCTCCCGTCGCGCCGCGGCTTCCCTCTCGGTGCTGCCCGGACAGCTCCGGCTGCCGCCGCGCTGTCCTGCGGGGCGGCCCAGGCGGCAGGAGCGGCGCTCTGCGAGGAGAGCCGCGCCTCCGACAGCCGGCTCCCAACGCTCGCTCCCGCGCACGGCGGCTCGGCCAACGGCAGCCGGCGGAGCTACCGCGGACCAAGGAGACCCCGGGGGCGGGGCGCCGCCGCCGCTGCCCAATCAGAGGCAGGGGGCGGGGCAAGGGAGATGCTGCTCAAGGTGAGCTCCTCCTGCCGCAGCGTGATGACGACAGGTCTGCACGGCCAGCTCCTAGGTCGGGAGCCAGGAATGGACACGGCAGGAGGAGAGAGGCGTTAGGGAGCAGCCGAGGCTTCGAAATGCAGCAAAAAGCCCTGAAAAGCATCACAAAGCCACAGCCAGGAAGCTCGGGATTATCACGAGCAGCATCCCGGATGCTAAACATCATTTGCTACCATACCAGATGGTAGCTGAGCTCTCGCTGCAGACGTCCCAAAGCCAGACAGAACGGGAACAAACCCAGAGCTCTGCTGCGCGCACCCCACAGCCATCGCGTTGCAAGCTGGTGTGCCTTGCTCTTCGTTGCATTCGTCCCAGTCTCTGTGAATGAAGACTCGGAAGGCAGTCAAGGCGTTGATTGAGCACGAGCGTGCTTTTATTATTATGTAAAAGACAGGAGGGCGTGAGAGGTCCAGGGTAAAGATGGGACTCATCCTCTCTTGTCACGGAGAGAGTGGCTCAGAGCTCTCAGTGCTGCTGCCCGGTGCCTGGGGCTGGAGGCCTGATTCTAAGTCCCCCTCCAAGAGGCTCGGCTTCTCCTCAGCGACGCTGACCTGCTCCTGCGTGGAGGTGCTGCTGTCGGGGCACTCGGACTGTGCTTGGGCTGGGCTGCACTGCAAAGGCACTGGGTCACAGTCCAGGCTGGTGACTGTGGTGTCCAGCAGGCTCAGGTCAGCATCTTCAGCACAGCCGGGAGAAATGAGGGCGTGAACTTGGATGAGCTCCTTCTCTCCATCGCTGTTGTTATGTGGAAGGCTGTCATCTGAACCACAGTGACTCGTGCTTCCTAAGAGCCCTCCATCGATGGAAGCACACAGCGCACCATCGCTACTTGCCCCGGCTCTTCTGGGTAGACAAGGGCTCGATTCACCTAGGAAGGATACACAGGGGTTAGTGTCAAACTTTCACAAGCTGAATTATGAAAGTGGCTCTTGATCAGGGGTGATCTGAAGATGCTAGGTATAGGTTGGAACGCTAGGAGGAGATACAAGTCCACTTGTATTGCATGAATTCTATGTCGCTGAAAAGCAAGGCTTTGAAAGCTGGATTCGCACCCTTACCTGCCAGCACCACGACTTCCGTCTCTGAGGGCTCCCTGGGACTGCGCTGCAGTCGGCGTTTGGCCACAGAGGATGGTTTCCGCAGGCTGAAGCAGGAACGCCAACTGCCAGCTGGTGATTCCTTCATCTTGCTGGGTGGACGTTGTCTGGAGAGAGAAAACAGTGACTGGTGTGAGTCGTGCGTGGTGCGGGGTGAGGGAAAAGCTGCACTGAGCTCTTGCCAACAGTTGCTTGTTCCTGGCACCGCCTGGTTTCTGCTGAAGCACAGCTTAGAAACTCGCTCTCTTTCAAGCAGTTGAGGATGGTTCCACTCCTATAGCTCAGCCCTGAAGTCTTGCTGGCTAAATTCCCCTCAACTGTGTCAAGCAAGATACAGAGCACGTGAGCAAAGGCTCCGCGGCTGTACAGGACAGCATCTAAGGGATGGCTCTTCTGGAGCCGGCAGGCGTAACTGCTTTCTGAGGAACCGTGCAGCCATCAAGGAAATTCAAAAGCACCTCTGACTCTGACATCAACACCTCGTCGGCCCCATCTCACCGCCAAGTTTAGTTTCTAGTGCGAGCAGGTCTGACCAGCAGCTCTGCTTAGAGGAGAACCGGAACTGGTTTCAGGCATGTGGCCCCGACAGCTGGAAAACCCCAACGTTTCAAGGTAGAGCCAGCTCAGGCCAGGGCAGACGTCAGCATGGCTTTATACATCTCGTGACTGCGTGCCCAGCAAGGAAGGAATGGCAGCCTCGTGTGGCTAAACCGAATATGTTAGTTGAATCTCAGAGTCCAAAGGGAGCAGAGATTCACTGCAACAATTCACTTCAGGCACCGTTACTTTAATTTAGCTTCCACATGTTTTGGCGCAAGAAATAATGGGGGAAAAAAAAAACAACAACACAACCCACCCAAACAATGATGACGGTTGCTGGAAAACAAAGTCCTCTTTACCTTTCAGATGGAAAGTTGATGATTGTGTGGAATTTCCCCTGTACAGCTGTGGGGCCTTCTTCCACTTCTATGTCCCTGCTCTGTGTCACAACGGAAGAGCTGCTGTGGCCTCGCCTCTGAGCCTGTGCCTCCTCCAGGGTGAGCAGCTTTGTGGCAGGAGAAGACACCCACGCAGACTTGGGCCCTGAGAGAGAACCGTGCCCTGTAAGGGAAAGCCACAGGTAAGAGCGAGGATCACAAAGCAGCACCACAGCCATCACAGTTCTGGGGGAGATGCTATAGTTTTCTCAGACCTGCTTATCTGAGCCACTAGAAGAAGAGGAGGTCAGAATAAGCATGTGGTCAGAGGTATGTTTAAGGCAGAGGACAGAGTCATAATTAATAAGAGCAGCTCACTGTATCAAAATGGGCAAAGAAAAACCCTAGAAAGCGGGGGCAGGGAACTCAGAAAGCTTCACTGCCACACTTTCATCAAGCTTCACCTGCATGCAAAACATCGTAACGACAGTGACGTTTTTTTTCTCATTGTAAAGTTTGGACTTGGACATTCTCAGCATCCAGCAACAGGATGCCAGATTCTAATCTAAGCCCAGAAGTCTGCTGTCCCCTCGATAGAAAAAGTGTATTTCAAAGATCTTGGAGAAGGCCTGGATTTGATCAAGGTGTCTGATCAAGATAAAGCTCATGGAGGAAGACACTCACCTGCTCCATCTGCCATGTCTGATCCGGATTTGGAGCAGAAGAGGACATCTGCGTGGTTGATGATGAATTCCACCACAGCCGACTGCGTCTGCAGTTCCATGCAGGCGGCTCTTCCGCTGGCGCAGGCAGACTCGTTCTGCTGTGATCTGTAGAAAAGGCAGATTTTAGCAGTCATTTATCCAAGATCCAAGTTTCCCCAAGTCTGGATTGTTGCAGCCAAAAGCTGTCAAATTGGGCTCCGGAGGCTTCCGCGGTGATGCCGCTGAAGAAATTCTCCTGGATGGTCAAGGACACACCAGTCCCATCTAAACAAGAGGGCAGAAATTGTCATCTAGAAATTGTGCCCGTGCGGTTGGAGAACAGCCCAGGCTCTTGCTCTGCCGTCAGCCACTTACTACAGTGTACAGGAGAAGAGCACATTCGATGGAGAAAAAGGTAGATTGCATTTTTTGCCGGAGAACAGATCCAAGCAGTGTGTTGAAATGGAGAAAGAAGTTGACCTTAAGAGGTTTGGAGCCCACACAATCGCTAAGTTCTTAGCGTGCATGTTTGTCACGGAACAGTTCCCGGCTAGACGAGCCAAGTGTCTTATCAGGTATTCCAGTGTCCTGGAAAATCAGAGAGGCAAATATTCAGCACCAATGAGCACGCGGTGCTGCGGTTCACAGAGCAAAGCCTCAATGCATGTTATTGCTACTGTCACTGAAGATGAAGTAGATCCAACTTGACTAAGTGCCACACTGTGGCACCAAGCCCCAGCACAGCACAGCTGCAGCCACCAGCTGCACCAACTGTGCCCCCGTGCCCAGGAACCGACCCAATAAATTAACCCCGTGTAGCCTTAAACTGCTTCAACATACGCAGGCATCATGTTGCCAGCATGAGACAAGCCTGGAATCACACCACTGCCCTCTGAAGTGCAGCATGGCTGAGCTCAACAGAGTGAGGGCAGCACTGACCTGTAGTGAGGAGCGGGCAGCTGCTGGATGACGTCCTGCATTCTGACCAGCTGCTCCTCATCTGTAGCGGCACCAACAGCCTCCTGGAATAGTGCAGAAAGGGACTGAGACACAAATCAGGCTAGATACCTGCCACAGGGTCGGGAACTATGGGGACAGCGTGCTGTTGGTCTGCGCCGAGACAGATTTTACGCCTTCCAGGAGGCATCTGGGGAACATAGCGGCACGCAGCTGGTGCCATCAAGGCCAAGGAGTCCAAGCAGCAGGCCGGTTTACAGCCTGATTGCGCAGCTCAGCTCCTCAAGCTTCAAGTGCACTTTGCTATCAATCCCACTCCCATTCTATAAATACTTGGGGAATAGAAAAACAAAACAAAAGAAAAAACAAAAAACATGAATTCTCTCAAGCTTTGTGAATATGGAAATAACCGCCTCCTGGGACCACCGAAAATGGCATCCATATGATGCATGATGTGGCAAAGACATACGAGTAAACCCCACGGGGCTAACAGAAAAAGGGCCTCAGAGCTGGGGCACTGCTGCAGCCATCTCCCAAGAGGCCCAGGGAAGAGGTAAAGGAAAGACGTTGCCTTGTGCTTACCGAGAACTTGTCATACAGCTGGTCGGTCAGCAGAGGGTTCGGGAGCTCCCTGAAGTACATTTTGCAGACGGAGCTCACGCTGTGAGTGTCGCGGATGGTTAGCTCAGGAATCTGCTCAGACTCAAATTCTTGGCTGGAGAGAAGGACACAAAAACGGGCGGGGGGGTTGAGAAAGAGGAAAACAAGTCAAAAGCCACACCAAATATAATCAAGCATTGGAAGGGCTTCCCGATTAACAGGAGAAAATGAACACTCAGTCACCAGCACCACACGAGCCATGCTGGATGAGATGTTTCCAAAAGGAGACCTTTTCGTTTTGCTAAGGCATTTCCCGTGACTCTGACAACTGGCTGCCTAGTCTACAATCCTAAGCCAGGAGCCCAGAGCAGCAAGGAGGAGTGTGGGCTGCTCCAAAGGGCTCTGCAAACAGGAGGAAACGGGAATGAGAGCTGGCAGCGGTGACACCGCAGTCCCCCACAGCCTTCCAGTGCTCCGAAGGACAGAAGGAGAACTTCCTGCTCCAGCAAGTCTGCTGAACGCCCCGTGTTCCTATCAAACAGTGACAAGCCTGGCGCACCACTGCTGAGCGCACGCTGCCTGCACAGAGCTGCCCCACGGCGCAGGCCTCTGAGCACCCACAACAGGGCACGCGCCCCTACTGACCGCTGTGTCACTCGCAGCACTCTTACTGCAGTCTCTGGATGTTGGACGCAACGCCTTGCACTACGCCGTGCTGCTCAATGAACTCGGCGCAGCTCTGGAGGACCTGGGGGACTAAAGAACACGTGCCAGCGGTTACTTGAGCTCCTCATTCAAGTACTGGTTCAGGCTGTGCTCCTGTCAAATCTCATCCACTAAGCCCAGCCAGGCTACTGCTTAGTTCTTCCTTACAGAAGAAAGCTGTCCAAGACGAGGAAACTGGACAGACGTGTTCCTTGCATTCAAGAAGTGTAAGGACCTAGGAATCAGCCTGGAGAAAGTAATTCTGGGGAAGCCGGAGACACTGCAAGTCCCACCACAGCTCCCATGGGAATGAAAGGAGGTGGGAAATCTCATGTCCAGGAGAGCAGGGAAACTGATGCAGGACACTCTCCTTGGCCAAAAGGCTTCCCTTCTTTTCAGGCTAGCGTGGGATTGGCTTACAGGCTTTGGTTTAAGCAAATACAAACGTGCTTGTCTCTTAAGAGCATTAGCCTCAGTTTATCTTTCAGCCATCAACTTCCATTACACGTTTCTCCACCGGTACCAACCTGCCCCTTTGCTAGATACGACCTCCCTTTCATCTTTAGATGCCCAACAGAGGAAGATCTCAGGAACGGGCTGTCCCTTACCATCGCGACCAGAGTGGAGAAGATGCTCTCCCACGTCACAGCCAAACACCCTTTCCTTCTCCACCTCCCGCTCTTTCGGTTTCTTTGGGCGGGCCTTCACCAAGGAACGAAGGAAGGTGACGAGCTTGCCGCGTTTCTTTGGCACTGCACAACAGGAAGAAACCAGTTCATTTCAGGTTTGGCTCAGTTGGACAAGGCCGAGCATAACACATTCTACAGAGCACGTCAAAACGGGAAGAACATTAACAAGTACATAGAAAAACGGATTTTCTCCCATCCCTGCAGGAGGAGCCCAAGGCCAGGTTGGATGGGGCCCTGGGCAGTGGGGTCTAGTCTCACATTAGATGTGGAGGTTGGTTGGCAGCCCAGCCTGAGGCAGGGGGGTTGGAACTTGATGATCCTTGAGCTCCCTTCCATCCCAAGCCATACTAGGAGGATTCTATGATTTCCCCAAGTCCACTCATAAACACGGGAGGATCGGGCCAAATCTCTGCGTGTTCCGATGGAGTTTAATGCACTCCTCCTGCTTGGCTTGCTCAACTTGAGGATTAAGGATCCTCTTGAAAAGTCACGTTCTGATCAAGCATATCACTAGCACAACCAGGCCTCTAGCTGTCCACCAGGGACGCTGGCTGTTCTCAACCTCGTACTGACTCGCAGAAGAACTGCCTTTGCCCTCCTTCATTCTCATTGCCTACAAAACACCAGCCATATGCCCCATGATATGCCTGAAGGATCATCAGCACAGACTATAACACGGGATGGATAAAGGAGGTATTAAACACAGAACACACCCAAAAAGAGACGCCATTTTGCTTCCCTGCACCATCAAATGTAACATCTGTACCTGGCTTTGGCACTGAACTGAGGAGAGACTCCGGAATTTTTCCATTGATGAGCTCCACGCACTCACTTGGGAAAAATCCAACCTGTAACAAGAAAAAAAAGAGAGGTGCAATACTGAAGGCAGCATTTCTCAGGCCTGAACTGTTCAACCAAAAGCCACCTAACATTTTCCTCGGAACGTGCTTGCCTGACGCTCCGTAAGACTATCCAACAAAAAGTGGCCTGCATAAAAGTAATAATTATTCAACATTTGCAGCCAAAAGACCTACAAAACAAATAATTGCTTCTGTAGAAGATGTAGAAGAAGAAAGTTCTTGCTGACTGAGATGCAGCTGCAATAATCCCCAGCTCCGAGCTACCCAGCGTTCTGCAGCCAGCAGCAGCAACAAGCACGCGGAGGGTCTGTTACCCTACCTCAGCTGACAGGCAGTAACTTCCTAAAAGACACTAACTTCACGTTCTGCATGGGTGCAAGCAAAATACTCTGAGACACTGAAACACTGTCTTAGCTGCTGCATTTCCAAAGGTGGGGTTCAGTGGCCGTGACCTGATGCATATTGTGAAGGCTCTTGCTTCTAAGTGAATTGAGGAGACAGTTTCCTACAAAGACCATCTCTGACACCGACACAGGGAAAATGTTTACATCCATGAGCCATCCTGTGCAGGCAGCGCAGCTCTTAGCCGAGATTCCCGACCTGACCGAAGTTGCTCTCTCAAGTCTGAAGCTTGTGCCTACCTGAAAGCCATGCTTGCCTCTCCACCAGGGGGTCAGCTCCTTTGGTGGCATATCAGTAACGCACACGATGTCTCCCACCTGCAAAAGACTGCAACCTCACCAAACATTCTGAAGGTATCTGAGAATATTCCTGATGCGTTCACACCTTATACTCTCCTGTACATGACAACTAGGAACGCCCTTAACTGCTTACCTCAAAGGAGAGTTCATCCGGTGCCTGGGCAACGTATCTCTTAAGAACATGGGCAGCAGCAACAGCTGGAATATTTACAGGAGACTCCTCGTGGATCAGCAGGGGCTTCCCATTGTTCTCAGTCTGAAACAGAGAGCACAGGCCATGGTGAGGAGCTGAGGACAAACGAGGACAATTTCAGAGCAAGGAGCACATCTGCAGAGAAAGATCCTTATCATGAGTGCTTAACAAGAAACTGCAAGTCTAATAACAGCTGTTTCTCTTCCTGGTGTGCAGCAGTATGGCCAGGCAATGTAAAGATGCGTCTCTCTCTACCCAGACTAAGAGGACAAACACCCCAACCGAGAGGACTCCTGGAGTTTTATAAACTTGCCACGCTTGCAGTACTGTCTTGCCAAAGAGGAGCGTAAGAGTCTGCTTGCTTCCTGTAACCTATTGCTTGGAGACCTCAGCCATGGACTGGACACAGGAGCTGGTCCACTGACCCAATCCTTGGCTCACTACAAGTGCCTGCTTCCCTTAACTTACTGAATATGAGAACTTGGTCTTTGGGTGACAAAATCCAAGCAGGATGGGGAAAAAGCTTCTGCATGTTTATAACGCTCGATCTGATTCTGTCGGTACTATAACGTCCACGGCCATCTAGATGCTCGTAGCAAGGACATGAAGCTTTTCAGGCAGCTTTTCAGTGACACCGATAGAGCTGGAAGGATTCTCCCTCTCTTGAAAAGCAGGAGAGCTCATCTGCAGCTCACTCTGCCGGCTCAAGTCAGCAGAACAAAGACCAATCAGAGCTTCATACTCTACCTCCATTTGTGCCAGGTCAGGCCCACAGCTGATCTCGCTGCACGCGATGCCCATCACAGCAGGCACGACAAGCTGGAACTGAAAAGAAACACACTTCTATTTTCTCTGTTCACACACCACGGTATGGAGAGACTTCTTCAGAACTACCCTCAGTTACCCACTGGCATAGGCAGGTGTTCTAGAAACAACCACTTTGTTCAGTCACTTCAAACGAGACAGCCTATTACGCAGCAGTTTACCAAGTCGCTATCCCTCTGCTAGCAGATGGGGACTCCGGCACAAAGCAGCAGATGCGCTTGCTCAGAGCACTCCGACAGCACAGTAGCAGGGCAGTGAGAGGAGTCACTGCTGGGGGTGGATCTGCTCCCTAGCGCCCGGCTCCCACCAGTTCACCTCCAGCGCCGGCCGCAGCCTTCCACACGGATTTCCTCTGCTTGCATCTCTGCTGTGCTCCCCACAGCTGTCGTGCGCACACGCAGCCGAAGCACGCATGCTCATGGTCACGTTGTGCAGCCCTGCACAAACCGGGACTAGGACTCCTTGCCTAAGGGATTGGTTTCCTAAACACTAGCTGGTCACAGCATCACAGACAGCATCCTTCTGAGGGCTGAGCTGGAGGGAAAGTGGAATAACTCTACACGTGACCAGTGTCCTGTCAAGGCTGGATGAGGCTGTGTTACTAAACACGGTGCGACGCAGGCTGCAAAACCACATGGGGGGGGGACAACGTGTGGCACATACCAGGCAAGAGATCAGAACAAGTTCCTTGAAGCCGCAGCCGTTTCTTGTCACTTTGCTCTGTTCTTCCGCGAGCAAAAGCTGCATCAAAGGAGAAGGCAGAGGGCGGGGAGAGGAGAGAGAAAGAGCTGATCAGTGAGCTTGCACAATTTAACAAAGAAGACAAGGAAAAAGCCCTGAGACAAATGCCACCTCTATGCTTTGGAATGTAGCTACTGAGTGAAAATTATGTCTGATGGTCAAGAGTAAGCAGCATGACACTACCAGCTCCGCCAGCCAGCAGCTTTCAGCACCTCACTGTCCACCTGTCTATCTCACACTGTCTCAGCTTACCTACAAGATGCTGCACAAGACGGTGTGAAAACGAAGGTACTCAGTCGATGCACAAGTGCAACAAGCTAGCTACTCAGTCAGAGCTCAAGCGCTCCAATGAAGGGACGCAGCAGGCACTGCTCCTCCCCTCATTCTAGCTGCTTATGACATCACTAAGGGCCACCAGGCTGCTCCACCATGACAGACAAGGTGGGGAAGCAAGACCACGTCACAAGACCAGAAGATTCCAACACTCCAACATTCAGAATCAGAGGGCGGTTGGAATTCTACCTCAGCCAAATCCTGGAGAAGCTGGCATGGGGTCATCATGACCAAAGCGCAGGACCCGGCGCTTGCTCTTGTTGAGCCTCGTACAACCGGCCTCAGGCCATCCTTCTGCAGGGCCTTCCTACCCTCGGGCAGATGGACACTTCCTCCCAGCAGCATACCTTGCAGTGCAGGGCCTACATAAAATCCACACTAGAGTCCTTTGTTTCATTCAAGAGCACGTTACAGCACGTATCTATTTCACTGTAAGGAAATCAAGGAAGAGACGGGAGAAACACAGAACTGCTACGAGACTGCTATATACATTTCTTTCCCAAGTGGATTTTTGCCTTTTTGCTTCCAGGATGACCTCATTTTGTTCTCCCCTTCTTGTGGGGAAGCTGCCTCCAGTTCCTGAGGTTCAGGAGACAGCATGAAACACGACACTAAGACAAACGCTTGTCGTGGGCGAGGGGTGGCTGTGCTTTGCCAGGCATACGGCGGGGCAGTAAGTGCCACATGGCAGCCCCAAGCCAAGCCCTGCATTCAGTCACTGTGGCCACAGCTGGTGCATCGCTGCCAGAACGTATCCCAGGATACAGGTGGACGCAGGCACTCCTGCTCCTTCTGCAAAGCCATCCTCTGCAGAGCCCATTAGGTGCTGCTCAGTGCTATGCCAACCAGGCTCCCGTTTACTGCAGCCCTGGGATAAACACGCGTGTACTCTTCTGTGCAGCAGTGAGCTCCAGGGATGAAGCACAGAGGGTAAGCCAACAGAATCTACTGCTGACTCCATCAGCTCCTTCTTCTACCAACCATGGGCAAACACTGTGAGACAGAACATAAGGGGAAAAGCACTTCTGCTCACACGCCTGCAATGGAATTCAAAACAGCTATTGCAAGAAGAGCTCGTAGGGTAAACCTAGCCTCAGAGACACAAACACACCAGGTTCCAGGAAATAGCATGGCACATTGTTGATGAAACGCTGCTTCGTTGCTTGGAGAGCACGCAGCATGCTGCTTTGACAGGCACAGCAGTGCTGCGACGTCCAAGCTGGGCACCAAAACCTCCCTAGCATCCCTGGCCAACGCTGCCAGGGAAATGCAACACCTGCATCCCTATCTGGCTTACGGCACACACACTGGGGGGCTGCCTTAGTCTCAGGTGGGAGGGATTTTTCTTCAGAGTATCTGGTATGATGCTATGTTTGGGTTCTAGGAGAAAAATCACACTGAGAACACCCTGATCTTTATAGTTTCTGACAAGCAAACTTGCACAGAGCCAAGGCCATTCTCAGCAAAGCTCTCAACAAGGAGCTGGGAGGGAACTGAATTAAGACAGCTAACGTAAACTGGCCAAAGGGATATTCCATACTATATGCCATCAAGTGGAAGGAGTTTTGAAGGGGATGAGAGTACATCTCACTCTCTTTTATTGCTTGGCGGCTAACTGGACAGTGGTTGGCGGGTGGTGAGCCATTGCTTGTACATCACTTGCAATACATTCATATATATATTCAGAACTACTTTTATCTCAAAAACATGAGTTTTACTTCTCTTTTTCCACCCAACACTCTCCCCCATCCCACGGGGAACAGGGGAGTGGGCAAAGGACTGCGTGGTGCTGAGCCACCCACCGGCTTCAACCACAACAGGGCCGCGGGGCAATGGGAGCAAGCACAGAAATAAAACACAGAAACTCGCTGTTCCTTGGGCTCGTGGCTGCCACAAAGCTCGTGTTTTAGTGATGCAGAGTACTGTATCTCCAGCTATTGTGTGTCTTGTTAACCACAAGCTCAGCTATGAGCTGTCACCACAAGCAAAAGATAAACGTAAACAAAGGCTTATATCCACACGTACCAATCTGGGTGTGAGCAATAAAAGCCCATTGGGCCATGGACAAGGCAGGCAGCACATAGGCAGGAAACAGGAAGGAGTTGAACTCCAGCTCTCCTACACAAAAGAAAGGGAGAGCACCACGGGAGGAGTTACGACACAGCTTCAGAGCTTACAGAGCCCTGAGATTTCCAAAGAACGGTGCCAGGGTACCTCTCACCATTCCCACGCAGGGGTCTTCCCAGACACTTCAGCTGCTGACTTCCACTTCCTCTGTCATGTGTAGAAAGTCCAGGTGACAAATGCTCCTTTCGTCTGGGTAACGCTTCCATGGTCATGACTGAAAAAAAAAAAAAAAAAAAGCAGCATGCAACCCCATAAAATGTACCTTTCTGCTCTTTCTGTCAGCACGACATCTAAGATGAGCATTACACGTCCCTGCTACTGATTGAAAATTCATCCAAGCCTATGTTCCACACAGCTTCATCTCAGTGCCAAAAAGAAGCACGTAAACACATGTTCAGAGGATTCTTTGTTGTGCAGATAAAAGTGCAGGGTGCATATGTATTCTCTTCAGTAATAAATATTAGTTTAGAATCCAAAGGTAACTTTTCAAGAAGCAGTATGAAAGAAAGGTCAGTCAAAAGGAAATACGTGATTTTCATCTATTTTCATCTAAAAAATCCTTGCTAAACCTCTTCCCATCAAAAAGAAAGCATGCTGGGCATTCTTAGCAGCAGCTCAGAGGACATCTTGCACCACAAAATGCAGCACATGCTTTTTGCTCACAGGCCCCTCATGTCTCTAATTTGTGTCAGATTCACTCAAAATGACCACGTGGACCAGAACAGCCATTTGGTTCTGCTGAGGTAGGAACCCACTGCTGGGATGTCCCACAGTCCCGTTTCCCCGCTACTTCCAGCCCTGGGGGGAAAAGGAAGAGCAACTGACTTCACCTACCCAGACTTCTGCATGGTCTCACATCACACAGAGAAGCATGGTGGAGAGCTCTGGTGGCTGAAGAAATCAAGGTTGCCTCTAAGATCCTGCTTTAAATCCACATGACTTACTGCCCATAAGATGTGAAAGACAAGGTTAAGGTCCATCCAATCCCTGTGGATGTGGCTGCCTGCAAAGACAACAGTTGCCTGCTCTTCAGCAGGGTGATGCTCACCCAGCAAAGCACTCACCAGCACATGTCTTTCATAGAAACATAGAATTAGCAAGCTTGGAAAAGATCTCCAAGATCATCCGGTCCAACCATCCACCTTCCACCAACATTTCCCACTAAGCCACGTCCCTCACGACAACATCCAATGTTTCTTGAACACCTGCAGGGATGGTAACTCTATCACCTGTCTGGGCAGCCCGTTCCAGCGTCTGACCAGTCCTGTGGAGAAGTTTTTCTTAACATCCAACCTCAATCTCCCCTCATGCAACTTCAGGCCACTCCCTCCAGTCCCATTATCACTTACACAGGAGAGGAGGACAACGCCCACCTCAACATAACCTCTCTTCAGCTAGTTGTAGAGAGTGAGGAGGTCCTCCCTGCGCCTCCTCTTCTCCAGACTAAATAATCACAGTTCCCTCAGCCGCTCCCCATAAGACTTGTGCTCTAGATGCCCTGCAGCTTCACTGCTCTTCTCTGGACACATTTAAGGCTTTCACTGTCCTTCCTGTAGTGAGGCACCCAGAACTGAACAAAGTACTCAAGGTGAGGACTCACCAGTGCTGAGCACAGGAGGATGATCGCTTCCCTGCTCCTGCTGGCTCCAGTTCTTTGCATTGCACTTCCAATCTAAACCGTTCCTTCTGCTGTAGCGCTTGCATCCTCAGTTAGGGCTGGAGCTCAAGAGGTCAACACAACAGAAAGAACACAACGTGCAACTGGAAGACATGACTCCAAGCTCACAAGAGTCAACTCTCTGACCTTGGGCACAACTCACAAACCATGAGCCAGGCCTTGCCAACTTGGCAGATCTGAGCATGCCAGAGGGGATCAGATCACAAAGTGTCCATTTCAATTGCAGCTTCATGTAGGAAAGAAAACCAGCTAACAGGCGTGAATGAATTCACTCACAAGCTGCACAATGAGTCGGTTCTTCATTAAAAAAAACACATGGATTCCTAATCCAAAAAGAGAACGGCAAGAGTTAATACCGATGGAAGAGGTTCCTGGTCCGAAGCCTCATCCTCTTCCCCAACTTTCCTTGCCTCGTACTCTTCCCCAACTCCTGGGCGATGCCCACAGGCTTAAATTCAGACCTCAAATTCATAGGACTACTGTATAATCAATGAAAATTATATAAAGGAATTTTATATAATCAAATAATATTAAGATGTTATAATAATGAAATCAGCAAGAGAGTTAGGCACAGCAAGACAAAGAGAATAAATAGGATGCTTACCCGTGTCGTGGGCTCGCTCAGGAAAGACCAGTGGAGTGGATCTTCCGAAGAGAGAGAGATCCTTCCCCACTGGTAGATTGTATTATATTGTATTATTTTGCATTCCGATATCATAGTTAGTAAAATAAGTTTACCTCCATAGATTGTTGCCGCTGTTTTTTTCCTTTTCCCCCTTCCTTCCCATTTTGTGGGGCCAGGCCGGGGGTGGGGAGGGCAGGCGCCTACTGCCCCCTGTCACGGGCATAAACTGATCTAGTTAATTCCATGACACTCATCAAACCAGATTGTCTCAGGCGAAGGATGGTATGCTATCGCTCTCCACTTGCTCGGGTTGCCCTTGCTGGACCCATCTGTATACCAGGCATCTTCAGGGATAGGATATTTCCTCTCCTGAACGGGACTCTTCTCTGGTGGAGCGACCAGTGTTTCTTTTGGTGCATCACAATGATAGGTCACTGGGCCTAGGATCTTCTGAAGCTCTTCTTTTAAGGATGATGAAGACAGACTGCTCCTTTGGCTGAGGGAAGTGACCCATCATGCCACTGTTTGTGCTTGGGCCACCCCTGTCTTAGGAAGGTGGGTCAGATCTTTCACCCACCCCTGAATCTGCAGAGTGGTCTTCACTATAACTTCAGCCGTCTGGGTTATTGGCTCTACTGCCTGTAATGCTGAATAGGCAGCCAATAACTGTTTTTCAATCATATTATATCTTTCTTTTGCTCCATGCCAGACCTGAAACCAAAAACCAATGGGGGTCCGAACAGAACTCTGGCGTTGCCACAGGCCCCAACCAAAGCCATCTTGAGTAACGTGGACATCCAACTCAGCTGGGAGGGTAGCATCGAATATACCCAATGCCTGGGCTTGTTGTAAAATTAGGTCTCTCATCCCTGCTGAGAATTTGACCAGATCCGGGCCATCAAAGGCATCTTCATAAATCGCTTCCCTTACACCTAATTCACAGATGTAATTTTGAAGGTTTTCCATGGAGGACCACATCCCTGTATGTAAAGGAATATCAGATTGATTGGGCCATACCATACAGCAGGCCGCCATTAACCATTCTATTATAGAATGGTTTTCATCATTGTATTGATTACCTGCATATAATCTCTGTCTAAGAGCAGGATGGACGGTCACTGTGGCCAATTTGGCTATTTCCGGGCCATTCATCAGAACACTTTCTGCCCCAGAATCCCATAGTCCAAGCTGGCACACTTTCTCTAGCTTTCTGCTTAAATCGTTGGACTAAGTCCATCAGTTCTGTTGCTGTGTACGGTCGGGCTGTTACATGCAAGTGGGTTTGAACGGGGGGCCACTGATCAGGCGGCACCCCCGCCGATCTGTCCTGTACCTTTTTTGTTTTTTGAGTTATAACAGGACGGACTTCTAGTGCATCCGTCAAAATTGGAGATTCAAGATCAGATTTAGATTGTTTATTTTCCTGATCAACACAGTCTGTTGATTCAGGAGCCTGGTCATTGTTTATTGAAATATTACAGACTTGACCTATTGGAAGATGTAGAATTGGGTTTTTTCCTGTTAATATGCCAAGTTCCTGTTCTAACTTTTCAATATGATCTTTTAAAAGTTCATTTTCGTTCACTAAAGTATTATTCCTTATTTCAGCATTATTTAAAGCATTTAACAGTGGCCATGCCACTGTAGAAGCAGCTAATTGTCTTTCTCTTGTGACTAATGTATCATTGCCTAGTCCCGGAAAGTCATCTGCTAGGCGATATGGGGAAACATTTCCCACAACACGTAGAGGACCCCATTTTTCAATGATAGTTGACAATTCATAATAAGGGGATCCCGCAAATCCTGGCATCTGCCCTGGAATTATTTTACCTAGGGGGGTAGTGTCCTCCCCCTTGAACATTTACAGAAATTCCAAAGAAAGGACATAGTGTAAGTTTTAGTATATTCGGCTTGCCTGCCTGGCTCACCAAGTGTATAATCAATGAAAATTATATAAAGGAATTTTATATAATCAAACAATATTAAGATGTTATAATAATGAAATCAGCAAGAGAGTTAGGCACACCAAGACAAAGAGAATACATAGGATGCTTACACATGTCGTGGGCTCGCTCAGGAAAGACCAGTGGAGAGAATCTTCCAAAGAGAGAGAGAGATCCTACCCACTGGTAGTCAGCTCTTAAATGGGTCTAGGAGAGGTGGAGCCATGCTCCACCCCTTCCTGCAGCACAGGTGAATTCCTTTCACCTGTGCTCCCAGGGCTGACTCATTGCTCGCCTCAGGTGATAAATCAGAGGTTCAGGCAGTGACTCAGCAGTTCCCATACAGACTCCTTTCACAGGACTCAGTCAAAAAGGATGTCACACTTGTTCCACACACTCAAACTGACTGAGCAGTGGTATCACAGTCACTTAAAACACACAGAAGCATCCAAACCCAAGCATGCACATTCCCTCCTGTGTTACTAGTGCCCACAGCTCACCTTCACACCTCTGGGGATTTCTGGCGTTTTACACTGATGCAGCCTCACTATAGCTCCATGGGCGTCACACAAGGCCTGCAGGACCTCTTTCTCCACAAACCCCATCTGCAGGCACTGGTTCATAAGGCTCACCACCCACCCTCCTGAGCAAAAGCAAGCACTAAGAATGAGAGCAAAGTGCACTGGATTTGACCTGGCCTGGTCCCCAAGCCTCAGTCCTGCCAGACATACCCCGGTGCGTAGACTCATCCCCAACATCTGACTGGACATTGTCATTCTGCAAACGCCCCATCCCAGCAGCAAGGGATCAAAGCATTGGGACAGCTGAAACAAAAATGTCATGAAAGTTTCCTATTAGCACTGATCAAGAACACGTCTACCCCTGAGCAACAGGATGGGAGACAAACAGCAGAAGACAACCAACCTGCAGAACCCGCTCCGTTGGGGTTGGTCCAGATGTTTGTATGCTCCCTTCCATGGCCCAGGCCAAGCTCGCTGAGCTGCTCCTCCTTTGTGCAGGGGGAGAGCGGCGCAGATGCTACGTGGTGGCTATGCACAGCATGCCTCTGACTTGATTCTCCTCTCTCCATCTTCCAGTAGCAAGCAGCATTTCAAATCTCTCCTTGCAAAAAATCACCTAGGTAAAAAAGAACTGGCAATCTTGCTTTTAAAGTTTCCTTATTTATACAACTTGATGCTTTAAAGCACAAGCTCACCTAGCAATCACCTACCTTAGACAAGCCCAACCTGCAAGGAAAAGTTATTCTTCTGTGTCTGCAGACTTTGCACACATTTCCAGGTGCAGTAGTCAGCCCAGTTCTCAGCACAGCTTTACCAACCACAGAAACCCAGTTTACGCCCGCCGTGCTTTTCTCTCATCTGAAACGCTGCATTGCTGCAAGAAGCAATGAATAAAATCACAGAATCACAAAACTGGGGTTGCAAGGGAGCTCCAGAGATCACTGAGCCCAAGCCCCCTGCAAAACGGGCTCCCTAGAGTAGGCAGCACAGGAAGGGCGCCCAGGAGGGCCTGGAATATCTCCAGAGAAGGAGAATCCACAGCCTCCCTGGGCAGCCCGTTCCAGCGCTCCGTCATCCTCGCCGTGAAGAAGTTCCTTTGCATTTTGGTGCAGAACTTCCTGTGCTCCAGTTTATGGCCATTTCCCCTTCTTCTGTCACCACAGATCGCTGAAAAGATTGCAGCCGTGTCCTTTTGACTCCCACATCTAAGATATTTATAAGCGTTGTTGGAAATAGCCAAATAGTTTTGCAGGACGGTTCTCTGATCTTTGTATCTATCTTTATTCCCAATTGCAATGGCGGGCCTCCTGCAAGCAGGAGAGCGCAGAGAAAACAGTGTTACATCTTTTATCCCCTACTGCCCGACCCTTATCTCTTTCTCCCCGGCTCCTCACTGGCTGAGTACTGCAGGTTCACACTCTTTCGCAACGCTTCACTAATCGTACCAATACCAAGTAAACACAAATCCTTACCACCCAACCACAAATATCTTAATTGGTCGACTGCCTTCTAACAACTGCTTTCTTAACAAACATCTGGTCGTAACTTTTGGATGTCTGCTTTACAACATAGACATAACCTCTTAACTGCTTCATTACCCCCCAGCATTTGTGCCCTTTGCACTGGGTCATTGTTCAGGTCATCCGTCTGTCCTTGCTTAGAGATAAGCTTGGAAGGAGGACAGAGGGCAGTATCTTGGAGCCTGCCTACGGCATCCTAACGTTCCCACAGAGTGGGACAGTTCTGCTTTGTGTAAAGGCCCCGACTCCTTGAGAGTTTGTTCAGTGGACTTCACTTCTGCTGGCCTAATGAACAACCTTACAGTACGTTTCCCAGGTCAGAATACTATACCCACATTGTTTAGAACATTTAAAGTCTGTTGCAGCTTTGGGAGAAAGAATTGGTCACGTAATTCGGTAACTTTGTCTCTAAAATATGTTACCTATATGCATATGGTAATCTTCCTGTCCACGTCAGCTATTTCTAAGGATATGTGACAGCTTCATTCTTTAGATCAATTGCCCTTTGTCAATGTTCAGTGCAGAAACAACACTTTCACTTTCCACAGTAAACGGTATTCTTACTTTGCACATCTGCTATTTCTAAGGACGTGCTACAGCTCACTTCTTTAGATCAACTGCCCCTTTCAATATCCAATGCAGAAACACCACTTTCACTTTCCACAGCATTTACCAGAACCACAGAACGGCAGGGGGGCTGAAAAGGACCACAACGATCATCCAGCTCCCCAGAACCCCCACACCCCCTCGCAGCCGCCTACAGCCTCAGATCTCGCTAGATCCCCCCCCGTCGCCTCCCTGCAGCTTCCTGGAGCCCCGCACGGCCCCCCTCCCCGTCCCGGGACCGTTCTCCCGCACACCTCCGGCACAGCCGTCCTCAGCACTCGCTCCCGTCGCGCCGCGGCTTCCCTCTCGGTGCTGCCCGGACAGCTCCGGCTGCCGCCGCGCTGTCCTGCGGGGCGGCCCAGGCGGCAGGAGCGGCGCTCTGCGAGGAGAGCCGCGCCTCCGAGAGCCGGCTCCCAACGATCGCTCCCGCGCACGGCGGCTCGGCCAACGGCAGCCGGCGGAGCTACCGCGGACCAAGGAGACCCCGGGGGCGGGGCGCCGCCGCCGCTGCCCAATCAGAGGCAGGGGGCGGGGCAAGGGAGATGCTGCTCAAGGTGAGCTCCTCCTGCCGCAGCGTGATGACGACAGGTCTGCACGGCCAGCTCCTAGGTCGGGAGCCAGGAATGGACACGGCAGGAGGAGAGAGGCGTTAGGGAGCAGCCGAGGCTTCGAAATGCAGCAAAAAGCCCTGAAAAGCATCACAAAGCCACAGCCAGGAAGCTCGGGATTATCACGAGCAGCATCCCGGATGCTAAACATCATTTGCTACCATACCAGATGGTAGCTGAGCTCTCGCTGCAGACGTCCCAAAGCCAGACAGAACGGGAACAAACCCAGAGCTCTGCTGCGCGCACCCCACAGCCATCGCGTTGCAAGCTGGCGTGCCTTGCTCTTCGTTGCATTCGTCCCAGTCTCTGTGAATGAAGACTCGGAAGGCAGTCAAGGCGTTGATTGAGCACGAGCGTGCTTTTATTATTATGTAAAAGACAGGAGGGCGTGAGAGGTCCAGGGTAAAGATGGGACTCATCCTCTCTTGTCACGGAGAGAGTGGCTCAGAGCTCTCAGTGCTGCTGCCCGGTGCCTGGGGCTGGAGGCCTGATTCTAAGTCCCCCTCCAAGAGGCTCGGCTTCTCCTCAGCGACGCTGACCTGCTCCTGCGTGGAGGTGCTGCTGTCGGGGCACTCGGACTGTGCTTGGGCTGGGCTGCACTGCAAAGGCACTGGGTCACAGTCCAGGCTGGTGACTGTGGTGTCCAGCAGGCTCAGGTCAGCATCTTCAGCACAGCCGGGAGAAATGAGGGCGTGAACTTGGATGAGCTCCTTCTCTCCATCGCTGTTGTTATGTGGAAGGCTGTCATCTGAACCACAGTGACTCGTGCTTCCTAAGAGCCCTCCATCGATGGAAGCACACAGCGCACCATCGCTACTTGCCCCGGCTCTTCTGGGTAGACAAGGGCTCGATTCACCTAGGAAGGATACACAGGGGTTAGTGTCAAACTTTCACAAGCTGAATTATGAAAGTGGCTCTTGATCAGGGGTGATCTGAAGATGCTAGGTATAGGTTGGAACGCTAGGAGGAGATACAAGTCCACTTGTATGGCATGAATTCTATGTCGCTGAAAAGCAAGGCTTTGAAAGCTGGATTCGCACCCTTACCTGCCAGCACCACGACTTCCGTCTCTGAGGGCTCCCTGGGACTGCGCTGCAGTCGGCGTTTGGCCACAGAGGATGGTTTCCGCAGGCTGAAGCAGGAACGCCAACTGCCAGCTGGTGATTCCTTCGTCTTGCTGGGTGGACGTTGTCTGGAGAGAGAAAACAGTGACTGGTGTGAGTCGTGCGTGGTGCGGGGTGAGGGAAGAGCTGCACTGAGCTCTTGCCAACAGTTGCTTGTTCCTGGCACTGCCTGGTTTCTGCTGAAGCACAGCTTAGAAACTCGCTCTCTTTCAAGCAGTTGAGGATGGTTCCACTCCTATAGCTCAGCCCTGAAGTCTTGCTGGCTAAATTCCCCTCAACTGTGTCAAGCAAGATACAGAGCACATGAGCAAAGGCTCCGCAGCTGTACAGGACAGCATCTAAGGGATGGCTCTTCTGGAGCCGGCAGGCGTAACTGCTTTCTGAGGAACCGTGCAGCCATCAAGGAAATTCAAAAGCACCTCTGACTCTGACATCAACACCTCGTCGGCCCCATCTCACCGCCAAGTTTAGTTTCTAGTGCCAGCAGGTCTGACCAACAGCTCTGCTTAGAGGAGAACCGGAACTGGTTTCAGGCATGTGGCCCCGACAGCTGGAAAACCCCAACGTTTCAAGGTAGAGCCAGCTCAGGCCAGGGTAGACGTCAGCATGGCTTTATACATCTCGTGACTGCGTGCCCAGCAAGGAAGGAATGGCAGCCTCGTGTGGCTAAACCGAATATGTTAGTTGAATCTCAGAGTCCAAAGGGAGCAGAGATTCACTGCAACAATTCACTTCAGGCACCGTTACTTTAATTTAGCTTCCACATGTTTTGGCGCAAGAAATAATGGGGGGAAAAAAAACAACAACACAACCCACCCAAACAATGATGACGGTTGCTGGAAAACAAAGTCCTCTTTACCTTTCAGATGGAAAGTTGATGATTGTGTGGAATTTCCCCTGTACAGCTGTGGGGCCTTCTTCCACTTCTATGTCCCTGCTCTGTGTCACAACGGAAGAGCTGCTGTGGCCTCGCCTCTGAGCCTGTGCCTCCTCCAGGGTGAGCAGCTTTGTGGCAGGAGAAGACACCCACGCAGACTTGGGCCCTGAGAGAGAACCGTGCCCTGTAAGGGAAAGCCACAGGTAAGAGCGAGGATCACAAAGCAGCACCACAGCCATCACAGTTCTGGGGGAGATGCTATAGTTTTCTCAGACCTGCTTATCTGAGCCACTAGAAGAAGAGGAGGTCAGAATAAGCATGTGGTCAGAGGTATGTTTAAGGCAGAGGACAGAGTCATAATTAATAAGAGCAGCTCACTGTATCGAAATGGGCAAAGAAAAACCCTAGAAAGCGGGGGCAGGGAACTTAGAAAGCTTCACTGCCACACTGTCATCAAGCTTCACCTGCATGCAAAACATCGTAACGACAGTGACGTTTTTTTTCTCATTGTAAAGTTTGGACTTGGACATTCTCAGCATCCAGCAACAGGATGCCAGATTCTAATCTAAGCCCAGAAGTCTGCTGTCCCCTCGATAGAAAAAGTGTATTTCAAAGATCTTGGAGAAGGCCTGGATTTGATCAAGGTGTCTGATCAAGATAAAGCTCATGGAGGAAGACACTCACCTGCTCCATCTGCCATGTCTGATCCGGATTTGGAGCAGAAGAGGACATCTGCGTGGTTGATGATGAATTCCACCACAGCCGACTGCGTCTGCAGTTCCATGCAGGCGGCTCTTCCGCTGGCGCAGGCAGACTCGTTCTGCTGTGATCTGTAGAAAAGGCAGATTTTAGCAGTCATTTATCCAAGATCCAAGTTTCCCCAAGTCTGGATTGTTGCAGCCAAAAGCTGTCAAATTGGGCTCCGGAGGCTTCCGCGGTGATGCCGCTGAAGAAATTCTCCTGGATGGTCAAGGACACACCAGTCCCATCTAAACAAGAGGGCAGAAATTGTCATCTAGAAATTGTGCCCGTGCGGTTGGAGAACAGCCCAGGCTCTTGCTCTGCCGTCAGCCACTTACTACAGTGTACAGGAGAAGAGCACATTCGATGGAGAAAAAGGTAGATTGCATTTTTTGCCGGAGAACAGATCCAAGCAGTGTGTTGAAATGGAGAAAGAAGTTGACCTTAAGAGGTTTGGAGCCCACACAATCGCTAAGTTCTTAGCGTGCATGTTTGTCACGGAACAGTTCCCGGCTAGACGAGCCAAGTGTCTTATCAGGTATTCCAGTGTCCTGGAAAATCAGAGAGGCAAATATTCAGCACCAATGAGCACGCGGTGCTGCGGTTCACAGAGCAAAGCCTCAATGCATGTTATTGCTACTGTCACTGAAGATGAAGTAGATCCAACTTGACTAAGTGCCACACTGTGGCACCAAGCCCCAGCACAGCACAGCTGCAGCCACCAGCTGCACCAACTGTGCCCCCGTGCCCAGGAACCGACCCAATAAATTAACCCCGTGTAGCCTTAAACTGCTTCAACATACGCAGGCATCATGTTGCCAGCATGAGACAAGCCTGGAATCACACCACTGCCCTCTGAAGTGCAGCATGGCTGAGCTCAACAGAGTGAGGGCAGCACTGACCTGTAGTGAGGAGCGGGCAGCTGCTGGATGACGTCCTGCATTCTGACCAGCTGCTCCTCATCTGTAGCGGCACCAACAGCCTCCTGGAATAGTGCAGAAAGGGACTGAGACACAAATCAGGCTAGATACCTGCCACAGGGTCGGGAACTATGGGGACAGCGTGCTGTTGGTCTGCGCCGAGACAGATTTTACGCCTTCCAGGAGGCATCTGGGAAACATAGCGGCACGCAGCTGGTGCCATCAAGGCCAAGGAGTCCAAGCAGCGGGCCGGTTTACAGCCTGATTGCGCAGCTCAGCTCCTCAAGCTTCAAGTGCACTTTGCTATCAATCCCACTCCCATTCTATAAATACTTGGGGAATAGAAAAACAAAACAAAAGAAAAAACAAAAAACATGAATTCTCTCAAGCTTTGTGAATATGGAAATAACCGCCTCCTGGGACCACCGAAAATGGCATCCATATGATGCATGATGTGGCAAAGACATACGAGTAAACCCCACGGGGCTAACAGAAAAAGGGCCTCAGAGCTGGGGCACTGCTGCAGCCATCTCCCAAGAGGCCCAGGGAAGAGGTAAAGGAAAGACGTTGCCTTGTGCTTACCGAGAACTTGTCATACAGCTGGTCGGTCAGCAGAGGGTTCGGGAGCTCCCTGAAGTACATTTTGCAGACGGAGCTCACGCTGTGAGTGTCGCGGATGGTTAGCTCAGGAATCTGCTCAGACTCAAATTCTTGGCTGGAGAGAAGGACACAAAAACGGGCGGGGGGGTTGAGAAAGAGGAAAACAAGTCAAAAGCCACACCAAATATAATCAAGCATTGGAAGGGCTTCCCGATTAACAGGAGAAAATGAACACTCAGTCACCAGCACCACACGAGCCATGCTGGATGAGATGTTTCCAAAAGGAGACCTTTTCGTTTTGCTAAGGCATTTCCCGTGACTCTGACAACTGGCTGCCTAGTCTACAATCCTAAGCCAGGAGCCCAGAGCAGCAAGGAGGAGTGTGGGCTGCTCCAAAGGGCTCTGCAAACAGGAGGAAACGGGAATGAGAGCTGGCAGCGGTGACACCGCAGTCCCCCACAGCCTTCCAGTGCTCCGAAGGACAGAAGGAGAACTTCCTGCTCCAGCAAGTCTGCTGAACGCCCCGTGTTCCTATCAAACAGTGACAAGCCTGGCGCACCACTGCTGAGCGCACGCTGCCTGCACAGAGCTGCCCCACGGCGCAGGCCTCTGAGCACCCACAACAGGGCACGCGCCCCTACTGACCGCTGTGTCAGTCGCAGCACTCTTACCGCAGTCTCTGGATGTTGGACGCGACGCCGGACAGCCGGTATATCCCTTGCACTACGCCGTGCTGCTCAATGAACTCGGCGCAGCTCTGGAGGACCTGGGGGACTAAAGAACACGTGCCAGCGGTTACTTGAGCTCCTCATTCAAGTACTGGTTCAGGCTGTGCTCCTGTCAAATCTCATCCACTAAGCCCAGCCAGGCTACTGCTTAGTTCTTCCTTACAGAAGAAAGCTGTCCAAGACGAGGAAACTGGACAGACGTGTTCCTTGCATTCAAGAAGTGTAAGGACCTAGGAATCAGCCTGGAGAAAGTAATTCTGGGGAAGCCGGAGACACTGCAAGTCCCACCACAGCTCCCATGGGAATGAAAGGAGGTGGGAAATCTCATGTCCAGGAGAGCAGGGAAACTGATGCAGGACACTCTCCTTGGCCAAAAGGCTTCCCTTCTTTTCAGGCTAGCGTGGGATTGGCTTACAGGCTTTGGTTTAAGCAAATACAAACGTGCTTGTCTCTTAAGAGCATTAGCCTCAGTTTATCTTTCAGCCATCAACTTCCATTACACGTTTCTCCACCGGTACCAACCTGCCCCTTTGCTAGATATGACCTCCCTTTCATCTTTAGATGCCCAACAGAGGAAGATCTCAGGAACGGGCTGTCCCTTACCATCGCGACCAGAGTGGAGAAGATGCTCTCCCAGGTCACAGCCAAACACCCTTTCCTTCTCCACCTCCCGCTCTTTCGGTTTCTTTGGGCGGGCCTTCACCAAGGAACGAAGGAAGGTGACGAGCTTGCCGCGTTTCTTTGGCACTGCACAACAGGAAGAAACCAGTTCATTTCAGGTTTGGCTCAGTTGGACGAGGCCGAGCATAACACATTCTACAGAGCACGTCAAAACGGGAAGAACATTAACAAGTACATAGAAAAACGGATTTTCTCCCATCCCGGCAGGAGGAGCCCAAGGCCAGGTTGGATGGGGCCCTGGGCAGTGGGGTCTAGTCTCACATTAGATGTGGAGGTTGGTTGGCAGCCCAGCCTGAGGCAGGGGGGTTGGAACTTGATGATCCTTGAGCTCCCTTCCATCCCAAGCCATACTAGGAGGATTCTATGATTTCCCCAAGTCCACTCATAAACACGGGAGGATCGGGCCAAATCTCTGCGCGTTCCGATGGAGTTTAATGCACTCCTCTTGCTTGGCTTGCTCAACTTGAGGATTAAGGATCCTCTTGAAAAGTCACGTTCTGATCAAGCATATCACTAGCACAACCAGGCCTCTAGCTGTCCACCAGGGACGCTGGCTGTTCTCAACCTCGTACTGACTCGCAGAAGAACTGCCTTTGCCCTCCTTCATTCTCATTGCCTACAAAACACCAGCCATATGCCCCATGATATGCCTGAAGGATCATCAGCACAGACTATAACACGGGATGGATAAAGGAGGTATTAAACACAGAACACACCCAAAAAGAGACGCCATTTTGCTTCCCTGCACCATCAAATGTAACATCTGTACCTGGCTTTGGCACTGAACTGAGGAGAGACTCTGGAATTTTTCCATTGATGAGCTCCACGCACTCACTTGGGAAAAATCCAACCTGTAACAAGAAAAAAAAGAGAGGTGCACTACTGAAGGCAGCATTTCTCAGGCCTGAACTGTTCAACCAAAAGCCACCTAACATTTTCCTCGGAACGTGCTTGCCTGACGCTCCGTAAGACTATCCAACAAAAAGTGGCCTGCATAAAAGTAATAATTATTCAACATTTGCAGCCAAAAGACCTACAAAACAAATAATTGCTTCTGTAGAAGATGTAGAAGAAGAAAGTTCTTGCTGACTGAGATGCAGCTGCAATAATCCCCAGCTCCGAGCTACCCAGCGTTCTGCAGCCAGCAGCAGCAACAAGCACGCGGAGGGTCTGTTACCCTACCTCAGCTGACAGGCAGTAACTTCCTGAAAGACACTAACTTCACGTTCTGCATGGGTGCAAGCAAAATACTCTGAGACACTGAAACACTGTCTTAGCTGCTGCATTTCCAAAGGTGGGGTTCAGTGGCCGTGACCTGATGCATATTGTGAAGGCTCTTGCTTCTAAGTGAATTGAGGAGACAGTTTCCTACAAAGACCATCTCTGACACCGACACAGGGAAAATGTTTACATCCATGAGCCATCCTGTGCAGGCAGCGCAGCTCTTAGCCGAGATTCCCGACCTGACCGAAGTTGCTCTCTCAAGTCTGAAGCTTGTGCCTACCTGAAAGCCATGCTTGCCTCTCCACCAGGGGGTCAGCTCCTTTGGTGGCATATCAGTAACGCACACGATGTCTCCCACCTGCAAAAGACTGCAACCTCACCAAACATTCTGAAGGTATCTGAGAATATTCCTGATGCGTTCACACCTTATACTCTCCTGTACATGACAACTAGGAACGCCCTTAACTGCTTACCTCAAAGGAGAGTTCATCCGGTGCCTGGGCAACGTATCTCTTAAGAACATGGGCAGCAGCAACAGCTGGAATATTTACAGGAGACTCCTCGTGGATCAGCAGGGGCTTCCCATTGTTCTCAGTCTGAAACAGAGAGCACAGGCCATGGTGAGGAGCTGAGGACAAACGAGGACAATTTCAGAGCAAGGAGCACATCTGCAGAGAAAGATCCTTATCATGAGTGCTTAACAAGAAACTGCAAGTCTAATAACAGCTGTTTCTCTTCCTGGTGTGCAGCAGTATGGCCAGGCAATGTAAAGATGCGTCTCTCTCTACCCAGACTAAGAGGACAAACACCCCAACCGAGAGGACTCCTGGAGTTTTATAAACTTGCCACGCTTGCAGTACTGTCTTGCCAAAGAGGAGCGTAAGAGTCTGCTTGCTTCCTGTAACCTATTGCTTGGAGACCTCAGCCATGGACTGGACACAGGAGCTGGTCCACTGACCCAATCCTTGGCTCACTACAAGTGCCTGCTTCCCTTAACTTACTGAATATGAGAACTTGGTCTTTGGGTGACAAAATCCAAGCAGGATGGGGAAAAAGCTTCTGCATGTTTATAACGCTCGATCTGATTCTGTCGGTACTATAACGTCCACGGCCATCTAGATGCTCGTAGCAAGGACATGAAGCTTTTCAGGCAGCTTTTCAGTGACACCGATAGAGCTGGAAGGATTCTCCCTCTCTTGAAAAGCAGGAGAGCTCATCTGCAGCTCACTCTGCCGGCTCAAGTCAGCAGAACAAAGACCAACCAGAGCTTCATACTCTACCTCCATTTGTGCCAGGTCAGGCCCACAGCTGATCTCGCTGCACGCGATGCCCATCACAGCAGGCACGACAAGCTGGAACTGAAAAGAAACACACTTCTATTTTCTCTGTTCACACACCACGGTATGGAGAGACTTCTTCAGAACTACCCTCAGTTACCCACTGGCATAGGCAGGTGTTCTAGAAACAACCACTTTGTTCAGTCACTTCAAACGAGACAGCCTATTACGCAGCAGTTTACCAAGTCGCTATCCCTCTGCTAGCAGATGGGGACTCCGGCACAAAGCAGCAGATGCGCTTGCTCAGAGCACTCCGACAGCACAGTAGCAGGGCAGTGAGAGGAGTCACTGCTGGGGGTGGATCTGCTCCCTAGCGCCCGGCTCCCACCAGTTCACCTCCAGCGCCGGCCGCAGCCTTCCACACGGATTTCCTCTGCTTGCATCTCTGCTGTGCTCCCCACAGCTGTCGTGCGCACACGCAGCCGAAGCACGCATGCTCATGGTCACGTTGTGCAGCCCTGCACAAACCGGGACTAGGACTCCTTGCCTAAGGGATTGGTTTCCTAAACACTAGCTGGTCACAGCATCACAGACAGCATCCTTCTGAGGGCTGAGCTGGAGGGAAAGTGGAATAACTCTACACGTGACCAGTGTCCTGTCAAGGCTGGATGAGGCTGTGTTACTAAACACGGTGCGACGCAGGCTGCAAAACCACATGGGGGGGGGACAACGTGTGGCACATACCAGGCAAGAGATCAGAACAAGTTCCTTGAAGCCGCAGCCGTTTCTTGTCACTTTGCTCTGTTCTTCCGCGAGCAAAAGCTGCATCAAAGGAGAAGGCAGAGGGCGGGGAGAGGAGAGAGAAAGAGCTGATCAGTGAGCTTGCACAATTTAACAAAGAAGACAAGGAAAAAGCCCTGAGACAAATGCCACCTCTATGCTTTGGAATGTAGCTACTGAGTGAAAATTATGTCTGATGGTCAAGAGTAAGCAGCATGACACTACCAGCTCCGCCAGCCAGCAGCTTTCAACACCTCACTGTCCACCTGTCTATCTCACACTGTCTCAGCTTACCTACAAGATGCTGCACAAGACGGTGTGAAAACGAAGGTACTCAGTCGATGCACAAGTGCAACAAGCTAGCTACTCAGTCAGAGCTCAAGCGCTCCAATGAAGGGACGCAGCAGGCACTGCTCCTCCCCTCATTCTAGCTGCTTATGACATCACTAAGGGCCACCAGGCTGCTCCACCATGACAGACAAGGTGGGGAAGCAAGACCACGTCACAAGACCAGAAGATTCCAACACTCCAACATTCTAGAATCAGAGGGCGGTTGGAATTCTACCTCAGCCAAATCCTGGAGAAGCTGGCACGGGGTCATCATGACCAAAGCGCAGGACCCGGCGCTTGCTCTTGTTGAGCCTCGTACAACTGGCCTCAGGCCATCCTTCTGCAGGGCCTTCCTACCCTCGGGCAGATGGACACTTCCTCCCAGCAGCATACCTTGCAGTGCAGGGCCTACATAAAATCCACACTAGAGTCCTTTGTTTCATTCAAGAGCACGTTACAGCACGTATCTATTTCACTGTAAGGAAATCAAGGAAGAGACGGGAGAAACACAGAACTGCTACGAGACTGCTATATACATTTCTTTCCCAAGTGGATTTTTGCCTTTTTGCTTCCAGGATGACCTCATTTTGTTCTCCCCTTCTTGTGGGAAAGCTGCCTCCAGTTCCTGAGGTTCAGGAGACAGCATGAAACACGACACTAAGACAAACGCTTGTCGTGGGCGAGGGGTGGCTGTGCTTTGCCAGGCATACGGCGGGGCAGTAAGTGCCACACGGCAGCCCCAAGCCAAGCCC
Organism: Phasianus colchicus; assembly: GCF_987193195.1. NCBI lineage: Eukaryota > Metazoa > Chordata > Aves > Galliformes > Phasianidae > Phasianus > Phasianus colchicus. Next base: position 19,483,312 of record NC_143450.1, on the reverse strand, counting down.
TGCATTCAGTCACTGTGGCCACAGCTGGTGCATCGCTGCCAGAACGTATCCCAGGATACAGGTGGACGCAGGCACTCCTGCTCCTTCTGCAAAGCCATCCTCTGCAGAGCCCATTAGGTGCTGCTCAGTGCTATGCCAACCAGGCTCCCGTTTACTGCAGCCCTGGGATAAACACGCGTGTACTCTTCTGTGCAGCAGTGAGCTCCAGGGATGAAGCACAGAGGGTAAGCCAACAGAATCTACTGCTGACTCCATCAGCTCCTTCTTCTACCAACCATGGGCAAACACTGTGAGACAGAACATAAGGGGAAAAGCACTTCTGCTCACACGCCTGCAATGGAATTCAAAACAGCTATTGCAAGAAGAGCTCGTAGGGTAAACCTAGCCTCAGAGACACAAACACACCAGGTTCCAGGAAATAGCATGGCACATTGTTGATGAAACGCTGCTTCGTTGCTTGGAGAGCACGCAGCATGCCGCTTTGACAGGCACAGCAGTGCTGCGACGTCCAAGCTGGGCACCAAAACCTCTCCAGCATCCCTGGCCAACGCTGCCAGGGAAATGCAACACCTGCATCCCTATCTGGCTTACGGCACACACACTGGGGGGCTGCCTTAGTCTCAGGTGGGAGGGATTTTTCTTCAGAGTATCTGGTATGATGCTATGTTTGGGTTCTAGGAGAAAAATCACACCGAGAACACCCTGATCTTTATAGTTTCTGACAAGCAAACTTGCACAGAGCCAAGGCCATTCTCAGCAAAGCTCTCAACAAGGAGCTGGGAGGGAACTGAATTAAGACAGCTAACGTAAACTGGCCAAAGGGATATTCCATACTATATGCCATCAAGTGGAAGGAGTTTTGAAGGGGATGAGAGTACATCTCACTCTCTTTTATTGCTTGGCGGCTAACTGGACAGTGGTTGGCGGGTGGTGAGCCATTGCTTGCACATCACTTGCAATACATTCATATATATATTCAGAACTACTTTTATCTCAAAAACATGAGTTTTACTTCTCTTTTTCCACCCAACACTCTCCCCCATCCCACGGGGAACAGGGGAGTGGGCAAAGGACTGCGTGGTGCTGAGCCACCCACCGGCTTCAACCACAACAGGGCCGCGGGGCAATGGGAGCAAGCACAGAAATAAAACACAGAAACTCGCTGTTCCTTGGGCTCGTGGCTGCCACAAAGCTCGTGTTTTAGTGATGCAGAGTACTGTATCTCCAGCTATTGTGTGTCTTGTTAACCACAAGCTCAGCTATGAGCTGTCACCACAAGCAAAAGATAAACGTAAACAAAGGCTTATATCCACACGTACCAATCTGGGTGTGAGCAATAAAAGCCCATTGGGCCATGGACAAGGCAGGCAGCACATAGGCAGGAAACAGGAAGGAGTTGAACTCCAGCTCTCCTACACAAGAGAAAGGGAGAGCACCACGGGAGGAGTTACGACACAGCTTCAGAGCTTACAGAGCCCTGAGATTTCCAAAGAACGGTGCCAGGGTAACTCTCACCATTCCCACGCAGGGGTCTTCCCAGACACTTCAGCTGCTGACTTCCACTTCCTCTGTCATGTGTAGAAAGTCCAGGTGACAAATGCTCATTTCATCTGGGTAACGCTTCCATGGTCATGACTGAAAAAAAAAAAAAAAAGCAGCATGCAACCCCATAAAATGTACCTTTCTGCTCTTTCTGTCAGCACGACATCTAAGATGAGCATTACACGTCCCTGCTACTGATTGAAAATTCATCCAAGCCTATGTTCCACACAGCTTCATCTCAGTGCCAAAAAGAAACACGTAAACAGATGTTCAGAGGATTCTTTGTGCAGATAAAAGTGCAGGGTGCATATGTATTCTCTTCAGTAATAAATATTAGTTTAGAATCCAAAGGTAACTTTTCAAGAAGCAGTATGAAAGAAAGGTCAGTCAAAAGGAAATGCGTGATTTTCATCTATTTTCATCTAAAAAATCCTTGCTAAACCTCTTCCCATCAAAAAGAAAGCATGCTGGGCATTCTTAGCAGCAGCTCAGAGGACATCTTGCACCACAAAATGCAGCACATGCTTTTTGCTCACAGGCCCCTCATGTCTCTAATTTGTGTCAGATTCGCTCAAAATGACCACGTGGACCAGAACAGCCATTTGGTTCTGCTGAGGTAGGAACCCACTGCTGGGATGTCCCACAGTCCCGTTTCCCCGCTACTTCCAGCCCTGGGGGGAAAAGGAAGAGCAACTGACTTCACCTACCCAGACTTCTGCATGGTCTCACATCACACAGAGAAGCATGGTGGAGAGCTCTGGTGGCTGAAGAAATCAAGGTTGCCTCTAAGATCCTGCTTTAAATCCACATGACTTACTGCCCATAAGATGTGAAAGACAAGGTTAAGGTCCATCCAATCCCTGTGGATGTGGCTGCCTGCAAAGACAACAGTTGCCTGCTCTTCAGCAGGGTGATGCTCACCCAGCAAAGCACTCACCAGCACATGTCTTTCATAGAAACATAGAATTAGCAAGCTTGGAAAAGATCTCCAAGATCATCCGGTCCAACCATCCACCTTCCACCAACATTTCCCACTAAGCCACGTCCCTCACGACAACATCTAATGTTTCTTGAACACCTGCAGGGATGGTAACTCTATCACCTGTCTGGGCAGCCCGTTCCAGCATCTGACCAGTCCTGTGGAGAAGTTTTTCTTAACATCCAACCTCAATCTCCCCTCATGCAACTTCAGGCCACTCCCTCCAGTCCTATTATCACTTACACAGGAGAGGAGGACAACGCCCACCTCAACATAACCTCTCTTCAGCTAGTTGTAGAGAGTGAGGAGGTCTTCCCTGCGCCTCCTCTTCTCCAGACTAAATAATCACAGTTCCCTCAGCCGCTCCCCATAAGACTTGTGCTCTAGATGCCCTGCAGCTTCACTGCTCTTCTCTGGACACATTTAAGGCTTTCACTGTCCTTCCTGTAGTGAGGCACCCAGAACTGAACAAAGTACTCAAGGTGAGGACTCACCAGTGCTGAGCACAGGAGGATGATCGCTTCCCTGCTCCTGCTGGCTCCAGTTCTTTGCATTGCACTTCCAATCTAAACCATTCCTTCTGCGGTAGCGCTTGCATCCTCACTTAGGGCTGGAGCTCAACAGGTCAACACAACAGAAAGAACACAACGTGCAACTGGAAGACATGACTCAAAGCTCACAAGAGTCAACTCTCTGACCTTGGGCACAACTCACAAACCATGAGCCAGGCCTTGCCAACTTGGCAGATCTGAGCATGCCAGAGGGGATCAGATCACAAAGTGTCCATTTCAATTGCAGCTTCATGTAGGAAAGAAAACCAGCTAACAGGCGTGAATGAATTCACTCACAAGCTGCACAATGAGTCTGTTCTTCATTAAAAAAACCACATGGATTCCTAATCCAAAAAGAGAACGGCAAGAGTTAATACCGATGGAAGAGGTTCCTGGTCCGAAGCCTCATCCTCTTACCCAACTTTCCTTGCCTCGTACTCTTCCCCAACTCCTGGGCGATGCCCACAGGCTTAAATTCAGACCTCAAATTCATAGGACTACTGTATAATCAATGAAAATTATATAACGGAATTTTATATAATCAAATAATATTAAGATGTTATAATAATGAAATCAGCAAGAGAGTTAGGCACAGCAAGACAAAGAGAATAAATAGGATGCTTACCCGTGTCGTGGACTCGCTCAGGAAAGACCAGTGGAGTGGATCTTCCGAAGAGAGAGAGATCCTTCCCCACTGGTAGATTGTATTATATTGTATTATTTTGCATTCCGATATCATAGTTAGTAAAATAAGTTTACCTCCATAGATTGTTGCCGCTGTTTTTTTCCTTTTCCCCCTTCCTTCCCATTTTGTGGGGCCAGGCCGGGGGTGGGGAGGGCAGGCGCCTACTGCCCCCTGTCACGGGCATAAACTGATCTAGTTAATTCCATGACACTCATCAAACCAGATTGTCTCAGTCGAAGGATGGTATGCTATCGCTCTCCACTTGCTCGGGTTGCCCTTGCTGGACCCATCTGTATACCAGGCATCTTCAGGGATAGGATATTTCCTCTCCTGAACGGGACTCTTCTCTGGTGGAGCGACCAGTGTTTCTTTTGGTGCATCACAATGATAGGTCACTGGGCCTAGGATCTTCTGAAGCTCTTCTTTTAAGGATGATGAAGACAGACTGCTCCTTTGGCTGAGGGAAGTGACCCATCATGCCACTGTTTGTGCTTGGGCCACCCCTGTCTTAGGAAGGTGGGTCAGATCTTTCACCCACCCCTGAATCTGCAGAGTGCTCTTCACTATAACTTCAGCCGTCTGGGTTATTGGCTCTACTGCCTGTAATGCTGAATAGGCAGCCAATAACTGTTTTTCAATCATATTATATCTTTCTTTTGCTCCATGCCAGACCTGAAACCAAAAACCAATGGGGGTCCGAACAGAACTCTGACGTTGCCACAGGCCCCAACCAAAGCCATCTTGAGTAACGTGGACATCCAACTCAGCTGGGAGGGTAGGATCGAATATACCCAATGCCTGGGCTTGTTGTAAAATTAGGTCTCTCATCCCTGCTGAGAATTTGACCAGATCCGGGCCATCAAAGGCATCTTCATAAATCGCTTCCCTTACACCTAATTCACAGATGTAATTTTGAAGGTTTTCCATGGAGGACCACATCCCTGTATGTAAAGGAATATCAGATTGATTGGGCCATACCATACAGCAGGCCGCCATTAACCATTCTATTATAGAATGGTTTTCATCATTGTATTGATTACCTGCATATAATCTCTGTCTAAGAGCAGGATGGACGGTCATTGTGGCCAATTTGGCTATTTCCGGGCCATTCATCAGAACACTTTCTGCCCCAGAATCCCATAGTCCAAGCTGGCACACTTTCTCTAGCTTTCTGCTTAAATCGTTGGACTAAGTCCATCAGTTCTGTTGCTGTGTACGGTCGGGCTGTTACATGCAAGTGGGTTTGAACGGGGGGCCACTGATCAGGCGGCACCCCCGCCGATCTGTCCTGTACCTTTTTTGTTTTTTGAGTTATAACAGGACGGACTTCTAGTGCATCCGTCAAAATTGGAGATTCAAGATCAGATTTAGATTGTTTATTTTCCTGATCAACACAGTCCGTTGATTCAGGAGCCTGGTCATTGTTTATTGAAATATTACAGACTTGACCTATTGGAAGATGTAGAATTGGTTTTTTTCCTGTTAATATGCCAAGTTCCTGTTCTAACTTTTCAATACGATCTTTTAAAAGTTCATTTTCGTTCACTAAAGTATTATTCCTTATTTCAGCATTATTTAAAGCATTGAACAGTGGCCATGCCACTGTAGAAGCAGCTAATTGTCTTTCTCTTGTGACTAATGTATCATTGCCTAGTCCCGGAAAGTCATCTGCTAGGCGATATGGGGAAACATTTCCCACAACACGTAGAGGACCCCATTTTTCAATGATAGTTGACAATTCATAATAAGGGGATCCCGCAAATCCTGGCATCTGCCCTGGAATTATTTTATCTAGGGGGTAGTGTCCTCCCCCTTGAACATTTACAGAAATTCCAAAGAAAGGACATAGTGTAAGTTTTAGTATATTCGGCTTGCCTGCCTGGCTCACCAAGTGTATAATCAATGAAAATTATATAAAGGAATTTTATATAATCAAACAATATTAAGATGTTATAATAATGAAATCAGCAAGAGAGTTAGGCACACCAAGACAAAGAGAATACATAGGATGCTTACACATGTCGTGGGCTCGCTCAGGAAAGACCAGTGGAGAGAATCTTCCAAAGAGAGAGAGAGATCCTACCCACTGGTAGTCAGCTCTTAAATGGGTCTAGGAGAGGTGGAGCCATGCTCCACCCCTTCCTGCAGCAAAGGTGAATTCCTTTCACCTGTGCTCCCAGGGCTGACTCATTGCTCGCCTCAGGTGATAAATCAGAGGTTCAGGCCGTGACTCAGCAGTTCCCATACAGACTCCTTTCACAGGACTCAGTCAAAAAGGATGTCACACTTGTTCCACACACTCAAACTGACTGAGCAGTGGTATCACAGTCACTTAAAACACACAGAAGCATCCAAACCCAAGCATGCACATTCCCTCCTGTGTTACTAGTGCCCACAGCTCACCTTCACACCTCTGGGGATTTCTGGCGTTTTACACTGATGCAGCCTCACTATAGCTCCATGGGTGTCACACAAGGCCTGCAGGACCTCTTTCTCCACAAACCCCATCTGCAGGCACTGGTTCATAAGGCTCACCACCCACCCTCCTGAGCAAAAGCAAGCACTAAGAATGAGAGCAAAGTGCACTGGATTTGACCTGGCCTGGTCCCCAAGCCTCAGTCCTGCCAGACATACCCCGGTGCGTAGACTCATCCCCAACATCTGACTGGACATTGTCATTCTGCAAACGCCCCATCCCAGCAGCAAGGGATCAAAGCATTGGGACAGCTGAAACAAAAATGTCATGAAAGTTTCCTATTAGCACTGATCAAGAACACGTCTACCCCTGAGCAACAGGATGGGAGACAAACAGCAGAAGACAACCAACCTGCAGAACCCGCTCCGTTGGGGTTGGTCCAGATGTTTGTATGCTCCCTTCCATGGCCCAGGCCAAGCTCGCTGAGCTGCTCCTCCTTTGTGCAGGGGGAGAGCGGCGCAGATGCTACGTGGTGGCTATGCACAGCATGCCTTTGACTTGATTCTCCTCTCTCCATCTTCCAGTAGCAAGCAGCATTTCAAATCTCTCCTTGCAAAAAATCACCTAGGTAAAAAAGAACTGGCAATCTTGCTTTTAAAGTTTCCTTATTTATACAACTTGATGCTTTAAAGCACAAGCTCACCTAGCAATCACCTACCTTAGACAAGCCCAACCTGCAAGGAAAAGTTATTCTTCTGTGTCTGCAGACTTTGCACACATTTCCAGGTGCAGTAGTCAGCCCAGTTCTCAGCACAGCTTTACCAACCACAGAAACCCAGTTTACGCCCGCCGTGCTTTTCTCTCATCTGAAACGCTGCATTGCTGCAAGAAGCAATGAATAAAATCACAGAATCACAAAACTGGGGTTGCAAGGGAGCTCCAGAGATCACTGAGCCCAAGCCCCCTGCAAAACGGGCTCCCTAGAGTAGGCAGCACAGGAAGGGCGCCCAGGAGGGCCTGGAATATCTCCAGAGAAGGAGAATCCACAGCCTCCCTGGGCAGCCCGTTCCAGCGCTCCGTCATCCTCGCCGTGAAGAAGTTCCTTTGCATTTTGGTGCAGAACTTCCTGTGCTCCAGTTTATGGCCATTTCCCCTTCTTCTGTCACCACAGATCGCTGAAAAGATTGCAGCCGTGTCCTTTTGACTCCCACATCTAAGATATTTATAAGCGTTGTTGGAAATAGCCAAATAGTTTTCCAGGACGGTTCTCTGATCTTTGTATCTATCTTTATTCCCAATTGCAATGGCGGGCCTCCTGCAAGCAGGAGAGCGCAGAGAAAACAGTGTTACATCTTTTATCCCCTACTGCCCGACCCTTATCTCTTTCTCCCCGGCTCCTCACTGGCTGAGTACTGCAGGTTCACACTCTTTCGCAACGCTTCACTAATCGTACCAATACCAAGTAAACACAAATCCTTACCACCCAACCACAAATATCTTAATTGGTCGACTGCCTTCTAACAACTGCTTTCTTAACAAACATCTGGTCGTAACTTTTGGATGTCTGCTTTACAACATAGACATAACCTCTTAACTGCTTCATTACCCCCCAGCATTTGTGCCCTTTGCACTGGGTCATTGTTCAGGTCATCCGTCTGTCCTTGCTTAGAGATAAGCTTGGAAGGAGGACAGGGGGCAGTATCTTGGAGCCTGCCTACGGCATCCTAACGTTCCCACAGAGTGGGACAGTTCTGCTTTGTGTAAAGGCCCCGACTCCTTGAGAGTTTGTTCAGTGGACTTCACTTCTGCTGGCCTAATGAACAACCTTACAGTACGTTTCCCAGGTCAGAATACTATACCCACATTGTTTAGAACATTTAAAGTCTGTTGCAGCTTTGGGAGAAAGAATCGGTCACGTAATTCGGTAACTATGTCTCTAAAATATGTTACCTATATGCATATGGTAATCTTCCTGTCCACGTCAGCTATTTCTAAGGATATGTGACAGCTTCATTCTTTAGATCAATTGCCCTTTGTCAATGTTCAGTGCAGAAACAACACTTTCACTTTCCACAGTATACGGTATTCTTACTTTGCACATCAGCTATTTCTAAGGACGTGCTACAGCTCACTTCTTTAGATCAACTGCCCCTTTCAATATCCAATGCAGAAACACCACTTTCACTTTCCACAGCATTTACCAGAACCACAGAACGGCAGGGGGGCTGAAAAGGACCACAACGATCATCCAGCTCCCCAGAACCCCCACACCCCCTCGCAGCCGCCTACAGCCTCAGATCTCGCTAGATCCCCCCCCGTCGCCTCCCTGCAGCTTCCTGGAGCCCCGCACGGCCCCCCTCCCCGTCCCGGGACCGTTCTCCCGCACACCTCCGGCACAGCTGTCCTCAGCACTCGCTCCCGTCGCGCCGCGGCTTCCCTCTCGGTGCTGCCCGGACAGCTCCGGCTGCCGCCGCGCTGTCCTGCGGGGCGGCCCAGGCGGCAGGAGCGGCGCTCTGCGAGGAGAGCCGCGCCTCCGACAGCCGGCTCCCAACGCTCGCTCCCGCGCACGGCGGCTCGGCCAACGGCAGCCGGCGGAGCTACCGCGGACCAAGGAGACCCCGGGGGCGGGGCGCCGCCGCCGCTGCCCAATCAGAGGCAGGGGGCGGGGCAAGGGAGATGCTGCTCAAGGTGAGCTCCTCCTGCCGCAGCGTGATGACGACAGGTCTGCACGGCCAGCTCCTAGGTCGGGAGCCAGGAATGGACACGGCAGGAGGAGAGAGGCGTTAGGGAGCAGCCGAGGCTTCGAAATGCAGCAAAAAGCCCTGAAAAGCATCACAAAGCCACAGCCAGGAAGCTCGGGATTATCACGAGCAGCATCCAGGATGCTAAACATCATTTGCTACCATACCAGATGGTAGCTGAGCTCTCGCTGCAGACGTCCCAAAGCCAGACAGAACGGGAACAAACCCAGAGCTCTGCTGTGCGCACCCCACAGCCATCGCGTTGCAAGCTGGCGTGCCTTGCTCTTCGTTGCATTCGTCCCAGTCTCTGTGAATGAAGACTCGGAAGGCAGTCAAGGCGTTGATTGAGCACGAGCGTGCTTTTATTATTATGTAAAAGACAGGAGGGCGTGAGAGGTCCAGGGTAAAGATGGGACTCATCCTCTCTTGTCACGGAGAGAGTGGCTCAGAGCTCTCAGTGCTGCTGCCCGGTGCCTGGGGCTGGAGGCCTGATTCTAAGTCCCCCTCCAAGAGGCTCGGCTTCTCCTCAGCGACGCTGACCTGCTCCTGCGTGGAGGTGCTGCTGTCGGGGCACTCGGACTGTGCTTGGGCTGGGCTGCACTGCAAAGGCACTGGGTCACAGTCCAGGCTGGTGACTGTGGTGTCCAGCAGGCTCAGGTCAGCATCTTCAGCACAGCCGGGAGAAATGAGGGCGTGAACTTGGATGAGCTCCTTCTCTCCATCGCTGTTGTTATGTGGAAGGCTGTCATCTGAACCACAGTGACTCGTGCTTCCTAAGAGCCCTCCATCGATGGAAGCACACAGCGCACCATCGCTACTTGCCCCGGCTCTTCTGGGTAGACAAGGGCTCGATTCACCTAGGAAGGATACACAGGGGTTAGTGTCAAACTTTCACAAGCTGAATTATGAAAGTGGCTCTTGATCAGGGGTGATCTGAAGATGCTAGGTATAGGTTGGAACGCTAGGAGGAGATACAAGTCCACTTGTATGGCATGAATTCTATGTCGCTGAAAAGCAAGGCTTTGAAAGCTGGATTCGCACCCTTACCTGCCAGCACCACGACTTCCATCTCAGAGGGCTCTCTTGGTCTGCGCTGCAGTCGGCGTTTGGCCACAGAGGATGGTTTCCGCAGGCTGAAGCAGGAACGCCAACTGCCAGCTGGTGATTCCTTCATCTTGCTGGGTGGACGTTGTCTGGAGAGAGAAAACAGTGACTGGTGTGAGTCGTGCGTGGTGCGGGGTGAGGGAAGAGCTGCACTGAGCTCTTGCCAACAGTTGCTTGTTCCTGGCCCCGCCTGGTTTCTGCTGAAGCACAGCTTAGAAACTCGCTCTCTTTCAAGCAGTTGAGGATGGTTCCACTCCTATAGCTCAGCCCTGAAGTCTTGCTGGCTAAATTCCCCTAAACTGTGTCAAGCAAGATGCAGAGCACGTGAGCAAAGGCTCCGCGGCTGTACAGGACAGCATCTAAGGGATGGCTCTTCTGGAGCCGGCAGGCGTAACTGCTTTCTGAGGAACCGTGCAGCCATAAAGGAAATTCAAAAGCACCTCTGACTCTGACATCAACACCTCGTCGGCCCCATCTCACCGCCAAGTTTAGTTTCTAGTGCCAGCAGGTCTGACCAACAGCTCTGCTTAGAGGAGAACCGGAACTGGTTTCAGGCATGTGGCCCCGAGAGCTGGAAAACCCCAACGTTTCAAGGTAGAGCCAGCTCAGGCCAGGGCAGACGTCAGCATGGCTTTATACATCTCGTGACTGCGTGCCCAGCAAGGAAGGAATGGCAGCCTCGTGTGGCTAAACCGAATATGTTAGTTGAATCTCAGAGTCCAAAGGGAGCAGAGATTCACTGCAACAATTCACTTCAGGCACCGTTACTTTAATTTAGCTTCCACATGTTTTGGCGCAAGAAATAATGGGGGAAAAAAAAACAACAACACAACCCACCCAAACAATGATGACGGTTGCTGGAAAACAAAGTCCTCTTTACCTTTCAGATGGAAAGTTGATGATTGTGTGGAATTTCCCCTGTACAGCTGTGGGGCCTTCTTCCACTTCTATGTCCCTGCTCTGTGTCACAACGGAAGAGCTGCTGTGGCCTCGCCTCTGAGCCTGTGCCTCCTCCAGGGTGAGCAGCTTTGTGGCAGGAGAAGACACCCACGCAGACTTGGGCCCTGAGAGAGAACCGTGCCCCGTAAGGGAAAGCCACAGGTAAGAGCGAGGATCACAAAGCAGCACCACAGCCATCACAGTTCTGGGGGAGATGCTATAGTTTTCTCAGACCTGCTTATCTGAGCCACTAGAAGAAGAGGAGGTCAGAATAAGCATGTGGTCAGAGGTATGTTTAAGGCAGAGGACAGAGTCATAATTAATAAGAGCAGCTCACTGTATCGAAATGGGCAAAGAAAAACCCTAGAAAGCGGGGGCAGGGAACTCAGAAAGCTTCACTGCCACGCTTTCATCAAGCTTCACCTGCATGCAAAACATCGTAACGACAGTGACGTTTTTTTTCTCATTGTAAAGTTTGGACTTGGACATTCTCAGCATCCAGCAACAGGATGCCAGTTTCTAATCTAAGCCCAGAAGTCTGCTGTCCCCTCGATAGAAAATGTGTATTTCAAAGATCTTGGAGAAGGCCTGGATTTGATCAAGGTGTCTGATCAAGATAAAGCTCATGGAGGAAGACACTCACCTGCTCCATCTGCCATGTCTGATCCGGATTTGGAGCAGAAGAGGACATCTGCGTGGTTGATGATGAATTCCACCACAGCCGACTGCGTCTGCAGTTCCATGCAGGCGGCTCTTCCGCTGGCGCAGGCAGACTCGTTCTGCTGTGATCTGTAGAAAAGGCAGATTTTAGCAGTCATTTATCCAAGATCCAAGTTTCCCCAAGTCTGGATTGTTGCAGCCAAAAGCTGTCAAATTGGGCTCCGGAGGCTTCCGCGGTGATGCCGCTGAAGAAATTCTCCTGGATGGTCAAGGACACACCAGTCCCATCTAAACAAGAGGGCAGAAATTGTCATCTAGAAATTGTGCCCGTGCGGTTGGAGAACAGCCCAGGCTCTTGCTCTGCCGTCAGCCACTTACTACAGCGTACAGGAGAAGAGCACATTCGATGGAGAAAAAGGTAGATTGCATTTTTTGCCGGAGAACAGATCCAAGCAGTGTGTTGAAATGGAGAAAGAAGTTGACCTTAAGAGGTTTGGAGCCCACACAATCGCTAAGTTCTTAGCGTGCATGTTTGTCGCGGAACAGTTCCCGGCTAGACGAGCCAAGTGTCTTATCAGGTATTCCAGTGTCCTGGAAAATCAGAGAGGCAAATATTCAGCACCAATGAGCACGCGGTGCTGCGGTTCACAGAGCAAAGCCTCAATGCATGTTATTGCTACTGTCACTGAAGATGAAGTAGATCCAACTTGACTAAGTGCCACACTGTGGCACCAAGCCCCAGCACAGCACAGCTGCAGCCACCAGCTGCACCAACTGTGCCCCCGTGCCCAGGAACCGACCCAATAAGATAACCCCGTGTAGCCTTAAACTGCTTCAACATACGCAGGCATCATGTTGCCAGCATGAGACAAGCCTGGAATCACACCACTGCCCTCTGAAGTGCAGCATGGCTGAGCTCAACAGAGTGAGGGCAGCACTGACCTGTAGTGAGGAGCGGGCAGCTGCTGGATGACGTCCTGCATTCTGACCAGCTGCTCCTCATCTGTAGCGGCACCAACAGCCTCCTGGAATAGTGCAGAAAGGGACTGAGACACAAATCAGGCTAGATACCTGCCACAGGGTCGGGAACTATGGGGACAGCGTGCTGTTGGTCTGCGCCGAGACAGATTTTACGCCTTCCAGGAGGCATCTGGGGAACATAGCGGCACGCAGCTGGTGCCATCAAGGCCAAGGAGTCCAAGCAGCGGGCCGGTTTACAGCCTGATTGCGCAGCTCAGCTCCTCAAGCTTCAAGTGCACTTTGCTATCAATCCCACTCCCATTCTATAAATACTTGGGGAATAGAAAAACAAAACAAAAGAAAAAACAAAAAACATGAATTCTCTCAAGCTTTGTGAATATGGAAATAACCGCCTCCTGGGACCACCGAAAATGGCATCCATATGATGCATGATGTGGCAAAGACATACGAGTAAACCCCACGGGGCTAACAGAAAAAGGGCCTCAGAGCTGGGGCACTGCTGCAGCCATCTCCCAAGAGGCCCAGGGAAGAGGTAAAGGAAAGACGTTGCCTTGTGCTTACCGAGAACTTGTCATACAGCTGGTCGGTCAGCAGAGGGTTCGGGAGCTCCCTGAAGTACATTTTGCAGACGGAGCTCACGCTGTGAGTGTCGCGGATGGTTAGCTCAGGAATCTGCTCAGACTCAAATTCTTGGCTGGAGAGAAGGACACAAAAACGGGCGGGGGGGGTGAGAAAGAGGAAAACAAGTCAAAAGCCACACCAAATATAATCAAGCATTGGAAGGGCTTCCCGATTAACAGGAGAAAATGAACACTCAGTCACCAGCACCACACGAGCCATGCTGGATGAGATGTTTCCAAAAGGAGACCTTTTCGTTTTGCTAAGGCATTTCCCGTGACTCTGACAACTGGCTGCCTAGTCTACAATCCTAAGCCAGGAGCCCGGAGCAGCAAGGAGGAGTGTGGGCTGCTCCAAAGGGCTCTGCAAACAGGAGGAAGCGGGAATGAGAGCTGGCAGCGGTGACACCGCAGTCCCCCACAGCCTTCCAGTGCTCCGAAGGACAGAAGGAGAACTTCCTGCTCCAGCAAGTCTGCTGAACGCCCCGTGTTCCTATCAAACAGTGACAAGCCTGGCGCACCACTGCTGAGCGCACGCTGCCTGCACAGAGCTGCCCCACGGCGCAGGCCTCTGAGCACCCACAACAGGGCACGCGCCCCTACTGACCGCTGTGTCAGTCGCAGCACTCTTACCGCAGTCTCTGGATGTTGGACGCGACGCCGGACAGCCGGTATATCCCTTGCACTACGCCGTGCTGCTCAATGAACTCGGCGCAGCTCTGGAGGACCTGGGGGACTAAAGAACACGTGCCAGCGGTTACTTGAGCTCCTCATTCAAGTACTGGTTCAGGCTGTGCTCCTGTCAAATCTCATCCACTAAGCCCAGCCAGGCTACTGCTTAGTTCTTCCTTACAGAAGAAAGCTGTCCAAGACGAGGAAACTGGACAGACGTGTTCCTTGCATTCAAGAAGTGTAAGGACCTAGGAATCAGCCTGGAGAAAGTAATTCTGGGGAAGCCGGAGACACTGCAAGTCCCACCACAGCTCCCATGGGAATGAAAGGAGGTGGGAAATCTCATGTCCAGGAGAGCAGGGAAACTGATGCAGGACACTCTCCTTGGCCAAAAGGCTTCCCTTCTTTTCAGGCTAGCGTGGGATTGGCTTACAGGCTTTGGTTTAAGCAAATACAAACGTGCTTGTCTCTTAAGAGCATTAGCCTCAGTTTATCTTTCAGCCATCAACTTCCATTACACGTTTCTCCACCGGTACCAACCTGCCCCTTTGCTAGATATGACCTCCCTTTCATCTTTAGATGCCCAACAGAGGAAGATCTCAGGAACGGGCTGTCCCTTACCATCGCGACCAGAGTGGAGAAGATGCTCTCCCACGTCACAGCCAAACACCCTTTCCTTCTCCACCTCCCGCTCTTTCGGTTTCTTTGGGCGGGCCTTCACCAAGGAACGAAGGAAGGTGACGAGCTTGCCGCGTTTCTTTGGCACTGCACAACAGGAAGAAACCAGTTCATTTCAGGTTTGGCTCAGTTGGACAAGGCCGAGCATAACACATTCTACAGAGCACGTCAAAACGGGAAGAACATTAACAAGTACATAGAAAAACGGATTTTCTCCCATCCCTGCAGGAGGAGCCCAAGGCCAGGTTGGATGGGGCCCTGGGCAGTGGGGTCTAGTCTCACATTAGATGTGGAGGTTGGTTGGCAGCCCAGCCTGAGGCAGGGGGGTTGGAACTTGATGATCCTGGAGCTCCCTTCCATCCCAAGCCATACTAGGAGGATTCTATGATTTCCCCAAGTCCACTCATAAACACGGGAGGATCGGGCCAAATCTCTGCGCGTTCCGATGGAGTTTAATGCACTCCTCTTGCTTGGCTTGCTCAACTTGAGGATTAAGGATCCTCTTGAAAAGTCACGTTCTGATCAAGCATATCACTAGCACAACCAGGCCTCTAGCTGTCCACCAGGGACGCTGGCTGTTCTCAACCTCGTACTGACTCGCAGAAGAACTGCCTTTGCCCTCCTTCATTCTCATTGCCTACAAAACACCAGCCATATGCCCCATGATATGCCTGAAGGATCATCAGCACAGACTATAACACGGGATGGATAAAGGAGGTATTAAACACAGAACACACCCAAAAAGAGACGCCATTTTGCTTCCCTGCACCATCAAATGTAACATCTGTACCTGGCTTTGGCACTGAACTGAGGAGAGACTCCGGAATTTTTCCATTGATGAGCTCCACGCACTCACTTGGGAAAAATCCAACCTGTAACAAGAAAAAAAAGAGAGGTGCACTACTGAAGGCAGCATTTCTCAGGCCTGAACTGTTCAACCAAAAGCCACCTAACATTTTCCTCGGAACGTGCTTGCCTGACGCTCCGTAAGACTATCCAACAAAAAGTGGCCTGCATAAAAGTAATAATTATTCAACATTTGCAGCCAAAAGACCTACAAAACAAATAATTGCTTCTGTAGAAGATGTAGAAGAAGAAAGTTCTTGCTGACTGAGATGCAGCTGCAATAATCCCCAGCTCCGAGCTACCCAGCGTTCTGCAGCCAGCAGCAGCAACAAGCACGCGGAGGGTCTGTTACCCTACCTCAGCTGACAGGCAGTAACTTCCTGAAAGACACTAACTTCACGTTCTGCATGGGTGCAAGCAAAATACTCTGAGACACTGAAACACTGTCTTAGCTGCTGCATTTCCAAAGGTGGGGTTCAGTGGCCGTGACCTGATGCATATTGTGAAGGCTCTTGCTTCTAAGTGAATTGAGGAGACAGTTTCCTACAAAGACCATCTCTGACACCGACACAGGGAAAATGTTTACATCCATGAGCCATCCTGTGCAGGCAGCGCAGCTCTTAGCCGAGATTCCCGACCTGACCGAAGTTGCTCTCTCAAGTCTGAAGCTTGTGCCTACCTGAAAGCCATGCTTGCCTCTCCACCAGGGGGTCAGCTCCTTTGGTGGCATATCAGTAACGCACACGATGTCTCCCACCTGCAAAAGACTGCAACCTCACCAAACATTCTGAAGGTATCTGAGAATATTCCTGATGCGTTCACACCTTATACTCTCCTGTACATGACAACTAGGAACGCCCTTAACTGCTTACCTCAAAGGAGAGTTCATCCGGTGCCTGGGCAACGTATCTCTTAAGAACATGGGCAGCAGCAACAGCTGGAATATTTACAGGAGACTCCTCGTGGATCAGCAGGGGCTTCCCATTGTTCTCAGTCTGAAACAGAGAGCACAGGCCATGGTGAGGAGCTGAGGACAAACGAGGACAATTTCAGAGCAAGGAGCACATCTGCAGAGAAAGATCCTTATCATGAGTGCTTAACAAGAAACTGCAAGTCTAATAACAGCTGTTTCTCTTCCTGGTGTGCAGCAGTATGGCCAGGCAATGTAAAGATGCGTCTCTCTCTACCCAGACTAAGAGGACAAACACCCCAACCGAGAGGACTCCTGGAGTTTTATAAACTTGCCACGCTTGCAGTACTGTCTTGCCAAAGAGGAGCGTAAGAGTCTGCTTGCTTCCTGTAACCTATTGCTTGCAGACCTCAGCCATGGACTGGACACAGGAGCTCGTCCACTGACCCAATCCTTGGCTCACTACAAGTGCCTGCTTCCCTTAACTTACTGAATATGAGAACTTGGTCTTTGGGTGACAAAATCCAAGCAGGATGGGGAAAAAGCTTCTGCATGTTTATAACGCTCGATCTGATTCTGTCGGTACTATAACGTCCACGGCCATCTAGATGCTCGTAGCAAGGACATGAAGCTTTTCAGGCAGCTTTTCAGTGACACCGATAGAGCTGGAAGGATTCTCCCTCTCTTGAAAAGCAGGAGAGCTCATCTGCAGCTCACTCTGCCGGCTCAAGTCAGCAGAACAAAGACCAATCAGAGCTTCATACTCTACCTCCATTTGTGCCAGGTCAGGCCCACAGCTGATCTCGCTGCACGCGATGCCCATCACAGCAGGCACGACAAGCTGGAACTGAAAAGAAACACACTTCTATTTTCTCTGTTCACACACCACGGTATGGAGAGACTTCTTCAGAACTACCCTCAGTTACCCACTGGCATAGGCAGGTGTTCTAGAAACAACCACTTTGTTCAGTCACTTCAAACGAGACAGCCTATTACGCAGCAGTTTACCAAGTCGCTATCCCTCTGCTAGCAGATGGGGACTCCGGCACAAAGCAGCAGATGCGCTTGCTCAGAGCACTCCGACAGCACAGTAGCAGGGCAGTGAGAGGAGTCACTGCTGGGGGTGGATCTGCTCCCTAGCGCCCGGCTCCCACCAGTTCACCTCCAGCACCGGCCGCAGCCTTCCACACGGATTTCCTCTGCTTGCATCTCTGCTGTGCTCCCCACAGCTGTTGTGCTCCCCACAGCTGTCGTGCGCACACGCAGCCGAAGCACGCATGCTCATGGTCACGCTGTGCGGCCCTGCACAAACCGGGACTAGGACTCCTTGCCTAAGGGATTGGTTTCCTAAAGACTAGCTGGTCACAGCATCACAGACAGCATCCTTCTGAGGGCTGAGCTGGAGGGAAAGTGGAATAACTCTACACGTGACCAGTGTCCTGTCAAGGCTGGATGAGGCTGTGTTACTAAACACGGTGCGACGCAGGCTGCAAAACCACATCGGGGGGGACAACGTGTGGCACATACCAGGCAAGAGATCAGAACAAGTTCCTTGAAGCCGCAGCCGTTTCTTGTCACTTTGCTCTGTTCTTCCGCGAGCAAAAGCTGCATCAAAGGAGAAGGCAGAGGGCGGGGAGAGGAGAGAGAAAGAGCTGATCCGTGAGCTTGCACAATTTAACAAAGAAGACAAGGAAAAAGCCCTGAGACAAATGCCACCTCTATGCTTTGGAATGTAGCTACTGAGTGAAAATTATGTCTGATGGTCAAGAGTAAGCAGCATGACACTACCAGCTCCGCCAGCCAGCAGCTTTCAACACCTCACTGTCCACCTGTCTATCTCACACTGTCTCAGCTTACCTACAAGATGCTGCGCAAGACGGTGTGAAAACGAAGGTACTCAGTCGATGCACAAGTGCAACAAGCTAGCTACTCAGTCAGAGCTCAAGCGCTCCAATGAAGGGACGCAGCAGGCACTGCTCCTCCCCTCATTCTAGCTGCTTATGACATCACTAAGGGCCACCAGGCTGCTCCACCATGACAGACAAGGTGGGGAAGCAAGACCACGTCACAAGACCACAAGATTCCAACACTCCAACATTCTAGAATCAGAGGGCGGTTGGAATTCTACCTCAGCCAAATCCTGGAGAAGCTGGCACGGGGTCATCATGACCAAAGCGCAGGACCCGGCGCTTGCTCTTGTTGAGCCTCGTACAACCGGCCTCAGGCCATCCTTCTGCAGGGCCTTCCTACCCTCAGGCAGATGGACACTTCCTCCCAGCAGCATACCTTGCAGTGCAGGGCCTACATAAAATCCACACTAGAGTCCTTTGTTTCATTCAAGAGCACGTTACAGCACGTATCTATTTCACTGTAAGGAAATCAAGGAAGAGACGGGAGAAACACAGAACTGCTACGAGACTGCTATATACATTTCTTTCCCAAGTGGATTTTTGCCTTTTTGCTTCCAGGATGACCTCATTTTGTTCTCCCCTTCTTGTGGGGAAGCTGCCTCCAGTTCCTGAGGTTCAGGAGACAGCATGAAACACGACACTAAGACAAACGCTTGTCGTGGGCGAGGGGTGGCTGTGCTTTGCCAGGCATACGGCGGGGCAGTAAGTGCCACACGGCAGCCCCAAGCCAAGCCCTGCATTCAGTCACTGTGGCCACAGCTGGTGCATCGCTGCCAGAACGTATCCCAGGATACAGGTGGACGCAGGCACTCCTGCTCCTTCTGCAAAGCCATCCTCTGCAGAGCCCATTAGGTGCTGCTCAGTGCTATGCCAACCAGGCTCCCGTTTACTGCAGCCCTGGGATAAACACGCGTGTACTCTTCTGTGCAGCAGTGAGCTCCAGGGATGAAGCACAGAGGGTAAGCCAACAGAATCTACTGCTGATTCCATCAGCTCCTTCTTCTACCAACCATGGGCAAACACTGTGAGACAGAACATAAGGGGAAAAGCACTTCTGCTCACACGCCTGCAATGGAATTCAAAACAGCTATTGCAAGAAGAGCTCGTAGGGTAAACCTAGCCTCAGAGACACAAACACACCAGGTTCCAGGAAATAGCATGGCACATTGTTGATGAAACGCTGCTTCGTTGCTTGGAGAGCACGCAGCATGCCGCTTTGACAGGCACAGCAGTGCTGCGACGTCCAAGCTGGGCACCAAAACCTCTCCAGCATCCCTGGCCAACGCTGCCAGGGAAATGCAACACCTGCATCCCTATCTGGCTTACGGCACACACACTGGGGGGCTGCCTTAGTCTCAGGTGGGAGGGATTTTTCTTCAGAGTATCTGGTATGATGCTATGTTTGGGTTCTAGGAGAAAAATCACACTGAGAACACCCTGATCTTTATAGTTTCTGACAAGCAAACTTGCACAGAGCCAAGGCCATTCTCAGCAAAGCTCTCAACAAGGAGCTGGGAGGGAACTGAATTAAGACAGCTAACGTAAACTGGCCAAAGGGATATTCCATACTATATGCCATCAAGTGGAAGGAGTTTTGAAGGGGATGAGAGTACATCTCACTCTCTTTTATTGCTTGGCGGCTAACTGGACAGTGGTTGGCGGGTGGTGAGCCATTGCTTGTACATCACTTGCAATACATTCATATATATATTCAGAACTACTTTTATCTCAAAAACATGAGTTTTACTTCTCTTTTTCCACCCAACACTCTCCCCCATCCCACGGGGAACAGGGGAGTGGGCAAAGGACTGCGTGGTGCTGAGCCACCCACCGGCTTCAACCACAACAGGGCCGCGGGGCAATGGGAGCAAGCACAGAAATAAAACACAGAAACTCGCTGTTCCTTGGGCTCGTGGCTGCCACAAAGCTCGTGTTTTAGTGATGCAGAGTACTGTATCTCCAGCTATTGTGTGTCTTGTTAACCACAAGCTCAGCTATGAGCTGTCACCACAAGCAAAAGATAAACGTAAACAAAGGCTTATATCCACACGTACCAATCTGGGTGTGAGCAATAAAAGCCCATTGGGCCATGGACAAGGCAGGCAGCACATAGGCAGGAAACAGGAAGGAGTTGAACTCCAGCTCTCCTACACAAAAGAAAGGGAGAGCACCACGGGAGGAGTTACGACACAGCTTCAGAGCTTACAGAGCCCTGAGATTTCCAAAGAACGGTGCCAGGGTACCTCTCACCATTCCCACGCAGGGGTCTTCCCAGACACTTCAGCTGCTGACTTCCACTTCCTCTGTCATGTGTAGAAAGTCCAGGTGACAAATGCTCATTTCGTCTGGGTAACGCTTCCATGGTCATGACTGAAAAAAAAAAAAAAAAGCAGCATGCAACCCCATAAAATGTACCTTTCTGCTCTTTCTGTCAGCACGACATCTAAGATGAGCATTACACGTCCCTGCTACTGATTGAAAATTCATCCAAGCCTATGTTCCACACAGCTTCATTTCAGTGCCAAAAAGAAACACGTAAACAGATGTTCAGAGGATTCTTTGTGCAGATAAAAGTGCAGGGTGCATATGTATTCTCTTCAGTAATAAATATTAGTTTAGAATCCAAAGGTAACTTTTCAAGAAGCAGTATGAAAGAAAGGTCAGTCAAAAGGAAATACGTGATTTCCATCTATTTTCATCTAAAAAATCCTTGCTAAACCTCTTCCCATCAAAAAGAAAGCATGCTGGGCATTCTTAGCAGCAGCTCAGAGGACATCTTGCACCACAAAATGCAGCACATGCTTTTTGCTCACAGGCCCCTCATGTCTCTAATTTGTGTCAGATTCACTCAAAATGACCACGTGGACCAGAACAGCCATTTGGTTCTGCTGAGGTAGGAACCCACTGCTGGGATGTCCCACAGTCCCGTTTCCCCGCTACTTCCAGCCCTGGGGGGAAAAGGAAGAGCAACTGACTTCACCTACCCAGACTTCTGCATGGTCTCACATCACACAGAGAAGCATGGTGGAGAGCTCTGGTGGCTGAAGAAATCAAGGTTGCCTCTAAGATCCTGCTTTAAATCCACATGACTTACTGCCCATAAGACGTGAAAGACAAGGTTAAGGTCCATCCAATCCCTGTGGATGTGGCTGCCTGCAAAGACAACAGTTGCCTGCTCTTCAGCAGGGTGATGCTCACCCAGCAAAGCACTCACCAGCACATGTCTTTCATAGAAACATAGAATTAGCAAGCTTGGAAAAGATCTCCAAGATCATCCGGTCCAACCATCCACCTTCCACCAACATTTCCCACTAAGCCACGTCCCTCACGACAACATCTAATGTTTCTTGAACACCTGCAGGGATGGTAACTCTATCACCTGTCTGGGCAGCCCGTTCCAGCGTCTGACCAGTCCTGTGGAGAAGTTTTTCTTAACATCCAACCTCAATCTCCCCTCATGCAACTTCAGGCCACTCCCTCCAGTCCCATTATCACTTACACAGGAGAGGAGGACAACGCCCACCTCAACATAACCTCTCCTCAGCTAGTTGTAGAGAGTGAGGAGGTCCTCCCTGCGCCTCCTCTTCTCCAGACTAAATAATCACAGTTCCCTCAGCCGCTCCCCATAAGACTTGTGCTCTAGATGCCCTGCAGCTTCACTGCTCTTCTCTGGACACATTTAAGGCTTTCACTGTCCTTCCTGTAGTGAGGCAACCAGAACTGAACAAATTACTCAAGGTGAGGACTCACCAGTGCTGAGCACAGGAGGATGATCGCTTTCCTGCTCCTGCTGGCTCCAGTACTTTGCATTGCACTTCCAATCTAAACCGTCTGGGTTATTGTCTCTACTCCCTGTAATGCTGAATAGGCAGCCAATAACTGTTTTTCAATCATATTATATCTTTCTTTTGCTCCATGCCAGACCTGAAACCAAAAACCAATGGGGGTCCGAACAGAACTCTGACGTTGCCACAGGCCGCAACCAAAGCCATCTTGAGTAACGTGGACATCCAACTCAGCTGGGAGGGTAGCATCGAATATACCCAATGCCTGGGCTTGTTGTAAAATTAGGTCTCTCATCCCTGCTGAGAATTTGACCAGATCCGGGCCATCAAAGGCATCTTCATAAGTCGCTTCCCTTACACCTAATTCACAGATGTAATTTTGAAGGTTTTCCATGGAGGACCACATCCCTGTATGTAAAGGAATATCAGATTGATTGGGCCATACCATACAGCAGGCCGCCATTAACCATTCTATTATAGAATGGTTTTCATCATTGTATTGATTACCTGCATATAATCTCTGTCTAAGAGCAAGATGGACGGTCATTGTGGCCAATTTGGCTATTTCCGGGCCATTCATCAGAACACTTTCTGCCCCAGAATCCCATAGTCCAAGCTGGCACACTTTCTCTAGCTTTCTGCTTAAATCGTTGGACTAAGTCCATCAGTTCTGTTGCTGTGTACGGTCGGGCTGTTACATGCAAGTGGGTTTGAACGGGGGGCCACTGATCAGGCGGCACCCCCGCCGATCTGTCCTGTACCTTTTTTGTTTTTTGAGTTATAACAGGACGGACTTCTAGTGCATCCGTCAAAATTGGAGATTCAAGATCAGATTTAGATTGTTTATTTTCCTGATCAACACAGTCCGTTGATTCAGGAGCCTGGTCATTGTTTATTGAAATATTACAGACTTGACCTATTGGAAGATGTAGAATTGGGTTTTTTCCTGCTAATATGCCAAGTTCCTGTTCTAACTTTTCAATATGATCTTTTAAAAGTTCATTTTCATTCACTAAAGTATTATTCCTTATTTCAGCATTATTTAAAGCATTTAACAGTGGCCATGCCACTGTAGAAGCAGCTAATTGTCTTTCTCTTGTGACTAATGTATCATTGCCTAGTCCCTGAAAGTAATCTGCTAGGCGATATGGGGAAACATTTCCCACAACACGTAGAGGACCCCATTTTTCAATGATAGTTGACAATTCATAATAAGGGGATCCCGCAAATCCTGGCATCTGCCCTGGAATTATTTTATCTAGGGGGGTAGTGTCCTCCCCCTTGAACATTTACAGAAATTCCAAAGAAAGGACATAGTGTAAGTTTTAGTATATTCGGCTTGCCTGCCTGGCTCACCAAGTGTATAATCAATGAAAATTATATAAAGGAATTTTATATAATCAAACAATATTAAGATGTTATAATAATGAAATAAGCAAGAGAGTTAGGCACACCAAGACAAAGAGAATACATAGGATGCTTACACATGTCGTGGGCTCGCTCAGGAAAGACCAGTGGAGAGAATCTTCCAAAGAGAGAGAGAGATCCTACCTACTGGTAGTCAGCTCTTAAATGGGTCTAGGAGAGGTGGAGCCATGCTCCACCCCTTCCTGCAGCAAAGGTGAATTCCTTTCACCTGTGCTCCCAGGGCTGACTCATTGCTCGCCTCAGGTGATAAATCAGAGGTTCAGGCCGTGACTCAGCAGTTCCCATACAGACTCCTTTCACAGGACTCAGTCAAAAAGGATGTCACACTTGTTCCACACACTCAAACTGACTGAGCAGTGGTATCACAGTCACTTAAAACACACAGAAGCATCCAAACCCAAGCATGCACATTCCCTCCTGTGTTACTAGTGCCCACAGCTCACCTTCACACCTCTGGGGATTTCTGGCGTTTTACACTGATGCAGCCTCACTATAGCTCCATGGGTGTCACACAAGGCCTGCAGGACCTCTTTCTCCACAAACCCCATCTGCAGGCACTGGTTCATAAGGCTCACCACCCACCCTCCTGAGCAAAAGCAAGCACTAAGAATGAGAGCAAAGTGCACTGGATTTGACCTGGCCTGGTCCCCAAGCCTCAGTCCTGCCAGACATACCCCGGTGCGTAGACTCATCCCCAACATCTGACTGGACATTGTCATTCTGCAAACGCCCCATCCCAGCAGCAAGGGATCAAAGCATTGGGACAGCTGAAACAAAAATGTCATGAAAGTTTCCTATTAGCACTGATCAAGAACACGTCTACCCCTGAGCAACAGGATGGGAGACAAACAGCAGAAGACAACCAACCTGCAGAACCCGCTCCGTTGGGGTTGGTCCAGATGTTTGTATGCTCCCTTCCATGGCCCAGGCCAAGCTCGCTGAGCTGCTCCTCCTTTGTGCAGGGGGAGAGCGGCGCAGATGCTACGTGGTGGCTATGCACAGCATGCCTTTGACTTGATTCTCCTCTCTCCATCTTCCAGTAGCAAGCAGCATTTCAAATCTCTCCTTGCAAAAAATCACCTAGGTAAAAAAGAACTGGCAATCTTGCTTTTAAAGTTTCCTTATTTATACAACTTGATGCTTTAAAGCACAAGCTCACCTAGCAATCACCTACCTTAGACAAGCCCAACCTGCAAGGAAAAGTTATTCTTCTGTGTCTGCAGACTTTGCACACATTTCCAGGTGCAGTAGTCAGCCCAGTTCTCAGCACAGCTTTACCAACCACAGAAACCCAGTTTACGCCCGCCGTGCTTTTCTCTCATCTGAAACGCTGCATTGCTGCAAGAAGCAATGAATAAAATCACAGAATCACAAAGCTGGGGTTGCAAGGGAGCTCCAGAGATCACTGAGCCCAAGCCCCCTGCAAAACGGGCTCCCTAGAGTAGGCAGCACAGGAAGGGTGCCCAGGAGGGCCTGGAATATCTCCAGAGAAGGAGAATCCACAGCCTCCCTGGGCAGCCCGTTCCAGCGCTCCGTCATCCTCGCCGTGAAGAAGTTCCTTTGCATTTTGGTGCAGAACTTCCTGTGCTCCAGTTTATGGCCATTTCCCCTTCTTCTGTCACCACAGATCGCTGAAAAGATTGCAGCCGTGTCCTTTTGACTCCCACATCTAAGATATTTATAAGCGTTGTTGGAAATAGCCAAATAGTTTTCCAGGACGGTTCTCTGATCTTTGTATCTATCTTTATTCCCAATTGCAATGGCGGGCCTCCTGCAAGCAGGAGAGCGCAGAGAAAACAGTGTTACATCTTTTATCCCCTACTGCCCGACCCTTATCTCTTTCTCCCCGGCTCCTCACTGGCTGAGTACTGCAGGTTCACACTCTTTCGCAACGCTTCACTAATCGTACCAATACCAAGTAAACACAAATCCTTACCACCCAACCACAAATATCTTAATTGGTCGACTGCCTTCTAACAACTGCTTTCTTAACAAACATCTGGTCGTAACTTTTGGATGTCTGCTTTACAACATAGACATAACCTCTTAACTGCTTCATTACCCCCCAGCATTTGTGCCCTTTGCACTGGGTCATTGTTCAGGTCATCCGTCTGTCCTTGCTTAGAGATAAGCTTGGAAGGAGGACAGGGGGCAGTATCTTGGAGCCTGCCTACGGCATCCTAACGTTCCCACAGAGTGGGACAGTTCTGCTTTGTGTAAAGGCCCCGACTCCTTGAGAGTTTGTTCAGTGGACTTCACTTCTGCTGGCCTAATGAACAACCTTACAGTACGTTTCCCAGGTCAGAATACTATACCCACATTGTTTAGAACATTTAAAGTCTGTTGCAGCTTTGGGAGAAAGAATTGGTCACGTAATTCGGTAACTTTGTCTCTAAAATATGTTACCTATATGCATATGGTAATCTTCCTGTCCACGTCAGCTTTTTCTAAGGATATGTGACAGCTTCATTCTTTAGATCAATTGCCCTTTGTCAATGTGCAGTGCAGAAACAACACTTTCACTTTCCACAGTATACGGTATTCTTACTTTGCACATCAGCTATTTCTAAGGACGTGCTACAGCTCACTTCTTTAGATCAACTGCCCCTTTCAATATCCAATGCAGAAACACCACTTTCACTTTCCACAGCATTTACCAGAACCACAGAACGGCAGGGGGGCTGAAAAGGACCACAACGATCATCCAGCTCCCCAGAACCCGCACACCCCCTCGCAGCCGCCTACAGCCTCAGATCTCGCTAGATCCCCCCCCGTCGCCTCCCTGCAGCTTCCTGGAGCCCCGCACGGCCCCCCTCCCCGTCCCGGGACCGTTCTCCCGCACACCTCCGGCACAGCTGTCCTCAGCACTCGCTCCCGTCGCGCCGCGGCTTCCTTCTCGGTGCTGCCCGGACAGCTCCGGCTGCCGCCGCGCTGTCCTGCTCGGCGGCCAGGCGGCAGTAGCGGCGCTCTGCGAGGAGAGACGCGCCTCCGACAGCCGGCTCCCAACGCTCGCTCCCGCGCACGGCGGCTCGGCCAACGGCAGCCGGCGGAGCTACCGCGGACCAAGGAGACCCCGGGGGCGGGGCGCCGCCGCCGCTGCCCAATCAGAGGCAGGGGGCGGGGCAAGGGAGATGCTCCTCAAGGTGAGCTCCTCCTGCCGCAGCGTGATGACGACAGGTCTGCACGGCCAGCTCCTAGGTCGGGAGCCAGGAATGGACACGGCAGGAGGAGAGAGGCGTTAGGGAGCAGCCGAGGCTTCGAAATGCAGCAAAAAGCCCTGAAAAGCATCACAAAGCCACAGCCAGGAAGCTCGGGATTATCACGAGCAGCATCCAGGATGCTAAACATCATTTGCTACCATACCAGATGGTAGCTGAGCTCTCGCTGCAGACGTCCCAAAGCCAGACAGAACGGGAACAAACCCAGAGCTCTGCTGCGCACACCCCACAGCCATCGCGTTGCAAGCTGGCGTGCCTTGCTCTTCGTTGCATTCGTCCCAGTCTCTGTGAATGAAGACTCGGAAGGCAGTCAAGGCGTTGATTGAGCACGAGCGTGCTTTTATTATTATGTAAAAGACAGGAGGGCGTGAGAGGTCCAGGGTAAAGATGGGACTCATCCTCTCTTGTCACGGAGAGAGTGGCTCAGAGCTCTCAGTGCTGCTGCCCGGTGCCTGGGGCTGGAGGCCTGATTCTAAGTCCCCCTCCAAGAGGCTCGGCTTCTCCTCAGCGACGCTGACCTGCTCCTGCGTGGAGGTGCTGCTGTCGGGGCACTCGGACTGTGCTTGGGCTGGGCTGCACTGCAAAGGCACTGGGTCACAGTCCAGGCTGGTGACTGTGGTGTCCAGCAGGCTCAGGTCAGCATCTTCAGCACAGCCGGGAGAAATGAGGGCGTGAACTTGGATGAGCTCCTTCTCTCCATCGCTGTTGTTATGTGGAAGGCTGTCATCTGAACCACAGTGACTCGTGCTTCCTAAGAGCCCTCCATCGATGGAAGCACACAGCGCACCATCGCTACTTGCCCCGGCTCTTCTGGGTAGACAAGGGCTCGATTCACCTAGGAAGGATACACAGGGGTTAGTGTCAAACTTTCACAAGCTGAATTATGAAAGTGGCTCTTGATCAGGGGTGATCTGAAGATGCTAGGTATAGGTTGGAACGCTAGGAGGAGATACAAGTCCACTTGTATTGCATGAATTCTATGTCGCTGAAAAGCAAGGCTTTGAAAGCTGGATTCGCACCCTTACCTGCCAGCACCACGACTTCCGTCTCTGAGGGCTCCCTGGGACTGCGCTGCAGTCGGCGTTTGGCCACAGAGGATGGTTTCCGCAGGCTGAAGCAGGAACGCCAACTGCCAGCTGGTGATTCCTTCATCTTGCTGGGTGGACTTTGTCTGCAGAGAGAAAACAGTGACTGGTGTGAGTCGTGCGTGGTGCGGGGTGAGGGAAGAGCTGCACTGAGCTCTTGCCAACAGTTGCTTGTTCCTGGCACTGCCTGGTTTCTGCTGAAGCACAGCTTAGAAACTCGCTCTCTTTCAAGCAGTTGAGGATGGTTCCACTCCTATAGCTCAGCCCTGAAGTCTTGCTGGCTAAATTCCCCTAAACTGTGTCAAGCAAGATGCAGAGCACGTGAGCAAAGGCTCCGCGGCTGTACAGGACAGCATCTAAGGGATGGCTCTTCTGGAGCCAGCAGGCGTAACTGCTTTCTGAGGAACTGTGCAGCCATAAAGGAAATTCAAAAGCACCTCTGACTCTGACATCAACACCTCGTCGGCCCCATCTCACCGCCAAGTTTAGTTTCTAGTGCCAGCAGGTCTGACCAACAGCACTGCTTAGAGGAGAACCGGAACTGGTTTCAGGCATGTGGCCCCGACAGCTGGAAAACCCCAACGTTTCAAGGTAGAGCCAGCTCAGGCCAGGGTAGACGTCAGCATGGCTTTATACATCTCGTGACTGCGTGCCCAGCAAGGAAGGAATGGCAGCCTCGTGTGGCTAAACCGAATATGTTAGTTGAATCTCAGAGTCCAAAGGGAGCAGAGATTCACTGCAACAATTCACTTCAGGCACCGTTACTTTAATTTAGCTTCCACATGTTTTGGCGCAAGAAATAATGGGGAAAAAAAAAAACAACAACACAACCCACCCAAACAATGATGACGGTTGCTGGAAAACAAAGTCCTCTTTACCTTTCAGATGGAAAGTTGATGATTGTGTGGAATTTCCCCTGTACAGCTGTGGGGCCTTCTTCCACTTCTATGTCCCTGCTCTGTGTCACAACGGAAGAGCTGCTGTGGCCTCGCCTCTGAGCCTGTGCCTCCTCCAGGGTGAGCAGCTTTGTGGCAGGAGAAGACACCCACGCAGACTTGGGCCCTGAGAGAGAACCGTGCCCTGTAAGGGAAAGCCACAGGTAAGAGCGAGGATCACAAAGCAGCACCACAGCCATCACAGTTCTGGGGGAGATGCTATAGTTTTCTCAGACCTGCTTATCTGAGCCACTAGAAGAAGAGGAGGTCAGAATAAGCATGTGGTCAGAGGTATGTTTAAGGCAGAGGACAGAGTCATAATTAATAAGAGCAGCTCACTGTATCGAAATGGGCAAAGAAAAACCCTAGAAAGCGGGGGCAGGGAACTCAGAAAGCTTCACTGCCACGCTTTCATCAAGCTTCACCTGCATGCAAAACATCGTAACGACAGTGACGTTTTTTTTCTCATTGTAAAGTTTGGACTTGGACATTCTCAGCATCCAGCAACAGGATGCCAGATTCTAATCTAAGCCCAGAAGTCTGCTGTCCCCTCGATAGAAAAAGTATATTTCAAAGATCTTGGAGAAGGCCTGGATTTGATCAAGGTGTCTGATCAAGATAAAGCTCATGGAGGAAGACACTCACCTGCTCCATCTGCCATGTCTGATCCGGATTTGGAGCAGAAGAGGACATCTGCGTGGTTGATGATGAATTCCACCACAGCCGACTGCGTCTGCAGTTCCATGCAGGCGGCTCTTCCGCTGGCGCAGGCAGACTCGTTCTGCTGTGATCTGTAGAAAAGGCAGATTTTAGCAGTCATTTATCCAAGATCCAAGTTTCCCCAAGTCTGGATTGTTGCAGCCAAAAGCTGTCAAATTGGGCTCCGGAGGCTTCCGCGGTGATGCCGCTGAAGAAATTCTCCTGGATGGTCAAGGACACACCAGTCCCATCTAAACAAGAGGGCAGAAATTGTCATCTAGAAATTGTGCCCGTGCGGTTGGAGAACAGCCCAGGCTCTTGCTCTGCCGTCAGCCACTTACTACAGTGTACAGGAGAAGAGCACATTCGATGGAGAAAAAGGTAGATTGCATTTTTTGCCGGAGAACAGATCCAAGCAGTGTGTTGAAATGGAGAAAGAAGTTGACCTTAAGAGGTTTGGAGCCCACACAATCGCTAAGTTCTTAGCGTGCATGTTTGTCACGGAACAGTTCCCGGCTAGACGAGCCAAGTGTCTTATCAGGTATTCCAGTGTCCTGGAAAATCAGAGAGGCAAATATTCAGCACCAATGAGCACGCGGTGCTGCGGTTCACAGAGCAAAGCCTCAATGCATGTTATTGCTACTGTCACTGAAGATGAAGTAGATCCAACTTGACTAAGTGCCACACTGTGGCACCAAGCCCCAGCACAGCACAGCTGCAGCCACCAGCTGCACCAACTGTGCCCCCGTGCCCAGGAACCGACCCAATAAATTAACCCCGTGTAGCCTTAAACTGCTTCAACATACGCAGGCATCATGTTGCCAGCATGAGACAAGCCTGGAATCACACCACTGCCCTCTGAAGTGCAGCATGGCTGAGCTCAACAGAGTGAGGGCAGCACTGACCTGTAGTGAGGAGCGGGCAGCTGCTGGATGACGTCCTGCATTCTGACCAGCTGCTCCTCATCTGTAGCGGCACCAACAGCCTCCTGGAATAGTGCAGAAAGGGACTGAGACACAAATCAGGCTAGATACCTGCCACAGGGTCGGGAACTATGGGGACAGCGTGCTGTTGGTCTGCGCCGAGACAGATTTTACGCCTTCCAGGAGGCATCTGGGGAACATAGCGGCACGCAGCTGGTGCCATCAAGGCCAAGGAGTCCAAGCAGCGGGCCGGTTTACAGCCT
Source organism: Phasianus colchicus (assembly GCF_987193195.1). Taxonomy (NCBI): domain Eukaryota; kingdom Metazoa; phylum Chordata; class Aves; order Galliformes; family Phasianidae; genus Phasianus; species Phasianus colchicus. The sequence continues at coordinate 19,452,745 of NC_143450.1, read as the reverse complement.
GATTGCGCAGCTCAGCTCCTCAAGCTTCAAGTGCACTTTGCTATCAATCCCACTCCCATTCTATAAATACTTGGGGAATAGAAAAACAAAACAAAAGAAAAAACAAAAAACATGAATTCTCTCAAGCTTTGTGAATATGGAAATAACCGCCTCCTGGGACCACCGAAAATGGCATCCATATGATGCATGATGTGGCAAAGACATACGAGTAAACCCCACGGGGCTAACAGAAAAAGGGCCTCAGAGCTGGGGCACTGCTGCAGCCATCTCCCAAGAGGCCCAGGGAAGAGGTAAAGGAAAGACGTTGCCTTGTGCTTACCGAGAACTTGTCATACAGCTGGTCGGTCAGCAGAGGGTTCGGGAGCTCCCTGAAGTACATTTTGCAGACGGAGCTCACGCTGTGAGTGTCGCGGATGGTTAGCTCAGGAATCTGCTCAGACTCAAATTCTTGGCTGGAGAGAAGGACACAAAAACGGGCGGGGGAGTTGAGAAAGAGGAAAACAAGTCAAAAGCCACACCAAATATAATCAAGCATTGGAAGGGCTTCCCGATTAACAGGAGAAAATGAACACTCAGTCACCAGCACCACACGAGCCATGCTGGATGAGATGTTTCCAAAAGGAGACCTTTTCGTTTTGCTAAGGCATTTCCCGTGACTCTGACAACTGGCTGCCTAGTCTACAATCCTAAGCCAGGAGCCCGGAGCAGCAAGGAGGAGTGTGGGCTGCTCCAAAGGGCTCTGCAAACAGGAGGAAACGGGAATGAGAGCTGGCAGCGGTGACACCGCAGTCCCCCACAGCCTTCCAGTGCTCCGAAGGACAGAAGGAGAACTTCCTGCTCCAGCAAGTCTGCTGAACGCCCCGTGTTCCTATCAAACAGTGACAAGCCTGGCGCACCACTGCTGAGCGCACGCTGCCTGCACAGAGCTGCCCCACGGCGCAGGCCTCTGAGCACCCACAACAGGGCACGCGCCCCTACTGACCGCTGTGTCAGTCGCAGCACTCTTACCGCAGTCTCTGGATGTTGGACGCGACGCCGGACAGCCGGTATATCCCTTGCACTACGCCGTGCTGCTCAATGAACTCGGCGCAGCTCTGGAGGACCTGGGGGACTAAAGAACACGTGCCAGCGGTTACTTGAGCTCCTCATTCAAGTACTGGTTCAGGCTGTGCTCCTGTCAAATCTCATCCACTAAGCCCAGCCAGGCTACTGCTTAGTTCTTCCTTACAGAAGAAAGCTGTCCAAGACGAGGAAACTGGACAGACGTGTTCCTTGCATTCAAGAAGTGTAAGGACCTAGGAATCAGCCTGGAGAAAGTAATTCTGGGGAAGCCGGAGACACTGCAAGTCCCACCACAGCTCCCATGGGAATGAAAGGAGGTGGGAAATCTCATGTCCAGGAGAGCAGGGAAACTGATGCAGGACACTCTCCTTGGCCAAAAGGCTTCCCTTCTTTTCAGGCTAGCGTGGGATTGGCTTACAGGCTTTGGTTTAAGCAAATACAAACGTGCTTGTCTCTTAAGAGCATTAGCCTCAGTTTATCTTTCAGCCATCAACTTCCATTACACGTTTCTCCACCGGTACCAACCTGCCCCTTTGCTAGATATGACCTCCCTTTCATCTTTAGATGCCCAACAGAGGAAGATCTCAGGAACGGGCTGTCACTTACCATCGCGACCAGAGTGGAGAAGATGCTCTCCCAGGTCACAGCCAAACACCCTTTCCTTCTCCACCTCCCGCTCTTTCGGTTTCTTTGGGCGGGCCTTCACCAAGGAACGAAGGAAGGTGACGAGCTTGCCGCGTTTCTTTGGCACTGCACAACAGGAAGAAACCAGTTCATTTCAGGTTTGGCTCAGTTGGACAAGGCCGAGCATAACACATTCTACAGAGCACGTCAAAACGGGAAGAACATTAACAAGTACATAGAAAAACGGATTTTCTCCCATCCCTGCAGGAGGAGCCCAAGGCCAGGTTGGATGGGGCCCTGGGCAGTGGGGTCTAGTCTCACATTAGATGTGGAGGTTGGTTGGCAGCCCAGCCTGAGGCAGGGGGGTTGGAACTTGATGATCCTTGAGCTCCCTTCCATCCCAAGCCATACTAGGAGCATTCTATGATTTCCCCAAGTCCACTCATAAACACGGGAGGATCGGGCCAAATCTCTGCGCGTTCCGATGGAGTTTAATGCACTCCTCTTGCTTGGCTTGCTCAACTTGAGGATTAAGGATCCTCTTGAAAAGTCACGTTCTGATCAAGCATATCACTAGCACAACCAGGCCTCTAGCTGTCCACCAGGGACGCTGGCTGTTCTCAACCTCGTACTGACTCGCAGAAGAACTGCCTTTGCCCTCCTTCATTCTCATTGCCTACAAAACACCAGCCATATGCCCCATGATATGCCTGAAGGATCATCAGCACAGACTATAACACGGGATGGATAAAGGAGGTATTAAACACAGAACACACCCAAAAAGAGACGCCATTTTGCTTCCCTGCACCATCAAATGTAACATCTGTACCTGGCTTTGGCACTGAACTGAGGAGAGACTCCGGAATTTTTCCATTGATGAGCTCCACGCACTCACTTGGGAAAAATCCAACCTGTAACAAGAAAAAAAAGAGAGGTGCACTACTGAAGGCAGCATTTCTCAGGCCTGAACTGTTCAACCAAAAGCCACCTAACATTTTCCTCGGAACGTGCTTGCCTGACGCTCCGTAAGACTATCCAACAAAAAGTGGCCTGCATAAAAGTAATAATTATTCAACATTTGCAGCCAAAAGACCTACAAAACAAATAATTGCTTCTGGAGAAGATGTAGAAGAAGAAAGTTCTTGCTGACTGAGATGCAGCTGCAATAATCCCCAGCTCCGAGCTACCCAGCGTTCTGCAGCCAGCAGCAGCAACAAGCACGCGGAGGGTCTGTTACCCTACCTCAGCTGACAGGCAGTAACTTCCTAAAAGACACTAACTTCACGTTCTGCATGGGTGCAAGCAAAATACTCTGAGACACTGAAACACTGTCTTAGCTGCTGCATTTCCAAAGGTGGGGTTCAGTGGCCGTGACCTGATGCATATTGTGAAGGCTCTTGCTTCTAAGTGAATTGAGGAGACAGTTTCCTACAAAGACCATCTCTGACACCAACACAGGGAAAATGTTTACATCCATGAGCCATCCTGTGCAGGCAGCGCAGCTCTTAGCCGAGATTCCCGACCTGACCGAAGTTGCTCTCTCAAGTCTGAAGCTTGTGCCTACCTGAAAGCCATGCTTGCCTCTCCACCAGGGGGTCAGCTCCTTTGGTGGCATATCAGTAACGCACACGATGTCTCCCACCTGCAAAAGACTGCAACCTCACCAAACATTCTGAAGGTATCTGAGAATATTCCTGATGCGTTCACACCTTATACTCTCCTGTACGTGACAACTAGGAACGCCCTTAACTGCTTACCTCAAAGGAGAGTTCATCCGGTGCCTGGGCAACGTATCTCTTAAGAACATGGGCAGCAGCAACAGCTGGAATATTTACAGGAGACTCCTCGTGGATCAGCAGGGGCTTCCCATTGTTCTCAGTCTGAAACAGAGAGCACAGGCCATGGTGAGGAGCTGAGGACAAACGAGGACAATTTCAGAGCAAGGAGCACATCTGCAGAGAAAGATCCTTATCATGAGTGCTTAACAAGAAACTGCAAGTCTAATAACAGCTGTTTCTCTTCCTGGTGTGCAGCAGTATGGCCAGGCAATGTAAAGATGCGTCTCTCTCTACCCAGACTAAGAGGACAAACACCCCAACCGAGAGGACTCCTGGAGTTTTATAAACTTGCCACGCTTGCAGTACTGTCTTGCCAAAGAGGAGCGTAAGAGTCTGCTTGCTTCCTGTAACCTATTGCTTGGAGACCTCAGCCATGGACTGGACACAGGAGCTGGTCCACTGACCCAATCCTTGGCTCACTACAAGTGCCTGCTTCCCTTAACTTACTGAATATGAGAACTTGGTCTTTGGGTGACAAAATCCAAGCAGGATGGGGAAAAAGCTTCTGCATGTTTATAACGCTCGATCTGATTCTGTCGGTACTATAACGTCCACGGCCATCTAGATGCTCGTAGCAAGGACATGAAGCTTTTCAGGCAGCTTTTCAGTGACACCGATAGAGCTGGAAGGATTCTCCCTCTCTTGAAAAGCAGGAGAGCTCATCTGCAGCTCACTCTGCCGGCTCAAGTCAGCAGAACAAAGACCAATCAGAGCTTCATACTCTACCTCCATTTGTGCCAGGTCAGGCCCACAGCTGATCTCGCTGCACGCGATGCCCATCACAGCAGGCACGACAAGCTGGAACTGAAAAGAAACACACTTCTATTTTCTCTGTTCACACACCACGGTATGGAGAGACTTCTTCAGAACTACCCTCAGTTACCCACTGGCATAGGCAGGTGTTCTAGAAACAACCACTTTGTTCAGTCACTTCAAACGAGACAGCCTATTACGCAGCAGTTTACCAAGTCGCTATCCCTCTGCTAGCAGATGGGGACTCCGGCACAAAGCAGCAGATGCGCTTGCTCAGAGCACTCCGACAGCACAGTAGCAGGGCAGTGAGAGGAGTCACTGCTGGGGGTGGATCTGCTCCCTAGCGCCCGGCTCCCACCAGTTCACCTCCAGCGCCGGCCGCAGCCTTCCACACGGATTTCCTCTGCTTGCATCTCTGCTGTGCTCCCCACAGCTGTTGTGCTCCCCACAGCTGTCGTGCGCACACGCAGCCGAAGCACGCATGCTCATGGTCATGCTGTGCAGCCCTGCACAAACCGGGACTAGGACTCCTTGCCTAAGGGATTGGTTTCCTAAAGACTAGCTGGTCACAGCATCACAGACAGCATCCTTCTGAGGGCTGAGCTGGAGGGAAAGTGGAATAACTCTACACGTGACCAGTGTCCTGTCAAGGCTGGATGAGGCTGTGTTACTAAACACGGTGCGACGCAGGCTGCAAAACCACATCGGGGGGGACAACGTGTGGCACATACCAGGCAAGAGATCAGAACAAGTTCCTTGAAGCCGCAGCCGTTTCTTGTCACTTTGCTCTGTTCTTCCGCGAGCAAAAGCTGCATCAAAGGAGAAGGCAGAGGGCGGGGAGAGGAGAGAGAAAGAGCTGATCAGTGAGCTTGCACAATTTAACAAAGAAGACAAGGAAAAAGCCCTGAGACAAATGCCACCTCTATGCTTTGGAATGTAGCTACTGAGTGAAAATTATGTCTGATGGTCAAGAGTAAGCAGCATGACACTACCAGCTCCGCCAGCCAGCAGCTTTCAGCTCCTCACTGTCCACCTGTCTATCTCACACTGTCTCAGCTTACCTACAAGATGCTGCGCAAGACGGTGTGAAAACGAAGGTACTCAGTCGATGCACAAGTGCAACAAGCTAGCTACTCAGTCAGAGCTCAAGCGCTCCAATGAAGGGACGCAGCAGGCACTGCTCCTCCCCTCATTCTAGCTGCTTATGACATCACTAAGGGCCACCAGGCTGCTCCACCATGACAGACAAGGTGGGGAAGCAAGACCACGTCACAAGACCAGAAGATTCCAACACTCCAACATTCTAGAATCAGAGGGCGGTTGGAATTCTACCTCAGCCAAATCCTGGAGAAGCTGGCACGGGGTCATCATGACCAAAGCGCAGGACCCGGCGCTTGCTCTTGTTGAGCCTCGTACAACCGGCCTCAGGCCATCCTTCTGCAGGGCCTTCCTACCCTCGGGCAGATGGACACTTCCTCCCAGCAGCATACCTTGCAGTGCAGGGCCTACATAAAATCCACACTAGAGTCCTTTGTTTCATTCAAGAGCATGTTACAGCACGTATCTATTTCACTGTAAGGAAATCAAGGAAGAGACGGGAGAAACACAGAACTGCTACGAGACTGCTATATACATTTCTTTCCCAAGTGGATTTTTGCCTTTTTGCTTCCAGGATGACCTCATTTTGTTCTCCCCTTCTTGTGGGGAAGCTGCCTCCAGTTCCTGAGGTTCAGGAGACAGCATGAAACACGACACTAAGACAAACGCTTGTCGTGGGCGAGGGGTGGCTGTGCTTTGCCAGGCATACGGCGGGGCAGTAAGTGCCACACGGCAGCCCCAAGCCAAGCCCTGCATTCAGTCACTGTGGCCACAGCTGGTGCATCGCTGCCAGAACGTATCCCAGGATACAGGTGGACGCAGGCACTCCTGCTCCTTCTGCAAAGCCATCCTCTGCAGAGCCCATTAGGTGCTGCTCAGTGCTATGCCAACCAGGCTCCCATTTACTGCAGCCCTGGGATAAACACGCGTGTACTCTTCTGTGCAGCAGTGAGCTCCAGGGATGAAGCACAGAGGGTAAGCCAACAGAATCTACTGCTGATTCCATCAGCTCCTTCTTCTACCAACCATGGGCAAACACTGTGAGACAGAACATAAGGGGAAAAGCACTTCTGCTCACACGCCTGCAATGGAATTCAAAACAGCTATTGCAAGAAGAGCTCGTAGGGTAAACCTAGCCTCAGAGACACAAACACACCAGGTTCCAGGAAATAGCATGGCACATTGTTGATGAAACGCTGCTTCGTTGCTTGGAGAGCACGCAGCATGCCGCTTTGACAGGCACAGCAGTGCTGCGACGTCCAAGCTGGGCACCAAAACCTCTCCAGCATCCCTGGCCAACGCTGCCAGGGAAATGCAACACCTGCATCCCTATCTGGCTTACGGCACACACACTGGGGGGCTGCCTTAGTCTCAGGTGGGAGGGATTTTTCTTCAGAGTATCTGGTATGATGCTATGTTTGGGTTCTAGGAGAAAAATCACACTGAGAACACCCTGATCTTTATAGTTTCTGACAAGCAAACTTGCACAGAGCCAAGGCCATTCTCAGCAAAGCTCTCAACAAAAAACTGGGAGGGAACTGAATTAAGACAGCTAACGTAAACTGGCCAAAGGGATATTCCATACTATATGCCATCAAGTGGAAGGAGTTTTGAAGGGGATGAGAGTACATCTCACTCTCTTTTATTGCTTGGCGGCTAACTGGACAGTGGTTGGCGGGTGGTGAGCCATTGCTTGCACATCACTTGCAATACATTCATATATATATTCAGAACTACTTTTATCTCAAAAACATGAGTTTTACTTCTCTTTTTCCACCCAACACTCTCCCCCATCCCACGGGGAACAGGGGAGTGGGCAAAGGACTGCGTGGTGTTGAGCCACCCACCGGCTTCAACCACAACAGGGCCGCGGGGCAATGGGAGCAAGCACAGAAATAAAACACAGAAACTCGCTGTTCCTTGGGCTCGTGGCTGCCACAAAGCTCGTGTTTTAGTGATGCAGAGTACTGTATCTCCAGCTATTGTGTGTCTTGTTAACCACAAGCTCAGCTATGAGCTGTCACCACAAGCAAAAGATAAACGTAAACAAAGGCTTATATCCACACGTACCAATCTGGGTGTGAGCAATAAAAGCCCATTGGGCCATGGACAAGGCAGGCAGCACATAGGCAGGAAACAGGAAGGAGTTGAACTCCAGCTCTCCTACACAAAAGAAAGGGAGAGCACCACGGGAGGAGTTACGACACAGCTTCAGAGCTTACAGAGCCCTGAGATTGCCAAAGAACGGTGCCAGGGTAACTCTCACCATTCCCATGCAGGGGTCTTCCCAGACACTTCAGCTGCTGACTTCCACTTCCTCTGTCATGTGTAGAAAGTCCAGGTGACAAATGCTCATTTCGTCTGGGTAACGCTTCCATGGTCATGACTGAAAAAAAAAAAATAAAAAAGCAGCATGCAACCCCATAAAATGTACCTTTCTGCTCTTTCTGTCAGCACGACATCTAAGATGAGCATTACACGTCCCTGCTACTGATTGAAAATTCATCCAAGCCTATGTTCCACACAGCTTCATCTCAGTGCCAAAAAGAAACACGTAAACAGATGTTCAGAGGATTCTTTGTGCAGATAAAAGTGCAGGGTGCATATGTATTCTCTTCAGTAATAAATATTAGTTTAGAATCCAAAGGTAACTTTTCAAGAAGCAGTATGAAAGAAAGGTCAGTCAAAAGGAAATACGTGATTTTCATCTATTTTCATCTAAAAAATCCTTGCTAAACCTCTTCCCATCAAAAAGAAAGCATGCTGGGCATTCTTAGCAGCAGCTCAGAGGACATCTTGCACCACAAAATGCAGCACATGCTTTTTGCTCACAGGCCCCTCATGTCTCTAATTTGTGTCAGATTCACTCAAAATGACCACGTGGACCAGAACAGCCATTTGGTTCTGCTGAGGTAGGAACCCACTGCTGGGATGTCCCACCGTCCCGTTTCCCCGCTACTTCCAGCCCTGGGGGGAAAAGGAAGAGCAACTGACTTCACCTACCCAGACTTCTGCATGGTCTCACATCACACAGAGAAGCATGGTGGAGAGCTCTGGTGGCTGAAGAAATCAAGGTTGCCTCTAAGATCCTGCTTTAAATCCACATGACTTACTGCCCATAAGACGTGAAAGACAAGGTTAAGGTCCATCCAATCCCTGTGGATGTGGCTGCCTGCAAAGACAACAGTTGCCTGCTCTTCAGCAGGGTGATGCTCACCCAGCAAAGCACTCACCAGCACATGTCTTTCATAGAAACATAGAATTAGCAAGCTTGGAAAAGATCTCCAAGATCATCCGGTCCAACCATCCACCTTCCACCAACATTTCCCACTAAGCCACGTCCCTCACGACAACATCTAATGTTTCTTGAACACCTGCAGGGATGGTAACTCTATCACCTGTCTGGGCAGCCCGTTCCAGCGTCTGACCAGTCCTGTGGAGAAGTTTTTCTTAACATCCAACCTCAATCTCCCCTCATGCAACTTCAGGCCACTCCCTCCAGTCCTATTATCACTTACACAGGAGAGGAGGACAACGCCCACCTCAACACAACCTCTCTTCAGCTAGTTGTAGAGAGTGAGGAGGTCTTCCCTGCGCCTCCTCTTCTCCAGACTAAATAATCACAGTTCCCTCAGCCGCTCCCCATAAGACTTGTGCTCTAGATGCCCTGCAGCTTCACTGCTCTTCTCTGGACACATTTAAGGCTTTCACTGTCCTTCCTGTAGTGAGGCACCCAGAACTGAACAAAGTACTCAAGGTGAGGACTCACCAGTGCTGAGCACAGGAGGATGATCGCTTCCCTGCTCCTGCTGGCTCCAGTTCTTTGCATTGCACTTCCAATCTAAACCGTTCCTTCTGCGGTAGCGCTTGCATCCTCACTTAGGGCTGGAGCTCAAGAGGTCAACACAACAGAAAGAACACAACGTGCAACTGGAAGACATGACTCCAAGCTCACAAGAGTCAACTCTCTGACCTTGGGCACAACTCACAAACCATGAGCCAGGCCTTGCCAACTTGGCAGATCTGAGCATGCCAGAGGGGATCAGATCACAAAGTGTCCATTTCAATTGCAGCTTCATGTAGGAAAGAAAACCAGCTAACAGGCGTGAATGAATTCACTCACAAGCTGCACAATGAGTCTGTTCTTCATTAAAAAAAACACATGGATTCCTAATCCAAAAAGAGAACGGCAAGAGTTAATACCGATGGAAGAGGTTCCTGGTCCGAAGCCTCATCCTCTTACCCAACTCTCCTTGCCTCGTACTCTTCCCCAACTCCCATGCGATGCCCACAGGCTTAAATTCAGACCGCAAATTCATAGGACTACTGTATAATCAATGAAAATTATATAAAGGAATTTTATATAATCAAATAATATTAAGATGTTATAATAATGAAATCAGCAAGAGAGTTAGGCACAGCAAGACAAAGAGAATAAATAGGATGCTTACCCGTGTCGTGGGCTCGCTCAGGAAAGACCAGTGGAGTGGATCTTCCGAAGAGAAAGAGATCCTTCCCCACTGGTAGATTGTATTATATTGTATTATTTTGCATTCCGATATCATAGTTAGTAAAATAAGTTTACCTCCATAGATTGTTGCCGCTGTTTTTTTCCTTTTCCCCCTTCCTTCCCATTTTGTGGGGCCAGGCCGGGGGTGGGGAGGGCAGGCGCCTACTGCCCCCTGTCACGGGCATAAACTGATCTAGTTAATTCCATGACACTCATCAAACCAGATTGTCTCAGTCGAAGGATGGTATGCTATCGCTCTCCACTTGCTCGGGTTGCCCTTGCTGGACCCATCTGTATACCAGGCATCTTCAGGGATAGGATATTTCCTCTCCTGAACGGGACTCTTCTCTGGTGGAGCGACCAGTGTTTCTTTTGGTGCATCACAATGATAGGTCACTGGGCCTAGGATCTTCTGAAGCTCTTCTTTTAAGGATGATGAAGACAGACTGCTCCTTTGGCTGAGGGAAGTGACCCATCATGCCACTGTTTGTGCTTGGGCCACCCCTGTCTTAGGAAGGTGGGTCAGATCTTTCACCCACCCCTGAATCTGCAGAGTGGTCTTCACTATAACTTCAGCCGTCTGGGTTATTGGCTCTACTGCCTGTAATGCTGAATAGGCAGCCAATAACTGTTTTTCAATCATATTATATCTTTCTTTTGCTCCATGCCAGACCTGAAACCAAAAACCAATGGGGGTCTGAACAGAACTCTGGCGTTGCCACAGGCCCCAACCAAAGCCATCTTGAGTAACGTGGACATCCAACTCAGCTGGGAGGGTAGGATCGAATATACCCAATGCCTGGGCTTGTTGTAAAATTAGGTCTCTCATCCCTGCTGAGAATTTGACCAGATCCGGGCCATCAAAGGTATCTTCATAAATCGCTTCCCTTACACCTAATTCACAGATGTAATTTTGAAGGTTTTCCATGGAGGACCACATCCCTGTATGTAAAGGAATATGAGATTGATTGGGCCATACCATACAGCAGGCCGCCATTAACCATTCTATTATAGAATGGTTTTCATCATTGTATTGATTACCTGCATATAATCTCTGTCTAAGAGCAGGATGGACAGTCACTGTGGCCAATTTGGCTATTTCCGGGCCATTCATCAGAACACTTTCTGCTCCAGAATCCCATAGTCCAAGCTGGCACACTTTCTCTAGCTTTCTGCTTAAATCGTTGGACTAAGTCCATCAGTTCTGTTGCTGTGTACGGTCGGGCTGTTACATGCAAGTGGGTTTGAACGGGGGGGCCACTGATCAAGCGGCACCCCCGCCGATCTGTCCTGTACCTTTTTTGTTTTTTGAGTTATAACAGGACGGACTTCTAGTGCATCCGTCAAAATTGGAGATTCAAGATCAGATTTAGATTGTTTATTTTCCTGATCAACACAGTCCATTGATTCAGGAGCCTGGTCATCGTTTATTGAAATATTACAGACTTGACCTATTGGAAGATGTAGAATTGGGTTTTTTCCTGTTAATATGCCAAGTTCCTGTTCTAACTTTTCAATATGATCTTTTAAAAGTTCATTTTCGTTCACTAAAGTATTATTCCTTATTTCAGCATTATTTAAAGCATTTAACAGTGGCCATGCCACTGTAGAAGCAGCTAATTGTCTTTCTCTTGTGACTAATGTATCATTGCCTAGTCCCTGAAAGTAATCTGCTAGGCGATATGGGGAAACATTTCCCACAACACGTAGAGGACCCCATTTTTCAATGATAGTTGACAATTCATAATAAGGGGATCCCGCAAATCCTGGCATCTGCCCTGGAATTATTTTATCTAGGGGGGTAGTGTCCTCCCCCTTGAACATTTACAGAAATTCCAAAGAAAGGACATAGTGTAAGTTTTAGTATATTCGGCTTGCCTGCCTGGCTCACCAAGTGTATAATCAATGAAAATTATATAAAGGAATTTTATATAATCAAACAATATTAAGATGTTATAATAATGAAATCAGCAAGAGAGTTAGGCACACCAAGACAAAGAGAATACATAGGATGCTTACACATGTCGTGGGCTCGCTCAGGAAAGACCAGTGGAGAGAATCTTCCAAAGAGAGAGAGAGATCCTACCCACTGGTAGTCAGCTCTTAAATGGGTCTAGGAGAGGTGGAGCCATGCTCCACCCCTTCCTGCAGCAAAGGTGAATTCCCTTCACCTGTGCTCCCAGGGCTGACTCATTGCTCGCCTCAGGTGATAAATCAGAGGTTCAGGCCGTGACTCAGCAGTTCCCATACAGACTCCTTTCACAGGACTCAGTCAAAAAGGATGTCACACTTGTTCCACACACTCAAACTGACTGAGCAGTGGTATCACAGTCACTTAAAACACACAGAAGCATCCAAACCCAAGCATGCACATTCCCTCCTGTGTTACTAGTGCCCACAGCTCACCTTCACACCTCTGGGGATTTCTGGCGTTTTACACTGATGCAGCCTCACTATAGCTCCATGGGTGTCACACAAGGCCTGCAGGACCTCTTTCTCCACAAACCCCATCTGCAGGCACTGGTTCATAAGGCTCACCACCCACCCTCCTGAGCAAAAGCAAGCACTAAGAATGAGAGCAAAGTGCACTGGATTTGACCTGGCCTGGTCCCCAAGCCTCAGTCCTGCCAGACATACCCCGGTGCGTAGACTCATCCCCAACATCTGACTGGACATTGTCATTCTGCAAACGCCCCATCCCAGCAGCAAGGGATCAAAGCATTGGGACAGCTGAAACAAAAATGTCATGAAAGTTTCCTATTAGCACTGATCAAGAACACGTCTACCCCTGAGCAACAGGATGGGAGACAAACAGCAGAAGACAACCAACCTGCAGAACCCGCTCCATTGGGGTTGGTCCAGATGTTTGTATGCTCCCTTCCATGGCCCAGGCCAAGCTCGCTGAGCTGCTCCTCCTTTGTGCAGGGGGAGAGCGGCGCAGATGCTACGTGGTGGCTATGCACAGCATGCCTCTGACTTGATTCTCCTCTCTCCATCTTCCAGTAGCAAGCAGCATTTCAAATCTCTCCTTGCAAAAAATCACCTAGGTAAAAAAGAACTGGCAATCTTGCTTTTAAAGTTTCCTTATTTATACAACTTGATGCTTTAAAGCACAAGCTCACCTAGCAATCACCTACCTTAGACAAGCCCAACCTGCAAGGAAAAGTTATTCTTCTGTGTCTGCAGACTTTGCACACATTTCCAGGTGCAGTAGTCAGCCCAGTTCTCAGCACAGCTTTACCAACCACAGAAACCCAGTTTACGCCCGCCGTGCTTTTCTCTCATCTGAAACGCTGCATTGCTGCAAGAAGCAATGAATAAAATCACAGAATCACAAAACTGGGGTTGCAAGGGAGCTCCAGAGATCACTGAGCCCAAGCCCCCTGCAAAACGGGCTCCCTAGAGTAGGCAGCACAGGAAGGGCGCCCAGGAGGGCCTGGAATATCTCCAGAGAAGGAGAATCCACAGCCTCCCTGGGCAGCCCGTTCCAGCGCTCCGTCATCCTCGCCGTGAAGAAGTTCCTTTGCATTTTGGTGCAGAACTTCCTGTGCTCCAGTTTATGGCCATTTCCCCTTCCTCTGTCACCACAGATCGCTGAAAAGATTGCAGCCGTGTCCTTTTGACTCCCACATCTAAGATATTTATAAGCGTTGTTGGAAATAGCCAAATAGTTTTCCAGGACGATTCTCTGATCTTTGTATCTATCTTTATTCCCAATTGCAATGGCGGGCCTCCTGCAAGCAGGAGAGCGCAGAGAAAACAGTGTTACATCTTTTATCCCCTACTGCCCGACCCTTATCTCTTTCTCCCCGGCTCCTCACTGGCTGAGTACTGCAGGTTCACACTCTTTCGCAACGCTTCACTAATCGTACCAATACCAAGTAAACGCAAATCCTTACCACCCAACCACAAATATCTTAATTGGTCGACTGCCTTCTAACAACTGCTTTCTTAACAAACATCTGGTCGTAACTTTTGGATGTCTGCTTTACAACATAGACATAACCTCTTAACTGCTTCATTACCCCCCAGCATTTGTGCCCTTTGCACTGGGTCATTGTTCAGGTCATCCGTCTGTTCTTGCTTAGAGATAAGCTTGGAAGGAGGACAGAGGGCAGTATCTTGGAGTCTGCCTACGGCATCCTAACGTTCCCACAGAGTGGGACAGTTCTGCTTTGTGTAAAGGCCCCGACTCCTTGAGAGTTTGTTCAGTGGACTTCACTTCTGCTGGCCTAATGAACAACCTTACAGTACGTTTCCCAGGTCAGAATACTATACCCACATTGTTTAGAACATTTAAAGTCTGTTGCAGCTTTGGGAGAAAGAATTGGTCACGTAATTCGGTAACTTTGTCTCTAAAATATGTTACCTATAATGCATATGGTAGTCTTCCTGTCCACGTCAGCTATTTCTAAGGATATGTGACAGCTTCATTCTTTAGATCAATTGCCCTTTGTCAATGTTCAGTGCAGAAACAACACTTTCACTTTCCACAGTATACGGTATTCTTACTTTGCACATCAGCTATTTCTAAGGACGTGCTACAGCTCACTTCTTTAGATCAACTGCCCCTTTCAATATCCAATTCAGAAACACCACTTTCACTTTCCACAGCATTTACCAGAACCACAGAACGGCAGGGGGGCTGAAAAGGACCACAACGATCATCCAGCTCCCCAGAACCCCCACACCCCCTCGCAGCCGCCTACAGCCTCAGATCTCGCTAGATCCCCCCCCGTCGCCTCCCTGCAGCTTCCTGGAGCCCCGCACGGCCCCCCTCCCCGTCCCGGGACCGTTCTCCCGCACACCTCCGGCACAGCTGTCCTCAGCACTCGCTCCCGTCGCGCCGCGGCTTCCCTCTCGGTGCTGCCCGGACAGCTCCGGCTGCCGCCGCGCTGTCCTGCGCGGCGGCCCAGGCGGCAGGAGCGGCGCTCTGCGAGGAGAGCCGCGCCTCCGACAGCCGGCTCCCAACGCTCGCTCCCGCGCACGGCGGCTCGGCCAACGGCAGCCGGTGGAGCTACCGCGGACCAAGGAGACCCCGGGGGCGGGGCGCCGCCGCCGCTGCCCAATCAGAGGCAGGGGGCGGGGCAAGGGAGATGCTGCTCAAGGTGAGCTCCTCCTGCCGCAGCGTGATGACGACAGGTCTGCACGGCCAGCTCCTAGGTCGGGAGCCAGGAATGGACACGGCAGGAGGAGAGAGGCGTTAGGGAGCAGCCGAGGCTTCGAAATGCAGCAAAAAGCCCTGAAAAGTATCACAAAGCCACAGCCAGGAAGCTCGGGATTATCACGAGCAGCATCCAGGATGCTAAACATCATTTGCTACCATACCAGATGGTAGCTGAGCTCTCGCTGCAGACGTCCCAAAGCCAGACAGAACGGGAACAAACCCAGAGCTCTGCTGTGCGCACCCCACAGCCATCGCGTTGCAAGCTGGCGTGCCTTGCTCTTCGTTGCATTCGTCCCAGTCTCTGTGAATGAAGACTCGGAAGGCAGTCAAGGCGTTGATTGAGCACGAGCGTGCTGTTATTACTATGTAAAAGACAGGAGGGCGTGAGAGGTCCAGGGTAAAGATGGGACTCATCCTCTCTTGTCACGGAGAGAGTGGCTCAGAGCTCTCAGTGCTGCTGCCCGGTGCCTGGGGCTGGAGGCCTGATTCTAAGTCCCCCTCCAAGAGGCTCGGCTTCTCCTCAGCGACGCTGACCTGCTCCTGCGTGGAGGTGCTGCTGTCGGGGCACTCGGACTGTGCTTGGGCTGGGCTGCACTGCAAAGGCACTGGGTCACAGTCCAGGCTGGTGACTGTGGTGTCCAGCAGGCTCAGGTCAGCATCTTCAGCACAGCCGGGAGAAATGAGGGCGTGAACTTGGATGAGCTCCTTCTCTCCATCGCTGTTGTTATGTGGAAGGCTGTCATCTGAACCACAGTGACTCGTGCTTCCTAAGAGCCCTCCATCGATGGAAGCACACAGCGCACCATCGCTACTTGCCCCGGCTCTTCTGGGTAGACAAGGGCTCGATTCACCTAGGAAGGATACACAGGGGTTAGTGTCAAACTTTCACAAGCTGAATTATGAAAGTGGCTCTTGATCAGGGGTGATCTGAAGATGCTAGGTATAGGTTGGAACGCTAGGAGGAGATACAAGTCCACTTGTATGGCATGAATTCTATGTCGCTGAAAAGCAAGGCTTTGAAAGCTGGATTCGCACCCTTACCTGCCAGCACCACGACTTCCGTCTCTGAGGGCTCCCTGGGACTGCGCTGCAGTCGGCGTTTGGCCACAGAGGATGGTTTCCGCAGGCTGAAGCAGGAACGCCAACTGCCAGCTGGTGATTCCTTCGTCTTGCTGGGTGGACGTTGTCTGGAGAGAGAAAACAGTGACTGGTGTGAGTTGTGCGTGGTGCGGGGTGAGGGAAGAGCTGCACTGAGCTCTTGCCAACAGTTGCTTGTTCCTGGCACCGCCTGGTTTCTGCTGAAGCACAGCTTAGAAACTCGCTCTCTTTCAAGCAGTTGAGGATGGTTCCACTCCTATAGCTCAGCCCTGAAGTCTTGCTGGCTAAATTCCCCTAAACTGTGTCAAGCAAGATGCAGAGCACGTGAGCAAAGGCTCCGCGGCTGTACAGGACAGCATCTAAGGGATGGCTCTTCTGGAGCCGGCAGGCGTAACTGCTTTCTGAGGAACCGTGCAGCCATAAAGGAAATTCAAAAGCACCTCTGACTCTGACATCAACACCTCGTCGGCCCCATCTCACCGCCAAGTTTAGTTTCTAGTGCCAGCAGGTCTGACCAGCAGCTCTGCTTAGAGGAGAACCGGAACTGGTTTCAGGCATGTGGCCCCGACAGCTGGAAAACCCCAACGTTTCAAGGTAGAGCCAGCTCAGGCCAGGGCAGACGTCAGCATGGCTTTATACATCTCGTGACTGCGTGCCCAGCAAGGAAGGAATGGCAGCCTCGTGTGGCTAAACCGAATATGTTAGTTGAATCTCAGAGTCCAAAGGGAGCAGAGATTCACTGCAACAATTCACTTCAGGCACCGTTACTTTAATTTAGCTTCCACATGTTTTGGCGCAAGAAATAATGGGGGAAAAAAAAAAAAACAACAACGCAACCCACCCAAACAATGATGACGGTTGCTGGAAAACAAAGTCCTCTTTACCTTTCAGATGGAAAGTTGATGATTGTGTGGAATTTCCCCTGTACAGCTGTGGGGCCTTCTGCCACTTCTATGTCCCTGCTCTGTGTCACAACGAAGAGCTGCTGTGGCCTCGCCTCTGAGCCTGTGCCTCCTCCAGGGTGAGCAGCTTTGTGGCAGGAGAAGACACCCAC
The DNA here is from genome assembly GCF_987193195.1 of Phasianus colchicus. NCBI lineage: Eukaryota > Metazoa > Chordata > Aves > Galliformes > Phasianidae > Phasianus > Phasianus colchicus. Next base: position 19,435,541 of record NC_143450.1, on the reverse strand, counting down.
GCAGACTTGGGCCCTGAGAGAGAACCGTGCCCTGTAAGGGAAAGCCACAGGTAAGAGCGAGGATCACAAAGCAGCACCACAGCCATCACAGTTCTGGGGGAGATGCTATAGTTTTCTCAGACCTGCTTATCTGAGCCACTAGAAGAAGAGGAGGTCAGAATAAGCATGTGGTCAGAGGTATGTTTAAGGCAGAGGACAGAGTCATAATTAATAAGAGCAGCTCACTGTATCGAAATGGGCAAAGAAAAACCCTAGAAAGCGGGGGCAGGGAACTCAGAAAGCTTCACTGCCACACTTTCATCAAGCTTCACCTGCATGCAAAACATCGTAACGACAGTGACGTTTTTTTTCTCATTGTAAAGTTTGGACTTGGACATTCTCAGCATCCAGCAACAGGATGCCAGATTCTAATCTAAGCCCAGAAGTCTGCTGTCCCCTCGATAGAAAAAGTGTATTTCAAAGATCTTGGAGAAGGCCTGGATTTGATCAAGGTGTCTGATCAAGATAAAGCTCATGGAGGAAGACACTCACCTGCTCCATCTGCCATGTCTGATCCGGATTTGGAGCAGAAGAGGACATCTGCGTGGTTGATGATGAATTCCACCACAGCCGACTGCGTCTGCAGTTCCATGCAGGCGGCTCTTCCGCTGGCGCAGGCAGAAATTGTCATCTAGAAATTATGCCCGTGCGGTTGGAGAACAGCCCAGGCTCTTGCTCTGCCGTCAGCCACTTACTACAGTGTACAGGAGAAGAGCACATTCGATGGAGAAAAAGGTAGATTGCATTTTTTGCCGGAGAACAGATCCAAGCAGTGTGTTGAAATGGAGAAAGAAGTTGACCTTAAGAGGTTTGGAGCCCACACAATCGCTAAGTTCTTAGCGTGCATGTTTGTCACGGAACAGTTCCCGGCTAGACGAGCCAAGTGTCTTATCAGGTATTCCAGTGTCCTGGAAAATCAGAGAGGCAAATATTCAGCACCAATGAGCACGCGGTGCTGCGGTTCACAGAGCAAAGCCTCAATGCATGTTATTGCTACTGTCACTGAAGATGAAGTAGATCCAACTTGACTAAGTGCCACACTGTGGCACCAAGCCCCAGCACAGCACAGCTGCAGCCACCAGCTGCACCAACTGTGCCCCCGTGCCCAGGAACCGACCCAATAAATTAACCCCGTGTAGCCTTAAACTGCTTCAACATACGCAGGCATCATGTTGCCAGCATGAGACAAGCCTGGAATCACACCACTGCCCTCTGAAGTGCAGCATGGCTGAGCTCAACAGAGTGAGGGCAGCACTGACCTGTAGTGAGGAGCGGGCAGCTGCTGGATGACGTCCTGCATTCTGACCAGCTGCTCCTCATCTGTAGCGGCACCAACAGCCTCCTGGAATAGTGCAGAAAGGGACTGAGACACAAATCAGGCTAGATACCTGCCACAGGGTCGGGAACTATGGGGACAGCGTGCTGTTGGTCTGCGCCGAGACAGATTTTACGCCTTCCAGGAGGCATCTGGGGAACATAGCGGCACGCAGCTGGTGCCATCAAGGCCAAGGAGTCCAAGCAGCGGGCCGGTTTACAGCCTGATTGCGCAGCTCAGCTCCTCAAGCTTCAAGTGCACTTTGCTATCAATCCCACTCCCATTCTATAAATACTTGGGGAATAGAAAAACAAAACAAAAGAAAAAACAAAAAACATGAATTCTCTCAAGCTTTGTGAATATGGAAATAACCGCCTCCTGGGACCACCGAAAATGGCATCCATATGATGCATGATGTGGCAAAGACATACGAGTAAACCCCACGGGGCTAACAGAAAAAGGGCCTCAGAGCTGGGGCACTGCTGCAGCCATCTCCCAAGAGGCCCAGGGAAGAGGTAAAGGAAAGACGTTGCCTTGTGCTTACCGAGAACTTGTCATACAGCTGGTCGGTCAGCAGAGGGTTCGGGAGCTCCCTGAAGTACATTTTGCAGACGGAGCTCACGCTGTGAGTGTCGCGGATGGTTAGCTCAGGAATCTGCTCAGACTCAAATTCTTGGCTGGAGAGAAGGACACAAAAACGGGCGGGGGAGTTGAGAAAGAGGAAAACAAGTCAAAAGCCACACCAAATATAATCAAGCATTGGAAGGGCTTCCCGATTAACAGGAGAAAATGAACACTCAGTCACCAGCACCACACGAGCCATGCTGGATGAGATGTTTCCAAAAGGAGACCTTTTCGTTTTGCTAAGGCATTTCCCGTGACTCTGACAACTGGCTGCCTAGTCTACAATCCTAAGCCAGGAGCCCGGAGCAGCAAGGAGGAGTGTGGGCTGCTCCAAAGGGCTCTGCAAACAGGAGGAAACGGGAATGAGAGCTGGCAGCGGTGACACCGCAGTCCCCCACAGCCTTCCAGTGCTCCGAAGGACAGAAGGAGAACTTCCTGCTCCAGCAAGTCTGCTGAACGCCCCGTGTTCCTATCAAACAGTGACAAGCCTGGCGCACCACTGCTGAGCGCACGCTGCCTGCACAGAGCTGCCCCACGGCGCAGGCCTCTGAGCACCCACAACAGGGCACGCGCCCCTACTGACCGCTGTGTCAGTCGCAGCACTCTTACCGCAGTCTCTGGATGTTGGACGCGACGCCGGACAGCCGGTATATCCCTTGCACTACGCCGTGCTGCTCAATGAACTCGGCGCAGCTCTGGAGGACCTGGGGGACTAAAGAACACGTGCCAGCGGTTACTTGAGCTCCTCATTCAAGTACTGGTTCAGGCTGTGCTCCTGTCAAATCTCATCCACTAAGCCCAGCCAGGCTACTGCTTAGTTCTTCCTTACAGAAGAAAGCTGTCCAAGACGAGGAAACTGGACAGACGTGTTCCTTGCATTCAAGAAGTGTAAGGACCTAGGAATCAGCCTGGAGAAAGTAATTCTGGGGAAGCCGGAGACACTGCAAGTCCCACCACAGCTCCCATGGGAATGAAAGGAGGTGGGAAATCTCATGTCCAGGAGAGCAGGGAAACATATGCAGGACACTCTCCTTGGCCAAAAGGCTTCCCTTCTTTTCAGGCTAGCGTGGGATTGGCTTACAGGCTTTGGTTTAAGCAAATACAAACGTGCTTGTCTCTTAAGAGCATTAGCCTCAGTTTATCTTTCAGCCATCAACTTCCATTACACGTTTCTCCACCGGTACCAACCTGCCCCTTTGCTAGATATGACCTCCCTTTCACCTTTAGATGCCCAACAGAGGAAGATCTCAGGAACGGGCTGTCCCTTACCATCGCGACCAGAGTGGAGAAGATGCTCTCCCAGGTCACAGCCAAACACCCTTTCCTTCTCCACCTCCCGCTCTTTCGGTTTCTTTGGGCGGGCCTTCACCAAGGAACGAAGGAAGGTGACGAGCTTGCCGCGTTTCTTTGGCACTGCACAACAGGAAGAAACCAGTTCATTTCAGGTTTGGCTCAGTTGGACAAGGCCGAGCATAACACATTCTACAGAGCACGTCAAAACGGGAAGAACATTAACAAGTACATAGAAAAACGGATTTTCTCCCATCCCTGCAGGAGGAGCCCAAGGCCAGGTTGGATGGGGCCCTGGGCAGTGGGGTCTAGTCTCACATTAGATGTGGAGGTTGGTTGGCAGCCCAGCCTGAGGCAGGGGGGTTGGAACTTGATGATCCTTGAGCTCCCTTCCATCCCAAGCCATACTAGGAGGATTCTATGATTTCCCCAAGTCCACTCATAAACACGGGAGGATCGGGCCAAATCTCTGCGCGTTCCGATGGAGTTTAATGCACTCCTCTTGCTTGGCTTGCTCAACTTGAGGATTAAGGATCCTCTTGAAAAGTCACGTTCTGATCAAGCATATCACTAGCACAACCAGGCCTCTAGCTGTCCACCAGGGACGCTGGCTGTTCTCAACCTCGTACTGACTCGCAGAAGAACTGCCTTTGCCCTCCTTCATTCTCATTGCCTACAAAACACCAGCCATATGCCCCATGATATGCCTGAAGGATCATCAGCACAGACTATAACACGGGATGGATAAAGGAGGTATTAAACACAGAACACACCCAAAAAGAGACGCCATTTTGCTTCCCTGCACCATCAAATGTAACATCTGTACCTGGCTTTGGCACTGAACTGAGGAGAGACTCCGGAATTTTTCCATTGATGAGCTCCACGCACTCACTTGGGAAAAATCCAACCTGTAACAAGAAAAAAAAGAGAGGTGCAATACCGAAGGCAGCATTTCTCAGGCCTGAACTGTTCAACCAAAAGCCACCTAACATTTTCCTCGGAACGTGCTTGCCTGACGCTCCGTAAGACTATCCAACAAAAAGTGGCCTGCATAAAAGTAATAATTATTCAACATTTGCAGCCAAAAGACCTACAAAACAAATAATTGCTTCTGTAGAAGATGTAGAAGAAGAAAGTTCTTGCTGACTGAGATGCAGCTGCAATAATCCCCAGCTCCGAGCTACCCAGCGTTCTGCAGCCAGCAGCAGCAACAAGCACGCGGAGGGTCTGTTACCCTACCTCAGCTGACAGGCAGTAACTTCCTGAAAGACACTAACTTCACGTTCTGCATGGGTGCAAGCAAAATACTCTGAGACACTGAAACACTGTCTTAGCTGCTGCATTTCCAAAGGTGGGGTTCAGTGGCCGTGACCTGATGCATATTGTGAAGGCTCTTGCTTCTAAGTGAATTGAGGAGACAGTTTCCTACAAAGACCATCTCTGACACCGACACAGGGAAAATGTTTACATCCATGAGCCATCCTGTGCAGGCAGCGCAGCTCTTAGCCGAGATTCCCGACCTGACCGAAGTTGCTCTCTCAAGTCTGAAGCTTGTGCCTACCTGAAAGCCATGCTTGCCTCTCCACCAGGGGGTCAGCTCCTTTGGTGGCATATCAGTAACGCACACGATGTCTCCCACCTGCAAAAGACTGCAACCTCACCAAACATTCTGAAGGTATCTGAGAATATTCCTGATGCGTTCACACCTTATACTCTCCTGTACATGACAACTAGGAACGCCCTTAACTGCTTACCTCAAAGGAGAGTTCATCCGGTGCCTGGGCAACGTATCTCTTAAGAACATGGGCAGCAGCAACAGCTGGAATATTTACAGGAGACTCCTCGTGGATCAGCAGGGGCTTCCCATTGTTCTCAGTCTGAAACAGAGAGCACAGGCCATGGTGAGGAGCTGAGGACAAACGAGGACAATTTCAGAGCAAGGAGCACATCTGCAGAGAAAGATCCTTATCATGAGTGCTTAACAAGAAACTGCAAGTCTAATAACAGCTGTTTCTCTTCCTGGTGTGCAGCAGTATGGCCAGGCAATGTAAAGATGCGTCTCTCTCTACCCAGACTAAGAGGACAAACACCCCAACCGAGAGGACTCCTGGAGTTTTATAAACTTGCCACGCTTGCAGTACTGTCTTGCCAAAGAGGAGCGTAAGAGTCTGCTTGCTTCCTGTAACCTATTGCTTGGAGACCTCAGCCATGGACTGGACACAGGAGCTGGTCCACTGACCCAATCCTTGGCTCACTACAAGTGCCTGCTTCCCTTAACTTACTGAATATGAGAACTTGGTCTTTGGGTGACAAAATCCAAGCAGGATGGGGAAAAAGCTTCTGCATGTTTATAACGCTCGATCTGATTCTGTCGGTACTATAACGTCCACGGCCATCTAGATGCTCGTAGCAAGGACATGAAGCTTTTCAGGCAGCTTTTCAGTGACACCGATAGAGCTGGAAGGATTCTCCCTCTCTTGAAAAGCAGGAGAGCTCATCTGCAGCTCACTCTGCCGGCTCAAGTCAGCAGAACAAAGACCAATCAGAGCTTCATACTCTACCTCCATTTGTGCCAGGTCAGGCCCACAGCTGATCTCGCTGCACGCGATGCCCATCACAGCAGGCACGACAAGCTGGAACTGAAAAGAAACACACTTCTATTTTCTCTGTTCACACACCACGGTATGGAGAGACTTCTTCAGAACTACCCTCAGTTACCCACTGGCATAGGCAGGTGTTCTAGAAACAACCACTTTGTTCAGTCACTTCAAACGAGACAGCCTATTACGCAGCAGTTTACCAAGTCGCTATCCCTCTGCTAGCAGATGGGGACTCCGGCACAAAGCAGCAGATGCGCTTGCTCAGAGCACTCCGACAGCACAGTAGCAGGGCAGTGAGAGGAGTCACTGCTGGGGGTGGATCTGCTCCCTAGCGCCCGGCTCCCACCAGTTCACCTCCAGCGCCGGCCGCAGCCTTCCACACGGATTTCCTCTGCTTGCATCTCTGCTGTGCTCCCCACAGCTGTCGTGCGCACACGCAGCCGAAGCACGCATGCTCATGGTCACGTTGTGCAGCCCTGCACAAACCGGGACTAGGACTCCTTGCCTAAGGGATTGGTTTCCTAAAGACTAGCTGGTCACAGCATCACAGACAGCATCCTTCTGAGGGCTGAGCTGGAGGGAAAGTGGAATAACTCTACACGTGACCAGTGTCCTGTCAAGGCGACGCAGGCTGCAAAACCACATGGGGGGGGACAACGTGTGGCACATACCAGGCAAGAGATCAGAACAAGTTCCTTGAAGCCGCAGCCGTTTCTTGTCACTTTGCTCTGTTCTTCCGCGAGCAAAAGCTGCATCAAAGGAGAAGGCAGAGGGCGGGGAGAGGAGAGAGAAAGAGCTGATCAGTGAGCTTGCACAATTTAACAAAGAAGACAAGGAAAAAGCCCTGAGACAAATGCCACCTCTATGCTTTGGAATGTAGCTACTGAGTGAAAATTATGTCTGATGGTCAAGAGTAAGCAGCATGACACTACCAGCTCCGCCAGCCAGCAGCTTTCAACACCTCACTGTCCACCTGTCTATCTCACACTGTCTCAGCTTACCTACAAGATGCTGCACAAGACGGTGTGAAAACGAAGGTACTCAGTCGATGCACAAGTGCAACAAGCTAGCTACTCAGTCAGAGCTCAAGCGCTCCAATGAAGGGACGCAGCAGGCACTGCTCCTCCCCTCATTCTAGCTGCTTATGACATCACTAAGGGCCACCAGGCTGCTCCACCATGACAGACAAGGTGGGGAAGCAAGACCACGTCACAAGACCAGAAGATTCCAACACTCCAACATTCTAGAATCAGAGGGCGGTTGGAATTCTACCTCAGCCAAATCCTGGAGAAGCTGGCACGGGGTCATCATGACCAAAGCGCAGGACCCGGCGCTTGCTCTTGTTGAGCCTCGTACAACCGGCCTCAGGCCATCCTTCTGCAGGGCCTTCCTACCCTCGGGCAGATGGACACTTCCTCCCAGCAGCATACCTTGCAGTGCAGGGCCTACATAAAATCCACACTAGAGTCCTTTGTTTCATTCAAGAGCACGTTACAGCACGTATCTATTTCACTGTAAGGAAATCAAGGAAGAGACGGGAGAAACACAGAACTGCTACGAGACTGCTATATACATTTCTTTCCCAAGTGGATTTTTGCCTTTTTGCTTCCAGGATGACCTCATTTTGTTCTCCCCTTCTTGTGGGGAAGCTGCCTCCAGTTCCTGAGGTTCAGGAGACAGCATGAAACACGACACTAAGACAAACGCTTGTCGTGGGCGAGGGGTGGCTGTGCTTTGCCAGGCATACGGCGGGGCAGTAAGTGCCACACGGCAGCCCCAAGCCAAGCCCTGCATTCAGTCACTGTAGCCACAGCTGGTGCATCGCTGCCAGAACGTATCCCAGGATACAGGTGGACGCAGGCACTCCTGCTCCTTCTGCAAAGCCATCCTCTGCAGAGCCCATTAGGTGCTGCTCAGTGCTATGCCAACCAGGCTCCCGTTTACTGCAGCCCTGGGATAAACACGCGTGTACTCTTCTGTGCAGCAGTGAGCTCCAGGGATGAAGCACAGAGGGTAAGCCAACAGAATCTACTGCTGACTCCATCAGCTCCTTCTTCTACCAACCATGGGCAAACACTGTGAGACAGAACATAAGGGGAAAAGCACTTCTGCTCACACGCCTGCAATGGAATTCAAAACAGCTATTGCAAGAAGAGCTCGTAGGGTAAACCTAGCCTCAGAGACACAAACACACCAGGTTCCAGGAAATAGCATGGCACATTGTTGATGAAACGCTGCTTCGTTGCTTGGAGAGCACGCAGCATGCCGCTTTGACAGGCACAGCAGTGCTGCGACGTCCAAGCTGGGCACCAAAACCTCTCCAGCATCCCTGGCCAATGCTGCCAGGGAAATGCAACACCTGCATCCCTATCTGGCTTACGGCACACACACTGGGGGGCTGCCTTAGTCTCAGGTGGGAGGGATTTTTCTTCAGAGTATCTGGTATGATGCTATGTTTGGGTTCTAGGAGAAAAATCACACTGAGAACACCCTGATCTTTATAGTTTCTGACAAGCAAACTTGCACAGAGCCAAGGCCATTCTCAGCAAAGCTCTCAACAAGGAGCTGGGAGGGAACTGAATTAAGACAGCTAACGTAAACTGGCCAAAGGGATATTCCATACTATATGCCATCAAGTGGAAGGAGTTTTGAAGGGGATGAGAGTACATCTCACTCTCTTTTATTGCTTGGCGGCTAACTGGACAGTGGTTGGCGGGTGGTGAGCCATTGCTTGCACATCACTTGCAATAAATTCATATATATATTCAGAACTACTTTTATCTCAAAAACATGAGTTTTACTTCTCTTTTTCCACCCAACACTCTCCCCCATCCCACGGGGAACAGGGGAGTGGGCAAAGGACTGCGTGGTGCTGAGCCACCCACCGGCTTCAACCACAACAGGGCCGCGGGGCAATGGGAGCAAGCACAGAAATAAAACACAGAAACTCGCTGTTCCTTGGGCTCGTGGCTGCCACAAAGCTCGTGTTTTAGTGATGCAGAGTACTGTATCTCCAGCTATTGTGTGTCTTGTTAACCACAAGCTCAGCTATGAGCTGTCACCACAAGCAAAAGATAAACGTAAACAAAGGCTTATATCCACACGTACCAATCTGGGTGTGAGCAATAAAAGCCCATTGGGCCATGGACAAGGCAGGCAGCACATAGGCAGGAAACAGGAAGGAGTTGAACTCCAGCTCTCCTACACAAAAGAAAGGGAGAGCACCACGGGAGGAGTTACGACACAGCTTCAGAGCTTACAGAGCCCTGAGATTTCCAAAGAACGGTGCCAGGGTAACTCTCACCATTCCCATGCAGGGGTCTTCCCAGACACTTCAGCTGCTGACTTCCACTTCCTCTGTCATGTGTAGAAAGTCCAGGTGACAAATGCTCATTTCGTCTGGGTAACGCTTCCATGGTCATGACTGAAAAAAAAAAAATAAAAAAGCAGCATGCAACCCCATAAAATGTACCTTTCTGCTCTTTCTGTCAGCACGACATCTAAGATGAGCATTACACGTCCCTGCTACTGATTGAAAATTCATCCAAGCCTATGTTCCACACAGCTTCATCTCAGTGCCAAAAAGAAACACGTAAACAGATGTTCAGAGGATTCTTTGTGCAGATAAAAGTGCAGGGTGCATATGTATTCTCCTCAGTAATAAATATTAGTTTAGAATCCAAAGGTAACTTTTCAAGAAGCAGTATGAAAGAAAGGTCAGTCAAAAGGAAATACGTGATTTTCATCTATTTTCATCTAAAAAATCCTTGCTAAACCTCTTCCCATCAAAAAGAAAGCATGCTGGGCATTCTTAGCAGCAGCTCAGAGGACATCTTGCACCACAAAATGCAGCACATGCTTTTTGCTCACAGGCCCCTCATGTCTCTAATTTGTGTCAGATTCACTCAAAATGACCACGTGGACCAGAACAGCCATTTGGTTCTGCTGAGGTAGGAACCCACTGCTGGGATGTCCCACCGTCCCGTTTCCCCGCTACTTCCAGCCCTGGGGGGAAAAGGAAGAGCAACTGACTTCACCTACCCAGACTTCTGCATGGTCTCACATCACACAGAGAAGCATGGTGGAGAGCTCTGGTGGCTGAAGAAATCAAGGTTGCCTCTAAGATCCTGCTTTAAATCCACATGACTTACTGCCCATAAGATGTGAAAGACAAGGTTAAGGTCCATCCAATCCCTGTGGATGTGGCTGCCTGCAAAGACAACAGTTGCCTGCTCTTCAGCAGGGTGATGCTCACCCAGCAAAGCACTCACCAGCACATGTCTTTCATAGAAACATAGAATTAGCAAGCTTGGAAAAGATCTCCAAGATCATCCGGTCCAACCATCCACCTTCCACCAACATTTCCCACTAAGCCACGTCCCTCACGACAACATCTAATGTTTCTTGAACACCTGCAGGGATGGTAACTCTATCACCTGTCTGGGCAGCCCGTTCCAGCGTCTGACCAGTCCTGTGGAGAAGTTTTTCTTAACATCCAACCTCAATCTCCCCTCATGCAACTTCAGGCCACTCCCTCCAGTCCTATTATCACTTACACAGGAGAGGAGGACAACGCCCACCTCAACATAACCTCTCTTCAGCTAGTTGTAGAGAGTGAGGAGGTCTTCCCTGCGCCTCCTCTTCTCCAGACTAAATAATCACAGTTCCCTCAGCCGCTCCCCATAAGACTTGTGCTCTAGATGCCCTGCAGCTTCACTGCTCTTCTCTGGACACATTTAAGGCTTTCACTGTCCTTCCTGTAGTGAGGCACCCAGAACTGAACAAAGTACTCAAGGTGAGGACTCACCAGTGCTGAGCACAGGAGGATGATCGCTTCCCTGCTCCTGCTGGCTCCAGTTCTTTGCATTGCACTTCCAATCTAAACCGTTCCTTCTGCGGTAGCGCTTGCATCCTCACTTAGGGCTGGAGCTCAAGAGGTCAACACAACAGAAAGAACACAACGTGCAACTGGAAGACATGACTCCAAGCTCACAAGAGTCAACTCTCTGACCTTGGGCACAACTCACAAACCATGAGCCAGGCCTTGCCAACTTGGCAGATCTGAGCATGCCAGAGGGGATCAGATCACAAAGTGTCCATTTCAATTGCAGCTTCATGTAGGAAAGAAAACCAGCTAACAGGCGTGAATGAATTCACTCACAAGCTGCACAATGAGTCTGTTCTTCATTAAAAAAAACACATGGATTCCTAATCCAAAAAGAGAACGGCAAGAGTTAATACCGATGGAAGAGGTTCCTGGTCCGAAGCCTCATCCTCTTACCCAACTCTCCTTGCCTCGTACTCTTCCCCAACTCCCATGCGATGCCCACAGGCTTAAATTCAGACCTCAAATTCATAGGACTACTGTATAATCAATGAAAATTATATAAAGGAATTTTATATAATCAAATAATATTAAGATGTTATAATAATGAAATCAGCAAGAGAGTTAGGCACAGCAAGACAAAGAGAATAAATAGGATGCTTACCCGTGTCGTGGGCTCGCTCAGGAAAGACCAGTGGAGTGGATCTTCCGAAGAGAGAGAGATCCTTCCCCACTGGAAGATTGTATTATATTGTATTATTTTGCATTCCGATATCATAGTTAGTAAAATAAGTTTACCTCCATAGATTGTTGCCGCTGTTTTTTTCCTTTTCCCCCTTCCTTCCCATTTTGTGGGGCCAGGCCGGGGGTGGGGAGGGCAGGCGCCTACTGCCCCCTGTCACGGGCATAAACTGATCTAGTTAATTCCATGACACTCATCAAACCAGACCGTCTCAGGCGAAGGATGGTATGCTATCGCTCTCCACTTGCTCGGGTTGCCCTTGCTGGACCCATCTGTATACCAGGCATCTTCAGGGATAGGATATTTCCTCTCCTGAACGGGACTCTTCTCTGGTGGAGCGACCAGTGTTTCTTTTGGTGCATCACAATGATAGGTCACTGGGCCTAGGATCTTCTGAAGCTCTTCTTTTAAGGATGATGAAGACAGACTGCTCCTTTGGCTGAGGGAAGTGACCCATCATGCCACTGTTTGTGCTTGGGCCACCCCTGTCTTAGGAAGGTGGGTCAGATCTTTCACCCACCCCTGAATCTGCAGAGTGGTCTTCACTATAACTTCAGCCGTCTGGGTTATTGGCTCTACTGCCTGTAATGCTGAATAGGCAGCCAATAACTGTTTTTCAATCATATTATATCTTTCTTTTGCTCCATGCCAGACCTGAAACCAAAAACCAATGGGGGTCTGAACAGAACTCTGGCGTTGCCACAGGCCCCAACCAAAGCCATCTTGAGTAACGTGGACATCCAACTCAGCTGGGAGGGTAGGATCGAATATACCCAATGCCTGGGCTTGTTGTAAAATTAGGTCTCTCATCCCTGCTGAGAATTTGACCAGATCCGGGCCATCAAAGGTATCTTCATAAATCGCTTCCCTTACACCTAATTCACAGATGTAATTTTGAAGGTTTTCCATGGAGGACCACATCCCTGTATGTAAAGGAATATCAGATTGATTGGGCCATACCATACAGCAGGCCGCCATTAACCATTCTATTATAGAATGGTTTTCATCATTGTATTGATTACCTGCATATAATCTCTGTCTAAGAGCAGGATGGACAGTCACTGTGGCCAATTTGGCTATTTCCGGGCCATTCATCAGAACACTTTCTGCTCCAGAATCCCATAGTCCAAGCTGGCACACTTTCTCTAGCTTTCTGCTTAAATCGTTGGACTAAGTCCATCAGTTCTGTTGCTGTGTACGGTCGGGCTGTTACATGCAAGTGGGTTTGAACGGGGGGGCCACTGATCAGGCGGCACCCCCGCCGATCTGTCCTGTACCTTTTTTGTTTTTTGAGTTATAACAGGACGGACTTCTAGTGCATCCGTCAAAATTGGAGATTCAAGATCAGATTTAGATTGTTTATTTTCCTGATCAACACAGTCCATTGATTCAGGAGCCTGGTCATCGTTTATTGAAATATTACAGACTTGACCTATTGGAAGATGTAGAATTGGGTTTTTTCCTGTTAATATGCCAAGTTCCTGTTCTAACTTTTCAATATGATCTTTTAAAAGTTCATTTTCGTTCACTAAAGTATTATTCCTTATTTCAGCATTATTTAAAGCATTTAACAGTGGCCATGCCACTGTAGAAGCAGCTAATTGTCTTTCTCTTGTGACTAATGTATCATTGCCTAGTCCCTGAAAGTAATCTGCTAGGCGATATGGGGAAACATTTCCCACAACACGTAGAGGACCCCATTTTTCAATGATAGTTGACAATTCATAATAAGGGGATCCCGCAAATCCTGGCATCTGCCCTGGAATTATTTTATCTAGGGGGGTAGTGTCCTCCCCCTTGAACATTTACAGAAATTCCAAAGAAAGGACATAGTGTAAGTTTTAGTATATTCGGCTTGCCTGCCTGGCTCACCAAGTGTATAATCAATGAAAATTATATAAAGGAATTTTATATAATCAAACAATATTAAGATGTTATAATAATGAAATCAGCAAGAGAGTTAGGCACACCAAGACAAAGAGAATACATAGGATGCTTACACATGTCGTGGGCTCGCTCAGGAAAGACCAGTGGAGAGAATCTTCCAAAGAGAGAGAGAGATCCTACCCACTGGTAGTCAGCTCTTAAATGGGTCTAGGAGAGGTGGAGCCATGCTCCACCCCTTCCTGCAGCAAAGGTGAATTCCCTTCACCTGTGCTCCCAGGGCTGACTCATTGCTCGCCTCAGGTGATAAATCAGAGGTTCAGGCCGTGACTCAGCAGTTCCCATACAGACTCCTTTCACAGGACTCAGTCAAAAAGGATGTCACACTTGTTCCACACACTCAAACTGACTGAGCAGTGGTATCACAGTCACTTAAAACACACAGAAGCATCCAAACCCAAGCATGCACATTCCCTCCTGTGTTACTAGTGCCCACAGCTCACCTTCACACCTCTGGGGATTTCTGGCGTTTTACACTGATGCAGCCTCACTATAGCTCCATGGGTGTCACACAAGGCCTGCAGGACCTCTTTCTCCACAAACCCCATCTGCAGGCACTGGTTCATAAGGCTCACCACCCACCCTCCTGAGCAAAAGCAAGCACTAAGAATGAGAGCAAAGTGCACTGGATTTGACCTGGCCTGGTCCCCAAGCCTCAGTCCTGCCAGACATACCCCGGTGCGTAGACTCATCCCCAACATCTGACTGGACATTGTCATTCTGCAAACGCCCCATCCCAGCAGCAAGGGATCAAAGCATTGGGACAGCTGAAACAAAAATGTCATGAAAGTTTCCTATTAGCACTGATCAAGAACACGTCTACCCCTGAGCAACAGGATGGGAGACAAACAGCAGAAGACAACCAACCTGCAGAACCCGCTCCGTTGGGGTTGGTCCAGATGTTTGTATGCTCCCTTCCATGGCCCAGGCCAAGCTCGCTGAGCTGCTCCTCCTTTGTGCAGGGGGAGAGCGGCGCAGATGCTACGTGGTGGCTATGCACAGCATGCCTTTGACTTGATTCTCCTCTCTCCATCTTCCAGTAGCAAGCAGCATTTCAAATCTCTCCTTGCAAAAAATCACCTAGGTAAAAAAGAACTGGCAATCTTGCTTTTAAAGTTTCCTTATTTATACAACTTGATGCTTTAAAGCACAAGCTCACCTAGCAATCACCTACCTTAGACAAGCCCAACCTGCAAGGAAAAGTTATTCTTCTGTGTCTGCAGACTTTGCACACATTTCCAGGTGCAGTAGTCAGCCCAGTTCTCAGCACAGCTTTACCAACCACAGAAACCCAGTTTACGCCCGCCGTGCTTTTCTCTCATCTGAAACGCTGCATTGCTGCAAGAAGCAATGAATAAAATCACAGAATCACAAAACTGGGGTTGCAAGGGAGCTCCAGAGATCACTGAGCCCAAGCCCCCTGCAAAACGGGCTCCCTAGAGTAGGCAGCACAGGAAGGGCGCCCAGGAGGGCCTGGAATATCTCCAGAGAAGGAGAATCCACAGCCTCCCTGGGCAGCCCGTTCCAGCGCTCCGTCATCCTCGCCGTGAAGAAGTTCCTTTGCATTTTGGTGCAGAACTTCCTGTGCTCCAGTTTATGGCCATTTCCCCTTCCTCTGTCACCACAGATCGCTGAAAAGATTGCAGCCGTGTCCTTTTGACTCCCACATCTAAGATATTTATAAGCGTTGTTGGAAATAGCCAAATAGTTTTCCAGGACGGTTCTCTGATCTTTGTATCTATCTTTATTCCCAATTGCAATGGCGGGCCTCCTGCAAGCAGGAGAGCGCAGAGAAAACAGTGTTACATCTTTTATCCCCTACTGCCCGACCCTTATCTCTTTCTCCCCAGCTCCTCACTGGCTGAGTACTGCAGGTTCACACTCTTTCGCAACGCTTCACTAATCGTACCAATACCAAGTAAACGCAAATCCTTACCACCCAACCACAAATATCTTAATTGGTCGACTGCCTTCTAACAACTGCTTTCTTAACAAACATCTGGTCGTAACTTTTGGATGTCTGCTTTACAACATAGACATAACCTCTTAACTGCTTCATTACCCCCCAGCATTTGTGCCCTTTGCACTGGGTCATTGTTCAGGTCATCCGTCTGTTCTTGCTTAGAGATAAGCTTGGAAGGAGGACAGAGGGCAGTATCTTGGAGTCTGCCTACGGCATCCTAACGTTCCCACAGAGTGGGACAGTTCTGCTTTGTGTAAAGGCCCCGACTCCTTGAGAGTTTGTTCAGTGGACTTCACTTCTGCTGGCCTAATGAACAACCTTACAGTACGTTTCCCAGGTCAGAATACTATACCCACATTGTTTAGAACATTTAAAGTCTGTTGCAGCTTTGGGAGAAAGAATTGGTCACGTAATTCGGTAACTTTGTCTCTAAAATATGTTACCTATAATGCATATGGTAATCTTCCTGTCCACGTCAGCTATTTCTAAGGATATGTGACAGCTTCATTCTTTAGATCAATTGCCCTTTGTCAATGTTCAGTGCAGAAACAACACTTTCACTTTCCACAGTATACGGTATTCTTACTTTGCACATCAGCTATTTCTAAGGACGTGCTACAGCTCACTTCTTTAGATCAACTGCCCCTTTCAATATCCAATGCAGAAACACCACTTTCACTTTCCACAGCATTTACCAGAACCACAGAACGGCAGGGGGGCTGAAAAGGACCACAACGATCATCCAGCTCCCCAGAACCCCCACACCCCCTCGCAGCCGCCTACAGCCTCAGATCTCGCTAGATCCCCCCCCGTCGCCTCCCTGCAGCTTCCTGGAGCCCCGCACGGCCCCCCTCCCCGTCCCGGGACCGTTCTCCCGCACACCTCCGGCACAGCTGTCCTCAGCACTCGCTCCCGTCGCGCCGCGGCTTCCCTCTCGGTGCTGCCCGGACAGCTCCGGCTGCCGCCGCGCTGTCCTGCGGGGCGGCCCAGGCGGCAGGAGCGGCGCTCTGCGAGGAGAGCCGCGCCTCCGACAGCCGGCTCCCAACGCTCGCTCCCGCGCACGGCGGCTCGGCCAACGGCAGCCGGCGGAGCTACCGCGGACCAAGGAGACCCCGGGGGCGGGGCGCCGCCGCCGCTGCCCAATCAGAGGCAGGGGGCGGGGCAAGGGAGATGCTGCTCAAGGTGAGCTCCTCCTGCCGCAGCGTGATGACGACAGGTCTGCACGGCCAGCTCCTAGGTCGGGAGCCAGGAATGGACACGGCAGGAGGAGAGAGGCGTTAGGGAGCAGCCGAGGCTTCGAAATGCAGCAAAAAGCCCTGAAAAGCATCACAAAGCCACAGCCAGGAAGCTCGGGATTATCACGAGCAGCATCCAGGATGCTAAACATCATTTGCTACCATACCAGATGGTAGCTGAGCTCTCGCTGCAGACGTCCCAAAGCCAGACAGAACGGGAACAAACCCAGAGCTCTGCTGTGCGCACCCCACAGCCATCGCGTTGCAAGCTGGCGTGCCTTGCTCTTCGTTGCATTCGTCCCAGTCTCTGTGAATGAAGACTCGGAAGGCAGTCAAGGCGTTGATTGAGCACGAGCGTGCTGTTATTACTATGTAAAAGACAGGAGGGCGTGAGAGGTCCAGGGTAAAGATGGGACTCATCCTCTCTTGTCACGGAGAGAGTGGCTCAGAGCTCTCAGTGCTGCTGCCCGGTGCCTGGGGCTGGAGGCCTGATTCTAAGTCCCCCTCCAAGAGGCTCGGCTTCTCCTCAGCGACGCTGACCTGCTCCTGCGTGGAGGTGCTGCTGTCGGGGCACTCGGACTGTGCTTGGGCTGGGCTGCACTGCAAAGGCACTGGGTCACAGTCCAGGCTGGTGACTGTGGTGTCCAGCAGGCTCAGGTCAGCATCTTCAGCACAGCCGGGAGAAATGAGGGCGTGAACTTGGATGAGCTCCTTCTCTCCATCGCTGTTGTTATGTGGAAGGCTGTCATCTGAACCACAGTGACTCGTGCTTCCTAAGAGCCCTCCATCGATGGAAGCACACAGCGCACCATCGCTACTTGCCCCGGCTCTTCTGGGTAGACAAGGGCTCGATTCACCTAGGAAGGATACACAGGGGTTAGTGTCAAACTTTCACAAGCTGAATTATGAAAGTGGCTCTTGATCAGGGGTGATCTGAAGATGCTAGGTATAGGTTGGAACGCTAGGAGGAGATACAAGTCCACTTGTATGGCATGAATTCTATGTCGCTGAAAAGCAAGGCTTTGAAAGCTGGATTCGCACCCTTACCTGCCAGCACCACGACTTCCGTCTCAGAGGGCTCCCTGGGACTGCGCTGCAGTCGGCGTTTGGCCACAGAGGATGGTTTCCGCAGGCTGAAGCAGGAACGCCAACTGCCAGCTGGTGATTCCTTCGTCTTGCTGGGTGGACGTTGTCTGGAGAGAGAAAACAGTGACTGGTGTGAGTTGTGCGTGGTGCGGGGTGAGGGAAGAGCTGCACTGAGCTCTTGCCAACAGTTGCTTGTTCCTGGCACCGCCTGGTTTCTGCTGAAGCACAGCTTAGAAACTCGCTCTCTTTCAAGCAGTTGAGGATGGTTCCACTCCTATAGCTCAGCCCTGAAGTCTTGCTGGCTAAATTCCCCTAAACTGTGTCAAGCAAGATGCAGAGCACGTGAGCAAAGGCTCCGCGGCTGTACAGGACAGCATCTAAGGGATGGCTCTTCTGGAGCCGGCAGGCGTAACTGCTTTCTGAGGAACCGTGCAGCCATAAAGGAAATTCAAAAGCACCTCTGACTCTGACATCAACACCTCGTCGGCCCCATCTCACCGCCAAGTTTAGTTTCTAGTGCCAGCAGGTCTGACCAGCAGCTCTGCTTAGAGGAGAACCGGAACTGGTTTCAGGCATGTGGCCCCGACAGCTGGAAAACCCCAACGTTTCAAGGTAGAGCCAGCTCAGGCCAGGGTAGACGTCAGCATGGCTTTATACATCTCGTGACTGCGTGCCCAGCAAGGAAGGAATGGCAGCCTCGTGTGGCTAAACCGAATATGTTAGTTGAATCTCAGAGTCCAAAGGGAGCAGAGATTCACTGCAACAATTCACTTCAGGCACCGTTACTTTAATTTAGCTTCCACATGTTTTGGCGCAAGAAATAATGGGGGAAAAAAAAAAAACAACAACGCAACCCACCCAAACAATGATGACGGTTGCTGGAAAACAAAGTCCTCTTTACCTTTCAGATGGAAAGTTGATGATTGTGTGGAATTTCCCCTGTACAGCTGTGGGGCCTTCTGCCACTTCTATGTCCCTGCTCTGTGTCACAACGAAGAGCTGCTGTGGCCTCGCCTCTGAGCCTGTGCCTCCTCCAGGGTGAGCAGCTTTGTGGCAGGAGAAGACACCCACGCAGACTTGGGCCCTGAGAGAGAACCGTGCCCTGTAAGGGAAAGCCACAGGTAAGAGCGAGGATCACAAAGCAGCACCACAGCCATCACAGTTCTGGGGGAGATGCTATAGTTTTCTCAGACCTGCTTATCTGAGCCACTAGAAGAAGAGGAGGTCAGAATAAGCATGTGGTCAGAGGTATGTTTAAGGCAGAGGACAGAGTCATAATTAATAAGAGCAGCTCACTGTATCAAAATGGGCAAAGAAAAACCCTAGAAAGCGGGGGCAGGGAACTCAGAAAGCTTCACTGCCACACTTTCATCAAGCTTCACCTGCATGCAAAACATCGTAACGACAGTGACGTTTTTTTTCTCATTGTAAAGTTTGGACTTGGACATTCTCAGCATCCAGCAACAGGATGCCAGATTCTAATCTAAGCCCAGAAGTCTGCTGTCCCCTCGATAGAAAAAGTGTATTTCAAAGATCTTGGAGAAGGCCTGGATTTGATCAAGGTGTCTGATCAAGATAAAGCTCATGGAGGAAGACACTCACCTGCTCCATCTGCCATGTCTGATCCGGATTTGGAGCAGAAGAGGACATCTGCGTGGTTGATGATGAATTCCACCACAGCCGACTGCGTCTGCAGTTCCATGCAGGCGGCTCTTCCGCTGGCGCAGGCAGAAATTGTCATCTAGAAATTATGCCCGTGCGGTTGGAGAACAGCCCAGGCTCTTGCTCTGCCGTCAGCCACTTACTACAGTGTACAGGAGAAGAGCACATTCGATGGAGAAAAAGGTAGATTGCATTTTTTGCCGGAGAACAGATCCAAGCAGTGTGTTGAAATGGAGAAAGAAGTTGACCTTAAGAGGTTTGGAGCCCACACAATCGCTAAGTTCTTAGCGTGCATGTTTGTCACGGAACAGTTCCCGGCTAGACGAGCCAAGTGTCTTATCAGGTATTCCAGTGTCCTGGAAAATCAGAGAGGCAAATATTCAGCACCAATGAGCACGCGGTGCTGCGGTTCACAGAGCAAAGCCTCAATGCATGTTATTGCTACTGTCACTGAAGATGAAGTAGATCCAACTTGACTAAGTGCCACACTGTGGCACCAAGCCCCAGCACAGCACAGCTGCAGCCACCAGCTGCACCAACTGTGCCCCCGTGCCCAGGAACCGACCCAATAAATTAACCCCGTGTAGCCTTAAACTGCTTCAACATACGCAGGCATCATGTTGCCAGCATGAGACAAGCCTGGAATCACACCACTGCCCTCTGAAGTGCAGCATGGCTGAGCTCAACAGAGTGAGGGCAGCACTGACCTGTAGTGAGGAGCGGGCAGCTGCTGGATGACGTCCTGCATTCTGACCAGCTGCTCCTCATCTGTAGCGGCACCAACAGCCTCCTGGAATAGTGCAGAAAGGGACTGAGACACAAATCAGGCTAGATACCTGCCACAGGGTCGGGAACTATGGGGACAGCGTGCTGTTGGTCTGCGCCGAGACAGATTTTACGCCTTCCAGGAGGCATCTGGGGAACATAGCGGCACGCAGCTGGTGCCATCAAGGCCAAGGAGTCCAAGCAGCGGGCCGGTTTACAGCCTGATTGCGCAGCTCAGCTCCTCAAGCTTCAAGTGCACTTTGCTATCAATCCCACTCCCATTCTATAAATACTTGGGGAATAGAAAAACAAAACAAAAGAAAAAACAAAAAACATGAATTCTCTCAAGCTTTGTGAATATGGAAATAACCGCCTCCTGGGACCACCGAAAATGGCATCCATATGATGCATGATGTGGCAAAGACATACGAGTAAACCCCACGGGGCTAACAGAAAAAGGGCCTCAGAGCTGGGGCACTGCTGCAGCCATCTCCCAAGAGGCCCAGGGAAGAGGTAAAGGAAAGACGTTGCCTTGTGCTTACCGAGAACTTGTCATACAGCTGGTCGGTCAGCAGAGGGTTCGGGAGCTCCCTGAAGTACATTTTGCAGACGGAGCTCACGCTGTGAGTGTCGCGGATGGTTAGCTCAGGAATCTGCTCAGACTCAAATTCTTGGCTGGAGAGAAGGACACAAAAACGGGCGGGGGGGTTGAGAAAGAGGAAAACAAGTCAAAAGCCACACCAAATATAATCAAGCATTGGAAGGGCTTCCCGATTAACAGGAGAAAATGAACACTCAGTCACCAGCACCACACGAGCCATGCTGGATGAGATGTTTCCAAAAGGAGACCTTTTCGTTTTGCTAAGGCATTTCCCGTGACTCTGACAACTGGCTGCCTAGTCTACAATCCTAAGCCAGGAGCCCGGAGCAGCAAGGAGGAGTGTGGGCTGCTCCAAAGGGCTCTGCAAACAGGAGGAAACGGGAATGAGAGCTGGCAGCGGTGACACCGCAGTCCCCCACAGCCTTCCAGTGCTCCGAAGGACAGAAGGAGAACTTCCTGCTCCAGCAAGTCTGCTGAACGCCCCGTGTTCCTATCAAACAGTGACAAGCCTGGCGCACCACTGCTGAGCGCACGCTGCCTGCACAGAGCTGCCCCACGGCGCAGGCCTCTGAGCACCCACAACAGGGCACGCGCCCCTACTGACCGCTGTGTCAGTCGCAGCACTCTTACCGCAGTCTCTGGATGTTGGACGCGACGCCGGACAGCCGGTATATCCCTTGCACTACGCCGTGCTGCTCAATGAACTCGGCGCAGCTCTGGAGGACCTGGGGGACTAAAGAACACGTGCCAGCGGTTACTTGAGCTCCTCATTCAAGTACTGGTTCAGGCTGTGCTCCTGTCAAATCTCATCCACTAAGCCCAGCCAGGCTACTGCTTAGTTCTTCCTTACAGAAGAAAGCTGTCCAAGACGAGGAAACTGGACAGACGTGTTCCTTGCATTCAAGAAGTGTAAGGACCTAGGAATCAGCCTGGAGAAAGTAATTCTGGGGAAGCCGGAGACACTGCAAGTCCCACCACAGCTCCCATGGGAATGAAAGGAGGTGGGAAATCTCACGTCCAGGAGAGCAGGGAAACTGATGCAGGACACTCTCCTTGGCCAAAAGGCTTCCCTTCTTTTCAGGCTAGCGTGGGATTGGCTTACAGGCTTTGGTTTAAGCAAATACAAACGTGCTTGTCTCTTAAGAGCATTAGCCTCAGTTTATCTTTCAGCCATCAACTTCCATTACACGTTTCTCCACCGGTACCAACCTGCCCCTTTGCTAGATATGACCTCCCTTTCATCTTTAGATGCCCAAAAGAGGAAGATCTCAGGAACGGGCTGTCCCTTACCATCGCGACCAGAGTGGACAAGATGCTCTCCCAGGTCACAGCCAAACACCCTTTCCTTCTCCACCTCCCGCTCTTTCGGTTTCTTTGGGCGGGCCTTCACCAAGGAACGAAGGAAGGTGACGAGCTTGCCGCGTTTCTTTGGCACTGCACAACAGGAAGAAACCAGTTCATTTCAGGTTTGGCTCAGTTGGACAAGGCCGAGCATAACACATTCTACAGAGCACGTCAAAACGGGAAGAACATTAACAAGTACATAGAAAAACGGATTTTCTCCCATCCCTGCAGGAGGAGCCAAAGGCCAGGTTGGATGGGGCCCTGGGCAGTGGGGTCTAGTCTCACATTAGATGTGGAGGTTGGTTGGCAGCCCAGCCTGAGGCAGGGGGGTTGGAACTTGATGATCCTTGAGCTCCCTTCCATCCCAAGCCATACTAGGAGGATTCTATGATTTCCCCAAGTCCACTCATAAACACGGGAGGATCGGGCCAAATCTCTGCGCGTTCCAATGGAGTTTAATGCACTCCTCTTGCTTGGCTTGCTCAACTTGAGGATTAAGGATCCTCTTGAAAAGTCACGTTCTGATCAAGCATATCACTAGCACAACCAGGCCTCTAGCTGTCCACCAGGGACGCTGGCTGTTCTCAACCTCGTACTGACTCGCAGAAGAACTGCCTTTGCCCTCCTTCATTCTCATTGCCTACAAAACACCAGCCATATGCCCCATGATATGCCTGAAGGATCATCAGCACAGACTATAACATGGGATGGATAAAGGAGGTATTAAACACAGAACACACCCAAAAAGAGACGCCATTTTGCTTCCCTGCACCATCAAATGTAACATCTGTACCTGGCTTTGGCACTGAACTGAGGAGAGACTCCGGAATTTTTCCATTGATGAGCTCCACGCACTCACTTGGGAAAAATCCAACCTGTAACAAGAAAAAAAAGAGAGGTGCACTACTGAAGGCAGCATTTCTCAGGCCTGAACTGTTCAACCAAAAGCCACCTAACATTTTCCTCGGAACGTGCTTGCCTGACGCTCCGTAAGACTATCCAACAAAAAGTGGCCTGCATAAAAGTAATAATTATTCAACATTTGCAGCCAAAAGACCTACAAAACAAATAATTGCTTCTGTAGAAGATGTAGAAGAAGAAAGTTCTTGCTGACTGAGATGCAGCTGCAATAATCCCCAGCTCCGAGCTACCCAGCGTTCTGCAGCCAGCAGCAGCAACAAGCACGCGGAGGGTCTGTTACCCTACCTCAGCTGACAGGCAGTAACTTCCTAAAAGACACTAACTTCACGTTCTGCATGGGTGCAAGCAAAATACTCTGAGACACTGAAACACTGTCTTAGCTGCTGCATTTCCAAAGGTGGGGTTCAGTGGCCGTGACCTGATGCATATTGTGAAGGCTCTTGCTTCTAAGTGAATTGAGGAGACAGTTTCCTACAAAGACCATCTCTGACACCGACACAGGGAAAATGTTTACATCCATGAGCCATCCTGTGCAGGCAGGAGATTCCCGACCTGACCGAAGTTGCTCTCTCAAGTCTGAAGCTTGTGCCTACCTGAAAGCCATGCTTGCCTCTCCACCAGGGGGTCAGCTCCTTTGGTGGCATATCAGTAACGCACACGATGTCTCCCACCTGCAAAAGACTGCAACCTCACCAAACATTCTGAAGGTATCTGAGAATATTCCTGATGCGTTCACACCTTATACTCTCCTGTACATGACAACTAGGAACGCCCTTAACTGCTTACCTCAAAGGAGAGTTCATCCGGTGCCTGGGCAACGTATCTCTTAAGAACATGGGCAGCAGCAACAGCTGGAATATTTACAGGAGACTCCTCGTGGATCAGCAGGGGCTTCCCATTGTTCTCAGTCTGAAACAGAGAGCACAGGCCATGGTGAGGAGCTGAGGACAAACGAGGACAATTTCAGAGCAAGGAGCACATCTGCAGAGAAAGATCCTTATCATGAGTGCTTAACAAGAAACTGCAAGTCTAATAACAGCTGTTTCTCTTCCTGGTGTGCAGCAGTATGGCCAGGCAATGTAAAGATGCGTCTCTCTCTACCCAGACTAAGAGGACAAACACCCCAACCGAGAGGACTCCTGGAGTTTTATAAACTTGCCACGCTTGCAGTACTGTCTTGCCAAAGAGGAGCGTAAGAGTCTGCTTGCTTCCTGTAACCTATTGCTTGCAGACCTCAGCCATGGACTGGACACAGGAGCTGGTCCACTGACCCAATCCTTGGCTCACTACAAGTGCCTGCTTCCCTTAACTTACTGAATATGAGAACTTGGTCTTTGGGTGACAAAATCCAAGCAGGATGGGGAAAAAGCTTCTGCATGTTTATAACGCTCGATCTGATTCTGTCGGTACTATAACGTCCACGGCCATCTAGATGCTCGTAGCAAGGACATGAAGCTTTTCAGGCAGCTTTTCAGTGACACCGATAGAGCTGGAAGGATTCTCCCTCTCTTGAAAAGCAGGAGAGCTCATCTGCAGCTCACTCTGCCGGCTCAAGTCAGCAGAACAAAGACCAATCAGAGCTTCATACTCTACCTCCATTTGTGCCAGGTCAGGCCCACAGCTGATCTCGCTGCACGCGATGCCCATCACAGCAGGCACGACAAGCTGGAACTGAAAAGAAACACACTTCTATTTTCTCTGTTCACACACCACGGTATGGAGAGACTTCTTCAGAACTACCCTCAGTTACCCACTGGCATAGGCAGGTGTTCTAGAAACAACCACTTTGTTCAGTCACTTCAAACGAGACAGCCTATTACGCAGCAGTTTACCAAGTCGCTATCCCTCTGCTAGCAGATGGGGACTCCGGCACAAAGCAGCAGATGCGCTTGCTCAGAGCACTCCGACAGCACAGTAGCAGGGCAGTGAGAGGAGTCACTGCTGGGGGTGGATCTGCTCCCTAGCGCCCGGCTCCCACCAGTTCACCTCCAGCACCGGCCGCAGCCTTCCACACGGATTTCCTCTGCTTGCATCTCTGCTGTGCTCCCCACAGCTGTTGTGCTCCCCACAGCTGTCGTGCGCACACGCAGCCGAAGCACGCATGCTCATGGTCACGCTGTGCAGCCCTGCACAAACCGGGACTAGGACTCCTTGCCTAAGGGATTGGTTTCCTAAAGACTAGCTGGTCACAGCATCACAGACAGCATCCTTCTGAGGGCTGAGCTGGAGGGAAAGTGGAATAACTCTACACGTGACCAGTGTCCTGTCAAGGCGACGCAGGCTGCAAAACCACATGGGGGGGGACAACGTGTGGCACATACCAGGCAAGAGATCAGAACAAGTTCCTTGAAGCCGCAGCCGTTTCTTGTCACTTTGCTCTGTTCTTCCGCGAGCAAAAGCTGCATCAAAGGAGAAGGCAGAGGGCGGGGAGAGGAGAGAGAAAGAGCTGATCAGTGAGCTTGCACAATTTAACAAAGAAGACAAGGAAAAAGCCCTGAGACAAATGCCACCTCTATGCTTTGGAATGTAGCTACTGAGTGAAAATTATGTCTGATGGTCAAGAGTAAGCAGCATGACACTACCAGCTCCGCCAGCCAGCAGCTTTCAACACCTCACTGTCCACCTGTCTATCTCACACTGTCTCAGCTTACCTACAAGATGCTGCACAAGACGGTGTGAAAACGAAGGTACTCAGTCGATGCACAAGTGCAACAAGCTAGCTACTCAGTCAGAGCTCAAGCGCTCCAATGAAGGGACGCAGCAGGCACTGCTCCTCCCCTCATTCTAGCTGCTTATGACATCACTAAGGGCCACCAGGCTGCTCCACCATGACAGACAAGGTGGGGAAGCAAGACCACGTCACAAGACCAGAAGATTCCAACACTCCAACATTCTAGAATCAGAGGGCGGTTGGAATTCTACCTCAGCCAAATCCTGGAGAAGCTGGCACGGGGTCATCATGACCAAAGCGCAGGACCCGGCGCTTGCTCTTGTTGAGCCTCGTACAACCGGCCTCAGGCCATCCTTCTGCAGGGCCTTCCTACCCTCGGGCAGATGGACACTTCCTCCCAGCAGCATACCTTGCAGTGCAGGGCCTACATAAAATCCACACTAGAGTCCTTTGTTTCATTCAAGAGCACGTTACAGCACGTATCTATTTCACTGTAAGGAAATCAAGGAAGAGACGGGAGAAACACAGAACTGCTACGAGACTGCTATATACATTTCTTTCCCAAGTGGATTTTTGCCTTTTTGCTTCCAGGATGACCTCATTTTGTTCTCCCCTTCTTGTGGGGAAGCTGCCTCCAGTTCCTGAGGTTCAGGAGACAGCATGAAACACGACACTAAGACAAACGCTTGTCGTGGGCGAGGGGTGGCTGTGCTTTGCCAGGCATACGGCGGGGCAGTAAGTGCCACACGGCAGCCCCAAGCCAAGCCCTGCATTCAGTCACTGTGGCCACAGCTGGTGCATCACTGCCAGAACGTATCCCAGGATACAGGTGGACGCAGGCACTCCTGCTCCTTCTGCAAAGCCATCCTCTGCAGAGCCCATTAGGTGCTGCTCAGTGCTATGCCAACCAGGCTCCCGTTTACTGCAGCCCTGGGATAAACACGCGTGTACTCTTCTGTGCAGCAGTGAGCTCCAGGGATGAAGCACAGAGGGTAAGCCAACAGAATCTACTGCTGACTCCATCAGCTCCTTCTTCTACCAACCATGGGCAAACACTGTGAGACAGAACATAAGGGGAAAAGCACTTCTGCTCACACGCCTGCAATGGAATTCAAAACAGCTATTGCAAGAAGAGCTCGTAGGGTAAACCTAGCCTCAGAGACACAAACACACCAGGTTCCAGGAAATAGCATGGCACATTGTTGATGAAACGCTGCTTCGTTGCTTGGAGAGCACGCAGCATGCCGCTTTGACAGGCACAGCAGTGCTGCGACGTCCAAGCTGGGCACCAAAACCTCTCCAGCATCCCTGGCCAATGCTGTCAGGGAAATGCAACACCTGCATCCCTATCTGGCTTACGGCACACACACTGGGGGGCTGCCTTAGTCTCAGGTGGGAGGGATTTTTCTTCAGAGTATCTGGTATGATGCTATGTTTGGGTTCTAGGAGAAAAATCACACTGAGAACACCCTGATCTTTATAGTTTCTGACAAGCAAACTTGCACAGAGCCAAGGCCATTCTCAGCAAAGCTCTCAACAAGGAGCTGGGAGGGAACTGAATTAAGACAGCTAACGTAAACTGGCCAAAGGGATATTCCATACTATATGCCATCAAGTGGAAGGAGTTTTGAAGGGGATGAGAGTACATCTCACTCTCTTTTATTGCTTGGCGGCTAACTGGACAGTGGTTGGCGGGTGGTGAGCCATTGCTTGTACATCACTTGCAATACATTCATATATATATTCAGAACTACTTTTATCTCAAAAACATGAGTTTTACTTCTCTTTTTCCACCCAACACTCTCCCCCATCCCACGGGGAACAGGGGAGTGGGCAAAGGACTGTGTGGTGCTGAGCCACCCACCGGCTTCAACCACAACAGGGCCGCGGGGCAATGGGAGCAAGCACAGAAATAAAACACAGAAACTCGCTGTTCCTTGGGCTCGTGGCTGCCACAAAGCTCGTGTTTTAGTGATGCAGAGTACTGTATCTCCAGCTATTGTGTGTCTTGTTAACCACAAGCTCAGCTATGAGCTGTCACCACAAGCAAAATATAAACGTAAACAAAGGCTTATATCCACACGTACCAATCTGGGTGTGAGCAATAAAAGCCCATTGGGCCATGGACAAGGCAGGCAGCACATAGGCAGGAAACAGGAAGGAGTTGAACTCCAGCTCTCCTACACAAAAGAAAGGGAGAGCACCACGGGAGGAGTTACGACACAGCTTCAGAGCTTACAGAGCCCTGAGATTGCCAAAGAACGGTGCCAGGGTACCTCTCACCATTCCCATGCAGGGGTCTTCCCAGACACTTCAGCTGCTGACTTCCACTTCCTCTGTCATGTGTAGAAAGTCCAGGTGACAAATGCTCATTTCGTCTGGGTAACGCTTCCATGGTCATGACTGAAAAAAAAAAAAAAAAAAAGCAGCATCTCAGTGCCAAAAAGAAACACGTAAACAGATGTTCAGAGGATTCTTTGTGCAGATAAAAGTGCAGGGTGCATATGTATTCTCTTCAGTAATAAATATTAGTTTAGAATCCAAAGGTAACTTTTCAAGAAGCAGTATGAAAGAAAGGTCAGTCAAAAGGAAATACGTGATTTTCATCTATTTTCATCTAAAAAATCCTTGCTAAACCTCTTCCCATCAAAAAGAAAGCATGCTGGGCATTCTTAGCAGCAGCTCAGAGGACATCTTGCACCACAAAATGCAGCACATGCTTTTTGCTCACAGGCCCCTCATGTCTCTAATTTGTGTCAGATTCACTCAAAATGACCACGTGGACCAGAACAGCCATTTGGTTCTGCTGAGGTAGGAACCCACTGCTGGGATGTCCCACCGTCCCGTTTCCCCGCTACTTCCAGCCCTGGGGGGAAAAGGAAGAGCAACTGACTTCACCTACCCAGACTTCTGCATGGTCTCACATCACACAGAGAAGCATGGTGGAGAGCTCTGGTGGCTGAAGAAATCAAGGTTGCCTCTAAGATCCTGCTTTAAATCCACATGACTTACTGCCCATAAGATGTGAAAGACAAGGTTAAGGTCCATCCAATCCCTGTGGATGTGGCTGCCTGCAAAGACAACAGTTGCCTGCTCTTCAGCAGGGTGATGCTCACCCAGCAAAGCACTCACCAGCACATGTCTTTCATAGAAACATAGAATTAGCAAGCTTGGAAAAGATCTCCAAGATCATCCGGTCCAACCATCCACCTTCCACCAACATTTCCCACTAAGCCACGTCCCTCACGACAACATCTAATGTTTCTTGAACACCTGCAGGGATGGTAACTCTATCACCTGTCTGGGCAGCCCGTTCCAGCGTCTGACCAGTCCTGTGGAGAAGTTTTTCTTAACATCCAACCTCAATCTCCCCTCATGCAACTTCAGGCCACTCCCTCCAGTCCTATTATCACTTACACAGGAGAGGAGGACAACGCCCACCTCAACACAACCTCTCTTCAGCTAGTTGTAGAGAGTGAGGAGGTCTTCCCTGCGCCTCCTCTTCTCCAGACTAAATAATCACAGTTCCCTCAGCCGCTCCCCATAAGACTTGTGCTCTAGATGCCCTGCAGCTTCACTGCTCTTCTCTGGACACATTTAAGGCTTTCACTGTCCTTCCTGTAGTGAGGCACCCAGAACTGAACAAAGTACTCAAGGTGAGGACTCACCAGTGCTGAGCACAGGAGGATGATCGCTTCCCTGCTCCTGCTGGCTCCAGTTCTTTGCATTGCACTTCCAATCTAAACCGTTCCTTCTGCGGTAGCGCTTGCATCCTCACTTAGGGCTGGAGCTCAAGAGGTCAACACAACAGAAAGAACACAACGTGCAACTGGAAGACATGACTCCAAGCTCACAAGAGTCAACTCTCTGACCTTGGGCACAACTCACAAACCATGAGCCAGGCCTTGCCAACTTGGCAGATCTGAGCATGCCAGAGGGGATCAGATCACAAAGTGTCCATTTCAATTGCAGCTTCATGTAGGAAAAAAAACCAGCTAACAGGCGTGAATGAATTCACTCACAAGCTGCACAATGAGTCTGTTCTTCATTAAAAAAACCACATGGATTCCTAATCCAAAAAGAGAACGGCAAGAGTTAATACCGATGGAAGAGGTTCCTGGTCCGAAGCCTCATCCTCTTCCCCAACTTTCCTTGCCTCGTACTCTTCCCCAACTCCTGGGCGATGCCCACAGGCTTAAATTCAGACCTCAAATTCATAGGACTACTGTATAATCAATGAAAATTATATAAAGGAATTTTATATAATCAAATAATATTAAGATGTTATAATAATGAAATCAGCAAGAGAGTTAGGCACAGCAAGACAAAGAGAATAAATAGGATGCTTACCCGTGTCGTGGGCTTGCTCAGGAAAGACCAGTGGAGTGGATCTTCCGAAGAGAGAGAGATCCTTCCCCACTGGTAGATTGTATTATATTGTATTATTTTGCATTCCGATATCATAGTTAGTAAAATAAGTTTACCTCCATAGATTGTTGCCGCTGTTTTTTTCCTTTTCCCCCTTCCTTCCCATTTTGTGGGGCCAGGCCGGGGGTGGGGAGGGCAGGCGCCTACTGCCCCCTGTCACGGGCATAAACTGATCTAGTTAATTCCATGACACTCATCAAACCAGATTGTCTCAGGCGAAGGATGGTATGCTATCGCTCTCCACTTGCTCGGGTTGCCCTTGCTGGACCCATCTGTATACCAGGCATCTTCAGGGATAGGATATTTCCTCTCCTGAACGGGACTCTTCTCTGGTGGAGCGACCAGTGTTTCTTTTGGTGCATCACAATGATAGGTCACTGGGCCTAGGATCTTCTGAAGCTCTTCTTTTAAGGATGATGAAGACAGACTGCTCCTTTGGCTGAGGGAAGTGACCCATCATGCCACTGTTTGTGCTTGGGCCACCCCTGTCTTAGGAAGGTGGGTCAGATCTTTCACCCACCCCTGAATCTGCAGAGTGGTCTTCACTATAACTTCAGCCGTCTGGGTTATTGGCTCTACTGCCTGTAATGCTGAATAGGCAGCCAATAGCTGTTTTTCAATCATATTATATCTTTCTTTTGCTCCATGCCAGACCTGAAACCAAAAACCAATGGGGGTCCGAACAGAACTCTGGCGTTGCCACAGGCCCCAACCAAAGCCATCTTGAGTAACGTGGACATCCAACTCAGCTGGGAGGGTAGCATCGAATATACCCAATGCCTGGGCTTGTTGTAAAATTAGGTCTCTCATCCCTGCTGAGAATTTGACCAGATCCGGGCCATCAAAGGCATCTTCATAAATCGCTTCCCTTACACCTAATTCACAGATGTAATTTTGAAGGTTTTCCATGGAGGACCACATCCCTGTATGTAAAGGAATATCAGATTGATTGGGCCATACCATACAGCAGGCCGCCATTAACCATTCTATTATAGAATGGTTTTCATCATTGTATTGATTACCTGCATATAATCTCTGTCTAAGAGCAGGATGGACGGTCATTGTGGCCAATTTGGCTATTTCCGGGCCATTCATCAGAACACTTTCTGCCCCAGAATCCCATAGTCCAAGCTGGCACACTTTCTCTAGCTTTCTGCTTAAATCGTTGGACTAAGTCCATCAGTTCTGTTGCTGTGTACGGTCGGGCTGTTACATGCAAGTGGGTTTGAACGGGGGGGCCACTGATCAGGCGGCACCCCCGCCGATCTGTCCTGTACCTTTTTTGTTTTTTGAGTTATAACAGGACGGACTTCTAGTGCATCCGTCAAAATTGGAGATTCAAGATCAGATTTAGATTGTTTATTTTCCTGATCAACACAGTCCGTTGATTCAGGAGCCTGGTCATTGTTTATTGAAATATTACAGACTTGACCTATTGGAAGATGTAGAATTGGGTTTTTTCCTGTTAATATGCCAAGTTCCTGTTCTAACTTTTCAATATGATCTTTTAAAAGTTCATTTTCGTTCACTAAAGTATTATTCCTTATTTCAGCATTATTTAAAGCATTTAACAGTGGCCATGCCACTGTAGAAGCAGCTAATTGTCTTTCTCCTGTGACTAATGTATCATTGCCTAGTCCCTGAAAGTAATCTGCTAGGCGATATGGGGAAACATTTCCCACAACACGTAGAGGACCCCATTTTTCAATGATAGTTGACAATTCATAATAAGGGGATCCCGCAAATCCTGGCATCTGCCCTGGAATTATTTTATCTAGGGGGGTAGTGTCCTCCCCCTTGAACATTTACAGAAATTCCAAAGAAAGGACATAGTGTAAGTTTTAGTATATTCGGCTTGCCTGCCTGGCTCACCAAGTGTATAATCAATGAAAATTATATAAAGGAATTTTATATAATCAAACAATATTAAGATGTTATAATAATGAAATAAGCAAGAGAGTTAGGCACACCAAGACAAAGAGAATACATAGGATGCTTACACATGTCATGGGCTCGCTCAGGAAAGACCAGTGGAGAGAATCTTCCAAAGAGAGAGAGATCCTACCCACTGGTAGTCAGCTCTTAAATGGGTCTAGGAGAGGTGGAGCCATGCTCCACCCCTTCCTGCAGCACAGGTGAATTCCTTTCACCTGTGCTCCCAGGGCTGACTCATTGCTCGCCTCAGGTGATAAATCAGAGGTTCAGGCCGTGACTCAGCAGTTCCCATACAGACTCCTTTCACAGGACTCAGTCAAAAAGGATGTCACACTTGTTCCACACACTCAAACTGACTGAGCAGTGGTATCACAGTCACTTAAAACACACAGAAGCATCCAAACCCAAGCATGCACATTCCCTCCTGTGTTACTAGTGCCCACAGCTCACCTTCACACCTCTGGGGATTTCTGGCGTTTTACACTGATGCAGCCTCACTATAGCTCCATGGGTGTCACACAAGGCCTGCAGGACCTCTTTCTCCACAAACCCCATCTGCAGGCACTGGTTCATAAGGCTCACCACCCACCCTCCTGAGCAAAGGAAGCACTAAGAATGAGAGCAAAGTGCACTGGATTTGACCTGGCCTGGTCCCCAAGCCTCAGTCCTGCCAGACATACCCCGGTGCGTAGACTCATCCCCAACATCTGACTGGACATTGTCATTCTGCAAACGCCCCATCCCAGCAGCAAGGGATCAAAGCATTGGGACAGCTGAAACAAAAATGTCATGAAAGTTTCCTATTAGCACTGATCAAGAACACGTCTACCCCTGAGCAACAGGATGGGAGACAAACAGCAGAAGACAACCAACCTGCAGAACCCGCTCCGTTGGGGTTGGTCCAGATGTTTGTATGCTCCCTTCCATGGCCCAGGCCAAGCTCGCTGAGCTGCTCCTCCTTTGTGCAGGGGGAGAGCGGCGCAGATGCTACGTGGTGGCTATGCACAGCATGCCTTTGACTTGATTCTCCTCTCTCCATCTTCCAGTAGCAAGCAGCATTTCAAATCTCCTTGCAAAAAATCACCTAGGTAAAAAAGAACTGGCAATCTTGCTTTTAAAGTTTCCTTATTTATACAACTTGATGCTTTAAAGCACAAGCTCACCTAGCAATCACCTACCTTAGACAAGCCCAACCTGCAAGGAAAAGTTATTCTTCTGTGTCTGCAGACTTTGCACACATTTCCAGGTGCAGTAGTCAGCCCAGTTCTCAGCACAGCTTTACCAACCACAGAAACCCAGTTTACGCCCGCCGTGCTTTTCTCTCATCTGAAACGCTGCATTGCTGCAAGAAGCAATGAATAAAATCACAGAATCACAAAACTGGGGTTGCAAGGGAGCTCCAGAGATCACTGAGCCCAAGCCCCCTGCAAAACGGGCTCCCTAGAGTAGGCAGCACAGGAAGGGCGCCCAGGGGGGCCTGGAATATCTCCAGAGAAGGAGAATCCACAGCCTCCCTGGGCAGCCCGTTCCAGCGCTCCGTCATCCTCGCCGTGAAGAAGTTCCTTTGCATTTTGGTGCAGAACTTCCTGTGCTCCAGTTTATGGCCATTTCCCCTTCTTCTGTCACCACAGATCGCTGAAAAGATTGCAGCCGTGTCCTTTTGACTCCCACATCTAAGATATTTATAAGCGTTGTTGGAAATAGCCAAATAGTTTTGCAGGACGGTTCTCTGATCTTTGTATCTATCTTTATTCCCAATTGCAATGGCGGGCCTCCTGCAAGCAGGAGAGCGCAGAGAAAACAGTGTTACATCTTTTATCCCCTACTGCCCGACCCTTATCTCTTTCTCCCCGGCTCCTCACTGGCTGAGTACTGCAGGTTCACACTCTTTCGCAACGCTTCACTAATCGTACCAATACCAAGTAAACACAAATCCTTACCACCCAACCACAAATATCTTAATTGGTCGACTGCCTTCTAACAACTGCTTTCTTAACAAACATCTGGTCGTAACTTTTGGATGTCTGCTTTACAACATAGACATAACCTCTTAACTGCTTCATTACCCCCCAGCATTTGTGCCCTTTGCACTGGGTCATTGTTCAGGTCATCCGTCTGTCCTTGCTTAGAGATAAGCTTGGAAGGAGGA
Source organism: Phasianus colchicus (assembly GCF_987193195.1). NCBI lineage: Eukaryota > Metazoa > Chordata > Aves > Galliformes > Phasianidae > Phasianus > Phasianus colchicus. The sequence goes on along the minus strand of NC_143450.1, from coordinate 19,401,402 downwards.
CAGGGGGCAGTATCTTGGAGCCTGCATACAGCATCCTAACGTTCCCACAGAGTGGGACAGTTCTGCTTTGTGTAAAGGCCCCGACTCCTTGAGAGTTTGTTCAGTGGACTTCACTTCTGCTGGCCTAATGAACAACCTTACAGTACGTTTCCCAGGTCAGAATACTATACCCACATTGTTTAGAACATTTAAAGTCTGTTGCAGCTTTGGGAGAAAGAATTGGTCACGTAATTCGGTAACTTTGTCTCTAAAATATGTTACCTATATGCATATGGTAATCTTCCTGTCCACGTCAGCTATTTCTAAGGATATGTGACAGCTTCATTCTTTAGATCAATTGCCCTTTGTCAATGTTCAGTGCAGAAACAACACTTTCACTTTCCACAGTATACGGTATTCTTACTTTGCACATCAGCTATTTCTAAGGACGTGCTACAGCTCACTTCTTTAGATCAACTGCCCCTTTCAATATCCAATGCAGAAACACCACTTTCACTTTCCACAGCATTTACCAGAACCACAGAACGGCAGGGGGGCTGAAAAGGACCACAACGATCATCCAGCTCCCCAGAACCCCCACACCCCCTCGCAGCCGCCTACAGCCTCAGATCTCGCTAGATCCCCCCCCGTCGCCTCCCTGCAGCTTCCTGGAGCCCCGCACGGCCCCCCTCCCCGTCCCGGGACCGTTCTCCCGCACACCTCCGGCACAGCTGTCCTCAGCACTCGCTCCCGTCGCGCCGCGGCTTCCCTCTCGGTGCTGCCCGGACAGCTCCGGCTGCCGCCGCGCTGTCCTGCGGGGCGGCCCAGGCGGCAGGAGCGGCGCTCTGCGAGGAGAGCCGCGCCTCCGACAGCCGGCTCCCAACGCTCGCTCCCGCGCACGGCGGCTCGGCCAACGGCAGCCGGCGGAGCTACCGCGGACCAAGGAGACCCCGGGGGCGGGGCGCCGCCGCCGCTGCCCAATCAGAGGCAGGGGGCGGGGCAAGGGAGATGCTGCTCAAGGTGAGCTCCTCCTGCCGCAGCGTGATGACGACAGGTCTGCACGGCCAGCTCCTAGGTCGGGAGCCAGGAATGGACACGGCAGGAGGAGAGAGGCGTTAGGGAGCAGCCGAGGCTTCGAAATGCAGCAAAAAGCCCTGAAAAGCATCACAAAGCCACAGCCAGGAAGCTCGGGATTATCACGAGCAGCATCCCGGATGCTAAACATCATTTGCTACCATACCAGATGGTAGCTGAGCTCTCGCTGCAGACGTCCCAAAGCCAGACAGAACGGGAACAAACCCAGAGCTCTGCTGCGCGCACCCCACAGCCATCGCGTTGCAAGCTGGCGTGCCTTGCTCTTCGTTGCATTCGTCCCAGTCTCTGTGAATGAAGACTCGGAAGGCAGTCAAGGCGTTGATTGAGCACGAGCGTGCTTTTATTATTATGTAAAAGACAGGAGGGCGTGAGAGGTCCAGGGTAAAGATGGGACTCATCCTCTCTTGTCACGGAGAGAGTGGCTCAGAGCTCTCAGTGCTGCTGCCCGGTGCCTGGGGCTGGAGGCCTGATTCTAAGTCCCCCTCCAAGAGGCTCGGCTTCTCCTCAGCGACGCTGACCTGCTCCTGCGTGGAGGTGCTGCTGTCGGGGCACTCGGACTGTGCTTGGGCTGGGCTGCACTGCAAAGGCACTGGGTCACAGTCCAGGCTGGTGACTGTGGTGTCCAGCAGGCTCAGGTCAGCATCTTCAGCACAGCCGGGAGAAATGAGGGCGTGAACTTGGATGAGCTCCTTCTCTCCATCGCTGTTGTTATGTGGAAGGCTGTCATCTGAACCACAGTGACTCGTGCTTCCTAAGAGCCCTCCATCGATGGAAGCACACAGCGCACCATCGCTACTTGCCCCGGCTCTTCTGGGTAGACAAGGGCTCGATTCACCTAGGAAGGATACACAGGGGTTAGTGTCAAACTTTCACAAGCTGAACTATGAAAGTGGCTCTTGATCAGGGGTGATCTGAAGATGCTAGGTATAGGTTGGAACGCTAGGAGGAGATACAAGTCCACTTGTATTGCATGAATTCTATGTCGCTGAAAAGCAAGGCTTTGAAAGCTGGATTCGCACCCTTACCTGCCAGCACCACGACTTCCGTCTCTGAGGGCTCCCTGGGACTGCGCTGCAGTCAGCGTTTGACCACAGAGGATGGTTTCCGCAGGCTGAAGCAGGAACGCCAACTGCCAGCTGGTGATTCCTTCATCTTGCTGGGTGGACGTTGTCTGGAGAGAGAAAACAGTGACTGGTGTGAGTCGTGCGTGGTGCGGGGTGAGGGAAGAGCTGCACTGAGCTCTTGCCAACAGTTGCTTGTTCCTGGCACCGCCTGGTTTCTGCTGAAGCACAGCTTAGAAACTCGCTCTCTTTCAAGCAGTTGAGGATGGTTCCACTCCTATAGCTCAGCCCTGAAGTCTTGCTGGCTAAATTCCCCTAAACTGTGTCAAGCAAGATGCAGAGCACGTGAGCAAAGGCTCCGCGGCTGTACAGGACAGCATCTAAGCGATGGCTCTTCTGGAGCCGGCAGGCGTAACTGCTTTCTGAGGAACCGTGCAGCCATAAAGGAAATTCAAAAGCACCTCTGACTCTGACATCAACACCTCGTCGGCCCCATCTCACCGCCAAGTTTAGTTTCTAGTGCCAGCAGGTCTGACCAGCAGCTCTGCTTAGAGGAGAACCGGAACTGGTTTCAGGCATGTGGCCCCGACAGCTGGAAAACCCCAACGTTTCAAGGTAGAGCCAGCTCAGGCCAGGGCAGACGTCAGCATGGCTTTATACATCTCGTGACTGCGTGCCCAGCAAGGAAGGAATGGCAGCCTCGTGTGGCTAAACCGAATATGTTAGTTGAATCTCAGAGTCCAAAGGGAGCAGAGATTCACTGCAACAATTCACTTCAGGCACCGTTACTTTAATTTAGCTTCCACATGTTTTGGCGCAAGAAATAATGGGGGAAAAAAAAACAACAACACAACCCACCCAAACAATGATGATGGTTGCTGGAAAACAAAGTCCTCTTTACCTTTCAGATGGAAAGTTGATGATTGTGTGGAATTTCCCCTGTACAGCTGTGGGGCCTTCTTCCACTTCTATGTCCCTGCTCTGTGTCACAACGGAAGAGCTGCTGTGGCCTCGCCTCTGAGCCTGTGCCTCCTCCAGGGTGAGCAGCTTTGTGGCAGGAGAAGACACCCACGCAGACTTGGGCCCTGAGAGAGAACCGTGCCCTGTAAGGGAAAGCCACAGGTAAGAGCGAGGATCACAAAGCAGCACCACAGCCATCACAGTTCTGGGGGAGATGCTATAGTTTTCTCAGACCTGCTTATCTGAGCCACTAGAAGAAGAGGAGGTCAGAATAAGCATGTGGTCAGAGGTATGTTTAAGGCAGAGGACAGAGTCATAATTAATAAGAGCAGCTCACTGTATCGAAATGGGCAAAGAAAAACCCTAGAAAGCGGGGGCAGGGAACTCAGAAAGCTTCACTGCCACACTTTCATCAAGCTTCACCTGCATGCAAAACATCGTAACGACAGTGACGTTTTTTTTCTCATTGTAAAGTTTGGACTTGGACATTCTCAGCATCCAGCAACAGGATGCCAGATTCTAATCTAAGCCCAGAAGTCTGCTGTCCCCTCGATAGAAAAAGCGTATTTCAAAGATCTTGGAGAAGGCCTGGATTTGATCAAGGTGTCTGATCAAGATAAAGCTCATGGAGGAAGACACTCACCTGCTCCATCTGCCATGTCTGATCCGGATTTGGAGCAGAAGAGGACATCTGCGTGGTTGATGATGAATTCCACCACAGCCGACTGCGTCTGCAGTTCCATGCAGGCGGCTCTTCCGCTGGCGCAGGCAGACTCGTTCTGCTGTGATCTGTAGAAAAGGCAGATTTTAGCAGTCATTTATCCAAGATCCAAGTTTCCCCAAGTCTGGATTGTTGCAGCCAAAAGCTGTCAAACTGGGCTCCGGAGGCTTCCGCGGTGATGCCGCTGAAGAAATTCTCCTGGATGGTCAAGGACACACCAGTCCCATCTAAACAAGAGGGCAGAAATTGTCATCTAGAAATTGTGCCCGTGCGGTTGGAGAACAGCCCAGGCTCTTGCTCTGCCGTCAGCCACTTACTACAGTGTACAGGAGAAGAGCACATTCGATGGAGAAAAAGGTAGATTGCATTTTTTGCCGGAGAACAGATCCAAGCAGTGTGTTGAAATGGAGAAAGAAGTTGACCTTAAGAGGTTTGGAGCCCACACAATCGCTAAGTTCTTAGCGTGCATGTTTGTCACGGAACAGTTCCCGGCTAGACGAGCCAAGTGTCTTATCAGGTATTCCAGTGTCCTGGAAAATCAGAGAGGCAAATATTCAGCACCAATGAGCACGCGGTGCTGCGGTTCACAGAGCAAAGCCTCAATGCATGTTATTGCTACTGTCACTGAAGATGAAGTAGATCCAACTTGACTAAGTGCCACACTGTGGCACCAAGCCCCAGCACAGCACAGCTGCAGCCACCAGCTGCACCAACTGTGCCCCCGTGCCCAGGAACCGACCCAATAAATTAACCCCGTGTAGCCTTAAACTGCTTCAACATACGCAGGCATCATGTTGCCAGCATGAGACAAGCCTGGAATCACACCACTGCCCTCTGAAGTGCAGCATGGCTGAGCTCAACAGAGTGAGGGCAGCACTGACCTGTAGTGAGGAGCGGGCAGCTGCTGGATGACGTCCTGCATTCTGACCAGCTGCTCCTCATCTGTAGCGGCACCAACAGCCTCCTGGAATAGTGCAGAAAGGGACTGAGACACAAATCAGGCTAGATACCTGCCACAGGGTCGGGAACTATGGGGACAGCGTGCTGTTGGTCTGCGCCGAGACAGATTTTACGCCTTCCAGGAGGCATCTGGGGAACATAGCGGCACGCAGCTGGTGCCATCAAGGCCAAGGAGTCCAAGCAGCGGGCCGGTTTACAGCCTGATTGCGCAGCTCAGCTCCTCAAGCTTCAAGTGCACTTTGCTATCAATCCCACTCCCATTCTATAAATACTTGGGGAATAGAAAAACAAAACAAAAGAAAAAACAAAAAACATGAATTCTCTCAAGCTTTGTGAATATGGAAATAACCGCCTCCTGGGACCACCGAAAATGGCATCCATATGATGCATGATGTGGCAAAGACATACGAGTAAACCCCACGGGGCTAAGAGAAAAAGGGCCTCAGAGCTGGGGCACTGCTGCAGCCATCTCCCAAGAGGCCCAGGGAAGAGGTAAAGGAAAGACGTTGCCTTGTGCTTACCGAGAACTTGTCATACAGCTGGTCGGTCAGCAGAGGGTTCGGGAGCTCCCTGAAGTACATTTTGCAGACGGAGCTCACGCTGTGAGTGTCGCGGATGGTTAGCTCAGGAATCTGCTCAGACTCAAATTCTTGGCTGGAGAGAAGGACACAAAAACGGGCGGGGGGGTTGAGAAAGAGGAAAACAAGTCAAAAGCCACACCAAATATAATCAAGCATTGGAAGGGCTTCCCGATTAACAGGAGAAAATGAACACTCAGTCACCAGCACCACACGAGCCATGCTGGATGAGATGTTTCCAAAAGGAGACCTTTTCGTTTTGCTAAGGCATTTCCCGTGACTCTGACAACTGGCTGCCTAGTCTACAATCCTAAGCCAGGAGCCCGGAGCAGCAAGGAGGAGTGTGGGCTGCTCCAAAGGGCTCTGCAAACAGGAGGAAACGGGAATGAGAGCTGGCAGCGGTGACACCGCAGTCCCCCACAGCCTTCCAGTGCTCCGAAGGACAGAAGGAGAACTTCCTGCTCCAGCAAGTCTGCTGAACGCCCCGTGTTCCTATCAAACAGTGACAAGCCTGGCGCACCACTGCTGAGCGCACGCTGCCTGCACAGAGCTGCCCCACGGCGCAGGCCTCTGAGCACCCACAACAGGGCACGCGCCCCTACTGACCGCTGTGTCAGTCGCAGCACTCTTACCGCAGTCTCTGGATGTTGGACGCGACGCCGGACAGCCGGTATATCCCTTGCACTACGCCGTGCTGCTCAATGAACTCGGCGCAGCTCTGGAGGACCTGGGGGACTAAAGAACACGTGCCAGCGGTTACTTGAGCTCCTCATTCAAGTACTGGTTCAGGCTGTGCTCCTGTCAAATCTCATCCACTAAGCCCAGCCAGGCTACTGCTTAGTTCTTCCTTACAGAAGAAAGCTGTCCAAGACGAGGAAACTGGACAGACGTGTTCCTTGCATTCAAGAAGTGTAAGGACCTAGGAATCAGCCTGGAGAAAGTAATTCTGGGGAAGCCGGAGACACTGCAAGTCCCACCACAGCTCCCATGGGAATGAAAGGAGGTGGGAAATCTCATGTCCAGGAGAGCAGGGAAACTGATGCAGGACACTCTCCTTGGCCAAAAGGCTTCCCTTCTTTTCAGGCTAGCGTGGGATTGGCTTACAGGCTTTGGTTTAAGCAAATACAAACGTGCTTGTCTCTTAAGAGCATTAGCCTCAGTTTATCTTTCAGCCATCAACTTCCATTACACGTTTCTCCACCGGTACCAACCTGCCCCTTTGCTAGATATGACCTCCCTTTCATCTTTAGATGCCCAACAGAGGAAGATCTCAGGAACGGGCTGTCCCTTACCATCGCGACCAGAGTGGAGAAGATGCTCTCCAGGTCACAGCCAAACACCCTTTCCTTCTCCACCTCCCGCTCTTTCGGTTTCTTTGGGCGGGCCTTCACCAAGGAACGAAGGAAGGTGACGAGCTTGCCGCGTTTCTTTGGCACTGCACAACAGGAAGAAACCAGTTCATTTCAGGTTTGGCTCAGTTGGACAAGGCCGAGCATAACACATTCTACAGAGCACGTCAAAACGGGAAGAACATTAACAAGTACATAGAAAAACGGATTTTCTCCTATCCCTGCAGGAGGAGCCAAAGGCCAGGTTGGATGGGGCCCTGGGCAGTGGGGTCTAGTCTCACATTAGATGTGGAGGTTGGTTGGCAGCCCAGCCTGAGGCAGGGGGGTTGGAACTTGATGATCCTTGAGCTCCCTTCCATCCCAAGCCATACTAGGAGGATTCTATGATTTCCCCAAGTCCACTCATAAACACGGGAGGATCGGGCCAAATCTCTGCGCGTTCCGATGGAGTTTAATGCACTCCTCTTGCTTGGCTTGCTCAACTTGAGGATTAAGGATCCTCTTGAAAAGTCACGTTCTGATCAAGCATATCACTAGCACAACCAGGCCTCTAGCTGTCCACCAGGGACACTGGCTGTTCTCAACCTCGTACTGACTCGCAGAAGAACTGCCTTTGCCCTCCTTCATTCTCATTGCCTACAAAACACCAGCCATATGCCCCATGATATGCCTGAAGGATCATCAGCACAGACTATAACACGGGATGGATAAAGGAGGTATTAAACACAGAACACACCCAAAAAGAGACGCCATTTTGCTTCCCTGCACCATCAAATGTAACATCTGTACCTGGCTTTGGCACTGAACTGAGGAGAGACTCCGGAATTTTTCCATTGATGAGCTCCACGCACTCACTTGGGAAAAATCCAACCTGTAACAAGAAAAAAAAAAGAGGTGCACTACTGAAGGCAGCATTTCTCAGGCCTGAACTGTTCAACCAAAAGCCACCTAACATTTTCCTCGGAACGTGCTTGCCTGACGCTCCGTAAGACTATCCAACAAAAAGTGGCCTGCATAAAAGTAATAATTATTCAACATTTGCAGCCAAAAGACCTACAAAACAAATAATTGCTTCTGTAGAAGATGTAGAAGAAGAAAGTTCTTGCTGACTGAGATGCAGCTGCAATAATCCCCAGCTCCGAGCTACCCAGCGTTCTGCAGCCAGCAGCAGCAACAAGCACGCGGAGGGTCTGTTACCCTACCTCAGCTGACAGGCAGTAACTTCCTAAAAGACACTAACTTCACGTTCTGCATGGGTGCAAGCAAAATACTCTGAGACACTGAAACACTGTCTTAGCTGCTGCATTTCCAAAGGTGGGGTTCAGTGGCCGTGACCTGATGCATATTGTGAAGGCTCTTGCTTCTAAGTGAATTGAGGAGACAGTTTCCTACAAAGACCATCTCTGACACCGACACAGGGAAAATGTTTACATCCATGAGCCATCCTGTGCAGGCAGCGCAGCTCTTAGCCGAGATTCCCGACCTGACCGAAGTTGCTCTCTCAAGTCTGAAGCTTGTGCCTACCTGAAAGCCATGCTTGCCTCTCCACCAGGGGGTCAGCTCCTTTGGTGGCATATCAGTAACGCACACGATGTCTCCCACCTGCAAAAGACTGCAACCTCACCAAACATTCTGAAGGTATCTGAGAATATTCCTGATGCGTTCACACCTTATACTCTCCTGTACATGACAACTAGGAACGCCCTTAACTGCTTACCTCAAAGGAGAGTTCATCCGGTGCCTGGGCAACGTATCTCTTAAGAACATGGGCAGCAGCAACAGCTGGAATATTTACAGGAGACTCCTCGTGGATCAGCAGGGGCTTCCCATTGTTCTCAGTCTGAAACAGAGAGCACAGGCCATGGTGAGGAGCTGAGGACAAACGAGGACAATTTCAGAGCAAGGAGCACATCTGCAGAGAAAGATCCTTATCATGAGTGCTTAACAAGAAACTGCAAGTCTAATAACAGCTGTTTCTCTTCCTGGTGTGCAGCAGTATGGCCAGGCAATGTAAAGATGCGTCTCTCTCTACCCAGACTAAGAGGACAAACACCCCAACCGAGAGGACTCCTGGAGTTTTATAAACTTGCCACGCTTGCAGTACTGTCTTGCCAAAGAGGAGCGTAAGAGTCTGCTTGCTTCCTGTAACCTATTGCTTGGAGACCTCAGCCATGGACTGGACACAGGAGCTGGTCCACTGACCCAATCCTTGGCTCACTACAAGTGCCTGCTCCCCTTAACTTACTGAATATGAGAACTTGGTCTTTGGGTGACAAAATCCAAGCAGGATGGGGAAAAAGCTTCTGCATGTTTATAACGCTCGATCTGATTCTGTCGGTACTATAACGTCCACGGCCATCTAGATGCTCGTAGCAAGGACATGAAGCTTTTCAGGCAGCTTTTCAGTGACACCGATAGAGCTGGAAGGATTCTCCCTCTCTTGAAAAGCAGGAGAGCTCATCTGCAGCTCACTCTGCCGGCTCAAGTCAGCAGAACAAAGACCAATCAGAGCTTCATACTCTACCTCCATTTGTGCCAGGTCAGGCCCACAGCTGATCTTGCTGCACGCGATGCCCATCACAGCAGGCACGACAAGCTGGAACTGAAAAGAAACACACTTCTATTTTCTCTGTTCACACACCACGGTATGGAGAGACTTCTTCAGAACTACCCTCAGTTACCCACTGGCATAGGCAGGTGTTCTAGAAACAACCACTTTGTTCAGTCACTTCAAACGAGACAGCCTATTACGCAGCAGTTTACCAAGTCGCTATCCCTCTGCTAGCAGATGGGGACTCCGGCACAAAGCAGCAGATGCGCTTGCTCAGAGCACTCCGACAGCACAGTAGCAGGGCAGTGAGAGGAGTCACTGCTGGGGGTGGATCTGCTCCCTAGCGCCCGGCTCCCACCAGTTCACCTCCAGCGCCGGCCGCAGCCTTCCACACGGATTTCCTCTGCTTGCATCTCTGCTGTGCTCCCCACAGCTGTTGTGCTCCCCACAGCTGTCGTGTGCACACGCAGCCGAAGCACGCATGCTCATGGTCACGTTGTGCAGCCCTGCACAAACCGGGACTAGGACTCCTTGCCTAAGGGATTGGTTTCCTAAACACTAGCTGGTCACAGCATCACAGACAGCATCCTTCTGAGGGCTGAGCTGGAGGGAAAGTGGAATAACTCTACACGTGACCAGTGTCCTGTCAAGGCTGGATGAGGCTGTGTTACTAAACACGGTGCGACGCAGGCTGCAAAACCACATGGGGGGGACAACGTGTGGCACATACCAGGCAAGAGATCAGAACAAGTTCCTTGAAGCCGCAGCCGTTTCTTGTCACTTTGCTCTGTTCTTCCGCGAGCAAAAGCTGCATCAAAGGAGAAGGCAGAGGGCGGGGAGAGGAGAGAGAAAGAGCTGATCAGTGAGCTTGCACAATTTAACAAAGAAGACAAGGAAAAAGCCCTGAGACAAATGCCACCTCTATGCTTTGGAATGTAGCTACTGAGTGAAAATTATGTCTGATGGTCAAGAGTAAGCAGCATGACACTACCAGCTCCGCCAGCCAGCAGCTTTCAACACCTCACTGTCCACCTGTCTATCTCACACTGTCTCAGCTTACCTACAAGATGCTGCACAAGACGGTGTGAAAACGAAGGTACTCAGTCGATGCACAAGTGCAACAAGCTAGCTACTCAGTCAGAGCTCAAGCGCTCCAATGAAGGGACGCAGCAGGCACTGCTCCTCCCCTCATTCTAGCTGCTTATGACATCACTAAGGGCCACCAGGCTGCTCCACCATGACAGACAAGGTGGGGAAGCAAGACCACGTCACAAGACCAGAAGATTCCAACACTCCAACATTCTAGAATCAGAGGGCGGTTGGAATTCTACCTCAGCCAAATCCTGGAGAAGCTGGCACGGGGTCATCATGACCAAAGCGCAGGACCCGGCGCTTGCTCTTGTTGAGCCTCGTACAACCGGCCTCAGGCCATCCTTCTGCAGGGCCTTCCTACCCTCGGGCAGATGGACACTTCCTCCCAGCAGCATACCTTGCAGTGCAGGGCCTACATAAAATCCACACTAGAGTCCTTTGTTTCATTCAAGAGCACGTTACAGCACGTATCTATTTCACTGTAAGGAAATCAAGGAAGAGACGGGAGAAACACAGAACTGCTACGAGACTGCTATATACATTTCTTTCCCAAGTGGATTTTTGCCTTTTTGCTTCCAGGATGACCTCATTTTGTTCTCCCCTTCTTGTGGGGAAGCTGCCTCCAGTTCCTGAGGTTCAGGAGACAGCATGAAACACGACACTAAGACAAACGCTTGTCGTGGGCGAGGGGTGGCTGTGCTTTGCCAGGCATACGGCGGGGCAGTAAGTGCCACACGGCAGCCCCAAGCCAAGCCCTGCATTCAGTCACTGTGGCCACAGCTGGTGCATCGCTGCCAGAACGTATCCCAGGATACAGGTGGACGCAGGCACTCCTGCTCCTTCTGCAAAGCCATCCTCTGCAGAGCCCATTAGGTGCTGCTCAGTGCTATGCCAACCAGGCTCCCGTTTACTGCAGCCCTGGGATAAACACGCGTGTACTCTTCTGTGCAGCAGTGAGCTCCAGGGATGAAGCACAGAGGGTAAGCCAACAGAATCTACTGCTGACTCCATCAGCTCCTTCTTCTACCAACCATGGGCAAACACTGTGAGACAGAACATAAGGGGAAAAGCACTTCTGCTCACACGCCTGCAATGGAATTCAAAACAGCTATTGCAAGAAGAGCTCGTAGGGTAAACCTAGCCTCAGAGACACAAACACACCAGGTTCCAGGAAATAGCATGGCACATTGTTGATGAAACGCTGCTTCGTTGCTTGGAGAGCACGCAGCATGCCGCTTTGACAGGCACAGCAGTGCTGCGACGTCCAAGCTGGGCACCAAAACCTCTCCAGCATCCCTGGCCAACGCTGCCAGGGAAATGCAACACCTGCATCCCTATCTGGCTTACGGCACACACACTGGGGGGCTGCCTTAGTCTCAGGTGGGAGGGATTTTTCTTCAGAGTATCTGGTATGATGCTATGTTTGGGTTCTAGGAGAAAAATCACACTGAGAACACCCTGATCTTTATAGTTTCTGACAAGCAAACTTGCACAGAGCCAAGGCCATTCTCAGCAAAGCTCTCAACAAGGAGCTGGGAGGGAACTGAATTAAGACAGCTAACGTAAACTGGCCAAAGGGATATTCCATACTATATGCCATCAAGTGGAAGGAGTTTTGAAGGGGATGAGAGTACATCTCACTCTCTTTTATTGCTTGGCGGCTAACTGGACAGTGGTTGGCGGGTGGTGAGCCATTGCTTGTACATCACTTGCAATACATTCATATATATATTCAGAACTACTTTTATCTCAAAAACATGAGTTTTACTTCTCTTTTTCCACCCAACACTCTCCCCCATCCCACGGGGAACAGGGGAGTGGGCAAAGGACTGCGTGGTGCTGAGCCACCCACCGGCTTCAACCACAACAGGGCCGCGGGGCAATGGGAGCAAGCACAGAAATAAAACACAGAAACTCGCTGTTCCTTGGGCTCGTGGCTGCCACAAAGCTCGTGTTTTAGTGATGCAGAGTACTGTATCTCCAGCTATTGTGTGTCTTGTTAACCACAAGCTCAGCTATGAGCTGTCACCACAAGCAAAAGATAAACGTAAACAAAGGCTTATATCCACACGTACCAATCTGGGTGTGAGCAATAAAAGCCCATTGGGCCATGGACAAGGCAGGCAGCACATAGGCAGGAAACAGGAAGGAGTTGAACTCCAGCTCTCCTACACAAAAGAAAGGGAGAGCACCACGGGAGGAGTTACGACACAGCTTCAGAGCTTACAGAGCCCTGAGATTGCCAAAGAACGGTGCCAGGGTAACTCTCACCATTCCCATGCAGGGGTCTTCCCAGACACTTCAGCTGCTGACTTCCACTTCCTCTGTCATGTGTAGAAAGTCCAGGTGACAAATGCTCATTTCGTCTGGGTAACGCTTCCATGGTCATGACTGAAAAAAAAAAAAAAAAAGCAGCATGCAACCCCATAAAATGTACCTTTCTGCTCTTTCTGTCAGCACGACATCTAAGATGAGCATTACACGTCCCTGCTACTGATTGAAAATTCATCCAAGCCTATGTTCCACACAGCTTCATCTCAGTGCCAAAAAGAAACACGTAAACAGATGTTCAGAGGATTCTTTGTGCAGATAAAAGTGCAGGGTGCATATGTATTCTCTTCAGTAATAAATATTAGTTTAGAATCCAAAGGTAACTTTTCAAGAAGCAGTATGAAAGAAAGGTCAGTCAAAAGGAAATACGTGATTTTCATCTATTTTCATCTAAAAAATCCTTGCCAAACCTCTTCCCATCAAAAAGAAAGCATGCTGGGCATTCTTAGCAGCAGCTCAGAGGACATCTTGCACCACAAAATGCAGCACATGCTTTTTGCTCACAGGCCCCTCATGTCTCTAATTTGTGTCAGATTCACTCAAAATGACCACGTGGACCAGAACAGCCATTTGGTTCTGCTGAGGTAGGAACCCACTGCTGGGATGTCCCACCGTCCCGTTTCCCCGCTACTTCCAGCCCTGGGGGGAAAAGGAAGAGCAACTGACTTCACCTACCCAGACTTCTGCATGGTCTCACATCACACAGAGAAGCATGGTGGAGAGCTCTGGTGGCTGAAGAAATCAAGGTTGCCTCTAAGATCCTGCTTTAAATCCACATGACTTACTGCCCATAAGATGTGAAAGACAAGGTTAAGGTCCATCCAATCCCTGTGGATGTGGCTGCCTGCAAAGACAACAGTTGCCTGCTCTTCAGCAGGGTGATGCTCACCCAGCAAAGCACTCACCAGCACATGTCTTTCATAGAAACATAGAATTAGCAAGCTTGGAAAAGATCTCCAAGATCATCCGGTCCAACCATCCACCTTCCACCAACATTTCCCACTAAGCCACGTCCCTCACGACAACATCTAATGTTTCTTGAACACCTGCAGGGATGGTAACTCTATCACCTGTCTGGGCAGCCCGTTCCAGCGTCTGACCAGTCCTGTGGAGAAGTTTTTCTTAACATCCAACCTTAATCTCCCCTCGTGCAACTTCAGGCCACTCCCTCCAGTCCTATTATCACTTACACAGGAGAGGAGGACAACGCCCACCTCAACATAACCTCTCTTCAGCTAGTTGTAGAGAGTGAGGAGGTCTTCCCTGCGCCTCCTCTTCTCCAGACTAAATAATCACAGTTCCCTCAGCCGCTCCCCATAAGACTTGCGCTCTAGATGCCCTGCAGCTTCACTGCTCTTCTCTGGACACATTTAAGGCTTTCACTGTCCTTCCTGTAGTGAGGCACCCAGAACTGAACAAAGTACTCAAGGTGAGGACTCACCAGTGCTGAGCACAGGAGGATGATCGCTTCCCTGCTACTGCTGGCTCCAGTTCTTTGCATTGCACTTCCAATCTAAACCGTTCCTTCTGCGGTAGCGCTTGCATCCTCACTTAGGGCTGGAGCTCAAGAGGTCAACACAACAGAAAGAACACAACGTGCAACTGGAAGACATGACTCCAAGCTCACAAGAGTCAACTCTCTGACCTTGGGCACAACTCACAAACCATGAGCCAGGCCTTGCCAACTTGGCAGATCTGAGCATGCCAGAGGGGATCAGATCACAAAGTGTCCATTTCAATTGCAGCTTCATGTAGGAAAGAAAACCAGCTAACAGGCGTGAATGAATTCACTCACAAGCTGCACAATGAGTCTGTTCTTCATTAAAAAAACCACATGGATTCCTAATCCAAAAAGAGAACGGCAAGAGTTAATACCGATGGAAGAGGTTCCTGGTCCGAAGCCTCATCCTCTTCCCCAACTTTCCTTGCCTCGTACTCTTCCCCAACTCCTGGGCGATGCCCACAGGCTTAAATTCAGACCTCAAATTCATAGGACTACTGTATAATCAATGAAAATTATATAAAGGAATTTTATATAATCAAATAATATTAAGATGTTATAATAATGAAATCAGCAAGAGAGTTAGGCACAGCAAGACAAAGAGAATAAATAGGATGCTTACCCGTGTCGTGGGCTCGCTCAGGAAAGACCAGTGGAGTGGATCTTCCGAAGAGAGAGAGATCCTTCCCCACTGGAAGATTGTATTATATTGTATTATTTTGCATTCCGATATCATAGTTAGTAAAATAAGTTTACCTCCATAGATTGTTGCCGCTGTTTTTTTCCTTTTCCCCCTTCCTTCCCATTTTGTGGGGCCAGGCCGGGGGTGGGGAGGGCAGGCGCCTACTGCCCCCTGTCACGGGCATAAACTGATCTAGTTAATTCCATGACACTCATCAAACCAGATTGTCTCAGGCGAAGGATGGTATGCTATCGCTCTCCACTTGCTCGGGTTGCCCTTGCTGGACCCATCTGTATACCAGGCATCTTCAGGGATAGGATATTTCCTCTCCTGAACGGGACTCTTCTCTGGTGGAGCGACCAGTGTTTCTTTTGGTGCATCACAATGATAGGTCACTGGGCCTAGGATCTTCTGAAGCTCTTCTTTTAAGGATGATGAAGACAGACTGCTCCTTTGGCTGAGGGAAGTGACCCATCATGCCACTGTTTGTGCTTGGGCCACCCCTGTCTTAGGAAGGTGGGTCAGATCTTTCACCCACCCCTGAATCTGCAGAGTGGTCTTCACTATAACTTCAGCCGTCTGGGTTATTGGCTCTACTGCCTGTAATGCTGAATAGGCAGCCAATAGCTGTTTTTCAATCATATTATATCTTTCTTTTGCTCCATGCCAGACCTGAAACCAAAAACCAATGGGGGTCTGAACAGAACTCTGACGTTGCCACAGGCCCCAACCAAAGCCATCTTGAGTAACGTGGACATCCAACTCAGCTGGGAGGGTAGGATCGAATATACCCAATGCCTGGGCTTGTTGTAAAATTAGGTCTCTCATCCCTGCTGAGAATTTGACCAGATCCGGGCCATCAAAGGCATCTTCATAAATCGCTTCCCTTACACCTAATTCACAGATGTAATTTTGAAGGTTTTCCATGGAGGACCACATCCCTGTATGTAAAGGAATATCAGATTGATTGGGCCATACCATACAGCAGGCCGCCATTAACCATTCTATTATAGAATGGTTTTCATCATTGTATTGATTACCTGCATATAATCTCTGTCTAAGAGCAGGATGGACGGTCATTGTGGCCAATTTGGCTATTTCCGGGCCATTCATCAGAACACTTTCTGCTCCAGAATCCCATAGTCCAAGCTGGCACACTTTCTCTAGCTTTCTGCTTAAATCGTTGGACTAAGTCCATCAGTTCTGTTGCTGTGTACGGTCGGGCTGTTACATGCAAGTGGGTTTGAACGGGGGGCCACTGATCAGGCGGCACCCCCGCCGATCTGTCCTGTACCTTTTTTGTTTTTTGAGTTATAACAGGACGGACTTCTAGTGCATCCGTCAAAATTGGAGATTCAAGATCAGATTTAGATTGTTTATTTTCCTGATCAACACAGTCCATTGATTCAGGAGCCTGGTCATTGTTTATTGAAATATTACAGACTTGACCTATTGGAAGATGTAGAATTGGGTTTTTTCCTGTTAATATGCCAAGTTCCTGTTCTAACTTTTCAATATGATCTTTTAAAAGTTCATTTTCGTTCACTAAAGTATTATTCCTTATTTCAGCATTATTTAAAGCATTTAACAGTGGCCATGCCACTGTAGAAGCAGCTAATTGTCTTTCTCTTGTGACTAATGTATCATTGCCTACTCCCTGAAAGTAATCTGCTAGGCGATATGGGGAAACATTTCCCACAACACGTAGAGGACCCCATTTTTCAATGATAGTTGACAATTCATAATAAGGGGATCCCGCAAATCCTGGCATCTGCCCTGGAATTATTTTACCTAGGGGGGTAGTGTCCTCCCCCTTGAACATTTACAGAAATTCCAAAGAAAGGACATAGTGTAAGTTTTAGTATATTCGGCTTGCCTGCCTGGCTCACCAAGTGTATAATCAATGAAAATTATATAAAGGAATTTTATATAATCAAACAATATTAAGATGTTATAATAATGAAATCAGCAAGAGAGTTAGGCACAGCAAGACAAAGAGAATACATAGGATGCTTACACATGTCGTGGGCTCGCTCAGGAAAGACCAGTGGAGAGAATCTTCCAAAGAGAGAGAGAGATCCTACCCACTGCTAGTCAGCTCTTAAATGGGTCTAGGAGAGGTGGAGCCATGCTCCACCCCTTCCTGCAGCACAGGTGAATTCCTTTCACCTGTGCTCCCAGGGCTGACTCATTGCTCGCCTCAGGTGATAAATCAGAGGTTCAGGCCGTGACTCAGCAGTTCCCATACAGACTCCTTTCACAGGACTCAGTCAAAAAGGATGTCACACTTGTTCCACACACTCAAACTGACTGAGCAGTGGTATCACAGTCACTTAAAACACACAGAAGCATCCAAACCCAAGCATGCACATTCCCTCCTGTGTTACTAGTGCCCACAGCTCACCTTCACACCTCTGGGGATTTCTGGCATTTTACACTGATGCAGCCTCACTATAGCTCCATGGGTGTCACACAAGGCCTGCAGGACCTCTTTCTCCACAAACCCCATCTGCAGGCACTGGTTCATAAGGCTCACCACCCACCCTCCTGAGCAAAAGCAAGCACTAAGAATGAGAGCAAAGTGCACTGGATTTGACCTGGCCTGGTCCCCAAGCCTCAGTCCTGCCAGACATACCCCGGTGCGTAGACTCATCCCCAACATCTGACTGGACATTGTCATTCTGCAAATGCCCCATCCCAGCAGCAAGGGATCAAAGCATTGGGACAGCTGAAACAAAAATGTCATGAAAGTTTCCTATTAGCACTGATCAAGAACACGTCTACCCCTGAGCAACAGGATGGGAGACAAACAGCAGAAGACAACCAACCTGCAGAACCCGCTCCGTTGGGGTTGGTCCAGATGTTTGTATGCTCCCTTCCATGGCCCAGGCCAAGCTCGCTGAGCTGCTCCTTTGTGCAGGGGGAGAGCGGCGCAGATGCTACGTGGTGGCTATGCACAGCATGCCTCTGACTTGATTCTCCTCTCTCCATCTTCCAGTAGCAAGCAGCATTTCAAATCTCTCCTTGCAAAAAATCACCTAGGTAAAAAAGAACTGGCAATCTTGCTTTTAAAGTTTCCTTATTTATACAACTTGATGCTTTAAAGCACAAGCTCACCTAGCAATCACCTACCTTAGACAAGCCCAACAGAATCACAGAATCACACAGAATCACAGAATGACCTGGGTTGGAGGGGACCTCAAGGATCATGTAGTTCCAACCCCCCTGCCTAGCAGGGCCACCAAACATACACCTTTACTAGATCAGGTTGCCCAGAGCCTCGTCCAACCTGGTCTTGAAC
The DNA here is from genome assembly GCF_987193195.1 of Phasianus colchicus. NCBI lineage: Eukaryota > Metazoa > Chordata > Aves > Galliformes > Phasianidae > Phasianus > Phasianus colchicus. Next base: position 19,383,241 of record NC_143450.1, on the reverse strand, counting down.
ACCTCCAAGGACGGGGCATCCACAACATCCCTGGGCAGCCTGTTCCAGGACCTAACCACCCTCCTAGTAAAAAACTTCCCCCTAACATCCAACCTAAATCTTCCCTCTTTTAACTTAAAACCATTTCCCCGTGTCCTGCTATTATCAGCCCTTATGAAGAGTTTACTCCCCTCCTGGGAGTAAGTTCCCTTCAGATATTGAAAGGCTGCAATGAGGTCGCCCCGCAACCTTCTCTTCTCCAGGCTGAACAAACCCAACTCCCTCAGCCTGTCCTCATAGGGGAGGTGCTCCAGCCCCCTGATCATCTTCGTGGCCCTCCTCTGGACCCTTTCCAAAATCTCCATGTCTTTTTTGTACTGAGGGCTCCACACCTGAACACAGTACTCCAGATGGGGCCTCACAAGAGCAGAGTAGAGAGGGACAATCACCTCCCTATCCCTGCTGACCACCCCTCTCCTGATGGAGCCCAGGATCCCATTTGCTTTCCGGGCTGCCAGAGCGCACTGCTGGCTCATGTTAAGTTTCTCATCTATCAGGACCCCTAGGTCTTTCTCTGCCGAGCTGCTCTCAAGGACAACTCCCCCCAGCCTGTACAGGTGCCTGGGGTTCTTCCGGCCCAAGTGCAAAACCTTGCACTTTGCCTTATTGAACCTCATTAGGTTCACCCGAGCCCAGCTTTCCAGCCTGTCAAGGTCCCTCTGAATGGCCTCCATTCCCTCCACCGTATCGACTGCACCACTCAGCTTGGTGTCATCAGCAAACTTGCTGAGGGTGCACTCCATTCCCTCATCGATGTCATTAATAAAGATGTTAAAGAGCACCGGTCCCAAGACAGACCCTTGAGGGACACCGCTCGTTACCGGCCTCCACCTGGACATAGAGCCATTGACCACCACCCTCTGTCTGCGGCCTTTCAACCAATTGCTTATCCATCTAGTTGTCCACCCGTCAAATCCACTTCCCTCCAGTTTGGAGATGAGGATGTGATGGGGGACCATGTCAAAGGCCTTGCTCAGGTCCAGGTAAATGACATCAGTTGCCTTCCCTTCGTCCACCAATGCCGTCACTCCATCATGGAAGGCCACAAGATTAGTTAAGCATGACCTTCCCCTGGTGAAGCCATGCTGGCTATCTAGGATCACGTGCTCGTTCTTTATGTGATCAAGCATATTGTCCAGGAGGATCTGTTCCATAATCTTCCCAGGCACGGAGGTGAGACTCACCGGCCTGTAGTTACCCGGGTCCTCCCTGCTCCCCTTCTTGTAAATGGGAGTGACGTGACCCTTCCTCCAATCGTCCGGGACCTCACCTGACAGCCACGACTTCTCAAATATGATGGAGAGCGGCTCAGCAACCACCTCAGCCAGCTCCTTCAGGACCCTGGGATGCACGCCATCTGGCCCCATAGACTTATACTCATTCAGTCTAAGGAGGCACTCTCGGACTTGCTCAACCCTTACAGTGGGGAGGGATTTACCTCCTTGGTCCCCACATAGAGGTATGGGGGTGCAAGACTTAGGGACATGAAAAAGACTAGAATCCTGGCCACCAGTGAAGACCGAGGTGAAGAACTCATTCAGCACCTCAGCTTTCTCTTCATCTGTTGAAGCCATTTCTCCTTTTAAATTTACCAAAGTAGGTACGCCCGTTTTGGCCTGTCTCTTCTGGCCAATGTACCTGTAGAAGGTTTTCTTATTGTTTTTCACGTCCCTGGCCAAGTTCAGTTCTGCCTGCGCCTTGGCTTTCCTGATCCCACGTCTGCAAGTCCGGACGGCATCCCTGTATTCTTCCCAGGTGACACAGCCTTGTTTCCAGAGCTTGTACACCCCTTTCTTCACCCTCAGTTCTCTTAGCAGGTCCTTGCTGAGCCATGCCGGTTTTCTACCTCTCCTGCCCACTTTCTTAATCAGGGGAATGGAGACCTCTTGTGCTGCCAGGAGGGCATCCTTGAAGAGCAGCCAGCTCTCCTCAACGTCCTTATCTTTGAGGGCAGCGCGCCAGGGGATCTTGGCCAGCATTCCATTGAGTAGCTTGAAGTCTGCTCTTCTAAAGTTCAGCGTCCTGGTCCTGCTCTTTACCAGGCCCACATCGCTTGAGATCACAAACTCAACCAGGGCATGATCGCTGGAGCCTAGGCATCCTCCAACCTTGACGCCTTTGATGATCTCCTCAGCGTTGGTGAGCAGCAGGTCCAGCAACGCTTGACCTCTGGTCGGTCTGTCCAATACCTGAACCAGAAAGCTATCATCAATGGATTCCAAGAGCCTTCTGGAGCTCTTGCAGCTCGCCGTGTGGTTTTTCCAACAAATGTCCGGATGGTTGAAGTCCCCCACCAGGACAAGAGCCCGTGAGGCAGACGCCTCACGCATCTGGAGCAAGAAAGCCTCATCAGCAGCCTCCCCTTGGTCAGGTGGCCTGTAGTATACCCCTAATACCAGCTGACCTTTATTAGTCCCATCTCTAATCCTAACCCACAGGCTCTCAACCTGTTCTTGACTGTTTCTCATGGGGAGCTCCTCACAGTTTATCCAATCTCTGACATAGAGAGCAACTCCCCCACCCTTCCTACCTCTCCTATCTCTCCTAAAGAGTCTATAGCCGTCGATGGCAGTATCCCAATTGTGGGAGTCATCCCACCATGTTTCTGTGATAGCAACAATGTCATAACTTTCAGAATGCATCACAGTTTCCAGTTCCTCCTTCTTGTTACTCAGGCTTCGTGCATTAGTATAAAGGCACTTCAGCCGGGCTGTCCGTCTCACCACCTTCATAAGCGATCCAGGATCCGCTAGAACAGCAGCATCCCCAGCATCCCCCTGCCCTACTCCCTCCTTTTGCACCCTGCCATCATTGCCCACATAGTTTGGTACAATCCCTCGAATGAACCGTTCAACCCCAGTAGCCTTTATTTTGCCCCCTTCCCCCTTCATTCCTAGTTTAAAGACCTGTCAATGAGTCCCGCTAATTCTTCAGCTAATACCCTCTTACCCCTCAGGGACAGGCTGCTTGCATCAGCAGCCATCATGCCAGGTGCAGTGTAGATTGCCCCATGGTCAAAAAAGCCGAAATTCTTGTGTCTGCACCAGCTCTTAAGCCATCTATTTAAGAGTTGGGTTTTTCGGATCCACCCTGTACCTTTTCCCGACACCACGGGCGTAGAAGAAAAGATCACCTGCACCCCAGCTCCTTCTAGTATTCGCCCCATTCCCCTGAAGTCTTTCTTGATGGACCTCAGGCTTTCCTTGCCAACTTCCTCGCTGCCAGCCTGAATTATTAAAAGTGGGTAGTAGTCTGAAGGCTGAATCAACCTAGAAATTTTCTTTGAAATGTCCCTGACCCGTGCCCCAGGAAGGCAGCACACTTCTCTGCGGGTGGGGTCGGGCCGGCATATAGGGCCTTCTGTTCCTTGCAGAAGGGAGTCACCTACAACAATCACCCTTCTGTCCTTACGTGTAGAAGCAGTCTTGAGGCTTTGGGGTGACCGCTTCATCTGAGGCAACCTCGTGGGTGAATCTGTCTCCACAATCTCGCTAGTCTCCCCCTCAAGTTCCAGGGCCTCAAACCGGTTTCGCAGAGGCACCTGTGGAGCCGGGGATGGTCGGGATGGGGGATGCCCCTTCCGCCGAGCAGGCACCCGTTTCCACTCCTCCTCCCTTCTCAAATTGCTGCTGGGGGGAAGAGAGGACAGGGGGCTCGCTGCAGTGCTGCCAGCTGTCTGGTTCCCCTTTACCACCTGTTTGTGAGGTGACAGGGGCTGACATGCTCCATTAGGAGCCTCGGCTGTGTGCTGAGAACTTGAGGCTGAGAGGGACTGACACCACCAGTCAATCTCCCTCTCACACTCTTTTATAGTCCTCAGCCTCTCCACTTCCTCCTTCAGGTCAATTACGAGGCTGAGCAAGTAGTTCACCTGGTTGCAGCGAACACAATCACTGCCTCCCTCACCCAGCACTGCAAGGGCCAGGCTCTGGCACTCAGTACAACCAGAGACCTGCACACCAGCATCTCGGGTTGGGGGCTCAGTCTGAGTTTCCTCAGACATTTTGGCAGCAGCCTTCCTATAAGGCATGTGCAGGACCTCAGTCTGGGTCTCTGCAGTCTTCTTGGTTGCTGCCTCCCGTTTCTGAGAGATCGGGACCCTTGCCTGGGCCTCCTCAGTATTTCTGGCAGCAGTCTTTTGCCGGGGAGCACCCATGTCGAAGCAGAATACCTACCAGAGCTGAAACAGGAAGTCAAGAGGTGCGCGAGCCCTGCTTCCTCCTGACCGTCTCTGGTGGGCAGCGACTAGTCGCTGCCCTCCTTGTGCCCGTTTAAATCTCCCGCCGTAGGCGGGGAACGCCCACACGCTGCGTCAGCGGCTGCGTCAGCTGCTCCCGTGAGAGCTGCCGGGCTTCTCCTTTACCCGGGGGCTCCCTGCTTGAAGGAACCGCCCGAGATCCCCCTTGACCACGCGGTCAGTCGCTGCTGATCGGTCCGGGACGGCTCCGAGTCAGGCGACTTCGGCGATCAGAAAGGAATCTGCCGAGTAATGCGCCCGTTTAAATCTCCCGCCGTAGGCGGGGAACGCCCACACGCTGCGTCAGCGGCTGTGTCAGCTGCTCCCGTGAGAGCTGCCGGGCTTCTCCTTTACCCGGGGGCTCCCTGCTTGAAGGAACCGCCCGAGATCCCCCTTGACCACGCGGTCAGTCGCTGCTGATCGGTCCGGGACGGCTCCGAGTCAGGCGACTTAGGCGATCAGAAAGCCCAACCTGCAAGGAAAAGTTATTCTTCTGTGTCTGCAGACTTTGCACACATTTCCAGGTGCAGTAGTCAGCCCAGTTCTCAGCACAGCTTTACCAACCACAGAAACCCAGTTTACGGCCGCCGTGCTTTTCTCTCATCTGAAACGCTGCATTGCTGCAAGAAGCAATGAATAAAATCACAGAATCACAAAACTGGGGTTGCAAGGGAGCTCCAGAGATCACTGAGCCCAAGCCCCCTGCAAAACGGGCTCCCTAGAGTAGGCAGCACAGGAAGGGCGCCCAGGAGGGCCTGGAATATCTCCAGAGAAGGAGAATCCACAGCCTCCCTGGGCAGCCCGTTCCAGCGCTCCGTCATCCTCGCCGTGAAGAAGTTCCTTTGCATTTTGGTGCAGAACTTCCTGTGCTCCAGTTTATGGCCATTTCCCCTTCCTCTGTCACCACAGATCGCTGAAAAGATTGCAGCCGTGTCCTTTTGACTCCCACATCTAAGATATTTATAAGCGTTGTTGGAAATAGCCAAATAGTTTTCCAGGACGGTTCTCTGATCTTTGTATCTATCTTTATTCCCAATTGCAATGGCGGGCCTCCTGCAAGCAGGAGAGCGCAGAGAAAACAGTGTTACATCTTTTATCCCCTACTGCCCGACCCTTATCTCTTTCTCCCCGGCTCCTCACTGGCTGAGTACTGCAGGTTCACACTCTTTCGCAACGCTTCACTAATCGTACCAATACCAAGTAAACGCAAATCCTTACCACCCAACCACAAATATCTTAATTGGTCGACTGCCTTCTAACAACTGCTTTCTTAACAAACATCTGGTCGTAACTTTTGGATGTCTGCTTTACAACATAGACATAACCTCTTAACTGCTTCATTACCCCCCAGCATTTGTGCCCTTTGCACTGGGTCATTGTTCAGGTCATCCGTCTGTCCTTGCTTAGAGATAAGCTTGGAAGGAGGACAGAGGGCAGTATCTTGGAGCCTGCCTACGGCATCCTAACGTTCCCACAGAGTGGGACAGTTCTGCTTTGTGTAAAGGCCCCGACTCCTTGAGAGTTTGTTCAGTGGACTTCACTTCTGCTGGCCTAATGAACAACCTTACAGTACGTTTCCCAGGTCAGAATACTATACCCACATTGTTTAGAACATTTAAGGTCTGTTGCAGCTTTGGGAGAAAGGATTGGTCACGTAATTCGGTAACTATGCCTCTAAAATATGTTACCTATATGCATATGGCATTCTTCCTGTCCACGTCAGCTATTTCTAAGGACGTGCTACAGCTCACTTCTTTAGATCAACTGCCCCTTTCAATATCCAATGCAGAAACACCACTTTCACTTTCCACAGCATTTACCAGAACCACAGAACGGCAGGGGGGCTGAAAAGGACCACAACGATCATCCAGCTCCCCAGAACCCCCACACCCCCTCGCAGCCGCCTACAGCCTCAGATCTCGCTAGATCCCCCCCCGTCGCCTCCCTGCAGCTTCCTGGAGCCCCGCACGGCCCCCCTCCCCTTCCCGGGACCGTTCTCCCGCACACCTCCGGCACAGCTGTCCTCAGCACTCGCTCCCGTCGCGCCGCGGCTTCCCTCTCGGTGCTGCCCGGACAGCTCCGGCTGCCGCCGCGCTGTCCTGCGGGGCGGCCCAGGCGGCAGGAGCGGCGCTCTGCGAGGAGAGCCGCGCCTCCGACAGCCGGCTCCCAACGCTCGCTCCCGCGCACGGCGGTTCGGCCAACGGCAGCCGGCGGAGCTACCGCGGACCAAGGAGACCCCGGGGGCGGGGCGCCGCCGCCGCTGCCCAATCAGAGGCAGGGGGCGGGGCAAGGGAGATGCTGCTCAAGGTGAGCTCCTCCTGCCGCAGCGTGATGACGACAGGTCTGCACGGCCAGCTCCTAGGTTGGGAGCCAGGAATGGACACGGCAGGAGGAGAGAGGCATTAGGGAGCAGCCGAGGCTTCGAAATGCATCAAAAAGCCCTGAAAAGCATCACAAAGCCACAGCCAGGAAGCTCGGGATTATCATGAGCAGCATCCAGGATGCTAAACATCATTTGCTACCATACCAGATGGTAGCTGAACTATCGCTGCAGACGTCCCAAAGCCAGACAGAACGGGAACAAACCCAGAGCTCTGCTGCGCACACCCCACAGCCATCGCGTTGCAAGCTGGCGTGCCTTGCTCTTCGTTGCATTCGTCCCAGTCTCTGTGAATGAAGACTCGGAAGGCAGTCAAGGCGTTGATTGAGCACGAGCGTGCTTTTATTATTATGTAAAAGACAGGAGGGCGTGAGAGGTCCAGAGTAAAGATGGGACTCATCCTCTCTTGTCACGGAGAGAGTGGCTCAGAGCTCTCAGTGCTGCTGCCCGGTGCCTGGGGCTGGAGGCCTGATTCTAAGTCCCCCTCCAAGAGGCTCGGCTTCTCCTCAGCGACGCTGACCTGCTCCTGCGTGGAGGTGCTGCTGTCGGGGCACTCGGACTGTGCTTGGGCTGGGCTGCACTGCAAAGGCACTGGGTCACAGTCCAGGCTGGTGACTGTGGTGTCCAGCAGGCTCAGGTCAGCATCTTCAGCACAGCCGGGAGAAATGAGGGCGTGAACTTGGATGAGCTCCTTCTCTCCATCGCTGTTGTTATGTGGAAGGCTGTCATCTGAACCACAGTGACTCGTGCTTCCTAAGAGCCCTCCATCGATGGAAGCACACAGCGCACCATCGCTACTTGCCCCGGCTCTTCTGGGTAGACAAGGGCTCGATTCACCTAGGAAGGATACACAGGGGTTAGTGTCAAACTTTCACAAGCTGAATTATGAAAGTGGCTCTTGATCAGGGGTGATCTGAAGATGCTAGGTATAGGTTGGAACGCTAGGAGGAGATACAAGTCCACTTGTATTGCATGAATTCTATGTCGCTGAAAAGCAAGGCTTTGAAAGCTGGATTCGCACCCTTACCTGCCAGCACCACGTCTTCCGTATCTGAGGGCTCCCTGGGACTGCGCTGCAGTCGGCGTTTGGCCACAGAGGATGGTTTCCGCAGGCTGAAGCAGGAACGCCAACTGCCAGCTGGTGATTCCTTCGTCTTGCTGGGTGGACGTTGTCTGGAGAGAGAAAACAGTGACTGGTGTGAGTCGTGCGTGGTGCGGGGTGAGGGAAGAGCTGCACTGAGCTCTTGCCAACAGTTGCTTGTTCCTGGCACCGCCTGGTTTCTGCTGAAGCACAGCTTAGAAACTCGCTCTCTTTCAAGCAGTTGAGGATGGTTCCACTCCTATAGCTCAGCCCTGAAGTCTTGCTGGCTAAATTCCCCTCAACTGTGTCAAGCAAGATGCAGAGCACGTGAGCAAAGGCTCCGCGGCTGTACAGGACAGCATCTAAGGGATGGCTCTTCTGGAGCCAGCAGGCGTAACTGCTTTCTGAGGAACCGTGCAGCCATAAAGGAAATTCAAAAGCACCTCTGACTCTGACATCAACACCTCGTCGGCCCCATCTCACCGCCAAGTTTAGTTTCTAGTGCCAGCAGGTCTGACCAACAGCTCTGCTTAGAGGAGAACCGGAACTGGTTTCAGGCATGTGGCCCCGACAGCTGGAAAACCCCAACGTTTCAAGGTAGAGCCAGCTCAGGCCAGGGTAGACGTCAGCATGGCTTTATACATCTCGTGACTGCGTGCCCAGCAAGGAAGGAATGGCAGCCTCGTGTGGCTAAACCGAATATGTTAGTTGAATCTCAGAGTCCAAAGGGAGCAGAGATTCACTGCAACAATTCACTTCAGGCACCGTTACTTTAATTTAGCTTCCACATGTTTTGGCGCAAGAAATAATGGGGGAAAAAAAAAAACAACAACACAACCCACCCAAACAATGATGACGGTTGCTGGAAAACAAAGTCCTCTTTACCTTTCAGATGGAAAGTTGATGATTGTGTGGAATTTCCCCTGTACAGCTGTGGGGCCTTCTTCCACTTCTATGTCCCTGCTCTGTGTCACAACGGAAGAGCTGCTGTGGCCTCGCCTCTGAGCCTGTGCCTCCTCCAGGGTGAGCAGCTTTGTGGCAGGAGAAGACACCCACGCAGACTTGGGCCCTGAGAGAGAACCGTGCCCTGTAAGGGAAAGCCACAGGTAAGAGCGAGGATCACAAAGCAGCACCACAGCCATCACAGTTCTGGGGGAGATGCTATAGTTTTCTCAGACCTGCTTATCTGAGCCACTAGAAGAAGAGGAGGTCAGAATAAGCATGTGGTCAGAGGTATGTTTAAGGCAGAGGACAGAGTCATAATTAATAAGAGCAGCTCACTGTATCGAAATGGGCAAAGAAAAACCCTAGAAAGCGGGGGCAGGGAACTCAGAAAGCTTCACTGCCACACTTTCATCAAGCTTCACCTGCATGCAAAACATCGTAACGACAGTGACGTTTTTTTTCTCATTGTAAAGTTTGGACTTGGACATTCTCAGCATCCAGCAACAGGATGCCAGATTCTAATCTAAGCCCAGAAGTCTGCTGTCCCCTCGATAGAAAAAGTGTATTTCAAAGATCTTGGAGAAGGCCTGGATTTGATCAAGGTGTCTGATCAAGATAAAGCTCATGGAGGAAGACACTCACCTGCTCCATCTGCCATGTCTGATCCGGATTTGGAGCAGAAGAGGACATCTGCGTGGTTGATGATGAATTCCACCACAGCCGACTGCGTCTGCAGTTCCATGCAGGCGGCTCTTCCGCTGGCGCAGGCAGACTCGTTCTGCTGTGATCTGTAGAAAAGACAGATTTTAGCAGTCATTTATCCAAGATCCAAGTTTCCCCAAGTCTGGATTGTTGCAGCCAAAAGCTGTCAAATTGGGCTCCGGAGGCTTCCGCGGTGATGCCGCTGAAGAAATTCTCCTGGATGGTCAAGGACACACCAGTCCCATCTAAACAAGAGGGCAGAAATTGTCATCTAGAAATTGTGCCCGTGCGGTTGGAGAACAGCCCAGGCTCTTGCTCTGCCGTCAGCCACTTACTACAGTGTACAGGAGAAGAGCACATTCAATGGAGAAAAAGGTAGATTGCATTTTTTGCCGGAGAACAGATCCAAGCAGTGTGTTGAAATGGAGAAAGAAGTTGACCTTAAGAGGTTTGGAGCCCACACAATCGCTAAGTTCTTAGCGTGCATGTTTGTCACGGAACAGTTCCCGGCTAGACGAGCCAAGTGTCTTCTCAGGTATTCCAGTGTCCTGGAAAATCAGAGAGGCAAATATTCAGCACCAATGAGCACGCGGTGCTGCGGTTCACAGAGCAAAGCCTCAATGCATGTTATTGCTACTGTCACTGAAGATGAAGTAGATCCAACTTGACTAAGTGCCACACTGTGGCACCAAGCCCCAGCACAGCACAGCTGCAGCCACCAGCTGCACCAACTGTGCCCCCGTGCCCAGGAACCGACCCAATAAATTAACCCCGTGTAGCCTTAAACTGCTTCAACATACGCAGGCATCATGTTGCCAGCATGAGACAAGCCTGGAATCACACCACTGCCCTCTGAAGTGCAGCATGGCTGAGCTCAACAGAGTGAGGGCAGCACTGACCTGTAGTGAGGAGCGGGCAGCTGCTGGATGACGTCCTGCATTCTGACCAGCTGCTCCTCATCTGTAGCGGCACCAACAGCCTCCTGGAATAGTGCAGAAAGGGACTGAGACACAAATCAGGCTAGATACCTGCCACAGGGTCGGGAACTATGGGGACAGCGTGCTGTTGGTCTGCGCCGAGACAGATTTTACGCCTTCCAGGAGGCATCTGGGGAACATAGCGGCACGCAGCTGGTGCCATCAAGGCCAAGGAGTCCAAGCAGCGGGCCGGTTTACAGCCTGATTGCGCAGCTCAGCTCCTCAAGCTTCAAGTGCACTTTGCTATCAATCCCACTCCCATTCTATAAATACTTGGGGAATAGAAAAACAAAACAAAAGAAAAAACAAAAAACATGAATTCTCTCAAGCTTTGTGAATATGGAAATAACCGCCTCCTGGGACCACCGAAAATGGCATCCATATGATGCATGATGTGGCAAAGACATACGAGTAAACCCCACGGGGCTAAGAGAAAAAGGGCCTCAGAGCTGGGGCACTGCTGCAGCCATCTCCCAAGAGGCCCAGGGAAGAGGTAAAGGAAAGACGTTGCCTTGTGCTTACCGAGAACTTGTCATACAGCTGGTCGGTCAGCAGAGGGTTCGGGAGCTCCCTGAAGTACATTTTGCAGACGGAGCTCACGCTGTGAGTGTCGCGGATGGTTAGCTCAGGAATCTGCTCAGACTCAAATTCTTGGCTGGAGAGAAGGACACAAAAACGGGCGGGGGGGGTGAGAAAGAGGAAAACAAGTCAAAAGCCACACCAAATATAATCAAGCATTGGAAGGGCTTCCCGATTAACAGGAGAAAATGAACACTCAGTCACCAGCACCACACGAGCCATGCTGGATGAGATGTTTCCAAAAGGAGACCTTTTCGTTTTGCTAAGGCATTTCCCGTGACTCTGACAACTGGCTGCCTAGTCTACAATCCTAAGCCAGGAGCCCGGAGCAGCAAGGAGGAGTGTGGGCTGCTCCAAAGGGCTCTGCAAACAGGAGGAAACGGGAATGAGAGCTGGCAGCGGTGACACCGCAGTCCCCCACAGCCTTCCAGTGCTCCGAAGGACAGAAGGAGAACTTCCTGCTCCAGCAAGTCTGCTGAACGCCCCGTGTTCCTATCAAACAGTGACAAGCCTGGCGCACCACTGCTGAGCGCACGCTGCCTGCACAGAGCTGCCCCACGGCGCAGGCCTCTGAGCACCCACAACAGGGCACGCGCCCCTACTGACCGCTGTGTCAGTCGCAGCACTCTTACCGCAGTCTCTGGATGTTGGACGCGACGCCGGACAGCCGGTATATCCCTTGCACTACGCCGTGCTGCTCAATGAACTCGGCGCAGCTCTGGAGGACCTGGGGGACTAAAGAACACGTGCCAGCGGTTACTTGAGCTCCTCATTCAAGTACTGGTTCAGGCTGTGCTCCTGTCAAATCTCATCCACTAAGCCCAGCCAGGCTACTGCTTAGTTCTTCCTTACAGAAGAAAGCTGTCCAAGACGAGGAAACTGGACAGACGTGTTCCTTGCATTCAAGAAGTGTAAGGACCTAGGAATCAGCCTGGAGAAAGTAATTCTGGGGAAGCCGGAGACACTGCAAGTCCCACCACAGCTCCCATGGGAATGAAAGGAGGTGGGAAATCTCATGTCCAGGAGAGCAGGGAAACTGATGCAGGACACTCTCCTTGGCCAAAAGGCTTCCCTTCTTTTCAGGCTAGCGTGGGATTGGCTTACAGGCTTTGGTTTAAGCAAATACAAACGTGCTTGTCTCTTAAGAGCATTAGCCTCAGTTTATCTTTCAGCCATCAACTTCCATTACACGTTTCTCCACCGGTACCAACCTGCCCCTTTGCTAGATATGACCTCCCTTTCACCTTTAGATGCCCAACAGAGGAAGATCTCAGGAACGGGCTTGTCCCTTACCATCGCGACCAGAGTGGAGAAGATGCTCTCCCAGGTCACAGCCAAACACCCTTTCCTTCTCCACCTCCCGCTCTTTCGGTTTCTTTGGGCGGGCCTTCACCAAGGAACGAAGGAAGGTGACGAGCTTGCCGCGTTTCTTTGGCACTGCACAACAGGAAGAAACCAGTTCATTTCAGGTTTGGCTCAGTTGGACAAGGCCGAGCATAACACATTCTACAGAGCACGTCAAAACGGGAAGAACATTAACAAGTACATAGAAAAACGGATTTTCTCCCATCCCTGCAGGAGGAGCCAAAGGCCAGGTTGGATGGGGCCCTGGGCAGTGGGGTCTAGTCTCACATTAGATGTGGAGGTTGGTTGGCAGCCCAGCCTGAGGCAGGGGGGTTGGAACTTGATGATCCTTGAGCTCCCTTCCATCCCAAGCCATACTAGGAGGATTCTATGACTTCCCCAAGTCCACTCATAAACACGGGAGGATCGGGCCAAATCTCTGCGCGTTCCGATGGAGTTTAATGCACTCCTCTTGCTTGGCTTGCTCAACTTGAGGATTAAGGATCCTCTTGAAAAGTCACGTTCTGATCAAGCATATCACTAGCACAACCAGGCCTCTAGCTGTCCACCAGGGACGCTGGCTGTTCTCAACCTCGTACTGACTCGCAGAAGAACTGCCTTTGCCCTCCTTCATTCTCATTGCCTACAAAACACCAGCCATATGCCCCATGATATGCCTGAAGGATCATCAGCACAGACTATAACACGGGATGGATAAAGGAGGTATTAAACACAGAACACACCCAAAAAGAGACGCCATTTTGCTTCCCTGCACCATCAAATGTAACATCTGTACCTGGCTTTGGCACTGAACTGAGGAGAGACTCTGGAATTTTTCCATTGATGAGCTCCACGCACTCACTTGGGAAAAATCCAACCTGTAACAAGAAAAAAAAAAGAGGTGCACTACTGAAGGCAGCATTTCTCAGGCCTGAACTGTTCAACCAAAAGCCACCTAACATTTTCCTCGGAACGTGCTTGCCTGACGCTCCGTAAGACTATCCAACAAAAAGTGGCCTGCATAAAAGTAATAATTATTCAACATTTGCAGCCAAAAGACCTACAAAACAAATAACTGCTTCTGTAGAAGATGTAGAAGAAGAAAGTTCTTGCTGACTGAGATGCAGCTGCAATAATCCCCAGCTCCGAGCTACCCAGCGTTCTGCAGCCAGCAGCAGCAACAAGCACGCGGAGGGTCTGTTACCCTACCTCAGCTGACAGGCAGTAACTTCCTAAAAGACACTAACTTCACGTTCTGCATGGGTGCAAGCAAAATACTCTGAGACACTGAAACACTGTCTTAGCTGCTGCATTTCCAAAGGTGGGGTTCAGTGGCCGTGACCTGATGCATATTGTGAAGGCTCTTGCTTCTAAGTGAATTGAGGAGACAGTTTCCTACAAAGACCATCTCTGACACCGACACAGGGAAAATGTTTACATCCATGAGCCATCCTGTGCAGGCAGCGCAGCTCTTAGCCGAGATTCCCGACCTGACCGAAGTTGCTCTCTCAAGTCTGAAGCTTGTGCCTACCTGAAAGCCATGCTTGCCTCTCCACCAGGGGGTCAGCTCCTTTGGTGGCATATCAGTAACGCACACGATGTCTCCCACCTGCAAAAGACTGCAACCTCACCAAACATTCTGAAGGTATCTGAGAATATTCCTGATGCGTTCACACCTTATACTCTCCTGTACATGACAACTAGGAACGCCCTTAACTGCTTACCTCAAAGGAGAGTTCATCCGGTGCCTGGGCAACGTATCTCTTAAGAACATGGGCAGCAGCAACAGCTGGAATATTTACAGGAGACTCCTCGTGGATCAGCAGGGGCTTCCCATTGTTCTCAGTCTGAAACAGAGAGCACAGGCCATGGTGAGGAGCTGAGGACAAACGAGGACAATTTCAGAGCAAGGAGCACATCTGCAGAGAAAGATCCTTATCATGAGTGCTTAACAAGAAACTGCAAGTCTAATAACAGCTGTTTCTCTTCCTGGTGTGCAGCAGTATGGCCAGGCAATGTAAAGATGCGTCTCTCTCTACCCAGACTAAGAGGACAAACACCCCAACCGAGAGGACTCCTGGAGTTTTATAAACTTGCCACGCTTGCAGTACTGTCTTGCCAAAGAGGAGCGTAAGAGTCTGCTTGCTTCCTGTAACCTATTGCTTGCAGACCTCAGCCATGGACTGGACACAGGAGCTGGTCCACTGACCCAATCCTTGGCTCACTACAAGTGCCTGCTTCCCTTAACTTACTGAATATGAGAACTTGGTCTTTGGGTGACAAAATCCAAGCAGGATGGGGAAAAAGCTTCTGCATGTTTATAACGCTCGATCTGATTCTGTCGGTACTATAACGTCCACGGCCATCTAGATGCTCGTAGCAAGGACATGAAGCTTTTCAGGCAGCTTTTCAGTGACACCGATAGAGCTGGAAGGATTCTCCCTCTCTTGAAAAGCAGGAGAGCTCATCTGCAGCTCACTCTGCCGGCTCAAGTCAGCAGAACAAAGACCAATCAGAGCTTCATACTCTACCTCCATTTGTGCCAGGTCAGGCCCACAGCTGATCTCGCTGCACGCGATGCCCATCACAGCAGGCACGACAAGCTGGAACTGAAAAGAAACACACTTCTATTTTCTCTGTTCACACACCACGGTATGGAGAGACTTCTTCAGAACTACCCTCAGTTACCCACTGGCATAGGCAGGTGTTCTAGAAACAACCACTTTGTTCAGTCACTTCAAACGAGACAGCCTATTACGCAGCAGTTTACCAAGTCGCTATCCCTCTGCTAGCAGATGGGGACTCCGGCACAAAGCAGCAGACGCGCTTGCTCAGAGCACTCCGACAGCACAGTAGCAGGGCAGTGAGAGGAGTCACTGCTGGGGGTGGATCTGCTCCCTAGCGCCCGGCTCCCACCAGTTCACCTCCAGCGCCGGCCGCAGCCTTCCACACGGATTTCCTCTGCTTGCATCTCTGCTGTGCTCCCCACAGCTGTCGTGCGCACACGCAGCCGAAGCACGCATGCTCATGGTCACGTTGTGCAGCCCTGCACAAACCGGGACTAGGACTCCTTGCCTAAGGGATTGGTTTCCTAAAGACTAGCTGGTCACAGCATCACAGACAGCATCCTTCTGAGGGCTGAGCTGGAGGGAAAGCGGAATAACTCTACACGTGACCAGTGTCCTGTCAAGGCTGGATGAGGCTGTGTTACTAAACACGGTGCGACGCAGGCTGCAAAACCACATGGGGGGGGGCAACGTGTGGCACATACCAGGCAAGAGATCAGAACAAGTTCCTTGAAGCCGCAGCCGTTTCTTGTCACTTTGCTCTGTTCTTCCGCGAGCAAAAGCTGCATCAAAGGAGAAGGCAGAGGGCGGGGAGAGAAGAGAGAAAGAGCTGATCAGTGAGCTTGCACAATTTAACAAAGAAGACAAGGAAAAAGCCCTGAGACAAATGCCACCTCTATGCTTTGGAATGTAGCTACTGAGTGAAAATTATGTATGATGGTCAAGAGTAAGCAGCATGACACTACCAGCTCCGCCAGCCAGCAGCTTTCAACACCTCACTGTCCACCTGTCTATCTCACACTGTCTCAGCTTACCTACAAGATGCTGCACAAGACGGTGTGAAAACGAAGGTACTCAGTCGATGCACAAGTGCAACAAGCTAGCTACTCAGTCAGAGCTCAAGCGCTCCAACGAAGGGACGCAGCAGGCACTGCTCCTCCCCTCATTCTAGCTGCTTATGACATCACTAAGGGCCACCAGGCTGCTCCACCATGACAGACAAGGTGGGGAAGCAAGACCACGTCACAAGACCAGAAGATTCCAACACTCCAACATTCTAGAATCAGAGGGCGGTTGGAATTCTACCTCAGCCAAATCCTGGAGAAGCTGGCACGGGGTCATCATGACCAAAGCGCAGGACCCGGCGCTTGCTCTTGTTGAGCCTCGTACAACCGGCCTCAGGCCATCCTTCTGCAGGGCCTTCCTACCCTCGGGCAGATGGACACTTCCTCCCAGCAGCATACCTTGCAGTGCAGGGCCTACATAAAATCCACACTAGAGTCCTTTGTTTCATTCAAGAGCACGTTACAGCACGTATCTATTTCACTGTAAGGAAATCAAGGAAGAGACGGGAGAAACACAGAACTGCTACGAGACTGCTATATACATTTCTTTCCCAAGTGGATTTTTGCCTTTTTGCTTCCAGGATGACCTCATTTTGTTCTCCCCTTCTTGTGGGGAAGCTGCCTCCAGTTCCTGAGGTTCAGGAGACAGCATGAAACACGACACTAAGACAAACGCTTGTCGTGGGCGAGGGGTGGCTGTGCTTTGCCAGGCATACGGCGGGGCAGTAAGTGCCACACGGCAGCCCCAAGCCAAGCCCTGCATTCAGTCACTGTAGCCACAGCTGGTGCATCGCTGCCAGAACGTATCCCAGGATACAGGTGGACGCAGGCACTCCTGCTCCTTCTGCAAAGCCATCCTCTGCAGAGTCCATTAGGTGCTGCTCAGTGCTATGCCAACCAGGCTCCCGTTTACTGCAGCCCTGGGATAAACACGCGTGTACTCTTCTGTGCAGCAGTGAGCTCCAGGGATGAAGCACAGAGGGTAAGCCAACAGAATCTACTGCTGACTCCATCAGCTCCTTCTTCTACCAACCATGGGCAAACACTGTGAGACAGAACATAAGGGGAAAAGCACTTCTGCTCACACGCCTGCAATGGAATTCAAAACAGCTATTGCAAGAAGAGCTCGTAGGGTAAACCTAGCCTCAGAGACACAAACACACCAGGTTCCAGGAAACAGCATGGCACATTGTTGATGAAACGCTGCTTCGTTGCTTGGAGCGCACGCAGCATGCCGCTTTGACAGGCACAGCAGCGCTGCGACGTCCAAGCTGGGCACCAAAACCTCTCCAGCATCCCTGGCCAACGCTGCCAGGGAAATGCAACACCTGCATCCCTATCTGGCTTACGGCACACACACTGGGGGGCTGCCTTAGTCTCAGGTGGGAGGGATTTTTCTTCAGAGTATCTGGTATGATGCTATGTTTGGGTTCTAGGAGAAAAATCACACTGAGAACACCCTGATCTTTATAGTTTCTGACAAGCAAACTTGCACAGAGCCAAGGCCATTCTCAGCAAAGCTCTCAACAAGGAGCTGGGAGGGAACTGAATTAAGACAGCTAACGTAAACTGGCCAAAGGGATATTCCATACTATATGCCATCGAGTGGAAGGAGTTTTGAAGGGGATGAGAGTACATCTCACTCTCTTTTATTGCTTGGCGGCTAACTGGACAGTGGTTGGCGGGTGGTGAGCCATTGCTTGTACATCACTTGCAATACATTCATATATATATTCAGAACTACTTTTATCTCAAAAACATGAGTTTTACTTCTCTTTTTCCACCCAACACTCTCCCCCATCCCACGGGGAACAGGGGAGTGGGCAAAGGACTGCGTGGTGCTGAGCCACCCACCGGCTTCAACCACAACAGGGCCGCGGGGCAATGGGAGCAAGCACAGAAATAAAACACAGAAACTCGCTGTTCCTTGGGCTCGTGGCTGCCACAAAGCTCGTGTTTTAGTGATGCAGAGTACTGTATCTCCAGCTATTGTGTGTCTTGTTAACCACAAGCTCAGCTATGAGCTGTCACCACAAGCAAAAGATAAACGTAAACAAAGGCTTATATCCACACGTACCAATCTGGGTGTGAGCAATAAAAGCCCATTGGGCCATGGACAAGGCAGGCAGCACATAGGCAGGAAACAGGAAGGAGTTGAACTCCAGCTCTCCTACACAAAAGAAAGGGAGAGCACCACGGGAGGAGTTAGGACACAGCTTCAGAGCTTACAGAGCCCTGAGATTTCCAAAGAACGGTGCCAGGGTACCTCTCACCATTCCCATGCAGGGGTCTTCCCAGACACTTCAGCTGCTGACTTCCACTTCCTCTGTCATGTGTAGAAAGTCCAGGTGACAAATGCTCATTTCGTCTGGGTAACGCTTCCATGGTCATGACTGAAAAAAAAAAAATAAAAAAGCAGCATGCAACCCCATAAAATGTACCTTTCTGCTCTTTCTGTCAGCACGACATCTAAGATGAGCATTACACGTCCCTGCTACTGATTGAAAATTCATCCAAGCCTATGTTCCACACAGCTTCATCTCAGTGCCAAAAAGAAACACGTAAACAGATGTTCAGAGGATTCTTTGTGCAGATAAAAGTGCAGGGTGCATATGTATTCTCTTCAGTAATAAATATTAGTTTAGAATCCAAAGGTAACTTTTCAAGAAGCAGTATGAAAGAAAGGTCAGTCAAAAGGAAATACGTGATTTTCATCTATTTTCATCTAAAAAATCCTTGCTCAACCTCTTCCCATCAAAAAGAAAGCATGCTGGGCATTCTTAGCAGCAGCTCAGAGGACATCTTGCACCACAAAATGCAGCACATGCTTTTTGCTCACAGGCCCCTCATGTCTCTAATTTGTGTCAGATTCACTCAAAATGACCACGTGGACCAGAACAGCCATTTGGTTCTGCTGAGGTAGGAACCCACTGCTGGGATGTCCCACAGTCCCGTTTCCCCGCTACTTCCAGCCCTGGGGGGAAAAGGAAGAGCAACTGACTTCACCTACCCAGACTTCTGCATGGTCTCACATCACACAGAGAAGCATGGTGGAGAGCTCTGGTGGCTGAAGAAATCAAGGTTGCCTCTAAGATCCTGCTTTAAATCCACATGACTTACTGCCCATAAGATGTGAAAGACAAGGTTAAGGTCCATCCAATCCCTGTGGATGTGGCTGCCTGCAAAGACAACAGTTGCCTGCTCTTCAGCAGGGTGATGCTCACCCAGCAAAGCACTCACCAGCACATGTCTTTCATAGAAACATAGAATTAGCAAGCTTGGAAAAGATCTCCAAGATCATCCGGTCCAACCATCCACCTTCCACCAACATTTCCCACTAAGCCACGTCCCTCACGACAACATCTAATGTTTCTTGAACACCTGCAGGGATGGTAACTCTATCACCTGTCTGGGCAGCCCGTTCCAGCGTCTGACCAGTCCTGTGGAGAAGTTTTTCTTAACATCCAACCTCAATCTCCCCTCATGCAACTTCAGGCCACTCCCTCCAGTCCTATTATCACTTACACAGGAGAGGAGGACAACGCCCACCTCAACACAACCTCTCTTCAGCTAGTTGTAGAGAGTGAGGAGGTCTTCCCTGCGCCTCCTCTTCTCCAGACTAAATAATCACAGTTCCCTCAGCTGCTCCCCATAAGACTTGTGCTCTAGATGCCCTGCAGCTTCACTGCTCTTCTCTGGACACATTTAAGGCTTTCACTGTCCTTCCTGTAGTGAGGCACCCAGAACTGAACAAAGTACTCAAGGTGAGGACTCACCAGTGCTGAGCACAGGAGGATGATCGCTTCCCTGCTCCTGCTGGCTCCAGTTCTTTGCATTGCACTTCCAATCTAAACCGTTCCTTCTGCGGTAGCGCTTGCATCCTCACTTAGGGCTGGAGCTCAAGAGGTCAACACAACAGAAAGAACACAACGTGCAACTGGAAGACATGACTCCAAGCTCACAAGAGTCAACTCTCTGACCTTGGGCACAACTCACAAACCATGAGCCAGGCCTTGCCAACTTGGCAGATCTGAGCATGCCAGAGGGGATCAGATCACAAAGTGTCCATTTCAATTGCAGCTTCATGTAGGAAAGAAAACCAGCTAACAGGCGTGAATGAATTCACTCACAAGCTGCACAATGAGTCTGTTCTTCATTAAAAAAACCACATGGATTCCTAATCCAAAAAGAGAACGGCAAGAGTTAACACCGATGGAAGAGGTTCCTGGTCCGAAGCCTCATCCTCTTACCCAACTTTCCTTGCCTCGTACTCTTCCCCAACTCCTGGGCGATGCCCACAGGCTTAAATTCAGACCTCAAATTCATAGGACTACTGTATAATCAATGAAAATTATATAAAGGAATTTTATATAATCAAATAATATTAAGATGTTATAATAATGAAATCAGCAAGAGAGTTAGGCACAGCAAGACAAAGAGAATAAATAGGATGCTTACCCGTGTCGTGGGCTCGCTCAGGAAAGACCAGTGGAGTGGATCTTCCGAAGAGAGAGAGATCCTTCCCCACTGGTAGATTGTATTATATTGTATTATTTTGCATTCCGATATCATAGTTAGTAAAATAAGTTTACCTCCATAGATTGTTGCCGCTGTTTTTTTCCTTTTCCCCCTTCCTTCCCATTTTGTGGGGCCAGGCCGGGGGTGGGGAGGGCAGGCGCCTACTGCCCCCTGTCACGGGCATAAACTGATCTAGTTAATTCCATGACACTCATCAAACCAGATTGTCTCAGTCGAAGGATGGTATGCTATCGCTCTCCACTTGCTCGGGTTGCCCTTGCTGGACCCATCTGTATACCAGGCATCTTCAGGGATAGGATATTTCCTCTCCTGAACGGGACTCTTCTCTGGTGGAGCGACCAGTGTTTCTTTTGGTGCATCACAATGATAGGTCACTGGGCCTAGGATCTTCTGAAGCTCTTCTTTTAAGGATGATGAAGACAGACTGCTCCTTTGGCTGAGGTAAGTGACCCATCATGCCACTGTTTGTGCATGATGGCACATCAGGCCACCCCTGTCTTAGGAAGGTGGGTCAGATCTTTCACCCACCCCTGAATCTGCAGAGTGGTCTTCACTATAACTTCAGCCGTCTGGGTTATTGGCTCTACTGCCTGTAATGCTGAATAGGCAGCCAATAACTGTTTTTCAATCATATTATATCTTTCTTTTGCTCCATGCCAGACCTGAAACCAAAAACCAATGGGGGTCCGAACAGAACTCTGGCGTTGCCACAGGCCCCAACCAAAGCCATCTTGAGTAACGTGGACATCCAACTCAGCTGGGAGGGGAGGATCGAATATACCCAATGCCTGGGCTTGTTGTAAAATTAGGTCTCTCATCCCTGCTGAGAATTTGACCAGATCCGGGCCATCAAAGGCATCTTCATAAATCGCTTCCCTTACACCTAATTCACAGATGTAATTTTGAAGGTTTTCCATGGAGGACCACATCCCTGTATGTAAAGGAATATCAGATTGATTGGGCCATACCATACAGCAGGCCGCCATTAACCATTCTATTACAGAATGGTTTTCATCATTGTATTGATTACCTGCATATAATCTCTGTCTAAGAGCAGGATGGACGGTCATTGTGGCCAATTTGGCTATTTCCGGGCCATTCATCAGAACACTTTCTGCCCCAGAATCCCATAGTCCAAGCTGGCACACTTTCTCTAGCTTTCTGCTTAAATCGTTGGACTAAGTCCATCAGTTCTGTTGCTGTGTACGGTCGGGCTGTTACATGCAAGTGGGTTTGAACGGGGGGCCACTGATCAGGCGGCACCCCCGCCGATCTGTCCTGTACCTTTTTTGTTTTTTGAGTTATAACAGGACGGACTTCTAGTGCATCCGTCAAAATTGGAGATTCAAGATCAGATTTAGATTGTTTATTTTCCTGATCAACACAGTCCATTGATTCAGGAGCCTGGTCATTGTTTATTGAAATATTACAGACTTGACCTATTGGAAGATGTAGAATTGGGTTTTTTCCTGTTAATATGCCAAGTTCCTGTTCTAACTTTTCAATACGATCTTTTAAAAGTTCATTTTCGTTCACTAAAGTATTATTCCTTATTTCAGCATTATTTAAAGCATTTAACAGTGGCCATGCCACTGTAGAAGCAGCTAATTGTCTTTCTCTTGTGACTAATGTATCATTGCCTAGTCCCGGAAAGTCATCTGCTAGGCGATATGGGGAAACATTTCCCACAACACGTAGAGGACCCCATTTTTCAATGATAGTTGACAACTCATAATAAGGGGATCCCGCAAATCCTGGCATCTGCCCTGGAATTATTTTACCTAGGGGGGTAGTGTCCTCCCCCTTGAACATTTACAGAAATTCCAAAGAAAGGACATAGTGTAAGTTTTAGTATATTCGGCTTGCCTGCCTGGCTCACCAAGTGTATAATCAATGAAAATTATATAAAGGAATTTTATATAATCAAACAATATTACGATGTTATAATAATGAAATCAGCAAGAGAGTTAGGCACACCAAGACAAAGAGAATACATAGGATGCTTACACATGTCGTGGGCTCGCTCAGGAAAGACCAGTGGAGAGAATCTTCCAAAGAGAGAGAGAGATCCTACCCACTGGTAGTCAGCTCTTAAATGGGTCTAGGAGAGGTGGAGCCATGCTCCACCCCTTCCTGCAGCACAGGTGAATTCCTTTCACCTGTGCTCCCAGGGCTGACTCATTGCTCGCCTCAGGTGATAAATCAGAGGTTCAGGCCGTGACTCAGC
Source organism: Phasianus colchicus (assembly GCF_987193195.1). NCBI lineage: Eukaryota > Metazoa > Chordata > Aves > Galliformes > Phasianidae > Phasianus > Phasianus colchicus. Next base: position 19,360,560 of record NC_143450.1, on the reverse strand, counting down.
AGTTCCCATACAGACTCCTTTCACAGGACTCAGTCAAAAAGGATGTCACACTTGTTCCACACACTCAAACTGACTGAGCAGTGGTATCACAGTCACTTAAAACACACAGAAGCATCCAAACCCAAGCATGCACATTCCCTCCTGTGTTACTAGTGCCCACAGCTCACCTTCACACCTCTGGGGATTTCTGGCGTTTTACACTGATGCAGCCTCACTATAGCTCCATGGGCGTCACACAAGGCCTGCAGGACCTCTTTCTCCACAAACCCCATCTGCAGGCACTGGTTCATAAGGCTCACCACCCACCCTCCTGAGCAAAAGCAAGCACTAAGAATGAGAGCAAAGTGCACTGGATTTGACCTGGCCTGGTCCCCAAGCCTCAGTCCTGCCAGACATACCCCGGTGCGTAGACTCATCCCCAACATCTGACTGGACATTGTCATTCTGCAAACGCCCCATCCCAGCAGCAAGGGATCAAAGCATTGGGACAGCTGAAACAAAAATGTCATGAAAGTTTCCTATTAGCACTGATCAAGAACACGTCTACCCCTGAGCAACAGGATGGGAGACAAACAGCAGAAGACAACCAACCTGCAGAACCCGCTCCGTTGGGGTTGGTCCAGATGTTTGTATGCTCCCTTCCATGGCCCAGGCCAAGCTTGCTGAGCTGCTCCTCCTTTGTGCAGGGGGAGAGCGGCGCAGATGCTACGTGGTGGCTATGCACAGCATGCCTTTGACTTGATTCTCCTCTCTCCATCTTCCAGTAGCAAGCAGCATTTCAAATCTCTCCTTGCAAAAAATCACCTAGGTAAAAAAGAACTGGCAATCTTGCTTTTAAAGTTTCCTTATTTATACAACTTGATGCTTTAAAGCACAAGCTCACCTAGCAATCACCTACCTTAGACAAGCCCAACCTGCAAGGAAAAGTTATTCTTCTGTGTCTGCAGACTTTGCACACATTTCCAGGTGCAGTAGTCAGCCCAGTTCTCAGCACAGCTTTACCAACCACAGAAACCCAGTTTACGCCCGCCGTGCTTTTCTCTCATCTGAAACGCTGCATTGCTGCAAGAAGCAATGAATAAAATCACAGAATCACAAAACTGGGGTTGCAAGGGAGCTCCAGAGATCACTGAGCCCAAGCCCCCTGCAAAACGGGCTCCCTAGAGTAGGCAGCACAGGAAGGGCGCCCAGGAGGGCCTGGAATATCTCCAGAGAAGGAGAATCCACAGCCTCCCTGGGCAGCCCGTTCCAGCGCTCCGTCATCCTCGCCGTGAAGAAGTTCCTTTGCATTTTGGTGCAGAACTTCCTGTGCTCCAGTTTATGGCCATTTCCCCTTCTTCTGTCACCACAGATCGCTGAAAAGATTGCAGCCGTGTCCTTTTGACTCCCACATCTAAGATATTTATAAGCGTTGTTGGAAATAGCCAAATAGTTTTCCAGGACGGTTCTCTGATCTTTGTATCTATCTTTATTCCCAATTGCAATGGCGGGCCTCCTGCAAGCAGGAGAGCGCAGAGAAAACAGTGTTACATCTTTTATCCCCTACTGCCCGACCCTTATCTCTTTCTCCCCGGCTCCTCACTGGCTGAGTACTGCAGGTTCACACTCTTTCGCAACGCTTCACTAATCGTACCAATACCAAGTAAACACAAATCCTTACCACCCAACCACAAATATCTTAATTGGTCGACTGCCTTCTAACAACTGCTTTCTTAACAAACATCTGGTCGTAACTTTTGGATGTCTGCTTTACAACATAGACATAACCTCTTAACTGCTTCATTACCCCCCAGCATTTGTGCCCTTTGCACTGGGTCATTGTTCAGGTCATCCGTCTGTCCTTGCTTAGAGATAAGCTTGGAAGGAGGACAGAGGGCAGTATCTTGGAGCCTGCCTACGGCATCCTAATGTTCCCACAGAGTGGGACAGTTCTGCTTTGTGTAAAGGCCCCGACTCCTTGAGAGTTTGTTCAGTGGACTTCACTTCTGCTGGCCTAATGAACAACCTTACAGTACGTTTCCCAGGTCAGAATACTATACCCACATTGTTTAGAACATTTAAAGTCTGTTGCAGCTTTGGGAGAAAGAATTGGTCACGTAATTCGGTAACTTTGTCTCTAAAATATGTTACCTATAATGCATATGGTAATCTTCCTGTCCACGTCAGCTATTTCTAAGGATATGTGACAGCTTCATTCTTTAGATCAATTGCCCTTTTTCAATGTTCAGTGCAGAAACAACACTTTCACTTTCCACAGTATACGGTATTCTTACTTTGCACATCAGCTATTTCTAAGGACGTGCTACAGCTCACTTCTTTAGATCAACTGCCCCTTTCAATATCCAATGCAGAAACACCACTTTCACTTTCCACAGCATTTACCAGAACCACAGAACGGCAGGGGGGCTGAAAAGGACCACAACGATCATCCAGCTCCCCAGAACCCCCACACCCCCTCGCAGCCGCCTACAGCCTCAGATCTCGCTAGATCCCCCCCCGTCGCCTCCCTGCAGCTTCCTGGAGCCCCGCACGGCCCCCCTCCCCGTCCCGGGACCGTTCTCCCGCACACCTCCGGCACAGCTGTCCTCAGCACTCGCTCCCGTCGCGCCGCGGCTTCCCTCTCGGTGCTGCCCGGACAGCTCCGGCTGCCGCCGCGCTGTCCTGCGCGGCGGCCCAGGCGGCAGGAGCGGCGCTCTGCGAGGAGAGCCGCGCCTCCGACAGCCGGCTCCCAACGCTCGCTCCCGCGCACGGCGGCTCGGCCAACGGCAGCCGGCGGAGCTACCGCGGACCAAGGAGACCCCGGGGGCGGGGCGCCGCCGCCGCTGCCCAATCAGAGGCAGGGGGCGGGGCAAGGGAGATGCTGCTCAAGGTGAGCTCCTCCTGCCGCAGCGTGATGACGACAGGTCTGCACGGCCAGCTCCTAGGTCGGGAGCCAGGAATGGACACGGCAGGAGGAGAGAGGCGTTAGGGAGCAGCCGAGGCTTCGAAATGCAGCAAAAAGCCCTGAAAAGCATCACAAAGCCACAGCCAGGAAGCTTGGGATTATCACGAGCAGCATCCCGGATGCTAAACATCATTTGCTACCAGACCAGATGGTAGCTGAGCTCTCGCTGCAGACGTCCCAAAGCCAGACAGAACGGGAACAAACCCAGAGCTCTGCTGCGCGCACCCCACAGCCATCGCGTTGCAAGCTGGCGTGCCTTGCTCTTCGTTGCATTCGTCCCAGTCTCTGTGAATGAAGACTCGGAAGGCAGTCAAGGCGTTGATTGAGCACGAGCGTGCTTTTATTATTATGTAAAAGACAGGAGGGCGTGAGAGGTCCAGGGTAAAGATGGGACTCATCCTCTCTTGTCACGGAGAGAGTGGCTCAGAGCTCTCAGTGCTGCTGCCCGGTGCCTGGGGCTGGAGGCCTGATTCTAAGTCCCCCTCCAAGAGGCTCGGCTTCTCCTCAGCGACGCTGACCTGCTCCTGCGTGGAGGTGCTGCTGTCGGGGCACTCGGACTGTGCTTGGGCTGGGCTGCACTGCAAAGGCACTGGGTCACAGTCCAGGCTGGTGACTGTGGTGTCCAGCAGGCTCAGGTCAGCATCTTCAGCACAGCCGGGAGAAATGAGGGCGTGAACTTGGATGAGCTCCTTCTCTCCATCGCTGTTGTTATGTGGAAGGCTGTCATCTGAACCACAGTGACTCGTGCTTCCTAAGAGCCCTCCATCGATGGAAGCACACAGCGCACCATCGCTACTTGCCCCGGCTCTTCTGGGTAGACAAGGGCTCGATTCACCTAGGAAGGATACACAGGGGTTAGTGTCAAACTTTCACAAGCTGAATTATGAAAGTGGCTCTTGATCAGGGGTGATCTGAAGATGCTAGGTATAGGTTGGAACGCTAGGAGGAGATACAAGTCCACTTGTATGGCATGAATTCTATGTCGCTGAAAAGCAAGGCTTTGAAAGCTGGATTCGCACCCTTACCTGCCAGCACCACGACTTCCGTCTCTGAGGGCTCCCTGGGACTGCGCTGCAGTCGGCGTTTGGCCACAGAGGATGGTTTCCGCAGGCTGAAGCAGGAACGCCAACTGCCAGCTGGTGATTCCTTCATCTTGCTGGGTGGACGTTGTCTGGAGAGAGAAAACAGTGACTGGTGTGAGTCGTGCGTGGTGCGGGGTGAGGGAAGAGCTGCACTGAGCTCTTGCCAACAGTTGCTTGTTCCTGGCACCGCCTGGTTTCTGCTGAAGCACAGCTTAGAAACTCGCTCTCTTTCAAGCTGTTGAGGATGGTTCCACTCCTATAGCTCAGCCCTGAAGTCTTGCTGGCTAAATTCCCCTCAACTGTGTCAAGCAAGATGCAGAGCACGTGAGCAAAGGCTCCGCGGCTGTACAGGACAGCATCTAAGGGATGGCTCTTCTGGAGCCGGCAGGCGTAACTGCTTTCTGAGGAACCGTGCAGCCATAAAGGAAATTCAAAAGCACCTCTGACTCTGACATCAACACCTCGTCGGCCCCATCTCACCGCCAATTTTAGTTTCTAGTGCCAGCAGGTCTGACCAACAGCTCTGCTTAGAGGAGAACCGGAACTGGTTTCAGGCATGTGGCCCCGACAGCTGGAAAACCCCAACGTTTCAAGGTAGAGCCAGCTCAGGCCAGGGTAGACGTCAGCATGGCTTTATACATCTCGTGACTGCGTGCCCAGCAAGGAAGGAATGGCAGCCTCGTGTGGCTAAACCGAATATGTTAGTTGAATCTCAGAGTCCAAAGGGAGCAGAGATTCACTGCAACAATTCACTTCAGGCACCATTACTTTAATTTAGCTTCCACATGTTTTGGCGCAAGAAATAATGGGGGAAAAAAAAAACAACAACACAACCCACCCAAACAATGATGACGGTTGCTGGAAAACAAAGTCCTCTTTACCTTTCAGATGGAAAGTTGATGATTGTGTGGAATTTCCCCTGTACAGCTGTGGGGCCTTCTTCCACTTCTATGTCCCTGCTCTGTGTCACAACGGAAGAGCTGCTGTGGCCTCGCCTCTGAGCCTGTGCCTCCTCCAGGGTGAGCAGCTTTGTGGCAGGAGAAGACACCCACGCAGACTTGGGCCCTGAGAGAGAACCGTGCCCTGTAAGGGAAAGCCACAGGTAAGAGCGAGGATCACAAAGCAGCACCACAGCCATCACAGTTCTGGGGGAGATGCTATAGTTTTCTCAGACCTGCTTATCTGAGCCACTAGAAGAGGAGGAGGTCAGAATAAGCATGTGGTCAGAGGTATGTTTAAGGCAGAGGACAGAGTCATAATTAATAAGAGCAGCTCACTGTATCGAAATGGGCAAAGAAAAACCCTAGAAAGCGGGGGCAGGGAACTCAGAAAGCTTCACTGCCACACTTTCATCAAGCTTCACCTGCATGCAAAACATCGTAACGACAGTGACGTTTTTTTTCTCATTGTAAAGTTTGGACTTGGACATTCTCAGCATCCAGCAACAGGATGCCAGATTCTAATCTAAGCCCAGAAGTCTGCTGTCCCCTCGATAGAAAATGTGTATTTCAAAGATCTTGGAGAAGGCCTGGATTTGATCAAGGTGTCTGATCAAGATAAAGCTCATGGAGGAAGACACTCACCTGCTCCATCTGCCATGTCTGATCCGGATTTGGAGCAGAAGAGGACATCTGCGTGGTTGATGATGAATTCCACCACAGCCGACTGCGTCTGCAGTTCCATGCAGGCGGCTCTTCCGCTGGCGCAGGCAGACTCGTTCTGCTGTGATCTGTAGAAAAGGCAGATTTTAGCAGTCATTTATCCAAGATCCAAGTTTCCCCAAGTCTGGATTGTTGCAGCCAAAAGCTGTCAAATTGGGCTCCGGAGGCTTCCGCGGTGATGCCGCTGAAGAAATTCTCCTGGATGGTCAAGGACACACCAGTCCCATCTAAACAAGAGGGCAGAAATTGTCATCTAGAAATTGTGCCCGTGCGGTTGGAGAACAGCCCAGGCTCTTGCTCTGCCGTCAGCCACTTACTACAGCGTACAGGAGAAGAGCACATTCGATGGAGAAAAAGGTAGATTGCATTTTTTGCCGGAGAACAGATCCAAGCAGTGTGTTGAAATGGAGAAAGAAGTTGACCTTAAGAGGTTTGGAGCCCACACAATCGCTAAGTTCTTAGCGTGCATGTTTGTCACGGAACAGTTCCCGGCTAGACGAGCCAAGTGTCTTCTCAGGTATTCCAGTGTCCTGGAAAATCAGAGAGGCAAATATTCAGCACCAATGAGCACGCGGTGCTGCGGTTCACAGAGCAAAGCCTCAATGCATGTTATTGCTACTGTCACTGAAGATGAAGTAGATCCAACTTGACTAAGTGCCACACTGTGGCACCAAGCCCCAGCACAGCACAGCTGCAGCCACCAGCTGCACCAACTGTGCCCCCGTGCCCAGGAACCGACCCAATAAATTAACCCCGTGTAGCCTTAAACTGCTTCAACATACGCAGGCATCATGTTGCCAGCATGAGACAAGCCTGGAATCACACCACTGCCCTCTGAAGTGCAGCATGGCTGAGCTCAACAGAGTGAGGGCAGCACTGACCTGTAGTGAGGAGCGGGCAGCTGCTGGATGACGTCCTGCATTCTGACCAGCTGCTCCTCATCTGTAGCGGCACCAACAGCCTCCTGGAATAGTGCAGAAAGGGACTGAGACACAAATCAGGCTAGATACCTGCCACAGGGTCGGGAACTATGGGGACAGCGTGCTGTTGGTCTGCGCCGAGACAGATTTTACGCCTTCCAGGAGGCATCTGGGGAACATAGCGGCACGCAGCTGGTGCCATCAAGGCCAAGGAGTCCAAGCAGCGGGCCGGTTTACAGCCTGACTGCGCAGCTCAGCTCCTCAAGCTTCAAGTGCACTTTGCTATCAATCCCACTCCCATTCTATAAATACTTGGGGAATAGAAAAACAAAACAAAAGAAAAAACAAAAAACATGAATTCTCTCAAGCTTTGTGAATATGGAAATAACCGCCTCCTGGGACCACCGAAAATGGCATCCATATGATGCATGATGTGGCAAAGACATACGAGTAAACCCCACGGGGCTAACAGAAAAAGGGCCTCAGAGCTGGGGCACTGCTGCAGCCATCTCCCAAGAGGCCCAGGGAAGAGGTAAAGGAAAGACGTTGCCTTGTGCTTACCGAGAACTTGTCATACAGCTGGTCGGTCAGCAGAGGGTTCGGGAGCTCCCTGAAGTACATTTTGCAGATGGAGCTCACGCTGTGAGTGTCGCGGATGGTTAGCTCAGGAATCTGCTCAGACTCAAATTCTTGGCTGGAGAGAAGGACACAAAAACGGGCGGGGGGGTTGAGAAAGAGGAAAACAAGTCAAAAGCCACACCAAATATAATCAAGCATTGGAAGGGCTTCCCGATTAACAGGAGAAAATGAACACTCAGTCACCAGCACCACACGAGCCATGCTGGATGAGATGTTTCCAAAAGGAGACCTTTTCGTTTTGCTAAGGCATTTCCCGTGACTCTGACAACTGGCTGCCTAGTCTACAATCCTAAGCCAGGAGCCCGGAGCAGCAAGGAGGAGTGTGGGCTGCTCCAAAGGGCTCTGCAAACAGGAGGAAACGGGAATGAGAGCTGGCAGCGGTGACACCGCAGTCCCCCACAGCCTTCCAGTGCTCCGAAGGACAGAAGGAGAACTTCCTGCTCCAGCAAGTCTGCTGAACGCCCCGTGTTCCTATCAAACAGTGACAAGCCTGGCGCACCACTGCTGAGCGCACGCTGCCTGCACAGAGCTGCCCCACGGCGCAGGCCTCTGAGCACCCACAACAGGGCACGCGCCCCTACTGACCGCTGTGTCAGTCGCAGCACTCTTACCGCAGTCTCTGGATGTTGGACGCGACGCCGGACAGCCGGTATATCCCTTGCACTACGCCGTGCTGCTCAATGAACTCGGCGCAGCTCTGGAGGACCTGGGGGACTAAAGAACACGTGCCAGCGGTTACTTGAGCTCCTCATTCAAGTACTGGTTCAGGCTGTGCTCCTGTCAAATCTCATCCACTAAGCCCAGCCAGGCTACTGCTTAGTTCTTCCTTACAGAAGAAAGCTGTCCAAGACGAGGAAACTGGACAGACGTGTTCCTTGCATTCAAGAAGTGTAAGGACCTAGGAATCAGCCTGGAGAAAGTAATTCTGGGGAAGCCGGAGACACTGCAAGTCCCACCACAGCTCCCATGGGAATGAAAGGAGGTGGGAAATCTCATGTCCAGGAGAGCAGGGAAACTGATGCAGGACACTCTCCTTGGCCAAAAGGCTTCCCTTCTTTTCAGGCTAGCGTGGGATTGGCTTACAGGCTTTGGTTTAAGCAAATACAAACGTGCTTGTCTCTTAAGAGCATTAGCCTCAGTTTATCTTTCAGCCATCAACTTCCATTACACGTTTCTCCACCGGTACCAACCTGCCCCTTTGCTAGATACGACCTCCCTTTCATCTTTAGATGCCCAACAGAGGAAGATCTCAGGAACGGGCTGTCCCTTACCATCGCGACCAGAGTGGAGAAGATGCTCTCCCAGGTCACAGCCAAACACCCTTTCCTTCTCCACCTCCCGCTCTTTCGGTTTCTTTGGGCGGGCCTTCACCAAGGAACGAAGGAAGGTGACGAGCTTGCCGCGTTTCTTTGGCACTGCACAACAGGAAGAAACCAGTTCATTTCAGGTTTGGCTCAGTTGGACAAGGCCGAGCATAACACATTCTACAGAGCACGTCAAAACGGGAAGAACATTAACAAGTACATAGAAAAACGGATTTTCTCCCATCCCTGCAGGAGGAGCCAAAGGCCAGGTTGGATGGGGCCCTGGGCAGTGGGGTCTAGTCTCACATTAGATGTGGAGGTTGGTTGGCAGCCCAGCCTGAGGCAGGGGGGTTGGAACTTGATGATCCTTGAGCTCCCTTCCATCCCAAGCCATACTAGGAGGATTCTATGATTTCCCCAAGTCCACTCATAAACACGGGAGGATCGGGCCAAATCTCTGCGCGTTCCGATGGAGTTTAATGCACTCCTCTTGCTTGGCTTGCTCAACTTGAGGATTAAGGATCCTCTTGAAAAGTCACGTTCTGATCAAGCATATCACTAGCACAACCAGGCCTCTAGCTGTCCACCAGGGACACTGGCTGTTCTCAACCTCGTACTGACTCGCAGAAGAACTGCCTTTGCCCTCCTTCATTCTCATTGCCTACAAAACACCAGCCATATGCCCCATGATATGCCTGAAGGATCATCAGCACAGACTATAACACGGGATGGATAAAGGAGGTATTAAACACAGAACACACCCAAGAAGAGACGCCATTTTGCTTCCCTGCACCATCAAATGTAACATCTGTACCTGGCTTTGGCACTGAACTGAGGAGAGACTCTGGAATTTTTCCATTGATGAGCTCCACGCACTCACTTGGGAAAAATCCAACCTGTAACAAGAAAAAAAAGAGAGGTGCAATACTGAAGGCAGCATTTCTCAGGCCTGAACTGTTCAACCAAAAGCCACCTAACATTTTCCTCGGAACGTGCTTGCCTGACGCTCCGTAAGACTATCCAACAAAAAAGTGGCCTGCATAAAAGTAATAATTATTCAACATTTGCAGCCAAAAGACCTACAAAACAAATAATTGCTTCTGTAGAAGATGTAGAAGAAGAAAGTTCTTGCTGACTGAGATGCAGCTGCAATAATCCCCAGCTCCGAGCTACCCAGCGTTCTGCAGCCAGCAGCAGCAACAAGCACGCGGAGGGTCTGTTACCCTACCTCAGCTGACAGGCAGTAACTTCCTAAAAGACACTAACTTCACGTTCTGCATGGGTGCAAGCAAAATACTCTGAGACACTGAAACACTGTCTTAGCTGCTGCATTTCCAAAGGTGGGGTTCAGTGGCCGTGACCTGATGCATATTGTGAAGGCTCTTGCTTCTAAGTGAATTGAGGAGACAGTTTCCTACAAAGACCATCTCTGACACCGACACAGGGAAAATGTTTACATCCATGAGCCATCCTGTGCAGGCAGCGCAGCTCTTAGCCGAGATTCCCGACCTGACCGAAGTTGCTCTCTCAAGTCTGAAGCTTGTGCCTACCTGAAAGCCATGCTTGCCTCTCCACCAGGGGGTCAGCTCCTTTGGTGGCATATCAGTAACGCACACGATGTCTCCCACCTGCAAAAGACTGCAACCTCACCAAACATTCTGAAGGTATCTGAGAATATTCCTGATGCGTTCACACCTTATACTCTCCTGTACATGACAACTAGGAACGCCCTTAACTGCTTACCTCAAAGGAGAGTTCATCCGGTGCCTGGGCAACGTATCTCTTAAGAACATGGGCAGCAGCAACAGCTGGAATATTTACAGGAGACTCCTCGTGGATCAGCAGGGGCTTCCCATTGTTCTCAGTCTGAAACAGAGAGCACAGGCCATGGTGAGGAGCTGAGGACAAACGAGGACAATTTCAGAGCAAGGAGCACATCTGCAGAGAAAGATCCTTATCATGAGTGCTTAACAAGAAACTGCAAGTCTAATAACAGCTGTTTCTCTTCCTGGTGTGCAGCAGTATGGCCAGGCAATGTAAAGATGCATCTCTCTCTACCCAGACTAAGAGGACAAACACCCCAACCGAGAGGACTCCTGGAGTTTTATAAACTTGCCACGCTTGCAGTACTGTCTTGCCAAAGAGGAGCGTAAGAGTCTGCTTGCTTCCTGTAACCTATTGCTTGGAGACCTCAGCCATGGACTGGACACAGGAGCTGGTCCACTGACCCAATCCTTGGCTCACTACAAGTGCCTGCTTCCCTTAACTTACTGAATATGAGAACTTGGTCTTTGGGTGACAAAATCCAAGCAGGATGGGGAAAAAGCTTCTGCATGTTTATAACGCTCGATCTGATTCTGTCGGTACTATAACGTCCACGGCCATCTAGATGCTCGTAGCAAGGACATGAAGCTTTTCAGGCAGCTTTTCAGTGACACCGATAGAGCTGGAAGGATTCTCCCTCTCTTGAAAAGCAGGAGAGCTCATCTGCAGCTCACTCTGCCGGCTCAAGTCAGCAGAACAAAGACCAATCAGAGCTTCATACTCTACCTCCATTTGTGCCAGGTCAGGCCCACAGCTGATCTCGCTGCACGCGATGCCCATCACAGCAGGCACGACAAGCTGGAACTGAAAAGAAACACACTTCTATTTTCTCTGTTCACACACCACGGTATGGAGAGACTTCTTCAGAACTACCCTCAGTTACCCACTGGCATAGGCAGGTGTTCTAGAAACAACCACTTTGTTCAGTCACTTCAAACGAGACAGCCTATTACGCAGCAGTTTACCAAGTCGCTATCCCTCTGCTAGCAGATGGGGACTCCGGCACAAAGCAGCAGACGCGCTTGCTCAGAGCACTCCGACAGCACAGTAGCAGGGCAGTGAGAGGAGTCACTGCTGGGGGTGGATCTGCTCCCTAGCGCCCGGCTCCCACCAGTTCACCTCCAGCGCCGGCCGCAGCCTTCCACACGGATTTCCTCTGCTTGCATCTCTGCTGTGCTCCCCACAGCTGTCGTGCGCACACGCAGCCGAAGCACGCATGCTCATGGTCACGTTGTGCAGCCCTGCACAAACCGGGACTAGGACTCCTTGCCTAAGGGATTGGTTTCCTAAAGACTAGCTGGTCACAGCATCACAGACAGCATCCTTCTGAGGGCTGAGCTGGAGGGAAAGTGGAAAAACTCTACACGTGACCAGTGTCCTGTCAAGGCTGGATGAGGCTGTGTTACTAAACACGGTGCGACGCAGGCTGCAAAACCACATCGGGGGGGACAACGTGTGGCACATACCAGGCAAGAGATCAGAACAAGTTCCTTGAAGCCGCAGCCGTTTCTTGTCACTTTGCTCTGTTCTTCCGCGAGCAAAAGCTGCATCAAAGGAGAAGGCAGAGGGCGGGGAGAGGAGAGAGAAAGAGCTGATCAGTGAGCTTGCACAATTTAACAAAGAAGACAAGGAAAAAGCCCTGAGACAAATGCCACCTCTATGCTTTGGAATGTAGCTACTGAGTGAAAATTATGTCTGATGGTCAAGAGTAAGCAGCATGACACTACCAGCTCCGCCAGCCAGCAGCTTTCAACACCTCACTGTCCACCTGTCTATCTCACACTGTCTCAGCTTACCTACAAGATGCTGCACAAGACGGTGTGAAAACGAAGGTACTCAGTCGATGCACAAGTGCAACAAGCTAGCTACTCAGTCAGAGCTCAAGCGCTCCAATGAAGGGACGCAGCAGGCACTGCTCCTCCCCTCATTCTAGCTGCTTATGACATCACTAAGGGCCACCAGGCTGCTCCACCATGACAGACAAGGTGGGGAAGCAAGACCACGTCACAAGACCAGAAGATTCCAACACTCCAACATTCTAGAATCAGAGGGCGGTTGGAATTCTACCTCAGCCAAATCCTGGAGAAGCTGGCACGGGGTCATCATGACCAAAGCGCAGGACCCGGCGCTTGCTCTTGTTGAGCCTCGTACAACCGGCCTCAGGCCATCCTTCTGCAGGGCCTTCCTACCCTCGGGCAGATGGACACTTCCTCCCAGCAGCATACCTTGCAGTGCAGGGCCTACATAAAATCCACACTAGAGTCCTTTGTTTCATTCAAGAGCACGTTACAGCACGTATCTATTTCACTGTAAGGAAATCAAGGAAGAGACGGGAGAAACACAGAACTGCTACGAGACTGCTATATACATTTCTTTCCCAAGTGGATTTTTGCCTTTTTGCTTCCAGGATGACCTCATTTTGTTCTCCCCTTCTTGTGGGGAAGCTGCCTCCAGTGCCTGAGGTTCAGGAGACAGCATGAAACACGACACTAAGACAAACGCTTGTCGTGGGCGAGGGGTGGCTGTGCTTTGCCAGGCATACGGCGGGGCAGTAAGTGCCACACGGCAGCCCCAAGCCAAGCCCTGCATTCAGTCACTGTGGCCACAGCTGGTGCATCGCTGCCAGAACGTATCCCAGGATACAGGTGGACGCAGGCACTCCTGCTCCTTCTGCAAAGCCATCCTCTGCAGAGCCCATTAGGTGCTGCTCAGTGCTATGCCAACCAGGCTCCCGTTTACTGCAGCCCTGGGATAAACACGCGTGTACTCTTCTGTGCAGCAGTGAGCTCCAGGGATGAAGCACAGAGGGTAAGCCAACAGAATCTACTGCTGACTCCATCAGCTCCTTCTTCTACCAACCATGGGCAAACACTGTGAGACAGAACATAAGGGGAAAAGCACTTCTGCTCACACGCCTGCAATGGAATTCAAAACAGCTATTGCAAGAAGAGCTCGTAGGGTAAACCTAGCCTCAGAGACACAAACACACCAGGTTCCAGGAAATAGCATGGCACATTGTTGATGAAACGCTGCTTCGTTGCTTGGAGAGCACGCAGCATGCCGCTTTGACAGGCACAGCAGTGCTGCGACGTCCAAGCTGGGCACCAAAACCTCTCCAGCATCCCTGGCCAACGCTGCCAGGGAAATGCAACACCTGCATCCCTATCTGGCTTACGGCACACACACTGGGGGGCTGCCTTAGTCTCAGGTGGGAGGGATTTTTCTTCAGAGTATCTGGTATGATGCTATGTTTGGGTTCTAGGAGAAAAATCACACTGAGAACACCCTGATCTTTATAGTTTCTGACAAGCAAACTTGCACAGAGCCAAGGCCATTCTCAGCAAAGCTCTCAACAAGGAGCTGGGAGGGAACTGAATTAAGACAGCAAACGTAAACTGGCCAAAGGGATATTCCATACTATATGCCATCAAGTGGAAGGAGTTTTGAAGGGGATGAGAGTACATCTCACTCTCTTTTATTGCTTGGCGGCTAACTGGACAGTGGTTGGCGGGTGGTGAGCCATTGCTTGCACATCACTTGCAATACATTCATATATATATATTCAGAACTACTTTTATCTCAAAAACATGAGTTTTACTTCTCTTTTTCCACCCAACACTCTCCCCCATCCCACGGGGAACAGGGGAGTGGGCAAAGGACTGCGTGGTGCTGAGCCACCCACCGGCTTCAACCACAACAGGGCCGCGGGGCAATGGGAGCAAGCACAGAAATAAAACACAGAAACTCGCTGTTCCTTGGGCTCGTGGCTGCCACAAAGCTCGTGTTTTAGTGATGCAGAGTACTGTATCTCCAGCTATTGTGTGTCTTGTTAACCACAAGCTCAGCTATGAGCTGTCACCACAAGCAAAAGATAAACGTAAACAAAGGCTTATATCCACACGTACCAATCTGGGTGTGAGCAATAAAAGCCCATTGGGCCATGGACAAGGCAGGCAGCACATAGGCAGGAAACAGGAAGGAGTTGAACTCCAGCTCTCCTACACAAAAGAAAGGGAGAGCACCACGGGAGGAGTTACGACACAGCTTCAGAGCTTACAGAGCCCTGAGATTTCCAAAGAACGGTGCCAGGGTAACTCTCACCATTCCCATGCAGGGGTCTTCCCAGACACTTCAGCTGCTGACTTCCACTTCCTCTGTCATGTGTAGAAAGTCCAGGTGACAAATGCTCATTTCGTCTGGGTAACGCTTCCATGGTCATGACTGAAAAAAAAAAAAAAAAAGCAGCATGCAACCCCATAAAATGTACCTTTCTGCTCTTTCTGTCAGCACGACATCTAAGATGAGCATTACACGTCCCTGCTACTGATTGAAAATTCATCCAAGCCTATGTTCCACACAGCTTCATCTCAGTGCCAAAAAGAAACACGTAAACAGATGTTCAGAGGATTCTTTGTGCAGATTAAAGTGCAGGGTGCAGATGTATTCTCTTCAGTAATAAATATTAGTTTAGAATCCAAAGGTAACTTTTCAAGAAGCAGTATGAAAGAAAGGTCAGTCAAAAGGAAATACGTGATTTTCATCTATTTTCATCTAAAAAATCCTTGCTAAACCTCTTCCCATCAAAAAGAAAGCATGCTGGGCATTCTTAGCAGCAGCTCAGAGGACATCTTGCACCACAAAATGCAGCACATGCTTTTTGCTCACAGGCCCCTCATGTCTCTAATTTGTGTCAGATTCACTCAAAATGACCACGTGGACCAGAACAGCCATTTGGTTCTGCTGAGGTAGGAACCCACTGCTGGGATGTCCCACAGTCCCGTTTCCCCGCTACTTCCAGCCCTGGGGGGAAAAGGAAGAGCAACTGACTTCACCTACCCAGACTTCTGCATGGTCTCACATCACACAGAGAAGCATGGTGGAGAGCTCTGGTGGCTGAAGAAATCAAGGTTGCCTCTAAGATCCTGCTTTAAATCCACATGACTTACTGCCCATAAGATGTGAAAGACAAGGTTAAGGTCCATCCAATCCCTGTGGATGTGGCTGCCTGCAAAGACAACAGTTGCCTGCTCTTCAGCAGGGTGATGCTCACCCAGCAAAGCACTCACCAGCACATGTCTTTCATAGAAACATAGAATTAGCAAGCTTGGAAAAGATCTCCAAGATCATCCGGTCCAACCATCCACCTTCCACCATTTCCCACTAAGCCACGTCCCTCACGACAACATCTAATGTTTCTTGAACACCTGCAGGGATGGTAACTCTATCACCTGTCTGGGCAGCCCGTTCCAGCGTCTGACCAGTCCTGTGGAGAAGTTTTTCTTAACATCCAACCTCAATCTCCCCTCATGCAACTTCAGGCCACTCCCTCCAGTCCTATTATCACTTACACAGGAGAGGAGGACAACGCCCACCTCAACATAACCTCTCTTCAGCTAGTTGTAGAGAGTGAGGAGGTCTTCCCTGCGCCTCCTCTTCTCCAGACTAAATAATCACAGTTCCCTCAGCCGCTCCCCATAAGACTTGTGCTCTAGATGCCCTGCAGCTTCACTGCTCTTCTCTGGACACATTTAAGGCTTTCACTGTCCTTCCTGTAGTGAGGCACCCAGAACTGAACAAAGTACTCAAGGTGAGGACTCACCAGTGCTGAGCACAGGAGGATGATCGCTTCCCTGCTCCTGCTGGCTCCAGTTCTTTGCATTGCACTTCCAATCTAAACCGTTCCTTCTGCGGTAGCGCTTGCATCCTCAGTTAGGGCTGGAGCTCAACAGGTCAACACAACAGAAAGAACACAACGTGCAACTGGAAGACATGACTCCAAGCTCACAAGAGTCAACTCTCTGACCTTGGGCACAACTCACAAACCATGAGCCAGGCCTTGCCAACTTGGCAGATCTGAGCATGCCAGAGGGGATCAGATCACAAAGTGTCCATTTCAATTGCAGCTTCATGTAGGAAAGAAAACCAGCTAACAGGCGTGAATGAATTCACTCACAAGCTGCACAATGAGTCTGTTCTTCATTAAAAAAACCACATGGATTCCTAATCCAAAAAGAGAACGGCAAGAGTTAATACCGATGGAAGAGGTTCCTGGTCCGAAGCCTCATCCTCTTACCCAACTTTCCTTGCCTCGTACTCTTCCCCAACTCCTGGGCGATGCCCACAGGCTTAAATTCAGACCTCAAATTCATAGGACTACTGTATAATCAATGAAAATTATATAAAGGAATTTTATATAATCAAATAATATTAAGATGTTATAATAATGAAATCAGCAAGAGAGTTAGGCACAGCAAGACAAAGAGAATAAATAGGATGCTTACCCGTGTCGTGGGCTCGCTCAGGAAAGACCAGTGGAGTGGATCTTCCGAAGAGAGAGAGATCCTTCCCCACTGGAAGATTGTATTATATTGTATTATTTTGCATTCCGATATCATAGTTAGTAAAATAAGTTTACCTCCATAGATTGTTGCCGCTGTTTTTTTCCTTTTCCCCCTTCCTTCCCATTTTGTGGGGCCAGGCCGGGGGTGGGGAGGGCAGGCGCCTACTGCCCCCTGTCACGGGCATAAACTGATCTAGTTAATTCCATGACACTCATCAAACCAGATTGTCTCAGTCGAAGGATGGTATGCTATCGCTCTCCACTTGCTCGGGTTGCCCTTGCTGGACCCATCTGTATACCAGGCATCTTCAGGGATAGGATATTTCCTCTCCTGAACGGGACTCTTCTCTGGTGGAGCGACCAGTGTTTCTTTTGGTGCATCACAATGATAGGTCACTGGGCCTAGGATCTTCTGAAGCTCTTCTTTTAAGGATGATGAAGACAGACTGCTCCTTTGGCTGAGGGAAGTGACCCATCATGCCACTGTTTGTGCTTGGGCCACCCCTGTCTTAGGAAGGTGGGTCAGATCTTTCACCCACCCCTGAATCTGCAGAGTGGTCTTCACTATAACTTCAGCCGTCTGGGTTATTGGCTCTACTGCCTGTAATGCTGAATAGGCAGCCAATAACTGTTTTTCAATCATATTATATCTTTCTTTTGCTCCATGCCAGACCTGAAACCAAAAACCAATGGGGGTCTGAACAGAACTCTGGCGTTGCCACAGGCCCCAACCAAAGCCATCTTGAGTAACGTGGACATCCAACTCAGCTGGGAGGGTAGGATCGAATATACCCAATGCCTGGGCTTGTTGTAAAATTAGGTCTCTCATCCCTGCTGAGAATTTGACCAGATCCGGGCCATCAAAGGCATCTTCATAAATCGCTTCCCTTACACCTAATTCACAGATGTAATTTTGAAGGTTTTCCATGGAGGACCACATCCCTGTATGTAAAGGAATATCAGATTGATTGGGCCATACCATACAGCAGGCCGCCATTAACCATTCTATTACAGAATGGTTTTCATCATTGTATTGATTACCTGCATATAATCTCTGTCTAAGAGCAGGATGGACGGTCATTGTGGCCAATTTGGCTATTTCCGGGCCATTCATCAGAACACTTTCTGCCCCAGAATCCCATAGTCCAAGCTGGCACACTTTCTCTAGCTTTCTGCTTAAATCGTTGGACTAAGTCCATCAGTTCTGTTGCTGTGTACGGTCGGGCTGTTACATGCAAGTGGGTTTGAACGGGGGGCCACTGATCAGGCGGCACCCCCGCCGATCTGTCCTGTACCTTTTTTGTTTTTTTGAGTTATAACAGGACGGACTTCTAGTGCATCCGTCAAAATTGGAGATTCAAGATCAGATTTAGATTGTTTATTTTCCTGATCAACACAGTCCGTTGATTCAGGAGCCTGGTCATTGTTTATTGAAATATTACAGACTTGACCTATTGGAAGATGTAGAATTGGGTTTTTTCCTGTTAATATGCCAAGTTCCTGTTCTAACTTTTCAATACGATCTTTTAAAAGTTCATTTTCGTTCACTAAAGTATTATTCCTTATTTCAGCATTATTTAAAGCATTTAACAGTGGCCATGCCACTGTAGAAGCAGCTAATTGTCTTTCTCTTGTGACTAATGTATCATTGCCTAGTCCCTGAAAGTCATCTGCTAGGCGATATGGGGAAACATTTCCCACAACACGTAGAGGACCCCATTTTTCAATGATAGTTGACAATTCATAATAAGGGGATCCCGCAAATCCTGGCATCTGCCCTGGAATTATTTTACCTAGGGGGGTAGTGTCCTCCCCCTTGAACATTTACAGAAATTCCAAAGAAAGGACATAGTGTAAGTTTTAGTATATTCGGCTTGCCTGCCTGGCTCACCAAGTGTATAATCAATGAAAATTATATGCTTACACATGTCGTGGGCTCGCTCAGGAAAGACCAGTGGAGAGAATCTTCCAAAGAGAGAGAGAGATCCTACCCACTGGTAGTCAGCTCTTAAATGGGTCTAGGAGAGGTGGAGCCATGCTCCACCCCTTCCTGCAGCAAAGGTGAATTCCTTTCACCTGTGCTCCCAGGGCTGACTCATTGCTCGCCTCAGGTGATAAATCAGAGGTTCAGGCCATGACTCAGCAGTTCCCATACAGACTCCTTTCACAGGACTCAGTCAAAAAGGATGTCACACTTGTTCCACACACTCAAACTGACTGAGCAGTGGTATCACAGTCACTTAAAACACACAGAAGCATCCAAACCCAAGCATGCACATTCCCTCCTGTGTTACTAGTGCCCACAGCTCACCTTCACACCTCTGGGGATTTCTGGCGTTTTACACTGATGCAGCCTCACTATAGCTCCATGGGTGTCACACAAGGCCTGCAGGACCTCTTTCTCCACAAACCCCATCTGCAGGCACTGGTTCATAAGGCTCACCACCCACCCTCCTGAGCAAAAGCAAGCACTAAGAATGAGAGCAAAGTGCACTGGATTTGACCTGGCCTGGTCCCCAAGCCTCAGTCCTGCCAGACATACCCCGGTGCGTAGACTCATCCCTAACATCTGACTGGACATTGTCATTCTGCAAACGCCCCATCCCAGCAGCAAGGGATCAAAGCATTGGGACAGCTGAAACAAAAATGTCATGAAAGTTTCCTATTAGCACTGATCAAGAACACGTCTACCCCTGAGCAACAGGATGGGAGACAAACAGCAGAAGACAACCAACCTGCAGAACCCGCTCCGTTGGGGTTGGTCCAGATGTTTGTATGCTCCCTTCCATGGCCCAGGCCAAGCTCGCTGAGCTGCTCCTCCTTTGTGCAGGGGGAGAGCGGCGCAGATGCTACGTGGTGGCTATGCACAGCATGCCTTTGACTTGATTCTCCTCTCTCCATCTTCCAGTAGCAAGCAGCATTTCAAATCTCTCCTTGCAAAAAATCACCTAGGTAAAAAAGAACTGGCAATCTTGCTTTTAAAGTTTCCTTATTTATACAACTTGATGCTTTAAAGCACAAGCTCACCTAGCAATCACCTACCTTAGACAAGCCCAACCTGCAAGGAAAAGTTATTCTTCTGTGTCTGCAGACTTTGCACACATTTCCAGGTGCAGTAGTCAGCCCAGTTCTCAGCACAGCTTTACCAACCACAGAAACCCAGTTTACGCCCGCCGTGCTTTTCTCTCTTCTGAAACGCTGCATTGCTGCAAGAAGCAATGAATAAAATCACGGAATCACAAAACTGGGGTTGCAAGGGAGCTCCAGAGATCACTGAGCCCAAGCCCCCTGCAAAACGGGCTCCCTAGAGTAGGCAGCACAGGAAGGGCGCCCAGGAGGGCCTGGAATATCTCCAGAGAAGGAGAATCCACAGCCTCCCTGGGCAGCCCGTTCCAGCGCTCCGTCATCCTCGCCGTGAAGAAGTTCCTTTGCATTTTGGTGCAGAACTTCCTGTGCTCCAGTTTATGGCCATTTCCCCTTCCTCTGTCACCACAGATCGCTGAAAAGATTGCAGCCGTGTCCTTTTGACTCCCACATCTAAGATATTTATAAGCGTTGTTGGAAATAGCCAAATAGTTTTGCAGGACGGTTCTCTGATCTTTGTATCTATCTTTATTCCCAATTGCAATGGCGGGCCTCCTGCAAGCAGGAGAGCGCAGAGAAAACAGTGTTACATCTTTTATCCCCTACTGCCCGACCCTTATCTCTTTCTCCCCGGCTCCTCACTGGCTGAGTACTGCAGGTTCACACTCTTTCGCAACGCTTCACTAATCGTACCAATACCAAGTAAACGCAAATCCTTACCACCCAACCACAAATATCTTAATTGGTCGACTGCCTTCTAACAACTGCTTTCTTAACAAACATCTGGTCGTAACTTTTGGATGTCTGCTTTACAACATAGACATAACCTCTTAACTGCTTCATTACCCCCCAGCATTTGTGCCCTTTGCACTGGGTCATTGTTCAGGTCATCCGTCTGTCCTTGCTTAGAGATAAGCTTGGAAGGAGGACAGAGGGCAGTATCTTGGAGCCTGCCTACGGCATCCTAATGTTCCCACAGAGTGGGATAGTTCTGCTTTGTGTAAAGGCCCCGACTCCTTGAGAGTTTGTTCAGTGGACTTCACTTCTGCTGGCCTAATGAACAACCTTACAGTACGTTTCCCAGGTCAGAATACTATACCCACATTGTTTAGAACATTTAAAGTCTGTTGCAGCTTCGGGAGAAAGAATCGGTCACGTAATTCGGTAACTTTGTCTCTAAAATATGTTACCTATAATGCATATGGTAATCTTCCTGTCCACATCACCTATTTCTAAGGATATGTGACAGCTTCATTCTTTAGATCAATTGCCCTTTGTCAATGTTCAGTGCAGAAACAACACTTTCACTTTCCACAGTATACGGTATTCTTACTTTGCACATCAGCTATTTCTAAGGACGTGCTACAGCTCACTTCTTTAGATCAACTGCCCCTTTCAATATCCAATTCAGAAACACCACTTTCACTTTCCACAGCATTTACCAGAACCACAGAACGGCAGGGGGGCTGAAAAGGACCACAACGATCATCCAGCTCCCCAGAACCCCCACACCCCCTCGCAGCCGCCTACAGCCTCAGATCTCGCTAGATCCCCCCCCGTCGCCTCCCTGCAGCTTCCTGGAGCCCCGCACGGCCCCCCTCCCCGTCCCGGGACCGTTCTCCCGCACACCTCCGGCACAGCTGTCCTCAGCACTCGCTCCCGTCGCGCCGCGGCTTCCCTCTCGGTGCTGCCCGGACAGCTCCGGCTGCCGCCGCGCTGTCCTGCGGGGCGGCCCAGGCGGCAGGAGCGGCGCTCTGCGAGGAGAGCCGCGCCTCCGACAGCCGGCTCCCAACGCTCGCTCCCGCGCACGGCGGCTCGGCCAACGGCAGCCGGCGGAGCTACCGCGGACCAAGGAGACCCCGGGGGCGGGGCGCCGCCGCCGCTGCCCAATCAGAGGCAGGGGGCGGGGCAAGGGAGATGCTGCTCAAGGTGAGCTCCTCCTGCCGCAGCGTGATGACGACAGGTCTGCATGGCCAGCTCCTAGGTCGGGAGCCAGGAATGGACACGGCAGGAGGAGAGAGGCATTAGGGAGCAGCCGAGGCTTCGAAATGCATCAAAAAGCCCTGAAAAGCACAGCCGGGAGAAATGAGGGCGTGAACTTGGATGAGCTCCTTCTCTCCATCGCTGTTGTTATGTGGAAGCCTGTCATCTGAACCACAGTGACTCGTGCTTCCTAAGAGCCCTCCATCGATGGAAGCACACAGCGCACCATCGCTACTTGCCCCGGCTCTTCTGGGTAGACAAGGGCTCGATTCACCTAGGAAGGATACACAGGGGTTAGTGTCAAACTTTCACAAGCTGAATTATGAAAGTGGCTCTTGATCAGGGGTGATCTGAAGATGCTAGGTATAGGTTGGAACGCTAGGAGGAGATACAAGTCCACTTGTATTGCATGAATTCTATGTCGCTGAAAAGCAAGGCTTTGAAAGCTGGATTCGCACCCTTACCTGCCAGCACCACGACTTCCGTCTCTGAGGGCTCCCTGGGACTGCGCTGCAGTCGGCGTTTGGCCACAGAGGATGGTTTCCGCAGGCTGAAGCAGGAACGCCAACTGCCAGCTGGTGATTCCTTCGTCTTGCTGGGTGGACGTTGTCTGGAGAGAGAAAACAGCGACTGGTGTGAGTCGTGCGTGGTGCGGGGTGAGGGAAGAGCTGCACTGAGCTCTTGCCAACAGTTGCTTGTTCCTGGCACCGCCTGGTTTCTGCTGAAGCACAGCTTAGAAACTCGCTCTCTTTCAAGCAGTTGAGGATGGTTCCACTCCTATAGCTCAGCCCTGAAGTCTTGCTGGCTAAATTCCCCTCAACTGTGTCAAGCAAGATGCAGAGCACGTGAGCAAAGGCTCCGCGGCTGTACAGGACAGCATCTAAGGGATGGCTCTTCTGGAGCCGGCAGGCGTAACTGCTTTCTGAGGAATCGTTCAGCCATAAAGGAAATTCAAAAGCACCTCTGACTCTGACATCAACACCTCGTCGGCCCCATCTCACCGCCAAGTTTAGTTTCTAGTGCCAGCAGGTCTGACCAGCAGCTCTGCTTAGAGGAGAACCGGAACTGGTTTCAGGCATGTGGCCCCGACAGCTGGAAAACCCCAACGTTTCAAGGTAGAGCCAGCTCAGGCCAGGGTAGACGTCAGCATGGCTTTATACATCTCGTGACTGCGTGCCCAGCAAGGAAGGAATGGCAGCCTCGTGTGGCTAAACCGAATATGTTAGTTGAATCTCAGAGTCCAAAGGGAGCAGAGATTCACTGCAACAATTCACTTCAGGCACCGTTACTTTAATTTAGCTTCCACATGTTTTGGCGCAAGAAATACTGGGGGAAAAAAAAACAACAACACAACCCACCCAAACAATGATGACGGTTGCTGGAAAACAAAGTCCTCTTTACCTTTCAGATGGAAAGTTGATGATTGTGTGGAATTTCCCCTGTACAGCTGTGGGGCCTTCTTCCACTTCTATGTCCCTGCTCTGTGTCACAACGGAAGAGCTGCTGTGGCCTCGCCTCTGAGCCTGTGCCTCCTCCAGGGTGAGCAGCTTTGTGGCAGGAGAAGACACCCACGCAGACTTGGGCCCTGAGAGAGAACCGTGCCCTGTAAGGGAAAGCCACAGGTAAGAGCGAGGATCACAAACCAGCACCACAGCCATCACAGTTCTGGGGGAGATGCTATAGTTTTCTCAGACCTGCTTATCTGAGCCACTAGAAGAAGAGGAGGTCAGAATAAGCATGTGGTCAGAGGTATGTTTAAGGCAGAGGACAGAGTCATAATTAATAAGAGCAGCTCACTGTATCGAAATGGGCAAAGAAAAACCCTAGAAAGCGGGGGCAGGGAACTCAGAAAGCTTCACTGCCACACTTTCATCAAGCTTCACCTGCATGCAAAACATCGTAACGACAGTGACGTTTTTTTTCTCATTGTAAAGTTTGGACTTGGACATTCTCAGCATCCAGCAACAGGATGCCAGATTCTAATCTAAGCCCAGAAGTCTGCTGTCCCCTCGATAGAAAAAGTGTATTTCAAAGATCTTGGAGAAGGCCTGGATTTGATCAAGGTGTCTGATCAAGATAAAGCTCATGGAGGAAGACACTCACCTGCTCCATCTGCCATGTCTGATCCGGATTTGGAGCAGAAGAGGACATCTGCGTGGTTGATGATGAATTCCACCACAGCCGACTGCGTCTGCAGTTCCATGCAGGCGGCTCTTCCGCTGGCGCAGGCAGACTCGTTCTGCTGTGATCTGTAGAAAAGGCAGATTTTAGCAGTCATTTATCCAAGATCCAAGTTTCCCCAAGTCTGGATTGTTGCAGCCAAAAGCTGTCAAATTGGGCTCCGGAGGCTTCCGCGGTGATGCCGCTGAAGAAATTCTCCTGGATGGTCAAGGACACACCAGTCCCATCTAAACAAGAGGGCAGAAATTGTCATCTAGAAATTGTGCCCGTGCGGTTGGAGAACAGCCCAGGCTCTTGCTCTGCCGTCAGCCACTTACTACAGCGTACAGGAGAAGAGCACATTCGATGGAGAAAAAGGTAGATTGCATTTTTTGCCGGAGAACAGATCCAAGCAGTGTGTTGAAATGGAGAAAGAAGTTGACCTTAAGAGGTTTGGAGCCCACACAATCGCTAAGTTCTTAGCGTGCATGTTTGTCACGGAACAGTTCCCGGCTAGACGAGCCAAGTGTCTTCTCAGGTATTCCAGTGTCCTGGAAAATCAGAGAGGCAAATATTCAGCACCAATGAGCACGCGGTGCTGCGGTTCACAGAGCAAAGCCTCAATGCATGTTATTGCTACTGTCACTGAAGATGAAGTAGATCCAACTTGACTAAGTGCCACACTGTGGCACCAAGCCCCAGCACAGCACAGCTGCAGCCACCAGCTGCACCAACTGTGCCCCCGTGCCCAGGAACCGACCCAATAAATTAACCCCGTGTAGCCTTAAACTGCTTCAACATACGCAGGCATCATGTTGCCAGCATGAGACAAGCCTGGAATCACACCACTGCCCTCTGAAGTGCAGCATGGCTGAGCTCAACAGAGTGAGGGCAGCACTGACCTGTAGTGAGGAGCGGGCAGCTGCTGGATGACGTCCTGCATTCTGACCAGCTGCTCCTCATCTGTAGCGGCACCAACAGCCTCCTGGAATAGTGCAGAAAGGGACTGAGACACAAATCAGGCTAGATACCTGCCACAGGGTCGGGAACTATGGGGACAGCGTGCTGTTGGTCTGCGCCGAGACAGATTTTACGCCTTCCAGGAGGCATCTGGGGAACATAGCGGCACGCAGCTGGTGCCATCAAGGCCAAGGAGTCCAAGCAGCGGGCCGGTTTACAGCCTGATTGCGCAGCTCAGCTCCTCAAGCTTCAAGTGCACTTTGCTATCAATCCCACTCCCATTCTATAAATACTTGGGGAATAGAAAAACAAAACAAAAGAAAAAACAAAAAACATGAATTCTCTCAAGCTTTGTGAATATGGAAATAACCGCCTCCTGGGACCACCGAAAATGGCATCCATATGATGCATGATGTGGCAAAGACATACGAGTAAACCCCACGGGGCTAACAGAAAAAGGGCCTCAGAGCTGGGGCACTGCTGCAGCCATCTCCCAAGAGGCCCACGGAAGAGGTAAAGGAAAGACGTTGCCATGTGCTTACCGAGAACTTGTCATACAGCTGGTCGGTCAGCAGAGGGTTCGGGAGCTCCCTGAAGTACATTTTGCAGACGGAGCTCACGCTGTGAGTGTCGCGGATGGTTAGCTCAGGAATCTGCTCAGACTCAAATTCTTGGCTGGAGAGAAGGACACAAAAACGGGCGGGGGGGTTGAGAAAGAGGAAAACAAGTCAAAAGCCACACCAAATATAATCAAGCATTGGAAGGGCTTCCCGATTAACAGGAGAAAATGAACACTCAGTCACCAGCACCACACGAGCCATGCTGGATGAGATGTTTCCAAAAGGAGACCTTTTCGTTTTGCTAAGGCATTTCCCGTGACTCTGACAACTGGCTGCCTAGTCTACAATCCTAAGCCAGGAGCCCGGAGCAGCAAGGAGGAGTGTGGGCTGCTCCAAAGGGCTCTGCAAACAGGAGGAAACGGGAATGAGAGCTGGCAGCGGTGACACCGCAGTCCCCCACAGCCTTCCAGTGCTCCGAAGGACAGAAGGAGAACTTCCTGCTCCAGCAAGTCTGCTGAACGCCCCGTGTTCCTATCAAACAGTGACAAGCCTGGCGCACCACTGCTGAGCGCACGCTGCCTGCACAGAGCTGCCCCACGGCGCAGGCCTCTGAGCACCCACAACAGGGCACGCGCCCCTACTGACCGCTGTGTCAGTCGCAGCACTCTTACCGCAGTCTCTGGATGTTGGACGCGACGCCGGACAGCCGGTATATCCCTTGCACTACGCCGTGCTGCTCAATGAACTCGGCGCAGCTCTGGAGGACCTGGGGGACTAAAGAACACGTGCCAGCGGTTACTTGAGCTCCTCATTCAAGTACTGGTTCAGGCTGTGCTCCTGTCAAATCTCATCCACTAAGCCCAGCCAGGCTACTGCTTAGTTCTTCCTTACAGAAGAAAGCTGTCCAAGACGAGGAAACTGGACAGACGTGTTCCTTGCATTCAAGAAGTGTAAGGACCTAGGAATCAGCCTGGAGAAAGTAATTCTGGGGAAGCCGGAGACACTGCAAGTCCCACCACAGCTCCCATGGGAATGAAAGGAGGTGGGAAATCTCATGTCCAGGAGAGCAGGGAAACTGATGCAGGACACTCTCCTTGGCCAAAAGGCTTCCCTTCTTTTCAGGCTAGCGTGGGATTGGCTTACAGGCTTTGGTTTAAGCAAATACAAACGTGCTTGTCTCTTAAGAGCATTAGCCTCAGTTTATCTTTCAGCCATCAACTTCCATTACACGTTTCTCCACCGGTACCAACCTGCCCCTTTGCTAGATATGACCTCCCTTTCATCTTTAGATGCCCAACAGAGGAAGATCTCAGGAACGGGCTGTCCCTTACCATCGCGACCAGAGTGGAGAAGATGCTCTCCAGGTCACAGCCAAACACCCTTTCCTTCTCCACCTCCCGCTCTTTCGGTTTCTTTGGGCGGGCCTTCACCAAGGAACGAAGGAAGGTGACGAGCTTGCCGCGTTTCTTTGGCACTGCACAACAGGAAGAAACCAGTTCATTTCAGGTTTGGCTCAGTTGGACAAGGCCGAGCATAACACATTCTACAGAGCACGTCAAAACGGGAAGAACATTAACAAGTACATAGAAAAACGGATTTTCTCCCATCCCTGCAGGAGGAGCCAAAGGCCAGGTTGGATGGGGCCCTGGGCAGTGGGGTCTAGTCTCACATTAGATGTGGAGGTTGGTTGGCAGCCCAGCCTGAGGCAGGGGGGTTGGAACTTGATGATCCTTGAGCTCCCTTCCATCCCAAGCCATACTAGGAGGATTCTATGATTTCCCCAAGTCCACTCATAAACACGGGAGGATCGGGCCAAATCTCTGCGCGTTCCGATGGAGTTTAATGCACTCCTCTTGCTTGGCTTGCTCAACTTGAGGATTAAGGATCCTCTTGAAAAGTCACGTTCTGATCAAGCATATCACTAGCACAACCAGGCCTCTAGCTGTCCACCAGGGACACTGGCTGTTCTCAACCTCGTACTGACTCGCAGAAGAACTGCCTTTGCCCTCCTTCATTCTCATTGCCTACAAAACACCAGCCATATGCCCCATGATATGCCTGAAGGATCATCAGCACAGACTATAACACGGGATGGATAAAGGAGGTATTAAACACAGAACACACCCAAAAAGAGACGCCATTTTGCTTCCCTGCACCATCAAATGTAACATCTGTACCTGGCTTTGGCACTGAACTGAGGAGAGACTCCGGAATTTTTCCATTGATGAGCTCCACGCACTCACTTGGGAAAAATCCAACCTGTAACAAGAAAAAAAAGAGAGGTGCACTACTGAAGGCAGCATTTCTCAGGCCTGAACTGTTCAACCAAAAGCCACCTAACATTTTCCTCGGAACGTGCTTGCCTGACGCTCCGTAAGACTATCCAACAAAAAGTGGCCTGCATAAAAGTAATAATTATTCAACATTTGCAGCCAAAAGACCTACAAAACAAATAATTGCTTCTGTAGAAGATGTAGAAGAAGAAAGTTCTTGCTGACTGAGATGCAGCTGCAATAATCCCCAGCTCCGAGCTACCCAGCGTTCTGCAGCCAGCAGCAGCAACAAGCACGCGGAGGGTCTGTTACCCTACCTCAGCTGACAGGCAGTAACTTCCTAAAAGACACTAACTTCACGTTCTGCATGGGTGCAAGCAAAATACTCTGAGACACTGAAACACTGTCTTAGCTGCTGCATTTCCAAAGGTGGGGTTCAGTGGCCGTGACCTGATGCATATTGTGAAGGCTCTTGCTTCTAAGTGAATTGAGGAGACAGTTTCCTACAAAGACCATCTCTGACACCGACACAGGGAAAATGTTTACATCCATGAGCCATCCTGTGCAGGCAGCGCAGCTCTTAGCCGAGATTCCCGACCTGACCGAAGTTGCTCTCTCAAGTCTGAAGCTTGTGCCTACCTGAAAGCCATGCTTGCCTCTCCACCAGGGGGTCAGCTCCTTTGGTGGCATATCAGTAACGCACACGATGTCTCCCACCTGCAAAAGACTGCAACCTCACCAAACATTCTGAAGGTATCTGAGAATATTCCTGATGCGTTCACACCTTATACTCTCCTGTACATAACAACGAGGAACGCCCTTAACTGCTTACCTCAAAGGAGAGTTCATCCGGTGCCTGGGCAACGTATCTCTTAAGAACATGGGCAGCAGCAACAGCTGGAATATTTACAGGAGACTCCTCGTGGATCAGCAGGGGCTTCCCATTGTTCTCAGTCTGAAACAGAGAGCACAGGCCATGGTGAGGAGCTGAGGACAAACGAGGACAATTTCAGAGCAAGGAGCACATCTGCAGAGAAAGATCCTTATCATGAGTGCTTAACAAGAAACTGCAAGTCTAATAACAGCTGTTTCTCTTCCTGGTGTGCAGCAGTATCGCCAGGCTAAGAGGACAAACATCCCAACCGAGAGGACTCCTGGAGTTATATAAACTTGCCACGCTTGCAGTACTGTCTTGCCAAAGAGGAGCGTAAGAGTCTGCTTGCTTCCTGTAACCTATTGCTTGCAGACCTCAGCCATGGACTGGACACAGGAGCTGGTCCACTGACCCAATCCTTGGCTCACTACAAGTGCCTGCTTCCCTTAACTTACTGAATATGAGAACTTGGTCTTTGGGTGACAAAATCCAAGCAGGATGGGGAAAAAGCTTCTGCATGTTTATAACGCTCGATCTGATTCTGTCGGTACTATAACGTCCACGGCCATCTAGATGCTCGTAGCAAGGACATGAAGCTTTTCAGGCAGCTTTTCAGTGACACCGATAGAGCTGGAAGGATTCTCCCTCTCTTGAAAAGCAGGAGAGCTCATCTGCAGCTCACTCTGCCGGCTCAAGTCAGCAGAACAAAGACCAATCAGAGCTTCATACTCTACCTCCATTTGTGCCAGGTCAGGCCCACAGCTGATCTCGCTGCACGCGATGCCCATCACAGCAGGCACGACAAGCTGGAACTGAAAAGAAACACACTTCTATTTTCTCTGTTCACACACCACGGTATGGAGAGACTTCTTCAGAACTACCCTCAGTTACCCACTGGCATAGGCAGGTGTTCTAGAAACAACCACTTTGTTCAGTCACTTCAAACGAGACAGCCTATTACGCAGCAGTTTACCAAGTCGCTATCCCTCTGCTAGCAGATGGGGACTCCGGCACAAAGCAGCAGATGCGCTTGCTCAGAGCACTCCGACAGCACAGTAGCAGGGCAGTGAGAGGAGTCACTGCTGGGGGTGGATCTGCTCCCTAGCGCCCGGCTCCCACCAGTTCACCTCCAGCGCCGGCCGCAGCCTTCCACACGGATTTCCTCTGCTTGCATCTCTGCTGTGCTCCCCACAGCTGTCGTGCGCACACGCAGCCGAAGCACGCATGCTCATGGTCACGTTGTGCAGCCCTGCACAAACCGGGACTAGGACTCCTTGCCTAAGGGATTGGTTTCCTAAAGACTAGCTGGTCACAGCATCACAGACAGCATCCTTCTGAGGGCTGAGCTGGAGGGAAAGTGGAATAACTCTACACGTGACCAGTGTCCTGTCAAGGCTGGATGAGGCTGTGTTACTAAACACGGTGCGACGCAGGCTGCAAAACCACATGGGGGGGACAACGTGTGGCACATACCAGGCAAGAGATCAGAACAAGTTCCTTGAAGCCGCAGCCGTTTCTTGTCACTTTGCTCTGTTCTTCCGCGAGCAAAAGCTGCATCAAAGGAGAAGGCAGAGGGCGGGGAGAGGAGAGAGAAAGAGCTGATCAGTGAGCTTGCACAATTTAACAAAGAAGACAAGGAAAAAGCCCTGAGACAAATGCCACCTCTGTGCTTTGGAATGTAGCTACTGAGTGAAAATTATGTCTGATGGTCAAGAGTAAGCTGCATGACACTACCAGCTCCGCCAGCCAGCAGCTTTCAACACCTCACTGTCCACCTGTCTATCTCACACTGTCTCAGCTTACCTACAAGATGCTGCACAAGACGGTGTGAAAACATTTCTTTCCCAAGTGGATTTTTGCCTTTTTGCTTCCAGGATGACCTCATTTTGTTCTCCCCTTCTTGTGGGGAAGCTGCCTCCAGTTCCTGAGGTTCAGGAGACAGCATGAAACACGACACTAAGACAAACGCTTGTCGTGGGCGAGGGGTGGCTGTGCTTTGCCAGGCATACGGCGGGGCAGTAAGTGCCACACGGCAGCCCCAAGCCAAGCCCTGCATTCAGTCACTGTGGCCACAGCTGGTGCATCGCTGCCAGAACGTATCCCAGGATACAGGTGGACGCAGGCACTCCTGCTCCTTCTGCAAAGCCATCCTCTGCAGAGCCCATTAGGTGCTGCTCAGTGCTATGCCAACCAGGCTCCCGTTTACTGCAGCCCTGGGATAAACACGCGTGTACTCTTCTGTGCAGCAGTGAGCTCCAGGGATGAAGCACGGAGGGTAAGCCAACAGAATCTACTGCTGACTCCATCAGCTCCTTCTTCTACCAACCATGGGCAAACACTGTGAGACAGAACATAAGGGGAAAAGCACTTCTGCTCACACGCCTGCAATGGAATTCAAAACAGCTATTGCAAGAAGAGCTCGTAGGGTAAACCTAGCCTCAGAGACACAAACACACCAGGTTCCAGGAAATAGCATGGCACATTGTTGATGAAACGCTGCTTCGTTGCTTGGAGAGCACGCAGCATGCCGCTTTGACAGGCACAGCAGTGCTGCGACGTCCAAGCTGGGCACCAAAACCTCTCCAGCATCCCTGGCCAATGCTGCCAGGGAAATGCAACACCTGCATCCCTATCTGGCTTACGGCACACACACTGGGGGGCTGCCTTAGTCTCAGGTGGGAGGGATTTTTCTTCAGAGTATCTGGTATGATGCTATGTTTGGGTTCTAGGAGAAAAATCACACTGAGAACACCCTGATCTTTATAGTTTCTGACAAGCAAACTTGCACAGAGCCAAGGCCATTCTCAGCAAAGCTCTCAACAAGGAGCTGGGAGGGAACTGAATTAAGACAGCTAACGTAAACTGGCCAAAGGGATATTCCATACTATATGCCATCAAGTGGAAGGAGTTTTGAAGGGGATGAGAGTACATCTCACTCTCTTTTATTGCTTGGCGGCTAACTGGACAGTGGTTGGCGGGTGGTGAGCCATTGCTTGCACATCACTTGCAATACATTCATATATATATTCAGAACTACTTTTATCTCAAAAACATGAGTTTTACTTCTCTTTTTCCACCCAACACTCTCCCCCATCCCACGGGGAACAGGGGAGTGGGCAAAGGACTGCGTGGTGCTGAGCCACCCACCGGCTTCAACCACAACAGGGCCGCGGGGCAATGGGAGCAAGCACAGAAATAAAGCACAGAAACTCGCTGTTCCTTGGGCTCGTGGCTGCCACAAAGCTCGTGTTTTAGTGATGCAGAGTACTGTATCTCCAGCTATTGTGTGTCTTGTTAACCACAAGCTCAGCTATGAGCTGTCACCACAAGCAAAAGATAAACGTAAACAAAGGCTTATATCCACACGTACCAATCTGGGTGTGAGCAATAAAAGCCCATTGGGCCATGGACAAGGCAGGCAGCACATAGGCAGGAAACAGGAAGGAGTTGAACTCCAGCTCTCCTACACAAAAGAAAGGGAGAGCACCACGGGAGGAGTTACGACACAGCTTCAGAGCTTACAGAGCCCTGAGATTTCCAAAGAACGGTGCCAGGGTAACTCTCACCATTCCCATGCAGGGGTCTTCCCAGACACTTCAGCTGCTGACTTCCACTTCCTCTGTCATGTGTAGAAAGTCCAGGTGACAAATGCTCATTTCGTCTGGGTAACGCTTCCATGGTCATGACTGGAAAAAAAAAAAAAAAAGCAGCATGCAACCCCATAAAATGTACCTTTCTGCTCTTTCTGTCAGCACGACATCTAAGATGAGCATTACACGTCCCTGCTACTGATTGAAAATTCATCCAAGCCTATGTTCCACACAGCTTCATCTCAGTGCCAAAAAGAAACACGTAAACAGATGTTCAGAGGATTCTTTGTGCAGATAAAAGTGCAGGGTGCATATGTATTCTCTTCAGTAATAAATATTAGTTTAGAATCCAAAGGTAACTTTTCAAGAAGCAGTATGAAAGAAAGGTCAGTCAAAAGGAAATACGTGATTTTCATCTATTTTCATCTAAAAAATCCTTGCTAAACCTCTTCCCATCAAAAAGAAAGCATGCTGGGCATTCTTAGCAGCAGCTCAGAGGACATCTTGCACCACAAAATGCAGCACATGCTTTTTGCTCACAGGCCCCTCATGTCTCTAGTTTGTGTCAGATTCACTCAAAATGACCACGTGGACCAGAACAGCCATTTGGTTCTGCTGAGGTAGGAACCCACTGCTGGGATGTCCCACCGTCCCGTTTCCCCGCTACTTCCAGCCCTGGGGGGAAAAGGAAGAGCAACTGACTTCACCTACCCAGACTTCTGCATGGTCTCACATCACACAGAGAAGCATGGTGGAGAGCTCTGGTGGCTGAAGAAATCAAGGTTGCCTCTAAGATCCTGCTTTAAATCCACATGACTTACTGCCCATAAGATGTGAAAGACAAGGTTAAGGTCCATCCAATCCCTGTGGATGTGGCTGCCTGCAAAGACAACAGTTGCCTGCTCTTCAGCAGGGTGATGCTCACCCAGCAAAGCACTCACCAGCACATGTCTTTCATAGAAACATAGAATTAGCAAGCTTGGAAAAGATCTCCAAGATCATCCGGTCCAACCATCCACCTTCCACCAACATTTCCCACTAAGCCACGTCCCTCACGACAACATCTAATGTTTCTTGAACACCTGCAGGGATGGTAACTCTATCACCTGTCTGGGCAGCCCGTTCCAGCGTCTGACCAGTCCTGTGGAGAAGTTTTTCTTAACATCCAACCTCAATCTCCCCTCATGCAACTTCAGGCCACTCCCTCCAGTCCTATTATCACTTACACAGGAGAGGAGGACAACGCCCACCTCAACATAACCTCTCTTCAGCTAGTTGTAGAGAGTGAGGAGGTCTTCCCTGCGCCTCCTCTTCTCCAGACTAAATAATCACAGTTCCCTCAGCCGCTCCCCATAAGACTTGTGCTCTAGATGCCCTGCAGCTTCACTGCTCTTCTCTGGACACATTTAAGGCTTTCACTGTCCTTCCTGTAGTGAGGCACCCAGAACTGAACAAAGTACTCAAGGTGAGGACTCACCAGTGCTGAGCACAGGAGGATGATCGCTTCCCTGCTCCTGCTGGCTCCAGTTCTTTGCATTGCACTTCCAATCTAAACCGTTCCTTCTGCGGTAGCGCTTGCATCCTCAGGGCTTGAGCTCAAGAGGTCAACACAACAGAAAGAACACAACGTGCAACTGGAAGACATGACTCAAAGCTCACAAGAGTCAACTCTCTGACCTTGGGCACAACTCACAAACCATGAGCCAGGCCTTGCCAACTTGGCAGATCTGAGCATGCCAGAGGGGATCAGATCACAAAGTGTCCATTTCAATTGCAGCTTCATGTAGGAAAGAAAACCAGCTAACAGGCGTGAATGAATTCACTCACAAGCTGCACAATGAGTCTGTTCTTCATTAAAAAAACCACATGGATTCCTAATCCAAAAAGAGAACGGCAAGAGTTAATACCGATGGAAGAGGTTCCTGGTCCGAAGCCTCATCCTCTTACCCAACTCTCCTTGCCTCGTACTCTTCCCCAACTCCCATGCGATGCCCACAGGCTTAAATTCAGACCTCAAATTCATAGGACTACTGTATAATCAATGAAAATTATATAAAGGAATTTTATATAATCAAATAATATTAAGATGTTATAATAATGAAATCAGCAAGAGAGTTAGGCACAGCAAGACAAAGAGAATAAATAGGATGCTTACCCGTGTCGTGGGCTCGCTCAGGAAAGACCAGTGGAGTGGATCTTCCGAAGAGAGAGAGATCCTTCCCCACTGGTAGATTGTATTATATTGTATTATTTTGCATTCCGATATCATAGTTAGTAAAATAAGTTTACCTCCATAGATTGTTGCCGCTGTTTTTTTCCTTTTCCCCCTTCCTTCCCATTTTGTGGGGCCAGGCCGGGGGTGGGGAGGGCAGGGGCCTACTGCCCCCTGTCACGGGCATAAACTGATCTAGTTAATTCCATGACACTCATCAAACCAGATTGTCTCAGTCGAAGGATGGTATGCTATCGCTCTCCACTTGCTCGGGTTGCCCTTGCTGGACCCATCTGTATACCAGGCATCTTCAGGGATAGGATATTTCCTCTCCTGAACGGGACTCTTCTCTGGTGGAGCGACCAGTGTTTCTTTTGGTGCATCACAATGATAGGTCACTGGGCCTAGGATCTTCTGAAGCTCTTCTTTTAAGGATGATGAAGACAGACTGCTCCTTTGGCTGAGGGAAGTGACCCATCATGCCACTGTTTGTGCTTGGGCCACCCCTGTCTTAGGAAGGTGGGTCAGATCTTTCACCCACCCCTGAATCTGCAGAGTGGTCTTCACTATAACTTCAGCCGTCTGGGTTATTGGCTCTACTGCCTGTAATGCTGAATAGGCAGCCAATAACTGTTTTTCAATCATATTATATCTTTCTTTTGCTCCATGCCAGACCTGAAACCAAAAACCAATGGGGGTCCGAACAGAACTCTGGCGTTGCCACAGGCCCCAACCAAAGCCATCTTGAGTAACGTGGACATCCAACTCAGCTGGGAGGGTAGCATCGAATATACCCAATGCCTGGGCTTGTTGTAAAATTAGGTCTCTCATCCCTGCTGAGAATTTGACCAGATCCGGGCCATCAAAGGCATCTTCATAAATCGCTTCCCTTACACCTAATTCACAGATGTAATTTTGAAGGTTTTCCATGGAGGACCACATCCCTGTATGTAAAGGAATATCAGATTGATTGGGCCATATCATACAGCAGGCCGCCATTAACCATTCTATTATAGAATGGTTTTCATCATTGTATTGATTACCTGCATATAATCTCTGTCTAAGAGCAGGATGGACGGTCACTGTGGCCAATTTGGCTATTTCCGGGCCATTCATCAGAACACTTTCTGCCCCAGAATCCCATAGTCCAAGCTGGCACACTTTCTCTAGCTTTCTGCTTAAATCGTTGGACTAAGTCCATCAGTTCTGTTGCTGTGTACGGTCGGGCTGTTACATGCAAGTGGGTTTGAACGGGGGGCCACTGATCAGGCGGCACCCCCGCCGATCTGTCCTGTACCTTTTTTGTTTTTTGAGTTATAACAGGACGGACTTCTAGTGCATCCGTCAAAATTGGAGATTCAAGATCAGATTTAGATTGTTTATTTTCCTGATCAACACAGTCCATTGATTCAGGAGCCTGGTCATTGTTTATTGAAATATTACAGACTTGACCTATTGGAAGATGTAGAATTGGGTTTTTTCCTGTTAATATGCCAAGTTCCTGTTCTAACTTTTCAATACGATCTTTTAAAAGTTCATTTTCGTTCACTAAAGTATTATTCCTTATTTCAGCATTATTTAAAGCATTTAACAGTGGCCATGCCACTGTAGAAGCAGCTAATTGTCTTTCTCTTGTGACTAATGTATCATTGCCTAGTCCTGGAAAGTCATCTGCTAGGCGATATGGGGAAACATTTCCCACAACACGTAGAGGACCCCATTTTTCAATGATAGTTGACAATTCATAATAAGGGGATCCCGCAAATCCTGGCATCTGCCCTGGAATTATTTTACCTAGGGGGGTAGTGTCCTCCCCCTTGAACATTTACAGAAATTCCAAAGAAAGGACATAGTGTAAGTTTTAGTATATTCGGCTTGCCTGCCTGGCTCACCAAGTGTATAATCAATGAAAATTATATAAAGGAATTTTATATAATCAAACAATATTAAGATGTTATAATAATGAAATCAGCAAGAGAGTTAGGCACACCAAGACAAAGAGAATACATAGGATGCTTACACATGTCGTGGGCTCGCTCAGGAAAGACCAGTGGAGAGAATCTTCCAAAGAGAGAGAGAGATCCTACCCACT
The DNA here is from genome assembly GCF_987193195.1 of Phasianus colchicus. NCBI lineage: Eukaryota > Metazoa > Chordata > Aves > Galliformes > Phasianidae > Phasianus > Phasianus colchicus. Next base: position 19,324,058 of record NC_143450.1, on the reverse strand, counting down.
GGTAGTCAGCTCTTAAATGGGTCTAGGAGAGGTGGAGCCATGCTCCACCCCTTCCTGCAGCACAGGTGAATTCCTTTCACCTGTGCTCCCAGGGCTGACTCATTGCTCGCCTCAGGTGATAAATCAGAGGTTCAGGCCGTGACTCAGCAGTTCCCATACAGACTCCTTTCACAGGACTCAGTCAAAAAGGATGTCACACTTGTTCCACACACTCAAACTGACTGAGCAGTGGTATCACAGTCACTTAAAACACACAGAAGCATCCAAACCCAAGCATGCACATTCCCTCCTGTGTTACTAGTGCCCACAGCTCACCTTCACACCTCTGGGGATTTCTGGCGTTTTACACTGATGCAGCCTCACTATAGCTCCATGGGCGTCACACAAGGCCTGCAGGACCTCTTTCTCCACAAACCCCATCTGCAGGCACTGGTTCATAAGGCTCACCACCCACCCTCCTGAGCAAAAGCAAGCACTAAGAATGAGAGCAAAGTGCACTGGATTTGACCTGGCCTGGTCCCCAAGCCTCAGTCCTGCCAGACATACCCCGGTGCGTAGACTCATCCCCAACATCTGACTGGACATTGTCATTCTGCAAACGCCCCATCCCAGCAGCAAGGGATCAAAGCATTGGGACAGCTGAAACAAAAATGTCATGAAAGTTTCCTATTAGCACTGATCAAGAACACGTCTACCCCTGAGCAACAGGATGGGAGACAAACAGCAGAAGACAACCAACCTGCAGAACCCGCTCCGTTGGGGTTGGTCCAGATGTTTGTATGCTCCCTTCCATGGCCCAGGCCAAGCTCGCTGAGCTGCTCCTCCTTTGTGCAGGGGGAGAGCGGCGCAGATGCTACGTGGTGGCTATGCACAGCATGCCTTTGACTTGATTCTCCTCTCTCCATCTTCCAGTAGCAAGCAGCATTTCAAATCTCTCCTTGCAAAAAATCACCTAGGTAAAAAAGAACTGGCAATCTTGCTTTTAAAGTTTCCTTATTTATACAACTTGATGCTTTAAAGCACAAGCTCACCTAGCAATCACCTACCTTAGACAAGCCCAACCTGCAAGGAAAAGTTATTCTTCTGTGTCTGCAGACTTTGCACACATTTCCAGGTGCAGTAGTCAGCCCAGTTCTCAGCACAGCTTTACCAACCACAGAAACCCAGTTTACGCCCGCCGTGCTTTTCTCTCATCTGAAACGCTGCATTGCTGCAAGAAGCAATGAATAAAATCACAGAATCACAAAACTGGGGTTGCAAGGGAGCTCCAGAGATCACTGAGCCCAAGCCCCCTGCAAAACGGGCTCCCTAGAGTAGGCAGCACAGGAAGGGCGCCCAGGAGGGCCTGGAATATCTCCAGAGAAGGAGAATCCACAGCCTCCCTGGGCAGCCCGTTCCAGCGCTCCGTCATCCTCGCCGTGAAGAAGTTCCTTTGCATTTTGGTGCAGAACTTCCTGTGCTCCAGTTTATGGCCATTTCCCCTTCCTCTGTCACCACAGATCGCTGAAAAGATTGCAGCCGTGTCCTTTTGACTCCCACATCTAAGATATTTATAAGCGTTGTTGGAAATAGCCAAATAGTTTTGCAGGACGGTTCTCTGATCTTTGTATCTATCTTTATTCCCAATTGCAATGGCGGGCCTCCTGCAAGCAGGAGAGCGCAGAGAAAACAGTGTTACATCTTTTATCCCCTACTGCCCGACCCTTATCTCTTTCTCCCCGGCTCCTCACTGGCTGAGTACTGCAGGTTCACACTCTTTCGCAACGCTTCACTAATCGTACCAATACCAAGTAAACGCAAATCCTTTCCACCCAACCACAAATATCTTAATTGGTCGACTGCCTTCTAACAACTGCTTTCTTAACAAACATCTGGTCGTAACTTTTGGATGTCTGCTTTACAACATAGACATAACCTCTTAACTGCTTCATTACCCCCCAGCATTTGTGCCCTTTGCACTGGGTCATTGTTCAGGTCATCCGTCTGTCCTTGCTTAGAGATAAGCTTGGAAGGAGGACAGAGGGCAGTATCTTGGAGCCTGCCTACGGCATCCTAACGTTCCCACAGAGTGGGACAGTTCTGCTTTGTGTAAAGGCCCCGACTCCTTGAGAGTTTGTTCAGTGGACTTCACTTCTGCTGGCCTAATGAACAACCTTACAGTACGTTTCCCAGGTCAGAATACTATACCCACATTGTTTAGAACATTTAAAGTCTGTTGCAGCTTCGGGAGAAAGAATTGGTCACATAATTCGGTAACTATGTCTCTAAAATGTGTTACCTATAATGCATATGGTAATCTTCCTGTCCACGTCACCTATTTCTAAGGATATGTGACAGCTTCATTCTTTAGATCAATTGCCCTTTGTCAATGTTCAGTGCAGAAACAACACTTTCACTTTCCACCGTATACGGTATTCTTACTTTGCACATCAGCTATTTCTAAGGACGTGCTACAGCTCACTTCTTTAGATCAACTGCCCCTTTCAATATCCAATGCAGAAACACCACTTTCACTTTCCACAGCATTTACCAGAACCACAGAACGGCAGGGGGGCTGAAAAGGACCACAACGATCATCCAGCTCCCCAGAACCCCCACACCCCCTCGCAGCCGCCTACAGCCTCACATCTCGCTAGATCCCCCCCCCGTCGCCTCCCTGCAGCTTCCTGGAGCCCCGCACGGCCCCCCTCCCCGTCCCGGGACCGTTCTCCCGCACACCTCCGGCACAGCTGTCCTCAGCACTCGCTCCCGTCGCGCCGCGGCTTCCCTCTCGGTGCTGCCCGGACAGCTCCGGCTGCCGCCGCGCTGTCCTGCGCGGCGGCCCAGGCGGCAGGAGCGGCGCTCTGCGAGGAGAGCCGCGCCTCCGACAGCCGGCTCCCAACGCTCGCTCCCGCGCACGGCGGCTCGGCCAACGGCAGCCGGCGGAGCTACCGCGGACCAAGGAGACCCCGGGGGCGGGGCGCCGCCGCCGCTGCCCAATCAGAGGCAGGGGGCGGGGCAAGGGAGATGCTGCTCAAGGTGAGCTCCTCCTGCCGCAGCGTGATGACGACAGGTCTGCACGGCCAGCTCCTAGGTCGGGAGCCAGGAATGGACACGGCAGGAGGAGAGAGGCGTTAGGGAGCAGCCGAGGCTTCGAAATGCAGCAAAAAGCCCTGAAAAGCATCACAAAGCCACAGCCAGGAAGCTCGGGATTATCACGAGCAGCATCCAGGATGCTAAACATCATTTGCTACCATACCAGATGGTAGCTGAGCTCTCGCTGCAGACGTCCCAAAGCCAGACAGAACGGGAACAAACCCAGAGCTCTGCTGCGCGCACCCCACAGCCATCGCGTTGCAAGCTGGCGTGCCTTGCTCTTCGTTGCATTCGTCCCAGTCTCTGTGAATGAAGACTCGGAAGGCAGTCAAGGCGTTGATTGAGCACGAGCGTGCTTTTATTATTATGTAAAAGACAGGAGGGCGTGAGAGGTCCAGGGTAAAGATGGGACTCATCCTCTCTTGTCACGGAGAGAGTGGCTCAGAGCTCTCAGTGCTGCTGCCCGGTGCCTGGGGCTGGAGGCCTGATTCTAAGTCCCCCTCCAAGAGGCTCGGCTTCTCCTCAGCGACGCTGACCTGCTCCTGCGTGGAGGTGCTGCTGTCGGGGCACTCGGACTGTGCTTGGGCTGGGCTGCACTGCAAAGGCACTGGGTCACAGTCCAGGCTGGTGACTGTGGTGTCCAGCAGGCTCAGGTCAGCATCTTCAGCACAGCCGGGAGAAATGAGGGCGTGAACTTGGATGAGCTCCTTCTCTCCATCGCTGTTGTTATGTGGAAGGCTGTCATCTGAACCACAGTGACTCGTGCTTCCTAAGAGCCCTCCATCGATGGAAGCACACAGCGCACCATCGCTACTTGCCCCGGCTCTTCTGGGTAGACAAGGGCTCGATTCACACAGGAAGGATACACAGGGGTTAGTGTCAAACTTTCACAAGCTGAATTATGAAAGTGGCTCTTGATCAGGGGTGATCTGAAGATGCTAGGTATAGGTTGGAACGCTAGGAGGAGATACAAGTCCACTTGTATTGCATGAATTCTATGTCGCTGAAAAGCAAGGCTTTGAAAGCTGGATTCGCACCCTTACCTGCCAGCACCACGACTTCCGTCTCTGAGGGCTCTCTTGGACTGCGCTGCAGTCGGCGTTTGGACACAGAGGATGGTTTCCGCAGGCTGATGCAGGAACGCCAACTGCCAGCTGGTGATTCCTTCATCTTGCTGGGTGGACGTTGTCTGGAGAGAGAAAACAGTGACTGGTGTGAGTCGTGCGTGGTGCGGGGTGAGGGAAGAGCTGCACTGAGCTCTTGCCAACAGTTGCTTGTTCCTGGCACCGCCTGGTTTCTGCTGAAGCACAGCTTAGAAACTCGCTCTCTTTCAAGCAGTTGAGGATGGTTCCACTCCTATAGCTCAGCCCTGAAGTCTTGCTGGCTAAATTCCCCTAAACTGTGTCAAGCAAGATGCAGAGCACGTGAGCAAAGGCTCCGCGGCTGTACAGGACAGCATCTAAGCGATGGCTCTTCTGGAGCCGGCAGGCGTAACTGCTTTCTGAGGAACCGTGCAGCCATAAAGGAAATTCAAAAGCACCTCTGACTCTGACATCAACACCTCGTCGGCCCCATCTCACCGCCAAGTTTAGTTTCTAGTGCCAGCAGGTCTGACCAGCAGCTCTGCTTAGAGGAGAACCGGAACTGGTTTCAGGCATGTGGCCCCGACAGCTGGAAAACCCCAACGTTTCAAGGTAGAGCCAGCTCAGGCCAGGGCAGACGTCAGCATGGCTTTATACATCTCGTGACTGCGTGCCCAGCAAGGAAGGAATGGCAGCCTCGTGTGGCTAAACCGAATATGTTAGTTGAATCTCAGAGTCCAAAGGGAGCAGAGATTCACTGCAACAATTCACTTCAGGCACCGTTACTTTAATTTAGCTTCCACATGTTTTGGCGCAAGAAATAATGGGGGAAAAAAAAAACAACACAACCCACCCAAACAATGATGACGGTTGCTGGAAAACAAAGTCCTCTTTACCTTTCAGATGGAAAGTTGATGATTGTGTGGAATTTCCCCTGTACAGCTCTGTGGCCTTCTTCCACTTCTACGTCCCTGCTCTGTGTCACAACGGAAGAGCTGCTGTGGCCTCGCCTCTGAGCCTGTGCCTCCTCCAGGGTGAGCAGCTTTGTGGCAGGAGAAGACACCCACGCAGACTTGGGCCCTGAGAGAGAACCGTGCCCTGTAAGGGAAAGCCACAGGTAAGAGCGAGGATCACAAAGCAGCACCACAGCCATCACAGTTCTGGGGGAGATGCTATAGTTTTCTCAGACCTGCTTATCTGAGCCACTAGAAGAAGAGGAGGTCAGAATAAGCATGTGGTCAGAGGTATGTTTAAGGCAGAGGACAGAGTTATAATTAATAAGAGCAGCTCACTGTATCGAAATGGGCAAAGAAAAACCCTAGAAAGCGGGGGCAGGGAACTCAGAAAGCTTCACTGCCACACTTTCATCAAGCTTCACCTGCATGCAAAACATCGTAACGACAGTGACGTTTTTTTTCTCATTGTAAAGTTTGGACTTGGACATTCTCAGCATCCAGCAACAGGATGCCAGATTCTAATCTAAGCCCAGAAGTCTGCTGTCCCCTCGATAGAAAAAGTGTATTTCAAAGATCTTGGAGAAGGCCTGGATTTGATCAAGGTGTCTGATCAAGATAAAGCTCATGGAGGAAGACACTCACCTGCTCCATCTGCCATGTCTGATCCGGATTTGGAGCAGAAGAGGACATCTGCGTGGTTGATGATGAATTCCACCACAGCCGACTGCGTCTGCAGTTCCATGCAGGCGGCTCTTCCGCTGGCGCAGGCAGACTCGTTCTGCTGTGATCTGTAGAAAAGGCAGATTTTAGCAGTCATTTATCCAAGATCCAAGTTTCCCCAAGTCTGGATTGTTGCAGCCAAAAGCTGTCAAATTGGGCTCCGGAGGCTTCCGCGGTGATGCCGCTGAAGAAATTCTCCTGGATGGTCAAGGACACACCAGTCCCATCTAAACAAGAGGGCAGAAATTGTCATCTAGAAATTGTGCCCGTGCGGTTGGAGAACAGCCCAGGCTCTTGCTCTGCCGTCAGCCACTTACTACAGTGTACAGGAGAAGAGCACATTCGACGGAGAAAAAGGTAGATTGCATTTTTTGCCGGAGAACAGATCCAAGCAGTGTGTTGAAATGGAGAAAGAAGTTGACCTTAAGAGGTTTGGAGCCCACACAATCGCTAAGTTCTTAGCGTGCATGTTTGTCACGGAACAGTTCCCGGCTAGACGAGCCAAGTGTCTTATCAGGTATTCCAGTGTCCTGGAAAATCAGAGAGGCAAATATTCAGCACCAATGAGCACGCGGTGCTGCGGTTCACAGAGCAAAGCCTCAATGCATGTTATTGCTACTGTCACTGAAGATGAAGTAGATCCAACTTGACTAAGTGCCACACTGTGGCACCAAGCCCCAGCACAGCACAGCTGCAGCCACCAGCTGCACCAACTGTGCCCCCGTGCCCAGGAACCGACCCAATAAATTAACCCCGTGTAGCCTTAAACTGCTTCAACATACGCAGGCATCATGTTGCCAGCATGAGACAAGCCTGGAATCACACCACTGCCCTCTGAAGTGCAGCATGGCTGAGCTCAACAGAGTGAGGGCAGCACTGACCTGTAGTGAGGAGCGGGCAGCTGCTGGATGACGTCCTGCATTCTGACCAGCTGCTCCTCATCTGTAGCGGCACCAACAGCCTCCTGGAATAGTGCAGAAAGGGACTGAGACACAAATCAGGCTAGATACCTGCCACAGGGTCGGGAACTATGGGGACAGCGTGCTGTTGGTCTGCGCCGAGACAGATTTTACGCCTTCCAGGAGGCATCTGGGGAACATAGCGGCACGCAGCTGGTGCCATCAAGGCCAAGGAGTCCAAGCAGCGGGCCGGTTTACAGCCTGATTGCGCAGCTCAGCTCCTCAAGCTTCAAGTGCACTTTGCTATCAATCCCACTCCCATTCTATAAATACTTGGGGAATAGAAAAACAAAACAAAAGAAAAAACAAAAAACATGAATTCTCTCAAGCTTTGTGAATATGGAAATAACCGCCTCCTGGGACCACCGAAAATGGCATCCATATGATGCATGATGTGGCAAAGACATACGAGTAAACCCCACGGGGCTAACAGAAAAAGGGCCTCAGAGCTGGGGCACTGCTGCAGCCATCTCCCAAGAGGCCCACGGAAGAGGTAAAGGAAAGACGTTGCCATGTGCTTACCGAGAACTTGTCATACAGCTGGTCGGTCAGCAGAGGGTTCGGGAGCTCCCTGAAGTACATTTTGCAGACGGAGCTCACGCTGTGAGTGTCGCGGATGGTTAGCTCAGGAATCTGCTCAGACTCAAATTCTTGGCTGGAGAGAAGGACACAAAAACGGGCGGGGGGGTTGAGAAAGAGGAAAACAAGTCAAAAGCCACACCAAATATAATCAAGCATTGGAAGGGCTTCCCGATTAACAGGAGAAAATGAACACTCAGTCACCAGCACCACACGAGCCATGCTGGATGAGATGTTTCCAAAAGGAGACCTTTTTGTTTTGCTAAGGCATTTCCCGTGACTCTGACAACTGGCTGCCTAGTCTACAATCCTAAGCCAGGAGCCCGGAGCAGCAAGGAGGAGTGTGGGCTGCTCCAAAGGGCTCTGCAAACAGGAGGAAACGGGAATGAGAGCTGGCAGCGGTGACACCGCAGTCCCCCACAGCCTTCCAGTGCTCCGAAGGACAGAAGGAGAACTTCCTGCTCCAGCAAGTCTGCTGAACGCCCCGTGTTCCTATCAAACAGTGACAAGCCTGGCGCACCACTGCTGAGCGCACGCTGCCTGCACAGAGCTGCCCCACGGCGCAGGCCTCTGAGCACCCACAACAGGGCACGCGCCCCTACTGACCGCTGTGTCACTCGCAGCACTCTTACCGCAGTCTCTGGATGTTGGACGCGACGCCGGACAGCCGGTATATCCCTTGCACTACGCCGTGCTGCTCAATGAACTCGGCGCAGCTCTGGAGGACCTGGGGGACTAAAGAACACGTGCCAGCGGTTACTTGAGCTCCTCATTCAAGTACTGGTTCAGGCTGTGCTCCTGTCAAATCTCATCCACTAAGCCCAGCCAGGCTACTGCTTAGTTCTTCCTTACAGAAGAAAGCTGTCCAAGACGAGGAAACTGGACAGACGTGTTCCTTGCATTCAAGAAGTGTAAGGACCTAGGAATCAGCCTGGAGAAAGTAATTCTGGGGAAGCCGGAGACACTGCAAGTCCCACCACAGCTCCCATGGGAATGAAAGGAGGTGGGAAATCTCATGTCCAGGAGAGCAGGGAAACATATGCAGGACACTCTCCTTGGCCAAAAGGCTTCCCTTCTTTTCAGGCTAGCGTGGGATTGGCTTACAGGCTTTGGTTTAAGCAAATACAAACGTGCTTGTCTCTTAAGAGCATTAGCCTCAGTTTATCTTTCAGCCATCAACTTCCATTACACGTTTCTCCACCGGTACCAACCTGCCCCTTTGCTAGATACGACCTCCCTTTCATCTTTAGATGCCCAACAGAGGAAGATCTCAGGAACGGGCTGTCCCTTACCATCGCGACCAGAGTGGAGAAGATGCTCTCCCAGGTCACAGCCAAACACCCTTTCCTTCTCCACCTCCCGCTCTTTCGGTTTCTTTGGGCGGGCCTTCACCAAGGAACGAAGGAAGGTGACGAGCTTGCCGCGTTTCTTTGGCACTGCACAACAGGAAGAAACCAGTTCATTTCAGGTTTGGCTCAGTTGGACAAGGCCGAGCATAACACATTCTACAGAGCACGTCAAAACGGGAAGAACATTAACAAGTACATAGAAAAACGGATTTTCTCCCATCCCTGCAGGAGGAGCCAAAGGCCAGGTTGGATGGGGCCCTGGGCAGTGGGGTCTAGTCTCACATTAGATGTGGAGGTTGGTTGGCAGCCCAGCCTGAGGCAGGGGGGTTGGAACTTGATGATCCTTGAGCTCCCTTCCATCCCAAGCCATACTAGGAGGATTCTATGATTTCCCCAAGTCCACTCATAAACACGGGAGGATCGGGCCAAATCTCTGCGCGTTCCGATGGAGTTTAATGCACTCCTCTTGCTTGGCTTGCTCAACTTGAGGATTAAGGATCCTCTTGAAAAGTCACGTTCTGATCAAGCATATCACTAGCACAACCAGGCCTCTAGCTGTCCACCAGGGACGCTGGCTGTTCTCAACCTCGTACTGACTCGCAGAAGAACTGCCTTTGCCCTCCTTCATTCTCATTGCCTACAAAACACCAGCCATATGCCCCATGATATGCCTGAAGGATCATCAGCACAGACTATAACACGGGATGGATAAAGGAGCTATTAAACACAGAACACACCCAAGAAGAGACGCCATTTTGCTTCCCTGCACCATCAAATGTAACATCTGTACCTGGCTTTGGCACTGAACTGAGGAGAGACTCCGGAATTTTTCCATTGATGAGCTCCACGCACTCACTTGGGAAAAATCCAACCTGTAACAAGAAAAAAAAGAGAGGTGCACTACTGAAGGCAGCATTTCTCAGGCCTGAACTGTTCAACCAAAAGCCACCTAACATTTTCCTCGGAACGTGCTTGCCTGACGCTCCGTAAGACTATCCAACAAAAAGTGGCCTGCATAAAAGTAATAATTATTCAACATTTGCAGCCAAAAGACCTACAAAACAAATAATTGCTTCTGAAGAAGATGTAGAAGAAGAAAGTTCTTGCTGACTGAGATGCAGCTGCAATAATCCCCAGCTCCGAGCTACCCAGCGTTCTGCAGCCAGCAGCAGCAACAAGCACGCGGAGGGTCTGTTACCCTACCTCAGCTGACAGGCAGTAACTTCCTAAAAGACACTAACTTCACGTTCTGCATGGGTGCAAGCAAAATACTCTGAGACACTGAAACACTGTCTTAGCTGCTGCATTTCCAAAGGTGGGGTTCAGTGGCCGTGACCTGATGCATATTGTGAAGGCTCTTGCTTCTAAGTGAATTGAGGAGACAGTTTCCTACAAAGACCATCTCTGACACCGACACAGGGAAAATGTTTACATCCATGAGCCATCCTGTGCAGGCAGCGCAGCTCTTAGCCGAGATTCCCGACCTGACCGAAGTTGCTCTCTCAAGTCTGAAGCTTGTGCCTACCTGAAAGCCATGCTTGCCTCTCCACCAGGGGGTCAGCTCCTTTGGTGGCATATCAGTAACGCACACGATGTCTCCCACCTGCAAAAGACTGCAACCTCACCAAACATTCTGAAGGTATCTGAGAATATTCCTGATGCGTTCACACCTTATACTCTCCTGTACATAACAACGAGGAACGCCCTTAACTGCTTACCTCAAAGGAGAGTTCATCCGGTGCCTGGGCAACGTATCTCTTAAGAACATGGGCAGCAGCAACAGCTGGAATATTTACAGGAGACTCCTCGTGGATCAGCAGGGGCTTCCCATTGTTCTCAGTCTGAAACAGAGAGCACAGGCCATGGTGAGGAGCTGAGGACAAACGAGGACAATTTCAGAGCAAGGAGCACATCTGCAGAGAAAGATCCTTATCATGAGTGCTTAACAAGAAACTGCAAGTCTAATAACAGCTGTTTCTCTTCCTGGTGTGCAGCAGTATGGCCAGGCAATGTAAAGATGCGTCTCTCTCTACCCAGACTAAGAGGACAAACACCCCAACCGAGAGGACTCCTGGAGTTTTATAAACTTGCCACGCTTGCAGTACTGTCTTGCCAAAGAGGAGCGTAAGAGTCTGCTTGCTTCCTGTAACCTATTGCTTGGAGGCCTCAGCCATGGACTGGACACAGGAGCTGGTCCACTGACCCAATCCTTGGCTCACTACAAGTGCCTGCTTCCCTTAACTTACTGAATATGAGAACTTGGTCTTTGGGTGACAAAATCCAAGCAGGATGGGGAAAAAGCTTCTGCATGTTTATAACGCTCGATCTGATTCTGTCGGTACTATAACGTCCACGGCCATCTAGATGCTCGTAGCAAGGACATGAAGCTTTTCAGGCAGCTTTTCAGTGACACCGATAGAGCTGGAAGGATTCTCCCTCTCTTGAAAAGCAGGAGAGCTCATCTGCAGCTCACTCTGCCGGCTCAAGTCAGCAGAACAAAGACCAATCAGAGCTTCATACTCTACCTCCATTTGTGCCAGGTCAGGCCCACAGCTGATCTCGCTGCACGCGATGCCCATCACAGCAGGCACGACAAGCTGGAACTGAAAAGAAACACACTTCTATTTTCTCTGTTCACACACCACGGTATGGAGAGACTTCTTCAGAACTACCCTCAGTTACCCACTGGCATAGGCAGGTGTTCTAGAAACAACCACTTTGTTCAGTCACTTCAAACGAGACAGCCTATTACGCAGCAGTTTACCAAGTCGCTATCCCTCTGCTAGCAGATGGGGACTCCGGCACAAAGCAGCAGATGCGCTTGCTCAGAGCACTCCGACAGCACAGTAGCAGGGCAGTGAGAGGAGTCACTGCTGGGGGTGGATCTGCTCCCTAGCGCCCGGCTCCCACCAGTTCACCTCCAGCGCCGGCCGCAGCCTTCCACACGGATTTCCTCTGCTTGCATCTCTGCTGTGCTCCCCACAGCTGTCGTGCGCACACGCAGCCGAAGCACGCATGCTCATGGTCACGTTGTGCAGCCCTGCACAAACCGGGACTAGGACTCCTTGCCTAAGGGATTGGTTTCCTAAACACTAGCTGGTCACAGCATCACAGACAGCATCCTTCTGAGGGCTGAGCTGGAGGGAAAGCGGAAAAACTCTACACGTGACCAGTGTCCTGTCAAGGCTGGATGAGGCTGTGTTACTAAACACGGTGCAACGCAGGCTGCAAAACCACATGGGGGGGGACAACGTGTGGCACATACCAGGCAAGAGATCAGAACAAGTTCCTTGAAGCCGCAGCCGTTTCTTGTCACTTTGCTCTGTTCTTCCGCGAGCAAAAGCTGCATCAAAGGAGAAGGCAGAGGGCGGGGAGAGGAGAGAGAAAGAGCTGATCAGTGAGCTTGCACAATTTAACAAAGAAGACAAGGAAAAAGCCCTGAGACAAATGCCACCTCTATGCTTTGGAATGTAGCTACTGAGTGAAAATTATGTCTGATGGTCAAGAGTAAGCAGCATGACACTACCAGCTCTGCCAGCCAGCAGCTTTCAGCATCTCACTGTCCACCTGTCTATCTCACACTGTCTCAGCTTACCTACAAGATGCTGCACAAGACGGTGTGAAAACGAAGGTACTCAGTCGATGCACAAGTGCAACAAGCTAGCTACTCAGTCAGAGCTCAAGCGCTCCAATGAAGGGACGCAGCAGGCACTGCTCCTCCCCTCATTCTAGCTGCTTATGACATCACTAAGGGCCACCAGGCTGCTCCACCATGACAGACAAGGTGGGGAAGCAAGACCACGTCACAAGACCAGAAGATTCCAACACTCCAACAGTCTAGAATCAGAGGGCGGTTGGAATTCTACCTCAGCCAAATCCTGGAGAAGCTGGCACGGGGTCATCATGACCAAAGCGCAGGACCCGGCGCTTGCTCTTGTTGAGCCTCGTACAACCGGCCTCAGGCCATCCTTCTGCAGGGCCTTCCTACCCTCGGGCAGATGGACACTTCCTCCCAGCAGCATACCTTGCAGTGCAGGGCCTACATAAAATCCACACTAGAGTCCTTTGTTTCATTCAAGAGCACGTTACAGCACGTATCTATTTCACCGTAAGGAAATCAAGGAAGAGACGGGAGAAACACAGAACTGCTACGAGACTGCTACATACATTTCTTTCCCAAGTGGATTTTTGCCTTTTTGCTTCCAGGATGACCTCATTTTGTTCTCCCCTTCTTGTGGGGAAGCTGCCTCCAGTTCCTGAGGTTCAGGAGACAGCATGAAACACGACACTAAGACAAACGCTTGTCGTGGGCGAGGGGTGGCTGTGCTTTGCCAGGCATACGGCGGGGCAGTAAGTGCCACACGGCAGCCCCAAGCCAAGCCCTGCATTCAGTCACTGTGGCCACAGCTGGTGCATCGCTGCCAGAACGTATCCCAGGATACAGGTGGACGCAGGCACTCCTGCTCCTTCTGCAAAGCCATCCTCTGCAGAGCCCATTAGGTGCTGCTCAGTGCTATGCCAACCAGGCTCCCGTTTACTGCAGCCCTGGGATAAACACGCGTGTACTCTTCTGTGCAGCAGCGAGCTCCAGGGATGAAGCACAGAGGGTAAGCCAACAGAATCTACTGCTGACTCCATCAGCTCCTTCTTCTACCAACCATGGGCAAACACTGTGAGACAGAACATAAGGGGAAAAGCACTTCTGCTCACACGCCTGCAATGGAATTCAAAACAGCTATTGCAAGAAGAGCTCGTAGGGTAAACCTAGCCTCAGAGACACAAACACACCAGGTTCCAGGAAATAGCATGGCACATTGTTGATGAAACGCTGCTTCGTTGCTTGGAGAGCACGCAGCATGCCGCTTTGACAGGCACAGCAGTGCTGCGACGTCCAAGCTGGGCACCAAAACCTCTCCAGCATCCCTGGCCAACGCTGCCAGGGAAATGCAACACCTGCATCCCTATCTGGCTTACGGCACACACACTGGGGGGCTGCCTTAGTCTCAGGTGGGAGGGATTTTTCTTCAGAGTATCTGGTATGATGCTATGTTTGGGTTCTAGGAGAAAAATCACACTGAGAACACCCTGATCTTTATAGTTTCTGACAAGCAAACTTGCACAGAGCCAAGGCCATTCTCAGCAAAGCTCTCAACAAGGAGCTGGGAGGGAACTGAATTAAGACAGCTAACGTAAACTGGCCAAAGGGATATTCCATACTATATGCCATCAAGTGGAAGGAGTTTTGAAGGGGATGAGAGTACATCTCACTCTCTTTTATTGCTTGGCGGCTAACTGGACAGTGGTTGGCGGGTGGTGAGCCATTGCTTGTACATCACTTGCAATACATTCATATATATATTCAGAACTACTTTTATCTCAAAAACATGAGTTTTACTTCTCTTTTTCCACCCAACACTCTCCCCCATCCCACGGGGAACAGGGGAGTGGGCAAAGGACTGCGTGGTGCTGAGCCACCCACCGGCTTCAACCACAACAGGGCCGCGGGGCAATGGGAGCAAGCACAGAAATAAAACACAGAAACTCGCTGTTCCTTGGGCTCGTGGCTGCCACAAAGCTCGTGTTTTAGTGATGCAGAGTACTGTATCTCCAGCTATTGTGTGTCTTGTTAACCACAAGCTCAGCTATGAGCTGTCACCACAAGCAAAAGATAAACGTAAACAAAGGCTTATATCCACACGTACCAATCTGGGTGTGAGCAATAAAAGCCCATTGGGCCATGGACAAGGCAGGCAGCACATAGGCAGGAAACAGGAAGGAGTTGAACTCCAGCTCTCCTACACAAAAGAAAGGGAGAGCACCACGGGAGGAGTTACGACACAGCTTCAGAGCTTACAGAGCCCTGAGATTTCCAAAGAACGGTGCCAGGGTAACTCTCACCATTCCCACGCAGGGGTCTTCCCAGACACTTCAGCTGCTGATTTCCACTTCCTCTGTCATGTGTAGAAAGTCCAGGTGACAAATGCTCATTTCGTCTGGGTAACGCTTCCATGGTCATGACTGAAAAAAAAAAAAAAAAAAGCAGCATGCAACCCCATAAAATGTACCTTTCTGCTCTTTCTGTCAGCACGACATCTAAGATGAGCATTACACGTCCCTGCTACTGATTGAAAATTCATCCAAGCCTATGTTCCACACAGCTTCATCTCAGTGCCAAAAAGAAACACGTAAACAGATGTTCAGAGGATTCTTTGTGCAGATAAAAGTGCAGGGTGCATATGTATTCTCTTCAGTAATAAATATTAGTTTAGAATCCAAAGGTAACTTTTCAAGAAGCAGTATGAAAGAAAGGTCAGTCAAAAGGAAATACGTGATTTTCATCTATTTTCATCTAAAAAATCCTTGCTAAACCTCTTCCCATCAAAAAGAAAGCATGCTGGGCATTCTTAGCAGCAGCTCAGAGGACATCTTGCACCACAAAATGCAGCACATGCTTTTTGCTCACAGGCCCCTCATGTCTCTAATTTGTGTCAGATTCACTCAAAATGACCACGTGGACCAGAACAGCCATTTGGTTCTGCTGAGGTAGGAACCCACTGCTGGGATGTCCCACAGTCCCGTTTCCCCGCTACTTCCAGCCCTGGGGGGAAAAGGAAGAGCAACTGACTTCACCTACCCAGACTTCTGCATGGTCTCACATCACACAGAGAAGCATGGTGGAGAGCTCTGGTGGCTGAAGAAATCAAGGTTGCCTCTAAGATCCTGCTTTAAATCCACATGACTTACTGCCCATCAGATGTGAAAGACAAGGTTAAGGTCCATCCAATCCCTGTGGATGTGGCTGCCTGCAAAGACAACAGTTGCCTGCTCTTCAGCAGGGTGATGCTCACCCAGCAAAGCACTCACCAGCACATGTCTTTCATAGAAACATAGAATTAGCAAGCTTGGAAAAGATCTCCAAGATCATCCGGTCCAACCATCCACCTTCCACCAACATTTCCCACTAAGCCACGTCCCTCACGACAACATCTAATGTTTCTTGAACACCTGCAGGGATGGTAACTCTATCACCTGTCTGGGCAGCCCGTTCCAGCGTCTGACCAGTCCTGTGGAGAAGTTTTTCTTAACATCCAACCTCAATCTCCCCTCATGCAACTTCAGGCCACTCCCTCCAGTCCTATTATCACTTACACAGGAGAGGAGGACAACGCCCACCTCAACACAACCTCTCTTCAGCTAGTTGTAGAGAGTGAGGAGGTCTTCCCTGCGCCTCCTCTTCTCCAGACTAAATAATCACAGTTCCCTCAGCCGCTCCCCATAAGACTTGTGCTCTAGATGCCCTGCAGCTTCACTGCTCTTCTCTGGACACATTTAAGGCTTTCACTGTCCTTCCTGTAGTGAGGCACCCAGAACTGAACAAAGTACTCAAGGTGAGGACTCACCAGTGCTGAGCACAGGAGGATGATCGCTTCCCTGCTCCTGCTGGCTCCAGTTCTTTGCCTATCACTTCCAATCTAAACCGTTCCTTCTGCGGTAGCGCTTGCATCCTCACTTAGGGCTGGAGCTCAAGAGGTCAACACAACAGAAAGAACACAACGTGCAACTGGAAGACATGACTCAAAGCTCACAAGAGTCAACTCTCTGACCTTGGGCACAACTCACAAACCATGAGCCAGGCCTTGCCAACTTGGCAGATCTGAGCATGCCAGAGGGGATCAGATCACAAAGTGTCCATTTCAATTGCAGCTTCATGTAGGAAAGAAAACCAGCTAACAGGCGTGAATGAATTCACTCACAAGCTGCACAATGAGTCTGTTCTTCATTAAAAAAACCACATGGATTCCTAATCCAAAAAGAGAACGGCAAGAGTTAATACCCATGGAAGAGGTTCCTGGTCCGAAGCCTCATCCTCTTCCCCAACTTTCCTTGCCTCGTACTCTTCCCCAACTCCTGGGCGATGCCCACAGGCTTAAATTCAGACCTCAAATTCATAGGACTACTGTATAATCAATGAAAATTATATAAAGGAATTTTATATAATCAAATAATATTAAGATGTTATAATAATGAAATCAGCAAGAGAGTTAGGCACAGCAAGACAAAGAGAATAAATAGGATGCTTACCCGTGTCGTGGGCTCGCTCAGGAAAGACCAGTGGAGTGGATCTTCCGAAGAGAGAGAGATCCTTCCCCACTGGTAGATTGTATTATATTGTATTATTTTGCATTCCGATATCATAGTTAGTAAAATAAGTTTACCTCCATAGATTGTTGCCGCTGTTTTTTTCCTTTTCCCCCTTCCTTCCCATTTTGTGGGGCCAGGCCGGGGGTGGGGAGGGCAGGGGCCTACTGCCCCCTGTCACGGGCATAAACTGATCTAGTTAATTCCATGACACTCATCAAACCAGATTGTCTCAGTCGAAGGATGGTATGCTATCGCTCTCCACTTGCTCGGGTTGCCCTTGCTGGACCCATCTGTATACCAGGCATCTTCAGGGATAGGATATTTCCTCTCCTGAACGGGACTCTTCTCTGGTGGAGCGACCAGTGTTTCTTTTGGTGCATCACAATGATAGGTCACTGGGCCTAGGATCTTCTGAAGCTCTTCTTTTAAGGATGATGAAGACAGACTGCTCCTTTGGCTGAGGTAAGTGACCCATCATGCCACTGTTTGTGCTTGGGCCACCCCTGTCTTAGGAAGGTGGGTCAGATCTTTCACCCACCCCTGAATCTGCAGAGTGGTCTTCACTATAACTTCAGCCGTCTGGGTTATTGGCTCTACTGCCTGTAATGCTGAATAGGCAGCCAATAACTGTTTTTCAATCATATTATATCTTTCTTTTGCTCCATGCCAGACCTGAAACCAAAAACCAATGGGGGTCCGAACAGAACTCTGGCGTTGCCACAGGCCCCAACCAAAGCCATCTTGAGTAACGTGGACATCCAACTCAGCTGGGAGGGTAGCATCGAATATACCCAATGCCTGGGCTTGTTGTAAAATTAGGTCTCTCATCCCTGCTGAGAATTTGACCAGATCCGGGCCATCAAAGGCATCTTCATAAGTCGCTTCCCTTACACCTAATTCACAGATGTAATTTTGAAGGTTTTCCATGGAGGACCACATCCCTGTATGTAAAGGAATATCAGATTGATTGGGCCATACCATACAGCAGGCCGCCATTAACCATTCTATTATAGAATGGTTTTCATCATTCTATTGATTACCTGCATATAATCTCTGTCTAAGAGCAGGATGGACGGTCATTGTGGCCAATTTGGCTATTTCCGGGCCATTCATCAGAACACTTTCTGCCCCAGAATCCCATAGACCAAGCTGGCACACTTTCTCTAGCTTTCTGCTTAAATCGTTGGACTAAGTCCATCAGTTCTGTTGCTGTGTACGGTCGGGCTGTTACATGCAAGTGGGTTTGAACGGGGGGCCACTGATCAGGCGGCACCCCCGCTGATCTGTCCTGTACCTTTTTTGTTTTTTGAGTTATAACAGGACGGACTTCTAGTGCATCCGTCAAAATTGGAGATTCAAGATCAGATTTAGATTGTTTATTTTCCTGATCAACACAGTCCGTTGATTCAGGAGCCTGGTCATTGTTTATTGAAATATTACAGACTTGACCTATTGGAAGATGTAGAATTGGGTTTTTTCCTGTTAATATGCCAAGTTCCTGTTCTAACTTTTCAATATGATCTTTTAAAAGTTCATTTTCGTTCACTAAAGTATTATTCCTTATTTCAGCATTATTTAAAGCATTTAACAGTGGCCATGCCACTGTAGAAGCAGCTAATTGTCTTTCTCCTGTGACTAATGTATCATTGCCTAGTCCCTGAAAGTCATCTGCTAGGCGATATGGGGAAACATTTCCCACAACACGTAGAGGACCCCATTTTTCAATGATAGTTGACAATTCATAATAAGGGGATCCCGCAAATCCTGGCATCTGCCCTGGAATTATTTTATCTAGGGGGGTAGTGTCCTCCCCCTTGAACATTTACAGAAATTCCAAAGAAAGGACATAGTGTAAGTTTTAGTATATTCGGCTTGCCTGCCTGGCTCACCAAGTGTATAATCAATGAAAATTATATAAAGGAATTTTATATAATCAAACAATATTAAGATGTTATAATAATGAAATCAGCAAGAGAGTTAGGCACACCAAGACAAAGAGAATACATAGGATGCTTACACATGTCGTGGGCTCGCTCAGGAAAGACCAGTGGAGAGAATCTTCCAAAGAGAGAGAGAGATCCTACCCACTGGTAGTCAGCTCTTAAATGGGTCTAGGAGAGGTGGAGCCATGCTCCACCCCTTCCTGCAGCAAAGGTGAATTCCTTTCACCTGTGCTCCCAGGGCTGACTCATTGCTCGCCTCAGGTGATAAATCAGAGGTTCAGGCCGTGACTCAGCAGTTCCCATACAGACTCCTTTCACAGGACTCAGTCAAAAAGGATGTCACACTTGTTCCACACACTCAAACTGACTGAGCAGTGGTATCACAGTCACTTAAAACACACAGAAGCATCCAAACCCAAGCATGCACATTCCCTCCTGTGTTACTAGTGCCCACAGCTCACCTTCACACCTCTGGGGATTTCTGGCGTTTTACACTGATGCAGCCTCACTATAGCTCCATGGGTGTCACACAAGGCCTGCAGGACCTCTTTCTCCACAAACCCCATCTGCAGGCACTGGTTCATAAGGCTCACCACCCACCCTCCTGAGCAAAAGCAAGCACTAAGAATGAGAGCAAAGTGCACTGGATTTGACCTGGCCTGGTCCCCAAGCCTCAGTCCTGCCAGACATACCCCGGTGTGTAGACTCATCCCCAACATCTGACTGGACATTGTCATTCTGCAAACGCCCCATCCCAGCAGCAAGGGATCAAAGCATTGGGACAGCTGAAACAAAAATGTCATGAAAGTTTCCTATTAGCACTGATCAAGAACACGTCTACCCCTGAGCAACAGGATGGGAGACAAACAGCAGAAGACAACCAACCTGCAGAACCCGCTCCGTTGGGGTTGGTCCAGATGTTTGTATGCTCCCTTCCATGGCCCAGGCCAAGCTCGCTGAGCTGCTCCTCCTTTGTGCAGGGGGAGAGCGGCGCAGATGCTACGTGGTGGCTATGCACAGCATGCCTTTGACTTGATTCTCCTCTCTCCATCTTCCAGTAGCAAGCAGCATTTCAAATCTCTCCTTGCAAAAAATCACCTAGGTAAAAAAGAACTGGCAATCTTGCTTTTAAAGTTTCCTTATTTATACAACTTGATGCTTTAAAGCACAAGCTCACCTAGCAATCACCTACCTTAGACAAGCCCAACCTGCAAGGAAAAGTTATTCTTCTGTGTCTGCAGACTTTGCACACATTTCCAGGTGCAGTAGTCAGCCCAGTTCTCAGCACAGCTTTACCAACCACAGAAACCCAGTTTACGGCCGCCGTGCTTTTCTCTCATCTGAAACGCTGCATTGCTGCAAGAAGCAATGAATAAAATCACAGAATCACAAAACTGGGGTTGCAAGGGAGCTCCAGAGATCACTGAGCCCAAGCCCCCTGCAAAACGGGCTCCCTAGAGTAGGCAGCACAGGAAGGGCGCCCAGGAGGGCCTGGAATATCTCCAGAGAAGGAGAATCCACAGCCTCCCTGGGCAGCCCGTTCCAGCGCTCCGTCATCCTCGCCGTGAAGAAGTTCCTTTGCATTTTGGTGCAGAACTTCCTGTGCTCCAGTTTATGGTCATTTCCCCTTCCTCTGTCACCACAGATCGCTGAAAAGATTGCAGCCGTGTCCTTTTGACTCCCACATCTAAGATATTTATAAGCGTTGTTGGAAATAGCCAAATAGTTTTCCAGGACGGTTCTCTGATCTTTGTATCTATCTTTATTCCCAATTGCAATGGCGGGCCTCCTGCAAGCAGGAGAGCGCAGAGAAAACAGTGTTACATCTTTTATCCCCTACTGCCCGACCCTTATCTCTTTCTCCCCGGCTCCTCACTGGCTGAGTACTGCAGGTTCACACTCTTTCGCAACGCTTCACTAATCGTACCAATACCAAGTAAACACAAATCCTTACCACCCAACCACAAATATCTTAATTGGTCGACTGCCTTCTAACAACTGCTTTCTTAACAAACATTCGGTCGTAACTTTTGGATGTCTGCTTTACAACATAGACATAACCTCTTAACTGCTTCATTACCCCCCAGCATTTGTGCCCTTTGCACTGGGTCATTGTTCAGGTCATCCGTCTGTCCTTGCTTAGAGATAAGCTTGGAAGGAGGACAGAGGGCAGTATCTTGGAGCCTGCCTACGGCATCCTAACGTTCCCACAGAGTGGGACAGTTCTGCTTTGTGTAAAGGCCCCGACTCCTTGAGAGTTTGTTCAGTGGACTTCACTTATGCTGGCCTAATGAACAACCTTACAGTACGTTTCCCACGTCAGAATACTATACCCACATTGTTTAGAACATTTAAAGTCTGTTGCAGCTTTGGGAGAAAGAATTGGTCACGTAATTCGGTAACTATGTCTCTAAAATATGTTACCTATAATGCATATGGTAATCTTCCTGTCCACGTCAGCTATTTCTAAGGATATGTGACAGCTTCATTCTTTAGATCAATTGCCCTTTGTCAATGTTCAGGGCAGAAACAACACTTTCACTTTCCACCGTATACGGTATTCTTACTTTGCACATCAGCTATTTCTAAGGACGTGCTACAGCTCACTTCTTTAGATCAACTGCCCCTTTCAATATCCAATGCAGAAACACCACTTTCACTTTCCACAGCATTTACCAGAACCACAGAACGGCAGGGGGGCTGAAAAGGACCACAACGATCATCCAGCTCCCCAGAACCCCCACACCCCCTCGCAGCCGCCTACAGCCTCACATCTCGCTAGATCCCCCCCCGGCGCCTCCCTGCAGCTTCCTGGAGCCCCGCACGGCCCCCCTCCCCGTCCCGGGACCGTTCTCCCGCACACCTCCGGCACAGCTGTCCTCAGCACTCGCTCCCGTCGCGCCGCGGCTTCCCTCTCGGTGCTGCCCGGACAGCTCCGGCTGCCGCCGCGCTGTCCTGCGGGGCGGCCCAGGCGGCAGGAGCGGCGCTCTGCGAGGAGAGCCGCGCCTCCGACAGCCGGCTCCCAACGCTCGCTCCCGCGCACGGCGGCTCGGCCAACGGCAGCCGGCGGAGCTACCGCGGACCAAGGAGACCCCGGGGGCGGGGCGCCGCCGCCGCTGCCCAATCAGAGGCAGGGGGCGGGGCAAGGGAGATGCTGCTCAAGGTGAGCTCCTCCTGCCGCAGCGTGATGACGACAGGTCTGCACGGCCAGCTCCTAGGTCGGGAGCCAGGAATGGACACGGCAGGAGGAGAGAGGCGTTAGGGAGCAGCCGAGGCTTCGAAATGCAGCAAAAAGCCCTGAAAAGCATCACAAAGCCACAGCCAGGAAGCTCGGGATTATCACAAGCAGCATCCCGGATGCTAAACATCATTTGCTACCATACCAGATGGTAGCTGAGCTCTCGCTGCAGACGTCCCAAAGCCAGACAGAACGGGAACAAACCCAGAGCTCTGCTGCGCGCACCCCACAGCCATCGCGTTGCAAGCTGGCGTGCCTTGCTCTTCGTTGCATTCGTCCCAGTCTCTGTGAATGAAGACTCGGAAGGCAGTCAAGGCGTTGATTGAGCACGAGCGTGCTTTTATTATTATGTAAAAGACAGGAGGGCGTGAGAGGTCCAGGGTAAAGATGGGACTCATCCTCTCTTGTCACGGAGAGAGTGGCTCAGAGCTCTCAGTGCTGCTGCCCGGTGCCTGGGGCTGGAGGCCTGATTCTAAGTCCCCCTCCAAGAGGCTCGGCTTCTCCTCAGCGACGCTGACCTGCTCCTGCGTGGAGGTGCTGCTGTCGGGGCACTCGGACTGTGCTTGGGCTGGGCTGCACTGCAAAGGCACTGGGTCACAGTCCAGGCTGGTGACTGTGGTGTCCAGCAGGCTCAGGTCAGCATCTTCAGCACAGCCGGGAGAAATGAGGGCGTGAACTTGGATGAGCTCCTTCTCTCCATCGCTGTTGTTATGTGGAAGGCTGTCATCTGAACCACAGTGACTCGTGCTTCCTAAGAGCCCTCCATCGATGGAAGCACACAGCGCACCATCGCTACTTGCCCCGGCTCTTCTGGGTAGACAAGGGCTCGATTCACCTAGGAAGGATACACAGGGGTTAGTGTCAAACTTTCACAAGCTGAATTATGAAAGTGGCTCTTGATCAGGGGTGATCTGAAGATGCTAGGTATAGGTTGGAACGCTAGGAGGAGATACAAGTCCACTTGTATTGCATGAATTCTATGTCGCTGAAAAGCAAGGCTTTGAAAGCTGGATTCGCACCCTTACCTGCCAGCACCACGACTTCCATCTCTGAGGGCTCCCTGGGACTGCGCTGCAGTCGGCGTTTGGCCACAGAGGATGGTTTCCGCAGGCTGAAGCAGGAACGCCAACTGCCAGCTGGTGATTCCTTCATCTTGCTGGGTGGACGTTGTCTGGAGAGAGAAAACAGTGACTGGTGTGAGTCGTGCATGGTGCGGGGTGAGGGAAGAGCTGCACTGAGCTCTTGCCAACAGTTGCTTGTTCCTGGCACCGCCTGGTTTCTGCTGAAGCACAGCTTAGAAACTCGCTCTCTTTCAAGCAGTTGAGGATGGTTCCACTCCTATAGCTCAGCCCTGAAGTCTTGCTGGCTAAATTCCCCTAAACTGTGTCAAGCAAGATGCAGAGCACGTGAGCAAAGGCTCCGCGGCTGTACAGGACAGCATCTCAGGGATGGCTCTTCTGGAGCCGGCAGGCGTAACTGCTTTCTGAGGAACCGTGCAGCCATAAAGGAAATTCAAAAGCACCTCTGACTCTGACATCAACACCTCGTCGGCCCCATCTCACCGCCAAGTTTAGTTTCTAGTGCCAGCAGGTCTGACCAACAGCTCTGCTTAGAGGAGAACCGGAACTGGTTTCAGGCATGTGGCCCCGACAGCTGGAAAACCCCAACGTTTCAAGGTAGAGCCAGCTCAGGCCAGGGTAGACGTCAGCATGGCTTTATACATCTCGTGACTGCGTGCCCAGCAAGGAAGGAATGGCAGCCTCGTGTGGCTAAACCGAATATGTTAGTTGAATCTCAGAGTCCAAAGGGAGCAGAGATTCACTGCAACAATTCACTTCAGGCACCGTTACTTTAATTTAGCTTCCACATGTTTTGGCGCAAGAAATAATGGGGGAAAAAAAAACAACAACACAACCCACCCAAACAATGATGACGGTTGCTGGAAAACAAAGTCCTCTTTACCTTTCAGATGGAAAGTTGATGATTGTGTGGAATTTCCCCTGTACAGCTGTGGGGCCTTCTTCCACTTCTATGTCCCTGCTCTGTGTCACAACGGAAGAGCTGCTGTGGCCTCGCCTCTGAGCCTGTGCCTCCTCCAGGGTGAGCAGCTTTGTGGCAGGAGAAGACACCCACGCAGACTTGGGCCCTGAGAGAGAACCGTGCCCTGTAAGGGAAAGCCACAGGTAAGAGCGAGGATCACAAAGCAGCACCACAGCCATCACAGTTCTGGGGGAGATGCTATAGTTTTCTCAGACCTGCTTATCTGAGCCACTAGAAGAAGAGGAGGTCAGAATAAGCATGTGGTCAGAGGTATGTTTAAGGCAGAGGACAGAGTCATAATTAATAAGAGCAGCTCACTGTATCAAAATGGGCAAAGAAAAACCCTAGAAAGCGGGGGCAGGGAACTCAGAAAGCTTCACTGCCACACTTTCATCAAGCTTCACCTGCATGCAAAACATCGTAACGACAGTGACGTTTTTTTTCTCATTGTAAAGTTTGGACTTGGACATTCTCAGCATCCAGCAACAGGATGCCAGATTCTAATCTAAGCCCAGAAGTCTGCTGTCCCCTCGATAGAACAAGTGTATTTCAAAGATCTTGGAGAAGGCCTGGATTTGATCAAGGTGTCTGATCAAGATAAAGCTCATGGAGGAAGACACTCACCTGCTCCATCTGCCATGTCTGATCCGGATTTGGAGCAGAAGAGGACATCTGCGTGGTTGATGATGAATTCCACCACAGCTGACTGCGTCTGCAGTTCCATGCAGGCGGCTCTTCCGCTGGCGCAGGCAGACTCATTCTGCTGTGATCTGTAGAAAAGGCAGATTTTAGCAGTCATTTATCCAAGATCCAAGTTTCCCCAAGTCTGGATTGTTGCAGCCAAAAGCTGTCAAACTGGGCTCCGGAGGCTTCCGCGGTGATGCCGCTGAAGAAATTCTCCTGGATGGTCAAGGACACACCAGTCCCATCTAAACAAGAGGGCAGAAATTGTCATCTAGAAATTGTGCCCATGCGGTTGGAGAACAGCCCAGGCTCTTGCTCTGCCGTCAGCCACTTACTACAGTGTACAGGAGAAGAGCACATTCGATGGAGAAAAAGGTAGATTGCATTTTTTGCCGGAGAACAGATCCAAGCAGTGTGTTGAAATGGAGAAAGAAGTTGACCTTAAGAGGTTTGGAGCCCACACAATCGCTAAGTTCTTAGCGTGCATGTTTGTCACGGAACAGTTCCCGGCTAGACGAGCCAAGTGTCTTATCAGGTATTCCAGTGTCCTGGAAAATCAGAGAGGCAAATATTCAGCACCAATGAGCACGCGGTGCTGCGGTTCACAGAGCAAAGCCTCAATGCATGTTATTGCTACTGTCACTGAAGATGAAGTAGATCCAACTTGACTAAGTGCCACACTGTGGCACCAAGCCCCAGCACAGCACAGCTGCAGCCACCAGCTGCACCAACTGTGCCCCCGTGCCCAGGAACCGACCCAATAAATTAACCCCGTGTAGCCTTAAACTGCTTCAACATATGCAGGCATCATGTTGCCAGCATGAGACAAGCCTGGAATCACACCACTGCCCTCTGAAGTGCAGCATGGCTGAGCTCAACAGAGTGAGGGCAGCACTGACCTGTAGTGAGGAGCGGGCAGCTGCTGGATGACGTCCTGCATTCTGACCAGCTGCTCCTCATCTGTAGCGGCACCAACAGCCTCCTGGAATAGTGCAGAAAGGGACTGAGACACAAATCAGGCTAGATACCTGCCACAGGGTCGGGAACTATGGGGACAGCGTGCTGTTGGTCTGCGCCGAGACAGATTTTACGCCTTCCAGGAGGCATCTGGGGAACATAGCGGCACGCAGCTGGTGCCATCAAGGCCAAGGAGTCCAAGCAGCGGGCCGGTTTACAGCCTGATTGCGCAGCTCAGCTCCTCAAGCTTCAAGTGCACTTTGCTATCAATCCCACTCCCATTCTATAAATACTTGGGGAATAGAAAAACAAAAGAAAAAACAAAAACCATGAATTCTCTCAAGCTTTGTGAATATGGAAATAACCGCCTCCTGGGACCACCGAAAATGGCATCCATATGATGCATGATGTGGCAAAGACATACGAGTAAACCCCACGGGGCTAAGAGAAAAAGGGCCTCAGAGCTGGGGCACTGCTGCAGCCATCTCCCAAGAGGCCCAGGGAAGAGGTAAAGGAAAGACGTTGCCTTGTGCTTACCGAGAACTTGTCATACAGCTGGTCGGTCAGCAGAGGGTTCGGGAGCTCCCTGAAGTACATTTTGCAGACGGAGCTCACGCTGTGAGTGTCGCGGATGGTTAGCTCAGGAATCTGCTCAGACTCAAATTCTTGGCTGGAGAGAAGGACACAAAAACGGGCGGGGGGGTTGAGAAAGAGGAAAACAAGTCAAAAGCCACACCAAATATAATCAAGCATTGGAAGGGCTTCCCGATTAACAGGAGAAAATGAACACTCAGTCACCAGCACCACACGAGCCATGCTGGATGAGATGTTTCCAAAAGGAGACCTTTTCGTTTTGCTAAGGCATTTCCCGTGACTCTGACAACTGGCTGCCTAGTCTACAATCCTAAGCCAGGAGCCCAGAGCAGCAAGGAGGAGTGTGGGCTGCTCCAAAGGGCTCTGCAAACAGGAGGAAACGGGAATGAGAGCTGGCAGCGGTGACACCGCAGTCCCCCACAGCCTTCCAGTGCTCCGAAGGACAGAAGGAGAACTTCCTGCTCCAGCAAGTCTGCTGAACGCCCCGTGTTCCTATCAAACAGTGACAAGCCTGGCGCACCACTGCTGAGCGCACGCTGCCTGCACAGAGCTGCCCCACGGCGCAGGCCTCTGAGCACCCACAACAGGGCACGCGCCCCTACTGACCGCTGTGTCCGTCGCAGCACTCTTACCGCAGTCTCTGGATGTTGGACGCGACGCCGGACAGCCGGTATATCCCTTGCACTACGCCGTGCTGCTCAATGAACTCGGCGCAGCTCTGGAGGACCTGGGGGACTAAAGAACACGTGCCAGCGGTTACTTGAGCTCCTCATTCAAGTACTGGTTCAGGCTGTGCTCCTGTCAAATCTCATCCACTAAGCCCAGCCAGGCTACTGCTTAGTTCTTCCTTACAGAAGAAAGTTGTCCAAGACGAGGAAACTGGACAGACGTGTTCCTTGCATTCAAGAAGTGTAAGGACCTAGGAATCAGCCTGGAGAAAGTAATTCTGGGGAAGCCGGAGACACTGCAAGTCCCACCACAGCTCCCATGGGA
The DNA here is from genome assembly GCF_987193195.1 of Phasianus colchicus. Classification (NCBI taxonomy): domain Eukaryota; kingdom Metazoa; phylum Chordata; class Aves; order Galliformes; family Phasianidae; genus Phasianus; species Phasianus colchicus. The sequence continues at coordinate 19,296,747 of NC_143450.1, read as the reverse complement.
ATGAAAGGAGGTGGGAAATCTCATGTCCAGGAGAGCAGGGAAACATATGCAGGACACTCTCCTTGGCCAAAAGGCTTCCCTTCTTTTCAGGCTAGCGTGGGATTGGCTTACAGGCTTTGGTTTAAGCAAATACAAACGTGCTTGTCTCTTAAGAGCATTAGCCTCAGTTTATCTTTCAGCCATCAACTTCCATTACACGTTTCTCCACCGGTACCAACCTGCCCCTTTGCTAGATATGACCTCCCTTTCATCTTTAGATGCCCAACAGAGGAAGATCTCAGGAACGGGCTGTCCCTTACCATCGCGACCAGAGTGGAGAAGATGCTCTCCCAGGTCACAGCCAAACACCCTTTCCTTCTCCACCTCCCGCTCTTTCGGTTTCTTTGGGCGGGCCTTCACCAAGGAACGAAGGAAGGTGACGAGCTTGCCGCGTTTCTTTGGCACTGCACAACAGGAAGAAACCAGTTCATTTCAGGTTTGGCTCAGTTGGACAAGGCCGAGCATAACACATTCTACAGAGCACGTCAAAACGGGAAGAACATTAACAAGTACATAGAAAAACGGATTTTCTCCCATCCCTGCAGGAGGAGCCAAAGGCCAGGTTGGATGGGGCCCTGGGCAGTGGGGTCTAGTCTCACATTAGATGTGGAGGTTGGTTGGCAGCCCAGCCTGAGGCAGGGGGGTTGGAACTTGATGATCCTTGAGCTCCCTTCCATCCCAAGCCATACTAGGAGGATTCTATGACTTCCCCAAGTCCACTCATAAACACGGGAGGATCGGGCCAAATCTCTGCGCGTTCCGATGGAGTTTAATGCACTCCTCTTGCTTGGCTTGCTCAACTTGAGGATTAAGGATCCTCTTGAAAAGTCACGTTCTGATCAAGCATATCACTAGCACAACCAGGCCTCTAGCTGTCCACCAGGGACGCTGGCTGTTCTCAACCTCGTACTGACTCGCAGAAGAACTGCCTTTGCCCTCCTTCATTCTCATTGCCTACAAAACACCAGCCATATGCCCCATGATATGCCTGAAGGATCATCAGCACAGACTATAACACGGGATGGATAAAGGAGGTATTAAACACAGAACACACCCAAAAAGAGACGCCATTTTGCTTCCCTGCACCATCAAATGTAACATCTGTACCTGGCTTTGGCACTGAACTGAGGAGAGACTCCGGAATTTTTCCATTGATGAGCTCCACGCACTCACTTGGGAAAAATCCAACCTGTAACAAGAAAAAAAAGAGAGGTGCACTACTGAAGGCAGCATTTCTCAGGCCTGAACTGTTCAACCAAAAGCCACCTAACATTTTCCTCGGAACGTGCTTGCCTGACGCTCCGTAAGACTATCCAACAAAAAGTGGCCTGCATAAAAGTAATAATTATTCAACATTTGCAGCCAAAAGACCTACAAAACAAATAATTGCTTCTGTAGAAGATGTAGAAGAAGAAAGTTCTTGCTGACTGAGATGAAGCTGCAATAATCCCCAGCTCCGAGCTACCCAGCGTTCTGCAGCCAGCAGCAGCAGCAAGCACGCGGAGGGTCTGTTACCCTACCTCAGCTGACAGGCAGTAACTTCCTAAAAGACACTAACTTCACGTTCTGCATGGGTGCAAGCAAAATACTCTGAGACACTGAAACACTGTCTTAGCTGCTGCATTTCCAAAGGTGGGGTTCAGTGGCCGTGACCTGATGCATATTGTGAAGGCTCTTGCTTCTAAGTGAATTGAGGAGACAGTTTCCTACAAAGACCATCTCTGACACCGACACAGGGAAAATGTTTACATCCATGAGCCATCCTGTGCAGGCAGCGCAGCTCTTAGCCGAGATTCCCGACCTGACCGAAGTTGCTCTCTCAAGTCTGAAGCTTGTGCCTACCTGAAAGCCATGCTTGCCTCTCCACCAGGGGGTCAGCTCCTTTGGTGGCATATCAGTAACGCACACGATGTCTCCCACCTGCAAAAGACTGCAACCTCACCAAACATTCTGAAGGTATCTGAGAATATTCCTGATGCGTTCACACCTTATACTCTCCTGTACATGACAACTAGGAACGCCCTTAACTGCTTACCTCAAAGGAGAGTTCATCCGGTGCCTGGGCAACGTATCTCTTAAGAACATGGGCAGCAGCAACAGCTGGAATATTTACAGGAGACTCCTCGTGGATCAGCAGGGGCTTCCCATTGTTCTCAGTCTGAAACAGAGAGCACAGGCCATGGTGAGGAGCTGAGGACAAACGAGGACAATTTCAGAGCAAGGAGCACATCTGCAGAGAAAGATCCTTATCATGAGTGCTTAACAAGAAACTGCAAGTCTAATAACAGCTGTTTCTCTTCCTGGTGTGCAGCAGTATGGCCAGGCAATGTAAAGATGCGTCTCTCTCTACCCAGACTAAGAGGACAAACACCCCAACCGAGAGGACTCCTGGAGTTTAATAAACTTGCCACGCTTGCAGTACTGTCTTGCCAAAGAGGAGCGTAAGAGTCTGCTTGCTTCCTGTAACCTATTGCTTGGAGACCTCAGCCATGGACTGGACACAGGAGCTGGTCCACTGACCCAATCCTTGGCTCACTACAAGTGCCTGCTTCCCTTAACTTACTGAATATGAGAACTTGGTCTTTGGGTGACAAAATCCAAGCAGGATGGGGAAAAAGCTTCTGCATGTTTATAACGCTCGATCTGATTCTGTCGGTACTATAACGGCCACGGCCATCTAGATGCTCGTAGCAAGGACATGAAGCTTTTCAGGCAGCTTTTCAGTGACACCGATAGAGCTGGAAGGATTCTCCCTCTCTTGAAAAGCAGGAGAGCTCATCTGCAGCTCACTCTGCCGGCTCAAGTCAGCAGAACAAAGACCAATCAGAGCTTCATACTCTACCTCCATTTGTGCCAGGTCAGGCCCACAGCTGATCTCGCTGCACGCGATGCCCATCACAGCAGGCACGACAAGCTGGAACTGAAAAGAAACACACTTCTATTTTCTCTGTTCACACACCACGGTATGGAGAGACTTCTTCAGAACTACCCTCAGTTACCCACTGGCATAGGCAGGTGTTCTAGAAACAACCACTTTGTTCAGTCACTTCAAACGAGACAGCCTATTACGCAGCAGTTTACCAAGTCGCTATCCCTCTGCTAGCAGATGGGGACTCCGGCACAAAGCAGCAGATGCGCTTGCTCAGAGCACTCCGACAGCACAGTAGCAGGGCAGTGAGAGGAGTCACTGCTGGGGGTGGATCTGCTCCCTAGCGCCCGGCTCCCACCAGTTCACCTCCAGCGCCGGCCGCAGCCTTCCACACGGATTTCCTCTGCTTGCATCTCTGCTGTGCTCCCCACAGCTGTCGTGCGCACACGCAGCCGAAGCACGCATGCTCATGGTCACGTTGTGCAGCCCTGCACAAACCGGGACTAGGACTCCTTGCCTAAGGGATTGGTTTCCTAAAGACTAGCTGGTCACAGCATCACAGACAGCATCCTTCTGAGGGCTGAGCTGGAGGGAAAGTGGAATAACTCTACACGTGACCAGTGTCCTGTCAAGGCTGGATGAGGCTGTGTTACTAAACACGGTGCGACGCAGGCTGCAAAACCACATGGGGGGGGACAACGTGTGGCACATACCAGGCAAGAGATCAGAACAAGTTCCTTGAAGCCGCAGCCGTTTCTTGTCACTTTGCTCTGTTCTTCCGCGAGCAAAAGCTGCATCAAAGGAGAAGGCAGAGGGCGGGGAGAGGAGAGAGAAAGAGCTGATCAGTGAGCTTGCACAATTTAACAAAGAAGACAAGGAAAAAGCCCTGAGACAAATGCCACCTCTATGCTTTGGAATGTAGCTACTGAGTGAAAATTATGTCTGATGGTCAAGAGTAAGCTGCATGACACTACCAGCTCCGCCAGCCAGCAGCTTTCAACACCTCACTGTCCACCTGTCTATCTCACACTGTCTCAGCTTACCTACAAGATGCTGCACAAGACGGTGTGAAAACAAAGGTACTCAGTCGATGCACAAGTGCAACAAGCTAGCTACTCAGTCAGAGCTCAAGCGCTCCAATGAAGGGACGCAGCAGGCACTGCTCCTCCCCTCATTCTAGCTGCTTATGACATCACTAAGGGCCACCAGGCTGCTCCACCATGACAGACAAGGTGGGGAAGCAAGACCACGTCACAAGACCAGAAGATTCCAACACTCCAACATTCTAGAATCAGAGGGCGGTTGGAATTCTACCTCAGCCAAATCCTGGAGAAGCTGGCACGGGGTCATCATGACCAAAGCGCAGGACCCGGCGCTTGCTCTTGTTGAGCCTCGTACAACCAGCCTCAGGCCATCCTTCTGCAGGGCCTTCCTACCCTCGGGCAGATGGACACTTCCTCCCAGCAGCATACCTTGCAGTGCAGGGCCTACATAAAATCCACACTAGAGTCCTTTGTTTCATTCAAGAGCACGTTACAGCACGTATCTATTTCACTGTAAGGAAATCAAGGAAGAGACGGGAGAAACACAGAACTGCTACGAGACTGCTATATACATTTCTTTCCCAAGTGGATTTTTGCCTTTTTGCTTCCAGGATGACCTCATTTTGTTCTCCCCTTCTTGTGGGGAAGCTGCCTCCAGTTCCTGAGGTTCAGGAGACAGCATGAAACACGACACTAAGACAAACGCTTGTCGTGGGCGAGGGGTGGCTGTGCTTTGCCAGGCATACGGCGGGGCAGTAAGTGCCACACGGCAGCCCCAAGCCAAGCCCTGCATTCAGTCACTGTGGCCACAGCTGGTGCATCGCTGCCAGAACGTATCCCAGGATACAGGTGGACGCAGGCACTCCTGCTCCTTCTGCAGAGCCCATTAGGTGCTGCTCAGTGCTATGCCAACCAGGCTCCCGTTTACTGCAGCCCTGGGATAAACACGCGTGTACTCTTCTGTGCAGCAGTGAGCTCCAGGGATGAAGCACAGAGGGTAAGCCAACAGAATCTACTGCTGACTCCATCAGCTCCTTCTTCTACCAACCATGGGCAAACACTGTGAGACAGAACATAAGGGGAAAAGCACTTCTGCTCACACGCCTGCAATGGAATTCAAAACAGCTATTGCAAGAAGAGCTCGTAGGGTAAACCTAGCCTCAGAGACACAAACACACCAGGTTCCAGGAAACAGCATGGCACATTGTTGATGAAACGCTGCTTCGTTGCTTGGAGAGCACGCAGCATGCCGCTTTGACAGGCACAGCAGTGCTGCGACGTCCAAGCTGGGCACCAAAACCTCTCCAGCATCCCTGGCCAACGCTGCCAGGGAAATGCAACACCTGCATCCCTATCTGGCTTACGGCACACACACTGGGGGGCTGCCTTAGTCTCAGGTGGGAGGGATTTTTCTTCAGAGTTTCTGGTATGATGCTATGTTTGGGTTCTAGGAGAAAAATCACACTGAGAACACCCTGATCTTTATAGTTTCTGACAAGCAAACTTGCACAGAGCCAAGGCCATTCTCAGCAAAGCTCTCAACAAGGAGCTGGGAGGGAACTGAATTAAGACAGCTAACGTAAACTGGCCAAAGGGATATTCCATACTATATGCCATCAAGTGGAAGGAGTTTTGAAGGGGATGAGAGTACATCTCACTCTCTTTTATTGCTTGGCGGCTAACTGGACAGTGGTTGGCGGGTGGTGAGCCATTGCTTGCACATCACTTGCAATACATTCATATATATATTCAGAACTACTTTTATCTCAAAAACATGAGTTTTACTTCTCTTTTTCCACCCAACACTCTCCCCCATCCCACGGGGAACAGGGGAGTGGGCAAAGGACTGCGTGGTGCTGAGCCACCCACCGGCTTCAACCACAACAGGGCCGCGGGGCAATGGGAGCAAGCACAGAAATAAAACACAGAAACTCGCTGTTCCTTGGGCTCGTGGCTGCCACAAAGCTCGTGTTTTAGTGATGCAGAGTACTGTATCTCCAGCTATTGTGTGTCTTGTTAACCACAAGCTCAGCTATGAGCTGTCACCACAAGCAAAAGATAAACGTAAACAAAGGCTTATATCCACACGTACCAATCTGGGTGTGAGCAATAAAAGCCCATTGGGCCATGGACAAGGCAGGCAGCACAGAGGCAGGAAACAGGAAGGAGTTGAACTCCAGCTCTCCTACACAAAAGAAAGGGAGAGCACCACGGGAGGAGTTACGACACAGCTTCAGAGCTTACAGAGCCCTGAGATTTCCAAAGAACGGTGCCAGGGTAACTCTCACCATTCCCACGCAGGGGTCTTCCCAGACACTTCAGCTGCTGACTTCCACTTCCTCTGTCATGTGTAGAAAGTCCAAGTGACAAATGCTGATTTAGTCTGGGTAACGCTTCCATGGTCATGACTGAAAAAAAAAAAAAAAAAAAAGCAGCATGCAACCCCATAAAATGTACCTTTCTGCTCTTTCTGTCAGCACGACATCTAAGATGAGCATTACACGTCCCTGCTACTGATTGAAAATTCATCCAAGCCTATGTTCCACACAGCTTCATCTCAGTGCCAAAAAGAAACACGTAAACAGATGTTCAGAGGATTCTTTGTGCAGATAAAAGTGCAGGGTGCATATGTATTCTCTTCAGTAATAAATATTAGTTTAGAATCCAAAGGTAACTTTTCAAGAAGCAGTATGAAAGAAAGGTCAGTCAAAAGGAAATACGTGATTTTCATCTATTTTCATCTAAAAAATCCTTGCTAAACCTCTTCCCATCAAAAAGAAAGCATGCTGGGCATTCTTAGCAGCAGCTCAGAGGACATCTTGCACCACAAAATGCAGCACATGCTTTTTGCTCACAGGCCCTTCATGTCTCTAATTTGTGTCAGATTCACTCAAAATGACCACGTGGACCAGAACAGCCATTTGGTTCTGCTGAGGTAGGAACCCACTGCTGGGATGTCCCACCGTCCCGTTTCCCCGCTACTTCCAGCCCTGGGGGGAAAAGGAAGAGCAACTGACTTCACCTACCCAGACTTCTGCATGGTCTCACATCACACAGAGAAGCATGGTGGAGAGCTCTGGTGGCTGAAGAAATCAAGGTTGCCTCTAAGATCCTGCTTTAAATCCACATGACTTACTGCCCATAAGATGTGAAAGACAAGGTTAAGGTCCATCCAATCCCTGTGGATGTGGCTGCCTGCAAAGACAACAGTTGCCTGCTCTTCAGCAGGGTGATGCTCACCCAGCAAAGCACTCACCAGCACATGTCTTTCATAGAAACATAGAATTAGCAAGCTTGGAAAAGATCTCCAAGATCATCCGGTCCAACCATCCACCTTCCACCAACATTTCCCACTAAGCCACGTCCCTCACGACAACATCTAATGTTTCTTGAACACCTGCAGGGATGGTAACTCTATCACCTGTCTGGGCAGCCCGTTCCAGCGTCTGACCAGTCCTGTGGAGAAGTTTTTCTTAACATCCAACCTCAATCTCCCCTCATGCAACTTCAGGCCACTCCCTCCAGTCCTATTGTCACTTACACAGGAGAGGAGGACAACGCCCACCTCAACATAACCTCTCTTCAGCTAGTTGTAGAGAGTGAGGAGGTCTTCCCTGCGCCTCCTCTTCTCCAGACTAAATAATCACAGTTCCCTCAGCCGCTCCCCATAAGACTTGTGCTCTAGATGCCCTGCAGCTTCACTGCTCTTCTCTGGACACATTTAAGGCTTTCACTGTCCTTCCTGTAGTGAGGCACCCAGAACTGAACAAAGTACTCAAGGTGAGGACTCACCAGTGCTGAGCACAGGAGGATGATCGCTTCCCTGCTCCTGCTGGCTCCAGTTCTTTGCATTGCACTTCCAATCTAAACCGTTCCTTCTGCGGTAGCGCTTGCATCCTCAGTTAGGGCTGGAGCTCAACAGGTCAACACAACAGAAAGAACACAACGTGCAACTGGAAGACATGACTCCAAGCTCACAAGAGTCAACTCTCTGACCTTGGGCACAACTCACAAACCATGAGCCAGGCCTTGCCAACTTGGCAGATCTGAGCATGCCAGAGGGGATCAGATCACAAAGTGTCCATTTCAATTGCAGCTTCATGTAGGAAAGAAAACCAGCTAACAGGCGTGAATGAATTCACTCACAAGCTGCACAATGAGTCTGTTCTTCATTAAAAAAACCACATGGATTCCTAATCCAAAAAGAGAACGGCAAGAGTTAATACCGATGGAAGAGGTTCCTGGTCCGAAGCCTCATCCTCTTACCCAACTCTCCTTGCCTCGTACTCTTCCCCAACTCCTGGGCGATGCCCACAGGCTTAAATTCAGACCTCAAATTCATAGGACTACTGTATAATCAATGAAAATTATATAAAGGAATTTTATATAATCAAATAATATTAAGATGTTATAATAATGAAATCAGCAAGAGAGTTAGGCACAGCAAGACAAAGAGAATAAATAGGATGCTTACCCGTGTCGTGGGCTCGCTCAGGAAAGACCAGTGGAGTGGATCTTCCGAAGAGAGAGAGATCCTTCCCCACTGGTAGATTGTATTATATTGTATTATTTTGCATTCCGATATCATAGTTAGTAAAATAAGTTTACCTCCATAGATTGTTGCCGCTGTTTTTTTCCTTTTCCCCCTTCCTTCCCATTTTGTGGGGCCAGGCCGGGGGTGGGGAGGGCAGGGGCCTACTGCCCCCTGTCACGGGCATAAACTGATCTAGTTAATTCCATGACACTCATCAAACCAGATTGTCTCAGGCGAAGGATGGTATGCTATCGCTCTCCACTTGCTCGGGTTGCCCTTGCTGGACCCATCTGTATACCAGGCATCTTCAGGGATAGGATATTTCCTCTCCTGAACGGGACTCTTCTCTGGTGGAGCGACCAGTGTTTCTTTTGGTGCATCACAATGATAGGTCACTGGGCCTAGGATCTTCTGAAGCTCTTCTTTTAAGGATGATGAAGACAGACTGCTCCTTTGGCTGAGGGAAGTGACCCATCATGCCACTGTTTGTGCTTGGGCCACCCCTGTCTTAGGAAGGTGGGTCAGATCTTTCACCCACCCCTGAATCTGCAGAGTGGTCTTCACTATAACTTCAGCCGTCTGGGTTATTGGCTCTACTGCCTGTAATGCTGAATAGGCAGCCAATAACTGTTTTTCAATCATATTATATCTTTCTTTTGCTCCATGCCAGACCTGAAACCAAAAACCAATGGGGGTCCGAACAGAACTCTGGCGTTGCCACAGGCCCCAACCAAAGCCATCTTGAGTAACGTGGACATCCAACTCAGCTGGGAGGGTAGCATCGAATATACCCAATGCCTGCGCTTGTTGTAAAATTAGGTCTCTCATCCCTGCTGAGAATTTGACCAGATCCGGGCCATCAAAGGCATCTTCATAAATCGCTTCCCTTACACCTAATTCACAGATGTAATTTTGAAGGTTTTCCATGGAGGACCACATCCCTGTATGTAAAGGAATATCAGATTGATTGGGCCATACCATACAGCAGGCCGCCATTAACCATTCTATTATAGAATGGTTTTCATCATTGTATTGATTACCTGCATATAATCTCTGTCTAAGAGCAGGATGGACGGTCACTGTGGCCAATTTGGCTATTTCCGGGCCATTCATCAGAACACTTTCTGCCCCAGAATCCCATAGTCCAAGCTGGCACACTTTCTCTAGCTTTCTGCTTAAATCGTTGGACTAAGTCCATCAGTTCTGTTGCTGTGTACGGTCGGGCTGTTACGTGCAAGTGGGTTTGAACGGGGGGCCACTGATCAGGCGGCACCCCCGCCGATCTGTCCTGTACCTTTTTTGTTTTTTGAGTTATAACAGGACGGACTTCTAGTGCATCCGTCAAAATTGGAGATTCAAGATCAGATTTAGATTGTTTATTTTCCTGATCAACACAGTCCGTTGATTCAGGAGCCTGGTCATTGTTTATTGAAATATTACAGACTTGACCTATTGGAAGATGTAGAATTGGTTTTTTTCCTGTTAATATGCCAAGTTCCTGTTCTAACTTTTCAATATGATCTTTTAAAAGTTCATTTTCGTTCACTAAAGTATTATTCCTTATTTCAGCATTATTTAAAGCATTTAACAGTGGCCATGCCACTGTAGAAGCAGCTAATTGTCTTTCTCTTGTGACTAATGTATCATTGCCTAGTCCCGGAAAGTCATCTGCTAGGCGATATGGGGAAACATTTCCCACAACACGTAGAGGACCCCATTTTACAATGATAGTTGACAATTCATAATAAGGGGATCCCGCAAATCCTGGCATCTGCCCTGGAATTATTTTATCTAGGGGGGTAGCGTCCTCCCCCTTGAACATTTACAGAAATTCCAAAGAAAGGACATAGTGTAAGTTTTAGTATATTCGGCTTGCCTGCCTGGCTCACCAAGTGTATAATCAATGAAAATTATATAAAGGAATTTTATATAATCAAACAATATTAAGATGTTATAATAATGAAATCAGCAAGAGAGTTAGGCACACCAAGACAAAGAGAATACATAGGATGCTTACACATGTCGTGGGCTCGCTCAGGAAAGACCAGTGGAGAGAATCTTCCAAAGAGAGAGAGAGATCCTACCCACTGGTAGTCAGCTCTTAAATGGGTCTAGGAGAGGTGGAGCCATGCTCCACCCCTTCCTGCAGCAAAGGTGAATTCCTTTCACCTGTGCTCCCACGGCTGACTCATTGCTCGCCTCAGGTGATAAATCAGAGGTTCAGGCCGTGACTCAGCAGTTCCCATACAGACTCCTTTCACAGGACTCAGTCAAAAAGGATGTCACACTTGTTCCACACACTCAAACTGACTGAGCAGTGGTATCACAGTCACTTAAAACACACAGAAGCATCCAAACCCAAGCATGCACATTCCCTCCTGTGTTACTAGTGCCCACAGCTCACCTTCACACCTCTGGGGATTTCTGGCGTTTTACACTGATGCAGCCTCACTATAGCTCCATGGGTGTCACACAAGGCCTGCAGGACCTCTTTCTCCACAAACCCCATCTGCAGGCACTGGTTCATAAGGCTCACCACCCACCCTCCTGAGCAAAAGCAAGCACTAAGAATGAGAGCAAAGTGCACTGGATTTGACCTGGCCTGGTCCCCAAGCCTCAGTCCTGCCAGACATACCCCGGTGCGTAGACTCATCCCCAACATCTGACTGGACATTGTCATTCTGCAAACGCCCCATCCCAGCAGCAAGGGATCAAAGCATTGGGACAGCTGAAACAAAAATGTCATGAAAGTTTCCTATTAGCACTGATCAAGAACACGTCTACCCCTGAGCAACAGGATGGGAGACAAACAGCAGAAGACAACCAACCTGCAGAACCCGCTCCGTTGGGGTTGGTCCAGATGTTTGTATGCTCCCTTCCATGGCCCAGGCCAAGCTTGCTGAGCTGCTCCTCCTTTGTGCAGGGGGAGAGCGGCGCAGATGCTACGTGGTGGCTATGCACAGCATGCCTTTGACTTGATTCTCCTCTCTCCATCTTCCAGTAGCAAGCAGCATTTCAAATCTCTCCTTGCAAAAAATCACCTAGGTAAAAAAGAACTGGCAATCTTGCTTTTAAAGTTTCCTTATTTATACAACTTGATGCTTTAAAGCACAAGCTCACCTAGCAATCACCTACCTTAGACAAGCCCAACCTGCAAGGAAAAGTTATTCTTCTGTGTCTGCAGACTTTGCACACATTTCCAGGTGCAGTAGGCAGCCCAGTTCTCAGCACAGCTTTACCAACCACAGAAACCCAGTTTACGCCCGCCGTGCTTTTCTCTCATCTGAAACGCTGCATTGCTGCAAGAAGCAATGAATAAAATCACAGAATCACAAAACTGGGGTTGCAAGGGAGCTCCAGAGATCACTGAGCCCAAGCCCCCTGCAAAACGGGCTCCCTAGAGTAGGCAGCACAGGAAGGGCGCCCAGGAGGGCCTGGAATATCTCCAGAGAAGGAGAATCCACAGCCTCCCTGGGCAGCCCGTTCCAGCGCTCCGTCATCCTCGCCGTGAAGAAGTTCCTTTGCATTTTGGTGCAGAACTTCCTGTGCTCCAGTTTATGGCCATTTCCCCTTCTTCTGTCACCACAGATCGCTGAAAAGATTGCAGCCGTGTCCTTTTGACTCCCACATCTAAGATATTTATAAGCGTTGTTGGAAATAGCCAAATAGTTTTCCAGGACGGTTCTCTGATCTTTGTATCTATCTTTATTCCCAATTGCAATGGCGGGCCTCCTGCAAGCAGGAGAGCGCAGAGAAAACAGTGTTACATCTTTTATCCCCTACTGCCCGACCCTTATCTCTTTCTCCCCGGCTCCTCACTGGCTGAGTACTGCAGGTTCACACTCTTTCGCAACGCTTCACTAATCGTACCAATACCAAGTAAACGCAAATCCTTACCACCCAACCACAAATATCTTAATTGGTCGACTGCCTTCTAACAACTGCTTTCTTAACAAACATCTGGTCGTAACTTTGGATGTCTGCTTTACAACATAGACATAACCTCTTAACTGCTTCATTACCCCCCAGCATTTGTGCCCTTTGCACTGGGTCATTGTTCAGGTCATCCGTCTGTCCTTGCTTAGAGATAAGCTTGGAAGGAGGACAGGGGGCAGTATCTTGGAGCCTGCCTACGGCATCCTAACGTTCCCACAGAGTGGGACAGTTCTGCTTTGTGTAAAGGCCCCGACTCCTTGAGAGTATGTTCAGTGGACTTCACTTCTGCTGGCCTAATGAACGACCTTACAGTACATTTCCCAGGTCAGAATACTATACCCACATTGTTTAGAACATTTAAAGTCTGTTGCAGCTTTGGGAGAAAGAATTGGTCACGTAATTCGGTAACTATGTCTCTAAAATATGTTACCTATATGCATATGGTAATCTTCCTGTCCATGTCTGCTATTTCTAAGTATATGTGACAGCTTCATTCTTTAGATCAATTGCCCTTTTTCAATGTTCAGTGCAGAAACAACACTTTCACTTTCCACAGTATACGGTATTCTTACTTTGCACATCAGCTATTTCTAAGGACGTGCTACAGCTCACTTCTTTAGATCAACTGCCCCTTTCAATATCCAATGCAGAAACACCACTTTCACTTTCCACAGCATTTACCAGAACCACAGAACGGCAGGGGGGCTGAAAAGGACCACAACGATCATCCAGCTCCCCAGAACCCCCACACCCCCTCGCAGCCGCCTACAGCCTCAGATCTCGCTAGATCCCCCCCCGGCGCCTCCCTGCAGCTTCCTGGAGCCCCGCACGGCCCCCCTCCCCGTCCCGGGACCGTTCTCCCGCACACCTCCGGCACAGCTGTCCTCAGCACTCGCTCCCGTCGCGCCGCGGCTTCCCTCTCGGTGCTGCCCGGACAGCTCCGGCTGCCGCCGCGCTGTCCTGCGGGGCGGCCCAGGCGGCAGGAGCGGCGCTCTGCGAGGAGAGCCGCGCCTCCGACAGCCGGCTCCCAACGCTCGCTCCCGCGCACGGCGGCTCGGCCAACGGCAGCCGGCGGAGCTACCGCGGACCAAGGAGACCCCGGGGGCGGGGCGCCGCCGCCGCTGCCCAATCAGAGGCAGGGGGCGGGGCAAGGGAGATGCTGCTCAAGGTGAGCTCCTCCTGCCGCAGCGTGATGACGACAGGTCTGCACGGCCAGCTCCTAGGTCGGGAGCCAGGAATGGACACGGCCGGAGGAGAGAGGCGTTAGGGAGCAGCCGAGGCTTCGAAATGCAGCAAAAAGCCCTGAAAAGCATCACAAAGCCACAGCCAGGAAGCTCGGGATTATCACGAGCAGCATCCCGGATGCTAAACATCATTTGCTACCATACCAGATGGTAGCTGAGCTCTCGCTGCAGACGTCCCAAAGCCAGACAGAACGGGAACAAACCCAGAGCTCTGCTGCGCGCACCCCACAGCCATCGCGTTGCAAGCTGGCGTGCCTTGCTCTTCGTTGCATTCGTCCCAGTCTCTGTGAATGAAGACTCGGAAGGCAGTCAAGGCGTTGATTGAGCACGAGCGTGCTTTTATTATTATGTAAAAGACAGGAGGGCGTGAGAGGTCCAGGGTAAAGATGGGACTCATCCTCTCTTGTCACGGAGAGAGTGGCTCAGAGCTCTCAGTGCTGCTGCCCGGTGCCTGGGGCTGGAGGCCTGATTCTAAGTCCCCCTCCAAGAGGCTCGGCTTCTCCTCAGCGACGCTGACCTGCTCCTGCGTGGAGGTGCTGCTGTCGGGGCACTCGGACTGTGCTTGGGCTGGGCTGCACTGCAAAGGCACTGGGTCACAGTCCAGGCTGGTGACTGTGGTGTCCAGCAGGCTCAGGTCAGCATCTTCAGCACAGCCGGGAGAAATGAGGGCGTGAACTTGGATGAGCTCCTTCTCTCCATCGCTGTTGTTATGTGGAAGGCTGTCATCTGAACCACAGTGACTCGTGCTTCCTAAGAGCCCTCCATCGATGGAAGCACACAGCGCACCATCGCTACTTGCCCCGGCTCTTCTGGGTAGACAAGGGCTCGATTCACCTAGGAAGGATACACAGGGGTTAGTGTCAAACTTTCACAAGCTGAATTATGAAAGTGGCTCTTGATCAGGGGTGATCTGAAGATGCTAGGTATAGGTTGGAACGCTAGGAGGAGATACAAGTCCACTTGTATTGCATGAATTCTATGTTGCTGAAAAGCAAGGCTTTGAAAGCTGGATTCGCACCCTTACCTGCCGGCACCACGACTTCCATCTCTGAGGGCTCCCTGGGACTGTGCTGCAGTCGGCGTTTGGCCACAGAGGATGGTTTCCGCAGGCTGAAGCAGGAACGCCAACTGCCAGCTGGTGATTCCTTCATCTTGCTGGGTGGACGTTGTCTGGAGAGAGAAAACAGTGACTGGTGTGAGTCGTGCGTGGTGCGGGGTGAGGGAAGAGCTGCACTGAGCTCTTGCCAACAGTTGCTTGTTCCTGGCACCGCCTGGTTTCTGCTGAAGCACAGCTTAGAAACTCGCTCTCTTTCAAGCAGTTGAGGATGGTTCCACTCCTATAGCTCAGCCCTGAAGTCTTGCTGGCTAAATTCCCCTCAACTGTGTCAAGCAAGATGCAGAGCACGTGAGCAAAGGCTCCGCGGCTGTACAGGACAGCATCTAAGGGATGGCTCCAACTGCTTTCTGAGGAACCGTGCAGCCATAAAGGAAATTCAAAAGCACCTCTGACTCTGACATCAACACCTCGTCGGCCCCATCTCACCGCCAAGTTTAGTTTCCAGTGCCAGCAGGTCTGACCAGCAGCTCTGCTTAGAGGAGAACCGGAACTGGTTTCAGGCATGTGGCCCCGACAGCTGGAAAACCCCAACGTTTCAAGGTAGAGCCAGCTCAGGCCAGGGCAGACGTCAGCATGGCTTTATACATCTCGTGACTGCGTGCCCAGCAAGGAAGGAATGGCAGCCTCGTGTGGCTAAACCGAATATGTTAGTTGAATCTCAGAGTCCTAAGGGAGCAGAGATTCACTGCAACAATTCACTTCAGGCACCGTTACTTTAATTTAGCTTCCACATGTTTTGGCGCAAGAAATAATGGGGGGAAAAAAAACAACAACACAACCCACCCAAACAATGATGACGGTTGCTGGAAAACAAAGTCCTCTTTACCTTTCAGATGGAAAGTTGATGATTGTGTGGAATTTCCCCTGTACAGCTGTGGGGCCTTCTTCCACTTCTATGTCCCTGCTCTGTGTCACAACGGAAGAGCTGCTGTGGCCTCGCCTCTGAGCCTGTGCCTCCTCCAGGGTGAGCAGCTTTGTGGCAGGAGAAGACACCCACGCAGACTTGGGCCCTGAGAGAGAACCGTGCCCTGTAAGGGAAAGCCACAGGTAAGAGCGAGGATCACAAAGCAGCACCACAGCCATCACAGTTCTGGGGGAGATGCTATAGTTTTCTCAGACCTGCTTATCTGAGCCACTAGAAGAAGAGGAGGTCAGAATAAGCATGTGGTCAGAGGTATGTTTAAGGCAGAGGACAGAGTCATAATTAATAAGAGCAGCTCACTGTATCGAAATGGGCAAAGAAAAACCCTAGAAAGCGGGGGCAGGGAACTCAGAAAGCTTCACTGCCACGCTTTCATCAAGCTTCACCTGCATGCAAAACATCGTAATGACAGTGATGTTTTTTTTCTCATTGTAAAGTTTGGACTTGGACATTCTCAGCATCCAGCAACAGGATGCCAGATTCTAATCTAAGCCCAGAAGTCTGCTGTCCCCTCGATAGAAAAAGTGTATTTCAAAGATCTTGGAGAAGGCCTGGATTTGATCAAGGTGTCTGATCAAGATAAAGCTCATGGAGGAAGACACTCACCTGCTCCATCTGCCATGTCTGATCCGGATTTGGAGCAGAAGAGGACATCTGCGTGGTTGATGATGAATTCCACCACAGCCGACTGCGTCTGCAGTTCCATGCAGGCGGCTCTTCCGCTGGCGCAGGCAGACTCGTTCTGCTGTGATCTGTAGAAAAGGCAGATTTTAGCAGTCATTTATCCAAGATCCAAGTTTCCCCAAGTCTGGATTGTTGCAGCCAAAAGCTGTCAAATTGGGCTCCGGAGGCTTCCGCGGTGATGCCGCTGAAGAAATTCTCCTGGATGGTCAAGGACACACCAGTCCCATCTAAACAAGAGGGCAGAAATTGTCATCTAGAAATTGTGCCCGTGCGGTTGGAGAACAGCCCAGGCTCTTGCTCTGCCGTCAGCCACTTACTACAGTGTACAGGAGAAGAGCACATTCGATGGAGAAAAAGGTAGATTGCATTTTTTGCCGGAGAACAGATCCAAGCAGTGTGTTGAAATGGAGAAAGAAGTTGACCTTAAGAGGTTTGGAGCCCACACAATCGCTAAGTTCTTAGCGTGCATGTTTGTCACGGAACAGTTCCCGGCTAGACGAGCCAAGTGTCTTATCAGGTATTCCAGTGTCCTGGAAAATCAGAGAGGCAAATATTCAGCACCAATGAGCACGCGGTGCTGCGGTTCACAGAGCAAAGCCTCAATGCATGTTATTGCTACTGTCACTGAAGATGAAGTAGATCCAACTTGACTAAGTGCCACACTGTGGCACCAAGCCCCAGCACAGCACAGCTGCAGCCACCAGCTGCACCAACTGTGCCCCCGTGCCCAGGAACCGACCCAATAAATTAACCCCGTGTAGCCTTAAACTGCTTCAACATACGCAGGCATCATGTTGCCAGCATGAGACAAGCCTGGAATCACACCACTGCCCTCTGAAGTGCAGCATGGCTGAGCTCAACAGAGTGAGGGCAGCACTGACCTGTAGTGAGGAGCGGGCAGCTGCTGGATGACGTCCTGCATTCTGACCAGCTGCTCCTCATCTGTAGCGGCACCAACAGCCTCCTGGAATAGTGCAGAAAGGGACTGAGACACAAATCAGGCTAGATACCTGCCACAGGGTCGGGAACTATGGGGACAGCGTGCTGTTGGTCTGCGCCGAGACAGATTTTACGCCTTCCAGGAGGCATCTGGGGAACATAGCGGCACGCAGCTGGTGCCATCAAGGCCAAGGAGTCCAAGCAGCGGGCCGGTTTACAGCCTGATTGCGCAGCTCAGCTCCTCAAGCTTCAAGTGCACTTTGCTATCAATCCCACTCCCATTCTATAAATACTTGGGGAATAGAAAAACAAAACAAAAGAAAAAACAAAAAACATGAATTCTCTCAAGCTTTGTGAATATGGAAATAACCGCCTCCTGGGACCACCGAAAATGGCATCCATATGATGCATGATGTGGCAAAGACATACGAGTAAACCCCACGGGGCTAAGAGAAAAAGGGCCTCAGAGCTGGGGCACTGCTGCAGCCATCTCCCAAGAGGCCCAGGGAAGAGGTAAAGGAAAGACGTTGCCTTGTGCTTACCGAGAACTTGTCATACAGCTGGTCGGTCAGCAGAGGGTTCGGGAGCTCCCTGAAGTACATTTTGCAGACGGAGCTCACGCTGTGAGTGTCGCGGATGGTTAGCTCAGGAATCTGCTCAGACTCAAATTCTTGGCTGGAGAGAAGGACACAAAAACGGGCGGGGGGGTTGAGAAAGAGGAAAACAAGTCAAAAGCCACACCAAATATAATCAAGCATTGGAAGGGCTTCCCGATTAACAGGAGAAAATGAACACTCAGTCACCAGCACCACACGAGCCATGCTGGATGAGATGTTTCCAAAAGGAGACCTTTTCGTTTTGCTAAGGCATTTCCCGTGACTCTGACAACTGGCTGCCTAGTCTACAATCCTAAGCCAGGAGCCCGGAGCAGCAAGGAGGAGTGTGGGCTGCTCCAAAGGGCTCTGCAAACAGGAGGAAACGGGAATGAGAGCTGGCAGCGGTGACACCGCAGTCCCCCACAGCCTTCCAGTGCTCCGAAGGACAGAAGGAGAACTTCCTGCTCCAGCAAGTCTGCTGAACGCCCCGTGTTCCTATCAAACAGTGACAAGCCTGGCGCACCACTGCTGAGCGCACGCTGCCTGCACAGAGCTGCCCCACGGCGCAGGCCTCTGAGCACCCACAACAGGGCACGCGCCCCTACTGACCGCTGTGTCAGTCGCAGCACTCTTACCGCAGTCTCTGGATGTTGGACGCGACGCCGGACAGCCGGTATATCCCTTGCACTACGCCATGCTGCTCAATGAACTCGGCGCAGCTCTGGAGGACCTGGGGGACTAAAGAACACGTGCCAGCGGTTACTTGAGCTCCTCATTCAAGTACTGGTTCAGGCTGTGCTCCTGTCAAATCTCATCCACTAAGCCCAGCCAGGCTACTGCTTAGTTCTTCCTTACAGAAGAAAGCTGTCCAAGACGAGGAAACTGGACAGACGTGTTCCTTGCATTCAAGAAGTGTAAGGACCTAGGAATCAGCCTGGAGAAAGTAATTCTGGGGAAGCCGGAGACACTGCAAGTCCCACCACAGCTCCCATGGGAATGAAAGGAGGTGGGAAATCTCATGTCCAGGAGAGCAGGGAAACATATGCAGGACACTCTCCTTGGCCAAAAGGCTTCCCTTCTTTTCAGGCTAGCGTGGGATTGGCTTACAGGCTTTGGTTTAAGCAAATACAGACGTGCTTGTCTCTTAAGAGCATTAGCCTCAGTTTATCTTTCAGCCATCAACTTCCATTACACGTTTCTCCACCGGTACCAACCTGCCCCTTTGCTAGATACGACCTCCCTTTCATCTTTAGATGCCCAACAGAGGAAGATCTCAGGAACGGGCTGTCCCTTACCATCGCGACCAGAGTGGAGAAGATGCTCTCCCAGGTCACAGCCAAACACCCTTTCCTTCTCCACCTCCCGCTCTTTCGGTTTCTTTGGGCGGGCCTTCACCAAGGAACGAAGGAAGGTGACGAGCTTGCCGCGTTTCTTTGGCACTGCACAACAGGAAGAAACCAGTTCATTTCAGGTTTGGCTCAGTTGGACAAGGCCGAGCATAACACATTCTACAGAGCACGTCAAAACGGGAAGAACATTAACAAGTACATAGAAAAACGGATTTTCTCCCATCCCTGCAGGAGGAGCCAAAGGCCAGGTTGGATGGGGCCCTGGGCAGTGGGGTCTAGTCTCACATTAGATGTGGAGGTTGGTTGGCAGCCCAGCCTGAGGCAGGGGGGTTGGAACTTGATGATCCTTGAGCTCCCTTCCATCCCAAGCCATACTAGGAGGATTCTATGACTTCCCCAAGTCCACTCATAAACACGGGAGGATCGGGCCAAATCTCTGCGCGTTCCGATGGAGTTTAATGCACTCCTCTTGCTTGGCTTGCTCAACTTGAGGATTAAGGATCC
Source organism: Phasianus colchicus (assembly GCF_987193195.1). Taxonomy (NCBI): domain Eukaryota; kingdom Metazoa; phylum Chordata; class Aves; order Galliformes; family Phasianidae; genus Phasianus; species Phasianus colchicus. The sequence continues at coordinate 19,276,971 of NC_143450.1, read as the reverse complement.
TCTTGAAAAGTCACGTTCTGATCAAGCATATCACTAGCACAACCAGGCCTCTAGCTGTCCACCAGGGACACTGGCTGTTCTCAACCTCGTACTGACTCGCAGAAGAACTGCCTTTGCCCTCCTTCATTCTCATTGCCTACAAAACACCAGCCATATGCCCCATGATATGCCTGAAGGATCATCAGCACAGACTATAACACGGGATGGATAAAGGAGGTATTAAACACAGAACACACCCAAAAAGAGACGCCATTTTGCTTCCCTGCACCATCAAATGTAACATCTGTACCTGGCTTTGGCACTGAACTGAGGAGAGACTCCGGAATTTTTCCATTGATGAGCTCCACGCACTCACTTGGGAAAAATCCAACCTGTAACAAGAAAAAAAAGAGAGGTGCACTACTGAAGGCAGCATTTCTCAGACCTGAACTGTTCAACCAAAAGCCACCTAACATTTTCCTCGGAACGTGCTTGCCTGACGCTCCGTAAGACTATCCAACAAAAAGTGGCCTGCATAAAAGTAATAATTATTCAACATTTGCAGCCAAAAGACCTACAAAACAAATAATTGCTTCTGTAGAAGATGTAGAAGAAGAAAGTTCTTGCTGACTGAGATGCAGCTGCAATAATCCCCAGCTCCGAGCTACCCAGCGTTCTGCAGCCAGCAGCAGCAACAAGCACACGGAGGGTCTGTTACCCTACCTCAGCTGACAGGCAGTAACTTCCTGAAAGACACTAACTTCACGTTCTGCATGGGTGCAAGCAAAATACTCTGAGACACTGAAACACTGTCTTAGCTGCTGCATTTCCAAAGGTGGGGTTCAGTGGCCGTGACCTGATGCATATTGTGAAGGCTCTTGCTTCTAAGTGAATTGAGGAGACAGTTTCCTACAAAGACCATCTCTGACACCGACACAGGGAAAATGTTTACATCCATGAGCCATCCTGTGCAGGCAGCGCAGCTCTTAGCCGAGATTCCCGACCTGACCGAAGTTGCTCTCTCAAGTCTGAAGCTTGTGCCTACCTGAAAGCCATGCTTGCCTCTCCACCAGGGGGTCAGCTCCTTTGGTGGCATATCAGTAACGCACACGATGTCTCCCACCTGCAAAAGACTGCAACCTCACCAAACATTCTGAAGGTATCTGAGAATATTCCTGATGCGTTCACACCTTATACTCTCCTGTACATGACAACTAGGAACGCCCTTAACTGCTTACCTCAAAGGAGAGTTCATCCGGTGCCTGGGCAACGTATCTCTTAAGAACATGGGCAGCAGCAACAGCTGGAATATTTACAGGAGACTCCTCGTGGATCAGCAGGGGCTTCCCATTGTTCTCAGTCTGAAACAGAGAGCACAGGCCATGGCGAGGAGCTGAGGACAAACGAGGACAATTTCAGAGCAAGGAGCACATCTGCAGAGAAAGATCCTTATCATGAGTGCTTAACAAGAAACTGCAAGTCTAATAACAGCTGTTTCTCTTCCTGGTGTGCAGCAGTATGGCCAGGCAATGTAAAGATGCGTCTCTCTCTACCCAGACTAAGAGGACAAACACCCCAACCGAGAGGACTCCTGGAGTTTTATAAACTTGCCACGCTTGCAGTACTGTCTTGCCAAAGAGGAGCGTAAGAGTCTGCTTGCTTCCTGTAACCTATTGCTTGGAGACCTCAGCCATGGACTGGACACAGGAGCTGGTCCACTGACCCAATCCTTGGCTCACTACAAGTGCCTGCTTCCCTTAACTTACTGAATATGAGAACTTGGTCTTTGGGTGACAAAATCCAAGCAGGATGGGGAAAAAGCTTCTGCATGTTTATAACGCTCGATCTGATTCTGTCGGTACTATAACGGCCACGGCCATCTAGATGCTCGTAGCAAGGACATGAAGCTTTTCAGGCAGCTTTTCAGTGACACCGATAGAGCTGGAAGGATTCTCCCTCTCTTGAAAAGCAGGAGAGCTCATCTGCAGCTCACTCTGCCGGCTCAAGTCAGCAGAACAAAGACCAATCAGAGCTTCATACTCTACCTCCATTTGTGCCAGGTCAGGCCCACAGCTGATCTCGCTGCACGCGATGCCCATCACAGCAGGCACGACAAGCTGGAACTGAAAAGAAACACACTTCTATTTTCTCTGTTCACACACCACGGTATGGAGAGACTTCTTCAGAACTACCCTCAGTTACCCACTGGCATAGGCAGGTGTTCTAGAAACAACCACTTTGTTCAGTCACTTCAAACGAGACAGCCTATTACGCAGCAGTTTACCAAGTCGCTATCCCTCTGCTAGCAGATGGGGACTCCGGCACAAAGCAGCAGATGCGCTTGCTCAGAGCACTCCGACAGCACAGTAGCAGGGCAGTGAGAGGAGTCACTGCTGGGGGTGGATCTGCTCCCTAGCGCCCGGCTCCCACCAGTTCACCTCCAGCGCCGGCCGCAGCCTTCCACACGGATTTCCTCTGCTTGCATCTCTGCTGTGCTCCCCACAGCTGTCGTGCGCACACGCAGCCGAAGCACGCATGCTCATGGTCACGCTGTGCAGCCCTGCACAAACCGGGACTAGGACTCCTTGCCTAAGGGATTGGTTTCCTAAAGACTAGCTGGTCACAGCATCACAGACAGCATCCTTCTGAGGGCTGAGCTGGAGGGAAAGTGGAATAACTCTACACGTGACCAGTGTCCTGTCAAGGCTGGATGAGGCTGTGTTACTAAACACGGTGCGACGCAGGCTGCAAAACCACATGGGGGGGGACAACGTGTGGCACATACCAGGCAAGAGATCAGAACAAGTTCCTTGAAGCCGCAGCCGTTTCTTGTCACTTTGCTCTGTTCTTCCGCGAGCAAAAGCTGCATCAAAGGAGAAGGCAGAGGGCGGGGAGAGGAGAGAGAAAGAGCTGATCAGTGAGCTTGCACAATTTAACAAAGAAGACAAGGAAAAAGCCCTGAGACAAATGCCACCTCTATGCTTTGGAATGTAGCTACTGAGTGAAAATTATGTCTGATGGTCAAGAGTAAGCAGCATGACACTACCAGCTCCGCCAGCCAGCAGCTTTCAACACCTCACTGTCCACCTGTCTATCTCACACTGTCTCAGCTTACCTACAAGATGCTGCGCAAGACCGTGTGAAAACGAAGGTACTCAGTCGATGCACAAGTGCAACAAGCTAGCTACTCAGTCAGAGCTCAAGCGCTCCAATGAAGGGACGCAGCAGGCACTGCTCCTCCCCTCATTCTAGCTGCTTATGACATCACTAAGGGCCACCAGGCTGCTCCACCATGACAGACAAGGTGGGGAAGCAAGACCACGTCACAAGACCAGAAGATTCCAACACTCCAACAGTCTAGAATCAGAGGGCGGTTGGAATTCTACCTCAGCCAAATCCTGGAGAAGCTGGCACGGGGTCATCATGACCAAAGCGCAGGACCCGGCGCTTGCTCTTGTTGAGCCTCGTACAACCGGCCTCAGGCCATCCTTCTGCAGGGCCTTCCTACCCTCGGGCAGATGGACACTTCCTCCCAGCAGCATACCTTGCAGTGCAGGGCCTACATAAAATCCACACTAGAGTCCTTTGTTTCATTCAAGAGCACGTTACAGCACGTATCTATTTCACTGTAAGGAAATCAAGGAAGAGACGGGAGAAACACAGAACTGCTACGAGACTGCTATATACATTTCTTTCCCAAGTGGATTTTTGCCTTTTTGCTTCCAGGATGACCTCATTTTGTTCTCCCCTTCTTGTGGGGAAGCTGCCTCCAGTTCCTGAGGTTCAGGAGACAGCATGAAACACGACACTAAGACAAACGCTTGTCACGGGCGAGGGGGGGCTGTGCTTTGCCAAGCATACGGCGGGGCAGTAAGTGCCACACGGCAGCCCCAAGCCAAGCCCTGCATTCAGTCACTGTGGCCACAGCTGGTGCATCGCTGCCAGAACGTATCCCAGGATACAGGTGGACGCAGGCACTCCTGCTCCTTCTGCAAAGCCATCCTCTGCAGAGCCCATTAGGTGCTGCTCAGTGCTATGCCAACCAGGCTCCCGTTTACTGCAGCCCTGGGATAAACACGCGTGTACTCTTCTGTGCAGCAGTGAGCTCCAGGGATGAAGTACGGAGGGTAAGCCAACAGAATCTACTGCTGACTCCATCAGCTCCTTCTTCTACCAACCATGGGCAAACACTGTGAGACAGAAAATAAGGGGAAAAGCACTTCTGCTCACACGCCTGCAATGGAATTCAAAACAGCTATTGCAAGAAGAGCTCGTAGGGTAAACCTAGCCTCAGAGACACAAACACACCAGGTTCCAGGAAATAGCATGGCACATCGTTGATGAAACGCTGCTTCGTTGCTTGGAGAGCACGCAGCATGCCGCTTTGACAGGCACAGCAGTGCTGCGACGTCCAAGCTGGGCACCAAAACCTCTCCAGCATCCCTGGCCAACGCTGCCAGGGAAATGCAACACCTGCATCCCTATCTGGCTTACGGCACACACACTGGGGGGCTGCCTTAGTCTCAGGTGGGAGGGATTTTTCTTCAGAGTATCTGGTATGATGCTATGTTTGGGTTCTAGGAGAAAAATCACACTGAGAACACCCTGATCTTTATAGTTTCTGACAAGCAAACTTGCACAGAGCCAAGGCCATTCTCAGCAAAGCTCTCAACAAGGAGCTGGGAGGGAACTGAATTAAGACAGCTAACGTAAACTGGCCAAAGGGATATTCCATACTATATGCCATCAAGTGGAAGGAGTTTTGAAGGGGATGAGAGTACATCTCACTCTCTTTTATTGCTTGGCGGCTAACTGGACAGTGGTTGGCGGGTGGTGAGCCATTGCTTGTACATCACTTGCAATACATTCATATATATATTCAGAACTACTTTTATCTCAAAAACATGAGTTTTACTTCTCTTTTTCCACCCAACACTCTCCCCCATCCCACGGGGAACAGGGGAGTGGGCAAAGGACTGCGTGGTGCTGAGCCACCCACCGGCTTCAACCACAACAGGGCCGCGGGGCAATGGGAGCAAGCACAGAAATAAAACACAGAAACTCGCTGTTCCTTGGGCTCGTGGCTGCCACAAAGCTCGTGTTTTAGTGATGCAGAGTACTGTATCTCCAGCTATTGTGTGTCTTGTTAACCACAAGCTCAGCTATGAGCTGTCACCACAAGCAAAAGATAAACGTAAACAAAGGCTTATATCCACACGTACCAATCTGGGTGTGAGCAATAAAAGCCCATTGGGCCATGGACAAGGCAGGCAGCACATAGGCAGGAAACAGGAAGGAGTTCAACTCCAGCTCTCCTACACAAAAGAAAGGGAGAGCACCACGGGAGGAGTTACGACACAGCTTCAGAGCTTACAGAGCCCTGAGATTGCCAAAGAACGGTGCCAGGGTAACTCTCACCATTCCCACGCAGGGGTCTTCCCAGACACTTCAGCTGCTGACTTCCACTTCCTCTGTCATGTGTAGAAAGTCCAGGTGACAAATGCTCATTTCGTCTGGGTAACGCTTCCATGGTCATGACTGAAAAAAAAAAAAAAAAAAAGCAGCATGCAACCCCATAAAATGTACCTTTCTGCTCTTTCTGTCAGCACGACATCTAAGATGAGCATTACACGTCCCTGCTACTGATTGAAAATTCATCCAAGCCTATGTTCCACACAGCTTCATCTCAGTGCCAAAAAGAAACACGTAAACAGATGTTCAGAGGATTCTTTGTGCAGATAAAAGTGCAGGGTGCATATGTATTCTCTTCAGTAATAAATATTAGTTTAGAATCCAAAGGTAACTTTTCAAGAAGCAGTATGAAAGAAAGGTCAGTCAAAAGAAATACGTGATTTTCATCTATTTTCATCTAAAAAATCCTTGCTAAACCTCTTCCCATCAAAAAGAACGCATGCTGGGCATTCTTAGCAGCAGCTCAGAGGACATCTTGCACCACAAAATGCAGCACATGCTTTTTGCTCACAGGCCCCTCATGTCTCTAATTTGTGTCAGATTCACTCAAAATGACCACGTGGACCAGAACAGCCATTTGGTTCTGCTGAGGTAGGAACCCACTGCTGGGATGTCCCACCGTCCCGTTTCCCCGCTACTTCCAGCCCTGGGGGGAAAAGGAAGAGCAACTGACTTCACCTACCCAGACTTCTGCATGGTCTCACATCACACAGAGAAGCATGGTGGAGAGCTCTGGTGGCTGAAGAAATCAAGGTTGCCTCTAAGATCCTGCTTTAAATCCACATGACTTACTGCCCATAAGATGTGAAAGACAAGGTTAAGGTCCATCCAATCCCTGTGGATGTGGCTGCCTGCAAAGACAACAGTTGCCTGCTCTTCAGCAGGGTGATGCTCACCCAGCAAAGCACTCACCAGCACATGTCTTTCATAGAAACATAGAATTAGCAAGCTTGGAAAAGATCTCCAAGATCATCCGGTCCAACCATCCACCTTCCACCAACATTTCCCACTAAGCCACGTCCCTCACGACAACATCTAATGTTTCTTGAACACCTGCAGGGATGGTAACTCTATCACCTGTCTGGGCAGCCCGTTCCAGCGTCTGACCAGTCCTGTGGAGAAGTTTTTCTTAACATCCAACCTCAATCTCCCCTCATGCAACTTCAGGCCACTCCCTCCAGTCCTATTATCACTTACACAGGAGAGGAGGACAACGCCCACCTCAACATAACCTCTCTTCAGCTAGTTGTAGAGAGTGAGGAGGTCTTCCCTGCGCCTCCTCTTCTCCAGACTAAATAATCACAGTTCCCTCAGCCGCTCCCCATAAGACTTGCGCTCTAGATGCCCTGCAGCTTCACTGCTCTTCTCTGGACACATTTAAGGCTTTCACTGTCCTTCCTGTAGTGAGGCACCCAGAACTGAACAAAGTACTCAAGGTGAGGACTCACCAGTGCTGAGCACAGGAGGATGATCGCTTCCCTGCTCCTGCTGGCTCCAGTTCTTTGCATTGCACTTCCAATCTAAACCGTTCCTTCTGCGGTAGCGCTTGCATCCTCAGTTAGGGCTGGAGCTCAACAGTTCAACACAACAGAAAGAACACAACGTGCAACTGGAAGACATGACTCCAAGCTCACAAGAGTCAACTCTCTGACCTTGGGCACAACTCACAAACCATGAGCCAGGCCTTGCCAACTTGGCAGATCTGAGCATGCCAGAGGGGATCAGATCACAAAGTGTCCATTTCAATTGCAGCTTCATGTAGGAAAGAAAACCAGCTAACAGGCGTGAATGAATTCACTCACAAGCTGCACAATGAGTCTGTTCTTCATTAAAAAAACCACATGGATTCCTAATCCAAAAAGAGAACGGCAAGAGTTAATACCGATGGAAGAGGTTCCTGGTCCGAAGCCTCATCCTCTTACCCAACTCTCCTTGCCTCGTACTCTTCCCCAACTCCTGGGCGATGCCCACAGGCTTAAATTCAGACCTCAAATTCATAGGACTACTGTATAATCAATGGAAATTATATAAAGGAATTTTATATAATCAAATAATATTAAGATGTTATAATAATGAAATCAGCAAGAGAGTTAGGCACAGCAAGACAAAGAGAATAAATAGGATGCTTACCCGTGTCGTGGGCTCGCTCAGGAAAGACCAGTGGAGTGGATCTTCCGAAGAGAGAGAGATCCTTCCCCACTGGTAGATTGTATTATATTGTATTATTTTGCATTCCGATATCATAGTTAGTAAAATAAGTTTACCTCCATAGATTGTTGCCGCTGTTTTTTTCCTTTTCCCCCTTCCTTCCCATTTTGTGGGGCCAGGCCGGGGGTGGGGAGGGCAGGGGCCTACTGCCCCCTGTCACGGGCATAAACTGATCTAGTTAATTCCATGACACTCATCAAACCAGATTGTCTCAGGCGAAGGATGGTATGCTATCGCTCTCCACTTGCTCGGGTTGCCCTTGCTGGACCCATCTGTATACCAGGCATCTTCAGGGATAGGATATTTCCTCTCCTGAACGGGACTCTTCTCTGGTGGAGCGACCAGTGTTTCTTTTGGTGCATCACAATGATAGGTCACTGGGCCTAGGATCTTCTGAAGCTCTTCTTTTAAGGATGATGAAGACAGACTGCTCCTTTGGCTGAGGTAAGTGACCCATCATGCCACTGTTTGTGCTTGGGCCACCCCTGTCTTAGGAAGGTGGGTCAGATCTTTCACCCACCCCTGAATCTGCAGAGTGGTCTTCACTATAACTTCAGCCGTCTGGGTTATTGGCTCTACTGCCTGTAATGCTGAATAGGCAGCCAATAACTGTTTTTCAATCATATTATATCTTTCTTTTGCTCCATGCCAGACCTGAAACCAAAAACCAATGGGGGTCCGAACAGAACTCTGGCGTTGCCACAGGCCCCAACCAAAGCCATCTTGAGTAACGTGGACATCCAACTCAGCTGGGAGGGTAGCATCGAATATACCCAATGCCTGGGCTTGTTGTAAAATTAGGTCTCTCATCCCTGCTGAGAATTTGACCAGATCCGGGCCATCAAAGGCATCTTCATAAATCGCTTCCCTTACACCTAATTCACAGATGTAATTTTGAAGGTTTTCCATGGAGGACCACATCCCTGTATGTAAAGGAATATCAGATTGATTGGGCCATACCATACAGCAGGCCGCCATTAACCATTCTATTATAGAATGGTTTTCATCATTGTATTGATTACCTGCATATAATCTCTGTCTAAGAGCAGGATGGACGGTCACTGTGGCCAATTTGGCTATTTCCGGGCCATTCATCAGAACACTTTCTGCCCCAGAATCCCATAGTCCAAGCTGGCACACTTTCTCTAGCTTTCTGCTTAAATCGTTGGACTAAGTCCATCAGTTCTGTTGCTGTGTACGGTCGGGCTGTTACGTGCAAGTGGGTTTGAACGGGGGGCCACTGATCAGGCGGCACCCCCGCCGATCTGTCCTGTACCTTTTTTGTTTTTTGAGTTATAACAGGACGGACTTCTAGTGCATCCGTCAAAATTGGAGATTCAAGATCAGATTTAGATTGTTTATTTTCCTGATCAACACAGTCCGTTGATTCAGGAGCCTGGTCATTGTTTATTGAAATATTACAGACTTGACCTATTGGAAGATGTAGAATTGGTTTTTTTCCTGTTAATATGCCAAGTTCCTGTTCTAACTTTTCAATATGATCTTTTAAAAGTTCATTTTCGTTCACTAAAGTATTATTCCTTATTTCAGCATTATTTAAAGCATTTAACAGTGGCCATGCCACTGTAGAAGCAGCTAATTGTCTTTCTCTTGTGACTAATGTATCATTGCCTAGTCCCGGAAAGTCATCTGCTAGGCGATATGGGGAAACATTTCCCACAACACGTAGAGGACCCCATTTTTCAATGATAGTTGACAATTCATAATAAGGGGATCCCGCAAATCCTGGCATCTGCCCTGGAATTATTTTATCTAGGGGGGTAGCGTCCTCCCCCTTGAACATTTACAGAAATTCCAAAGAAAGGACATAGTGTAAGTTTTAGTATATTCGGCTTGCCTGCCTGGCTCACCAAGTGTATAATCAATGAAAATTATATAAAGGAATTTTATATAATCAAACAATATTAAGATGTTATAATAATGAAATCAGCAAGAGAGTTAGGCACACCAAGACAAAGAGAATACATAGGATGCTTACACATGTCGTGGGCTCGCTCAGGAAAGACCAGTGGAGAGAATCTTCCAAAGAGAGAGAGAGATCCTACCCACTGGTAGTCAGCTCTTAAATGGGTCTAGGAGAGGTGGAGCCATGCTCCACCCCTTCCTGCAGCACAGGTGAATTCCTTTCACCTGTGCTCCCAGGGCTGACTCATTGCTCACCTCAGGTGATAAATCAGAGGTTCAGGCTGTGACTCAGCAGTTCCCATACAGACTCCTTTCACAGGACTCAGTCAAAAAGGATGTCACACTTGTTCCACACACTCAAACTGACTGAGCAGTGGTATCACAGTCACTTAAAACACACAGAAGCATCCAAACCCAAGCATGCACATTCCCTCCTGTGTTACTAGTGCCCACAGCTCACCTTCACACCTCTGGGGATTTCTGGTGCTTTACACTGATGCAGCCTCACTATAGCTCCATGGGTGTCACACAAGGCCTGCAGGACCTCTTTCTCCACAAACCCCATCTGCAGGCACTGGTTCATAAGGCTCACCACCCACCCTCCTGAGCAAAAGCAAGCACTAAGAATGAGAGCAAAGTGCACTGGATTTGACCTGGCCTGGTCCCCAAGCCTCAGTCCTGCCAGACATACCCCGGTGCGTAGACTCATCCCCAACATCTGACTGGACATTGTCATTCTGCAAACGCCCCATCCCAGCAGCAAGGGATCAAAGCATTGGGACAGCTGAAACAAAAATGTCATGAAAGTTTCCTATTAGCACTGATCAAGAACACGTCTACCCCTGAGCAACAGGATGGGAGACAAACAGCAGAAGACAACCAACCTGCAGAACCCGCTCCGTTGGGGTTGGTCCAGATGTTTGTATGCTCCCTTCCATGGCCCAGGCCAAGCTCGCTGAGCTGCTCCTCCTTTGTGCAGGGGGAGAGCGGCGCAGATGCTACGTGGTGGCTATGCACAGCATGCCTTTGACTTGATTCTCCTCTCTCCATCTTCCAGTAGCAAGCAGCATTTCAAATCTCTCCTTGCAAAAAATCACCTAGGTAAAAAAGAACTGGCAATCTTGCTTTTAAAGTTTCCTTATTTATACAACTTGATGCTTTAAAGCACAAGCTCACCTAGCAATCACCTACCTTAGACAAGCCCAACCTGCAAGGAAAAGTTATTCTTCTGTGTCTGCAGACTTTGCACACATTTCCAGGTGCAGTAGGCAGCCCAGTTCTCAGCACAGCTTTACCAACCACAGAAACCCAGTTTACGCCCGCCGTGCTTTTCTCTCATCTGAAACGCTGCATTGCTGCAAGAAGCAATGAATAAAATCACAGAATCACAAAACTGGGGTTGCAAGGGAGCTCCAGAGATCACTGAGCCCAAGCCCCCTGCAAAACGGGCTCCCTAGAGTAGGCAGCACAGGAAGGGCGCCCAGGAGGGCCTGGAATATCTCCAGAGAAGGAGAATCCACAGCCTCCCTGGGCAGCCCGTTCCAGCGCTCCGTCATCCTCGCCGTGAAGAAGTTCCTTTGCATTTTGGTGCAGAACTTCCTGTGCTCCAGTTTATGGTCATTTCCCCTTCTTCTGTCACCACAGATCGCTGAAAAGATTGCAGCCGTGTCCTTTTGACTCCCACATCTAAGATATTTATAAGCGTTGTTGGAAATAGCCAAATAGTTTTGCAGGACGGTTCTCTGATCTTTGTATCTATCTTTATTCCCAATTGCAATGGCGGGCCTCCTGCAAGCAGGAGAGCGCAGAGAAAACAGTGTTACATCTTTTATCCCCTACTGCCCGACCCTTATCTCTTTCTCCCCGGCTCCTCACTGGCTGAGTACTGCAGGTTCACACTCTTTCGCAACGCTTCACTAATCGTACCAATACCAAGTAAACACAAATCCTTACCACCCAACCACAAATATCTTAATTGGTCGACTGCCTTCTAACAACTGCTTTCTTAACAAACATCTGGTCGTAACTTTTGGATGTCTGCTTTACAACATAGACATAACCTCTTAACTGCTTCATTACCCCCCAGCATTTGTGCCCTTTGCACTGGGTCATTGTTCAGGTCATCCGTCTGTCCTTGCTTAGAGATAAGCTTGGAAGGAGGACAGAGGGCAGTATCTTGGAGCCTGCCTACGGCATCCTAATGTTCCCACAGAGTGGGACAGTTCTGCTTTGTGTAAAGGCCCCGACTCCTTGAGAGTTTGTTCAGTGGACTTCACTTCTGCTGGCCTAATGAACAACCTTACAGTACGTTTCCCAGGTCAGAATACTATACCCACATTGTTTAGAACATTTAAAGTCTGTTGCAGCTTTGGGAGAAAGAATTGGTCACGTAATTCGGTAACTTTGTCTCTAAAATATGTTACCTATAATGCATATGGTAATCTTCCTGTCCACGTCAGCTATTTCTAAGGATATGTGACAGCTTCATTCTTTAGATCAATTGCCCTTTTTCAATGTTCAGTGCAGAAACAACACTTTCACTTTCCACAGTATACGGTATTCTTACTTTGCACATCAGCTATTTCTAAGGACGTGCTACAGCTCACTTCTTTAGATCAACTGCCCCTTTCAATATCCAATGCAGAAACACCACTTTCACTTTCCACAGCATTTACCAGAACCACAGAACGGCAGGGGGGCTGAAAAGGACCACAACGATCATCCAGCTCCCCAGAACCCCCACACCCCCTCGCAGCCGCCTACAGCCTCAGATCTCGCTAGATCCCCCCCCGTCGCCTCCCTGCAGCTTCCTGGAGCCCCGCACGGCCCCCCTCCCCGTCCCGGGACCGTTCTCCCGCACACCTCCGGCACAGCTGTCCTCAGCACTCGCTCCCGTCGCGCCGCGGCTTCCCTCTCGGTGCTGCCCGGACAGCTCCGGCTGCCGCCGCGCTGTCCTGCGGGGCGGCCCAGGCGGCAGGAGCGGCGCTCTGCGAGGAGAGCCGCGCCTCCGACAGCCGGCTCCCAACGCTCGCTCCCGCGCACGGCGGCTCGGCCAACGGCAGCCGGCGGAGCTACCGCGGACCAAGGAGACCCCGGGCGCGGGGCGCCGCCGCCGCTGCCCAATCAGAGGCAGGGGGCGGGGCAAGGGAGATGCTGCTCAAGGTGAGCTCCTCCTGCCGCAGCGTGATGACGACAGGTCTGCACGGCCAGCTCCTAGGTCGGGAGCCAGGAATGGACACGGCAGGAGGAGAGAGGCGTTAGGGAGCAGCCGAGGCTTCGAAATGCAGCAAAAAGCCCTGAAAAGCATCACAAAGCCACAGCCAGGAAGCTCGGGATTATCACGAGCAGCATCCCGGATGCTAAACATCATTTGCTACCAGACCAGATGGTAGCTGAGCTCTCGCTGCAGACGTCCCAAAGCCAGACAGAACGGGAACAAACCCAGAGCTCTGCTGCGCGCACCCCACAGCCATCGCGTTGCAAGCTGGCGTGCCTTGCTCTTCGTTGCATTCGTCCCAGTCTCTGTGAATGAAGACTCGGAAGGCAGTCAAGGCGTTGATTGAGCACGAGCGTGCTTTTATTATTATGTAAAAGACAGGAGGGCGTGAGAGGTCCAGGGTAAAGATGGGACTCATCCTCTCTTGTCACGGAGAGAGTGGCTCAGAGCTCTCAGTGCTGCTGCCCGGTGCCTGGGGCTGGAGGCCTGATTCTAAGTCCCCCTCCAAGAGGCTCGGCTTCTCCTCAGCGACGCTGACCTGCTCCTGCGTGGAGGTGCTGCTGTCGGGGCACTCGGACTGTGCTTGGGCTGGGCTGCACTGCAAAGGCACTGGGTCACAGTCCAGGCTGGTGACTGTGGTGTCCAGCAGGCTCAGGTCAGCATCTTCAGCACAGCCGGGAGAAATGAGGGCGTGAACTTGGATGAGCTCCTTCTCTCCATCGCTGTTGTTATGTGGAAGGCTGTCATCTGAACCACAGTGACTCGTGCTTCCTAAGAGCCCTCCATCGATGGAAGCACACAGCGCACCATCGCTACTTGCCCCGGCTCTTCTGGGTAGACAAGGGCTCGATTCACCTAGGAAGGATACACAGGGGTTAGTGTCAAACTTTCACAAGCTGAATTATGAAAGTGGCTCTTGATCAGGGGTGATCTGAAGATGCTAGGTATAGGTTGGAACGCTAGGAGGAGATACAAGTCCACTTGTATTGCATGAATTCTATGTTGCTGAAAAGCAAGGCTTTGAAAGCTGGATTCGCACCCTTACCTGCCGGCACCACGACTTCCATCTCTGAGGGCTCCCTGGGACTGCGCTGCAGTCGGCGTTTGGCCACAGAGGATGGTTTCCGCAGGCTGAAGCAGGAACGCCAACTGCCAGCTGGTGATTCCTTCATCTTGCTGGGTGGACGTTGTCTGGAGAGAGAAAACAGTGACTGGTGTGAGTCGTGCGTGGTGCGGGGTGAGGGAAGAGCTGCACTGAGCTCTTGCCAACAGTTGCTTGTTCCTGGCACCGCCTGGTTTCTGCTGAAGCACAGCTTAGAAACTCGCTCTCTTTCAAGCAGTTGAGGATGGTTCCACTCCTATAGCTCAGCCCTGAAGTCTTGCTGGCTAAATTCCCCTCAACTGTGTCAAGCAAGATGCAGAGCACGTGAGCAAAGGCTCCGCGGCTGTACAGGACAGCATCTAAGGGATGGCTCTTCTGGAGCCGGCAGGCGTAACTGCTTTCTGAGGAACCGTGCAGCCATAAAGGAAATTCAAAAGCACCTCTGACTCTGACATCAACACCTCGTCGGCCCCATCTCACCGCCAAGTTTAGTTTCCAGTGCCAGCAGGTCTGACCAGCAGCTCTGCTTAGAGGAGAACCGGAACTGGTTTCAGGCATGTGGCCCCGACAGCTGGAAAACCCCAACGTTTCAAGGTAGAGCCAGCTCAGGCCAGGGCAGACGTCAGCATGGCTTTATACATCTCGTGACTGCGTGCCCAGCAAGGAAGGAATGGCAGCCTCGTGTGGCTAAACCGAATATGTTAGTTGAATCTCAGAGTCCTAAGGGAGCAGAGATTCACTGCAACAATTCACTTCAGGCACCGTTACTTTAATTTAGCTTCCACATGTTTTGGCGCAAGAAATAATGGGGGGAAAAAAAACAACAACACAACCCACCCAAACAATGATGACGGTTGCTGGAAAACAAAGTCCTCTTTACCTTTCAGATGGAAAGTTGATGATTGTGTGGAATTTCCCCTGTACAGCTGTGGGGCCTTCTTCCACTTCTATGTCCCTGCTCTGTGTCACAACGGAAGAGCTGCTGTGGCCTCGCCTCTGAGCCTGTGCCTCCTCCAGGGTGAGCAGCTTTGTGGCAGGAGAAGACACCCACGCAGACTTGGGCCCTGAGAGAGAACCGTGCCCTGTAAGGGAAAGCCACAGGTAAGAGCGAGGATCACAAAGCAGCACCACAGCCATCACAGTTCTGGGGGAGATGCTATAGTTTTCTCAGACCTGCTTATCTGAGCCACTAGAAGAAGAGGAGGTCAGAATAAGCATGTGGTCAGAGGTATGTTTAAGGCAGAGGACAGAGTCATAATTAATAAGAGCAGCTCACTGTATCGAAATGGGCAAAGAAAAACCCTAGAAAGCGGGGGCAGGGAACTCAGAAAGCTTCACTGCCACACTTTCATCAAGCTTCACCTGCATGCAAAACATCGTAATGACAGTGATGTTTTTTTTCTCATTGTAAAGTTTGGACTTGGACATTCTCAGCATCCAGCAACAGGATGCCAGATTCTAATCTAAGCCCAGAAGTCTGCTGTCCCCTCGATAGAAAAAGTGTATTTCAAAGATCTTGGAGAAGGCCTGGATTTGATCAAGGTGTCTGATCAAGATAAAGCTCATGGAGGAAGACACTCACCTGCTCCATCTGCCATGTCTGATCCGGATTTGGAGCAGAAGAGGACATCTGCGTGGTTGATGATGAATTCCACCACAGCCGACTGCGTCTGCAGTTCCATGCAGGCGGCTCTTCCGCTGGCGCAGGCAGACTCATTCTGCTGTGATCTGTAGAAAAGGCAGATTTTAGCAGTCATTTATCCAAGATCCAAGTTTCCCCAAGTCTGGATTGTTGCAGCCAAAAGCTGTCAAATTGGGCTCCGGAGGCTTCCGCGGTGATGCCGCTGAAGAAATTCTCCTGGATGGTCAAGGGCACACCAGTCCCATCTAAACAAGAGGGCAGAAATTGTCATCTAGAAATTGTGCCCGTGCGGTTGGAGAACAGCCCAGGCTCTTGCTCTGCCGTCAGCCACTTACTACAGTGTACAGGAGAAGAGCACATTCGATGGAGAAAAAGGTAGATTGCATTTTTTGCCGGAGAACAGATCCAAGCAGTGTGTTGAAATGGAGAAAGAAGTTGACCTTAAGAGGTTTGGAGCCCACACAATCGCTAAGTTCTTAGCGTGCATGTTTGTCACGGAACAGTTCCCGGCTAGACGAGCCAAGTGTCTTATCAGGTATTCCAGTGTCCTGGAAAATCAGAGAGGCAAATATTCAGCACCAATGAGCACGCGGTGCTGCAGTTCACAGAGCAAAGCCTCAATGCATGTTATTGCTACTGTCACTGAAGATGAAGTAGATCCAACTTGACTAAGTGCCACACTGTGGCACCAAGCCCCAGCACAGCACAGCTGCAGCCACCAGCTGCACCAACTGTGCCCCCGTGCCCAGGAACCGACCCAATAAATTAACCCCGTGTAGCCTTAAACTGCTTCAACATACGCAGGCATCATGTTGCCAGCATGAGACAAGCCTGGAATCACACCACTGCCCTCTGAAGTGCAGCATGGCTGAGCTCAACAGAGTGAGGGCAGCACTGACCTGTAGTGAGGAGCGGGCAGCTGCTGGATGACGTCCTGCATTCTGACCAGCTGCTCCTCATCTGTAGCGGCACCAACAGCCTCCTGGAATAGTGCAGAAAGGGACTGAGACACAAATCAGGCTAGATACCTGCCACAGGGTCGGGAACTATGGGGACAGCGTGCTGTTGGTTTGCGCCGAGACAGATTTTACGCCTTCCAGGAGGCATCTGGGGAACATAGCGGCACGCAGCTGGTGCCATCAAGGCCAAGGAGTCCAAGCAGCGGGCCGGTTTACAGCCTGATTGCGCAGCTCAGCTCCTCAAGCTTCAAGTGCACTTTGCTATCAATCCCACTCCCATTCTATAAATACTTGGGGAATAGAAAAACAAAACAAAAGAAAAAACAAAAAACATGAATTCTCTCAAGCTTTGTGAATATGGAAATAACCGCCTCCTGGGACCACCGAAAATGGCATCCATATGATGCATGATGTGGCAAAGACATACGAGTAAACCCCACGGGGCTAACAGAAAAAGGGCCTCAGAGCTGGGGCACTGCTGCAGCCATCTCCCAAGAGGCCCAGGGAAGAGGTAAAGGAAAGACGTTGCCTTGTGCTTACCGAGAACTTGTCATACAGCTGGTCGGTCAGCAGAGGGTTCGGGAGCTCCCTGAAGTACATTTTGCAGACGGAGCTCACGCTGTGAGTGTCGCGGATGGTTAGCTCAGGAATCTGCTCAGACTCAAATTCTTGGCTGGAGAGAAGGACACAAAAACGGGCGGGGGGGTTGAGAAAGAGGAAAACAAGTCAAAAGCCACACCAAATATAATCAAGCATTGGAAGGGCTTCCCGATTAACAGGAGAAAATGAACACTCAGTCACCAGCACCACACGAGCCATGCTGGATGAGATGTTTCCAAAAGGAGACCTTTTCGTTTTGCTAAGGCATTTCCCGTGACTCTGACAACTGGCTGCCTAGTCTACAATCCTAAGCCAGGAGCCCGGAGCAGCAAGGAGGAGTGTGGGCTGCTCCAAAGGGCTCTGCAAACAGGAGGAAACGGGAATGAGAGCTGGCAGCGGTGACACCGCAGTCCCCCACAGCCTTCCAGTGCTCCGAAGGACAGAAGGAGAACTTCCTGCTCCAGCAAGTCTGCTGAACGCCCCGTGTTCCTATCAAACAGTGACAAGCCTGGCGCACCACTGCTGAGCGCACGCTGCCTGCACAGAGCTGCCCCACGGCGCAGGCCTCTGAGCACCCACAACAGGGCACGCGCCCCTACTGACCGCTGTGTCAGTCGCAGCACTCTTACCGCAGTCTCTGGATGTTGGATGCGACGCCGGACAGCCGGTATATCCCTTGCACTACGCCGTGCTGCTCAATGAACTCGGCGCAGCTCTGGAGGACCTGGGGGACTAAAGAACACGTGCCAGCGGTTACTTGAGCTCCTCATTCAAGTACTGGTTCAGGCTGTGCTCCTGTCAAATCTCATCCACTAAGCCCAGCCAGGCTACTGCTTAGTTCTTCCTTACAGAAGAAAGCTGTCCAAGACGAGGAAACTGGACAGACGTGTTCCTTGCATTCAAGAAGTGTAAGGACCTAGGAATCAGCCTGGAGAAAGTAATTCTGGGGAAGCCGGAGACACTGCAAGTCCCACCACAGCTCCCATGGGAATGAAAGGAGGTGGGAAATCTCATGTCCAGGAGAGCAGGGAAACTGATGCAGGACACTCTCCTTGGCCAAAAGGCTTCCCTTCTTTTCAGGCTAGCGTGGGATTGGCTTACAGGCTTTGGTTTAAGCAAATACAAACGTGCTTGTCTCTTAAGAGCATTAGCCTCAGTTTATCTTTCAGCCATCAACTTCCATTACACGTTTCTCCACCGGTACCAACCTGCCCCTTTGCTAGATACGACCTCCCTTTCATCTTTAGATGCCCAACAGAGGAAGATCTCAGGAACGGGCTGTCCCTTACCATCGCGACCAGAGTGGAGAAGATGCTCTCCCAGGTCACAGCCAAACACCCTTTCCTTCTCCACCTCCCGCTCTTTCGGTTTCTTTGGGCGGGCCTTCACCAAGGAACGAAGGAAGGTGACGAGCTTGCCGCGTTTCTTTGGCACTGCACAACAGGAAGAAACCAGTTTATTTCAGCTTTGGCTCAGTTGGACAAGGCCGAGCATAACACATTCTACAGAGCACGTCAAAATGGGATAAACATTAACAAGTACATAGAAAAACGGATTTTCTCCCATCCCTGCAGGAGAAGCCAAAGGCCAGGTTGGATGGGGCCCTGGGCAGTGGGGTCTAGTCTCACATTAGATGTGGAGGTTGGTTGGCAGCCCAGCCTGAGGCAGGGGGGTTGGAACTTGATGATCCTTGAGCTCCCTTCCATCCCAAGCCATACTAGGAGGATTCTATGACTTCCCCAAGTCCACTCATAAACACGGGAGGATCGGGCCAAATCTCTGCGCGTTCCGATGGAGTTTAATGCACTCCTCTTGCTTGGCTTGCTCAACTTGAGGATTAAGGATCCTCTTGAAAAGTCACGTTCTGATCAAGCATATCACTAGCACAACCAGGCCTCTAGCTGTCCACCAGGGACACTGGCTGTTCTCAACCTCGTACTGACTCGCAGAAGAACTGCCTTTGCCCTCCTTCATTCTCATTGCCTACAAAACACCAGCCATATGCCCCATGATATGCCTGAAGGATCATCAGCACAGACTATAACACGGGATGGATAAAGGAGGTATTAAACACAGAACACACCCAAAAAGAGACGCCATTTTGCTTCCCTGCACCATCAAATGTAACATCTGTACCTGGCTTTGGCACTGAACTGAGGAGAGACTCCGGAATTTTTCCATTGATGAGCTCCACGCACTCACTTGGGAAAAATCCAACCTGTAACAAGAAAAAAAAGAGAGGTGCACTACTGAAGGCAGCATTTCTCAGGCCTGAACTGTTCAACCAAAAGCCACCTAACATTTTCCTCGGAACGTGCTTGCCTGACGCTCCGTAAGACTATCCAACAAAAAGTGGCCTGCATAAAAGTAATAATTATTCAACATTTGCAGCCAAAAGACCTACAAAACAAATAATTGCTTCTGTAGAAGATGTAGAAGAAGAAAGTTCTTGCTGACTGAGATGCAGCTGCAATAATCCCCAGCTCCGAGCTACCCAGCGTTCTGCAGCCAGCAGCAGCAACAAGCACGCGGAGGGTCTGTTACCCTACCTCAGCTGACAGGCAGTAACTTCCTAAAAGACACTAACTTCACGTTCTGCATGGGTGCAAGCAAAATACTCTGAGACACTGAAACACTGTCTTAGCTGCTGCATTTCCAAAGGTGGGGTTCAGTGGCCGTGACCTGATGCATATTGTGAAGGCTCTTGCTTCTAAGTGAATTGAGGAGACAGTTTCCTACAAAGACCATCTCTGACACCGACACAGGGAAAATGTTTACATCCATGAGCCATCCTGTGCAGGCAGCGCAGCTCTTAGCCGAGATTCCCGACCTGACCGAAGTTGCTCTCTCAAGTCTGAAGCTTGTGCCTACCTGAAAGCCATGCTTGCCTCTCCACCAGGGGGTCAGCTCCTTTGGTGGCATATCAGTAACGCACACGATGTCTCCCACCTGCAAAAGACTGCAACCTCACCAAACATTCTGAAGGTATCTGAGAATATTCCTGATGCGTTCACACCTTATACTCTCCTGTACATGACAACGAGGAACGCCCTTAACTGCTTACCTCAAAGGAGAGTTCATCCGGTGCCTGGGCAACGTATCTCTTAAGAACATGGGCAGCAGCAACAGCTGGAATATTTACAGGAGACTCCTCGTGGATCAGCAGGGGCTTCCCATTGTTCTCAGTCTGAAACAGAGAGCACAGGCCATGGTGAGGAGCTGAGGACAAACGAGGACAATTTCAGAGCAAGGAGCACATCTGCAGAGAAAGATCCTTATCATGAGTGCTTAACAAGAAACTGCAAGTCTAATAACAGCTGTTTCTCTTCCTGGTGTGCAGCAGTATGGCCAGGCAATGTAAAGATGCGTCTCTCTCTACCCAGACTAAGAGGACAAACACCCCAACCGAGAGGACTCCTGGAGTTTTATAAACTTGCCACGCTTGCAGTACTGTCTTGCCAAAGAGGAGCGTAAGAGTCTGCTTGCTTCCTGTAACCTATTGCTTGGAGACCTCAGCCATGGACTGGACACAGGAGCTGGTCCACTGACCCAATCCTTGGCTCACTACAAGTGCCTGCTTCCCTTAACTTACTGAATATGAGAACTTGGTCTTTGGGTGACAAAATCCAAGCAGGATGGGGAAAAAGCTTCTGCATGTTTATAACGCTCGATCTGATTCTGTCGGTACTATAACGTCCACGGCCATCTAGATGCTCGTAGCAAGGACATGAAGCTTTTCAGGCAGCTTTTCAGTGACACCGATAGAGCTGGAAGGATTCTCCCTCTCTTGAAAAGCAGGAGAGCTCATCTGCAGCTCACTCTGCCGGCTCAAGTCAGCAGAACAAAGACCAATCAGAGCTTCATACTCTACCTCCATTTGTGCCAGGTCAGGCCCACAGCTGATCTCGCTGCACGCGATGCCCATCACAGCAGGCACGACAAGCTGGAACTGAAAAGAAACACACTTCTATTTTCTCTGTTCACACACCACGGTATGGAGAGACTTCTTCAGAACTACCCTCAGTTACCCACTGGCATAGGCAGGTGTTCTAGAAACAACCACTTTGTTCAGTCACTTCAAACGAGACAGCCTATTACGCAGCAGTTTACCAAGTCGCTATCCCTCTGCTAGCAGATGGGGACTCCGGCACAAAGCAGCAGATGCGCTTGCTCAGAGCACTCCGACAGCACAGTAGCAGGGCAGTGAGAGGAGTCACTGCTGGGGGTGGATCTGCTCCCTAGCGCCTGGCTCCCACCAGTTCACCTCCAGCGCCGGCCGCAGCCTTCCACACGGATTTCCTCTGCTTGCATCTCTGCTGTGCTCCCCACAGCTGTCGTGCGCACACGCAGCCGAAGCACGCATGCTCATGGTCACGCTGTGCAGCCCTGCACAAACCGGGACTAGGACTCCTTGCCTAAGGGATTGGTTTCCTAAAGACTAGCTGGTCACAGCATCACAGACAGCATCCTTCTGAGGGCTGAGCTGGAGGGAAAGTGGAATAACTCTACACGTGACCAGTGTCCTGTCAAGGCTGGATGAGGCTGTGTTACTAAACACGGTGCGACGCAGGCTGCAAAACCACATGGGGGGGGACAACGTGTGGCACATACCAGGCAAGAGATCAGAACAAGTTCCTTGAAGCCGCAGCCGTTTCTTGTCACTTTGCTCTGTTCTTCCGCGAGCAAAAGCTGCATCAAAGGAGAAGGCAGAGGGCGGGGAGAGGAGAGAGAAAGAGCTGATCAGTGAGCTTGCACAATTTAACAAAGAAGACAAGGAAAAAGCCCTGAGACAAATGCCACCTCTATGCTTTGGAATGTAGCTACTGAGTGAAAATTATGTCTGATGGTCAAGAGTAAGCAGCATGACACTACCAGCTCCGCCAGCCAGCAGCTTTCAACACCTCACTGTCCACCTGTCTATCTCACACTGTCTCAGCTTACCTACAAGATGCTGCGCAAGACGGTGTGAAAACGAAGGTACTCAGTCGATGCACAAGTGCAACAAGCTAGCTACTCAGTCAGAGCTCAAGCGCTCCAATGAAGGGACGCAGCAGGCACTGCTCCTCCCCTCATTCTAGCTGCTTATGACATCACTAAGGGCCACCAGGCTGCTCCACCATGACAGACAAGGTGGGGAAGCAAGACCACGTCACAAGACCAGAAGATTCCAACACTCCAACATTCTAGAATCAGAGGGCGGTTGGAATTCTACCTCAGCCAAATCCTGGAGAAGCTGGCACGGGGTCATCATGACCAAAGCGCAGGACCCGGCGCTTGCTCTTGTTGAGCCTCGTACAACCGGCCTCAGGCCATCCTTCTGCAGGGCCTTCCTACCCTCGGGCAGATGGACACTTCCTCCCAGCAGCATACCTTGCAGTGCAGGGCCTACATAAAATCCACACTAGAGTCCTTTGTTTCATTCAAGAGCACGTTACAGCACGTATCTATTTCACTGTAAGGAAATCAAGGAAGAGACGGGAGAAACACAGAACTGCTACGAGACTGCTATATACATTTCTTTCCCAAGTGGATTTTTGCCTTTTTGCTTCCAGGATGACCTCATTTTGTTCTCCCCTTCTTGTGGGGAAGCTGCCTCCAGTTCCTGAGGTTCAGGAGACAGCATGAAACACGACACTAAGACAAACGCTTGTCGTGGGCGAGGGGTGGCTGTGCTTTGCCAGGCATACGGCGGGGCAGTAAGTGCCACACGGCAGCCCCAAGCCAAGCCCTGCATTCAGTCACTGTGGCCACAGCTGGTGCATCGCTGCCAGAACGTATCCCAGGATACAGGTGGACGCAGGCACTCCTGCTCCTTCTGCAAAGCCATCCTCTGCAGAGCCCATTAGGTGCTGCTCAGTGCTATGCCAACCAGGCTCCCGTTTACTGCAGCCCTGGGATAAACACGCGTGTACTCTTCTGTGCAGCAGTGAGCTCCAGGGATGAAGCACGGAGGGTAAGCCAACAGAATCTACTGCTGACTCCATCAGCTCCTTCTTCTACCAACCATGGGCAAACACTGTGAGACAGAACATAAGGGGAAAAGCACTTCTGCTCACACGCCTGCAATGGAATTCAAAACAGCTATTGCAAGAAGAGCTCGTAGGGTAAACCTAGCCTCAGAGACACAAACACACCAGGTTCCAGGAAATAGCATGGCACATCGTTGATGAAACGCTGCTTCGTTGCTTGGAGAGCACGCAGCATGCCGCTTTGACAGGCACAGCAGTGCTGCGACGTCCAAGCTGGGCACCAAAACCTCTCCAGCATCCCTGGCCAACGCTGCCAGGGAAATGCAACACCTGCATCCCTATCTGGCTTACGGCACACACACTGGGGGGCTGCCTTAGTCTCAGGTGGGAGGGATTTTTCTTCAGAGTATCTGGTATGATGCTATGTTTGGGTTCTAGGAGAAAAATCACACTGAGAACACCCTGATCTTTATAGTTTCTGACAAGCAAACTTGCACAGAGCCAAGGCCATTCTCAGCAAAGCTCTCAACAAGGAGCTGGGAGGGAACTGAATTAAGACAGCTAACGTAAACTGGCCAAAGGGATATTCCATACTATATGCCATCAAGTGGAAGGAGTTTTGAAGGGGATGAGAGTACATCTCACTCTCTTTTATTGCTTGGCGGCTAACTGGACAGTGGTTGGCGGGTGGTGAGCCATTGCTTGCACATCACTTGCAATACATTCATATATATATTCAGAACTACTTTTATCTCAAAAACATGAGTTTTACTTCTCTTTTTCCACCCAACACTCTCCCCCATCCCACGGGGAACAGGGGAGTGGGCAAAGGACTGCGTGGTGCTGAGCCACCCACCGGCTTCAACCACAACAGGGCCGCGGGGCAATGGGAGCAAGCACAGAAATAAAACACAGAAACTCGCTGTTCCTTGGGCTCGTGGCTGCCACAAAGCTCGTGTTTTAGTGATGCAGAGTACTGTATCTCCAGCTATTGTGTGTCTTGTTAACCACAAGCTCAGCTATGAGCTGTCACCACAAGCAAAAGATAAACGTAAACAAAGGCTTATATCCACACGTACCAATCTGGGTGTGAGCAATAAAAGCCCATTGGGCCATGGACAAGGCAGGCAGCACAGAGGCAGGAAACAGGAAGGAGTTCAACTCCAGCTCTCCTACACAAAAGAAAGGGAGAGCACCACGGGAGGAGTTACGACACAGCTTCAGAGCTTACAGAGCCCTGAGATTTCCAAAGAACGGTGCCAGGGTAACTCTCACCATTCCCACGCAGGGGTCTTCCCAGACACTTCAGCTGCTGACTTCCACTTCCTCTGTCATGTGTAGAAAGTCCAGGTGACAAATGCTCCTTTCGTCTGGGTAACGCTTCCATGGTCATGACTGAAAAAAAAAAAAAAAAAGCAGCATGCAACCCCATAAAATGTACCTTTCTGCTCTTTCTGTCAGCACGACATCTAAGATGAGCATTACACGTCCCTGCTACTGATTGAAAATTCATCCAAGCCTATGTTCCACACAGCTTCATCTCAGTGCCAAAAAGAAACACGTAAACAGATGTTCAGAGGATTCTTTGTGCAGATAAAAGTGCAGGGTGCATATGTATTCTCTTCAGTAATAAATATTAGTTTAGAATCCAAAGGTAACTTTTCAAGAAGCAGTATGAAAGAAAGGTCAGTCAAAAGGAAATACGTGATTTTCATCTATTTTCATCTAAAAAATCCTTGCTAAACCTCTTCCCATCAAAAAGAACGCATGCTGGGCATTCTTAGCAGCAGCTCAGAGGACATCTTGCACCACAAAATGCAGCACATGCTTTTTGCTCACAGGCCCCTCATGTCTCTAATTTGTGTCAGATTCACTCAAAATGACCACGTGGACCAGAACAGCCATTTGGTTCTGCTGAGGTAGGAACCCACTGCTGGGATGTCCCACCGTCCCGTTTCCCCACTACTTCCAGCCCTGGGGGGAAAAGGAAGAGCAACTGACTTCACCTACCCAGACTTCTGCATGGTCTCACATCACACAGAGAAGCATGGTGGAGAGCTCTGGTGGCTGAAGAAATCAAGGTTGCCTCTAAGATCCTGCTTTAAATCCACATGACTTACTGCCCATAAGATGTGAAAGACAAGGTTAAGGTCCATCCAATCCCTGTGGATGTGGCTGCCTGCAAAGACAACAGTTGCCTGCTCTTCAGCAGGGTGATGCTCACCCAGCAAAGCACTCACCAGCACATGTCTTTCATAGAAACATAGAATTAGCAAGCTTGGAAAAGATCTCCAAGATCATCCGGTCCAACCATCCACCTTCCACCAACATTTCCCACTAAGCCACGTCCCTCACGACAACATCTAATGTTTCTTGAACACCTGCAGGGATGGTAACTCTATCACCTGTCTGGGCAGCCCGTTCCAGCGTCTGACCAGTCCTGTGGAGAAGTTTTTCTTAACATCCAACCTCAATCTCCCCTCATGCAACTTCAGGCCACTCCCTCCAGTCCTATTATCACTTACACAGGAGAGGAGGACAACGCCCACCTCAACATAACCTCTCTTCAGCTAGTTGTAGAGAGTGAGGAGGTCTTCCCTGCGCCTCCTCTTCTCCAGACTAAATAATCACAGTTCCCTCAGCCGCTCCCCATAAGACTTGTGCTCTAGATGCCCTGCAGCTTCACTGCTCTTCTCTGGACACATTTAAGGCTTTCACTGTCCTTCCTGTAGTGAGGCACCCAGAACTGAACAAAGTACTCAAGGTGAGGACTCACCAGTGCTGAGCACAGGAGGATGATCGCTTCCCTGCTCCTGCTGGCTCCAGTTCTTTGCATTGCACTTCCAATCTAAACCGTTCCTTCTGCGGTAGCGCTTGCATCCTCACTTAGGGCTGGAGCTCAAGAGGTCAACACAACAGAAAGAACACAACGTGCAACTGGAAGACATGACTCCAAGCTCACAAGAGTCAACTCTCTGACCTTGGGCACAACTCACAAACCATGAGCCAGGCCTTGCCAACTTGGCAGATCTGAGCATGCCAGAGGGGATCAGATCACAAAGTGTCCATTTCAATTGCAGCTTCATGTAGGAAAGAAAACCAGCTAACAGGCGTGAATGAATTCACTCACAAGCTGCACAATGAGTCTGTTCTTCATTAAAAAAAACCACATGGATTCCTAATCCAAAAAGAGAACGGCAAGAGCTAATACCGATGGAAGAGGTTCCTGGTCCGAAGCCTCATCCTCTTACCCAACTTTCCTTGCCTCGTACTCTTCCCCAACTCCTGGGCGATGCCCACAGGCTTAAATTCAGACCTCAAATTCATAGGACTACTGTATAATCAATGAAAATTATATAAAGGAATTTTATATAATCAAATAATATTAAGATGTTATAATAATGAAATCAGCAAGAGAGTTAGGCACAGCAAGACAAAGAGAATAAATAGGATGCTTACCCGTGTCGTGGGCTCGCTCAGGAAAGACCAGTGGAGTGGATCTTCCGAAGAGAGAGAGATCCTTCCCCACTGGTAGATTGTATTATATTGTATTATTTTGCATTCCGATATCATAGTTAGTAAAATAAGTTTACCTCCATAGATTGTTGCCGCTGTTTTTTTCCTTTTCCCCCTTCCTTCCCATTTTGTGGGGCCAGGCCGGGGGTGGGGAGGGCAGGGGCCTACTGCCCCCTGTCACGGGCATAAACTGATCTAGTTAATTCCATGACACTCATCAAACCAGATTGTCTCAGGCGAAGGATGGTATGCTATCGCTCTCCACTTGCTCGGGTTGCCCTTGCTGGACCCATCTGTATACCAGGCATCTTCAGGGATAGGATATTTCCTCTCCTGAACGGGACTCTTCTCTGGTGGAGCGACCAGTGTTTCTTTTGGTGCATCACAATGATAGGTCACTGGGCCTAGGATCTTCTGAAGCTCTTCTTTTAAGGATGATGAAGACAGACTGCTCCTTTGGCTGAGGGAAGTGACCCATCATGCCACTGTTTGTGCTTGGGCCACCCCTGTCTTAGGAAGGTGGGTCAGATCTTTCACCCACCCCTGAATCTGCAGAGTGGTCTTCACTATAACTTCAGCCGTCTGGGTTATTGGCTCTACTGCCTGTAATGCTGAATAGGCAGCCAATAACTGTTTTTCAATCATATTATATCTTTCTTTTGCTCCATGCCAGACCTGAAACCAAAAACCAATGGGGGTCCGAACAGAACTCTGGCGTTGCCACAGGCCCCAACCAAAGCCATCTTGAGTAACGTGGACATCCAACTCAGCTGGGAGGGTAGCATCGAATATACCCAATGCCTGGGCTTGTTGTAAAATTAGGTCTCTCATCCCTGCTGAGAATTTGACCAGATCCGGGCCATCAAAGGCATCTTCATAAATCGCTTCCCTTACACCTAATTCACAGATGTAATTTTGAAGGTTTTCCATGGAGGACCACATCCCTGTATGTAAAGGAATATCAGATTGATTGGGCCATACCATACAGCAGGCCGCCATTAACCATTCTATTATAGAATGGTTTTCATCATTGTATTGATTACCTGCATATAATCTCTGTCTAAGAGCAGGATGGACGGTCACTGTGGCCAATTTGGCTATTTCCGGGCCATTCATCAGAACACTTTCTGCCCCAGAATCCCATAGTCCAAGCTGGCACACTTTCTCTAGCTTTCTGCTTAAATCGTTGGACTAAGTCCATCAGTTCTGTTGCTGTGTACGGTCGGGCTGTTACGTGCAAGTGGGTTTGAACGGGGGGCCACTGATCAGGCGGCACCCCCGCCGATCTGTCCTGTACCTTTTTTGTTTTTTGAGTTATAACAGGACGGACTTCTAGTGCATCCGTCAAAATTGGAGATTCAAGATCAGATTTAGATTGTTTATTTTCCTGATCAACACAGTCCGTTGATTCAGGAGCCTGGTCATTGTTTATTGAAATATTACAGACTTGACCTATTGGAAGATGTAGAATTGGTTTTTTTCCTGTTAATATGCCAAGTTCCTGTTCTAACTTTTCAATATGATCTTTTAAAAGTTCATTTTCGTTCACTAAAGTATTATTCCTTATTTCAGCATTATTTAAAGCATTTAACAGTGGCCATGCCACTGTAGAAGCAGCTAATTGTCTTTCTCTTGTGACTAATGTATCATTGCCTAGTCCCGGAAAGTCATCTGCTAGGCGATATGGGGAAACATTTCCCACAACACGTAGAGGACCCCATTTTTCAATGATAGTTGACAATTCATAATAAGGGGATCCCGCAAATCCTGGCATCTGCCCTGGAATTATTTTATCTAGGGGGGTAGCGTCCTCCCCCTTGAACATTTACAGAAATTCCAAAGAAAGGACATAGTGTAAGTTTTAGTATATTCGGCTTGCCTGCCTGGCTCACCAAGTGTATAATCAATGAAAATTATATAAAGGAATTTTATATAATCAAACAATATTAAGATGTTATAATAATGAAATCAGCAAGAGAGTTAGGCACACCAAGACAAAGAGAATACATAGGATGCTTACACATGTCGTGGGCTCGCTCAGGAAAGACCAGTGGAGAGAATCTTCCAAAGAGAGAGAGAGATCCTACCCACTGGTAGTCAGCTCTTAAATGGGTCTAGGAGAGGTGGAGCCATGCTCCACCCCTTCCTGCAGCAAAGGTGAATTCCTTTCACCTGTGCTCCCAGGGCTGACTCATTGCTCGCCTCAGGTGATAAATCAGAGGTTCAGGCCGTGACTCAGCAGTTCCCATACAGACTCCTTTCACAGGACTCAGTCAAAAAGGATGTCACACTTGTTCCACACACTCAAACTGACTGAGCAGTGGTATCACAGTCACTTAAAACACACAGAAGCATCCAAACCCAAGCATGCACATTCCCTCCTGTGTTACTAGTGCCCACAGCTCACCTTCACACCTCTGGGGATTTCTGGCGTTTTACACTGATGCAGCCTCACTATAGCTCCATGGGTGTCACACAAGGCCTGCAGGACCTCTTTCTCCACAAACCCCATCTGCAGGCACTGGTTCATAAGGCTCACCACCCACCCTCCTGAGCAAAAGCAAGCACTAAGAATGAGAGCAAAGTGCACTGGATTTGACCTGGCCTGGTCCCCAAGCCTCAGTCCTGCCAGACATACCCCGGTGCGTAGACTCATCCCCAACATCTGACTGGACATTGTCATTCTGCAAACGCCCCATCCCAGCAGCAAGGGATCAAAGCATTGGGACAGCTGAAACAAAAATGTCATGAAAGTTTCCTATTAGCACTGATCAAGAACACGTCTACCCCTGAGCAACAGGATGGGAGACAAACAGCAGAAGACAACCAACCTGCAGAACCCGCTCCGTTGGGGTTGGTCCAGATGTTTGTATGCTCCCTTCCATGGCCCAGGCCAAGCTCGCTGAGCTGCTCCTCCTTTGTGCAGGGGGAGAGCGGCGCAGATGCTCCGTGGTGGCTATGCACAGCATGCCTTTGACTTGATTCTCCTCTCTCCATCTTCCAGTAGCAAGCAGCATTTCAAATCTCTCCTTGCAAAAAATCACCTAGGTAAAAAAGAACTGGCAATCTTGCTTTTAAAGTTTCCTTATTTATACAACTTGATGCTTTAAAGCACAAGCTCACCTAGCAATCACCTACCTTAGACAAGCCCAACCTGCAAGGAAAAGTTATTCTTCTGTGTCTGCAGACTTTGCACACATTTCCAGGTGCAGTAGGCAGCCCAGTTCTCAGCACAGCTTTACCAACCACAGAAACCCAGTTTACGCCCGCCGTGCTTTTCTCTCATCTGAAACGCTGCATTGCTGCAAGAAGCAATGAATAAAATCACAGAATCACAAAACTGGGGTTGCAAGGGAGCTCCAGAGATCACTGAGCCCAAGCCCCCTGCAAAACGGGCTCCCTAGAGTAGGCAGCACAGGAAGGGCGCCCAGGAGGGCCTGGAATATCTCCAGAGAAGGAGAATCCACAGCCTCCCTGGGCAGCCCGTTCCAGCGCTCCGTCATCCTCGCCGTGAAGAAGTTCCTTTGCATTTTGGTGCAGAACTTCCTGTGCTCCGGTTTATGGCCATTTCCCCTTCTTCTGTCACCAGAGATCGCTGAAAAGATTGCAGCCGTGTCCTTTTGACTCCCACATCTAAGATATTTATAAGCGTTGTTGGAAATAGCCAAATAGTTTTGCAGGACGGTTCTCTGATCTTTGTATCTATCTTTATTCCCAATTGCAATGGCGGGCCTCCTGCAAGCAGGAGAGCGCAGAGAAAACAGTGTTACATCTTTTATCCCCTACTGCCCGACCCTTATCTCTTTCTCCCCGGCTCCTCACTGGCTGAGTACTGCAGGTTCACACTCTTTCGCAACGCTTCACTAATCGTACCAATACCAAGTAAACACAAATCCTTACCACCCAACCACAAATATCTTAATTGGTCGACTGCCTTCTAACAACTGCTTTCTTAACAAACATCTGGTCGTAACTTTTGGATGTCTGCTTTACAACATAGACATAACCTCTTAACTGCTTCATTACCCCCCAGCATTTGTGCCCTTTGCACTGGGTCATTGTTCAGGTCATCCGTCTGTCCTTGCTTAGAGATAAGCTTGGAAGGAGGACAGAGGGCAGTATCTTGGAGCCTGCCTACGGCATCCTAACGTTCCCACAGAGTGGGACAGTTCTGCTTTGTGTAAAGGCCCCGACTCCTTGAGAGTTTGTTCAGTGGACTTCACTTCTGCTGGCCTAATGAACAACCTTACAGTACGTTTCCCAGGTCAGAATACTATACCCACATTGTTTAGAACATTTAAAGTCTGTTGCAGCTTTGGGAGAAAGAATTGGTCACGTAATTCGGTAACTATGTCTCTAAAATATGTTACCTATATGCATATGGTAATCTTCCTGTCCACGTCAGCTATTTCTAAGGATATGTGACAGCTTCATTCTTTAGATCAATTGCCCTTTGTCAATGTTCAGTGCAGAAACAACACTTTCACTTTCCACAGTATACGGAATTCTTACTTTGCACATCAGCTATTTCTAAGGACGTGCTACAGCTCACTTCTTTAGATCAACTGCCCCTTTCAATATCCAATGCAGAAACACCACTTTCACTTTCCACAGCATTTACCAGAACCACAGAACGGCAGGGGGGCTGAAAAGGACCACAACGATCATCCAGCTCCCCAGAACCCCCACACCCCCTCGCAGCCGCCTACAGCCTCAGATCTCGCTAGATCCCCCCCCGGCGCCTCCCTGCAGCTTCCTGGAGCCCCGCACGGCCCCCCTCCCCGTCCCGGGACCGTTCTCCCGCACACCTCCGGCACAGCTGTCCTCAGCACTCGCTCCCGTCGCGCCGCGGCTTCCCTCTCGGTGCTGCCCGGACAGCTCCGGCTGCCGCCGCGCTGTCCTGCGGGGCGGCCCAGGCGGCAGGAGCGGCGCTCTGCGAGGAGAGCCGCGCCTCCGACAGCCGGCTCCCAACGCTCGCTCCCGCGCACGGCGGCTCGGCCAACGGCAGCCGGCGGAGCTACCGCGGACCAAGGAGACCC
Organism: Phasianus colchicus; assembly: GCF_987193195.1. Taxonomy (NCBI): domain Eukaryota; kingdom Metazoa; phylum Chordata; class Aves; order Galliformes; family Phasianidae; genus Phasianus; species Phasianus colchicus. The sequence continues at coordinate 19,245,342 of NC_143450.1, read as the reverse complement.
CGGGGGCGGGGCGCCGCCGCCGCTGCCCAATCAGAGGCAGGGGGCGGGGCAAGGGAGATGCTGCTCAAGGTGAGCTCCTCCTGCCGCAGCGTGATGACGACAGGTCTGCACGGCCAGCTCCTAGGTCGGGAGCCAGGAATGGACACGGCAGGAGGAGAGAGGCGTTAGGGAGCAGCCGAGGCTTCGAAATGCAGCAAAAAGCCCTGAAAACCATCACAAAGCCACAGCCAGGAAGCTCGGGATTATCACGAGCAGCATCCCGGATGCTAAACATCATTTGCTACCATACCACATGGTAGCTGAGCTCTCGCTGCAGACGTCCCAAAGCCAGACAGAACGGGAACAAACCCAGAGCTCTGCTGCGCGCACCCCACAGCCATCGCGTTGCAAGCTGGCGTGCCTTGCTCTTCGTTGCATTCGTCCCAGTCTCTGTGAATGAAGACTCGGAAGGCAGTCAAGGCGTTGATTGAGCACGAGCGTGCTTTTATTATTATGTAAAAGACAGGAGGGCGTGAGAGGTCCAGGGTAAAGATGGGACTCATCCTCTCTTGTCACGGAGAGAGTGGCTCAGAGCTCTCAGTGCTGCTGCCCGGTGCCTGGGGCTGGAGGCCTGATTCTAAGTCCCCCTCCAAGAGGCTCGGCTTCTCCTCAGCGACGCTGACCTGCTCCTGCGTGGAGGTGCTGCTGTCGGGGCACTCGGACTGTGCTTGGGCTGGGCTGCACTGCAAAGGCACTGGGTCACAGTCCAGGCTGGTGACTGTGGTGTCCAGCAGGCTCAGGTCAGCATCTTCAGCACAGCCGGGAGAAATGAGGGCGTGAACTTGGATGAGCTCCTTCTCTCCATCGCTGTTGTTATGTGGAAGGCTGTCATCTGAACCACAGTGACTCGTGCTTCCTAAGAGCCCTCCATCGATGGAAGCACACAGCGCACCATCGCTACTTGCCCCGGCTCTTCTGGGTAGACAAGGGCTCGATTCACCTAGGAAGGATACACAGGGGTTAGTGTCAAACTTTCACAAGCTGAATTATGAAAGTGGCTCTTGATCAGGGGTGATCTGAAGATGCTAGGTATAGGTTGGAACGCTAGGAGGAGATACAAGTCCACTTGTATTGCATGAATTCTGTGTCATTGAAAAGCAAGGCTTTGAAAGCTGGATTCGCACCCTCACCTGCCAGCACCACGACTTCCATCTCAGAGGGCTCTCTTGGACTGCGCTGCAGTCGGCGTTTGGCCACAGAGGATGGTTTCCGCAGGCTGAAGCAGGAACGCCAACTGCCAGCTGGTGATTCCTTCATCTTGCTGGGTGGACGTTGTCTGGAGAGAGAAAACAGTGACTGGTGTGAGTCGTGCGTGGTGCGGGGTGAGGGAAGAGCTGCACTGAGCTCTTGCCAACAGTTGCTTGTTCCTGGCACCGCCTGGTTTCTGCTGAAGCACAGCTTAGAAACTCGCTCTCTTTCAAGCAGTTGAGGATGGTTCCACTCCTATAGCTCAGCCCTGAAGTCTTGCTGGCTAAATTCCCCTCAACTGTGTCAAGCAAGATGCAGAGCACGTGAGCAAAGGCTCCGCGGCTGTACAGGACAGCATCTAAGGGATGGCTCTTCTGGAGCCGGCAGGCGTAACTGCTTTCTGAGGAACCGTGCAGCCATAAAGGAAATTCAAAAGCACCTCTGACTCTGACATCAACACCTCGTCGGCCCCATCTCACCGCCAAGTTTAGTTTCTAGTGCCAGCAGGTCTGACCAGCAGCTCTGCTTAGAGGAGAACCGGAACTGGTTTCAGGCATGTGGCCCCGACAGCTGGAAAACCCCAACGTTTCAAGGTAGAGCCAGCTCAGGCCAGGGTAGACGTCAGCATGGCTTTATACATCTCGTGACTGCGTGCCCAGCAAGGAAGGAATGGCAGCCTCGTGTGGCTAAACCGAATATGTTAGTTGAATCTCAGAGTCCAAAGGGAGCAGAGATTCACTGCAACAATTCACTTCAGGCACCGTTACTTTAATTTAGCTTCCACATGTTTTGGCGCAAGAAATAATGGGGGAAAAAAAAACAACAACACAACCCACCCAAACAATGATGACGGTTGCTGGAAAACAAAGTCCTCTTTACCTTTCAGATGGAAAGTTGATGATTGTGTGGAATTTCCCCTGTACAGCTGTGGGGCCTTCTTCCACTTCTATGTCCCTGCTCTGTGTCACAACGGAAGAGCTGCTGTGGCCTCGCCTCTGAGCCTGTGCCTCCTCCAGGGTGAGCAGCTTTGTGGCAGGAGAAGACACCCACGCAGACTTGGGCCCTGAGAGAGAACCGTGCCCTGTAAGGGAAAGCCACAGGTAAGAGCGAGGATCACAAAGCAGCACCACAGCCATCACAGTTCTGGGGGAGATGCTATAGTTTTCTCAGACCTGCTTATCTGAGCCACTAGAAGAAGAGGAGGTCAGAATAAGCATGTGGTCAGAGGTATGTTTAAGGCAGAGGACAGAGTCATAATTAATAAGAGCAGCTCACTGTATCGAAATGGGCAAAGAAAAACCCTAGAAAGCGGGGGCAGGGAACTCAGAAAGCTTCACTGCCACACTTTCATCAAGCTTCACCTGCATGCAAAACATCGTAACGACAGTGACGTTTTTTTTTCTCATTGTAAAGTTTGGACTTGGACATTCTCAGCATCCAGCAACAGGATGCCAGATTCTAATCTAAGCCCAGAAGTCTGCTGTCCCCTCGATAGAAAAAGTGTATTTCAAAGATCTTGGAGAAGGCCTGGATTTGATCAAGGTGTCTGATCAAGATAAAGCTCATGGAGGAAGACACTCACCTGCTCCATCTGCCATGTCTGATCCGGATTTGGAGCAGAAGAGGACATCTGCGTGGTTGATGATGAATTCCACCACAGCCGACTGCGTCTGCAGTTCCATGCAGGCGGCTCTTCCGCTGGCGCAGGCAGACTCGTTCTGCTGTGATCTGTAGAAAAGGCAGATTTTAGCAGTCATTTATCCAAGATCCAAGTTTCCCCAAGTCTGGATTGTTGCAGCCAAAAGCTGTCAAATTGGGCTCCGGAGGCTTCCACGGTGATGCCGCTGAAGAAATTCTCCTGGATGGTCAAGGACACACCAGTCCCATCTAAACAAGAGGGCAGAAATTGTCATCTAGAAATTGTGCCCGTGCGGTTGGAGAACAGCCCAGGCTCTTGCTCTGCCGTCAGCCACTTACTACAGTGTACAGGAGAAGAGCACATTCGATGGAGAAAAAGGTAGATTGCATTTTTTGCCGGAGAACAGATCCAAGCAGTGTGTTGAAATGGAGAAAGAAGTTGACCTTAAGAGGTTTGGAGCCCACACAATCGCTAAGTTCTTAGCGTGCATGTTTGTCATGGAACAGTTCTCGGCTAGACGAGCCAAGTGTCTTATCAGGTATTCCAGTGTCCTGGAAAATCAGAGAGGCAAATATTCAGCACCAATGAGCACGCGGTGCTGCGGTTCACAGAGCAAAGCCTCAATGCATGTTATTGCTACTGTCACTGAAGATGAAGTAGATCCAACTTGACTAAGTGCCACACTGTGGCACCAAGCCCCAGCACAGCACAGCTGCAGCCACCAGCTGCACCAACTGTGCCCCCGTGCCCAGGAACCGACCCAATAAATTAACCCCGTGTAGCCTTAAACTGCTTCAACATACGCAGGCATCATGTTGCCAGCATGAGACAAGCCTGGAATCACACCACTGCCCTCTGAAGTGCAGCATGGCTGAGCTCAACAGAGTGAGGGCAGCACTGACCTGTAGTGAGGAGCGGGCAGCTGCTGGATGACGTCCTGCATTCTGACCAGCTGCTCCTCATCTGTAGCGGCACCAACAGCCTCCTGGAATAGTGCAGAAAGGGACTGAGACACAAATCAGGCTAGATACCTGCCACAGGGTCGGGAACTATGGGGACAGCGTGCTGTTGGTCTGCGCCGAGACAGATTTTACGCCTTCCAGGAGGCATCTGGGGAACATAGCGGCACGCAGCTGGTGCCATCAAGGCCAAGGAGTCCAAGCAGCGGGCCGGTTTACAGCCTGACTGTGCAGCTCAGCTCCTCAAGCTTCAAGTGCACTTCGCTATCAATCCAACTCCCATTCTATAAATAGTTGGGGAATAGAAAAACAAAACAAAAGAAAAAACAAAAAACATGAATTCTCTCAAGCTTTGTGAATATGGAAATAACCGCCTCCTGGGACCACCGAAAATGGCATCCATATGATGCATGATGTGGCAAAGACATACGAGTAAACCCCACGGGGCTAAGAGAAAAAGGGCCTCAGAGCTGGGGCACTGCTGCAGCCATCTCCCAAGAGGCCCAGGGAAGAGGTAAAGGAAAGACGTTGCCTTGTGCTTACCGAGAACTTGTCATACAGCTGGTCGGTCAGCAGAGGGTTCGGGAGCTCCCTGAAGTACATTTTGCAGACGGAGCTCACGCTGTGAGTGTCGCGGATGGTTAGCTCAGGAATCTGCTCAGACTCAAATTCTTGGCTGGAGAGAAGGACACAAAAACAGGCGGGGGGGTTGAGAAAGAGGAAAACAAGTCAAAAGCCACACCAAATATAATCAAGCATTGGAAGGGCTTCCCGATTAACAGGAGAAAATGAACACTCAGTCACCAGCACCACACGAGCCATGCTGGATGAGATGTTTCCAAAAGGAGACCTTTTCGTTTTGCTAAGGCATTTCCCGTGACTCTGACAACTGGCTGCCTAGTCTACAATCCTAAGCCAGGAGCCCGGAGCAGCAAGGAGGAGTGTGGGCTGCTCCAAAGGGCTCTGCAAACAGGAGGAAACGGGAATGAGAGCTGGCAGCGGTGACACCGCAGTCCCCCACAGCCTTCCAGTGCTCCGAAGGACAGAAGGAGAACTTCCTGCTCCAGCAAGTCTGCTGAACGCCCCGTGTTCCTATCAAACAGTGACAAGCCTGGCGCACCACTGCTGAGCGCACGCTGCCTGCACAGAGCTGCCCCACGGCGCAGGCCTCTGAGCACCCACAACAGGGCACGCGCCCCTACTGACCGCTGTGTCAGTCGCAGCACTCTTACCGCAGTCTCTGGATGTTGGACGCGACGCCGGACAGCCGGTATATCCCTTGCACTACGCCGTGCTGCTCAATGAACTTGGCGCAGCTCTGGAGGACCTGGGGGACTAAAGAACACGTGCCAGCGGTTACTTGAGCTCCTCATTCAAGTACTGGTTCAGGCTGTGCTCCTGTCAAATCTCATCCACTAAGCCCAGCCAGGCTACTGCTTAGTTCTTCCTTACAGAAGAAAGCTGTCCAAGACGAGGAAACTGGACAGACGTGTTCCTTGCATTCAAGAAGTGTAAGGACCTAGGAATCAGCCTGGAGAAAGTAATTCTGGGGAAGCCGGAGACACTGCAAGTCCCACCACAGCTCCCATGGGAATGAAAGGAGGTGGGAAATCTCATGTCCAGGAGAGCAGGGAAACTGATGCAGGACACTCTCCTTGGCCAAAAGGCTTCCCTTCTTTTCAGGCTAGCGTGGGATTGGCTTACAGGCTTTGGTTTAAGCAAATACAAACGTGCTTGTCTCTTAAGAGCATTAGCCTCAGTTTATCTTTCAGCCATCAACTTCCATTACACGTTTCTCCACCGGTACCAACCTGCCCCTTTGCTAGATACGACCTCCCTTTCACCTTTAGATGCCCAACAGAGGAAGATCTCAGGAACGGGCTGTCCCTTACCATCGCGACCAGAGTGGAGAAGATGCTCTCCCAGGTCACAGCCAAACACCCTTTCCTTCTCCACCTCCCGCTCTTTCGGTTTCTTTGGGCGGGCCTTCACCAAGGAACGAAGGAAGGTGACGAGCTTGCCGCGTTTCTTTGGCACTGCACAACAGGAAGAAACCAGTTCATTTCAGGTTTGGCTCAGTTGGACAAGGCCGAGCATAACACATTCTACAGAGCACGTCAAAACGGGAAGAACATTAACAAGTACATAGAAAAACGGATTTTCTCCCATCCCTGCAGGAGAAGCCAAAGGCCAGGTTGGATGGGGCCCTGGGCAGTGGGGTCTAGTCTCACATTAGATGTGGAGGTTGGTTGGCAGCCCAGCCTGAGGCAGGGGGGTTGGAACTTGATGATCCTTGAGCTCCCTTCCATCCCAAGCCATACTAGGAGGATTCTATGACTTCCCCAAGTCCACTCATAAACACGGGAGGATCGGGCCAAATCTCTGCGCGTTCCGATGGAGTTTAATGCACTCCTCTTGCTTGGCTTGCTCAACTTGAGGATTAAGGATCCTCTTGAAAAGTCACGTTCTGATCAAGCATATCACTAGCACAACCAGGCCTCTAGCTGTCCACCAGGGACACTGGCTGTTCTCAACCTCGTACTGACTCGCAGAAGAACTGCCTTTGCCCTCCTTCATTCTCATTGCCTACAAAACACCAGCCATATGCCCCATGATATGCCTGAAGGATCATCAGCACAGACTATAACACGGGATGGATAAAGGAGGTATTAAACACAGAACACACCCAAAAAGAGACGCCATTTTGCTTCCCTGCACCATCAAATGTAACATCTGTACCTGGCTTTGGCACTGAACTGAGGAGAGACTCCGGAATTTTTCCATTGATGAGCTCCACGCACTCACTTGGGAAAAATCCAACCTGTAACAAGAAAAAAAAGAGAGGTGCAATACCGAAGGCAGCATTTCTCAGGCCTGAACTGTTCAACCAAAAGCCACCTAACATTTTCCTCGGAACGTGCTTGCCTGACGCTCCGTAAGACTATCCAACAAAAAGTGGCCTGCATAAAAGTAATAATTATTCAACATTTGCAGCCAAAAGACCTACAAAACAAATAATTGCTTCTGTAGAAGATGTAGAAGAAGAAAGTTCTTGCTGACTGAGATGAAGCTGCAATAATCCCCAGCTCCGAGCTACCCAGCGTTCTGCAGCCAGCAGCAGCAACAAGCACGCGGAGGGTCTGTTACCCTACCTCAGCTGACAGGCAGTAACTTCCTAAAAGACACTAACTTCACGTTCTGCATGGGTGCAAGCAAAATACTCTGAGACACTGAAACACTGTCTTAGCTGCTGCATTTCCAAAGGTGGGGTTCAGTGGCCGTGACCTGATGCATATTGTGAAGGCTCTTGCTTCTAAGTGAATTGAGGAGACAGTTTCCTACAAAGACCATCTCTGACACCGACACAGGGAAAATGTTTACATCCATGAGCCATCCTGTGCAGGCAGCGCAGCTCTTAGCCGAGATTCCCGACCTGACCGAAGTTGCTCTCTCAAGTCTGAAGCTTGTGCCTACCTGAAAGCCATGCTTGCCTCTCCACCAGGGGGTCAGCTCCTTTGGTGGCATATCAGTAACGCACACGATGTCTCCCACCTGCAAAAGACTGCAACCTCACCAAACATTCTGAAGGTATCTGAGAATATTCCTGATGCGTTCACACCTTATACTCTCCTGTACATGACAACTAGGAACGCCCTTAACTGCTTACCTCAAAGGAGAGTTCATCCGGTGCCTGGGCAACGTATCTCTTAAGAACATGGGCAGCAGCAACAGCTGGAATATTTACAGGAGACTCCTCGTGGATCAGCAGGGGCTTCCCATTGTTCTCAGTCTGAAACAGAGAGCACAGGCCATGGTGAGGAGCTGAGGACAAACGAGGACAATTTCAGAGCAAGGAGCACATCTGCAGAGAAAGATCCTTATCATGAGTGCTTAACAAGAAACTGCAAGTCTAATAACAGCTGTTTCTCTTCCTGGTGTGCAGCAGTATGGCCAGGCAATGTAAAGATGCGTCTCTCTCTACCCAGACTAAGAGGACAAACACCCCAACCGAGAGGACTCCTGGAGTTTTATAAACTTGCCACGCTTGCAGTACTGTCTTGCCAAAGAGGAGCGTAAGAGTCTGCTTGCTTCCTGTAACCTATTGCTTGGAGACCTCAGCCATGGACTGGACACAGGAGCTGGTCCACTGACCCAATCCTTGGCTCACTACAAGTGCCTGCTTCCCTTAACTTACTGAATATGAGAACTTGGTCTTTGGGTGACAAAATCCAAGCAGGATGGGGAAAAAGCTTCTGCATGTTTATAACGCTCGATCTGATTCTGTCGGTACTATAACGTCCACGGCCATCTAGATGCTCGTAGCAAGGACATGAAGCTTTTCAGGCAGCTTTTCAGTGACACCGATAGAGCTGGAAGGATTCTCCCTCTCTTGAAAAGCAGGAGAGCTCATCTGCAGCTCACTCTGCCGGCTCAAGTCAGCAGAACAAAGACCAATCAGAGCTTCATACTCTACCTCCATTTGTGCCAGGTCAGGCCCACAGCTGATCTCGCTGCACGCGATGCCCATCACAGCAGGCACGACAAGCTGGAACTGAAAAGAAACACACTTCTATTTTCTCTGTTCACACACCACGGTATGGAGAGACTTCTTCAGAACTACCCTCAGTTACCCACTGGCATAGGCAGGTGTTCTAGAAACAACCACTTTGTTCAGTCACTTCAAACGAGACAGCCTATTACGCAGCAGTTTACCAAGTCGCTATCCCTCTGCTAGCAGATGGGGACTCCGGCACAAAGCAGCAGATGCGCTTGCTCAGAGCACTCCGACAGCACAGTAGCAGGGCAGTGAGAGGAGTCACTGCTGGGGGTGGATCTGCTCCCTAGCGCCCGGCTCCCACCAGTTCACCTCCAGCGCCGGCCGCAGCCTTCCACACGGATTTCCTCTGCTTGCATCTCTGCTGTGCTCCCCACAGCTGTCGTGCGCACACGCAGCCGAAGCACGCATGCTCATGGTCACGTTGTGCAGCCCTGCACAAACCGGGACTAGGACTCCTTGCCTAAGGGATTGGTTTCCTAAAGACTAGCTGGTCACAGCATCACAGACAGCATCCTTCTGAGGGCTGAGCTGGAGGGAAAGTGGAATAACTCTACACGTGACCAGTGTCCTGTCAAGGCTGGATGAGGCTGTGTTACTAAACACGGTGCGACGCAGGCTGCAAAACCACATGGGGGGGGACAACGTGTGGCACATACCAGGCAAGAGATCAGAACAAGTTCCTTGAAGCCGCAGCCGTTTCTTGTCACTTTGCTCTGTTCTTCCGCGAGCAAAAGCTGCATCAAAGGAGAAGGCAGAGGGCGGGGAGAGGAGAGAGAAAGAGCTGATCAGTGAGCTTGCACAATTTAACAAAGAAGACAAGGAAAAAGCCCTGAGACAAATGCCACCTCTATGCTTTGGAATGTAGCTACTGAGTGAAAATTATGTCTGATGGTCAAGAGTAAGCAGCATGACACTACCAGCTCCGCCAGCCAGCAGCTTTCAACACCTCACTGTCCACCTGTCTATCTCACACTGTCTCAGCTTACCTACAAGATGCTGCGCAAGACGGTGTGAAAACGAAGGTACTCAGTCGATGCACAAGTGCAACAAGCTAGCTACTCAGTCAGAGCTCAAGCGCTCCAATGAAGGGACGCAGCAGGCACTGCTCCTCCCCTCATTCTAGCTGCTTATGACATCACTAAGGGCCACCAGGCTGCTCCACCATGACAGACAAGGTGGGGAAGCAAGACCACGTCACAAGACCAGAAGATTCCAACACTCCAACATTCTAGAATCAGAGGGCGGTTGGAATTCTACCTCAGCCAAATCCTGGAGAAGCTGGCACGGGGTCATCATGACCAAAGCGCAGGACCCGGCGCTTGCTCTTGTTGAGCCTCGTACAACCGGCCTCAGGCCATCCTTCTGCAGGGCCTTCCTACCCTCGGGCAGATGGACACTTCCTCCCAGCAGCATACCTTGCAGTGCAGGGCCTACATAAAATCCACACTAGAGTCCTTTGTTTCATTCAAGAGCACGTTACAGCACGTATCTATTTCACTGTAAGGAAATCAAGGAAGAGACGGGAGAAACACAGAACTGCTACGAGACTGCTATATACATTTCTTTCCCAAGTGGATTTTTGCCTTTTTGCTTCCAGGATGACCTCATTTTGTTCTCCCCTTCTTGTGGGGAAGCTGCCTCCAGTTCCTGAGGTTCAGGAGACAGCATGAAACACGACACTAAGACAAACGCTTGTCGTGGGCGAGGGGTGGCTGTGCTTTGCCAAGCATACGGCGGGGCAGTAAGTGCCACACGGCAGCCCCAAGCCAAGCCCTGCATTCAGTCACTGTGGCCACAGCTGGTGCATCGCTGCCAGAACGTATCCCAGGATACAGGTGGATGCAGGCACTCCTGCTCCTTCTGCAAAGCCATCCTCTGCAGAGCCCATTAGGTGCTGCTCAGTGCTATGCCAACCAGGCTCCCGTTTACTGCAGCCCTGGGATAAACACGCGTGTACTCTTCTGTGCAGCAGTGAGCTCCAGGGATGAAGCACAGAGGGTAAGCCAACAGAATCTACTGCTGACTCCATCAGCTCCTTCTTCTACCAACCATGGGCAAACACTGTGAGACAGAACATAAGGGGAAAAGCACTTCTGCTCACACGCCTGCAATGGAATTCAAAACAGCTATTGCAAGAAGAGCTCGTAGGGTAAACCTAGCCTCAGAGACACAAACACACCAGGTTCCAGGAAACAGCATGGCACATTGTTGATGAAACGCTGCTTCGTTGCTTGGAGAGCACGCAGCATGCCGCTTTGACAGGCACAGCAGTGCTGCGACGTCCAAGCTGGGCACCAAAACCTCTCCAGCATCCCTGGCCAACGCTGCCAGGGAAATGCAACACCTGCATCCCTATCTGGCTTACGGCACACACACTGGGGGGCTGCCTTAGTCTCAGGTGGGAGGGATTTTTCTTCAGAGTATCTGGTATGATGCTATGTTTGGGTTCTAGGAGAAAAATCACACTGAGAACACCCTGATCTTTATAGTTTCTGACAAGCAAACTTGCACAGAGCCAAGGCCATTATCAGCAAAGCTCTCAACAAGGAGCTGGGAGGGAACTGAATTAAGACAGCTAACGTAAACTGGCCAAAGGGATATTCCATACTATATGCCATCAAGTGGAAGGAGTTTTGAAGGGGATGAGAGTACATCTCACTCTCTTTTATTGCTTGGCGGCTAACTGGACAGTGGTTGGCGGGTGGTGAGCCATTGCTTGCACATCACTTGCAATACATTCATATATATATTCAGAACTACTTTTATCTCAAAAACATGAGTTTTACTTCTCTTTTTCCACCCAACACTCTCCCCCATCCCACGGGGAACAGGGGAGTGGGCAAAGGACTGCGTGGTGCTGAGCCACCCACCGGCTTCAACCACAACAGGGCCGCGGGGCAATGGGAGCAAGCACAGAAATAAAACACAGAAACTCGCTGTTCCTTGGGCTCGTGGCTGCCACAAAGCTCGTGTTTTAGTGATGCAGAGTACTGTATCTCCAGCTATTGTGTGTCTTGTTAACCACAAGCTCAGCTATGAGCTGTCACCACAAGCAAAAGATAAACGTAAACAAAGGCTTATATCCACACGTACCAATCTGGGTGTGAGCAATAAAAGCCCATTGGGCCATGGACAAGGCAGGCAGCACATAGGCAGGAAACAGGAAGGAGTTCAACTCCAGCTCTCCTACACAAAAGAAAGGGAGAGCACCACGGGAGGAGTTACGACACAGCTTCAGAGCTTACAGAGCCCTGAGATTTCCAAAGAACGGTGCCAGGGTAACTCTCACCATTCCCACGCAGGGGTCTTCCCAGACACTTCAGCTGCTGACTTCCACTTCCTCTGTCATGTGTAGAAAGTCCAGGTGACAAATGCTCATTTCGTCTGGGTAACGCTTCCATGGTCATGACTGAAAAAAAAAAAAAAAAAGCAGCATGCAACCCCATAAAATGTACCTTTCTGCTCTTTCTGTCAGCACGACATCTAAGATGAGCATTACACGTCCCTGCTACTGATTGAAAATTCATCCAAGCCTATGTTCCACACAGCTTCATCTCAGTGCCAAAAAGAAACACGTAAACAGATGTTCAGAGGATTCTTTGTGCAGATAAAAGTGCAGGGTGCATATGTATTCTCTTCAGTAATAGATATTAGTTTAGAATCCAAAGGTAACTTTTCAAGAAGCAGTATGAAAGAAAGGTCAGTCAAAAGGAAATACGTGATTTTCATCTATTTTCATCTAAAAAATCCTTGCTAAACCTCTTCCCATCAAAAAGAAAGCATGCTGGGCATTCTTAGCAGCAGCTCAGAGGACATCTTGCACCACAAAATGCAGCACATGCTTTTTGCTCACAGGCCCCTCATGTCTCTAATTTGTGTCAGATTCACTCAAAATGACCACGTGGACCAGAACAGCCATTTGGTTCTGCTGAGGTAGGAACCCACTGCTGGGATGTCCCACAGTCCCGTTTCCCCGCTACTTCCAGCCCTGGGGGGAAAAGGAAGAGCAACTGACTTCACCTACCCAGACTTCTGCATGGTCTCACATCACACAGAGAAGCATGGTGGAGAGCTCTGGTGGCTGAAGAAATCAAGGTTGCCTCTAAGATCCTGCTTTAAATCCACATGACTTACTGCCCATAAGATGTGAAAGACAAGGTTAAGGTCCATCCAATCCCTGTGGATGTGGCTGCCTGCAAAGACAACAGTTGCCTGCTCTTCAGCAGGGTGATGCTCACCCAGCAAAGCACTCACCAGCACATGTCTTTCATAGAAACATAGAATTAGCAAGCTTGGAAAAGATCTCCAAGATCATCCGGTCCAACCATCCACCTTCCACCAACATTTCCCACTAAGCCACATCCCTCACGACAACATCTAATGTTTCTTGAACACCTGCAGGGATGGTAACTCTATCACCTGTCTGGGCAGCCCGTTCCAGCGTCTGACCAGTCCTGTGGAGAAGTTTTTCTTAACATCCAACCTCAATCTCTCCTCATGCAACTTCAGGCCACTCCCTCCAGTCCTATTATCACTTACACAGGAGAGGAGGACAACGCCCACCTCAACATAACCTCTCTTCAGCTAGTTGTAGAGAGTGAGGAGGTCTTCCCTGCGCCTCCTCTTCTCCAGACTAAATAATCACAGTTCCCTCAGCCGCTCCCCATAAGACTTGTGCTCTAGATGCCCTGCAGCTTCACTGCTCTTCTCTGGACACATTTAAGGCTTTCACTGTCCTTCCTGTAGTGAGGCACCCAGAACTGAACAAAGCACTCAAGGTGAGGACTCACCAGTGCTGAGCACAGGAGGATGATCGCTTCCCTGCTCCTGCTGGCTCCAGTTCTTTGCATTGCACTTCCAATCTAAACCGTTCCTTCTGCGGTAGCGCTTGCATCCTCAGTTAGGGCTGGAGCTCAAGAGGTCAACACAACAGAAAGAACACAACGTGCAACTGGAAGACATGACTCCAAGCTCACAAGAGTCAACTCTCTGACCATGGGCACAACTCACAAACCATGAGCCAGGCCTTGCCAACTTGGCAGATCTGAGCATGCCAGAGGGGATCAGATCACAAAGTGTCCATTTCAGTTGCAGCTTCATGTAGGAAAGAAAACCAGCTAACAGGCGTGAATGAATTCACTCACAAGCTGCACAATGAGTCTGTTCTTCATTAAAAAAACCACATGGATTCCTAATCCAAAAAGAGAACGGCAAGAGCTAAAAACGATGGAAGAGGTTCCTGGTCCGAAGCCTCATCCTCTTACCCAACTTTCCTTGCCTCGTACTCTTCCCCAACTCCTGGGCGATGCCCACAGGCTTAAATTCAGACCTCAAATTCATAGGACTACTGTATAATCAATGAAAATTATATAAAGGAATTTTATATAATCAAATAATATTAAGATGTTATAATAATGAAATCAGCAAGAGAGTTAGGCACAGCAAGACAAAGAGAATACATAGGATGCTTGCACATGTCGTGGGCTCGCTCAGGAAAGACCAGTGGAGAGAATCTTCCAAAGAGAGAGAGATCCTACCCACGGGTAGTCAGCTCTTAAATGGGTCTAGGAGAGGTGGAGCCATGCTCCACCCCTTCCTGCAGCAAAGGTGAATTCCTTTCACCTGTGCTCCCAGGGCTGACTCATTGCTCGCCTCAGGTGATAAATCAGAGGTTCAGGCCGTGACTCAGCAGTTCCCATACAGACTCCTTTCACAGGACTCAGTCAAAAAGGATGTCACACTTGTTCCACACACTCAAACTGACTGAGCAGTGGTATCACAGTCACTTAAAACACACAGAAGCATCCAAACCCAAGCATGCACATTCCCTCCTGTGTTACTAGTGCCCACAGCTCACCTTCACACCTCTGGGGATTTCTGGCGTTTTACACTGATGCAGCCTCACTATAGCTCCATGGGTGTCACACAAGGCCTGCAGGACCTCTTTCTCCACAAACCCCATCTGCAGGCACTGGTTCATAAGGCTCACCACCCACCCTCCTGAGCAAAAGCAAGCACTAAGAATGAGAGCAAAGTGCACTGGATTTGACCTGGCCTGGTCCCCAAGCCTCAGTCCTGCCAGACATACCCCGGTGCGTAGACTCATCCCCAACATCTGACTGGACATTGTCATTCTGCAAACGCCCCATCCCAGCAGCAAGGGATCAAAGCATTGGGACAGCTGAAACAAAAATGTCATGAAAGTTTCCTATTAGCACTGATCAAGAACACGTCTACCCCTGAGCAACAGGATGGGAGACAAACAGCAGAAGACAACCAACCTGCAGAACCCGCTCCGTTGGGGTTGGTCCAGATGTTTGTATGCTCCCTTCCATGGCCCAGGCCAAGCTCGCTGAGCTGCTCCTCCTTTGTGCAGGGGGAGAGCGGCGCAGATGCTCCGTGGTGGCTATGCACAGCATGCCTTTGACTTGATTCTCCTCTCTCCATCTTCCAGTAGCAAGCAGCATTTCAAATCTCTCCTTGCAAAAAATCACCTAGGTAAAAAAGAACTGGCAATCTTGCTTTTAAAGTTTCCTTATTTATACAACTTGATGCTTTAAAGCACAAGCTCACCTAGCAATCACCTACCTTAGACAAGCCCAACCTGCAAGGAAAAGTTATTCTTCTGTGTCTGCAGACTTTGCACACATTTCCAGGTGCAGTAGTCAGCCCAGTTCTCAGCACAGCTTTACCAACCACAGAAACCCAGTTTACGCCCGCCGTGCTTTTCTCTCATCTGAAACGCTGCATTGCTGCAAGAAGCAATGAATAAAATCACAGAATCACAAAACTGGGGTTGCAAGGGAGCTCCAGAGATCACTGAGCCCAAGCCCCCTGCAAAACGGGCTCCCTAGAGTAGGCAGCACAGGAAGGGCGCCCAGGAGGGCCTGGAATATCTCCAGAGAAGGAGAATCCACAGCCTCCCTGGGCAGCCCGTTCCAGCGCTCCGTCATCCTCGCCGTGAAGAAGTTCCTTTGCATTTTGGTGCAGAACTTCCTGTGCTCCAGTTTATGGCCATTTCCCCTTCTTCTGTCACCACAGATCGCTGAAAAGATTGCAGCCGTGTCCTTTTGACTCCCACATCTAAGATATTTATAAGCGTTGTTGGAAATAGCCAAATAGTTTTGCAGGACGGTTCTCTGATCTTTGTATCTATCTTTATTCCCAATTGCAATGGCGGGCCTCCTGCAAGCAGGAGAGCGCAGAGAAAACAGTGTTACATCTTTTATCCCCTACTGCCCGACACTTATCTCTTTCTCCCCGGCTCCTCACTGGCTGAGTACTGCAGGTTCACACTCTTTCGCAACGCTTCACTAATCGTACCAATACCAAGTAAACACAAATCCTTACCACCCAACCACAAATATCTTAATTGGTCGACTGCCTTCTAACAACTGCTTTCTTAACAAACATCTGGTCGTAACTTTTGGATGTCTGCTTTACAACATAGACATAACCTCTTAACTGCTTCATTACCCCCCAGCATTTGTGCCCTTTGCACTGGGTCATTGTTCAGGTCATCCGTCTGTCCTTGCTTAGAGATAAGCTTGGAAGGAGGACAGAGGGCAGTATCTTGGAGCCTGCCTACGGCATCCTAACGTTCCCACAGAGTGGGACAGTTCTGCTTTGTGTAAAGGCCCCGACTCCTTGAGAGTTTGTTCAGTGGACTTCACTTCTGCTGGCCTAATGAACAACCTTACAGTACGTTTCCCAGGTCAGAATACTATACCCACATTGTTTAGAACATTTAAAGTCTGTTGCAGCTTTGGGAGAAAGAATTGGTCACGTAATTCGGTAACTATGTCTCTAAAATATGTTACCTATATGCATATGGTAATCTTCCTGTCCACGTCACCTATTTCTAAGGATATGTGACAGCTTCATTCTTTAGATCAATTGCCCTTTGTCAATGTTCAGTGCAGAAACAACACTTTCACTTTCCACAGTATACGGTATTCTTACTTTGCACATCAGCTATTTCTAAGGACGTGCTACAGCTCACTTCTTTAGATCAACTGCCCCTTTCAATATCCAATGCAGAAACACCACTTTCACTTTCCACAGCATTTACCAGAACCACAGAACGGCAGGGGGGCTGAAAAGGACCACAACGATCATCCAGCTCCCCAGAACCCCCACACCCCCTCGCAGCCGCCTACAGCCTCAGATCTCGCTAGATCCCCACCCGTCGCCTCCCTGCAGCTTCCTGGAGCCCCGCACGGCCCCCCTCCCCGTCCCGGGACCGTTCTCCCGCACACCTCCGGCACAGCTGTCCTCAGCACTCGCTCCCGTCGCGCCGCGGCTTCCCTCTCGGTGCTGCCCGGACAGCTCCGGCTGCCGCCGCGCTGTCCTGCGCGGCGGCCCAGGCGGCAGGAGCGGCGCTCTGCGAGGAGAGCCGCGCCTCCGACAGCCGGCTCCCAACGCTCGCTCCCGCGCACGGCGGCTCGGCCAACGGCAGCCGGCGGAGCTACCGCGGACCAAGGAGACCCCGGGGGCGGGGCGCCGCCGCCGCTGCCCAATCAGAGGCAGGGGGCGGGGCAAGGGAGATGCTGCTCAAGGTGAGCTCCTCCTGCCGCAGCGTGATGACGACAGGTCTGCACGGCCAGCTCCTAGGTCGGGAGCCAGGAATGGACACGGCAGGAGGAGAGAGGCGTTAGGGAGCAGCCGAGGCTTCGAAATGCATCAAAAAGCCCTGAAAAGCATCACAAAGCCACAGCCAGGAAGCTCGGGATTATCACGAGCAGCATCCCGGATGCTAAACATCATTTGCTACCATACCAGATGGTAGCTGAGCTCTCGCTGCAGACGTCCCAAAGCCAGACAGAACGGGAACAAACCCAGAGCTCTGCTGCGCGCACCCCACAGCCATCGCGTTGCAAGCTGGCGTGCCTTGCTCTTCGTTGCATTCGTCCCAGTCTCTGTGAATGAAGACTCGGAAGGCAGTCAAGGCGTTGATTGAGCACGAGCGTGCTTTTATTATTATGTAAAAGACAGGAGGGCGTGAGAGGTCCAGGGTAAAGATGGGACTCATCCTCTCTTGTCACGGAGAGAGTGGCTCAGAGCTCTCAGTGCTGCTGCCCGGTGCCTGGGGCTGGAGGCCTGATTCTAAGTCCCCCTCCAAGAGGCTCGGCTTCTCCTCAGCGACCTGCTCCTGCGTGGAGGTGCTGCTGTCGGGGCACTCGGACTGTGCTTGGGCTGGGCTGCACTGCAAAGGCACTGGGTCACAGTCCAGGCTGGTGACTGTGGTGTCCAGCAGGCTCAGGTCAGCATCTTCAGCACAGCCGGGAGAAATGAGGGCGTGAACTTGGATGAGCTCCTTCTCTCCATCGCTGTTGCTATGTGGAAGGCTGTCATCTGAACCACAGTGACTCGTGCTTCCTAAGAGCCCTCCATCGATGGAAGCACACAGCGCACCATCGCTACTTGCCCCGGCTCTTCTGGGTAGACAAGGGCTCGATTCACCTAGGAAGGATACACAGGGGTTAGTGTCAAACTTTCACAAGCTGAATTATGAAAGTGGCTCTTGATCAGGGGTGATCTGAAGATGCTAGGTATAGGTTGGAACGCTAGGAGGAGATACAAGTCCACTTGTATTGCATGAATTCTATGTCGCTGAAAAGCAAGGCTTTGAAAGCTGGATTCGCACCCTTACCTGCCAGCACCACGACTTCCGTCTCTGAGGGCTCCCTGGGACTGCGCTGCAGTCGGCGTTTGGCCACAGAGGATGGTTTCCGCAGGCTGAAGCAGGAACGCCAACTGCCAGCTGGTGATTCCTTCATCTTGCTGGGTGGACGTTGTCTGGAGAGAGAAAACAGTGACTGGTGTGAGTCGTGCGTGGTGCGGGGTGAGGGAAGAGCTGCACTGAGCTCTTGCCAACAGTTGCTTGTTCCTGGCACCGCCTGGTTTCTGCTGAAGCACAGCTTAGAAACTCGCTCTCTTTCAAGCAGTTGAGGATGGTTCCACTCCTATAGCTCAGCCCTGAAGTCTTGCTGGCTAAATTCCCCTCAACTGTGTCAAGCAAGATGCAGAGCACGTGAGCAAAGGCTCCGCGGCTGTACAGGACAGCATCTAAGGGATGGCTCTTCTGGAGCCGGCAGGCGTAACTGCTTTCTGAGGAATCGTTCAGCCATAAAGGAAATTCAAAAGCACCTCTGACTCTGACATCAACACCTCGTCGGCCCCATCTCACCGCCAAGTTTAGTTTCTAGTGCCAGCAGGTCTGACCAGCAGCTCTGCTTAGAGGAGAACCGGAACTGGTTTCAGGCATGTGGCCCCGACAGCTGGAAAACCCCAACGTTTCAAGGTAGAGCCAGCTCAGGCCAGGGTAGACGTCAGCATGGCTTTATACATCTCGTGACTGCGTGCCCAGCAAGGAAGGAATGGCAGCCTCGTGTGGCTAAACCGAATATGTTAGTTGAATCTCAGAGTCCAAAGGGAGCAGAGATTCACTGCAACAATTCACTTCAGGCACCGTTACTTTAATTTAGCTTCCACATGTTTTGGCGCAAGAAATAATGGGGGAAAAAAAAAACAACACAACCCACCCAAACAATGATGACGGTTGCTGGAAAACAAAGTCCTCTTTACCTTTCAGATGGAAAGTTGATGATTGTGTGGAATTTCCCCTGTACAGCTGTGGGGCCTTCTTCCACTTCTATGTCCCTGCTCTGTGTCACAACGGAAGAGCTGCTGTGGCCTCGCCTCTGAGCCTGTGCCTCCTCCAGGGTGAGCAGCTTTGTGGCAGGAGAAGACACCCACGCAGACTTGGGCCCTGAGAGAGAACCGTGCCCTGTAAGGGAAAGCCACAGGTAAGAGCGAGGATCACAAACCAGCACCACAGCCATCACAGTTCTGGGGGAGATGCTATAGTTTTCTCAGACCTGCTTATCTGAGCCACTAGAAGAAGAGGAGGTCAGAATAAGCATGTGGTCAGAGGTATGTTTAAGGCAGAGGACAGAGTCATAATTAATAAGAGCAGCTCACTGTATCGAAATGGGCAAAGAAAAACCCTAGAAAGCGGGGGCAGGGAACTCAGAAAGCTTCACTGCCACACTTTCATCAAGCTTCACCTGCATGCAAAACATCGTAACGACAGTGACGTTTTTTTTCTCATTGTAAAGTTTGGACTTGGACATTCTCAGCATCCAGCAACAGGATGCCAGATTCTAATCTAAGCCCAGAAGTCTGCTGTCCCCTCGATAGAAAAAGTGTATTTCAAAGATCTTGGAGAAGGCCTGGATTTGATCAAGGTGTCTGATCAAGATAAAGCTCATGGAGGAAGACACTCACCTGCTCCATCTGCCATGTCTGATCCGGATTTGGAGCAGAAGAGGACATCTGCGTGGTTGATGATGAATTCCACCACAGCCGACTGCGTCTGCAGTTCCATGCAGGCGGCTCTTCCGCTGGCGCAGGCAGACTCGTTCTGCTGTGATCTGTAGAAAAGGCAGATTTTAGCAGTCATTTATCCAAGATCCAAGTTTCCCCAAGTCTAGATTGTTGCAGCCAAAAGCTGTCAAATTGGGCTCCGGAGGCTTCCGCGGCGATGCCGCTGAAGAAATTCTCCTGGATGGTCAAGGACACACCAGTCCCATCTAAACAAGAGGGCAGAAATTGTCATCTAGAAATTGTGCCCGTGCAGTTGGAGAACAGCCCAGGCTCTTGCTCTGCCGTCAGCCACTTACTACAGTGTACAGGAGAAGAGCACATTCGATGGAGAAAAAGGTAGATTGCATTTTTTGCCGGAGAACAGATCCAAGCAGTGTGTTGAAATGGAGAAAGAAGTTGACCTTAAGAGGTTTGGAGCCCACACAATCGCTAAGTTCTTAGCGTGCATGTTTGTCACGGAACAGTTCCCGGCTAGACGAGCCAAGTGTCTTCTCAGGTATTCCAGTGTCCTGGAAAATCAGAGAGGCAAATATTCAGCACCAATGAGCACGCGGTGCTGCGGTTCACAGAGCAAAGCCTCAATGCATGTTATTGCTACTGTCACTGAAGATGAAGTAGATCCAACTTGACTAAGTGCCACACTGTGGCACCAAGCCCCAGCACAGCACAGCTGCAGCCACCAGCTGCACCAACTGTGCCCCCGTGCCCAGGAACCGACCCAATAAATTAACCCCGTGTAGCCTTAAACTGCTTCAACATACGCAGGCATCATGTTGCCAGCATGAGACAAGCCTGGAATCACACCACTGCCCTCTGAAGTGCAGCATGGCTGAGCTCAACAGAGTGAGGGCAGCACTGACCTGTAGTGAGGAGCGGGCAGCTGCTGGATGACGTCCTGCATTCTGACCAGCTGCTCCTCATCTGTAGCGGCACCAACAGCCTCCTGGAATAGTGCAGAAAGGGACTGAGACACAAATCAGGCTAGATACCTGCCACAGGGTCGGGAACTATGGGGACAGCGTGCTGTTGGTCTGCGCCGAGACAGATTTTACGCCTTCCAGGAGGCATCTGGGGAACATAGCGGCACGCAGCTGGTGCCATCAAGGCCAAGGAGTCCAAGCAGCGGGCCGGTTTACAGCCTGATTGCGCAGCTCAGCTCCTCAAGCTTCAAGTGCACTTTGCTATCAATCCCACTCCCATTCTATAAATACTTGGGGAATAGAAAAACAAAACAAAAGAAAAAACAAAAAACATGAATTCTCTCAAGCTTTGTGAATATGGAAATAACCGCCTCCTGGGACCACCGAAAATGGCATCCATATGATGCATGATGTGGCAAAGACATACGAGTAAACCCCACGGGGCTAACAGAAAAAGGGCCTCAGAGCTGGGGCACTGCTGCAGCCATCTCCCAAGAGGCCCAGGGAAGAGGTAAAGGAAAGACGTTGCCATGTGCTTACCGAGAACTTGTCATACAGCTGGTCGGTCAGCAGAGGGTTCGGGAGCTCCCTGAAGTACATTTTGCAGACGGAGCTCACGCTGTGAGTGTCGCGGATGGTTAGCTCAGGAATCTGCTCAGACTCAAATTCTTGGCTGGAGAGAAGGACACAAAAACGGGCGGGGGGGTTGAGAAAGAGGAAAACAAGTCAAAAGCCACACCAAATATAATCAAGCATTGGAAGGGCTTCCCGATTAACAGGAGAAAATGAACACTCAGTCACCAGCACCACACGAGCCATGCTGGATGAGATGTTTCCAAAAGGAGACCTTTTCGTTTTGCTAAGGCATTTCCCGTGACTCTGACAACTGGCTGCCTAGTCTACAATCCTAAGCCAGGAGCCCGGAGCAGCAAGGAGGAGTGTGGGCTGCTCCAAAGGGCTCTGCAAACAGGAGGAAACGGGAATGAGAGCTGGCAGCGGTGACACCGCAGTCCCCCACAGCCTTCCAGTGCTCCGAAGGACAGAAGGAGAACTTCCTGCTCCAGCAAGTCTGCTGAACGCCCCGTGTTCCTATCAAACAGTGACAAGCCTGGCGCACCACTGCTGAGCGCACGCTGCCTGCACAGAGCTGCCCCACGGCGCAGGCCTCTGAGCACCCACAACAGGGCACGCGCCCCTACTGACCGCTGTGTCAGTCGCAGCACTCTTACCGCAGTCTCTGGATGTTGGACGCGACGCCGGACAGCCGGTATATCCCTTGCACTACGCCGTGCTGCTCAATGAACTCGGCGCAGCTCTGGAGGACCTGGGGGACTAAAGAACACGTGCCAGCGGTTACTTGAGCTCCTCATTCAAGTACTGGTTCAGGCTGTGCTCCTGTCAAATCTCATCCACTAAGCCCAGCCAGGCTACTGCTTAGTTCTTCCTTACAGAAGAAAGCTGTCCAAGACGAGGAAACTGGACAGACGTGTTCCTTGCATTCAAGAAGTGTAAGGACCTAGGAATCAGCCTGGAGAAAGTAATTCTGGGGAAGCCGGAGACACTGCAAGTCCCACCACAGCTCCCATGGGAATGAAAGGAGGTGGGAAATCTCATGTCCAGGAGAGCAGGGAAACTGATGCAGGACACTCTCCTTGGCCAAAAGGCTTCCCTTCTTTTCAGGCTAGCGTGGGATTGGCTTACAGGCTTTGGTTTAAGCAAATACAAACGTGCTTGTCTCTTAAGAGCATTAGCCTCAGTTTATCTTTCAGCCATCAACTTCCATTACACGTTTCTCCACCGGTACCAACCTGCCCCTTTGCTAGATATGACCTCCCTTTCATCTTTAGATGCCCAACAGAGGAAGATCTCAGGAACGGGCTGTCCCTTACCATCGCGACCAGAGTGGAGAAGATGCTCTCCAGGTCACAGCCAAACACCCTTTCCTTCTCCACCTCCCGCTCTTTCGGTTTCTTTGGGCGGGCCTTCACCAAGGAACGAAGGAAGGTGACGAGCTTGCCGCGTTTCTTTGGCACTGCACAACAGGAAGAAACCAGTTCATTTCAGGTTTGGCTCAGTTGGACAAGGCCGAGCATAACACATTCTACAGAGCACGTCAAAACGGGAAGAACATTAACAAGTACATAGAAAAACGGATTTTCTCCTATCCCTGCAGGAGGAGCCAAAGGCCAGGTTGGATGGGGCCCTGGGCAGTGGGGTCTAGTCTCACATTAGATGTGGAGGTTGGTTGGCAGCCCAGCCTGAGGCAGGGGGGTTGGAACTTGATGATCCTTGAGCTCCCTTCCATCCCAAGCCATACTAGGAGGATTCTATGATTTCCCCAAGTCCACTCATAAACACGGGAGGATCGGGCCAAATCTCTGCGCGTTCCGATGGAGTTTAATGCACTCCTCTTGCTTGGCTTGCTCAACTTGAGGATTAAGGATCCTCTTGAAAAGTCACGTTCTGATCAAGCATATCACTAGCACAACCAGGCCTCTAGCTGTCCACCAGGGACACTGGCTGTTCTCAACCTCGTACTGACTCGCAGAAGAACTGCCTTTGCCCTCCTTCATTCTCATTGCCTACAAAACACCAGCCATATGCCCCATGATATGCCTGAAGGATCATCAGCACAGACTATAACACGGGATGGATAAAGGAGGTATTAAACACAGAACACACCCAAAAAGAGACGCCATTTTGCTTCCCTGCACCATCAAATGTAACATCTGTACCTGGCTTTGGCACTGAACTGAGGAGAGACTCCGGAATTTTTCCATTGATGAGCTCCACGCACTCACTTGGGAAAAATCCAACCTGTAACAAGAAAAAAAAGAGAGGTGCACTACTGAAGGCAGCATTTCTCAGGCCTGAACTGTTCAACCAAAATCCACCTAACATTTTCCTCGGAACGTGCTTGCCTGACGCTCCGTAAGACTATCCAACAAAAAGTGGCCTGCATAAAAGTAATAATTATTCAACATTTGCAGCCAAAAGACCTACAAAACAAATAATTGCTTCTGTAGAAGATGTAGAAGAAGAAAGTTCTTGCTGACTGAGATGCAGCTGCAATAATCCCCAGCTCCGAGCTACCCAGCGTTCTGCAGCCAGCAGCAGCAACAAGCACGCGGAGGGTCTGTTACCCTACCTCAGCTGACAGGCAGTAACTTCCTAAAAGACACTAACTTCACGTTCTGCATGGGTGCAAGCAAAATACTCTGAGACACTGAAACACTGTCTTAGCTGCTGCATTTCCAAAGGTGGGGTTCAGTGGCCGTGACCTGATGCATATTGTGAAGGCTCTTGCTTCTAAGTGAATTGAGGAGACAGTTTCCTACAAAGACCATCTCTGACACCAACACAGGGAAAATGTTTACATCCATGAGCCATCCTGTGCAGGCAGCGCAGCTCTTAGCCGAGATTCCCGACCTGACCGAAGTTGCTCTCTCAAGTCTGAAGCTTGTGCCTACCTGAAAGCCATGCTTGCCTCTCCACCAGGGGGTCAGCTCCTTTGGTGGCATATCAGTAACGCACACGATGTCTCCCACCTGCAAAAGACTGCAACCTCACCAAACATTCTGAAGGTATCTGAGAATATTCCTGATGCGTTCACACCTTATACTCTCCTGTACATAACAACGAGGAACGCCCTTAACTGCTTACCTCAAAGGAGAGTTCATCCGGTGCCTGGGCAACGTATCTCTTAAGAACATGGGCAGCAGCAACAGCTGGAATATTTACAGGAGACTCCTCGTGGATCAGCAGGGGCTTCCCATTGTTCTCAGTCTGAAACAGAGAGCACAGGCCATGGTGAGGAGCTGAGGACAAACGAGGACAATTTCAGAGCAAGGAGCACATCTGCAGAGAAAGATCCTTATCATGAGTGCTTAACAAGAAACTGCAAGTCTAATAACAGCTGTTTCTCTTCCTGGTGTGCAGCAGTATCGCCAGGCTAAGAGGACAAACATCCCAACCGAGAGGACTCCTGGAGTTATATAAACTTGCCACGCTTGCAGTACTGTCTTGCCAAAGAGAAGCGTAAGAGTCTGCTTGCTTCCTGTAACCTATTGCTTGCAGACCTCAGCCATGGACTGGACACAGGAGCTGGTCCACTGACCCAATCCTTGGCTCACTACAAGTGCCTGCTTCCCTTAACTTACTGAATATGAGAACTTGGTCTTTGGGTGACAAAATCCAAGCAGGATGGGGAAAAAGCTTCTGCATGTTTATAACGCTCGATCTGATTCTGTCGGTACTATAACGTCCACGGCCATCTAGATGCTCGTAGCAAGGACATGAAGCTTTTCAGGCAGCTTTTCAGTGACACCGATAGAGCTGGAAGGATTCTCCCTCTCTTGAAAAGCAGGAGAGCTCATCTGCAGCTCACTCTGCCGGCTCAAGTCAGCAGAACAAAGACCAATCAGAGCTTCATACTCTACCTCCATTTGTGCCAGGTCAGGCCCACAGCTGATCTCGCTGCACGCGATGCCCATCACAGCAGGCACGACAAGCTGGAACTGAAAAGAAACACACTTCTATTTTCTCTGTTCACACACCACGGTATGGAGAGACTTCTTCAGAACTACCCTCAGTTACCCACTGGCATAGGCAGGTGTTCTAGAAACAACCACTTTGTTCAGTCACTTCAAACGAGACAGCCTATTACGCAGCAGTTTACCAAGTCGCTATCCCTCTGCTAGCAGATGGGGACTCCGGCACAAAGCAGCAGATGCGCTTGCTCAGAGCACTCCGACAGCACAGTAGCAGGGCAGTGAGAGGAGTCACTGCTGGGGGTGGATCTGCTCCCTAGCGCCCGGCTCCCACCAGTTCACCTCCAGCGCCGGCCGCAGCCTTCCACACGGATTTCCTCTGCTTGCATCTCTGCTGTGCTCCCCACAGCTGTCGTGCGCACACGCAGCCGAAGCACGCATGCTCATGGTCACGTTGTGCAGCCCTGCACAAACCGGGACTAGGACTCCTTGCCTAAGGGATTGGTTTCCTAAAGACTAGCTGGTCACAGCATCACAGACAGCATCCTTCTGAGGGCTGAGCTGGAGGGAAAGTGGAATAACTCTACACGTGACCAGTGTCCTGTCAAGGCTGGATGAGGCTGTGTTACTAAACACGGTGCGACGCAGGCTGCAAAACCACATGGGGGGGACAACGTGTGGCACATACCAGGCAAGAGATCAGAACAAGTTCCTTGAAGCCGCAGCCGTTTCTTGTCACTTTGCTCTGTTCTTCCGCGAGCAAAAGCTGCATCAAAGGAGAAGGCAGAGGGCGGGGAGAGGAGAGAGAAAGAGCTGATCAGTGAGCTTGCACAATTTAACAAAGAAGACAAGGAAAAAGCCCTGAGACAAATGCCACCTCTGTGCTTTGGAATGTAGCTACTGAGTGAAAATTATGTCTGATGGTCAAGAGTAAGCTGCATGACACTACCAGCTCCGCCAGCCAGCAGCTTTCAACACCTCACTGTCCACCTGTCTATCTCACACTGTCTCAGCTTACCTACAAGATGCTGCACAAGACGGTGTGAAAACATTTCTTTCCCAAGTGGATTTTTGCCTTTTTGCTTCCAGGATGACCTCATTTTGTTCTCCCCTTCTTGTGGGGAAGCTGCCTCCAGTTCCTGAGGTTCAGGAGACAGCATGAAACACGACACTAAGACAAACGCTTGTCGTGGGCGAGGGGTGGCTGTGCTTTGCCAGGCATACGGCGGGGCAGTAAGTGCCACACGGCAGCCCCAAGCCAAGCCCTGCATTCAGTCACTGTGGCCACAGCTGGTGCATCGCTGCCAGAACGTATCCCAGGATACAGGTGGACGCAGGCACTCCTGCTCCTTCTGCAAAGCCATCCTCTGCAGAGCCCATTAGGTGCTGCTCAGTGCTATGCCAACCAGGCTCCCGTTTACTGCAGCCCTGGGATAAACACGCGTGTACTCTTCTGTGCAGCAGTGAGCTCCAGGGATGAAGCACGGAGGGTAAGCCAACAGAATCTACTGCTGACTCCATCAGCTCCTTCTTCTACCAACCATGGGCAAACACTGTGAGACAGAACATAAGGGGAAAAGCACTTCTGCTCACACGCCTGCAATGGAATTCAAAACAGCTATTGCAAGAAGAGCTCGTAGGGTAAACCTAGCCTCAGAGACACAAACACACCAGGTTCCAGGAAATAGCATGGCACATTGTTGATGAAACGCTGCTTCGTTGCTTGGAGAGCACGCAGCATGCCGCTTTGACAGGCACAGCAGTGCTGCGACGTCCAAGCTGGGCACCAAAACCTCTCCAGCATCCCTGGCCAATGCTGCCAGGGAAATGCAACACCTGCATCCCTATCTGGCTTACGGCACACACACTGGGGGGCTGCCTTAGTCTCAGGTGGGAGGGATTTTTCTTCAGAGTATCTGGTATGATGCTATGTTTGGGTTCTAGGAGAAAAATCACACTGAGAACACCCTGATCTTTATAGTTTCTGACAAGCAAACTTGCACAGAGCCAAGGCCATTCTCAGCAAAGCTCTCAACAAGGAGCTGGGAGGGAACTGAATTAAGACAGCTAACGTAAACTGGCCAAAGGGATATTCCATACTATATGCCATCAAGTGGAAGGAGTTTTGAAGGGGATGAGAGTACATCTCACTCTCTTTTATTGCTTGGCGGCTAACTGGACAGTGGTTGGCGGGTGGTGAGCCATTGCTTGCACATCACTTGCAATACATTCATATATATATTCAGAACTACTTTTATCTCAAAAACATGAGTTTTACTTCTCTTTTTCCACCCAACACTCTCCCCCATCCCACGGGGAACAGGGGAGTGGGCAAAGGACTGCGTGGTGCTGAGCCACCCACCGGCTTCAACCACAACAGGGCCGCGGGGCAATGGGAGCAAGCACAGAAATAAAGCACAGAAACTCGCTGTTCCTTGGGCTCGTGGCTGCCACAAAGCTCGTGTTTTAGTGATGCAGAGTACTGTATCTCCAGCTATTGTGTGTCTTGTTAACCACAAGCTCAGCTATGAGCTGTCACCACAAGCAAAAGATAAACGTAAACAAAGGCTTATATCCACACGTACCAATCTGGGTGTGAGCAATAAAAGCCCATTGGGCCATGGACAAGGCAGGCAGCACATAGGCAGGAAACAGGAAGGAGTTGAACTCCAGCTCTCCTACACAAAAGAAAGGGAGAGCACCACGGGAGGAGTTACGACACAGCTTCAGAGCTTACAGAGCCCTGAGATTTCCAAAGAACGGTGCCAGGGTAACTCTCACCATTCCCATGCAGGGGTCTTCCCAGACACTTCAGCTGCTGACTTCCACTTCCTCTGTCATGTGTAGAAAGTCCAGGTGACAAATGCTCATTTCGTCTGGGTAACGCTTCCATGGTCATGACTGGAAAAAAAAAAAAAAAAAAAGCAGCATGCAACCCCATAAAATGTACCTTTCTGCTCTTTCTGTCAGCACGACATCTAAGATGAGCATTACACGTCCCTGCTACTGATTGAAAATTCATCCAAGCCTATGTTCCACACAGCTTCATCTCAGTGCCAAAAAGAAACACGTAAACAGATGTTCAGAGGATTCTTTGTGCAGATAAAAGTGCAGGGTGCATATGTATTCTCTTCAGTAATAAATATTAGTTTAGAATCCAAAGGTAACTTTTCAAGAAGCAGTATGAAAGAAAGGTCAGTCAAAAGGAAATACGTGATTTTCATCTATTTTCATCTAAAAAATCCTTGCTAAACCTCTTCCCATCAAAAAGAAAGCATGCTGGGCATTCTTAGCAGCAGCTCAGAGGACATCTTGCACCACAAAATGCAGCACATGCTTTTTGCTCACAGGCCCCTCATGTCTCTAGTTTGTGTCAGATTCACTCAAAATGACCACGTGGACCAGAACAGCCATTTGGTTCTGCTGAGGTAGGAACCCACTGCTGGGATGTCCCACCGTCCCGTTTCCCCGCTACTTCCAGCCCTGGGGGGAAAAGGAAGAGCAACTGACTTCACCTACCCAGACTTCTGCATGGTCTCACATCACACAGAGAAGCATGGTGGAGAGCTCTGGTGGCTGAAGAAATCAAGGTTGCCTCTAAGATCCTGCTTTAAATCCACATGACTTACTGCCCATAAGATGTGAAAGACAAGGTTAAGGTCCATCCAATCCCTGTGGATGTGGCTGCCTGCAAAGACAACAGTTGCCTGCTCTTCAGCAGGGTGATGCTCACCCAGCAAAGCACTCACCAGCACATGTCTTTCATAGAAACATAGAATTAGCAAGCTTGGAAAAGATCTCCAAGATCATCCGGTCCAACCATCCACCTTCCACCAACATTTCCCACTAAGCCACGTCCCTCACGACAACATCTAATGTTTCTTGAACACCTGCAGGGATGGTAACTCTATCACCTGTCTGGGCAGCCCGTTCCAGCGTCTGACCAGTCCTGTGGAGAAGTTTTTCTTAACATCCAACCTCAATCTCCCCTCATGCAACTTCAGGCCACTCCCTCCAGTCCTATTATCACTTACACAGGAGAGGAGGACAACGCCCACCTCAACATAACCTCTCTTCAGCTAGTTGTAGAGAGTGAGGAGGTCTTCCCTGCGCCTCCTCTTCTCCAGACTAAATAATCACAGTTCCCTCAGCCGCTCCCCATAAGACTTGTGCTCTAGATGCCCTGCAGCTTCACTGCTCTTCTCTGGACACATTTAAGGCTTTCACTGTCCTTCCTGTAGTGAGGCACCCAGAACTGAACAAAGTACTCAAGGTGAGGACTCACCAGTGCTGAGCACAGGAGGATGATCGCTTCCCTGCTCCTGCTGGCTCCAGTTCTTTGCATTGCACTTCCAATCTAAACCGTTCCTTCTGCGGTAGCGCTTGCATCCTCACTTAGGGCTGGAGCTCAAGAGGTCAACACAACAGAAAGAACACAACGTGCAACTGGAAGACATGACTCAAAGCTCACAAGAGTCAACTCTCTGACCTTGGGCACAACTCACAAGCCATGAGCCAGGCCTTGCCAACTTGGCAGATCTGAGCATGCCAGAGGGGATCAGATCACAAAGTGTCCATTTCAATTGCAGCTTCATGTAGGAAAGAAAACCAGCTAACAGGCGTGAATGAATTCACTCACAAGCTGCACAATGAGTCTGTTCTTCATTAAAAAAACCACATGGATTCCTAATCCAAAAAGAGAACGGCAAGAGTTAATACCGATGGAAGAGGTTCCTGGTCCGAAGCCTCATCCTCTTACCCAACTCTCCTTGCCTCGTACTCTTCCCCAACTCCCATGCGATGCCCACAGGCTTAAATTCAGACCTCAAATTCATAGGACTACTGTATAATCAATGAAAATTATATAAAGGAATTTTATATAATCAAATAATATTAAGATGTTATAATAATGAAATCAGCAAGAGAGTTAGGCACAGCAAGACAAAGAGAATAAATAGGATGCTTACCCGTGTCGTGGGCTCGCTCAGGAAAGACCAGTGGAGTGGATCTTCCGAAGAGAGAGAGATCCTTCCCCACTGGTAGATTGTATTATATTGTATTATTTTGCATTCCGATATCATAGTTAGTAAAATAAGTTTACCTCCATAGATTGTTGCCGCTGTTTTTTTCCTTTTCCCCCTTCCTTCCCATTTTGTGGGGCCAGGCCGGGGGTGGGGAGGGCAGGGGCCTACTGCCCCCTGTCACGGGCATAAACTGATCTAGTTAATTCCATGACACTCATCAAACCAGATTGTCTCAGTCGAAGGATGGTATGCTATCGCTCTCCACTTGCTCGGGTTGCCCTTGCTGGACCCATCTGTATACCAGGCATCTTCAGGGATAGGATATTTCCTCTCCTGAACGGGACTCTTCTCTGGTGGAGCGACCAGTGTTTCTTTTGGTGCATCACAATGATAGGTCACTGGGCCTAGGATCTTCTGAAGCTCTTCTTTTAAGGATGATGAAGACAGACTGCTCCTTTGGCTGAGGGAAGTGACCCATCATGCCACTGTTTGTGCTTGGGCCACCCCTGTCTTAGGAAGGTGGGTCAGATCTTTCACCCACCCCTGAATCTGCAGAGTGGTCTTCACTATAACTTCAGCCGTCTGGGTTATTGGCTCTACTGCCTGTAATGCTGAATAGGCAGCCAATAACTGTTTTTCAATCATATTATATCTTTCTTTTGCTCCATGCCAGACCTGAAACCAAAAACCAATGGGGGTCCGAACAGAACTCTGGCGTTGCCACAGGCCCCAACCAAAGCCATCTTGAGTAACGTGGACATCCAACTCAGCTGGGAGGGTAGCATCGAATATACCCAATGCCTGGGCTTGTTGTAAAATTAGGTCTCTCATCCCTGCTGAGAATTTGACCAGATCCGGGCCATCAAAGGCATCTTCATAAATCGCTTCCCTTACACCTAATTCACAGATGTAATTTTGAAGGTTTTCCATGGAGGACCACATCCCTGTATGTAAAGGAATATCAGATTGATTGGGCCATATCATACAGCAGGCCGCCATTAACCATTCTATTATAGAATGGTTTTCATCATTGTATTGATTACCTGCATATAATCTCTGTCTAAGAGCAGGATGGACGGTCACTGTGGCCAATTTGGCTATTTCCGGGCCATTCATCAGAACACTTTCTGCCCCAGAATCCCATAGTCCAAGCTGGCACACTTTCTCTAGCTTTCTGCTTAAATCGTTGGACTAAGTCCATCAGTTCTGTTGCTGTGTACGGTCGGGCTGTTACATGCAAGTGGGTTTGAACGGGGGGCCACTGATCAGGCGGCACCCCCGCCGATCTGTCCTGTACCTTTTTTGTTTTTTGAGTTATAACAGGACGGACTTCTAGTGCATCCGTCAAAATTGGAGATTCAAGATCAGATTTAGATTGTTTATTTTCCTGATCAACACAGTCCATTGATTCAGGAGCCTGGTCATTGTTTATTGAAATATTACAGACTTGACCTATTGGAAGATGTAGAATTGGGTTTTTTCCTGTTAATATGCCAAGTTCCTGTTCTAACTTTTCAATACGATCTTTTAAAAGTTCATTTTCGTTCACTAAAGTATTATTCCTTATTTCAGCATTATTTAAAGCATTTAACAGTGGCCATGCCACTGTAGAAGCAGCTAATTGTCTTTCTCTTGTGACTAATGTATCATTGCCTAGTCCTGGAAAGTCATCTGCTAGGCGATATGGGGAAACATTTCCCACAACACGTAGAGGACCCCATTTTTCAATGATAGTTGACAATTCATAATAAGGGGATCCCGCAAATCCTGGCATCTGCCCTGGAATTATTTTACCTAGGGGGGTAGTGTCCTCCCCCTTGAACATTTACAGAAATTCCAAAGAAAGGACATAGTGTAAGTTTTAGTATATTCGGCTTGCCTGCCTGGCTCACCAAGTGTATAATCAATGAAAATTATATAAAGGAATTTTATATAATCAAACAATATTAAGATGTTATAATAATGAAATCAGCAAGAGAGTTAGGCACACCAAGACAAAGAGAATACATAGGATGCTTACACATGTCGTGGGCTCGCTCAGGAAAGACCAGTGGAGAGAATCTTCCAAAGAGAGAGAGAGATCCTACCCACTGGTAGTCAGCTCTTAAATGGGTCTAGGAGAGGTGGAGCCATGCTCCACCCCTTCCTGCAGCACAGGTGAATTCCTTTCACCTGTGCTCCCAGGGCTGACTCATTGCTCGCCTCAGGTGATAAATCAGAGGTTCAGGCCGTGACTCAGCAGTTCCCATACAGACTCCTTTCACAGGACTCAGTCAAAAAGGATGTCACACTTGTTCCACACACTCAAACTGACTGAGCAGTGGTATCACAGTCACTTAAAACACACAGAAGCATCCAAACCCAAGCATGCACATTCCCTCCTGTGTTACTAGTGCCCACAGCTCACCTTCACACCTCTGGGGATTTCTGGCGTTTTACACTGATGCAGCCTCACTATAGCTCCATGGGCGTCACACAAGGCCTGCAGGACCTCTTTCTCCACAAACCCCATCTGCAGGCACTGGTTCATAAGGCTCACCACCCACCCTCCTGAGCAAAAGCAAGCACTAAGAATGAGAGCAAAGTGCACTGGATTTGACCTGGCCTGGTCCCCAAGCCTCAGTCCTGCCAGACATACCCCGGTGCGTAGACTCATCCCCAACATCTGACTGGACATTGTCATTCTGCAAACGCCCCATCCCAGCAGCAAGGGATCAAAGCATTGGGACAGCTGAAACAAAAATGTCATGAAAGTTTCCTATTAGCACTGATCAAGAACACGTCTACCCCTGAGCAACAGGATGGGAGACAAACAGCAGAAGACAACCAACCTGCAGAACCCGCTCCGTTGGGGTTGGTCCAGATGTTTGTATGCTCCCTTCCATGGCCCAGGCCAAGCTCGCTGAGCTGCTCCTCCTTTGTGCAGGGGGAGAGCGGCGCAGATGCTACGTGGTGGCTATGCACAGCATGCCTTTGACTTGATTCTCCTCTCTCCATCTTCCAGTAGCAAGCAGCATTTCAAATCTCTCCTTGCAAAAAATCACCTAGGTAAAAAAGAACTGGCAATCTTGCTTTTAAAGTTTCCTTATTTATACAACTTGATGCTTTAAAGCACAAGCTCACCTAGCAATCACCTACCTTAGACAAGCCCAACCTGCAAGGAAAAGTTATTCTTCTGTGTCTGCAGACTTTGCACACATTTCCAGGTGCAGTAGTCAGCCCAGTTCTCAGCACAGCTTTACCAACCACAGAAACCCAGTTTACGCCCGCCGTGCTTTTCTCTCATCTGAAACGCTGCATTGCTGCAAGAAGCAATGAATAAAATCACAGAATCACAAAACTGGGGTTGCAAGGGAGCTCCAGAGATCACTGAGCCCAAGCCCCCTGCAAAACGGGCTCCCTAGAGTAGGCAGCACAGGAAGGGCGCCCAGGAGGGCCTGGAATATCTCCAGAGAAGGAGAATCCACAGCCTCCCTGGGCAGCCCGTTCCAGCGCTCCGTCATCCTCGCCGTGAAGAAGTTCCTTTGCATTTTGGTGCAGAACTTCCTGTGCTCCAGTTTATGGCCATTTCCCCTTCCTCTGTCACCACAGATCGCTGAAAAGATTGCAGCCGTGTCCTTTTGACTCCCACATCTAAGATATTTATAAGCGTTGTTGGAAATAGCCAAATAGTTTTGCAGGACGGTTCTCTGATCTTTGTATCTATCTTTATTCCCAA
The DNA here is from genome assembly GCF_987193195.1 of Phasianus colchicus. Classification (NCBI taxonomy): domain Eukaryota; kingdom Metazoa; phylum Chordata; class Aves; order Galliformes; family Phasianidae; genus Phasianus; species Phasianus colchicus. The sequence goes on along the minus strand of NC_143450.1, from coordinate 19,211,419 downwards.
TTGCAATGGCGGGCCTCCTGCAAGCAGGAGAGCGCAGAGAAAACAGTGTTACATCTTTTATCCCCTACTGCCCGACCCTTATCTCTTTCTCCCCGGCTCCTCACTGGCTGAGTACTGCAGGTTCACACTCTTTCGCAACGCTTCACTAATCGTACCAATACCAAGTAAACGCAAATCCTTTCCACCCAACCACAAATATCTTAATTGGTCGACTGCCTTCTAACAACTGCTTTCTTAACAAACATCTGGTCGTAACTTTTGGATGTCTGCTTTACAACATAGACATAACCTCTTAACTGCTTCATTACCCCCCAGCATTTGTGCCCTTTGCACTGGGTCATTGTTCAGGTCATCCGTCTGTCCTTGCTTAGAGATAAGCTTGGAAGGAGGACAGAGGGCAGTATCTTGGAGCCTGCCTACGGCATCCTAACGTTCCCACAGAGTGGGACAGTTCTGCTTTGTGTAAAGGCCCCGACTCCTTGAGAGTTTGTTCAGTGGACTTCACTTCTGCTGGCCTAATGAACAACCTTACAGTACGTTTCCCAGGTCAGAATACTATACCCACATTGTTTAGAACATTTAAAGTCTGTTGCAGCTTCGGGAGAAAGAATTGGTCACGTAATTCGGTAACTATGTCTCTAAAATGTGTTACCTATAATGCATATGGTAATCTTCCTGTCCACGTCACCTATTTCTAAGGATATGTGACAGCTTCATTCTTTAGATCAATTGCCCTTTGTCAATGTTCAGTGCAGAAACAACACTTTCACTTTCCACCGTATACGGTATTCTTACTTTGCACATCAGCTATTTCTAAGGACGTGCTACAGCTCACTTCTTTAGATCAACTGCCCCTTTCAATATCCAATGCAGAAACACCACTTTCACTTTCCACAGCATTTACCAGAACCACAGAACGGCAGGGGGGCTGAAAAGGACCACAACGATCATCCAGCTCCCCAGAACCCCCACACCCCCTCGCAGCCGCCTACAGCCTCAGATCTCGCTAGATCCCCCCCCCGTCGCCTCCCTGCAGCTTCCTGGAGCCCCGCACGGCCCCCCTCCCCGTCCCGGGACCGTTCTCCCGCACACCTCCGGCACAGCTGTCCTCAGCACTCGCTCCCGTCGCGCCGCGGCTTCCCTCTCGGTGCTGCCCGGACAGCTCCGGCTGCCGCCGCGCTGTCCTGCGCGGCGGCCCAGGCGGCAGGAGCGGCGCTCTGCGAGGAGAGCCGCGCCTCCGACAGCCGGCTCCCAACGCTCGCTCCCGCGCACGGCGGCTCGGCCAACGGCAGCCGGCGGAGCTACCGCGGACCAAGGAGACCCCGGGGGCGGGGCGCCGCCGCCGCTGCCCAATCAGAGGCAGGGGGCGGGGCAAGGGAGATGCTGCTCAAGGTGAGCTCCTCCTGCCGCAGCGTGATGACGACAGGTCTGCACGGCCAGCTCCTAGGTCGGGAGCCAGGAATGGACACGGCAGGAGGAGAGAGGCGTTAGGGAGCAGCCGAGGCTTCGAAATGCAGCAAAAAGCCCTGAAAAGCATCACAAAGCCACAGCCAGGAAGCTCGGGATTATCACGAGCAGCATCCCGGATGCTAAACATCATTTGCTACCATACCAGATGGTAGCTGAGCTCTCGCTGCAGACGTCCCAAAGCCAGACAGAACGGGAACAAACCCAGAGCTCTGCTGCGCGCACCCCACAGCCATCGCGTTGCAAGCTGGCGTGCCTTGCTCTTCGTTGCATTCGTCCCAGTCTCTGTGAATGAAGACTCGGAAGGCAGTCAAGGCGTTGATTGAGCACGAGCGTGCTTTTATTATTATGTAAAAGACAGGAGGGCGTGAGAGGTCCAGGGTAAAGATGGGACTCATCCTCTCTTGTCACGGAGAGAGTGGCTCAGAGCTCTCAGTGCTGCTGCCCGGTGCCTGGGGCTGGAGGCCTGATTCTAAGTCCCCCTCCAAGAGGCTCGGCTTCTCCTCAGCGACGCTGACCTGCTCCTGCGTGGAGGTGCTGCTGTCGGGGCACTCGGACTGTGCTTGGGCTGGGCTGCACTGCAAAGGCACTGGGTCACAGTCCAGGCTGGTGACTGTGGTGTCCAGCAGGCTCAGGTCAGCATCTTCAGCACAGCCGGGAGAAATGAGGGCGTGAACTTGGATGAGCTCCTTCTCTCCATCGCTGTTGTTATGTGGAAGGCTGTCATCTGAACCACAGTGACTCGTGCTTCCTAAGAGCCCTCCATCGATGGAAGCACACAGCGCACCATCGCTACTTGCCCCGGCTCTTCTGGGTAGACAAGGGCTCGATTCACACAGGAAGGATACACAGGGGTTAGTGTCAGACTTTCACAAGCTGAATTACGAAAGTGGCTCTTGATCAGGGGTGATCTGAAGATGCTAGGTATAGGTTGGAACGCTAGGAGGAGATACAAGTCCACTTGTATTGCATGAATTCTATGTCGCTGAAAAGCAAGGCTTTGAAAGCTGGATTCGCACCCTTACCTGCCAGCACCACGACTTCCGTCTCTGAGGGCTCTCTTGGACTGCGCTGCAGTCGGCGTTTGGACACAGAGGATGGTTTCCGCAGGCTGATGCAGGAACGCCAACTGCCAGCTGGTGATTCCTTCATCTTGCTGGGTGGACGTTGTCTGGAGAGAGAAAACAGTGACTGGTGTGAGTCGTGCGTGGTGCGGGGTGAGGGAAGAGCTGCACTGAGCTCTTGCCAACAGTTGCTTGTTCCTGGCACCGCCTGGTTTCTGCTGAAGCACAGCTTAGAAACTCGCTCTCTTTCAAGCAGTTGAGGATGGTTCCACTCCTATAGCTCAGCCCTGAAGTCTTGCTGGCTAAATTCCCCTAAACTGTGTCAAGCAAGATGCAGAGCACGTGAGCAAAGGCTCCGCGGCTGTACAGGACAGCATCTAAGCGATGGCTCTTCTGGAGCCGGCAGGCGTAACTGCTTTCTGAGGAACCGTGCAGCCATAAAGGAAATTCAAAAGCACCTCTGACTCTGACATCAACACCTCGTCGGCCCCATCTCACCGCCAAGTTTAGTTTCTAGTGCCAGCAGGTCTGACCAGCAGCTCTGCTTAGAGGAGAACCGGAACTGGTTTCAGGCATGTGGCCCCGACAGCTGGAAAACCCCAACGTTTCAAGGTAGAGCCAGCTCAGGCCAGGGCAGACGTCAGCATGGCTTTATACATCTCGTGACTGCGTGCCCAGCAAGGAAGGAATGGCAGCCTCGTGTGGCTAAACCGAATATGTTAGTTGAATCTCAGAGTCCAAAGGGAGCAGAGATTCACTGCAACAATTCACTTCAGGCACCGTTACTTTAATTTAGCTTCCACATGTTTTGGCGCAAGAAATAATGGGGGAAAAAAAAAACAACAACACAACCCACCCAAACAATGATGACGGTTGCTGGAAAACAAAGTCCTCTTTACCTTTCAGATGGAAAGTTGATGATTGTGTGGAATTTCCCCTGTACAGCTCTGTGGCCTTCTTCCACTTCTACGTCCCTGCTCTGTGTCACAACGGAAGAGCTGCTGTGGCCTCGCCTCTGAGCCTGTGCCTCCTCCAGGGTGAGCAGCTTTGTGGCAGGAGAAGACACCCACGCAGACTTGGGCCCTGAGAGAGAACCGTGCCCTGTAAGGGAAAGCCACAGGTAAGAGCGAGGATCACAAAGCAGCACCACAGCCATCACAGTTCTGGGGGAGATGCTATAGTTTTCTCAGACCTGCTTATCTGAGCCACTAGAAGAAGAGGAGGTCAGAATAAGCATGTGGTCAGAGGTATGTTTAAGGCAGAGGACAGAGTTATAATTAATAAGAGCAGCTCACTGTATCAAAATGGGCAAAGAAAAACCCTAGAAAGCGGGGGCAGGGAACTCAGAAAGCTTCACTGCCACACTTTCATCAAGCTTCACCTGCATGCAAAACATCGTAACGACAGTGACGTTTTTTTTCTCATTGTAAAGTTTGGACTTGGACATTCTCAGCATCCAGCAACAGGATGCCAGATTCTAATCTAAGCCCAGAAGTCTGCTGTCCCCTCGATAGAAAAAGTGTATTTCAAAGATCTTGGAGAAGGCCTGGATTTGATCAAGGTGTCTGATCAAGATAAAGCTCATGGAGGAAGACACTCACCTGCTCCATCTGCCATGTCTGATCCGGATTTGGAGCAGAAGAGGACATCTGCGTGGTTGATGATGAATTCCACCACAGCCGACTGCGTCTGCAGTTCCATGCAGGCGGCTCTTCCGCTGGCGCAGGCAGACTCGTTCTGCTGTGATCTGTAGAAAAGGCAGATTTTAGCAGTCATTTATCCAAGATCCAAGTTTCCCCAAGTCTGGATTGTTGCAGCCAAAAGCTGTCAAATTGGGCTCCGGAGGCTTCCGCGGTGATGCCGCTGAAGAAATTCTCCTGGATGGTCAAGGACACACCAGTCCCATCTAAACAAGAGGGCAGAAATTGTCATCTAGAAATTGTGCCCGTGCGGTTGGAGAACAGCCCAGGCTCTTGCTCTGCCGTCAGCCACTTACTACAGTGTACAGGAGAAGAGCACATTCGACGGAGAAAAAGGTAGATTGCATTTTTTGCCGGAGAACAGATCCAAGCAGTGTGTTGAAATGGAGAAAGAAGTTGACCTTAAGAGGTTTGGAGCCCACACAATCGCTAAGTTCTTAGCGTGCATGTTTGTCACGGAACAGTTCCCGGCTAGACGAGCCAAGTGTCTTATCAGGTATTCCAGTGTCCTGGAAAATCAGAGAGGCAAATATTCAGCACCAATGAGCACGCGGTGCTGCGGTTCACAGAGCAAAGCCTCAATGCATGTTATTGCTACTGTCACTGAAGATGAAGTAGATCCAACTTGACTAAGTGCCACACTGTGGCACCAAGCCCCAGCACAGCACAGCTGCAGCCACCAGCTGCACCAACTGTGCCCCCGTGCCCAGGAACCGACCCAATAAATTAACCCCGTGTAGCCTTAAACTGCTTCAACATACGCAGGCATCATGTTGCCAGCATGAGACAAGCCTGGAATCACACCACTGCCCTCTGAAGTGCAGCATGGCTGAGCTCAACAGAGTGAGGGCAGCACTGACCTGTAGTGAGGAGCGGGCAGCTGCTGGATGACGTCCTGCATTCTGACCAGCTGCTCCTCATCTGTAGCGGCACCAACAGCCTCCTGGAATAGTGCAGAAAGGGACTGAGACACAAATCAGGCTAGATACCTGCCACAGGGTCGGGAACTATGGGGACAGCGTGCTGTTGGTCTGCGCCGAGACAGATTTTACGCCTTCCAGGAGGCATCTGGGGAACATAGCGGCACGCAGCTGGTGCCATCAAGGCCAAGGAGTCCAAGCAGCGGGCCGGTTTACAGCCTGATTGCGCAGCTCAGCTCCTCAAGCTTCAAGTGCACTTTGCTATCAATCCCACTCCCATTCTATAAATACTTGGGGAATAGAAAAACAAAACAAAAGAAAAAACAAAAAACATGAATTCTCTCAAGCTTTGTGAATATGGAAATAACCGCCTCCTGGGACCACCGAAAATGGCATCCATATGATGCATGATGTGGCAAAGACATACGAGTAAACCCCACGGGGCTAACAGAAAAAGGGCCTCAGAGCTGGGGCACTGCTGCAGCCATCTCCCAAGAGGCCCACGGAAGAGGTAAAGGAAAGACGTTGCCATGTGCTTACCGAGAACTTGTCATACAGCTGGTCGGTCAGCAGAGGGTTCGGGAGCTCCCTGAAGTACATTTTGCAGACGGAGCTCACGCTGTGAGTGTCGCGGATGGTTAGCTCAGGAATCTGCTCAGACTCAAATTCTTGGCTGGAGAGAAGGACACAAAAACGGGCGGGGGGGTTGAGAAAGAGGAAAACAAGTCAAAAGCCACACCAAATATAATCAAGCATTGGAAGGGCTTCCCGATTAACAGGAGAAAATGAACACTCAGTCACCAGCACCACACGAGCCATGCTGGATGAGATGTTTCCAAAAGGAGACCTTTTCGTTTTGCTAAGGCATTTCCCGTGACTCTGACAACTGGCTGCCTAGTCTACAATCCTAAGCCAGGAGCCCGGAGCAGCAAGGAGGAGTGTGGGCTGCTCCAAAGGGCTCTGCAAACAGGAGGAAACGGGAATGAGAGCTGGCAGCGGTGACACCGCAGTCCCCCACAGCCTTCCAGTGCTCCGAAGGACAGAAGGAGAACTTCCTGCTCCAGCAAGTCTGCTGAACGCCCCGTGTTCCTATCAAACAGTGACAAGCCTGGCGCACCACTGCTGAGCGCACGCTGCCTGCACAGAGCTGCCCCACGGCGCAGGCCTCTGAGCACCCACAACAGGGCACGCGCCCCTACTGACCGCTGTGTCACTCGCAGCACTCTTACCGCAGTCTCTGGATGTTGGACGCGACGCCGGACAGCCGGTATATCCCTTGCACTACGCCGTGCTGCTCAATGAACTCGGCGCAGCTCTGGAGGACCTGGGGGACTAAAGAACACGTGCCAGCGGTTACTTGAGCTCCTCATTCAAGTACTGGTTCAGGCTGTGCTCCTGTCAAATCTCATCCACTAAGCCCAGCCAGGCTACTGCTTAGTTCTTCCTTACAGAAGAAAGCTGTCCAAGACGAGGAAACTGGACAGACGTGTTCCTTGCATTCAAGAAGTGTAAGGACCTAGGAATCAGCCTGGAGAAAGTAATTCTGGGGAAGCCGGAGACACTGCAAGTCCCACCACAGCTCCCATGGGAATGAAAGGAGGTGGGAAATCTCATGTCCAGGAGAGCAGGGAAACATATGCAGGACACTCTCCTTGGCCAAAAGGCTTCCCTTCTTTTCAGGCTAGCGTGGGATTGGCTTACAGGCTTTGGTTTAAGCAAATACAAACGTGCTTGTCTCTTAAGAGCATTAGCCTCAGTTTATCTTTCAGCCATCAACTTCCATTACACGTTTCTCCACCGGTACCAACCTGCCCCTTTGCTAGATATGACCTCCCTTTCACCTTTAGATGCCCAACAGAGGAAGATCTCAGGAACGGGCTGTCCCTTACCATCGCGACCAGAGTGGAGAAGATGCTCTCCCAGGTCACAGCCAAACACCCTTTCCTTCTCCACCTCCCGCTCTTTCGGTTTCTTTGGGCGGGCCTTCACCAAGGAACGAAGGAAGGTGACGAGCTTGCCGCGTTTCTTTGGCACTGCACAACAGGAAGAAACCAGTTCATTTCAGGTTTGGCTCAGTTGGACAAGGCCGAGCATAACACATTCTACAGAGCACGTCAAAACGGGAAGAACATTAACAAGTACATAGAAAAACGGATTTTCTCCCATCCCTGCAGGAGGAGCCAAAGGCCAGGTTGGATGGGGCCCTGGGCAGTGGGGTCTAGTCTCACATTAGATGTGGAGGTTGGTTGGCAGCCCAGCCTGAGGCAGGGGGGTTGGAACTTGATGATCCTTGAGCTCCCTTCCATCCCAAGCCATACTAGGAGGATTCTATGATTTCCCCAAGTCCACTCATAAACACGGGAGGATCGGGCCAAATCTCTGCGCGTTCCGATGGAGTTTAATGCACTCCTCTTGCTTGGCTTGCTCAACTTGAGGATTAAGGATCCTCTTGAAAAGTCACGTTCTGATCAAGCATATCACTAGCACAACCAGGCCTCTAGCTGTCCACCAGGGACGCTGGCTGTTCTCAACCTCGTACTGACTCGCAGAAGAACTGCCTTTGCCCTCCTTCATTCTCATTGCCTACAAAACACCAGCCATATGCCCCATGATATGCCTGAAGGATCATCAGCACAGACTATAACACGGGATGGATAAAGGAGCTATTAAACACAGAACACACCCAAGAAGAGACGCCATTTTGCTTCCCTGCACCATCAAATGTAACATCTGTACCTGGCTTTGGCACTGAACTGAGGAGAGACTCCGGAATTTTTCCATTGATGAGCTCCACGCACTCACTTGGGAAAAATCCAACCTGTAACAAGAAAAAAAAGAGAGGTGCACTACTGAAGGCAGCATTTCTCAGGCCTGAACTGTTCAACCAAAAGCCACCTAACATTTTCCTCGGAACGTGCTTGCCTGACGCTCCGTAAGACTATCCAACAAAAAGTGGCCTGCATAAAAGTAATAATTATTCAACATTTGCAGCCAAAAGACCTACAAAACAAATAATTGCTTCTGAAGAAGATGTAGAAGAAGAAAGTTCTTGCTGACTGAGATGCAGCTGCAATAATCCCCAGCTCCGAGCTACCCAGCGTTCTGCAGCCAGCAGCAGCAACAAGCACGCGGAGGGTCTGTTACCCTACCTCAGCTGACAGGCAGTAACTTCCTAAAAGACACTAACTTCACGTTCTGCATGGGTGCAAGCAAAATACTCTGAGACACTGAAACACTGTCTTAGCTGCTGCATTTCCAAAGGTGGGGTTCAGTGGCCGTGACCTGATGCATATTGTGAAGGCTCTTGCTTCTAAGTGAATTGAGGAGACAGTTTCCTACAAAGACCATCTCTGACACCGACACAGGGAAAATGTTTACATCCATGAGCCATCCTGTGCAGGCAGCGCAGCTCTTAGCCGAGATTCCCGACCTGACCGAAGTTGCTCTCTCAAGTCTGAAGCTTGTGCCTACCTGAAAGCCATGCTTGCCTCTCCACCAGGGGGTCAGCTCCTTTGGTGGCATATCAGTAACGCACACGATGTCTCCCACCTGCAAAAGACTGCAACCTCACCAAACATTCTGAAGGTATCTGAGAATATTCCTGATGCGTTCACACCTTATACTCTCCTGTACATAACAACGAGGAACGCCCTTAACTGCTTACCTCAAAGGAGAGTTCATCCGGTGCCTGGGCAACGTATCTCTTAAGAACATGGGCAGCAGCAACAGCTGGAATATTTACAGGAGACTCCTCGTGGATCAGCAGGGGCTTCCCATTGTTCTCAGTCTGAAACAGAGAGCACAGGCCATGGTGAGGAGCTGAGGATAAACGAGGACAATTTCAGAGCAAGGAGCACATCTGCAGAGAAAGATCCTTATCATGAGTGCTTAACAAGAAACTGCAAGTCTAATAACAGCTGTTTCTCTTCCTGGTGTGCAGCAGTATGGCCAGGCAATGTAAAGATGCGTCTCTCTCTACCCAGACTAAGAGGACAAACACCCCAACCGAGAGGACTCCTGGAGTTTTATAAACTTGCCACGCTTGCAGTACTGTCTTGCCAAAGAGGAGCGTAAGAGTCTGCTTGCTTCCTGTAACCTATTGCTTGGAGGCCTCAGCCATGGACTGGACACAGGAGCTGGTCCACTGACCCAATCCTTGGCTCACTACAAGTGCCTGCTTCCCTTAACTTACTGAATATGAGAACTTGGTCTTTGGGTGACAAAATCCAAGCAGGATGGGGAAAAAGCTTCTGCATGTTTATAACGCTCGATCTGATTCTGTCGGTACTATAACGTCCACGGCCATCTAGATGCTCGTAGCAAGGACATGAAGCTTTTCAGGCAGCTTTTCAGTGACACCGATAGAGCTGGAAGGATTCTCCCTCTCTTGAAAAGCAGGAGAGCTCATCTGCAGCTCACTCTGCCGGCTCAAGTCAGCAGAACAAAGACCAATCAGAGCTTCATACTCTACCTCCATTTGTGCCAGGTCAGGCCCACAGCTGATCTCGCTGCACGCGATGCCCATCACAGCAGGCACGACAAGCTGGAACTGAAAAGAAACACACTTCTATTTTCTCTGTTCACACACCACGGTATGGAGAGACTTCTTCAGAACTACCCTCAGTTACCCACTGGCATAGGCAGGTGTTCTAGAAACAACCACTTTGTTCAGTCACTTCAAACGAGACAGCCTATTACGCAGCAGTTTACCAAGTCGCTATCCCTCTGCTAGCAGATGGGGACTCCGGCACAAAGCAGCAGATGCGCTTGCTCAGAGCACTCCGACAGCACAGTAGCAGGGCAGTGAGAGGAGTCACTGCTGGGGGTGGATCTGCTCCCTAGCGCCCGGCTCCCACCAGTTCACCTCCAGCACCGGCCGCAGCCTTCCACACTGATTTCCTCTGCTTGCATCTCTGCTGTGCTCCCCACAGCTGTTGTGCTCCCCACAGCTGTCGTGCGCACATGCAGCCGAAGCACGCATGCTCATGGTCACGTTGTGCAGCCCTGCACAAACCGGGACTAGGACTCCTTGCCTAAGGGATTGGTTTCCTAAACACTAGCTGGTCACAGCATCACAGACAGCATCCTTCTGAGGGCTGAGCTGGAGGGAAAGCGGAATAACTCTACACGTGACCAGTGTCCTGTCAAGGCTGGATGAGGCTGTGTTACTAAACACGGTGCAACGCAGGCTGCAAAACCACATGGGGGGGGACAACGTGTGGCACATACCAGGCAAGAGATCAGAACAAGTTCCTTGAAGCCGCAGCTGTTTCTTGTCACTTTGCTCTGTTCTTCCGCGAGCAAAAGCTGCATCAAAGGAGAAGGCAGAGGGCGGGGAGAGGAGAGAGAAAGAGCTGATCAGTGAGCTTGCACAATTTAACAAAGAAGACAAGGAAAAAGCCCTGAGACAAATGCCACCTCTATGCTTTGGAATGTAGCTACTGAGTGAAAATTATGTCTGATGGTCAAGAGTAAGCAGCATGACACTACCAGCTCTGCCAGCCAGCAGCTTTCAGCATCTCACTGTCCACCTGTCTATCTCACACTGTCTCAGCTTACCTACAAGATGCTGCACAAGACGGTGTGAAAACAAAGGTACTCAGTCGATGCACAAGTGCAACAAGCTAGCTACTCAGTCAGAGCTCAAGCGCTCCAATGAAGGGACGCAGCAGGCACTGCTCCTCCCCTCATTCTAGCTGCTTATGACATCACTAAGGGCCACCAGGCTGCTCCACCATGACAGACAAGGTGGGGAAGCAAGACCACGTCACAAGACCAGAAGATTCCAACACTCCAACAGTCTAGAATCAGAGGGCGGTTGGAATTCTACCTCAGCCAAATCCTGGAGAAGCTGGCACGGGGTCATCATGACCAAAGCGCAGGACCCGGCGCTTGCTCTTGTTGAGCCTCGTACAACCGGCCTCAGGCCATCCTTCTGCAGGGCCTTCCTACCCTCGGGCAGATGGACACTTCCTCCCAGCAGCATACCTTGCAGTGCAGGGCCTACATAAAATCCACACTAGAGTCCTTTGTTTCATTCAAGAGCACGTTACAGCACGTATCTATTTCACCGTAAGGAAATCAAGGAAGAGACGGGAGAAACACAGAACTGCTACGAGACTGCTACATACATTTCTTTCCCAAGTGGATTTTTGCCTTTTTGCTTCCAGGATGACCTCATTTTGTTCTCCCCTTCTTGTGGGGAAGCTGCCTCCAGTTCCTGAGGTTCAGGAGACAGCATGAAACACGACACTAAGACAAACGCTTGTCGTGGGCGAGGGGTGGCTGTGCTTTGCCAGGCATACGGCGGGGCAGTAAGTGCCACACGGCAGCCCCAAGCCAAGCCCTGCATTCAGTCACTGTGGCCACAGCTGGTGCATCGCTGCCAGAACGTATCCCAGGATACAGGTGGACGCAGGCACTCCTGCTCCTTCTGCAAAGCCATCCTCTGCAGAGCCCATTAGGTGCTGCTCAGTGCTATGCCAACCAGGCTCCCGTTTACTGCAGCCCTGGGATAAACACGCGTGTACTCTTCTGTGCAGCAGTGAGCTCCAGGGATGAAGCACAGAGGGTAAGCCAACAGAATCTACTGCTGACTCCATCAGCTCCTTCTTCTACCAACCATGGGCAAACACTGTGAGACAGAACATAAGGGGAAAAGCACTTCTGCTCACACGCCTGCAATGGAATTCAAAACAGCTATTGCAAGAAGAGCTCGTAGGGTAAACCTAGCCTCAGAGACACAAACACACCAGGTTCCAGGAAATAGCATGGCACATTGTTGATGAAACGCTGCTTCGTTGCTTGGAGAGCACGCAGCATGCCGCTTTGACAGGCACAGCAGTGCTGCGACGTCCAAGCTGGGCACCAAAACCTCTCCAGCATCCCTGGCCAACGCTGCCAGGGAAATGCAACACCTGCATCCCTATCTGGCTTACGGCACACACACTGGGGGGCTGCCTTAGTCTCAGGTGGGAGGGATTTTTCTTCAGAGTATCTGGTATGATGCTATGTTTGGGTTCTAGGAGAAAAATCACACTGAGAACACCCTGATCTTTATAGTTTCTGACAAGCAAACTTGCACAGAGCCAAGGCCATTCTCAGCAAAGCTCTCAACAAGGAGCTGGGAGGGAACTGAATTAAGACAGCTAACGTAAACTGGCCAAAGGGATATTCCATACTATATGCCATCAAGTGGAAGGAGTTTTGAAGGGGATGAGAGTACATCTCACTCTCTTTTATTGCTTGGCGGCTAACTGGACAGTGGTTGGCGGGTGGTGAGCCATTGCTTGTACATCACTTGCAATACATTCATATATATATTCAGAACTACTTTTATCTCAAAAACATGAGTTTTACTTCTCTTTTTCCACCCAACACTCTCCCCCATCCCACGGGGAACAGGGGAGTGGGCAAAGGACTGCGTGGTGCTGAGCCACCCACCGGCTTCAACCACAACAGGGCCGCGGGGCAATGGGAGCAAGCACAGAAATAAAACACAGAAACTCGCTGTTCCTTGGGCTCGTGGCTGCCACAAAGCTCGTGTTTTAGTGATGCAGAGTACTGTATCTCCAGCTATTGTGTGTCTTGTTAACCACAAGCTCAGCTATGAGCTGTCACCACAAGCAAAAGATAAACGTAAACAAAGGCTTATATCCACACGTACCAATCTGGGTGTGAGCAATAAAAGCCCATTGGGCCATGGACAAGGCAGGCAGCACATAGGCAGGAAACAGGAAGGAGTTGAACTCCAGCTCTCCTACACAAAAGAAAGGGAGAGCACCACGGGAGGAGTTACGACACAGCTTCAGAGCTTACAGAGCCCTGAGATTTCCAAAGAACGGTGCCAGGGTAACTCTCACCATTCCCACGCAGGGGTCTTCCCAGACACTTCAGCTGCTGATTTCCACTTCCTCTGTCATGTGTAGAAAGTCCAGGTGACAAATGCTCATTTCGTCTGGGTAACGCTTCCATGGTCATGACTGAAAAAAAAAAAAAAAAAAGCAGCATGCAACCCCATAAAATGTACCTTTCTGCTCTTTCTGTCAGCACGACATCTAAGATGAGCATTACACGTCCCTGCTACTGATTGAAAATTCATCCAAGCCTATGTTCCACACAGCTTCATCTCAGTGCCAAAAAGAAACACGTAAACAGATGTTCAGAGGATTCTTTGTGCAGATAAAAGTGCAGGGTGCATATGTATTCTCTTCAGTAATAAATATTAGTTTAGAATCCAAAGGTAACTTTTCAAGAAGCAGTATGAAAGAAAGGTCAGTCAAAAGGAAATACGTGATTTTCATCTATTTTCATCTAAAAAATCCTTGCTAAACCTCTTCCCATCAAAAAGAAAGCATGCTGGGCATTCTTAGCAGCAGCTCAGAGGACATCTTGCACCACAAAATGCAGCACATGCTTTTTGCTCACAGGCCCCTCATGTCTCTAATTTGTGTCAGATTCACTCAAAATGACCACGTGGACCAGAACAGCCATTTGGTTCTGCTGAGGTAGGAACCCACTGCTGGGATGTCCCACAGTCCCGTTTCCCCGCTACTTCCAGCCCTGGGGGGAAAAGGAAGAGCAACTGACTTCACCTACCCAGACTTCTGCATGGTCTCACATCACACAGAGAAGCATGGTGGAGAGCTCTGGTGGCTGAAGAAATCAAGGTTGCCTCTAAGATCCTGCTTTAAATCCACATGACTTACTGCCCATCAGATGTGAAAGACAAGGTTAAGGTCCATCCAATCCCTGTGGATGTGGCTGCCTGCAAAGACAACAGTTGCCTGCTCTTCAGCAGGGTGATGCTCACCCAGCAAAGCACTCACCAGCACATGTCTTTCATAGAAACATAGAATTAGCAAGCTTGGAAAAGATCTCCAAGATCATCCGGTCCAACCATCCACCTTCCACCAACATTTCCCACTAAGCCACGTCCCTCACGACAACATCTAATGTTTCTTGAACACCTGCAGGGATGGTAACTCTATCACCTGTCTGGGCAGCCCGTTCCAGCGTCTGACCAGTCCTGTGGAGAAGTTTTTCTTAACATCCAACCTCAATCTCCCCTCATGCAACTTCAGGCCACTCCCTCCAGTCCTATTATCACTTACACAGGAGAGGAGGACAACGCCCACCTCAACACAACCTCTCTTCAGCTAGTTGTAGAGAGTGAGGAGGTCTTCCCTGCGCCTCCTCTTCTCCAGACTAAATAATCACAGTTCCCTCAGCCGCTCCCCATAAGACTTGTGCTCTAGATGCCCTGCAGCTTCACTGCTCTTCTCTGGACACATTTAAGGCTTTCACTGTCCTTCCTGTAGTGAGGCACCCAGAACTGAACAAAGTACTCAAGGTGAGGACTCACCAGTGCTGAGCACAGGAGGATGATCGCTTCCCTGCTCCTGCTGGCTCCAGTTCTTTGCCTATCACTTCCAATCTAAACCGTTCCTTCTGCGGTAGCGCTTGCATCCTCACTTAGGGCTGGAGCTCAAGAGGTCAACACAACAGAAAGAACACAACGTGCAACTGGAAGACATGACTCAAAGCTCACAAGAGTCAACTCTCTGACCTTGGGCACAACTCACAAACCATGAGCCAGGCCTTGCCAACTTGGCAGATCTGAGCATGCCAGAGGGGATCAGATCACAAAGTGTCCATTTCAATTGCAGCTTCATGTAGGAAAGAAAACCAGCTAACAGGCGTGAATGAATTCACTCACAAGCTGCACAATGAGTCTGTTCTTCATTAAAAAAACCACATGGATTCCTAATCCAAAAAGAGAACGGCAAGAGTTAATACCGATGGAAGAGGTTCCTGGTCCGAAGCCTCATCCTCTTACCCAACTCTCCTTGCCTCGTACTCTTCCCCAACTCCTGGGCGATGCCCACAGGCTTAAATTCAGACCTCAAATTCATAGGACTACTGTATAATCAATGAAAATTATATAAAGGAATTTTATATAATCAAATAATATTAAGATGTTATAATAATGAAATCAGCAAGAGAGTTAGGCACAGCAAGACAAAGAGAATAAATAGGATGCTTACCCGTGTCGTGGGCTCGCTCAGGAAAGACCAGTGGAGTGGATCTTCCGAAGAGAGAGAGATCCTTCCCCACTGGTAGATTGTATTATATTGTATTATTTTGCATTCCGATATCATAGTTAGTAAAATAAGTTTACCTCCATAGATTGTTGCCGCTGTTTTTTTCCTTTTCCCCCTTCCTTCCCATTTTGTGGGGCCAGGCCGGGGGTGGGGAGGGCAGGGGCCTACTGCCCCCTGTCACGGGCATAAACTGATCTAGTTAATTCCATGACACTCATCAAACCAGATTGTCTCAGTCGAAGGATGGTATGCTATCGCTCTCCACTTGCTCGGGTTGCCCTTGCTGGACCCATCTGTATACCAGGCATCTTCAGGGATAGGATATTTCCTCTCCTGAACGGGACTCTTCTCTGGTGGAGCGACCAGTGTTTCTTTTGGTGCATCACAATGATAGGTCACTGGGCCTAGGATCTTCTGAAGCTCTTCTTTTAAGGATGATGAAGACAGACTGCTCCTTTGGCTGAGGTAAGTGACCCATCATGCCACTGTTTGTGCTTGGGCCACCCCTGTCTTAGGAAGGTGGGTCAGATCTTTCACCCACCCCTGAATCTGCAGAGTGGTCTTCACTATAACTTCAGCCGTCTGGGTTATTGGCTCTACTGCCTGTAATGCTGAATAGGCAGCCAATAACTGTTTCTCAATCATATTATATCTTTCTTTTGCTCCATGCCAGACCTGAAACCAAAAACCAATGGGGGTCCGAACAGAACTCTGGCGTTGCCACAGGCCCCAACCAAAGCCATCTTGAGTAACGTGGACATCCAACTCAGCTGGGAGGGTAGCATCGAATATACCCAATGCCTGGGCTTGTTGTAAAATTAGGTCTCTCATCCCTGCTGAGAATTTGACCAGATCCGGGCCATCAAAGGCATCTTCATAAGTCGCTTCCCTTACACCTAATTCACAGATGTAATTTTGAAGGTTTTCCATGGAGGACCACATCCCTGTATGTAAAGGAATATCAGATTGATTGGGCCATACCATACAGCAGGCCGCCATTAACCATTCTATTATAGAATGGTTTTCATCATTCTATTGATTACCTGCATATAATCTCTGTCTAAGAGCAGGATGGACGGTCATTGTGGCCAATTTGGCTATTTCCGGGCCATTCATCAGAACACTTTCTGCCCCAGAATCCCATAGACCAAGCTGGCACACTTTCTCTAGCTTTCTGCTTAAATCGTTGGTCTAAGTCCATCAGTTCTGTTGCAGTGTACGGTCGGGCTGTTACATGCAAGTGGGTTTGAACGGGGGGGCCACTGATCAGGCGGCACCCCGGCCGATCTGTCCTGTACCTTTTTTGTTTTTTGAGTTATAACAGGACGGACTTCTAGTGCATCCGTCAAAATTGGAGATTCAAGATCAGATTTAGATTGTTTATTTTCCTGATCAACACAGTCCGTTGATTCAGGAGCCTGGTCATTGTTTATTGAAATATTACAGACTTGACCTATTGGAAGATGTAGAATTGGGTTTTTTCCTGTTAATATGCCAAGTTCCTGTTCTAACTTTTCAATACGATCTTTTAAAAGTTCATTTTCGTTCACTAAAGTATTATTCCTTATTTCAGCATTATTTAAAGCATTTAACAGTGGCCATGCCACTGTAGAAGCAGCTAATTGTCTTTCTCTTGTGACTAATGTATCATTGCCTAGTCGCGGAAAGTCATCTGCTAGGCGATATGGGGAAACATTTCCCACAACACGTAGAGGACCCCATTTTTCAATGATAGTTGACAACTCATAATAAGGGGATCCCGCAAATCCTGGCATCTGCCCTGGAATTATTTTATCTAGGGGGGTAGTGTCCTCCCCCTTGAACATTTACAGAAATTCCAAAGAAAGGACATAGTGTAAGTTTTAGTATATTCGGCTTGCCTGCCTGGCTCACCAAGTGTATAATCAATGAAAATTATATAAAGGAATTTTATATAATCAAACAATATTAAGATGTTATAATACTGAAATAAGCAAGAGAGTTAGGCACACCAAGAAAAGAGAATACATAGGATGCTTACACACGTCGTGGGCTCGCTCAGGAAAGACCAGTGGAGAGAATCTTCCAAAGAGAGAGAGAGATCCTACCCACTGGTAGTCAGCTCTTAAATGGGTCTAGGAGAGGTGGAGCCATGCTCCACCCCTTCCTGCAGCACAGGTGAATTCCTTTCACCTGTGCTCCCAGGGCTGACTCATTGCTCGCCTCAGGTGATAAATCAGAGGTTCAGGCCGTGACTCAGCAGTTCCCATACAGACTCCTTTCACAGGACTCAGTCAAAAAGGATGTCACACTTGTTCCACACACTCAAACTGACTGAGCAGTGGTATCACAGTCACTTAAAACACACAGAAGCATCCAAACCCAAGCATGCACATTCCCTCCTGTGTTACTAGTGCCCACAGCTCACCTTCACACCTCTGGGGATTTCTGGCGTTTTACACTGATGCAGCCTCACTATAGCTCCATGGGTGTCACACAAGGCCTGCAGGACCTCTTTCTCCACAAACCCCATCTGCAGGCACTGGTTCATAAGGCTCACCACCCACCCTCCTGAGCAAAAGCAAGCACTAAGAATGAGAGCAAAGTGCACTGGATTTGACCTGGCCTGGTCCCCAAGCCTCAGTCCTGCCAGACATACCCCGGTGCGTAGACTCATCCCCAACATCTGACTGGACATTGTCATTCTGCAAACGCCCCATCCCAGCAGCAAGGGATCAAAGCATTGGGACAGCTGAAACAAAAATGTCATGAAAGTTTCCTATTAGCACTGATCAAGAACACGTCTACCCCTGAGCAACAGGATGGGAGACAAACAGCAGAAGACAACCAACCTGCAGAACCCGCTCCGTTGGGGTTGGTCCAGATGTTTGTATGCTCCCTTCCATGGCCCAGGCCAAGCTCGCTGAGCTGCTCCTCCTTTGTGCAGGGGGAGAGCGGCGCAGATGCTACGTGGTGGCTATGCACAGCATGCCTTTGACTTGATTCTCCTCTCTCCATCTTCCAGTAGCAAGCAGCATTTCAAATCTCTCCTTGCAAAAAATCACCTAGGTAAAAAAGAACTGGCAATCTTGCTTTTAAAGTTTCCTTATTTATACAACTTGATGCTTTAAAGCACAAGCTCACCTAGCAATCACCTACCTTAGACAAGCCCAACCTGCAAGGAAAAGTTATTCTTCTGTGTCTGCAGACTTTGCACACATTTCCAGGTGCAGTAGTCAGCCCAGTTCTCAGCACAGCTTTACCAACCACAGAAACCCGGTTTACGCCCGCCGTGCTTTTCTCTCATCTGAAACGCTGCATTGCTGCAAGAAGCAATGAATAAAATCACAGAATCACAAAACTGGGGTTGCAAGGGAGCTCCAGAGATCACTGAGCCCAAGCCCCCTGCAAAACGGGCTCCCTAGAGTAGGCAGCACAGGAAGGGCGCCCAGGAGGGCCTGGAATATCTCCAGAGAAGGAGAATCCACAGCCTCCCTGGGCAGCCCGTTCCAGCGCTCTGTCATCCTCGCCGTGAAGAAGTTCCTTTGCATTTTGGTGCAGAACTTCCTGTGCTCCAGTTTATGGCCATTTCCCCTTCCTCTGTCACCACAGATCGCTGAAAAGATTGCAGCCGTGTCCTTTTGACTCCCACATCTAAGATATTTATAAGCGTTGTTGGAAATAGCCAAATAGTTTTGCAGGACGGTTCTCTGATCTTTGTATCTATCTTTATTCCCAATTGCAATGGCGGGCCTCCTGCAAGCAGGAGAGCGCAGAGAAAACAGTGTTACATCTTTTATCCCCTACTGCCCGACCCTTATCTCTTTCTCCCCGGCTCCTCACTGGCTGAGTACTGCAGGTTCACACTCTTTCGCAACGCTTCACTAATCGTACCAATACCAAGTAAACACAAATCCTTACCACCCAACCACAAATATCTTAATTGGTCGACTGCCTTCTAACAACTGCTTTCTTAACAAACATCTGGTCGTAACTTTTGGATGTCTGCTTTACAACATAGACATAACCTCTTAACTGCTTCATTACCCCCCAGCATTTGTGCCCTTTGCACTGGGTCATTGTTCAGGTCATCCGTCTGTCCTTGCTTAGAGATAAGCTTGGAAGGAGGACAGAGGGCAGTATCTTGGAGCCTGCCTACGGCATCCTAACGTTCCCACAGAGTGGGACAGTTCTGCTTTGTGTAAAGGCCCCGACTCCTTGAGAGTTTGTTCAGTGGACTTCACTTCTGCTGGCCTAATGAACAACCTTACAGTACGTTTCCCAGGTCAGAATACTATACCCACATTGTTTAGAACATTTAAAGTCTGTTGCAGCTTTGGGAGAAAGAATTGGTCACGTAATTCGGTAACTATGTCTCTAAAATATGTTACCTATATGCATATGGTAATCTTCCTGTCCACGTCAGCTATTTCTAAGGATATGTGACAGCTTCATTCTTTAGATCAATTGCCCTTTGTCAATGTTCAGTGCAGAAACAACACTTTCACTTTCCACAGTATACGGTATTCTTACTTTGCACATCAGCTATTTCTAAGGACGTGCTACAGCTCACTTTTTTAGATCAACTGCCCCTTTCAATATCCAATGCAGAAACACCACTTTCACCTTCCACAGCATTTACCAGAACCACAGAACGGCAGGGGGGCTGAAAAGGACCACAACGATCATCCAGCTCCCCAGAACCCCCACACCCCCTCGCAGCCGCCTACAGCCTCACATCTCGCTAGATCCCCCCCCGGCGCCTCCCTGCAGCTTCCTGGAGCCCCGCACGGCCCCCCTCCCCGTCCCGGGACCGTTCTCCCGCACACCTCCGGCACAGCTGTCCTCAGCACTCGCTCCCGTCGCGCCGCGGCTTCCCTCTCGGTGCTGCCCGGACAGCTCCGGCTGCCGCCGCGCTGTCCTGCGGGGCGGCCCAGGCGGCAGGAGCGGCGCTCTGCGAGGAGAGCCGCGCCTCCGACAGCCGGCTCCCAACGCTCGCTCCCGCGCACGGCGGCTCGGCCAACGGCAGCCGGCGGAGCTACCGCGGACCAAGGAGACCCCGGGGGCGGGGCGCCGCCGCCGCTGCCCAATCAGAGGCAGGGGGCGGGGCAAGGGAGATGCTGCTCAAGGTGAGCTCCTCCTGCCGCAGCGTGATGACGACAGGTCTGCACGGCCAGCTCCTAGGTCGGGAGCCAGGAATGGACACGGCAGGAGGAGAGAGGCGTTAGGGAGCAGCCGAGGCTTCAAAATGCATCAAAAAGCCCTGAAAAGCATCACAAAGCCACAGCCAGGAAGCTCGGGATTATCACGAGCAGCATCCAGGATGCTAAACATCATTTGCTACCATACCAGATGGTAGCTGAGCTCTCGCTGCAGACGTCCCAAAGCCAGACAGAACGGGAACAAACCCAGAGCTCTGCTGCGCGCACCCCACAGCCATCGCGTTGCAAGCTGGCGTGCCTTGCTCTTCGTTGCATTCGTCCCAGTCTCTGTGAATGAAGACTCGGAAGGCAGTCAAGGCGTTGATTGAGCACGAGCGTGCTTTTATTATTATGTAAAAGACAGGAGGGCGTGAGAGGTCCAGGGTAAAGATGGGACTCATCCTCTCTTGTCACGGAGAGAGTGGCTCAGAGCTCTCAGTGCTGCTGCCCGGTGCCTGGGGCTGGAGGCCTGATTCTAAGTCCCCCTCCAAGAGGCTCGGCTTCTCCTCAGCGACGCTGACCTGCTCCTGCGTGGAGGTGCTGCTGTCGGGGCACTCGGACTGTGCTTGGGCTGGGCTGCACTGCAAAGGCACTGGGTCACAGTCCAGGCTGGTGACTGTGGTGTCCAGCAGGCTCAGGTCAGCATCTTCAGCACAGCCGGGAGAAATGAGGGCGTGAACTTGGATGAGCTCCTTCTCTCCATCGCTGTTGCTATGTGGAAGCCTGTCATCTGAACCACAGTGACTCGTGCTTCCTAAGAGCCCTCCATCGATGGAAGCACACAGCGCACCATCGCTACTTGCCCCGGCTCTTCTGGGTAGACAAGGGCTCGATTCACCTAGGAAGGATACACAGGGGTTAGTGTCAAACTTTCACAAGCTGAATTATGAAAGTGGCTCTTGATCAGGGGTGATCTGAAGATGCTAGGTATAGGTTGGAACGCTAGGAGGAGATACAAGTCCACTTGTATGGCATGAATTCTATGTCGCTGAAAAGCAAGGCTTTGAAAGCTGGATTCGCACCCTTACCTGCCAGCACCACGACTTCCGTCTCTGAGGGCTCCCTGGGACTGCGCTGCAGTCGGCGTTTGGCCACAGAGGATGGTTTCCGCAGGCTGAAGCAGGAACGCCAACTGCCAGCTGGTGATTCCTTCATCTTGCTGGGTGGACGTTGTCTGGAGAGAGAAAACAGTGACTGGTGTGAGTCGTGCGTGGTGCGGGGTGAGGGAAGAGCTGCACTGAGCTCTTGCCAACAGTTGCTTGTTCCTGGCACCGCCTGGTTTCTGCTGAAGCACAGCTTAGAAACTCGCTCTCTTTCAAGCAGTTGAGGATGGTTCCACTCCTATAGCTCAGCCCTGAAGTCTTGCTGGCTAAATTCCCCTAAACTGTGTCAAGCAAGATGCAGAGCACGTGAGCAAAGGCTCCGCGGCTGTACAGGACAGCATCTAAGGGATGGCTCTTCTGGAGCCAGCAGGCGTAACTGCTTTCTGAGGAACCGTGCAGCCATAAAGGAAATTCAAAAGCACCTCTGACTCTGACATCAACACCTCGTCGGCCCCATCTCACCACCAAGTTTAGTTTCTAGTGCCAGCAGGTCTGACCAGCAGCTCTGCTTAGAGGAGAACCGGAACTGGTTTCAGGCATGTGGCCCCGACAGCTGGAAAACCCCAACGTTTCAAGGTAGAGCCAGCTGAGGCCAGGGTAGACGTCAGCATGGCTTTATACATCTCGTGACTGCGTGCCCAGCAAGGAAGGAATGGCAGCCTCGTGTGGCTAAACCGAATATGTTAGTTGAATCTCAGAGTCCAAAGGGAGCAGAGATTCACTGCAACAATTCACTTCAGGCACCGTTACTTTAATTTAGCTTCCACATGTTTTGGCGCAAGAAATAATGGGGGAAAAAAAAAACAACACAACCCACCCAAACAATGATGACGGTTGCTGGAAAACAAAGTCCTCTTTACCTTTCAGATGGAAAGTTGATGATTGTGTGGAATTTCCCCTGTACAGCTGTGGGGCCTTCTTCCACTTCTATGTCCCTGCTCTGTGTCACAACGGAAGAGCTGCTGTGGCCTCGCCTCTGAGCCTGTGCCTCCTCCAGGGTGAGCAGCTTTGTGGCAGGAGAAGACACCCACGCAGACTTGGGCCCTGAGAGAGAACCGTGCCCTGTAAGGGAAAGCCACAGGTAAGAGCGAGGATCACAAAGCAGCACCACAGCCATCACAGTTCTGGGGGAGATGCTATAGTTTTCTCAGACCTGCTTATCTGAGCCACTAGAAGAAGAGGAGGTCAGAATAAGCATGTGGTCAGAGGTATGTTTAAGGCAGAGGACAGAGTCATAATTAATAAGAGCAGCTCACTGTATCGAAATGGGCAAAGAAAAACCCTAGAAAGCGGGGGCAGGGAACTCAGAAAGCTTCACTGCCACACTTTCATCAAGCTTCACCTGCATGCAAAACATCGTAACGACAGTGACGTTTTTTTTCTCATTGTAAAGTTTGGACTTGGACATTCTCAGCATCCAGCAACAGGATGCCAGATTCTAATCTAAGCCCAGAAGTCTGCTGTCCCCTCGATAGAAAAAGTGTATTTCAAAGATCTTGGAGAAGGCCTGGATTTGATCAAGGTGTCTGATCAAGATAAAGCTCATGGAGGAAGACACTCACCTGCTCCATCTGCCATGTCTGATCCGGATTTGGAGCAGAAGAGGACATCTGCGTGGTTGATGATGAATTCCACCACAGCCGACTGCGTCTGCAGTTCCATGCAGGCGGCTCTTCCGCTGGCGCAGGCAGACTCGTTCTGCTGTGATCTGTAGAAAAGGCAGATTTTAGCAGTCATTTATCCAAGATCCAAGTTTCCCCAAGTCTGGATTGTTGCAGCCAAAAGCTGTCAAACTGGGCTCCGGAGGCTTCCGCGGTGATGCCGCTGAAGAAATTCTCCTGGATGGTCAAGGACACACCAGTCCCATCTAAACAAGAGGGCAGAAATTGTCATCTAGAAATTGTGCCCGTGCGGTTGGAGAACAGCCCAGGCTCTTGCTCTGCCGTCAGCCACTTACTACAGTGTACAGGAGAAGAGCACATTCGATGGAGAAAAAGGTAGATTGCATTTTTTGCCGGAGAACAGATCCAAGCAGTGTGTTGAAATGGAGAAAGAAGTTGACCTTAAGAGGTTTGGAGCCCACACAATCGCTAAGTTCTTAGCGTGCATGTTTGTCACGGAACAGTTCCCGGCTAGATGAGCCAAGTGTCTTCTCAGGTATTCCAGTGTCCTGGAAAATCAGAGAGGCAAATATTCAGCACCAATGAGCACGCGGTGCTGCGGTTCACAGAGCAAAGCCTCAATGCATGTTATTGCTACTGTCACTGAAGATGAAGTAGATCCAACTTGACTAAGTGCCACACTGTGGCACCAAGCCCCAGCACAGCACAGCTGCAGCCACCAGCTGCACCAACTGTGCCCCCGTGCCCAGGAACCGACCCAATAAATTAACCCCGTGTAGCCTTAAACTGCTTCAACATACGCAGGCATCATGTTGCCAGCCTGAGACAAGCCTGGAATCACACCACTGCCCTCTGAAGTGCAGCATGGCTGAGCTCAACAGAGTGAGGGCAGCACTGACCTGTAGTGAGGAGCGGGCAGCTGCTGGATGACGTCCTGCATTCTGACCAGCTGCTCCTCATCTGTAGCGGCACCAACAGCCTCCTGGAATAGTGCAGAAAGGGACTGAGACACAAATCAGGCTAGATACCTGCCACAGGGTCGGGAACTATGGGGACAGCGTGCTGTTGGTCTGTGCCGAGACAGATTTTACGCCTTCCAGGAGGCATCTGGGGAACATAGCGGCACGCAGCTGGTGCCATCAAGGCCAAGGAGTCCAAGCAGCGGGCCGGTTTACAGCCTGATTGCGCAGCTCAGCTCCTCAAGCTTCAAGTGCACTTTGCTATCAATCCCACTCCCATTCTATAAATACTTGGGGAATAGAAAAACAAAACAAAAGAAAAAACAAAAAACATGAATTCTCTCAAGCTTTGTGAATATGGAAATAACCGCCTCCTGGGACCACCGAAAATGGCATCCATATGATGCATGATGTGGCAAAGACATACGAGTAAACCCCACGGGGCTAACAGAAAAAGGGCCTCAGAGCTGGGGCACTGCTGCAGCCATCTCCCAAGAGGCCCAGGGAAGAGGTAAAGGAAAGACGTTGCCTTGTGCTTACCGAGAACTTGTCATACAGCTGGTCGGTCAGCAGAGGGTTCGGGAGCTCCCTGAAGTACATTTTGCAGACGGAGCTCACGCTGTGAGTGTCGCGGATGGTTAGCTCAGGAATCTGCTCAGACTCAAATTCTTGGCTGGAGAGAAGGACACAAAAACGGGCGGGGGGGTTGAGAAAGAGGAAAACAAGTCAAAAGCCACACCAAATATAATCAAGCATTGGAAGGGCTTCCCGATTAACAGGAGAAAATGAACACTCAGTCACCAGCACCACACGAGCCATGCTGGATGAGATGTTTCCAAAAGGAGACCTTTTTGTTTTGCTAAGGCATTTCCCGTGACTCTGACAACTGGCTGCCTAGTCTACAATCCTAAGCCAGGAGCCCGGAGCAGCAAGGAGGAGTGTGGGCTGCTCCAAAGGGCTCTGCAAACAGGAGGAAACGGGAATGAGAGCTGGCAGCGGTGACACCGCAGTCCCCCACAGCCTTCCAGTGCTCCGAAGGACAGAAGGAGAACTTCCTGCTCCAGCAAGTCTGCTGAACGCCCCGTGTTCCTATCAAACAGTGACAAGCCTGGCGCACCACTGCTGAGTGCACGCCGCCTGCACAGAGCTGCCCCACGGCGCAGGCCTCTGAGCACCCACAACAGGGCACGCGCCCCTACTGACCGCTGTGTCAGTCGCAGCACTCTTACCGCAGTCTCTGGATGTTGGACGCGACGCCGGACAGCCGGTATATCCCTTGCACTACGCCGTGCTGCTCAATGAACTCGGCGCAGCTCTGGAGGACCTGGGGGACTAAAGAACACGTGCCAGCGGTTACTTGAGCTCCTCATTCAAGTACTGGTTCAGGCTGTGCTCCTGTCAAATCTCATCCACTAAGCCCAGCCAGGCTACTGCTTAGTTCTTCCTTACAGAAGAAAGCTGTCCAAGACGAGGAAACTGGACAGACGTGTTCCTTGCATTCAAGAAGTGTAAGGACCTAGGAATCAGCCTGGAGAAAGTAATTCTGGGGAAGCCGGAGACACTGCAAGTCCCACCACAGCTCCCATGGGAATGAAAGGAGGTGGGAAATCTCATGTCCAGGAGAGCAGGGAAACTGATGCAGGACACTCTCCTTGGCCAAAAGGCTTCCCTTCTTTTCAGGCTAGCGTGGGATTGGCTTACAGGCTTTGGTTTAAGCAAATACAAACGTGCTTGTCTCTTAAGAGCATTAGCCTCAGTTTATCTTTCAGCCATCAACTTCCATTACACGTTTCTCCACCGGTACCAACCTGCCCCTTTGCTAGATATGACCTCCCTTTCATCTTTAGATGCCCAACAGAGGAAGATCTCAGGAACGGGCTGTCCCTTACCATCGCGACCAGAGTGGAGAAGATGCTCTCCCAGGTCACAGCCAAACACCCTTTCCTTCTCCACCTCCCGCTCTTTCGGTTTCTTTGGGCGGGCCTTCACCAAGGAACGAAGGAAGGTGACGAGCTTGCCGCGTTTCTTTGGCACTGCACAACAGGAAGAAACCAGTTCATTTCAGGTTTGGCTCAGTTGGACAAGGCCGAGCATAACACATTCTACAGAGCACGTCAAAACGGGAAGAACATTAACAAGTACATAGAAAAACGGATTTTCTCCCATCCCTGCAGGAAGAGCCAAAGGCCAGGTTGGATGGGGCCCTGGGCAGTGGGGTCTAGTCTCACATTAGATGTGGAGGTTGGTTGGCAGCCCAGCCTGAGGCAGGGGGGTTGGAACTTGATGATCCTGGAGCTCCCTTCCATCCCAAGCCATACTAGGAGGATTCTATGACTTCCCCAAGTCCACTCATAAACACGGGAGGATCGGGCCAAATCTCTGCGCGTTCCGATGGAGTTTAATGCACTCCTCTTGCTTGGCTTGCTCAACTTGAGGATTAAGGATCCTCTTGAAAAGTCACGTTCTGATCAAGCATATCACTAGCACAACCAGGCCTCTAGCTGTCCACCAGGGACGCTGGCTGTTCTCAACCTCGTACTGACTCGCAGAAGAACTGCCTTTGCCCTCCTTCATTCTCATTGCCTACAAAACACCAGCCATATGCCCCATGATATGCCTGAAGGATCATCAGCACAGACTATAACACGGGATGGATAAAGGAGGTATTAAACACAGAACACACCCAAAAAGAGACGCCATTTTGCTTCCCTGCACCATCAAATGTAACATCTGTACCTGGCTTTGGCACTGAACTGAGGAGAGACTCCGGAATTTTTCCATTGATGAGCTCCACGCACTCACTTGGGAAAAATCCAACCTGTAACAAGAAAAAAAAG
Source organism: Phasianus colchicus (assembly GCF_987193195.1). Lineage (NCBI taxonomy): Eukaryota > Metazoa > Chordata > Aves > Galliformes > Phasianidae > Phasianus > Phasianus colchicus. Next base: position 19,184,464 of record NC_143450.1, on the reverse strand, counting down.
AGAGGTGCACTACTGAAGGCAGCATTTCTCAGGCCTGAACTGTTCAACCAAAAGCCACCTAACATTTTCCTCAGAACGTGCTTGCCTGACGCTCCGTAAGACTATCCAACAAAAAGTGGCCTGCATAAAAGTAATAATTATTCAACATTTGCAGCCAAAAGACCTACAAAACAAATAATTGCTTCTGTAGAAGATGTAGAAGAAGAAAGTTCTTGCTGACTGAGATGCAGCTGCAATAATCCCCAGCTCCAAGCTACCCAGCGTTCTGCAGCCAGCAGCAGCAGCAAGCACGCGGAGGGTCTGTTACCCTACCTCAGCTGACAGGCAGTAACTTCCTAAAAGACACTAACTTCACGTTCTGCATGGGTGCAAGCAAAATACTCTGAGACACTGAAACACTGTCTTAGCTGCTGCATTTCCAAAGGTGGGGTTCAGTGGCCGTGACCTGATGCATATTGTGAAGGCTCTTGCTTCTAAGTGAATTGAGGAGACAGTTTCCTACAAAGACCATCTCTGACACCGACACAGGGAAAATGTTTACATCCATGAGCCATCCTGTGCAGGCAGCGCAGCTCTTAGCCGAGATTCCCGACCTGACCGAAGTTGCTCTCTCAAGTCTGAAGCTTGTGCCTACCTGAAAGCCATGCTTGCCTCTCCACCAGGGGGTCAGCTCCTTTGGTGGCATATCAGTAACGCACACGATGTCTCCCACCTGCAAAAGACTGCAACCTCACCAAACATTCTGAAGGTATCTGAGAATATTCCTGATGCGTTCACACCTTATACTCTCCTGTACATGACAACTAGGAACGCCCTTAACTGCTTACCTCAAAGGAGAGTTCATCCGGTGCCTGGGCAACGTATCTCTTAAGAACATGGGCAGCAGCAACAGCTGGAATATTTACAGGAGACTCCTCGTGGATCAGCAGGGGCTTCCCATTGTTCTCAGTCTGAAACAGAGAGCACAGGCCATGGTGAGGAGCTGAGGACAAACGAGGACAATTTCAGAGCAAGGAGCACATCTGCAGAGAAAGATCCTTATCATGAGTGCTTAACAAGAAACTGCAAGTCTAATAACAGCTGTTTCTCTTCCTGGTGTGCAGCAGTATGGCCAGGCAATGTAAAGATACGTCTCTCTCTACCCAGACTAAGAGGACAAACACCCCAACCGAGAGGACTCCTGGAGTTTTATAAACTTGCCACGCTTGCAGTACTGTCTTGCCAAAGAGGAGCGTAAGAGTCTGCTTGCTTCCTGTAACCTATTGCTTGGAGACCTCAGCCATGGACTGGACACAGGAGCTGGTCCACTGACCCAATCCTTGGCTCACTACAAGTGCCTGCTTCCCTTAACTTACTGAATATGAGAACTTGGTCTTTGGGTGACAAAATCCAAGCAGGATGGGGAAAAAGCTTCTGCATGTTTATAACGCTCGATCTGATTCTGTCGGTACTATAACGTCCACGGCCATCTAGATGCTCGTAGCAAGGACATGAAGCTTTTCAGGCAGCTTTTCAGTGACACCGATAGAGCTGGAAGGATTCTCCCTCTCTTGAAAAGCAGGAGAGCTCATCTGCAGCTCACTCTGCCGGCTCAAGTCAGCAGAACAAAGACCAATCAGAGCTTCATACTCTACCTCCATTTGTGCCAGGTCAGGCCCACAGCTGATCTCGCTGCACGCGATGCCCATCACAGCAGGCACGACAAGCTGGAACTGAAAAGAAACACACTTCTATTTTCTCTGTTCACACACCACGGTATGGAGAGACTTCTTCAGAACTACCCTCAGTTACCCACTGGCATAGGCAGGTGTTCTAGAAACAACCACTTTGTTCAGTCACTTCAAACGAGACAGCCTATTACGCAGCAGTTTACCAAGTCGCTATCCCTCTGCTAGCAGATGGGGACTCCGGCACAAAGCAGCAGATGCGCTTGCTCAGAGCACTCCGACAGCACAGTAGCAGGGCAGTGAGAGGAGTCACTGCTGGGGGTGGATCTGCTCCCTAGCGCCCGGCTCCCACCAGTTCACCTCCAGCGCCGGCCGCAGCCTTCCACACGGATTTCCTCTGCTTGCATCTCTGCTGTGCTCCCCACAGCTGTCGTGCGCACACGCAGCCGAAGCACGCATGCTCATGGTCACGTTGTGCAGCCCTGCACAAACCGGGACTAGGACTCCTTGCCTAAGGGATTGGTTTCCTAAAGACTAGCTGGTCACAGCATCACAGACAGCATCCTTCTGAGGGCTGAGCTGGAGGGAAAGTGGAATAACTCTACACGTGACCAGTGTCCTGTCAAGGCTGGATGAGGCTGTGTTACTAAACACGGTGCGACGCAGGCTGCAAAACCACATGGGGGGGGACAACGTGTGGCACATACCAGGCAAGAGATCAGAACAAGTTCCTTGAAGCCGCAGCCGTTTCTTGTCACTTTGCTCTGTTCTTCCGCGAGCAAAAGCTGCATCAAAGGAGAAGGCAGAGGGCGGGGAGAGGAGAGAGAAAGAGCTGATCAGTGAGCTTGCACAATTTAACAAAGAAGACAAGGAAAAAGCCCTGAGACAAATGCCACCTCTATGCTTTGGAATGTAGCTACTGAGTGAAAATTATGTCTGATGGTCAAGAGTAAGCTGCATGACACTACCAGCTCCGCCAGCCAGCAGCTTTCAACACCTCACTGTCCACCTGTCTATCTCACACTGTCTCAGCTTACCTACAAGATGCTGCACAAGACGGTGTGAAAACAAAGGTACTCAGTCGATGCACAAGTGCAACAAGCTAGCTACTCAGTCAGAGCTCAAGCGCTCCAATGAAGGGACGCAGCAGGCACTGCTCCTCCCCTCATTCTAGCTGCTTATGACATCACTAAGGGCCACCAGGCTGCTCCACCATGACAGACAAGGTGGGGAAGCAAGACCACGTCACAAGACCAGAAGATTCCAACACTCCAACATTCTAGAATCAGAGGGCGGTTGGAATTCTACCTCAGCCAAATCCTGGAGAAGCTGGCACGGGGTCATCATGACCAAAGCGCAGGACCCGGCGCTTGCTCTTGTTGAGCCTCGTACAACCGGCCTCAGGCCATCCTTCTGCAGGGCCTTCCTACCCTCGGGCAGATGGACACTTCCTCCCAGCAGCATACCTTGCAGTGCAGGGCCTACATAAAATCCACACTAGAGTCCTTTGTTTCATTCAAGAGCACGTTACAGCACGTATCTATTTCACCGTAAGGAAATCAAGGAAGAGACGGGAGAAACACAGAACTGCTACGAGACTGCCATATACATTTCTTTCCCAAGTGGATTTTTGCCTTTTTGCTTCCAGGATGACCTCATTTTGTTCTCCCCTTCTTGTGGGGAAGCTGCCTCCAGTTCCTGAGGTTCAGGAGACAGCATGAAACACGACACTAAGACAAACGCTTGTCGTGGGCGAGGGGTGGCTGTGCTTTGCCAGGCATACGGCGGGGCAGTAAGTGCCACACGGCAGCCCCAAGCCAAGCCCTGCATTCAGTCACTGTGGCCACAGCTGGTGCATCGCTGCCAGAACGTATCCCAGGATACAGGTGGACGCAGGCACTCCTGCTCCTTCTGCAGAGCCCATTAGGTGCTGCTCAGTGCTATGCCAACCAGGCTCCCGTTTACTGCAGCCCTGGGATAAACACGCGTGTACTCTTCTGTGCAGCAGTGAGCTCCAGGGATGAAGCACAGAGGGTAAGCCAACAGAATCTACTGCTGACTCCATCAGCTCCTTCTTCTACCAACCATGGGCAAACACTGTGAGACAGAACATAAGGGGAAAAGCACTTCTGCTCACACGCCTGCAATGGAATTCAAAACAGCTATTGCAAGAAGAGCTCGTAGGGTAAACCTAGCCTCAGAGACACAAACACACCAGGTTCCAGGAAATAGCATGGCACATTGTTGATGAAACGCTGCTTCGTTGCTTGGAGAGCACGCAGCATGCCGCTTTGACAGGCACAGCAGTGCTGCGACGTCCAAGCTGGGCACCAAAACCTCTCCAGCATCCCTGGCCAACGCTGCCAGGGAAATGCAACACCTGCATCCCTATCTGGCTTACGGCACACACACTGGGGGGCTGCCTTAGTCTCAGGTGGGAGGGATTTTTCTTCAGAGTATCTGGTATGATGCTATGTTTGGGTTCTAGGAGAAAAATCACACTGAGAACACCCTGATCTTTATAGTTTCTGACAAGCAAACTTGCACAGAGCCAAGGCCATTCTCAGCAAAGCTCTCAACAAGGAGCTGGGAGGGAACTGAATTAAGACAGCTAACGTAAACTGGCCAAAGGGATATTCCATACTATATGCCATCGAGTGGAAGGAGTTTTGAAGGGGATGAGAGTACATCTCACTCTCTTTTATTGCTTGGCGGCTAACTGGACAGTGGTTGGCGGGTGGTGAGCCATTGCTTGTACATCACTTGCAATACATTCATATATATATTCAGAACTACTTTTATCTCAAAAACATGAGTTTTACTTCTCTTTTTCCACCCAACACTCTCCCCCATCCCACGGGGAACAGGGGAGTGGGCAAAGGACTGCGTGGTGCTGAGCCACCCACCGGCTTCAACCACAACAGGGCCGCGGGGCAATGGGAGCAAGCACAGAAATAAAACACAGAAACTCGCTGTTCCTTGGGCTCGTGGCTGCCACAAAGCTCGTGTTTTAGTGATGCAGAGTACTGTATCTCCAGCTATTGTGTGTCTTGTTAACCACAAGCTCAGCTATGAGCTGTCACCACAAGCAAAAGATAAACGTAAACAAAGGCTTATATCCACACGTACCAATCTGGGTGTGAGCAATAAAAGCCCATTGGGCCATGGACAAGGCAGGCAGCACAGAGGCAGGAAACAGGAAGGAGTTGAACTCCAGCTCTCCTACACAAAAGAAAGGGAGAGCACCACGGGAGGAGTTACGACACAGCTTCAGAGCTTACAGAGCCCTGAGATTTCCAAAGAACGGTGCCAGGGTAACTCTCACCATTCCCATGCAGGGGTCTTCCCAGACACTTCAGCTGCTGACTTCCACTTCCTCTGTCATGTGTAGAAAGTCCAGGTGACAAATGCTCATTTCGTCTGGGTAACGCTTCCATGGTCATGACTGAAAAAAAAAAAAAAAAAAGCAGCATGCAACCCCATAAAATGTACCTTTCTGCTCTTTCTGTCAGCACGACATCTAAGATGAGCATTACACGTCCCTGCTACTGATTGAAAATTCATCCAAGCCTATGTTCCACACAGCTTCATCTCAGTGCCAAAAAGAAACACGTAAACAGATGTTCAGAGGATTCTTTGTGCAGATAAAAGTGCAGGGTGCATATGTATTCTCTTCAGTAATAAATATTAGTTTAGAATCCAAAGGTAACTTTTCAAGAAGCAGTATGAAAGAAAGGTCAGTCAAAAGGAAATACGTGATTTTCATCTATTTTCATCTAAAAAATCCTTGCTAAACCTCTTCCCATCAAAAAGAAAGCATGCTGGGCATTCTTAGCAGCAGCTCAGAGGACATCTTGCACCACAAAATGCAGCACATGCTTTTTGCTCACAGGCCCCTCATGTCTCTAATTTGTGTCAGATTCACTCAAAATGACCACGTGGACCAGAACAGCCATTTGGTTCTGCTGAGGTAGGAACCCACTGCTGGGATGTCCCACAGTCCCGTTTCCCCGCTACTTCCAGCCCTGGGGGGAAAAGGAAGAGCAACTGACTTCACCTACCCAGACTTCTGCATGGTCTCACATCACACAGAGAAGCATGGTGGAGAGCTCTGGTGGCTGAAGAAATCAAGGTTGCCTCTAAGATCCTGCTTTAAATCCACATGACTTACTGCCCATAAGACGTGAAAGAGAAGGTTAAGGTCCATCCAATCCCTGTGGATGTGGCTGCCTGCAAAGACAACAGTTGCCTGCTCTTCAGCAGGGTGATGCTCACCCAGCAAAGCACTCACCAGCACATGTCTTTCATAGAAACATAGAATTAGCAAGCTTGGAAAAGATCTCCAAGATCATCTGGTCCAACCATCCACCTTCCACCAACATTTCCCACTAAGCCACGTCCCTCACGACAACATCTAATGTTTCTTGAACACCTGCAGGGATGGTAACTCTATCACCTGTCTGGGCAGCCCGTTCCAGCGTCTGACCAGTCCTGTGGAGAAGTTTTTCTTAACATCCAACCTCAATCTCCCCTCATGCAACTTCAGGCCACTCCCTCCAGTCCTATTATCACTTACACAGGAGAGGAGGACAACGCCCACCTCAACACAACCTCTCTTCAGCTAGTTGTAGAGAGTGAGGAGGTCTTCCCTGCGCCTCCTCTTCTCCAGACTAAATAATCACAGTTCCCTCAGCCGCTCCCCATAAGACTTGTGCTCTAGATGCCCTGCAGCTTCACTGCTCTTCTCTGGACACATTTAAGGCTTTCACTGTCCTTCCTGTAGTGAGGCACCCAGAACTGAACAAAGTACTCAAGGTGAGGACTCACCAGTGCTGAGCACAGGAGGATGATCGCTTCCCTGCTCCTGCTGGCTCCAGTTCTTTGCCTATCACTTCCAATCTAAACCGTTCCTTCTGCGGTAGCGCTTGCATCCTCAGTTAGGGCTGGAGCTCAAGAGGTCAACACAACAGAAAGAACACAACGTGCAACTGGAAGACATGACTCCAAGCTCACAAGAGTCAACTCTCTGACCATGGGCACAACTCACAAACCATGAGCCAGGCCTTGCCAACTTGGCAGATCTGAGCATGCCAGAGGGGATCAGATCACAAAGTGTCCATTTCAATTGCAGCTTCATGTAGGAAAGAAAACCAGCTAACAGGCGTGAATGAATTCACTCACAAGCTGCACAATGAGTCTGTTCTTCATTAAAAAAACCACATGGATTCCTAATCCAAAAAGAGAACGGCAAGAGTTAACACCGATGGAAGAGGTTCCTGGTCCGAAGCCTCATCCTCTTACCCAACTTTCCTTGCCTCGTACTCTTCCCCAACTCCTGGGCGATGCCCACAGGCTTAAATTCAGACCTCAAATTCATAGGACTACTGTATAATCAATGAAAATTATATAAAGGAATTTTATATAATCAAATAATATTAAGATGTTATAATAATGAAATCAGCAAGAGAGTTAGGCACAGCAAGACAAAGAGAATAAATAGGATGCTTACCCGTGTCGTGGGCTCGCTCAGGAAAGACCAGTGGAGTGGATCTTCCGAAGAGAGAGAGATCCTTCCCCACTGGTAGATTGTATTATATTGTATTATTTTGCATTCCGATATCATAGTTAGTAAAATAAGTTTACCTCCATAGATTGTTGCCGCTGTTTTTTTCCTTTTCCCCCTTCCTTCCCATTTTGTGGGGCCAGGCCGGGGGTGGGGAGGGCAGGCGCCTACTGCCCCCTGTCACGGGCATAAACTGATCTAGTTAATTCCATGACACTCATCAAACCAGATTGTCTCAGTCGAAGGATGGTATGCTATCGCTCTCCACTTGCTCGGGTTGCCCTTGCTGGACCCATCTGTATACCAGGCATCTTCAGGGATAGGATATTTCCTCTCCTGAACGGGACTCTTCTCTGGTGGAGCGACCAGTGTTTCTTTTGGTGCATCACAATGATAGGTCACTGGGCCTAGGATCTTCTGAAGCTCTTCTTTTAAGGATGATGAAGACAGACTGCTCCTTTGGCTGAGGTAAGTGACCCATCATGCCACTGTTTGTGCTTGGGCCACCCCTGTCTTAGGAAGGTGGGTCAGATCTTTCACCCACCCCTGAATCTGCAGAGTGGTCTTCACTATAACTTCAGCCGTCTGGGTTATTGGCTCTACTGCCTGTAATGCTGAATAGGCAGCCAATAACTGTTTTTCAATCATATTATATCTTTCTTTTGCTCCATGCCAGACCTGAAACCAAAACCAGTGGGGGTCCGAACAGAACTCTGGCGTTGCCACAGGCCCCAACCAAAGCCATCTTGAGTAACGTGGACATCCAACTCAGCTGGGAGGGTAGGATCGAATATACCCAATGCCTGGGCTTGTTGTAAAATTAGGTCTCTCATCCCTGCTGAGAATTTGACCAGATCCGGGCCATCAAAGGCATCTTCATAAATCGCTTCCCTTGCACCTAATTCACAGATGTAATTTTGAAGGTTTTCCATGGAGGACCACATCCCTGTATGTAAAGGAATATCAGATTGATTGGGCCATACCATACAGCAGGCCGCCATTAACCATTCTATTATAGAATGGTTTTCATCATTGTATTGATTACCTGCATATAATCTCTGTCTAAGAGCAGGATGGACGGTCACTGTGGCCAATTTGGCTATTTCCGGGCCATTCATCAGAACACTTTCTGCCCCAGAATCCCATAGTCCAAGCTGGCACACTTTCTCTAGCTTTCTGCTTAAATCGTTGGACTAAGTCCATCAGTTCTGTTGCTGTGTACGGTCGGGCTGTTACATGCAAGTGGGTTTGAACGGGGGGGCCACTGATCAGGCGGCACCCCCGCCGATCTGTCCTGTACCTTTTTTGTTTTTTGAGTTATAACAGGACGGACTTCTAGTGCATCCGTCAAAATTGGAGATTCAAGATCAGATTTAGATTGTTTATTTTCCTGATCAACACAGTCCGTTGATTCAGGAGCCTGGTCATTGTTTATTGAAATATTACAGACTTGACCTATTGGAAGATGTAGAATTGGGTTTTTTCCTGTTAATATGCCAAGTTCCTGTTCTAACTTTTCAATATGATCTTTTAAAAGTTCATTTTCGTTCACTAAAGTATTATTCCTTATTTCAGCATTATTTAAAGCATTTAACAGTGGCCATGCCACTGTAGAAGCAGCTAATTGTCTTTCTCCTGTGACTAATGTATCATTGCCTAGTCCCTGAAAGTCATCTGCTAGGCGATATGGGGAAACATTTCCCACAACACGTAGAGGACCCCATTTTTCAATGATAGTTGACAATTCATAATAAGGGGATCCCGCAAATCCTGGCATCTGCCCTGGAATTATTTTATCTAGGGGGGTAGTGTCCTCCCCCTTGAACATTTACAGAAATTCCAAAGAAAGGACATAGTGTAAGTTTTAGTATATTCGGCTTGCCTGCCTGGCTCACCAAGTGTATAATCAATGAAAATTATATAAAGGAATTTTATATAATCAAACAATATTAAGATGTTATAATAATGAAATAAGCAAGAGAGTTAGGCACACCAAGACAAAGAGAATACATAGGATGCTTACACATGTCGTGGGCTCGCTCAGGAAAGACCAGTGGAGAGAATCTTCCAAAGAGAGAGAGAGATCCTACCCACTGGTAGTCAGCTCTTAAATGGGTCTAGGAGAGGTGGAGCCATGCTCCACCCCTTCCTGCAGCAAAGGTGAATTCCTTTCACCTGTGCTCCCAGGGCTGACTCATTGCTCGCCTCAGGTGATAAATCAGAGGTTCAGGCCGTGACTCAGCAGTTCCCATACAGACTCCTTTCACAGGACTCAGTCAAAAAGGATGTCACACTTGTTCCACACACTCAAACTGACTGAGCAGTGGTATCACAGTCACTTAAAACACACAGAAGCATCCAAACCCAAGCATGCACATTCCCTCCTGTGTTACTAGTGCCCACAGCTCACCTTCACACCTCTGGGGATTTCTGGCGTTTTACACTGATGCAGCCTCACTATAGCTCCATGGGTGTCACACAAGGCCTGCAGGACCTCTTTCTCCACAAACCCCATCTGCAGGCACTGGTTCATAAGGCTCACCACCCACCCTCCTGAGCAAAAGCAAGCACTAAGAATGAGAGCAAAGTGCACTGGATTTGACCTGGCCTGGTCCCCAAGCCTCAGTCCTGCCAGACATACCCCGGTGCGTAGACTCATCCCCAACATCTGACTGGACATTGTCATTCTGCAAACGCCCCATCCCAGCAGCAAGGGATCAAAGCATTGGGACAGCTGAAACAAAAATGTCATGAAAGTTTCCTATTAGCACTGATCAAGAACACGTCTACCCCTGAGCAACAGGATGGGAGACAAACAGCAGAAGACAACCAACCTGCAGAACCCGCTCCGTTGGGGTTGGTCCAGATGTTTGTATGCTCCCTTCCATGGCCCAGGCCAAGCTCGCTGAGCTGCTCCTCCTTTGTGCAGGGGGAGAGCGGCGCAGATGCTACGTGGTGGCTATGCACAGCATGCCTTTGACTTGATTCTCCTCTCTCCATCTTCCAGTAGCAAGCAGCATTTCAAATCTCTCCTTGCAAAAAATCACCTAGGTAAAAAAGAACTGGCAATCTTGCTTTTAAAGTTTCCTTATTTATACAACTTGATGCTTTAAAGCACAAGCTCACCTAGCAATCACCTACCTTAGACAAGCCCAACCTGCAAGGAAAAGTTATTCTTCTGTGTCTGCAGACTTTGCACACATTTCCAGGTGCAGTAGTCAGCCCAGTTCTCAGCACAGCTTTACCAACCACAGAAACCCAGTTTACGGCCGCCGTGCTTTTCTCTCATCTGAAACGCTGCATTGCTGCAAGAAGCAATGAATAAAATCACAGAATCACAAAACTGGGGTTGCAAGGGAGCTCCAGAGATCACTGAGCCCAAGCCCCCTGCAAAACGGGCTCCCTAGAGTAGGCAGCACAGGAAGGGCGCCCAGGAGGGCCTGGAATATCTCCAGAGAAGGAGAATCCACAGCCTCCCTGGGCAGCCCGTTCCAGCGCTCCGTCATCCTCGCCGTGAAGAAGTTCCTTTGCATTTTGGTGCAGAACTTCCTGTGCTCCAGTTTATGGCCATTTCCCCTTCTTCTGTCACCACAGATCGCTGAAAAGATTGCAGCCGTGTCCTTTTGACTCCCACATCTAAGATATTTATAAGCGTTGTTGGAAATAGCCAAATAGTTTTGCAGGACGGTTCTCTGATCTTTGTATCTATCTTTATTCCCAATTGCAATGGCGGGCCTCCTGCAAGCAGGAGAGCGCAGAGAAAACAGTGTTACATCTTTTATCCCCTACTGCCCGACCCTTATCTCTTTCTCCCCGGCTCCTCACTGGCTGAGTACTGCAGGTTCACACTCTTTCGCAACGCTTCACTAATCGTACCAATACCAAGTAAACACAAATCCTTACCACCCAACCACAAATATCTTAATTGGTCGACTGCCTTCTAACAACTGCTTTACGACCAGATGTTTGTTAAGAACTTTTGGATGTCTGCTTTACAACATAGACATAACCTCTTAACTGCTTCATTACCCCCCAGCATTTGTGCCCTTTGCACTGGGTCATTGTTCAGGTCATCCGTCTGTCCTTGCTTAGAGATAAGCTTGGAAGGAGGACAGAGGGCAGTATATTGGAGCCTGCCTACGGCATCCTAACGTTCCCACAGAGTGGGATAGTTCTGCTTTGTGTAAAGGCCCCGACTCCTTGAGAGTTTGTTCAGTGGACTTCACTTCTGCTGGCCTAATGAACAACCTTACAGTACGTTTCCCAGGTCAGAATACTATACCCACATTGTTTAGAACATTTAAAGTCTGTTGCAGCTTCGGGAGAAAGAATCGGTCACGTAATTCGGTAACTTTGTCTCTAAAATATGTTACCTATAATGCATATGGTAATCTTCCTGTCCACGTCAGCTATTTCTAAGGATATGTGACAGCTTCATTCTTTAGATCAACTGCCCCTTTCAATATCCAATGCAGAAACACCACTTGCACTTTCCACAGCATTTACCAGAACCACAGAACGGCAGGGGGGCTGAAAAGGACCACAACGATCATCCACCTCCCCAGAACCCCCACACCCCCTCGCAGCCGCCTACAGCCTCAGATCTCGCTAGATCCCCCCCCGTCGCCTCCCTGCAGCTTCCTGGAGCCCCGCACGGCCCCCCTCCCCGTCCCGGGACCGTTCTCCCGCACACCTCCGGCACAGCTGTCCTCAGCACTCGCTCCCGTCGCGCCGCGGCTTCCTTCTCGGTGCTGCCCGGACAGCTCCGGCTGCCGCCGCGCTGTCCTGCTCGGCGGCCAGGCGGCAGTAGCGGCGCTCTGCGAGGAGAGACGCGCCTCCGACAGCCGGCTCCCAACGCTCGCTCCCGCGCACGGCGGCTCGGCCAACGGCAGCCGGCGGAGCTACCGCGGACCAAGGAGACCCCGGGGGCGGGGCGCCGCCGCCGCTGCCCAATCAGAGGCAGGGGGCGGGGCAAGGGAGATGCTCCTCAAGGTGAGCTCCTCCTGCCGCAGCGTGATGACGACAGGTCTGCACGGCCAGCTCCTAGGTCGGGAGCCAGGAATGGACACGGCAGGAGGAGAGAGGCGTTAGGGAGCAGCCGAGGCTTCGAAATGCAGCAAAAAGCCCTGAAAAGCATCACAAAGCCACAGCCAGGAAGCTCGGGATTATCACGAGCAGCATCCAGGATGCTAAACATCATTTGCTACCATACCAGATGGTAGCTGAGCTCTCGCTGCAGACGTCCCAAAGCCAGACAGAACGGGAACAAACCCAGAGCTCTGCTGCGCGCACCCCACAGCCATCGCGTTGCAAGCTGGCGTGCCTTGCTCTTCGTTGCATTCGTCCCAGTCTCTGTGAATGAAGACTCGGAAGGCAGTCAAGGCGTTGATTGAGCACGAGCGTGCTTTTATTATTATGTAAAAGACAGGAGGGCGTGAGAGGTCCAGGGTAAAGATGGGACTCATCCTCTCTTGTCACGGAGAGAGTGGCTCAGAGCTCTCAGTGCTGCTGCCCGGTGCCTGGGGCTGGAGGCCTGATTCTAAGTCCCCCTCCAAGAGGCTCGGCTTCTCCTCAGCGACGCTGACCTGCTCCTGCGTGGAGGTGCTGCTGTCGGGGCACTCGGACTGTGCTTGGGCTGGGCTGCACTGCAAAGGCACTGGGTCACAGTCCAGGCTGGTGACTGTGGTGTCCAGCAGGCTCAGGTCAGCATCTTCAGCACAGCCGGGAGAAATGAGGGCGTGAACTTGGATGAGCTCCTTCTCTCCATCGCTGTTGTTATGTGGAAGGCTGTCATCTGAACCACAGTGACTCGTGCTTCCTAAGAGCCCTCCATCGATGGAAGCACACAGCGCACCATCGCTACTTGCCCCGGCTCTTCTGGGTAGACAAGGGCTCGATTCACCTAGGAAGGATACACAGGGGTTAGTGTCAAACTTTCACAAGCTGAATTATGAAAGTGGCTCTTGATCAGGGGTGATCTGAAGATGCTAGGTATAGGTTGGAACGCTAGGAGGAGATACAAGTCCACTTGTATTGCATGAATTCTATGTCGCTGAAAAGCAAGGCTTTGAAAGCTGGATTCGCACCCTTACCTGCCAGCACCACGACTTCCGTCTCTGAGGGCTCCCTGGGACTGCGCTGCAGTCGGCGTTTGGCCACAGAGGATGGTTTCCGCAGGCTGAAGCAGGAACGCCAATTGCCAGCTGGTGATTCCTTCGTCTTGCTGGGTGGACTTTGTCTGGAGAGAGAAAACAGTGACTGGTGTGAGTCGTGCGTGGTGCGGGGTGAGGGAAGAGCTGCACTGAGCTCTTGCCAACAGTTGCTTGTTCCTGGCACCGCCTGGTTTCTGCTGAAGCACAGCTTAGAAACTCGCTCTCTTTCAAGCAGTTGAGGATGGTTCCACTCCTATAGCTCAGCCCTGAAGTCTTGCTGGCTAAATTCCCCTCAACTGTGTCAAGCAAGATGCAGAGCACGTGAGCAAAGGCTCCGCGGCTGTACAGGACAGCATCTAAGGGATGGCTCTTCTGGAGCCAGCAGGCATAACTGCTTTCTGAGGAACCGTGCAGCCATAAAGGAAATTCAAAAGCACCTCTGACTCTGACATCAACACCTCGTCGGCCCCATCTCACCGCCAAGTTTAGTTTCTAGTGCCAGCAGGTCTGACCAGCAGCTCTGCTTAGAGGAGAACCGGAACTGGTTTCAGGCATGTGGCCCCGACAGCTGGAAAACCCCAACGTTTCAAGGTAGAGCCAGCTCAGGCCAGGGTAGACGTCAGCATGGCTTTATACATCTCGTGACTGCGTGCCCAGCAAGGAAGGAATGGCAGCCTCGTGTGGCTAAACCGAATATGTTAGTTGAATCTCAGAGTCCAAAGGGAGCAGAGATTCACTGCAACAATTCACTTCAGGCACCGTTACTTTAATTTAGCTTCCACATGTTTTGGCGCAAGAAATAATGGGGGAAAAAAAAACAACAACACAACCCACCCAAACAATGATGACGGTTGCTGGAAAACAAAGTCCTCTTTACCTTTCAGATGGAAAGTTGATGATTGTGTGGAATTTCCCCTGTACAGCTGTGGGGCCTTCTTCCACTTCTATGTCCCTGCTCTGTGTCACAACGGAAGAGCTGCTGTGGCCTCGCCTCTGAGCCTGTGCCTCCTCCAGGGTGAGCAGCTTTGTGGCAGGAGAAGACACCCACGCAGACTTGGGCCCTGAGAGAGAACCGTGCCCTGTAAGGGAAAGCCACAGGTAAGAGCGAGGATCACAAAGCAGCACCACAGCCATCACAGTTCTGGGGGAGATGCTATAGTTTTCTCAGACCTGCTTATCTGAGCCACTAGAAGAAGAGGAGGTCAGAATAAGCATGTGGTCAGAGGTATGTTTAAGGCAGAGGACAGAGTCATAATTAATAAGAGCAGCTCACTGTATCGAAATGGGCAAAGAAAAACCCTAGAAAGCGGGGGCAGGGAACTCAGAAAGCTTCACTGCCACACTTTCATCAAGCTTCACCTGCATGCAAAACATCGTAACGACAGTGACGTTTTTTTTTCTCATTGTAAAGTTTGGACTTGGACATTCTCAGCATCCAGCAACAGGATGCCAGATTCTAATCTAAGCCCAGAAGTCTGCTGTCCCCTCGATAGAAAAAGTGTATTTCAAAGATCTTGGAGAAGGCCTGGATTTGATCAAGGTGTCTGATCAAGATAAAGCTCATGGAGGAAGACACTCACCTGCTCCATCTGCCATGTCTGATCCGGATTTGGAGCAGAAGAGGACATCTGCGTGGTTGATGATGAATTCCACCACAGCCGACTGCGTCTGCAGTTCCATGCAGGCGGCTCTTCCGCTGGCGCAGGCAGACTCGTTCTGCTGTGATCTGTAGAAAAGGCAGATTTTAGCAGTCATTTATCCAAGATCCAAGTTTCCCCAAGTCTGGATTGTTGCAGCCAAAAGCTGTCAAATTGGGCTCCGGAGGCTTCCACGGTGATGCCGCTGAAGAAATTCTCCTGGATGGTCAAGGACACACCAGTCCCATCTAAACAAGAGGGCAGAAATTGTCATCTAGAAATTGTGCCCGTGCGGTTGGAGAACAGCCCAGGCTCTTGCTCTGCCGTCAGCCACTTACTACAGTGTACAGGAGAAGAGCACATTCGATGGAGAAAAAGGTAGATTGCATTTTTTGCCGGAGAACAGATCCAAGCAGTGTGTTGAAATGGAGAAAGAAGTTGACCTTAAGAGGTTTGGAGCCCACACAATCGCTAAGTTCTTAGCGTGCATGTTTGTCATGGAACAGTTCTCGGCTAGACGAGCCAAGTGTCTTATCAGGTATTCCAGTGTCCTGGAAAATCAGAGAGGCAAATATTCAGCACCAATGAGCACGCGGTGCTGCGGTTCACAGAGCAAAGCCTCAATGCATGTTATTGCTACTGTCACTGAAGATGAAGTAGATCCAACTTGACTAAGTGCCACACTGTGGCACCAAGCCCCAGCACAGCACAGCTGCAGCCACCAGCTGCACCAACTGTGCCCCCGTGCCCAGGAACCGACCCAATAAATTAACCCCGTGTAGCCTTAAACTGCTTCAACATACGCAGGCATCATGTTGCCAGCATGAGACAAGCCTGGAATCACACCACTGCCCTCTGAAGTGCAGCATGGCTGAGCTCAACAGAGTGAGGGCAGCACTGACCTGTAGTGAGGAGCGGGCAGCTGCTGGATGACGTCCTGCATTCTGACCAGCTGCTCCTCATCTGTAGCGGCACCAACAGCCTCCTGGAATAGTGCAGAAAGGGACTGAGACACAAATCAGGCTAGATACCTGCCACAGGGTCGGGAACTATGGGGACAGCGTGCTGTTGGTCTGCGCCGAGACAGATTTTACGCCTTCCAGGAGGCATCTGGGGAACATAGCGGCACGCAGCTGGTGCCATCAAGGCCAAGGAGTCCAAGCAGCAGGCCGGTTTACAGCCTGACTGTGCAGCTCAGCTCCTCAAGCTTCAAGTGCACTTTGCTATCAATCCAACTCCCATTCTATAAATAGTTGGGGAATAGAAAAACAAAACAAAAGAAAAAACAAAAAACATGAATTCTCTCAAGCTTTGTGAATATGGAAATAACCGCCTCCTGGGACCACCGAAAATGGCATCCATATGATGCATGATGTGGCAAAGACATACGAGTAAACCCCACGGGGCTAAGAGAAAAAGGGCCTCAGAGCTGGGGCACTGCTGCAGCCATCTCCCAAGAGGCCCAGGGAAGAGGTAAAGGAAAGACGTTGCCTTGTGCTTACCGAGAACTTGTCATACAGCTGGTCGGTCAGCAGAGGGTTCGGGAGCTCCCTGAAGTACATTTTGCAGACGGAGCTCACGCTGTGAGTGTCGCGGATGGTTAGCTCAGGAATCTGCTCAGACTCAAATTCTTGGCTGGAGAGAAGGACACAAAAACAGGCGGGGGGGTTGAGAAAGAGGAAAACAAGTCAAAAGCCACACCAAATATAATCAAGCATTGGAAGGGCTTCCCGATTAACAGGAGAAAATGAACACTCAGTCACCAGCACCACACGAGCCATGCTGGATGAGATGTTTCCAAAAGGAGACCTTTTCGTTTTGCTAAGGCATTTCCCGTGACTCTGACAACTGGCTGCCTAGTCTACAATCCTAAGCCAGGAGCCCGGAGCAGCAAGGAGGAGTGTGGGCTGCTCCAAAGGGCTCTGCAAACAGGAGGAAACGGGAATGAGAGCTGGCAGCGGTGACACCGCAGTCCCCCACAGCCTTCCAGTGCTCCGAAGGACAGAAGGAGAACTTCCTGCTCCAGCAAGTCTGCTGAACGCCCCGTGTTCCTATCAAACAGTGACAAGCCTGGCGCACCACTGCTGAGCGCACGCTGCCTGCACAGAGCTGCCCCACGGCGCAGGCCTCTGAGCACCCACAACAGGGCACGCGCCCCTACTGACCGCTGTGTCAGTCGCAGCACTCTTACCGCAGTCTCTGGATGTTGGACGCGACGCCGGACAGCCGGTATATCCCTTGCACTACGCCGTGCTGCTCAATGAACTTGGCGCAGCTCTGGAGGACCTGGGGGACTAAAGAACACGTGCCAGCGGTTACTTGAGCTCCTCATTCAAGTACTGGTTCAGGCTGTGCTCCTGTCAAATCTCATCCACTAAGCCCAGCCAGGCTACTGCTTAGTTCTTCCTTACAGAAGAAAGCTGTCCAAGACGAGGAAACTGGACAGACGTGTTCCTTGCATTCAAGAAGTGTAAGGACCTAGGAATCAGCCTGGAGAAAGTAATTCTGGGGAAGCCGGAGACACTGCAAGTCCCACCACAGCTCCCATGGGAATGAAAGGAGGTGGGAAATCTCATGTCCAGGAGAGCAGGGAAACTGATGCAGGACACTCTCCTTGGCCAAAAGGCTTCCCTTCTTTTCAGGCTAGCGTGGGATTGGCTTACAGGCTTTGGTTTAAGCAAATACAAACGTGCTTGTCTCTTAAGAGCATTAGCCTCAGTTTATCTTTCAGCCATCAACTTCCATTACACGTTTCTCCACCGGTACCAACCTGCCCCTTTGCTAGATACGACCTCCCTTTCACCTTTAGATGCCCAACAGAGGAAGATCTCAGGAACGGGCTGTCCCTTACCATCGCGACCAGAGTGGAGAAGATGCTCTCCCAGGTCACAGCCAAACACCCTTTCCTTCTCCACCTCCCGCTCTTTCGGTTTCTTTGGGCGGGCCTTCACCAAGGAACGAAGGAAGGTGACGAGCTTGCCGCGTTTCTTTGGCACTGCACAACAGGAAGAAACCAGTTCATTTCAGGTTTGGCTCAGTTGGACAAGGCCGAGCATAACACATTCTACAGAGCACGTCAAAACGGGAAGAACATTAACAAGTACATAGAAAAACGGATTTTCTCCCATCCCTGCAGGAGAAGCCAAAGGCCAGGTTGGATGGGGCCCTGGGCAGTGGGGTCTAGTCTCACATTAGATGTGGAGGTTGGTTGGCAGCCCAGCCTGAGGCAGGGGGGTTGGAACTTGATGATCCTTGAGCTCCCTTCCATCCCAAGCCATACTAGGAGGATTCTATGACTTCCCCAAGTCCACTCATAAACACGGGAGGATCGGGCCAAATCTCTGCGCGTTCCGATGGAGTTTAATGCACTCCTCTTGCTTGGCTTGCTCAACTTGAGGATTAAGGATCCTCTTGAAAAGTCACGTTCTGATCAAGCATATCACTAGCACAACCAGGCCTCTAGCTGTCCACCAGGGACACTGGCTGTTCTCAACCTCGTACTGACTCGCAGAAGAACTGCCTTTGCCCTCCTTCATTCTCATTGCCTACAAAACACCAGCCATATGCCCCATGATATGCCTGAAGGATCATCAGCACAGACTATAACACGGGATGGATAAAGGAGGTATTAAACACAGAACACACCCAAAAAGAGACGCCATTTTGCTTCCCTGCACCATCAAATGTAACATCTGTACCTGGCTTTGGCACTGAACTGAGGAGAGACTCCGGAATTTTTCCATTGATGAGCTCCACGCACTCACTTGGGAAAAATCCAACCTGTAACAAGAAAAAAAAGAGAGGTGCAATACCGAAGGCAGCATTTCTCAGGCCTGAACTGTTCAACCAAAAGCCACCTAACATTTTCCTCGGAACGTGCTTGCCTGACGCTCCGTAAGACTATCCAACAAAAAGTGGCCTGCATAAAAGTAATAATTATTCAACATTTGCAGCCAAAAGACCTACAAAACAAATAATTGCTTCTGTAGAAGATGTAGAAGAAGAAAGTTCTTGCTGACTGAGATGCAGCTGCAATAATCCCCAGCTCCGAGCTACCCAGCGTTCTGCAGCCAGCAGCAGCAACAAGCACGCGGAGGGTCTGTTACCCTACCTCAGCTGACAGGCAGTAACTTCCTAAAAGACACTAACTTCACGTTCTGCATGGGTGCAAGCAAAATACTCTGAGACACTGAAACACTGTCTTAGCTGCTGCATTTCCAAAGGTGGGGTTCAGTGGCCGTGACCTGATGCATATTGTGAAGGCTCTTGCTTCTAAGTGAATTGAGGAGACAGTTTCCTACAAAGACCATCTCTGACACCGACACAGGGAAAATGTTTACATCCATGAGCCATCCTGTGCAGGCAGCGCAGCTCTTAGCCGAGATTCCCGACCTGACCGAAGTTGCTCTCTCAAGTCTGAAGCTTGTGCCTACCTGAAAGCCATGCTTGCCTCTCCACCAGGGGGTCAGCTCCTTTGGTGGCATATCAGTAACGCACACGATGTCTCCCACCTGCAAAAGACTGCAACCTCACCAAACATTCTGAAGGTATCTGAGAATATTCCTGATGCGTTCACACCTTATACTCTCCTGTACATGACAACTAGGAACGCCCTTAACTGCTTACCTCAAAGGAGAGTTCATCCGGTGCCTGGGCAACGTATCTCTTAAGAACATGGGCAGCAGCAACAGCTGGAATATTTACAGGAGACTCCTCGTGGATCAGCAGGGGCTTCCCATTGTTCTCAGTCTGAAACAGAGAGCACAGGCCATGGTGAGGAGCTGAGGACAAACGAGGACAATTTCAGAGCAAGGAGCACATCTGCAGAGAAAGATCCTTATCATGAGTGCTTAACAAGAAACTGCAAGTCTAATAACAGCTGTTTCTCTTCCTGGTGTGCAGCAGTATGGCCAGGCAATGTAAAGATGCGTCTCTCTCTACCCAGACTAAGAGGACAAACACCCCAACCGAGAGGACTCCTGGAGTTTTATAAACTTGCCACGCTTGCAGTACTGTCTTGCCAAAGAGGAGCGTAAGAGTCTGCTTGCTTCCTGTAACCTATTGCTTGGAGACCTCAGCCATGGACTGGACACAGGAGCTGGTCCACTGACCCAATCCTTGGCTCACTACAAGTGCCTGCTTCCCTTAACTTACTGAATATGAGAACTTGGTCTTTGGGTGACAAAATCCAAGCAGGATGGGGAAAAAGCTTCTGCATGTTTATAACGCTCGATCTGATTCTGTCGGTACTATAACGTCCACGGCCATCTAGATGCTCGTAGCAAGGACATGAAGCTTTTCAGGCAGCTTTTCAGTGACACCGATAGAGCTGGAAGGATTCTCCCTCTCTTGAAAAGCAGGAGAGCTCATCTGCAGCTCACTCTGCCGGCTCAAGTCAGCAGAACAAAGACCAATCAGAGCTTCATACTCTACCTCCATTTGTGCCAGGTCAGGCCCACAGCTGATCTCGCTGCACGCGATGCCCATCACAGCAGGCACGACAAGCTGGAACTGAAAAGAAACACACTTCTATTTTCTCTGTTCACACACCACGGTATGGAGAGACTTCTTCAGAACTACCCTCAGTTACCCACTGGCATAGGCAGGTGTTCTAGAAACAACCACTTTGTTCAGTCACTTCAAACGAGACAGCCTATTACGCAGCAGTTTACCAAGTCGCTATCCCTCTGCTAGCAGATGGGGACTCCGGCACAAAGCAGCAGATGCGCTTGCTCAGAGCACTCCGACAGCACAGTAGCAGGGCAGTGAGAGGAGTCACTGCTGGGGGTGGATCTGCTCCCTAGCGCCCGGCTCCCACCAGTTCACCTCCAGCGCCGGCCGCAGCCTTCCACACGGATTTCCTCTGCTTGCATCTCTGCTGTGCTCCCCACAGCTGTCGTGCGCACACGCAGCCGAAGCACGCATGCTCATGGTCACGTTGTGCAGCCCTGCACAAACCGGGACTAGGACTCCTTGCCTAAGGGATTGGTTTCCTAAAGACTAGCTGGTCACAGCATCACAGACAGCATCCTTCTGAGGGCTGAGCTGGAGGGAAAGTGGAATAACACTACACGTGACCAGTGTCCTGTCAAGGCTGGATGAGGCTGTGTTACTAAACACGGTGCGACGCAGGCTGCAAAACCACATGGGGGGGGACAACGTGTGGCACATACCAGGCAAGAGATCAGAACAAGTTCCTTGAAGCCGCAGCCGTTTCTTGTCACTTTGCTCTGTTCTTCCGCGAGCAAAAGCTGCATCAAAGGAGAAGGCAGAGGGCGGGGAGAGGAGAGAGAAAGAGCTGATCAGTGAGCTTGCACAATTTAACAAAGAAGACAAGGAAAAAGCCCTGAGACAAATGCCACCTCTATGCTTTGGAATGTAGCTACTGAGTGAAAATTATGTCTGATGGTCAAGAGTAAGCAGCATGACACTACCAGCTCCGCCAGCCAGCAGCTTTCAACACCTCACTGTCCACCTGTCTATCTCACACTGTCTCAGCTTACCTACAAGATGCTGCGCAAGACGGTGTGAAAACGAAGGTACTCAGTCGATGCACAAGTGCAACAAGCTAGCTACTCAGTCAGAGCTCAAGCGCTCCAATGAAGGGACGCAGCAGGCACTGCTCCTCCCCTCATTCTAGCTGCTTATGACATCACTAAGGGCCACCAGGCTGCTCCACCATGACAGACAAGGTGGGGAAGCAAGACCACGTCACAAGACCAGAAGATTCCAACACTCCAACATTCTAGAATCAGAGGGCGGTTGGAATTCTACCTCAGCCAAATCCTGGAGAAGCTGGCACGGGGTCATCATGACCAAAGCGCAGGACCCGGCGCTTGCTCTTGTTGAGCCTCGTACAACCGGCCTCAGGCCATCCTTCTGCAGGGCCTTCCTACCCTCGGGCAGATGGACACTTCCTCCCAGCAGCATACCTTGCAGTGCAGGGCCTACATAAAATCCACACTAGAGTCCTTTGTTTCATTCAAGAGCACGTTACAGCACGTATCTATTTCACTGTAAGGAAATCAAGGAAGAGACGGGAGAAACACAGAACTGCTACGAGACTGCTATATACATTTCTTTCCCAAGTGGATTTTTGCCTTTTTGCTTCCAGGATGACCTCATTTTGTTCTCCCCTTCTTGTGGGGAAGCTGCCTCCAGTTCCTGAGGTTCAGGAGACAGCATGAAACACGACACTAAGACAAACGCTTGTCGTGGGCGAGGGGTGGCTGTGCTTTGCCAAGCATACGGCGGGGCAGTAAGTGCCACACGGCAGCCCCAAGCCAAGCCCTGCATTCAGTCACTGTGGCCACAGCTGGTGCATCGCTGCCAGAACGTATCCCAGGATACAGGTGGACGCAGGCACTCCTGCTCCTTCTGCAAAGCCATCCTCTGCAGAGCCCATTAGGTGCTGCTCAGTGCTATGCCAACCAGGCTCCCGTTTACTGCAGCCCTGGGATAAACACGCGTGTACTCTTCTGTGCAGCAGTGAGCTCCAGGGATGAAGCACAGAGGGTAAGCCAACAGAATCTACTGCTGACTCCATCAGCTCCTTCTTCTACCAACCATGGGCAAACACTGTGAGACAGAACATAAGGGGAAAAGCACTTCTGCTCACACGCCTGCAATGGAATTCAAAACAGCTATTGCAAGAAGAGCTCGTAGGGTAAACCTAGCCTCAGAGACACAAACACACCAGGTTCCAGGAAACAGCATGGCACATTGTTGATGAAACGCTGCTTCGTTGCTTGGAGAGCACGCAGCATGCCGCTTTGACAGGCACAGCAGTGCTGCGACGTCCAAGCTGGGCACCAAAACCTCTCCAGCATCCCTGGCCAACGCTGCCAGGGAAATGCAACACCTGCATCCCTATCTGGCTTACGGCACACACACTGGGGGGCTGCCTTAGTCTCAGGTGGGAGGGATTTTTCTTCAGAGTATCTGGTATGATGCTATGTTTGGGTTCTAGGAGAAAAATCACACTGAGAACACCCTGATCTTTATAGTTTCTGACAAGCAAACTTGCACAGAGCCAAGGCCATTCTCAGCAAAGCTCTCAACAAGGAGCTGGGAGGGAACTGAATTAAGACAGCTAACGTAAACTGGCCAAAGGGATATTCCATACTATATGCCATCAAGTGGAAGGAGTTTTGAAGGGGATGAGAGTACATCTCACTCTCTTTTATTGCTTGGCGGCTAACTGGACAGTGGTTGGCGGGTGGTGAGCCATTGCTTGCACATCACTTGCAATACATTCATATATATATTCAGAACTACTTTTATCTCAAAAACATGAGTTTTACTTCTCTTTTTCCACCCAACACTCTCCCCCATCCCACGGGGAACAGGGGAGTGGGCAAAGGACTGCGTGGTGCTGAGCCACCCACCGGCTTCAACCACAACAGGGCCGCGGGGCAATGGGAGCAAGCACAGAAATAAAACACAGAAACTCGCTGTTCCTTGGGCTCGTGGCTGCCACAAAGCTCGTGTTTTAGTGATGCAGAGTACTGTATCTCCAGCTATTGTGTGTCTTGTTAACCACAAGCTCAGCTATGAGCTGTCACCACAAGCAAAAGATAAACGTAAACAAAGGCTTATATCCACACGTACCAATCTGGGTGTGAGCAATAAAAGCCCATTGGGCCATGGACAAGGCAGGCAGCACATAGGCAGGAAACAGGAAGGAGTTCAACTCCAGCTCTCCTACACAAAAGAAAGGGAGAGCACCACGGGAGGAGTTACGACACAGCTTCAGAGCTTACAGAGCCCTGAGATTTCCAAAGAACGGTGCCAGGGTAACTCTCACCATTCCCACGCAGGGGTCTTCCCAGACACTTCAGCTGCTGACTTCCACTTCCTCTGTCATGTGTAGAAAGTCCAGGTGACAAATGCTCATTTCGTCTGGGTAACGCTTCCATGGTCATGACTGAAAAAAAAAAAAAAAAAGCAGCATGCAACCCCATAAAATGTACCTTTCTGCTCTTTCTGTCAGCACGACATCTAAGATGAGCATTACACGTCCCTGCTACTGATTGAAAATTCATCCAAGCCTATGTTCCACACAGCTTCATCTCAGTGCCAAAAAGAAACACGTAAACAGATGTTCAGAGGATTCTTTGTGCAGATAAAAGTGCAGGGTGCATATGTATTCTCTTCAGTAATAAATATTAGTTTAGAATCCAAAGGTAACTTTTCAAGAAGCAGTATGAAAGAAAGGTCAGTCAAAAGGAAATACGTGATTTTCATCTATTTTCATCTAAAAAATCCTTGCTAAACCTCTTCCCATCAAAAAGAAAGCATGCTGGGCATTCTTAGCAGCAGCTCAGAGGACATCTTGCACCACAAAATGCAGCACATGCTTTTTGCTCACAGGCCCCTCATGTCTCTAATTTGTGTCAGATTCACTCAAAATGACCACGTGGACCAGAACAGCCATTTGGTTCTGCTGAGGTAGGAACCCACTGCTGGGATGTCCCACCGTCCCGTTTCCCCGCTACTTCCAGCCCTGGGGGGAAAAGGAAGAGCAACTGACTTCACCTACCCAGACTTCTGCATGGTCTCACATCACACAGAGAAGCATGGTGGAGAGCTCTGGTGGCTGAAGAAATCAAGGTTGCCTCTAAGATCCTGCTTTAAATCCACATGACTTACTGCCCATAAGATGTGAAAGACAAGGTTAAGGTCCATCCAATCCCTGTGGATGTGGCTGCCTGCAAAGACAACAGTTGCCTGCTCTTCAGCAGGGTGATGCTCACCCAGCAAAGCACTCACCAGCACATGTCTTTCATAGAAACATAGAATTAGCAAGCTTGGAAAAGATCTCCAAGATCATCCGGTCCAACCATCCACCTTCCACCAACATTTCCCACTAAGCCACGTCCCTCACGACAACATCTAATGTTTCTTGAACACCTGCAGGGATGGTAACTCTATCACCTGTCTGGGCAGCCCGTTCCAGCGTCTGACCAGTCCTGTGGAGAAGTTTTTCTTAACATCCAACCTCAATCTCCCCTCATGCAACTTCAGGCCACTCCCTCCAGTCCTATTATCACTTACACAGGAGAGGAGGACAACGCCCACCTCAACACAACCTCTCTTCAGCTAGTTGTAGAGAGTGAGGAGGTCTTCCCTGCGCCTCCTCTTCTCCAGACTAAATAATCACAGTTCCCTCAGCCGCTCCCCATAAGACTTGTGCTCTAGATGCCCTGCAGCTTCACTGCTCTTCTCTGGACACATTTAAGGCTTTCACTGTCCTTCCTGTAGTGAGGCACCCAGAACTGAACAAAGCACTCAAGGTGAGGACTCACCAGTGCTGAGCACAGGAGGATGATCGCTTCCCTGCTCCTGCTGGCTCCAGTTCTTTGCATTGCACTTCCAATCTAAACCGTTCCTTCTGCGGTAGCGCTTGCATCCTCACTTAGGGCTGGAGCTCAAGAGGTCAACACAACAGAAAGAACACAACGTGCAACTGGAAGACATGACTCCAAGCTCACAAGAGTCAACTCTCTGACCTTGGGCACAACTCACAAACCATGAGCCAGGCCTTGCCAACTTGGCAGATCTGAGCATGCCAGAGGGGATCAGATCACAAAGTGTCCATTTCAATTGCAGCTTCATGTAGGAAAGAAAACCAGCTAACAGGCGTGAATGAATTCACTCACAAGCTGCACAATGAGTCTGTTCTTCATTAAAAAA
Organism: Phasianus colchicus; assembly: GCF_987193195.1. NCBI lineage: Eukaryota > Metazoa > Chordata > Aves > Galliformes > Phasianidae > Phasianus > Phasianus colchicus. The sequence goes on along the minus strand of NC_143450.1, from coordinate 19,158,750 downwards.
ACCACATGGATTCCTAATCCAAAAAGAGAACGGCAAGAGTTAATACCGATGGAAGAGGTTCCTGGTCCGAAGCCTCATCCTCTTCCCCAACTCTCCTTGCCTCGTACTCTTCCCCAACTCCTGGGCGATGCCCACAGGCTTAAATTCAGACCTCAAATTCATAGGACTACTGTATAATCAATGAAAATTATATAAAGGAATTTTATATAATCAAATAATATTAAGATGTTATAATAATGAAATCAGCAAGAGAGTTAGGCACAGCAAGACAAAGAGAATAAATAGGATGCTTACCCGTGTCGTGGGCTCGCTCAGGAAAGACCAGTGGAGTGGATCTTCCGAAGAGAGAGAGATCCTTCCCCACTGGTAGATTGTATTATATTGTATTATTTTGCATTCCGATATCATAGTTAGTAAAATAAGTTTACCTCCATAGATTGTTGCCGCTGTTTTTTTCCTTTTCCCCCTTCCTTCCCATTTTGTGGGGCCAGGCCGGGGGTGGGGAGGGCAGGGGCCTACTGCCCCCTGTCACAGGCATAAACTGATCTAGTTAATTCCATGACACTCATCAAACCAGATTGTCTCAGGCGAAGGATGGTATGCTATCGCTCTCCACTTGCTCGGGTTGCCCTTGCTGGACCCATCTGTATACCAGGCATCTTCAGGGATAGGATATTTCCTCTCCTGAACGGGACTCTTCTCTGGTGGAGCGACCAGTGTTTCTTTTGGTGCATCACAATGATAGGTCACTGGGCCTAGGATCTTCTGAAGCTCTTCTTTTAAGGATGATGAAGACAGACTGCTCCTTTGGCTGAGGGAAGTGACCCATCATGCCACTGTTTGTGCTTGGGCCACCCCTGTCTTAGGAAGGTGGGTCAGATCTTTCACCCACCCCTGAATCTGCAGAGTGGTCTTCACTATAACTTCAGCCGTCTGGGTTATTGGCTCTACTGCCTGTAATGCTGAATAGGCAGCCAATAACTGTTTTTCAATCATATTATATCTTTCTTTTGCTCCATGCCAGACCTGAAACCAAAAACCAATGGGGGTCCGAACAGAACTCTGGCGTTGCCACAGGCCCCAACCAAAGCCATCTTGAGTAACGTGGACATCCAACTCAGCTGGGAGGGTAGCATCGAATATACCCAATGCCTGGGCTTGTTGTAAAATTAGGTCTCTCATCCCTGCTGAGAATTTGACCAGATCCGGGCCATCAAAGGCATCTTCATAAATCGCTTCCCTTACACCTAATTCACAGATGTAATTTTGAAGGTTTTCCATGGAGGACCACATCCCTGTATGTAAAGGAATATCAGATTGATTGGGCCATACCATACAGCAGGCCGCCATTAACCATTCTATTATAGAATGGTTTTCATCATTGTACTGATTACCTGCATATAATCTCTGTCTAAGAGCAGGATGGACGGTCATTGTGGCCAATTTGGCTATTTCCGGGCCATTCATCAGAACACTTTCTGCCCCAGAATCCCATAGTCCAAGCTGGCACACTTTCTCTAGCTTTCTGCTTAAATCGTTGGTCTAAGTCCAACAGTTCTGTTGCTGTGTACGGTCGGGCTGTTACATGCAAGTGGGTTTGAACGGGGGGCCACTGATCAGGCGGCACCCCCGCCGATCTGTCCTGTACCTTTTTTGTTTTTTGAGTTATAACAGGACGGACTTCTAGTGCATCCGTCAAAATTGGAGATTCAAGATCAGATTTAGATTGTTTATTTTCCTGATCAACACAGTCCGTTGATTCAGGAGCCTGGTCATTGTTTATTGAAATATTACAGACTTGACCTATTGGAAGATGTAGAATTGGGTTTTTTCCTGTTAATATGCCAAGTTCCTGTTCTAACTTTTCAATATGATCTTTTAAAAGTTCATTTTCGTTCACTAAAGTATTATTCCTTATTTCAGCATTATTTAAAGCATTTAACAGTGGCCATGCCACTGTAGAAGCAGCTAATTGTCTTTCTCTTGTGACTAATGTATCATTGCCTAGTCCCGGAAAGTCATCTGCTAGGCGATATGGGGAAACATTTCCCACAACACGTAGAGGACCCCGCTTTTCAATGATAGTTGACAATTCATAATAAGGGGATCCCGCAAATCCTGGCATCTGCCCTGGAATTATTTTATCTAGGGGGGTAGTGTCCTCCCCCTTGAACATTTACAGAAATTCCAAAGAAAGGACATAGTGTAAGTTTTAGTATATTCGGCTTGCCTGCCTGGCTCACCAAGTGTATAATCAATGAAAATTATATAAAGGAATTTTATATAATCAAACAATATTAAGATGTTATAATAATGAAATCAGCAAGAGAGTTAGGCACACCAAGACAAAGAGAATACATAGGATGCTTACACATGTCGTGGGCTCGCTCAGGAAAGACCAGTGGAGAGAATCTTCCAAAGAGAGAGAGAGATCCTACCCACTGGTAGTCAGCTCTTAAATGGGTCTAGGAGAGGTGGAGCCATGCTCCACCCCTTCCTGCAGCAAAGGTGAATTCCTTTCACCTGTGCTCCCAGGGCTGACTCATTGCTCGCCTCAGGTGATAAATCAGAGGTTCAGGCCGTGACTCAGCAGTTCCCATACAGACTCCTTTCACAGGACTCAGTCAAAAAGGATGTCACACTTGTTCCACACACTCAAACTGACTGAGCAGTGGTATCACAGTCACTTAAAACACACAGAAGCATCCAAACCCAAGCATGCACATTCCCTCCTGTGTTACTAGTGCCCACAGCTCACCTTCACACCTCTGGGGATTTCTGGCATTTTACACTGATGCAGCCTCACTATAGCTCCATGGGTGTCACACAAGGCCTGCAGGACCTCTTTCTCCACAAACCCCATCTGCAGGCACTGGTTCATAAGGCTCACCACCCACCCTCCTGAGCAAAAGCAAGCACTAAGAATGAGAGCAAAGTGCACTGGATTTGACCTGGCCTGGTCCCCAGGCCTCAGTCCTGCCAGACATACCCCGGTGCGTAGACTCATCCCCAACATCTGACTGGACATTGTCATTCTGCAAACACCCCATCCCAGCAGCAAGGGATCAAAGCATTGGGACAGCTGAAACAAAAATGTCATGAAAGTTTCCTATTAGCACTGATCAAGAACACGTCTACCCCTGAGCAACAGGATGGGAGACAAACAGCAGAAGACAACCAACCTGCAGAACCCGCTCCGCTGGGGTTGGTCCAGATGTTTGTATGCTCCCTTCCATGGCCCAGGCCAAGCTCGCTGAGCTGCTCCTCCTTTGTGCAGGGGGAGAGCGGCGCAGATGCTACGTGGTGGCTATGCACAGCATGCCTTTGACTTGATTCTCCTCTCTCCATCTTCCAGTAGCAAGCAGCATTTCAAATCTCTCCTTGCAAAAAATCACCTAGGTAAAAAAGAACTGGCAATCTTGCTTTTAAAGTTTCCTTATTTATACAACTTGATGCTTTAAAGCACAAGCTCACCTAGCAATCACCTACCTTAGACAAGCCCAACCTGCAAGGAAAAGTTATTCTTCTCTGTCTGCAGACTTTGCACACATTTCCAGGTGCAGTAGTCAGCCCAGTTCTCAGCACAGCTTTACCAACCACAGAAACCCAGTTTACGCCCGCCGTGCTTTTCTCTCATCTGAAACGCTGCATTGCTGCAAGAAGCAATGAATAAAATCACAGAATCACAAAACTGGGGTTGCAAGGGAGCTCCAGAGATCACTGAGCCCAAGCCCCCTGCAAAACGGGCTCCCTAGAGTAGGCAGCACAGGAAGGGCGCCCAGGAGGGCCTGGAATATCTCCAGAGAAGGAGAATCCACAGCCTCCCTGGGCAGCCCGTTCCAGCACTCCGTCATCCTCGCCGTGAAGAAGTTCCTTTGCATTTTGGTGCAGAACTTCCTGTGCTCCAGTTTATGGCCATTTCCCCTTCTTCTGTCACCACAGATCGCTGAAAAGATTGCAGCCGTGTCCTTTTGACTCCCACATCTAAGATATTTATAAGCGTTGTTGGAAATAGCCAAATAGTTTTCCAGGACGGTTCTCTGATCTTTGTATCTATCTTTATTCCCAATTGCAATGGCGGGCCTCCTGCAAGCAGGAGAGCGCAGAGAAAACAGTGTTACATCTTTTATCCCCTACTGCCCGACCCTTATCTCTTTCTCCCCGGCTCCTCACTGGCTGAGTACTGCAGGTTCACACTCTTTCGCAACGCTTCACTAATCGTACCAATACCAAGTAAACGCAAATCCTTACCACCCAACCACAAATATCTTAATTGGTCGACTGCCTTCTAACAACTGCTTTCTTAACAAACATCTGGTCGTAACTTTTGGATGTCTGCTTTACAACATAGACATAACCTCTTAACTGCTTCATTACCCCCCAGCATTTGTGCCCTTTGCACTGGGTCATTGTTCAGGTCATCCGTCTGTCCTTGCTTAGAGATAAGCTTGGAAGGAGGACAGAGGGCAGTATCTTGGAGCCTGCCTACGGCATCCTAACGTTCCCACAGAGTGGGACAGTTCTGCTTTGTGTAAAGGCCCCGACTCCTTGAGAGTTTGTTCAGTGGACTTCACTTCTGCTGGCCTAATGAACAACCTTACAGTACGTTTCCCAGGTCAGAATACTATACCCACATTGTTTAGAACATTTAAAGTCTGTTGCAGCTTTGGGAGAAAGAATTGGTCACGTAATTCGGTAACTATGTCTCTAAAATATGTTACCTATATGCATATGGTAATCTTCCTGTCCACGTCAGCTATTTCTAAGGATATGTGACAGCTTCATTCTTTAGATCAATTGCCCTTTGTCAATGTTCAGTGCAGAAACAACACTTTCACTTTCCACAGTATACGGTATTCTTACTTTGCACATCAGCTATTTCTAAGGACGTGCTACAGCTCACTTCTTTAGATCAACTGCCCCTTTCAATATCCAATGCAGAAACACCACTTTCACTTTCCACAGCATTTACCAGAACCACAGAACGGTAGGGGGGCTGAAAAGGACCACAACGATCATCCAGCTCCCCAGAACCCCCACACCGCCTCGCAGCCGCCTACAGCCTCAGATCTCGCTAGATCCCCCCCCGTCGCCTCCCTGCAGCTTCCTGGAGCCCCGCACGGCCCCCCTCCCCGTCCCGGGACCGTTCTCCCGCACACCTCCTGCACAGCTGTCCTCAGCACTCGCTCCCGTCGCGCCGCGGCTTCCCTCTCGGTGCTGCCCGGACAGCTCCGGCTGCCGCCGCGCTGTCCTGCGGGGCGTCCCAGGCCGCAGGAGCGGTGCTCTGCGAGGAGAGCCGCGCCTCCGACAGCCGGCTCCCAACGCTCGCTCCCGCGCACGGCGGCTCGGCCAACGGCAGCCGGCGGAGCTACCGCGGACCAAGGAGACCCCGGGGGCGGGGCGCCGCCGCCGCTGCCCAATCAGAGGCAGGGGGCGGGGCAAGGGAGATGCTGCTCAAGGTGAGCTCCTCCTGCCGCAGCGTGATGACGACAGGTCTGCACGGCCAGCTCCTAGGTCGGGAGCCAGGAATGGACATGGCAGGAGGAGAGAGGCGTTAGGGAGCAGCCGAGGCTTCGAAATGCAGCAAAAAGCCCTGAAAAGCATCACAAAGCCACAGCCAGGAAGCTCGGGATTATCACGAGCAGCATCCCGGATGCTAAACATCATTTGCTACCATACCAGATGGTAGCTGAGCTCTCGCTGCAGACGTCCCAAAGCCAGACAGAACGGGAACAAACCCAGAGCTCTGCTGCGCGCACCCCACAGCCATCGCGTTGCAAGCTGGCGTGCCTTGCTCTTCGTTGCATTCGTCCCAGTCTCTGTGAATGAAGACTCGGAAGGCAGTCAAGGCGTTGATTGAGCACGAGCGTGCTTTTATTATTATGTAAAAGACAGGAGGGCGTGAGAGGTCCAGGGTAAAGATGGGACTCATCCTCTCTTGTCACGGAGAGAGTGGCTCAGAGCTCTCAGTGCTGCTGCCCGCTGCCTGGGGCTGGAGGCCTGATTCTAAGTCCCCCTCCAAGAGGCTCAGCTTCTCCTCAGCGACGCTGACCTGCTCCTGCGTGGAGGTGCTGCTGTCGGGGCACTCGGACTGTGCTTGGGCTGGGCTGCACTGCAAAGGCACTGGGTCACAGTCCAGGCTGGTGACTGTGGTGTCCAGCAGGCTCAGGTCAGCATCTTCAGCACAGCCGGGAGAAATGAGGGCGTGAACTTGGATGAGCTCCTTCTCTCCATCGCTGTTGTTATGTGGAAGGCTGTCATCTGAACCACAGTGACTCGTGCTTCCTAAGAGCCCTCCATCGATGGAAGCACACAGCGCACCATCGCTACTTGCCCCGGCTCTTCTGGGTAGACAAGGGCTCGATTCACCTAGGAAGGATACACAGGGGTTAGTGTCAAACTTTCACAAGCTGAATTATGAAAGTGGCTCTTGATCAGGGGTGATCTGAAGATGCTAGGTATAGGTTGGAACGCTAGGAGGAGATACAAGTCCACTTGTATTGCATGAATTCTATGTCGCTGAAAAGCAAGGCTTTGAAAGCTGGATTCGCACCCTTACCTGCCAGCACCACGACTTCCGTCTCTGAGGGCTCCCTGGGACTGCGCTGCAGTCGGCGTTTGGCCACAGAGGATGGTTTCCACAGGCTGAAGCAGGAACGCCAACTGCCAGCTGGTGATTCCTTCATCTTGCTGGGTGGACGTTGTCTGGAGAGAGAAAACAGTGACTGGTGTGAGTCGTGCGGGGTGCGGGGTGAGGGAAGAGCTGCACTGAGCTCTTGCCAACAGTTGCTTGTTCCTGGCACCGCCTGGTTTCTGCTGAAGCACAGCTTAGAAACTCGCTCTCTTTCAAGCAGTTGAGGATGGTTCCACTCCTATAGCTCAGCCCTGAAGTCTTGCTGGCTAAATTCCCCTAAACTGTGTCAAGCAAGATGCAGAGCACGTGAGCAAAGGCTCCGCGGCTGTACAGGACAGCATCTAAGGGATGGCTCTTCTGGAGCCGGCAGGCGTAACTGCTTTCTGAGGAACCGTGCAGCCATAAAGGAAATTCAAAAGCACCTCTGACTCTGACATCAACACCTCGTCGGCCCCATCTCACCGCCAAGTTTAGTTTCTAGTGCCAGCAGGTCTGACCAACAGCTCTGCTTAGAGGAGAACCGGAACTGGTTTCAGGCATGTGGCCCCGACAGCTGGAAAACCCCAACGTTTCAAGGTAGAGCCAGCTCAGGCCAGGGTAGACGTCAGCATGGCTTTATACATCTCGTGACTGCGTGCCCAGCAAGGAAGGAATGGCAGCCTCGTGTGGCTAAACCGAATATGTTAGTTGAATCTCAGAGTCCAAAGGGAGCAGAGATTCACTGCAACAATTCACTTCAGGCACCGTTACTTTAATTTAGCTTCCACATGTTTTGGCGCAAGAAATAATGGGGGAAAAAAAAAACAACAACACAACCCACCCAAACAATGATGACGGTTGCTGGAAAACAAAGTCCTCTTTACCTTTCAGATGGAAAGTTGATGATTGTGTGGAATTTCCCCTGTACAGCTGTGGGGCCTTCTTCCACTTCTATGTCCCTGCTCTGTGTCACAACGGAAGAGCTGCTGTGGCCTCGCCTCTGAGCCTGTGCCTCCTCCAGGGTGAGCAGCTTTGTGGCAGGAGAAGACACCCACGCAGACTTGGGCCCTGAGAGAGAACCGTGCCCTGTAAGGGAAAGCCACAGGTAAGAGCGAGGATCACAAAGCAGCACCACAGCCATCACAGTTCTGGGGGAGATGCTATAGTTTTCTCAGACCTGCTTATCTGAGCCACTAGAAGAAGAGGAGGTCAGAATAAGCATGTGGTCAGAGGTATGTTTAAGGCAGAGGACAGAGTCATAATTAATAAGAGCAGCTCACTGTATCGAAATGGGCAAAGAAAAACCCTAGAAAGCGGGGGCAGGGAACTCAGAAAGCTTCACTGCCACACTTTCATCAAGCTTCACCTGCATGCAAAACATCGTAACGACAGTGACGTTTTTTTTCTCATTGTAAAGTTTGGACTTGGACATTCTCAGCATCCAGCAACAGGATGCCAGATTCTAATCTAAGCCCAGAAGTCTGCTGTCCCCTCGATAGAAAAAGTGTATTTCAAAGATCTTGGAGAAGGCCTGGATTTGATCAAGGTGTCTGATCAAGATAAAGCTCATGGAGGAAGACACTCACCTGCTCCATCTGCCATGTCTGATCCGGATTTGGAGCAGAAGAGGACATCTGCGTGGTTGATGATGAATTCCACCACAGCCGACTGCGTCTGCAGTTCCATGCAGGCGGCTCTTCCGCTGGCGCAGGCAGACTCGTTCTGCTGTGATCTGTAGAAAAGGCAGATTTTAGCAGTCATTTATCCAAGATCCAAGTTTCCCCAAGTCTGGATTGTTGCAGCCAAAAGCTGTCAAATTGGGCTCCGGAGGCTTCCGCGGTGATGCCGCTGAAGAAATTCTCCTGGATGGTCAAGGACACACCAGTCCCATCTAAACAAGAGGGCAGAAATTGTCATCTAGAAATTGTGCCCGTGCGGTTGGAGAACAGCCCAGGCTCTTGCTCTGCCGTCAGCCACTTACTACAGTGTACAGGAGAAGAGCACATTCGATGGAGAAAAAGGTAGATTGCATTTTTTGCCGGAGAACAGATCCAAGCAGTGTGTTGAAATGGAGAAAGAAGTTGACCTTAAGAGGTTTGGAGCCCACACAATCGCTAAGTTCTTAGCGTGCATGTTTGTCACGGAACAGTTCCCGGCTAGACGAGCCAAGTGTCTTATCAGGTATTCCAGTGTCCTGGAAAATCAGAGAGGCAAATATTCAGCACCAATGAGCACGCGGTGCTGCGGTTCACAGAGCAAAGCCTCAATGCATGTTATTGCTACTGTCACTGAAGATGAAGTAGATCCAACTTGACTAAGTGCCACACTGTGGCACCAAGCCCCAGCACAGCACAGCTGCAGCCACCAGCTGCACCAACTGTGCCCCCGTGCCCAGGAACCGACCCAATAAATTAACCCCGTGTAGCCTTAAACTGCTTCAACATACGCAGGCATCATGTTGCCAGCATGAGACAAGCCTGGAATCACACCACTGCCCTCTGAAGTGCAGCATGGCTGAGCTCAACAGAGTGAGGGCAGCACTGACCTGTAGTGAGGAGAGGGCAGCTGCTGGATGACGTCCTGCATTCTGACCAGCTGCTCCTCATCTGTAGCAGCACCAACAGCCTCCTGGAATAGTGCAGAAAGGGACTGAGACACAAATCAGGCTAGATACCTGCCACAGGGTCGGGAACTATGGGGACAGCGTGCTGTTGGTCTGCGCCGAGACAGATTTTACGCCTTCCAGGAGGCATCTGGGGAACATAGCGGCACGCAGCTGGTGCCATCAAGGCCAAGGAGTCCAAGCAGCGGGCCGGTTTACAGCCTGACTGTGCAGCTCAGCTCCTCAAGCTTCAAGTGCACTTTGCTATCAATCCCACTCCCATTCTATAAATACTTGGGGAATAGAAAAACAAAACAAAAGAAAAAACAAAAAACATGAATTCTCTCAAGCTTTGTGAATATGGAAATAACCGCCTCCTGGGACCACCGAAAATGGCATCCATATGATGCATGATGTGGCAAAGACATACGAGTAAACCCCACGGGGCTAACAGAAAAAGGGCCTCAGAGCTGGGGCACTGCTGCAGCCATCTCCCAAGAGGCCCAGGGAAGAGGTAAAGGAAAGACGTTGCCTTGTGCTTACCGAGAACTTGTCATACAGCTGGTCGGTCAGCAGAGGGTTCGGGAGCTCCCTGAAGTACATTTTGCAGACGGAGCTCACGCTGTGAGTGTCGCGGATGGTTAGCTCAGGAATCTGCTCAGACTCAAATTCTTGGCTGGAGAGAAGGACACAAAAACGGGCGGGGGGGTTGAGAAAGAGGAAAACAAGTCAAAAGCCACACCAAATATAATCAAGCATTGGAAGGGCTTCCCGATTAACAGGAGAAAATGAACACTCAGTCACCAGCACCACACGAGCCACGCTGGATGAGATGTTTCCAAAAGGAGACCTTCTCGTTTTGCTAAGGCATTTCCCGTGACTCTGACAACTGGCTGCCTAGTCTACAATCCTAAGCCAGGAGCCCGGAGCAGCAAGGAGGAGTGTGGGCTGCTCCAAAGGGCTCTGCAAACAGGAGGAAACGGGAATGAGAGCTGGCAGCGGTGACACCGCAGTCCCCCACAGCCTTCCAGTGCTCCGAAGGACAGAAGGAGAACTTCCTGCTCCAGCAAGTCTGCTGAACGCCCCGTGTTCCTATCAAACAGTGACAAGCCTGGCGCACCACTGCTGAGCGCACGCTGCCTGCACAGAGCTGCCCCACGGCGCAGGCCTCTGAGCACCCACAACAGGGCACGCGCCCCTACTGACCGCTGTGTCACTCGCAGCACTCTTACCGCAGTCTCTGGATGTTGGACGCGACGCCGGACAGCCGGTATATCCCTTGCACTACGCCGTGCTGCTCAATGAACTCGGCGCAGCTCTGGAGGACCTGGGGGACTAAAGAACACGTGCCAGCGGTTACTTGAGCTCCTCATTCAAGTACTGGTTCAGGCTGTGCTCCTGTCAAATCTCATCCACTAAGCCCAGCCAGGCTACTGCTTAGTTCTTCCTTACAGAAGAAAGCTGTCCAAGACGAGGAAACTGGACAGACGTGTTCCTTGCATTCAAGAAGTGTAAGGACCTAGGAATCAGCCTGGAGAAAGTAATTCTGGGGAAGCCGGAGACACTGCAAGTCCCACCACAGCTCCCATGGGAATGAAAGGAGGTGGGAAATCTCATGTCCAGGAGAGCAGGGAAACATATGCAGGACACTCTCCTTGGCCAAAAGGCTTCCCTTCTTTTCAGGCTAGCGTGGGATTGGCTTACAGGCTTTGGTTTAAGCAAATACAAACGTGCTTGTCTCTTAAGAGCATTAGCCTCAGTTTATCTTTCAGCCATCAACTTCCATTACACGTTTCTCCACCGGTACCAACCTGCCCCTTTGCTAGATACGACCTCCCTTTCATCTTTAGATGCCCAACAGAGGAAGATCTCAGGAACGGGCTGTCCCTTACCATCGCGACCAGAGTGGAGAAGATGCTCTCCCAGGTCACAGCCAAACACCCTTTCCTTCTCCACCTCCCGCTCTTTCGGTTTCTTTGGGCGGGCCTTCACCAAGGAACGAAGGAAGGTGACGAGCTTGCCGCGTTTCTTTGGCACTGCACAACAGGAAGAAACCAGTTCATTTCAGGTTTGGCTCAGTTGGACAAGGCCGAGCATAACACATTCTACAGAGCACGTCAAAACGGGAAGAACATTAACAAGTACATAGAAAAACGGATTTTCTCCCATCCCTGCAGGAGAAGCCAAAGGCCAGGTTGGATGGGGCCCTGGGCAGTGGGGTCTAGTCTCACATTAGATGTGGAGGTTGGTTGGCAGCCCAGCCTGAGGCAGGGGGGTTGGAACTTGATGATCCTTGAGCTCCCTTCCATCCCAAGCCATACTAGGAGGATTCTATGACTTCCCCAAGTCCACTCATAAACACGGGAGGATCGGGCCAAATCTCTGCGCGTTCCGATGGAGTTTAATGCACTCCTCTTGCTTGGCTTGCTCAACTTGAGGATTAAGGATCCTCTTGAAAAGTCACGTTCTGATCAAGCATATCACTAGCACAACCAGGCCTCTAGCTGTCCACCAGGGACACTGGCTGTTCTCAACCTCGTACTGACTCGCAGAAGAACTGCCTTTGCCCTCCTTCATTCTCATTGCCTACAAAACACCAGCCATATGCCCCATGATATGCCTGAAGGATCATCAGCACAGACTATAACACGGGATGGATAAAGGAGGTATTAAACACAGAACACACCCAAAAAGAGACGCCATTTTGCTTCCCTGCACCATCAAATGTAACATCTGTACCTGGCTTTGGCACTGAACTGAGGAGAGACTCCGGAATTTTTCCACTGATGAGCTCCACGCACTCACTTGGGAAAAATCCAACCTGTAACAAGAAAAAAAAGAGAGGTGCACTACTGAAGGCAGCATTTCTCAGGCCTGAACTGTTCAACCAAAAGCCACCTAACATTTTCCTCGGAACGTGCTTGCCTGACGCTCCGTAAGACTATCCAACAAAAAGTGGCCTGCATAAAAGTAATAATTATTCAACATTTGCAGCCAAAAGACCTACAAAACAAATAATTGCTTCTGTAGAAGATGTAGAAGAAGAAAGTTCTTGCTGACTGAGATGCAGCTGCAATAATCCCCAGCTCCGAGCTACCCAGCGTTCTGCAGCCAGCAGCAGCAACAAGCACGCGGAGGGTCTGTTACCCTACCTCAGCTGACAGGCAGTAACTTCCTAAAAGACACTAACTTCACGTTCTGCATGGGTGCAAGCAAAATACTCTGAGACACTGAAACACTGTCTTAGCTGCTGCATTTCCAAAGGTGGGGTTCAGTGGCCGTGACCTGATGCATATTGTGAAGGCTCGTGCTTCTAAGTGAATTGAGGAGACAGTTTCCTACAAAGACCATCTCTGACACCGACACAGGGAAAATGTTTACATCCATGAGCCATCCTGTGCAGGCAGCGCAGCTCTTAGCCGAGATTCCCGACCTGACCGAAGTTGCTCTCTCAAGTCTGAAGCTTGTGCCTACCTGAAAGCCATGCTTGCCTCTCCACCAGGGGGTCAGCTCCTTTGGTGGCATATCAGTAACGCACACGATGTCTCCCACCTGCAAAAGACTGCAACCTCACCAAACATTCTGAAGGTATCTGAGAATATTCCTGATGCGTTCACACCTTATACTCTCCTGTACATGACAACTAGGAACGCCCTTAACTGCTTACCTCAAAGGAGAGTTCATCCGGTGCCTGGGCAACGTATCTCTTAAGAACATGGGCAGCAGCAACAGCTGGAATATTTACAGGAGACTCCTCGTGGATCAGCAGGGGCTTCCCATTGTTCTCAGTCTGAAACAGAGAGCACAGGCCATGGTGAGGAGCTGAGGACAAACGAGGACAATTTCAGAGCAAGGAGCACATCTGCAGAGAAAGATCCTTATCATGAGTGCTTAACAAGAAACTGCAAGTCTAATAACAGCTGTTTCTCTTCCTGGTGTGCAGCAGTATGGCCAGGCAATGTAAAGATGCGTCTCTCTCTACCCAGACTAAGAGGACAAACACCCCAACCGAGAGGACTCCTGGAGTTTTATAAACTTGCCACGCTTGCAGTACTGTCTTGCCAAAGAGGAGCGTAAGAGTCTGCTTGCTTCCTGTAACCTATTGCTTGGAGACCTCAGCCATGGACTGGACACAGGAGCTGGTCCACTGACCCAATCCTTGGCTCACTACAAGTGCCTGCTTCCCTTAACTTACTGAATATGAGAACTTGGTCTTTGGGTGACAAAATCCAAGCAGGATGGGGAAAAAGCTTCTGCATGTTTATAACGCTCGATCTGATTCTGTCGGTACTATAACGTCCACGGCCATCTAGATGCTCGTAGCAAGGACATGAAGCTTTTCAGGCAGCTTTTCAGTGACACCGATAGAGCTGGAAGGATTCTCCCTCTCTTGAAAAGCAGGAGAGCTCATCTGCAGCTCACTCTGCCGGCTCAAGTCAGCAGAACAAAGGCCAATCAGAGCTTCATACTCTACCTCCATTTGTGCCAGGTCAGGCCCACAGCTGATCTCGCTGCACGCGATGCCCATCACAGCAGGCACGACAAGCTGGAACTGAAAAGAAACACACTTCTATTTTCTCTGTTCACACACCACGGTATGGAGAGACTTCTTCAGAACTACCCTCAGTTACCCACTGGCATAGGCAGGTGTTCTAGAAACAACCACTTTGTTCAGTCACTTCAAACGAGACAGCCTATTACGCAGCAGTTTACCAAGTCGCTATCCCTCTGCTAGCAGATGGGGACTCCGGCACAAAGCAGCAGATGCGCTTGCTCAGAGCACTCCGACAGCACAGTAGCAGGGCAGTGAGAGGAGTCACTGCTGGGGGTGGATCTGCTCCCTAGCGCCCGGCTCCCACCAGTTCACCTCCAGCGCCGGCCGCAGCCTTCCACACGGATTTCCTCTGCTTGCATCTCTGCTGTGCTCCCCACAGCTGTCGTGCGCACACGCAGCCGAAGCACGCATGCTCATGGTCACGTTGTGCAGCCCTGCACAAACCGGGACTAGGACTCCTTGCCTAAGGGATTGGTTTCCTAAAGACTAGCTGGTCACAGCATCACAGACAGCATCCTTCTGAGGGCTGAGCTGGAGGGAAAGTGGAATAACTCTACACGTGACCAGTGTCCTGTCAAGGCTGGATGAGGCTGTGTTACTAAACACGGTGCGACGCAGGCTGCAAAACCACATGGGGGGGGGACAACGTGTGGCACATACCAGGCAAGAGATCAGAACAAGTTCCTTGAAGCCGCAGCCGTTCCTTGTCACTTTGCTCTGTTCTTCCGCGAGCAAAAGCTGCATCAAAGGAGAAGGCAGAGGGCGGGGAGAGGAGAGAGAAAGAGCTGATCAGTGAGCTTGCACAATTTAACAAAGAAGACAAGGAAAAAGCCCTGAGACAAATGCCACCTCTATGCTTTGGAATGTAGCTACTGAGTGAAAATTATGTCTGATGGTCAAGAGTAAGCAGCATGACACTACCAGCTCCGCCAGCCAGCAGCTTTCAACACCTCACTGTCCACCTGTCTATCTCACACTGTCTCAGCTTACCTACAAGATGCTGCACAAGACGGTGTGAAAACGAAGGTACTCAGTCGATGCACAAGTGCAACAAGCTAGCTACTCAGTCAGAGCTCAAGCGCTCCAATGAAGGGACGCAGCAGGCACTGCTCCTCCCCTCATTCTAGCTGCTTATGACATCACTAAGGGCCACCAGGCTGCTCCACCATGACAGACAAGGTGGGGAAGCAAGACCACGTCACAAGACCAGAAGATTCCAACACTCCAACATTCTAGAATCAGAGGGCGGTTGGAATTCTACCTCAGCCAAATCCTGGAGAAGCTGGCACGGGGTCATCATGACCAAAGCGCAGGACCCGGCGCTTGCTCTTGTTGAGCCTCGTACAACCGGCCTCAGGCCATCCTTCTGCAGGGCCTTCCTACCCTCGGGCAGATGGACACTTCCTCCCAGCAGCATACCTTGCAGTGCAGGGCCTACATAAAATCCACACTAGAGTCCTTTGTTTCATTCAAGAGCACGTTACAGCACGTATCTATTTCACTGTAAGGAAATCAAGGAAGAGACGGGAGAAACACAGAACTGCTACGAGACTGCTATATACATTTCTTTCCCAAGTGGATTTTTGCCTTTTTGCTTCCAGGATGACCTCATTTTGTTCTCCCCTTCTTGTGGGGAAGCTGCCTCCAGTGCCTGAGGTTCAGGAGACAGCATGAAACACGACACTAAGACAAACGCTTGTCGTGGGCGAGGGGTGGCTGTGCTTTGCCAGGCATACGGCGGGGCAGTAAGTGCCACACGGCAGCCCCAAGCCAAGCCCTGCATTCAGTCACTGTGGCCACAGCTGGTGCATCGCTGCCAGAACGTATCCCAGGATACAGGTGGACGCAGGCACTCCTGCTCCTTCTGCAAAGCCATCCTCTGCAGAGCCCATTAGGTGCTGCTCAGTGCTATGCCAACCAGGCTCCCGTTTACTGCAGCCCTGGGATAAACACGCGTGTACTCTTCTGTGCAGCAGTGAGCTCCAGGGATGAAGCACAGAGGGTAAGCCAACAGAATCTACTGCTGACTCCATCAGCTCCTTCTTCTACCAACCATGGGCAAACACTGTGAGACAGAACATAAGGGGAAAAGCACTTCTGCTCACACGCCTGCAATGGAATTCAAAACAGCTATTGCAAGAAGAGCTCGTAGGGTAAACCTAGCCTCAGAGACACAAACACACCAGGTTCCAGGAAATAGCATGGCACATTGTTGATGAAACGCTGCTTCGTTGCTTGGAGAGCACGCAGCATGCCGCTTTGACAGGCACAGCAGTGCTGCGACGTCCAAGCTGGGCACCAAAACCTCTCCAGCATCCCTGGCCAACGCTGCCAGGGAAATGCAACACCTGCATCCCTATCTGGCTTACGGCACACGCACTGGGGGGCTGCCTTAGTCTCAGGTGGGAGGGATTTTTCTTCAGAGTATCTGGTATGATGCTATGTTTGGGTTCTAGGAGAAAAATCACACCGATAACACCCTGATCTTTATAGTTTCTGACAAGCAAACTTGCACAGAGCCAAGGCCATTCTCAGCAAAGCTCACAACAAGGAGCTGGGAGGGAACTTAATTAAGACAGCTAACGTAAACTGGCCAAAGGGATATTCCATACTATATGCCATCAAGTGGAAGGAGTTTTGAAGGGGATGAGAGTACATCTCACTCTCTTTTATTGCTTGGCGGCTAACTGGACAGTGGTTGGCGGGTGGTGAGCCATTGCTTGTACATCACTTGCAATACATTCATATATATATTCAGAACTACTTTTATCTCAAAAACATGAGTTTTACTTCTCTTTTTCCACCCAACACTCTCCCCCATCCCACGGGGAACAGGGGAGTGGGCAAAGGACTGCGTGGTGCTGAGCCACCCACCGGCTTCAACCACAACAGGGCCGCGGGGCAATGGGAGCAAGCACAGAAATAAAACACAGAAACTCGCTGTTCCTTGGGCTCGTGGCTGCCACAAAGCTCGTGTTTTAGTGATGCAGAGTACTGTATCTCCAGCTATTGTGTGTCTTGTTAACCACAAGCTCAGCTATGAGCTGTCACCACAAGCAAAAGATAAACGTAAACAAAGGCTTATATCCACACGTACCAATCTGGGTGTGAGCAATAAAAGCCCATTGGGCCATGGACAAGGCAGGCAGCACATAGGCAGGAAACAGGAAGGAGTTCAACTCCAGCTCTCCTACACAAAAGAAAGGGAGAGCACCACGGGAGGAGTTACGACACAGCTTCAGAGCTTACAGAGCCCTGAGATTTCCAAAGAACGGTGCCAGGGTAACTCTCACCATTCCCACGCAGGGGTCTTCCCAGACACTTCAGCTGCTGACTTCCACTTCCTCTGTCATGTGTAGAAAGTCCAGGTGACAAATGCTCATTTCGTCTGGGTAACGCTTCCATGGTCATGACTGAAAAAAAAAAAAAAGCAGCATGCAACCCCATAAAATGTACCTTTCTGCTCTTTCTGTCAGCACGACATCTAAGATGAGCATTACACGTCCCTGCTACTGATTGAAAATTCATCCAAGCCTATGTTCCACACAGCTTCATCTCAGTGCCAAAAAGAAACACGTAAACAGATGTTCAGAGGATTCTTTGTGCAGATAAAAGTGCAGGGTGCATATGTATTCTCTTCAGTAATAAATATTAGTTTAGAATCCAAAGGTAACTTTTCAAGAAGCAGTATGAAAGAAAGGTCAGTCAAAAGGAAATACGTGATTTTCATCTATTTTCATCTAAAAAATCCTTGCTAAACCTCTTCCCATCAAAAAGAAAGCATGCTGGGCATTCTTAGCAGCAGCTCAGAGGACATCTTGCACCACAAAATGCAGCACATGCTTTTTGCTCACAGGCCCCTCATGTCTCTAATTTGTGTCAGATTCACTCAAAATGACCACGTGGACCAGAACAGCCATTTGGTTCGGCTGAGGTAGGAACCCACTGCTGGGATGTCCCACCGTCCCGTTTCCCCGCTACTTCCAGCCCTGGGGGGAAAAGGAAGAGCAACTGACTTCACCTACCCAGACTTCTGCATGGTCTCACATCACACAGAGAAGCATGGTGGAGAGCTCTGGTGGCTGAAGAAATCAAGGTTGCCTCTAAGATCCTGCTTTAAATCCACATGACTTACTGCCCATAAGATGTGAAAGACAAGGTTAAGGTCCATCCAATCCCTGTGGATGTGGCTGCCTGCAAAGACAACAGTTGCCTGCTCTTCAGCAGGGTGATGCTCACCCAGCAAAGCACTCACCAGCACATGTCTTTCATAGAAACATAGAATTAGCAAGCTTGGAAA
The DNA here is from genome assembly GCF_987193195.1 of Phasianus colchicus. Classification (NCBI taxonomy): domain Eukaryota; kingdom Metazoa; phylum Chordata; class Aves; order Galliformes; family Phasianidae; genus Phasianus; species Phasianus colchicus. The sequence goes on along the minus strand of NC_143450.1, from coordinate 19,140,680 downwards.
AGATCTCCAAGATCATCCGGTCCAACCATCCACCTTCCACCAACATTTCCCACTAAGCCACGTCCCTCACGACAACATCTAATGTTTCTTGAACACCTGCAGGGATGGTAACTCTATCACCTGTCTGGGCAGCCCGTTTTTCTTAACATCCAACCTCAATCTCCCCTCATGCAACTTCAGGCCACTCCCTCCAGTCCTATTATCACTTACACAGGAGAGGAGGACAACGCCCACCTCAACATAACCTCTCTTCAGCTAGTTGTAGAGAGTGAGGAGGTCTTCCCTGCGCCTCCTCTTCTCCAGACTAAATAATCACAGTTCCCTCAGCCGCTCCCCATAAGACTTGTGCTCTAGATGCCCTGCAGCTTCACTGCTCTTCTCTGGACACATTTAAGGCTTTCACTGTCCTTCCTGTAGTGAGGCACCCAGAACTGAACAAAGTACTCAAGGTGAGGACTCACCAGTGCTGAGCACAGGAGGATGATCGCTTCCCTGCTCCTGCTGGCTCCAGTTCTTTGCATTGCACTTCCAATCTAAACCGTTCCTTCTGCGGTAGCGCTTGCATCCTCACTTAGGGCTGGAGCTCAAGAGGTCAACACAACAGAAAGAACACAACGTGCAACTGGAAGACATGACTCCAAGCTCACAAGAGTCAACTCTCTGACCTTGGGCACAACTCACAAACCATGAGCCAGGCCTTGCCAACTTGGCAGATCTGAGCATGCCAGAGGGGATCAGATCACAAAGTGTCCATTTCAATTGCAGCTTCATGTAGGAAAGAAAACCAGCTAACAGGCGTGAATGAATTCACTCACAAGCTGCACAATGAGTCTGTTCTTCATTAAAAAAACCACATGGATTCCTAATCCAAAAAGAGAACGGCAAGAGTTAACACCGATGGAAGAGGTTCCTGGTCCGAAGCCTCATCCTCTTACCCAACTTTCCTTGCCTCGTACTCTTCCCCAACTCCTGGGCGATGCCCACAGGCTTAAATTCAGACCTCAAATTCATAGGACTACTGTATAATCAATGAAAATTATATAAAGGAATTTTATATAATCAAATAATATTAAGATGTTATAATAATGAAATCAACAAGAGAGTTAGGCACACCAAGACAAAGAGAATACATAGGATGCTTACACATGTCGTGGGCTCGCTCAGGAAAGACCAGTGGAGAGAATCTTCCAAAGAGAGAGAGAGATCCTACCCACTGGTAGTCAGCTCTTAAATGGGTCTAGGAGAGGTGGAGCCATGCTCCACCCCTTCCTGCAGCACAGGTGAATTCCTTTCACCTGTGCTCCCAGGGCTGACTCATTGCTCGCCTCAGGTGATAAATCAGAGGTTCAGGCCGTGACTCAGCAGTTCCCATACAGACTCCTTTCACAGGACTCAGTCAAAAAGGATGTCACACTTGTTCCACACACTCAAACTGACTGAGCAGTGGTATCACAGTCACTTAAAACACACAGAAGCATCCAAACCCAAGCATGCACATTCCCTCCTGTGTTACTAGTGCCCACAGCTCACCTTCACACCTCTGGGGATTTCTGGCGTTTTACACTGATGCAGCCTCACTATAGCTCCATGGGTGTCACACAAGGCCTGCAGGACCTCTTTCTCCACAAACCCCATCTGCAGGCACTGGTTCATAAGGCTCACCACCCACCCTCCTGAGCAAAAGCAAGCACTAAGAATGAGAGCAAAGTGCACTGGATTTGACCTGGCCTGGTCCCCAAGCCTCAGTCCTGCCAGACATACCCCGGTGCGTAGACTCATCCCCAACATCTGACTGGACATTGTCATTCTGCAAACGCCCCATCCCAGCAGCAAGGGATCAAAGCATTGGGACAGCTGAAACAAAAATGTCATGAAAGTTTCCTATTAGCACTGATCAAGAACACATCTACCCCTGAGCAACAGGATGGGAGACAAACAGCAGAAGACAACCAACCTGCAGAACCTGCTCCGTTGGGGTTGGTCCAGATGTTTGTATGCTCCCTTCCATGGCCCAGGCCAAGCTTGCTGAGCTGCTCCTCCTTTGTGCAGGGGGAGAGCGGCGCAGATGCTACGTGGTGGCTATGCACAGCATGCCTTTGACTTGATTCTCCTCTCTCCATCTTCCAGTAGCAAGCAGCATTTCAAATCTCTCCTTGCAAAAAATCACCTAGGTAAAAAAGAACTGGCAATCTTGCTTTTAAAGTTTCCTTATTTATACAACTTGATGCTTTAAAGCACAAGCTCACCTAGCAATCACCTACCTTAGACAAGCCCAACCTGCAAGGAAAAGTTATTCTTCTGTGTCTGCAGACTTTGCACACATTTCCAGGTGCAGTAGTCAGCCCAGTTCTCAGCACAGCTTTACCAACCACAGAAACCCAGTTTACGCCCGCCGTGCTTTTCTCTCATCTGAAACGCTGCATTGCTGCAAGAAGCAATGAATAAAATCACAGAATCACAAAACTGGGGTTGCAAGGGAGCTCCAGAGATCACTGAGCCCAAGCCCCCTGCAAAATGGGCTCCCTAGAGTAGGCAGCACAGGAAGGGCGCCCAGGAGGGCCTGGAATATCTCCAGAGAAGGAGGATCCACAGCCTCCCTGGGCAGCCCGTTCCAGCGCTCCGTCATCCTCGCCGTGAAGAAGTTCCTTTGCATTTTGGTGCAGAACTTCCTGTGCTCCAGTTTATGGCCATTTCCCCTTCTTCTGTCACCACAGATCGCTGAAAAGATTGCAGCCGTGTCCTTTTGACTCCCACATCTAAGATATTTATAAGCGTTGTTGGAAATAGCCAAATAGTTTTCCAGGACGGTTCTCTGATCTTTGTATCTATCTTTATTCCCAATTGCAATGGCGGGCCTCCTGCAAGCAGGAGAGCGCAGAGAAAACAGTGTTACATCTTTTATCCCCTACTGCCCGACCCTTATCTCTTTCTCCCCGGCTCCTCACTGGCTGAGTACTGCAGGTTCACACTCTTTCGCAACGCTTCACTAATCGTACCAATACCAAGTAAACGCAAATCCTTACCACCCAACCACAAATATCTTAATTGGTCGACTGCCTTCTAACAACTGCTTTCTTAACAAACATCTGGTCGTAACTTTTGGATGTCTGCTTTACAACATAGACATAACCTCTTAACTGCTTCATTACCCCCCAGCATTTGTGCCCTTTGCACTGGGTCATTGTTCAGGTCATCCGTCTGTCCTTGCTTAGAGATAAGCTTGGAAGGAGGACAGAGGGCAGTATCTTGGAGCCTGCCTACGGCATCCTAACGTTCCCACAGAGTGGGACAGTTCTGCTTTGTGTAAAGGCCCGACTCCTTGAGAGTATGTTCAGTGGACTTCACTTATGCTGGCCTAATGAACGACCTTACAGTACGTTTCCCAGGTCAGAATACTATACCCACATTGTTTAGAACATTTAAAGTCTGTTGCAGCTTTGGGAGAAAGAATTGGTCACGTAATTCGGTAACTATGTCTCTAAAATATGTTACCTATATGCATATGGTATTCTTCCTGTCCACGTCAGCTATTTCTAAGGATATGTGACAGCTTCATTCTTTAGATCAACTGCCCCTTTCAATATCCAATGCAGAAACACCACTTTCACTTTCCACAGCATTTACCAGAACCACAGAACGGCAGGGGGGCTGAAAAGGACCACAACGATCATCCAGCTCCCCAGAACCCCCACACCCCCTCGCAGCCGCCTACAGCCTCAGATCTCGCTAGATCCCCCCCCCGTCGCCTCCCTGCAGCTTCCTGGAGCCCCGCACGGCCCCCCTCCCCGTCCCGGGACCGTTCTCCCGCACACCTCCGGCACAGCTGTCCTCAGCACTCGCTCCCGTCGCGCCGCGGCTTCCCTCTCGGTGCTGCCCGGACAGCTCCGGCTGCCGCCGCGCTGTCCTGCGGGGCGGCCCAGGCGGCAGGAGCGGCGCTCTGCGAGGAGAGCCGCGCCTCCGACAGCCGGCTCCCAACGCTCGCTCCCGCGCACGGCGGCTCGGCCAACGGCAGCCGGCGGAGCTACCGCGGACCAAGGAGACCCCGGGGGCGGGGCGCCGCCGCCGCTGCCCAATCAGAGGCAGGGGGCGGGGCAAGGGAGATGCTGCTCAAGGTGAGCTCCTCCTGCCGCAGCGTGATGACGACAGGTCTGCACGGCCAGCTCCTAGGTCGGGAGCCAGGAATGGACACGGCAGCAGGAGAGAGGCGTTAGGGAGCAGCCGAGGCTTCGAAATGCAGCAAAAAGCCCTGAAAAGCATCACAAAGCCACAGCCAGGAAGCTCGGGATTATCACGAGCAGCATCCAGGATGCTAAACATCATTTGCTACCATACCAGATGGTAGCTGAGCTCTCGCTGCAGACGTCCCAAAGCCAGACAGAACGGGAACAAACCCAGAGCTCTGCTGCGCGCACCCCACAGCCATCGCGTTGCAAGCTGGCGTGCCTTGCTCTTCGTTGCATTCGTCCCAGTCTCTGTGAATGAAGACTCGGAAGGCAGTCAAGGCGTTGATTGAGCACGAGCGTGCTTTTATTATTATGTAAAAGACAGGAGGGCGTGAGAGGTCCAGGGTAAAGATGGGACTCATCCTCTCTTGTCACGGAGAGAGTGGCTCAGAGCTCTCAGTGCTGCTGCCCGGTGCCTGGGGCTGGAGGCCTGATTCTAAGTCCCCCTCCAAGAGGCTCGGCTTCTCCTCAGCGACGCTGACCTGCTCCTGCGTGGAGGTGCTGCTGTCGGGGCACTCGGACTGTGCTTGGGCTGGGCTGCACTGCAAAGGCACTGGGTCACAGTCCAGGCTGGTGACTGTGGTGTCCAGCAGGCTCAGGTCAGCATCTTCAGCACAGCCGGGAGAAATGAGGGCGTGAACTTGGATGAGCTCCTTCTCTCCATCGCAACCACAGTGACTCGTGCTTCCTAAGAGCCCTCCATCGATGGAAGCACACAGCGCACCATCGCTACTTGCCCCGGCTCTTCTGGGTAGACAAGGGCTCGATTCACCTAGGAAGGATACACAGGGGTTAGTGTCAAACTTTCACAAGCTGAATTATGAAAGTGGCTCTTGATCAGGGGTGATCTGAAGATGCTAGGTATAGGTTGGAACGCTAGGAGGAGATACAAGTCCACTTGTATTGCATGAATTCTATGTCGCTGAAAAGCAAGGCTTTGAAAGCTGGATTCGCACCCTTACCTGCCAGCACCACGACTTCTGTCTCTGAGGGCTCCCTGGGACTGCGCTGCAGTCGGCGTTTGGCCACAGAGGATGGTTTCCGCAGGCTGAAGCAGGAACGCCAACTGCCAGCTGGTGATTCCTTCATCTTGCTGGGTGGACGTTGTCTGGAGAGAGAAAACAGTGACTGGTGTGAGTCGTGCGTGGTGCGGGGTGAGGGAAAAGCTGCACTGAGCTCTTGCCAACAGTTGCTTGTTCCTGGCACCGCCTGGTTTCTGCTGAAGCACAGCTTAGAAACTCGCTCTCTTTCAAGCAGTTGAGGATGGTTCCACTCCTATAGCTCAGCCCTGAAGTCTTGCTGGCTAAATTCCCCTAAACTGTGTCAAGCAAGATGCAGAGCACGTGAGCAAAGGCTCCGCGGCTGTACAGGACAGCATCTAAGGGATGGCTCTTCTGGAGCCGGCAGGCGTAACTGCTTTCTGAGGAACCGTGCAGCCATAAAGGAAATTCAAAAGCACCTCTGACTCTGACATCAACACCTCGTCGGCCCCATCTCACCGCCAAGTTTAGTTTCTAGTGCCAGCAGGTCTGACCAGCAGCTCTGCTTAGAGGAGAACCGGAACTGGTTTCAGGCATGTGGCCCCGACAGCTGGAAAACCCCAACGTTTCAAGGTAGAGCCAGCTCAGGCCAGGGTAGACGTCAGCATGGCTTTATACATCTCGTGACTGCGTGCCCAGCAAGGAAGGAATGGCAGCCTCGTGTGGCTAAACCGAATATGTTAGTTGAATCTCAGAGTCCAAAGGGAGCAGAGATTCACTGCAACAATTCACTTCAGGCACCGTTAATTTAATTTAGCTTCCACATGTTTTGGCGCAAGAAATAATGGGGGAAAAAAAAAAACAACAACACAACCCACCCAAACAATGATGACGGTTGCTGGAAAACAAAGTCCTCTTTACCTTTCAGATGGAAAGTTGATGATTGTGTGGAATTTCCCCTGTACAGCTGTGGGGCCTTCTTCCACTTCTATGTCCCTGCTCTGTGTCACAACGGAAGAGCTGCTGTGGCCTCGCCTCTGAGCCTGTGCCTCCTCCAGGGTGAGCAGCTTTGTGGCAGGAGAAGACACCCACGCAGACTTGGGCCCTGAGAGAGAACCGTGCCCTGTAAGGGAAAGCCACAGGTAAGAGCGAGGATCACAAAGCAGCACCACAGCCATCACAGTTCTGGGGGAGATGCTATAGTTTTCTCAGACCTGCTTATCTGAGCCACTAGAAGAAGAGGAGGTCAGAATAAGCATGTGGTCAGAGGTATGTTTAAGGCAGAGGACAGAGTCATAATTAATAAGAGCAGCTCACTGTATCGAAATGGGCAAAGAAAAACCCTAGAAAGCGGGGGCAGGGAACTCAGAAAGCTTCACTGCCACGCTTTCATCAAGCTTCACCTGCATGCAAAGCATCGTAACGACAGTGACGTTTTTTTTCTCATTGTAAAGTTTGGACTTGGACATTCTCAGCATCCAGCAACAGGATGCCAGATTCTAATCTAAGCCCAGAAGTCTGCTGTCCCCTCGATAGAAAAAGTGTATTTCAAAGATCTTGGAGAAGGCCTGGATTTGATCAAGGTGTCTGATCAAGATAAAGCTCATGGAGGAAGACACTCACCTGCTCCATCTGCCATGTCTGATCCGGATTTGGAGCAGAAGAGGACATCTGCGTGGTTGATGATGAATTCCACCACAGCCGACTGCGTCTGCAGTTCCATGCAGGCGGCTCTTCCGCTGGCGCAGGCAGACTCGTTCTGCTGTGATCTGTAGAAAAGGCAGATTTTAGCAGTCATTTATCCAAGATCCAAGTTTCCCCAAGTCTGGATTGTTGCAGCCAAAAGCTGTCAAATTGGGCTCCGGAGGCTTCCGCGGTGATGCCGCTGAAGAAATTCTCCTGGATGGTCAAGGACACACCAGTCCCATCTAAACAAGAGGGCAGAAATTGTCATCTAGAAATTGTGCCCGTGCGGTTGGAGAACAGCCCAGGCTCTTGCTCTGCCGTCAGCCACTTACTACAGTGTACAGGAGAAGAGCACATTCGATGGAGAAAAAGGTAGATTGCATTTTTTGCCGGAGAACAGATCCAAGCAGTGTGTTGAAATGGAGAAAGAAGTTGACCTTAAGAGGTTTGGAGCCCACACAATCGCTAAGTTCTTAGCGTGCATGTTTGTCACGGAACAGTTCCCGGCTAGACGAGCCAAGTGTCTTATCAGGTATTCCAGTGTCCTGGAAAATCAGAGAGGCAAATATTCAGCACCAATGAGCATGCGGTGCTGCGGTTCACAGAGCAAAGCCTCAATGCATGTTATTGCTACTGTCACTGAAGATGAAGTAGATCCAACTTGACTAAGTGCCACACTGTGGCACCAAGCCCCAGCACAGCACAGCTGCAGCCACCAGCTGCACCAACTGTGCCCCCGTGCCCAGGAACCGACCCAATAAATTAACCCCGTGTAGCCTTAAACTGCTTCAACATACGCAGGCATCATGTTGCCAGCATGAGACAAGCCTGGAATCACACCACTGCCCTCTGAAGTGCAGCATGGCTGAGCTCAACAGAGTGAGGGCAGCACTGACCTGTAGTGAGGAGAGGGCAGCTGCTGGATGACGTCCTGCATTCTGACCAGCTGCTCCTCATCTGTAGCAGCACCAACAGCCTCCTGGAATAGTGCAGAAAGGGACTGAGACACAAATCAGGCTAGATACCTGCCACAGGGTCGGGAACTATGGGGACAGCGTGCTGTTGGTCTGCGCCGAGACAGATTTTACGCCTTCCAGGAGGCATCTGGGGAACATAGCGGCACGCAGCTGGTGCCATCAAGGCCAAGGAGTCCAAGCAGCGGGCCGGTTTACAGCCTGACTGTGCAGCTCAGCTCCTCAAGCTTCAAGTGCACTTTGCTATCAATCCCACTCCCATTCTATAAATACTTGGGGAATAGAAAAACAAAACAAAAGAAAAAACAAAAAACATGAATTCTCTCAAGCTTTGTGAATATGGAAATAACCGCCTCCTGGGACCACCGAAAATGGCATCCATATGATGCATGATGTGGCAAAGACATACGAGTAAACCCCACGGGGCTAACAGAAAAAGGGCCTCAGAGCTGGGGCACTGCTGCAGCCATCTCCCAAGAGGCCCAGGGAAGAGGTAAAGGAAAGACGTTGCCTTGTGCTTACCGAGAACTTGTCATACAGCTGGTCGGTCAGCAGAGGGTTCGGGAGCTCCCTGAAGTACATTTTGCAGACGGAGCTCACGCTGTGAGTGTCGCGGATGGTTAGCTCAGGAATCTGCTCAGACTCAAATTCTTGGCTGGAGAGAAGGACACAAAAACGGGCGGGGGGGTTGAGAAAGAGGAAAACAAGTCAAAAGCCACACCAAATATAATCAAGCATTGGAAGGGCTTCCCGATTAACAGGAGAAAATGAACACTCAGTCACCAGCACCACACGAGCCACGCTGGATGAGATGTTTCCAAAAGGAGACCTTCTCGTTTTGCTAAGGCATTTCCCGTGACTCTGACAACTGGCTGCCTAGTCTACAATCCTAAGCCAGGAGCCCGGAGCAGCAAGGAGGAGTGTGGGCTGCTCCAAAGGGCTCTGCAAACAGGAGGAAACGGGAATGAGAGCTGGCAGCGGTGACACCGCAGTCCCCCACAGCCTTCCAGTGCTCCGAAGGACAGAAGGAGAACTTCCTGCTCCAGCAAGTCTGCTGAACGCCCCGTGTTCCTATCAAACAGTGACAAGCCTGGCGCACCACTGCTGAGCGCACGCTGCCTGCACAGAGCTGCCCCACGGCGCAGGCCTCTGAGCACCCACAACAGGGCACGCGCCCCTACTGACCGCTGTGTCACTCGCAGCACTCTTACCGCAGTCTCTGGATGTTGGACGCGACGCCGGACAGCCGGTATATCCCTTGCACTACGCCGTGCTGCTCAATGAACTCGGCGCAGCTCTGGAGGACCTGGGGGACTAAAGAACACGTGCCAGCGGTTACTTGAGCTCCTCATTCAAGTACTGGTTCAGGCTGTGCTCCTGTCAAATCTCATCCACTAAGCCCAGCCAGGCTACTGCTTAGTTCTTCCTTACAGAAGAAAGCTGTCCAAGACGAGGAAACTGGACAGACGTGTTCCTTGCATTCAAGAAGTGTAAGGACCTAGGAATCAGCCTGGAGAAAGTAATTCTGGGGAAGCCGGAGACACTGCAAGTCCCACCACAGCTCCCATGGGAATGAAAGGAGGTGGGAAATCTCATGTCCAGGAGAGCAGGGAAACATATGCAGGACACTCTCCTTGGCCAAAAGGCTTCCCTTCTTTTCAGGCTAGCGTGGGATTGGCTTACAGGCTTTGGTTTAAGCAAATACAAACGTGCTTGTCTCTTAAGAGCATTAGCCTCAGTTTATCTTTCAGCCATCAACTTCCATTACACGTTTCTCCACCGGTACCAACCTGCCCCTTTGCTAGATACGACCTCCCTTTCATCTTTAGATGCCCAACAGAGGAAGATCTCAGGAACGGGCTGTCCCTTACCATCGCGACCAGAGTGGAGAAGATGCTCTCCCAGGTCACAGCCAAACACCCTTTCCTTCTCCACCTCCCGCTCTTTCGGTTTCTTTGGGCGGGCCTTCACCAAGGAACGAAGGAAGGTGACGAGCTTGCCGCGTTTCTTTGGCACTGCACAACAGGAAGAAACCAGTTCATTTCAGGTTTGGCTCAGTTGGACAAGGCCGAGCATAACACATTCTACAGAGCACGTCAAAACGGGAAGAACATTAACAAGTACATAGAAAAACGGATTTTCTCCCATCCCTGCAGGAGGAGCCCAAGGCCAGGTTGGATGGGGCCCTGGGCAGTGGGGTCTAGTCTCACATTAGATGTGGAGGTTGGTTGGCAGCCCAGCCTGAGGCAGGGGGGTTGGAACTTGATGATCCTTGAGCTCCCTTCCATCCCAAGCCATACTAGGAGGATTCTATGACTTCCCCAAGTCCACTCATAAACACGGGAGGATCGGGCCAAATCTCTGCGCGTTCCGATGGAGTTTAATGCACTCCTCTTGCTTGGCTTGCTCAACTTGAGGATTAAGGATCCTCTTGAAAAGTCACGTTCTGATCAAGCATATCACTAGCACAACCAGGCCTCTAGCTGTCCACCAGGGACACTGGCTGTTCTCAACCTCGTACTGACTCGCAGAAGAACTGCCTTTGCCCTCCTTCATTCTCATTGCCTACAAAACACCAGCCATATGCCCCATGATATGCCTGAAGGATCATCAGCACAGACTATAACACGGGATGGATAAAGGAGGTATTAAACACAGAACACACCCAAAAAGAGACGCCATTTTGCTTCCCTGCACCATCAAATGTAACATCTGTACCTGGCTTTGGCACTGAACTGAGGAGAGACTCCGGAATTTTTCCATTGATGAGCTCCACGCACTCACTTGGGAAAAATCCAACCTGTAACAAGAAAAAAAAGAGAGGTGCAATACTGAAGGCAGCATTTCTCAGGCCTGAACTGTTCAACCAAAAGCCACCTAACATTTTCCTCGGAACGTGCTTGCCTGACGCTCCGTAAGACTATCCAACAAAAAGTGGCCTGCATAAAAGTAATAATTATTCAACATTTGCAGCCAAAAGACCTACAAAACAAATAATTGCTTCTGTAGAAGATGTAGAAGAAGAAAGTTCTTGCTGACTGAGATGCAGCTGCAATAATCCCCAGCTCCGAGCTACCCAGCGTTCTGCAGCCAGCAGCAGCAACAAGCACGCGGAGGGTCTGTTACCCTACCTCAGCTGACAGGCAGTAACTTCCTAAAAGACACTAACTTCACGTTCTGCATGGGTGCAAGCAAAATACTCTGAGACACTGAAACACTGTCTTAGCTGCTGCATTTCCAAAGGTGGGGTTCAGTGGCCGTGACCTGATGCATATTGTGAAGGCTCTTGCTTCTAAGTGAGTTGAGGAGACAGTTTCCTACAAAGACCATCTCTGACACCGACACAGGGAAAATGTTTACATCCATGAGCCATCCTGTGCAGGCAGCGCAGCTCTTAGCCGAGATTCCCGACCTGACCGAAGTTGCTCTCTCAAGTCTGAAGCTTGTGCCTACCTGAAAGCCATGCTTGCCTCTCCACCAGGGGGTCAGCTCCTTTGGTGGCATATCAGTAACGCACACGATGTCTCCCACCTGCAAAAGACTGCAACCTCACCAAACATTCTGAAGGTATCTGAGAATATTCCTGATGCGTTCACACCTTATACTCTCCTGTACATGACAACTAGGAACGCCCTTAACTGCTTACCTCAAAGGAGAGTTCATCCGGTGCCTGGGCAACGTATCTCTTAAGAACATGGGCAGCAGCAACAGCTGGAATATTTACAGGAGACTCCTCGTGGATCAGCAGGGGCTTCCCATTGTTCTCAGTCTGAAACAGAGAGCACAGGCCATGGTGAGGAGCTGAGGACAAACGAGGACAATTTCAGAGCAAGGAGCACATCTGCAGAGAAAGATCCTTATCATGAGTGCTTAACAAGAAACTGCAAGTCTAATAACAGCTGTTTCTCTTCCTGGTGTGCAGCAGTATGGCCAGGCAATGTAAAGATGCGTCTCTCTCTACCCAGACTAAGAGGACAAACACCCCAACCGAGAGGACTCCTGGAGTTTTATAAACTTGCCACGCTTGCAGTACTGTCTTGCCAAAGAGGAGCGTAAGAGTCTGCTTGCTTCCTGTAACCTATTGCTTGGAGACCTCAGCCATGGACTGGACACAGGAGCTGGTCCACTGACCCAATCCTTGGCTCACTACAAGTGCCTGCTTCCCTTAACTTACTGAATATGAGAACTTGGTCTTTGGGTGACAAAATCCAAGCAGGATGGGGAAAAAGCTTCTGCATGTTTATAACGCTCGATCTGATTCTGTCGGTACTATAACGTCCACGGCCATCTAGATGCTCGTAGCAAGGACATGAAGCTTTTCAGGCAGCTTTTCAGTGACACCGATAGAGCTGGAAGGATTCTCCCTCTCTTGAAAAGCAGGAGAGCTCATCTGCAGCTCACTCTGCCGGCTCAAGTCAGCAGAACAAAGACCAATCAGAGCTTCATACTCTACCTCCATTTGTGCCAGGTCAGGCCCACAGCTGATCTCGCTGCACGCGATGCCCATCACAGCAGGCACGACAAGCTGGAACTGAAAAGAAACACACTTCTATTTTCTCTGTTCACACACCACGGTATGGAGAGACTTCTTCAGAACTACCCTCAGTTACCCACTGGCATAGGCAGGTGTTCTAGAAACAACCACTTTGTTCAGTCACTTCAAACGAGACAGCCTATTACGCAGCAGTTTACCAAGTCGCTATCCCTCTGCTAGCAGATGGGGACTCCGGCACAAAGCAGCAGATGCGCTTGCTCAGAGCACTCCGACAGCACAGTAGCAGGGCAGTGAGAGGAGTCACTGCTGGGGGTGGATCTGCTCCCTAGCGCCCGGCTCCCACCAGTTCACCTCCAGCGCCGGCCGCAGCCTTCCACACGGATTTCCTCTGCTTGCATCTCTGCTGTGCTCCCCACAGCTGTCGTGCGCACACGCAGCCGAAGCACGCATGCTCATGGTCACGTTGTGCAGCCCTGCACAAACCGGGACTAGGACTCCTTGCCTAAGGGATTGGTTTCCTAAAGACTAGCTGGTCACAGCATCACAGACAGCATCCTTCTGAGGGCTGAGCTGGAGGGAAAGTGGAATAACTCTACACGTGACCAGTGTCCTGTCAAGGCTGGATGAGGCTGTGTTACTAAACACGGTGCGACGCAGGCTGCAAAACCACATGGGGGGGGGACAACGTGTGGCACATACCAGGCAAGAGATCAGAACAAGTTCCTTGAAGCCGCAGCCGTTTCTTGTCACTTTGCTCTGTTCTTCCGCGAGCAAAAGCTGCATCGAAGGCAGAGGGCGGGGAGAGGAGAGAGAAAGAGCTGATCAGTGAGCTTGCACAATTTAACAAAGAAGACAAGGAAAAAGCCCTGAGACAAATGCCACCTCTATGCTTTGGAATGTAGCTACTGAGTGAAAATTATGTCTGATGGTCAAGAGTAAGCAGCATGACACTACCAGCTCCGCCAGCCAGCAGCTTTCAACACCTCACTGTCCACCTGTCTATCTCACACTGTCTCAGCTTACCTACAAGATGCTGCACAAGACGGTGTGAAAACGAAGGTACTCAGTCGATGCACAAGTGCAACAAGCTAGCTACTCAGTCAGAGCTCAAGCGCTCCAATGAAGGGACGCAGCAGGCACTGCTCCTCCCCTCATTCTAGCTGCTTATGACATCACTAAGGGCCACCAGGCTGCTCCACCATGACAGACAAGGTGGGGAAGCAAGACCACGTCACAAGACCAGAAGATTCCAACACTCCAACATTCTAGAATCAGAGGGCGGTTGGAATTCTACCTCAGCCAAATCCTGGAGAAGCTGGCACGGGGTCATCATGACCAAAGCGCAGGACCCGGCGCTTGCTCTTGTTGAGCCTCGTACAACCGGCCTCAGGCCATCCTTCTGCAGGGCCTTCCTACCCTCGGGCAGATGGACACTTCCTCCCAGCAGCATACCTTGCAGTGCAGGGCCTACATAAAATCCACACTAGAGTCCTTTGTTTCATTCAAGAGCACGTTACAGCACGTATCTATTTCACTGTAAGGAAATCAAGGAAGAGACGGGAGAAACACAGAACTGCTACGAGACTGCTATATACATTTCTTTCCCAAGTGGATTTTTGCCTTTTTGCTTCCAGGATGACCTCATTTTGTTCTCCCCTTCTTGTGGGGAAGCTGCCTCCAGTGCCTGAGGTTCAGGAGACAGCATGAAACACGACACTAAGACAAACGCTTGTCGTGGGCGAGGGGTGGCTGTGCTTTGCCAGGCATACGGCAAGGCAGTAAGTGCCACACGGCAGCCCCAAGCCAAGCCCTGCATTCAGTCACTGTGGCCACAGCTGGTGCATCGCTGCCAGAACGTATCCCAGGATACAGGTGGACGCAGGCACTCCTGCTCCTTCTGCAAAGCCATCCTCTGCAGAGCCCATTAGGTGCTGCTCAGTGCTATGCCAACCAGGCTCCCGTTTACTGCAGCCCTGGGATAAACACGCGTGTACTCTTCTGTGCAGCAGTGAGCTCCAGGGATGAAGCACAGAGGGTAAGCCAACAGAATCTACTGCTGACTCCATCAGCTCCTTCTTCTACCAACCATGGGCAAACACTGTGAGACAGAACATAAGGGGAAAAGCACTTCTGCTCACACGCCTGCAATGGAATTCAAAACAGCTATTGCAAGAAGAGCTCGTAGGGTAAACCTAGCCTCAGAGACACAAACACACCAGGTTCCAGGAAATAGCATGGCACATTGTTGATGAAACGCTGCTTCGTTGCTTGGAGAGCACGCAGCATGCCGCTTTGACAGGCACAGCAGTGCTGCGACGTCCAAGCTGGGCACCAAAACCTCTCCAGCATCCCTGGCCAACGCTGCCAGGGAAATGCAACACCTGCATCCCTATCTGGCTTACGGCACACACACTGGGGGGCTGCCTTAGTCTCAGGTGGGAGGGATTTTTCTTCAGAGTATCTGGTATGATGCTATGTTTGGGTTCTAGGAGAAAAATCACACCGAGAACACCCTGATCTTTATAGTTTCTGACAAGCAAACTTGCACAGAGCCAAGGCCATTCTCAGCAAAGCTCTCAACAAGGAGCTGGGAGGGAACTGAATTAAGACAGCTAACGTAAACTGGCCAAAGGGATATTCCATACTATATGCCATCAAGTGGAAGGAGTTTTGAAGGGGATGAGAGTACATCTCACTCTCTTTTATTGCTTGGCGGCTAACTGGACAGTGGTTGGCGGGTGGTGAGCCATTGCTTGTACATCACTTGCAATACATTCATATATATATTCAGAACTACTTTTATCTCAAAAACATGAGTTTTACTTCTCTTTTTCCACCCAACACTCTCCCCCATCCCACGGGGAACAGGGGAGTGGGCAAAGGACTGCGTGGTGCTGAGCCACCCACCGGCTTCAACCACAACAGGGCCGCGGGGCAATGGGAGCAAGCACAGAAATAAAACACAGAAACTCGCTGTTCCTTGGGCTCGTGGCTGCCACAAAGCTCGTGTTTTAGTGATGCAGAGTACTGTATCTCCAGCTATTGTGTGTCTTGTTAACCACAAGCTCAGCTATGAGCTGTCACCACAAGCAAAAGATAAACGTAAACAAAGGCTTATATCCACACGTACCAATCTGGGTGTGAGCAATAAAAGCCCATTGGGCCATGGACAAGGCAGGCAGCACATAGGCAGGAAACAGGAAGGAGTTCAACTCCAGCTCTCCTACACAAAAGAAAGGGAGAGCACCACGGGAGGAGTTACGACACAGCTTCAGAGCTTACAGAGCCCTGAGATTTCCAAAGAACGGTGCCAGGGTAACTCTCACCATTCCCACGCAGGGGTCTTCCCAGACACTTCAGCTGCTGACTTCCACTTCCTCTGTCATGTGTAGAAAGTCCAGGTGACAAATGCTCATTTCGTCTGGGTAACGCTTCCATGGTCATGACTGAAAAAAAAAAAAAAAAGCAGCATGCAACCCCATAAAATGTACCTTTCTGCTCTTTCTGTCAGCACGACATCTAAGATGAGCATTACACGTCCCTGCTACTGATTGAAAATTCATCCAAGCCTATGTTCCACACAGCTTCATCTCAGTGCCAAAAAGAAACACGTAAACAGATGTTCAGAGGATTCTTTGTGCAGATAAAAGTGCAGGGTGCATATGTATTCTCTTCAGTAATAAATATTAGTTTAGAATCCAAAGGTAACTTTTCAAGAAGCAGTATGAAAGAAAGGTCAGTCAAAAGGAAATACGTGATTTTCATCTATTTTCATCTAAAAAATCCTTGCTAAACCTCTTCCCATCAAAAAGAAAGCATGCTGGGCATTCTTAGCAGCAGCTCAGAGGACATCTTGCACCACAAAATGCAGCACATGCTTTTTGCTCACAGGCCCCTCATGTCTCTAATTTGTGTCAGATTCACTCAAAATGACCACGTGGACCAGAACAGCCATTTGGTTCGGCTGAGGTAGGAACCCACTGCTGGGATGTCCCACCGTCCCGTTTCCCCGCTACTTCCAGCCCTGGGGGGAAAAGGAAGAGCAACTGACTTCACCTACCCAGACTTCTGCATGGTCTCACATCACACAGAGAAGCATGGTGGAGAGCTCTGGTGGCTGAAGAAATCAAGGTTGCCTCTAAGATCCTGCTTTAAATCCACATGACTTACTGCCCATAAGATGTGAAAGACAAGGTTAAGGTCCATCCAATCCCTGTGGATGTGGCTGCCTGCAAAGACAACAGTTGCCTGCTCTTCAGCAGGGTGATGCTCACCCAGCAAAGCACTCACCAGCACATGTCTTTCATAGAAACATAGAATTAGCAAGCTTGGAAAAGATCTCCAAGATCATCCGGTCCAACCATCCACCTTCCACCAACATTTCCCACTAAGCCACGTCCCTCACGACAACATCTAATGTTTCTTGAACACCTGCAGGGATGGTAACTCTATCACCTGTCTGGGCAGCCCGTTTTTCTTAACATCCAACCTCAATCTCCCCTCATGCAACTTCAGGCCACTCCCTCCAGTCCTATTATCACTTACACAGGAGAGGAGGACAACGCCCACCTCAACACAACCTCTCTTCAGCTAGTTGTAGAGAGTGAGGAGGTCTTCCCTGCGCCTCCTCTTCTCCAGACTAAATAATCACAGTTCCCTCAGCCGCTCCCCATAAGACTTGTGCTCTAGATGCCCTGCAGCTTCACTGCTCTTCTCTGGACACATTTAAGGCTTTCACTGTCCTTCCTGTAGTGAGGCACCCAGAACTGAACAAAGTACTCAAGGTGAGGACTCACCAGTGCTGAGCACAGGAGGATGATCGCTTCCCTGCTCCTGCTGGCTCCAGTTCTTTGCATTGCACTTCCAATCTAAACCGTTCCTTCTGCGGTAGCGCTTGCATCCTCACTTAGGGCTGGAGCTCAAGAGGTCAACACAACAGAAAGAACACAACGTGCAACTGGAAGACATGACTCCAAGCTCACAAGAGTCAACTCTCTGACCTTGGGCACAACTCACAAACCATGAGCCAGGCCTTGCCAACTTGGCAGATCTGAGCATGCCAGAGGGGATCAGATCACAAAGTGTCCATTTCAATTGCAGCTTCATGTAGGAAAGAAAACCAGCTAACAGGCGTGAATGAATTCACTCACAAGCTGCACAATGAGTCTGTTCTTCATTAAAAAAACCACATGGATTCCTAATCCAAAAAGAGAACGGCAAGAGTTAACACCGATGGAAGAGGTTCCTGGTCCGAAGCCTCATCCTCTTCCCCAACTTTCCTTGCCTCGTACTCTTCCCCAACTCCTGGGCGATGCCCACAGGCTTAAATTCAGACCTCAAATTCATAGGACTACTGTATAATCAATGAAAATTATATAAAGGAATTTTATATAATCAAATAATATTAAGATGTTATAATAATGAAATCAACAAGAGAGTTAGGCACACCAAGACAAAGAGAATACATAGGATGCTTACACATGTCGTGGGCTCGCTCAGGAAAGACCAGTGGAGAGAATCTTCCAAAGAGAGAGAGAGATCCTACCCACTGGTAGTCAGCTCTTAAATGGGTCTAGGAGAGGTGGAGCCATGCTCCACCCCTTCCTGCAGCACAGGTGAATTCCTTTCACCTGTGCTCCCAGGGCTGACTCATTGCTCGCCTCAGGTGATAAATCAGAGGTTCAGGCTGTGACTCAGCAGTTCCCATACAGACTCCTTTCACAGGACTCAGTCAAAAAGGATGTCACACTTGTTCCACACACTCAAACTGACTGAGCAGTGGTATCACAGTCACTTAAAACACACAGAAGCATCCAAACCCAAGCATGCACATTCCCTCCTGTGTTACTAGTGCCCACAGCTCACCTTCACACCTCTGGGGATTTCTGGCATTTTACACTGATGCAGCCTCACTATAGCTCCATGGGTGTCACACAAGGCCTGCAGGACCTCTTTCTCCACAAACCCCATCTGCAGGCACTGGTTCATAAGGCTCACCACCCACCCTCCTGAGCAAAAGCAAGCACTAAGAATGAGAGCAAAGTGCACTGGATTTGACCTGGCCTGGTCCCCAAGCCTCAGTCCTGCCAGACATACCCCGGTGCGTAGACTCATCCCCAACATCTGACTGGACATTGTCATTCTGCAAACGCCCCATCCCAGCAGCAAGGGATCAAAGCATTGGGACAGCTGAAACAAAAATGTCATGAAAGTTTCCTATTAGCACTGATCAAGAACACATCTACCCCTGAGCAACAGGATGGGAGACAAACAGCAGAAGACAACCAACCTGCAGAACCTGCTCCGTTGGGGTTGGTCCAGATGTTTGTATGCTCCCTTCCATGGCCCAGGCCAAGCTTGCTGAGCTGCTCCTCCTTTGTGCAGGGGGAGAGCGGCGCAGATGCTACGTGGTGGCTATGCACAGCATGCCTTTGACTTGATTCTCCTCTCTCCATCTTCCAGTAGCAAGCAGCATTTCAAATCTCTCCTTGCAAAAAATCACCTAGGTAAAAAAGAACTGGCAATCTTGCTTTTAAAGTTTCCTTATTTATACAACTTGATGCTTTAAAGCACAAGCTCACCTAGCAATCACCTACCTTAGACAAGCCCAACCTGCAAGGAAAAGTTATTCTTCTGTGTCTGCAGACTTTGCACACATTTCCAGGTGCAGTAGTCAGCCCAGTTCTCAGCACAGCTTTACCAACCACAGAAACCCAGTTTACGCCCGCCGTGCTTTTCTCTCATCTGAAACGCTGCATTGCTGCAAGAAGCAATGAATAAAATCACAGAATCACAAAACTGGGGTTGCAAGGGAGCTCCAGAGATCACTGAGCCCAAGCCCCCTGCAAAATGGGCTCCCTAGAGTAGGCAGCACAGGAAGGGCGCCCAGGAGGGCCTGGAATATCTCCAGAGAAGGAGGATCCACAGCCTCCCTGGGCAGCCCGTTCCAGCGCTCCGTCATCCTCGCCGTGAAGAAGTTCCTTTGCATTTTGGTGCAGAACTTCCTGTGCTCCAGTTTATGGCCATTTCCCCTTCTTCTGTCACCACAGATCGCTGAAAAGATTGCAGCCGTGTCCTTTTGACTCCCACATCTAAGATATTTATAAGCGTTGTTGGAAATAGCCAAATAGTTTTCCAGGACGGTTCTCTGATCTTTGTATCTATCTTTATTCCCAATTGCAATGGCGGGCCTCCTGCAAGCAGGAGAGCGCAGAGAAAACAGTGTTACATCTTTTATCCCCTACTGCCCGACCCTTATCTCTTTCTCCCCGGCTCCTCACTGGCTGAGTACTGCAGGTTCACACTCTTTCGCAACGCTTCACTAATCGTACCAATACCAAGTAAACGCAAATCCTTACCACCCAACCACAAATATCTTAATTGGTCGACTGCCTTCTAACAACTGCTTTCTTAACAAACATCTGGTCGTAACTTTTGGATGTCTGCTTTACAACATAGACATAACCTCTTAACTGCTTCATTACCCCCCAGCATTTGTGCCCTTTGCACTGGGTCATTGTTCAGGTCATCCGTCTGTCCTTGCTTAGAGATAAGCTTGGAAGGAGGACAGAGGGCAGTATCTTGGAGCCTGCCTACGGCATCCTAACGTTCCCACAGAGTGGGACAGTTCTGCTTTGTGTAAAGGCCCGACTCCTTGAGAGTATGTTCAGTGGACTTCACTTATGCTGGCCTAATGAACGACCTTACAGTACGTTTCCCAGGTCAGAATACTATACCCACATTGTTTAGAACATTTAAAGTCTGTTGCAGCTTTGGGAGAAAGAATTGGTCAAGTAATTCGGTAACTATGTCTCTAAAATATGTTACCTATATGCATATGGTATTCTTCCTGTCCACGTCAGCTATTTCTAAGGATATGTGACAGCTTCATTCTTTAGATCAACTGCCCCTTTCAATATCCAATGCAGAAACACCACTTTCACTTTCCACAGCATTTACCAGAACCACAGAACGGCAGGGGGGCTGAAAAGGACCACAATGATCATCCAGCTCCCCAGAACCCCCACACCCCCTCGCAGCCGCCTACAGCCTCAGATCTCGCTAGATCCCCCCCCCGTCGCCTCCCTGCAGCTTCCTGGAGCCCCGCACGGCCCCCCTCCCCGTCCCGGGACCGTTCTCCCGCACACCTCCGGCACAGCTGTCCTCAGCACTCGCTCCCGTCGCGCCGCGGCTTCCCTCTCGGTGCTGCCCGGACAGCTCCGGCTGCCGCCGCGCTGTCCTGCGGGGCGGCCCAGGCGGCAGGAGCGGCGCTCTGCGAGGAGAGCCGCGCCTCCGACAGCCGGCTCCCAACGCTCGCTCCCGCGCACGGCGGCTCGGCCAACGGCAGCCGGCGGAGCTACCGCGGACCAAGGAGACCCCGGGGGCGGGGCGCCGCCGCCGCTGCCCAATCAGAGGCAGGGGGCGGGGCAAGGGAGATGCTGCTCAAGGTGAGCTCCTCCTGCCGCAGCGTGATGACGACAGGTCTGCACGGCCAGCTCCTAGGTCGGGAGCCAGGAATGGACACGGCAGCAGGAGAGAGGCGTTAGGGAGCAGCCGAGGCTTCGAAATGCAGCAAAAAGCCCTGAAAAGCATCACAAAGCCACAGCCAGGAAGCTCGGGATTATCACGAGCAGCATCCAGGATGCTAAACATCATTTGCTACCATACCAGATGGTAGCTGAGCTCTCGCTGCAGACGTCCCAAAGCCAGACAGAACGGGAACAAACCCAGAGCTCTGCTGCGTGCACCCCACAGCCATCGCGTTGCAAGCTGGCGTGCCTTGCTCTTCGTTGCATTCGTCCCAGTCTCTGTGAATGAAGACTCGGAAGGCAGTCAAGGCGTTGATTGAGCACGAGCGTGCTTTTATTATTATGTAAAAGACAGGAGGGCGTGAGAGGTCCAGGGTAAAGATGGGACTCATCCTCTCTTGTCACGGAGAGAGTGGCTCAGAGCTCTCAGTGCTGCTGCCCGGTGCCTGGGGCTGGAGGCCTGATTCTAAGTCCCCCTCCAAGAGGCTCGGCTTCTCCTCAGCGACGCTGACCTGCTCCTGCGTGGAGGTGCTGCTGTCGGGGCACTCGGACTGTGCTTGGGCTGGGCTGCACTGCAAAGGCACTGGGTCACAGTCCAGGCTGGTGACTGTGGTGTCCAGCAGGCTCAGGTCAGCATCTTCAGCACAGCCGGGAGAAATGAGGGCGTGAACTTGGATGAGCTCCTTCTCTCCATCGCAACCACAGTGACTTGTGCTTCCTAAGAGCCCTCCATCGATGGAAGCACACAGCGCACCATCGCTACTTGCCCCGGCTCTTCTGGGTAGACAAGGGCTCGATTCACCTAGGAAGGATACACAGGGGTTAGTGTCAAACTTTCACAAGCTGAATTATGAAAGTGGCTCTTGATCAGGGGTGATCTGAAGATGCTAGGTATAGGTTGGAACGCTAGGAGGAGATACAAGTCCACTTGTATTGCATGAATTCTATGTCGCTGAAAAGCAAGGCTTTGAAAGCTGGATTCGCACCCTTACCTGCCAGCACCACGACTTCTGTCTCTGAGGGCTCCCTGGGACTGCGCTGCAGTCGGCGTTTGGCCACAGAGGATGGTTTCCGCAGGCTGAAGCAGGAACGCCAACTGCCAGCTGGTGATTCCTTCATCTTGCTGGGTGGACGTTGTCTGGAGAGAGAAAACAGTGACTGGTGTGAGTCGTGCGTGGTGCGGGGTGAGGGAAAAGCTGCACTGAGCTCTTGCCAACAGTTGCTTGTTCCTGGCACCGCCTGGTTTCTGCTGAAGCACAGCTTAGAAACTCGCTCTCTTTCAAGCAGTTGAGGATGGTTCCACTCCTATAGCTCAGCCCTGAAGTCTTGCTGGCTAAATTCCCCTAAACTGTGTCAAGCAAGATGCAGAGCACGTGAGCAAAGGCTCCGCGGCTGTACAGGACAGCATCTAAGGGATGGCTCTTCTGGAGCCGGCAGGCGTAACTGCTTTCTGAGGAACCGTGCAGCCATAAAGGAAATTCAAAAGCACCTCTGACTCTGACATCAACACCTCGTCGGCCCCATCTCACCGCCAAGTTTAGTTTCTAGTGCCAGCAGGTCTGACCAGCAGCTCTGCTTAGAGGAGAACCGGAACTGGTTTCAGGCATGTGGCCCCGACAGCTGGAAAACCCCAACGTTTCAAGGTAGAGCCAGCTCAGGCCAGGGTAGACGTCAGCATGGCTTTATACATCTCGTGACTGCGTGCCCAGCAAGGAAGGAATGGCAGCCTCGTGTGGCTAAACCGAATATGTTAGTTGAATCTCAGAGTCCAAAGGGAGCAGAGATTCACTGCAACAATTCACTTCAGGCACCGTTACTTTAATTTAGCTTCCACATGTTTTGGCGCAAGAAATAATGGGGGAAAAAAAAAAACAACAACACAACCCACCCAAACAATGATGATGGTTGCTGGAAAACAAAGTCCTCTTTACCTTTCAGATGGAAAGTTGATGATTGTGTGGAATTTCCCCTGTACAGCTGTGGGGCCTTCTTCCACTTCTATGTCCCTGCTCTGTGTCACAACGGAAGAGCTGCTGTGGCCTCGCCTCTGAGCCTGTGCCTCCTCCAGGGTGAGCAGCTTTGTGGCAGGAGAAGACACCCACGCAGACTTGGGCCCTGAGAGAGAACCGTGCCCTGTAAGGGAAAGCCACAGGTAAGAGCGAGGATCACAAAGCAGCACCACAGCCATCACAGTTCTGGGGGAGATGCTATAGTTTTCTCAGACCTGCTTATCTGAGCCACTAGAAGAAGAGGAGGTCAGAATAAGCATGTGGTCAGAGGTATGTTTAAGGCAGAGGACAGAGTCATAATTAATAAGAGCAGCTCACTGTATCGAAATGGGCAAAGAAAAACCCTAGAAAGCGGGGGCAGGGAACTCAGAAAGCTTCACTGCCACGCTTTCATCAAGCTTCACCTGCATGCAAAACATCGTAACGACAGTGACGTTTTTTTTCTCATTGTAAAGTTTGGACTTGGACATTCTCAGCATCCAGCAACAGGATGCCAGATTCTAATCTAAGCCCAGAAGTCTGCTGTCCCCTCGATAGAACAAGTGTATTTCAAAGATCTTGGAGAAGGCCTGGATTTGATCAAGGTGTCTGATCAAGATAAAGCTCATGGAGGAAGACACTCACCTGCTCCATCTGCCATGTCTGATCCGGATTTGGAGCAGAAGAGGACATCTGCGTGGTTGATGATGAATTCCACCACAGCCGACTGCGTCTGCAGTTCCATGCAGGCGGCTCTTCCGCTGGCGCAGGCAGACTCGTTCTGCTGTGATCTGTAGAAAAGGCAGATTTTAGCAGTCATTTATCCAAGATCCAAGTTTCCCCAAGTCTGGATTGTTGCAGCCAAAAGCTGTCAAATTGGGCTCCGGAGGCTTCCGCGGTGATGCCGCTGAAGAAATTCTCCTGGATGGTCAAGGACACACCAGTCCCATCTAAACAAGAGGGCAGAAATTGTCATCTAGAAATTGTGCCCGTGCGGTTGGAGAACAGCCCAGGCTCTTGCTCTGCCGTCAGCCACTTACTACAGTGTACAGGAGAAGAGCACATTCGATGGAGAAAAAGGTAGATTGCATTTTTTGCCGGAGAACAGATCCAAGCAGTGTGTTGAAATGGAGAAAGAAGTTGACCTTAAGAGGTTTGGAGCCCACACAATCGCTAAGTTCATAGCGTGCATGGTTGTCACGGAACAGTTCCCGGCTAGACGAGCCAAGTGTCTTATCAGGTATTCCAGTGTCCTGGAAAATCAGAGAGGCAAATATTCAGCACCAATGAGCACGCGGTGCTGCGGTTCACAGAGCAAAGCCTCAATGCATGTTATTGCTACTGTCACTGAAGATGAAGTAGATCCAACTTGACTAAGTGCCACACTGTGGCACCAAGCCCCAGCACAGAACAGCTGCAGCCACCAGCTGCACCAACTGTGCCCCCGTGCCCAGGAACCGACCCAATAAATTAACCCCGTGTAGCCTTAAACTGCTTCAACATACGCAGGCATCATGTTGCCAGCATGAGACAAGCCTGGAATCACACCACTGCCCTCTGAAGTGCAGCATGGCTGAGCTCAACAGAGTGAGGGCAGCACTGACCTGTAGTGAGGAGCGGGCAGCTGCTGGATGACGTCCTGCATTCTGACCAGCTGCTCCTCATCTGTAGCGGCACCAACAGCCTCCTGGAATAGTGCAGAAAGGGACTGAGACACAAATCAGGCTAGATACCTGCCACAGGGTCGGGAACTATGGGGACAGCGTGCTGTTGGTCTGCGCCGAGACAGATTTTACGCCTTCCAGGAGGCATCTGGGGAACATAGCGGCACGCAGCTGGTGCCATCAAGGCCAAGGAGTCCAAGCAGCAGGCCGGTTTACAGCCTGATTGCGCAGCTCAGCTCCTCAAGCTTCAAGTGCACTTTGCTATCAATCCCACTCCCATTCTATAAATACTTGGGGAATAGAAAAACAAAACAAAAGAAAAAACAAAAAACATGAATTCTCTCAAGCTTTGTGAATATGGAAATAACCGCCTCCTGGGACCACCGAAAATGGCATCCATATGATGCATGATGTGGCAAAGACATACGAGTAAACCCCACGGGGCTAACAGAAAAAGGGCCTCAGAGCTGGGGCACTGCTCTGCCATCTCCCAAGAGGCCCAGGGAAGAGGTAAAGGAAAGACGTTGCCTTGTGCTTACCGAGAACTTGTCATACAGCTGGTCGGTCAGCAGAGGGTTCGGGAGCTCCCTGAAGTACATTTTGCAGACGGAGCTCACGCTGTGAGTGTCGCGGATGGTTAGCTCAGGAATCTGCTCAGACTCAAATTCTTGGCTGGAGAGAAGGACACAAAAACGGGCGGGGGGGTTGAGAAAGAGGAAAACAAGTCAAAAGCCACACCAAATATAATCAAGCATTGGAAGGGCTTCCCGATTAACAGGAGAAAATGAACACTCAGTCACCAGCACCACACGAGCCATGCTAGATGAGATGTTTCCAAAAGGAGACCTTCTCGTTTTGCTAAGGCATTTCCCGTGACTCTGACAACTGGCTGCCTAGTCTACAATCCTAAGCCAGGAGCCCGGAGCAGCAAGGAGGAGTGTGGGCTGCTCCAAAGGGCTCTGCAAACAGGAGGAAACGGGAATGAGAGCTGGCAGCGGTGACACCGCAGTCCCCCACAGCCTTCCAGTGCTCCGAAGGACAGAAGGAGAACTTCCTGCTCCAGCAAGTCTGCTGAACGCCCCGTGTTCCTATCAAACAGTGACAAGCCTGGCGCACCACTGCTGAGCGCACGCTGCCTGCACAGAGCTGCCCCACGGCGCAGGCCTCTGAGCACCCACAACAGGGCACGCGCCCCTACTGACCGCTGTGTCACTCGCAGCACTCTTACCGCAGTCTCTGGATGTTGGACGCGACGCCGGACAGCCGGTATATCCCTTGCACTACGCCGTGCTGCTCAATGAACTCGGCGCAGCTCTGGAGGACCTGGGGGACTAAAGAACACGTGCCAGCGGTTACTTGAGCTCCTCATTCAAGTACTGGTTCAGGCTGTGCTCCTGTCAAATCTCATCCACTAAGCCCAGCCAGGCTACTGCTTAGTTCTTCCTTACAGAAGAAAGCTGTCCAAGACGAGGAAACTGGACAGACGTGTTCCTTGCATTCAAGAAGTGTAAGGACCTAGGAATCAGCCTGGAGAAAGTAATTCTGGGGAAGCCGGAGACACTGCAAGTCCCACCACAGCTCCCATGGGAATGAAAGGAGGTGGGAAATCTCATGTCCAGGAGAGCAGGGAAACATATGCAGGACACTCTCCTTGGCCAAAAGGCTTCCCTTCTTTTCAGGCTAGCGTGGGATTGGCTTACAGGCTTTGGTTTAAGCAAATACAAACGTGCTTGTCTCTTAAGAGCATTAGCCTCAGTTTATCTTTCAGCCATCAACTTCCATTACACGTTTCTCCACCGGTACCAACCTGCCCCTTTGCTAGATATGACCTCCCTTTCACCTTTAGATGCCCAACAGAGGAAGATCTCAGGAACGGGCTGTCCCTTACCATCGCGACCAGAGTGGAGAAGATGCTCTCCCAGGTCACAGCCAAACACCCTTTCCTTCTCCACCTCCCGCTCTTTCGGTTTCTTTGGGCGGGCCTTCACCAAGGAACGAAGGAAGGTGACGAGCTTGCCGCGTTTCTTTGGCACTGCACAACAGGAAGAAACCAGTTCATTTCAGGTTTGGCTCAGTTGGACAAGGCCGAGCATAACACATTCTACAGAGCACGTCAAAACGGGAAGAACATTAACAAGTACATAGAAAAACGGATTTTCTCCCATCCCTGCAGGAGGAGCCAAAGGCCAGGTTGGATGGGGCCCTGGGCAGTGGGGTCTAGTCTCACATTAGATGTGGAGGTTGGTTGGCAGCCCAGCCTGAGGCAGGGGGGTTGGAACTTGATGATCCTTGAGCTCCCTTCCATCCCAAGCCATACTAGGAGGATTCTATGATTTCCCCAAGTCCACTCATAAACACGGGAGGATCGGGCCAAATCTCTGCGCGTTCCGATGGAGTTTAATGCACTCCTCTTGCTTGGCTTGCTCAACTTGAGGATTAAGGATCCTCTTGAAAAGTCACGTTCTGATCAAGCATATCACTAGCACAACCAGGCCTCTAGCTGTCCACCAGGGACGCTGGCTGTTCTCAACCTCGTACTGACTCGCAGAAGAACTGCCTTTGCCCTCCTTCATTCTCATTGCCTACAAAACACCAGCCATATGCCCCATGATATGCCTGAAGGATCATCAGCACAGACTATAACACGGGATGGATAAAGGAGGTATTAAACACAGAACACACCCAAGAAGAGACGCCATTTTGCTTCCCTGCACCATCAAATGTAACATCTGTACCTGGCTTTGGCACTGAACTGAGGAGAGACTCCGGAATTTTTCCATTGATGAGCTCCACGCACTCACTTGGGAAAAATCCAACCTGTAACAAGAAAAAAAAGAGAGGTGCACTACTGAAGGCAGCATTTCTCAGGCCTGAACTGTTCAACCAAAAGCCACCTAACATTTTCCTCGGAACGTGCTTGCCTGACGCTCCGTAAGACTATCCAACAAAAAGTGGCCTGCATAAAAGTAATAATTATTCAACATTTGCAGCCAAAAGACCTACAAAACAAATAATTGCTTCTGTAGAAGATGTAGAAGAAGAAAGTTCTTGCTGACTGAGATGCAGCTGCAATAATCCCCAGCTCCGAGCTACCCAGCGTTCTGCAGCCAGCAGCAGCAACAAGCACGCGGAGGGTCTGTTACCCTACCTCAGCTGACAGGCAGTAACTTCCTAAAAGACACTAACTTCACGTTCTGCATGGGTGCAAGCAAAATACTCTGAGACACTGAAACACTGTCTTAGCTGCTGCATTTCCAAAGGTGGGGTTCAGTGGCCGTGACCTGATGCATATTGTGAAGGCTCTTGCTTCTAAGTGAATTGAGGAGACAGTTTCCTACAAAGACCATCTCTGACACCGACACAGGGAAAATGTTTACATCCATGAGCCATCCTGTGCAGGCAGCGCAGCTCTTAGCCGAGATTCCCGACCTGACCGAAGTTGCTCTCTCAAGTCTGAAGCTTGTGCCTACCTGAAAGCCATGCTTGCCTCTCCACCAGGGGGTCAGCTCCTTTGGTGGCATATCAGTAACGCACACGATGTCTCCCACCTGCAAAAGACTGCAACCTCACCAAACATTCTGAAGGTATCTGAGAATATTCCTGATGCGTTCACACCTTATACTCTCCTGTACATGACAACTAGGAACGCCCTTAACTGCTTACCTCAAAGGAGAGTTCATCCGGTGCCTGGGCAACGTATCTCTTAAGAACATGGGCAGCAGCAACAGCTGGAATATTTACAGGAGACTCCTCGTGGATCAGCAGGGGCTTCCCATTGTTCTCAGTCTGAAACAGAGAGCACAGGCCATGGCGAGGAGCTGAGGACAAACGAGGACAATTTCAGAGCAAGGAGCACATCTGCAGAGAAAGATCCTTATCATGAGTGCTTAACAAGAAACTGCAAGTCTAATAACAGCTGTTTCTCTTCCTGGTGTGCAGCAGTATGGCCAGGCAATGTAAAGATGCGTCTCTCTCTACCCAGACTAAGAGGACAAACACCCCAACCGAGAGGACTCCTGGAGTTTTATAAACTTGCCACGCTTGCAGTACTGTCTTGCCAAAGAGGAGCGTAAGAGTCTGCTTGCTTCCTGTAACCTATTGCTTGGAGACCTCAGCCATGGACTGGACACAGGAGCTGGTCCACTGACCCAATCCTTGGCTCACTACAAGTGCCTGCTTCCCTTAACTTACTGAATATGAGAACTTGGTCTTTGGGTGACAAAATCCAAGCAGGATGGGGAAAAAGCTTCTGCATGTTTATAACGCTCGATCTGATTCTGTCGGTACTATAACGTCCACGGCCATCTAGATGCTCGTAGCAAGGACATGAAGCTTTTCAGGCAGCTTTTCAGTGACACCGATAGAGCTGGAAGGATTCTCCCTCTCTTGAAAAGCAGGAGAGCTCATCTGCAGCTCACTCTGCCGGCTCAAGTCAGCAGAACAAAGACCAATCAGAGCTTCATACTCTACCTCCATTTGTGCCAGGTCAGGCCCACAGCTGATCTCGCTGCACGCGATGCCCATCACAGCAGGCACGACAAGCTGGAACTGAAAAGAAACACACTTCTATTTTCTCTGTTCACACACCACGGTATGGAGAGACTTCTTCAGAACTACCCTCAGTTACCCACTGGCATAGGCAGGTGTTCTAGAAACAACCACTTTGTTCAGTCACTTCAAACGAGACAGCCTATTACGCAGCAGTTTACCAAGTCGCTATCCCTCTGCTAGCAGATGGGGACTCCGGCACAAAGCAGCAGATGCGCTTGCTCAGAGCACTCCGACAGCACAGTAGCAGGGCAGTGAGAGGAGTCACTGCTGGGGGTGGATCTGCTCCCTAGCGCCCGGCTCCCACCAGTTCACCTCCAGCGCCGGCCGCAGCCTTCCACACGGATTTCCTCTGCTTGCATCTCTGCTGTGCTCCCCACAGCTGTCGTGCGCACACGCAGCCGAAGCACGCATGCTCATGGTCACGTTGTGCAGCCCTGCACAAACCGGGACTAGGACTCCTTGCCTAAGGGATTGGTTTCCTAAACACTAGCTGGTCACAGCATCACAGACAGCATCCTTCTGAGGGCTGAGCTGCAGGGAAAGTGGAATAACTCTACACGTGACCAGTGTCCTGTCAAGGCTGGATGAGGCTGTGTTACTAAACACGGTGCGACGCAGGCTGCAAAACCACATGGGGGGGGACAACGTGTGGCACATACCAGGCAAGAGATCAGAACAAGTTCCTTGAAGCCGCAGCCGTTTCTTGTCACTTTGCTCTGTTCTTCCGCGAGCAAAAGCTGCATCAAAGGAGAAGGCAGAGGGCGGGGAGAGGAGAGAGAAAGAGCTGATCAGTGAGCTTGCACAATTTAACAAAGAAGACAAGGAAAAAGCCCTGAGACAAATGCCACCTCTATGTTTTGGAATGTAGCTACTGAGTGAAAATTATGTCTGATGGTCAAGAGTAAGCAGCATGACACTACCAGCTCCGCCAGCCAGCAGCTTTCAACACCTCACTGTCCACCTGTCTATCTCACACTGTCTCAGCTTACCTACAAGATGCTGCGCAAGACGGTGTGAAAACGAAGGTACTCAGTCGATGCACAAGTGCAACAAGCTAGCTACTCAGTCAGAGCTCAAGCGCTCCAATGAAGGGACGCAGCAGGCACTGCTCCTCCCCTCATTCTAGCTGCTTATGACATCACTAAGGGCCACCAGGCTGCTCCAC
This sequence comes from Phasianus colchicus, assembly GCF_987193195.1. Classification (NCBI taxonomy): domain Eukaryota; kingdom Metazoa; phylum Chordata; class Aves; order Galliformes; family Phasianidae; genus Phasianus; species Phasianus colchicus. The sequence goes on along the minus strand of NC_143450.1, from coordinate 19,110,426 downwards.
CATGACAGACAAGGTGGGGAAGCAAGACCACGTCACAAGACCAGAAGATTCCAACACTCCAACATTCTAGAATCAGAGGGCGGTTGGAATTCTACCTCAGCCAAATCCTGGAGAAGCTGGCACGGGGTCATCATGACCAAAGCGCAGGACCCGGCGCTTGCTCTTGTTGAGCCTCGTACAACCGGCCTCAGGCCATCCTTCTGCAGGGCCTTCCTACCCTCGGGCAGATGGACACTTCCTCCCAGCAGCATACCTTGCAGTGCAGGGCCTACATAAAATCCACACTAGAGTCCTTTGTTTCATTCAAGAGCACGTTACAGCACGTATCTATTTCACTGTAAGGAAATCAAGGAAGAGACGGGAGAAACACAGAACTGCTACGAGACTGCTATATACATTTCTTTCCCAAGTGGATTTTTGCCTTTTTGCTTCCAGGATGACCTCATTTTGTTCTCCCCTTCTTGTGGGGAAGCTGCCTCCAGTTCCTGAGGTTCAGGAGACAGCATGAAACACGACACTAAGACAAACGCTTGTCGTGGGCGAGGGGTGGCTGTGCTTTGCCAGGCATACGGCGGGGCAGTAAGTGCCACACGGCAGCCCCAAGCCAAGCCCTGCATTCAGTCACTGTGGCCACAGCTGGTGCATCGCTGCCAGAACGTATCCCAGGATACAGGTGGACGCAGGCACTCCTGCTCCTTCTGCAAAGCCATCCTCTGCAGAGCCCATTAGGTGCTGCTCAGTGCTATGCCAACCAGGCTCCCGTTTACTGCAGCCCTGGGATAAACACGCGTGTACTCTTCTGTGCAGCAGTGAGCTCCAGGGATGAAGCACAGAGGGTAAGCCAACAGAATCTACTGCTGACTCCATCAGCTCCTTCTTCTACCAACCATGGGCAAACACTGTGAGACAGAACATAAGGGGAAAAGCACTTCTGCTCACACGCCTGCAATGGAATTCAAAACAGCTATTGCAAGAAGAGCTCGTAGGGTAAACCTAGCCTCAGAGACACAAACACACCAGGTTCCAGGAAATAGCATGGCACATTGTTGATGAAACGCTGCTTCGTTGCTTGGAGAGCACGCAGCATGCCGCTTTGACAGGCACAGCATGCTGCGACGTCCAAGCTGGGCACCAAAACCTCTCCAGCATCCCTGGCCAACGCTGCCAGGGAAATGCAACACCTGCATCCCTATCTGGCTTACGGCACACACACTGGGGGGCTGCCTTAGTCTCAGGTGGGAGGGATTTTTCTTCAGAGTCTGGTATGATGCTATGTTTGGGTTCTAGGAGAAAAATCACACTGAGAACACCCTGATCTTTATAGTTTCTGACAAGCAAACTTGCACAGAGCCAAGGCCATTCTCAGCAAAGCTCTCAACAAGGAGCTGGGAGGGAACTGAATTAAGACAGCTAACGTAAACTGGCCAAAGGGATATTCCATACTATATGCCATCAAGTGGAAGGAGTTTTGAAGGGGATGAGAGTACATCTCACTCTCTTTTATTGCTTGGCGGCTAACTGGACAGTGGTTGGCGGGTGGTGAGCCATTGCTTGTACATCACTTGCAATACGTTCATATATATATTCAGAACTACTTTTATCTCAAAAACATGAGTTTTACTTCTCTTTTTCCACCCAACACTCTCCCCCATCCCACGGGGAACAGGGGAGTGGGCAAAGGACTGCGTGGTGCTGAGCCACCCACCGGCTTCAACCACAACAGGGCCGCGGGGCAATGGGAGCAAGCACAGAAATAAAACACAGAAACTCGCTGTTCCTTGGGCTCGTGGCTGCCACAAAGCTCGTGTTTTAGTGATGCAGAGTACTGTATCTCCAGCTATTGTGTGTCTTGTTAACCACAAGCTCAGCTATGAGCTGTCACCACAAGCAAAAGATAAACGTAAACAAAGGCTTATATCCACACGTACCAATCTGGGTGTGAGCAATAAAAGCCCATTGGGCCATGGACAAGGCAGGCAGCACATAGGCAGGAAACAGGAAGGAGTTCAACTCCAGCTCTCCTACACAAAAGAAAGGGAGAGCACCACGGGAGGAGTTACGACACAGCTTCAGAGCTTACAGAGCCCTGAGATTGCCAAAGAACGGTGCCAGGGTAACTCTCACCATTCCCACGCAGGGGTCTTCCCAGACACTTCAGCTGCTGACTTCCACTTCCTCTGTCATGTGTAGAAAGTCCAGGTGACAAATGCTCATTTCGTCTGGGTAACGCTTCCATGGTCATGACTGAAAAAAAAAAAAAAAAAAAGCAGCATGCAACCCCATAAAATGTACCTTTCTGCTCTTTCTGTCAGCACGACATCTAAGATGAGCATTACACGTCCCTGCTACTGATTGAAAATTCATCCAAGCCTATGTTCCACACAGCTTCATCTCAGTGCCAAAAAGAAACACGTAAACAGATGTTCAGAGGATTCTTTGTGCAGATAAAAGTGCAGGGTGCAGATGTATTCTCTTCAGTAATAAATATTAGTTTAGAATCCAAAGGTAACTTTTCAAGAAGCAGTATGAAAGAAAGGTCAGTCAAAAGGAAATACGTGATTTTCATCTATTTTCATCTAAAAAATCCTTGCTAAACCTCTTCCCATCAAAAAGAAAGCATGCTGGGCATTCTTAGCAGCAGCTCAGAGGACATCTTGCACCACAAAATGCAGCACATGCTTTTTGCTCACAGGCCCCTCATGTCTCTAATTTGTGTCAGATTCACTCAAAATGACCACGTGGACCAGAACAGCCATTTGGTTCTGCTGAGGTAGGAACCCACTGCTGGGATGTCCCACAGTCCCGTTTCCCCGCTACTTCCAGCCCTGGGGGGAAAAGGAAGAGCAACTGACTTCACCTACCCAGACTTCTGCATGGGCTCACATCACACAGAGAAGCATGGTGGAGAGCTCTGGTGGCTGAAGAAATCAAGGTTGCCTCTAAGATCCTGCTTTAAATCCACATGACTTACTGCCCATAAGATGTGAAAGGCAAGGTTAAGGTCCATCCAATCCCTGTGGATGTGGCTGCCTGCAAAGACAACAGTTGCCTGCTCTTCAGCAGGGTGATGCTCACCCAGCAAAGCACTCACCAGCACATGTCTTTCATAGAAACATAGAATTAGCAAGCTTGGAAAAGATCTCCAAGATCATCCGGTCCAACCATCCACCTTCCACCAACATTTCCCACTAAGCCACGTCCCACACGACAACATCTAATGTTTCTTGAACACCTGCAGGGATGGTAACTCTATCACCTGTCTGGGCAGCCCGTTCCAGCGTCTGACCAGTCCTGTGGAGAAGTTTTTCTTAACATCCAACCTCAATCTCCCCTCATGCAACTTCAGGCCACTCCCTCCAGTCCTATTGTCACTTACACAGGAGAGGAGGACAACGCCCACCTCAACATAACCTCTCTTCAGCTAGTTGTAGAGAGTGAGGAGGTCTTCCCTGCGCCTCCTCTTCTCCAGACTAAATAATCACAGTTCCCTCAGCCGCTCCCCATAAGACTTGTGCTCTAGATGCCCTGCAGCTTCACTGCTCTTCTCTGGACACATTTAAGGCTTTCACTGTCCTTCCTGTAGTGAGGCACCCAGAACTGAACAAAGTACTCAAGGTGAGGACTCACCAGTGCTGAGCACAGGAGGATGATCGCTTCCCTGCTCCTGCTGGCTCCAGTTCTTTGCATTGCACTTCCAATCTAAACCGTTCCTTCTGCGGTAGCGCTTGCATCCTCACTTAGGGCTGGAGCTCAAGAGGTCAACACAACAGAAAGAACACAACGTGCAACTGGAAGACGTGACTCAAAGCTCACAAGAGTCAACTCTCTGACCTTGGGCACAACTCACAAACCATGAGCCAGGCCTTGCCAACTTGGCAGATCTGAGCATGCCAGAGGGGATCAGATCACAAAGTGTCCATTTCAGTTGCAGCTTCATGGAGGAAAGAAAACCAGCTAACAGGCGTGAATGAATTCACTCACAAGCTGCACAGTGAGTCTGTTCTTCATTAAAAAAACCACATGGATTCCTAATCCAAAAAGAGAACGGCAAGAGTTAATACCGATGGAAGAGGTTCCTGGTCCGAAGCCTCATCCTCTTCCCCAACTTTCCTTGCATCGTACTCTTCCCCAACTCCCATGCGATGCCCACAGGCTTAAATTCAGACCGCAAATTCATAGGACTACTGTATAATCAATGAAAATTATATAAAGGAATTTTATATAATCAAATAATATTAAGATGTTATAATAATGAAATCAGCAAGAGAGTTAGGCACAGCAAGACAAAGAGAATAAATAGGATGCTTACCCGTGTCGTGGGCTCGCTCAGGAAAGACCAGTGGAGTGGATCTTCCGAAGAGAGAGAGATCCTTCCCCACTGGTAGATTGTATTATATTGTATTATTTTGCATTCCGATATCATAGTTAGTAAAATAAGTTTACCTCCATAGATTGTTGCCGCTGTTTTTTTCCTTTTCCCCCTTCCTTCCCATTTTGTGGGGCCAGGCCGGGGGTGGGGAGGGCAGGGGCCTACTGCCCCCTGTCACGGGCATAAACTGATCTAGTTAATTCCATGACACTCATCAAACCAGATTGTCTCAGGCGAAGGATGGTATGCTATCGCTCTCCACTTGCTCGGGTTGCCCTTGCTGGACCCATCTGTATACCAGGCATCTTCAGGGATAGGATATTTCCTCTCCTGAACGGGACTCTTCTCTGGTGGAGCGACCAGTGTTTCTTTTGGTGCATCACAATGATAGGTCACTGGGCCTAGGATCTTCTGAAGCTCTTCTTTTAAGGATGATGAAGACAGACTGCTCCTTTGGCTGAGGGAAGTGACCCATCATGCCACTGTTTGTGCTTGGGCCACCCCTGTCTTAGGAAGGTGGGTCAGATCTTTCACCCACCCCTGAATCTGCAGAGTGGTCTTCACTATAACTTCAGCCGTCTGGGTTATTGGCTCTACTGCCTGTAATGCTGAATAGGCAGCCAATAACTGTTTTTCAATCATATTATATCTTTCTTTTGCTCCATGCCAGACTTGAAACCAAAACCAATGGGGGTCCGAACAGAACTCTGGCGTTGCCACAGGCCCCAACCAAAGCCATCTTGAGTAACGTGGACATCCAACTCAGCTGGGAGGGTAGCATCGAATATACCCAATGCCTGGGCTTGTTGTAAAATTAGGTCTCTCATCCCTGCTGAGAATTTGACCAGATCCGGGCCATCAAAGGTATCTTCATAAATCGCTTCCCTTACACCTAATTCACAGATGTAATTTTGAAGGTTTTCCATGGAGGACCACATCCCTGTATGTAAAGGAATATCAGATTGATTGGGCCATACCATGCAGCAGGCCGCCATTAACCATTCTATTATAGAATGGTTTTCATCATTGTATTGATTACCTGCATATAATCTCTGTCTAAGAGCAGGATGGACGGTCACTGTGGCCAATTTGGCTATTTCCGGGCCATTCATCAGAACACTTTCTGCCCCAGAATCCCATAGTCCAAGCTGGCACACTTTCTCTAGCTTTCTGCTTAAATCGTTGGTCTAAGTCCAACAGTTCTGTTGCTGTGTACGGTCGGGCTGTTACATGCAAGTGGGTTTGAACGGGGGGCCACTGATCAGGCGGCACCCCCGCCGATCTGTCCTGTACCTTTTTTGTTTTTTGAGTTATAACAGGACGGACTTCTAGTGCATCCGTCAAAATTGGAGATTCAAGATCAGATTTAGATTGTTTATTTTCCTGATCAACACAGTCCATTGATTCAGGAGCTTGGTCATTGTTTATTGAAATATTACAGACTTGACCTATTGGAAGATGTAGAATTGGGTTTTTTCCTGTTAATATGCCAAGTTCCTGTTCTAACTTTTCAATACGATCTTTTAAAAGTTCATTTTCGTTCACTAAAGTATTATTCCTTATTTCAGCATTATTTAAAGCATTTAACAGTGGCCATGCCACTGTAGAAGCAGCTAATTGTCTTTCTCTTGTGACTAATGTATCATTGCCTAGTCCCGGAAAGTCATCTGCTAGGCGATATGGGGAAACATTTCCCACAACACGTAGAGGACCCCATTTTTCAATGATAGTTGACAACTCATAATAAGGGGATCCCGCAAATCCTGGCATCTGCCCTGGAATTATTTTATCTAGGGGGGTAGTGTCCTCCCCCTTGAACATTTACAGAAATTCCAAAGAAAGGACATAGTGTAAGTTTTAGTATATTCGGCTTGCCTGCCTGGCTCACCAAGTGTATAATCAATGAAAATTATATAAAGGAATTTTATATAATCAAACAATATTAAGATGTTATAATAATGAAATCAGCAAGAGAGTTAGGCACACCAAGACAAAGAGAATACATAGGATGCTTACACATGTCGTGGGCTCGCTCAGGAAAGACCAGTGGAGAGAATCTTCCAAAGAGAGAGAGAGATCCTACCCACTGGAAGTCAGCTCTTAAATGGGTCTAGGAGAGGTGGAGCCATGCTCCACCCCTTCCTGCAGCACAGGTGAATTCCTTTCACCTATGCTCCCAGGGCTGACTCATTGCTCGCCTCAGGTGATAAATCAGAGGTTCAGGCTGTGACTCAGCAGTTCCCATACAGACTCCTTTCACAGGACTCAGTCAAAAAGGATGTCACACTTGTTCCACACACTCAAACTGACTGAGCAGTGGTATCACAGTCACTTAAAACACACAGAAGCATCCAAACCCAAGCATGCACATTCCCTCCTGTGTTACTAGTGCCCACAGCTCACCTTCACACCTCTGGGGATTTCTGGCGTTTTACACTGATGCAGCCTCACTATAGCTCCATGGGTGTCACACAAGGCCTGCAGGACCTCTTTCTCCACAAACCCCATCTGCAGGCACTGGTTCATAAGGCTCACCACCCACCCTCCTGAGCAAAAGCAAGCACTAAGAATGAGAGCAAAGTGCACTGGATTTGACCTGGCCTGGTCCCCAAGCCTCAGTCCTGCCAGACATACCCCGGTGCGTAGATTCATCCCCAACATCTGACTGGACATTGTCATTCTGCAAACGCCCCATCCCAGCAGCAAGGGATCAAAGCATTGGGACAGCTGAAACAAAAATGTCATGAAAGTTTCCTATTAGCACTGATCAAGAACACGTCTACCCCTGAGCAACAGGATGGGAGACAAACAGCAGAAGACAACCAACCTGCAGAACCCGCTCCGTTGGGGTTGGTCCAGATGTTTGTATGCTCCCTTCCATGGCCCAGGCCAAGCTTGCTGAGCTGCTCCTCCTTTGTGCAGGGGGAGAGCGGCGCAGATGCTACGTGGTGGCTATGCACAGCATGCCTTTGACTTGATTCTCCTCTCTCCATCTTCCAGTAGCAAGCAGCATTTCAAATCTCTCCTTGCAAAAAATCACCTAGGTAAAAAAGAACTGGCAATCTTGCTTTTAAAGTTTCCTTATTTATACAACTTGATGCTTTAAAGCACAAGCTCACCTAGCAATCACCTACCTTAGACAAGCCCAACCTGCAAGGAAAAGTTATTCTTCTGTGTCTGCAGACTTTGCACACATTTCCAGGTGCAGTAGTCAGCCCAGTTCTCAGCACAGCTTTACCAACCACAGAAACCCAGTTTACGCCCGCCGTGCTTTTCTCTCATCTGAAACGCTGCATTGCTGCAAGAAGCAATGAATAAAATCACAGAATCACAAAACTGGGGTTGCAAGGGAGCTCCAGAGATCACTGAGCCCAAGCCCCCTGCAAAACGGGCTCCCTAGAGTAGGCAGCACAGGAAGGGCGCCCAGGAGGGCCTGGAATATCTCCAGAGAAGGAGAATCCACAGCCTCCCTGGGCAGCCCGTTCCAGCGCTCCGTCATCCTCGCCGTGAAGAAGTTCCTTTGCATTTTGGTGCAGAACTTCCTGTGCTCCAGTTTATGGCCATTTCCCCTTCTTCTGTCACCACAGATCGCTGAAAAGATTGCAGCCGTGTCCTTTTGACTCCCACATCTAAGATATTTATAAGCGTTGTTGGAAATAGCCAAATAGTTTTCCAGGACGGTTCTCTGATCTTTGTATCTATCTTTATTCCCAATTGCAATGGCGGGCCTCCTGCAAGCAGGAGAGCGCAGAGAAAACAGTGTTACATCTTTTATCCCCTACTGCCCGACCCTTATCTCTTTCTCCCCGGCTCCTCACTGGCTGAGTACTGCAGGTTCACACTCTTTCGCAACGCTTCACTAATCGTACCAATACCAAGTAAACGCAAATCCTTACCACCCAACCACAAATATCTTAATTGGTCGACTGCCTTCTAACAACTGCTTTCTTAACAAACATCTGGTCGTAACTTTTGGATGTCTGCTTTACAACATAGACATAACCTCTTAACTGCTTCATTACCCCCCAGCATTTGTGCCCTTTGCACTGGGTCATTGTTCAGGTCATCCGTCTGTCCTTGCTTAGAGATAAGCTTGGAAGGAGGACAGAGGGCAGTATCTTGGAGCCTGCCTACGGCATCCTAATGTTCCCACAGAGTGGGATAGTTCTGCTTTGTGTAAAGGCCCCGACTCCTTGAGAGTTTGTTCAGTGGACTTCACTTCTGCTGGCCTAATGAACAACCTTACAGTACGTTTCCCAGGTCAGAATACTATACCCACATTGTTTAGAACATTTAAAGTCTGTTGCAGCTTTGGGAGAAAGAATTGGTCACGTAATTCGGTAACTATGTCTCTAAAATATGTTACCTATATGCATATGGTAATCTTCCTGTCCACGTCAGCTATTTCTAAGGATATGTGACAGCTTCATTCTTTAGATCAATTGCCCTTTTCAATGTTCAGTGCAGAAACACCACTTTCACTTTCCACAGCATTTACCAGAACCACAGAACGGCAGGGGGGCTGAAAAGGACCACAACGATCATCCAGCTCCCCAGAACCCCCACACCCCCTCGCAGCCGCCTACAGCCTCAGATCTCGCTAGATCCCCCCCCGTCGCCTCCCTGCAGCTTCCTGGAGCCCCGCACGGCCCCCCTCCCCGTCCCGGGACCGTTCTCCCGCACACCTCCGGCACAGCTGTCCTCAGCACTCGCTCCCGTCGCGCCGCGGCTTCCCTCTCGGTGCTGCCCGGACAGCTCCGGCTGCCGCCGCGCTGTCCTGCGGGGCGGCCCAGGCGGCAGGAGCGGCGCTCTGCGAGGAGAGCCGCGCTTCCGACAGCCGGCTCCCAACGCTCGCTCCCGCGCACGGCGGCTCGGCCAACGGCAGCCGGCGGAGCTACCGCGGACCAAGGAGACCCCGGGGGCGGGGCGCCGCCGCCGATGCCCAATCAGAGGCAGGGGGCGGGGCAAGGGAGATGCTGCTCAAGGTGAGCTCCTCCTGCCGCAGCGTGATGACGACAGGTCTGCACGGCCAGCTCCTAGGTCGGGAGCCAGGAATGGACACGGCAGCAGGAGAGAGGCGTTAGGGCGCAGCCGAGGCTTCAAAATGCAGCAAAAAGCCCTGAAAAGCATCACAAAGCCACAGCCAGGAAGCTCGGGATTATCACGAGCAGCATCCCGGATGCTAAACATCATTTGCTACCATACCAGATGGTAGCTGAGCTCTCGCTGCAGACGTCCCAAAGCCAGACAGAACGGGAACAAACCCAGAGCTCTGCTGCGCGCACCCCACAGCCATCGCGTTGCAAGCTGGCGTGCCTTGCTCTTCGTTGCATTCGTCCCAGTCTCTGTGAATGAAGACTCGGAAGGCAGTCAAGGCGTTGATTGAGCACGAGCGTGCTTTTATTATTATGTAAAAGACAGGAGGGCGTGAGAGGTCCAGGGTAAAGATGGGACTCATCCTCTCTTGTCACGGAGAGAGTGGCTCAGAGCTCTCAGTGCTGCTGCCCGGTGCCTGGGGCTGGAGGCCTGATTCTAAGTCCCCCTCCAAGAGGCTCGGCTTCTCCTCAGCGACGCTGACCTGCTCCTGCGTGGAGGTGCTGCTGTCGGGGCACTCGGACTGTGCTTGGGCTGGGCTGCACTGCAAAGGCACTGGGTCACAGTCCAGGCTGGTGACTGTGGTGTCCAGCAGGCTCAGGTCAGCATCTTCAGCACAGCCGGGAGAAATGAGGGCGTGAACTTGGATGAGCTCCTTCTCTCCATCGCTGTTGTTATGTGGAAGGCTGTCATCTGAACCACAGTGACTCGTGCTTCCTAAGAGCCCTCCATCGATGGAAGCACACAGCGCACCATTGCTACTTGCCCCGGCTCTTCTGGGTAGACAAGGGCTCGATTCACCTAGGAAGGATACACAGGGGTTAGTGTCAAACTTTCACAAGCTGAATTATGAAAGTGGCTCTTGATCAGGGGTGATCTGAAGATGCTAGGTATAGGTTGGAACGCTAGGAGGAGATACAAGTCCACTTGTATTGCATGAATTCTATGTCGCTGAAAAGCAAGGCTTTGAAAGCTGGATTTGCACCCTTACCTGCCAGCACCACGACTTCCGTCTCTGAGGGCTCCCTGGGACTGCGCTGCAGTCGGCGTTTGGCCACAGAGGATGGTTTCCGCAGGCTGAAGCAGGAACGCCAACTGCCAGCTGGTGATTCCTTCGTCTTGCTGGGTGGACGTTGTCTGGAGAGAGAAAACAGTGACTGGTGTGAGTCGTGTGTGGTGCGGGGTGAGGGAAGAGCTGCACTGAGCTCTTGCCAACAGTTGCTTGTTCCTGGCACCGCCTGGTTTCTGCTGAAGCACAGCTTAGAAACTCGCTCTCTTTCAAGCAGTTGAGGATGGTTCCACTCCTATAGCTCAGCCCTGAAGTCTTGCTGGCTAAATTCCCCTAAACTGTGTCAAGCAAGATGCAGAGCACGTGAGCAAAGGCTCCGCGGCTGTACAGGACAGCATCTAAGGGATGGCTCTTCTGGAGCCGGCAGGCGTAACTGCTTTCTGAGGAACCGTGCAGCCATAAAGGAAATTCAAAAGCACCTCTGACTCTGACATCAACACCCCCCATCTCACAGTCAAGTTTAGTTTCTAGTGCCAGCAGGTCTGACCAGCAGCTCTGCTTAGAGGAGAACCGGAACTGGTTTCAGGCATGTGGCCCTGACAGCTGGAAAACCCCAACGTTTCAAGGTAGAGCCAGCTCAGGCCAGGGTAGACGTCAGCATGGCTTTATACATCTCGTGACTGCGTGCCCAGCAAGGAAGGAATGGCAGCCTCGTGTGGCTAAACCGAATATGTTAGTTGAATCTCAGAGTCCAAAGGGAGCAGAGATTCACTGCAACAATTCACTTCAGGCACCGTTACTTTAATTTAGCTTCCACATGTTTTGGCGCAAGAAATAATGGGGGAAAAAAAAAAACAACAACACAACCCACCCAAACAATGATGACGGTTGCTGGAAAACAAAGTCCTCTTTACCTTTCAGATGGAAAGTTGATGATTGTGTGGAATTTCCCCTGTACAGCTGTGGGGCCTTCTTCCACTTCTATGTCCCTGCTCTGTGTCACAACGGAAGAGCTGCTGTGGCCTCGCCTCTGAGCCTGTGCCTCCTCCAGGGTGAGCAGCTTTGTGGCAGGAGAAGACACCCACGCAGACTTGGGCCCTGAGAGAGAACCGTGCCCTGTAAGGGAAAGCCACAGGTAAGAGCGAGGATCACAAAGCAGCACCACAGCCATCACAGTTCTGGGGGAGATGCTATAGTTTTCTCAGACCTGCTTATCTGAGCCACTAGAAGAAGAGGAGGTCAGAATAAGCATGTGGTCAGAGGTATGTTTAAGGCAGAGGACAGAGTCATAATTAATAAGAGCAGCTCACTGTATCGAAATGGGCAAAGAAAAACCCTAGAAAGTGGGGGCAGGGAACTCAGAAAGCTTCACTGCCACACTTTCATCAAGCTTCACCTGCATGCAAAACATCGTAACGACAGTGACGTTTTTTTTTCTCATTGTAAAGTTTGGACTTGGACATTCTCAGCATCCAGCAACAGGATGCCAGATTCTAATCTAAGCCCAGAAGTCTGCTGTCCCCTCGATAGAACAAGTGTATTTCAAAGATCTTGGAGAAGGCCTGGATTTGATCAAGGTGTCTGATCAAGATAAAGCTCATGGAGGAAGACACTCACCTGCTCCATCTGCCATGTCTGATCCGGATTTGGAGCAGAAGAGGACATCTGCGTGGTTGATGATGAATTCCACCACAGCCGACTGCGTCTGCAGTTCCATGCAGGCGGCTCTTCCGCTGGCGCAGGCAGACTCGTTCTGCTGTGATCTGTAGAAAAGGCAGATTTTAGCAGTCATTTATCCAAGATCCAAGTTTCCCCAAGTCTGGATTGTTGCAGCCAAAAGCTGTCAAATTGGGCTCCGGAGGCTTCCGCGGTGATGCCGCTGAAGAAATTCTCCTGGATGGTCAAGGACACACCAGTCCCATCTAAACAAGAGGGCAGAAATTGTCATCTAGAAATTGTGCCCGTGCGGTTGGAGAACAGCCCAGGCTCTTGCTCTGCCGTCAGCCACTTACTACAGTGTACAGGAGAAGAGCACATTCGATGGAGAAAAAGGTAGATTGCATTTTTTGCCGGAGAACAGATCCAAGCAGTGTGTTGAAATGGAGAAAGAAGTTGACCTTAAGAGGTTTGGAGCCCACACAATCGCTAAGTACTTAGCGTGCATGGTTGTCACGGAACAGTTCCCGGCTAGACGAGCCAAGTGTCTTATCAGGTATTCCAGTGTCCTGGAAAATCAGAGAGGCAAATATTCAGCACCAATGAGCACGCAGAGCTGCGGTTCACAGAGCAAAGCCTCAATGCATGTTATTGCTACTGTCACTGAAGATGAAGTAGATCCAACTTGACTAAGTGCCACACTGTGGCACCAAGCCCCAGCACAGCACAGCTGCAGCCACCAGCTGCACCAACTGTGCCCCCGTGCCCAGGAACCGACCCAATAAATTAACCCCGTGTAGCCTTAAACTGCTTCAACATACGCAGGCATCATGTTGCCAGCATGAGACAAGCCTGGAATCACACCACTGCCCTCTGAAGTGCAGCATGGCTGAGCTCAACAGAGTGAGGGCAGCACTGACCTGTAGTGAGGAGCGGGCAGCTGCTGGATGACGTCCTGCATTCTGACCAGCTGCTCCTCATCTGTAGCGGCACCAACAGCCTCCTGGAATAGTGCAGAAAGGGACTGAGACACAAATCAGGCTAGATACCTGCCACAGGGTCGGGAACTGTGGGGACAGCGTGCTGTTGGTCTGTGCCGAGACAGATTTTACGCCTTCCAGGAGGCATCTGGGGAACATAGCGGCACGCAGCTGGTGCCATCAAGGCCAAGGAGTCCAAGCAGCGGGCCGGATTACAGCCTGATTGCGCAGCTCAGCTCCTCAAGCTTCAAGTGCACTTTGCTATCAATCCCACTCCCATTCTATAAATACTTGGGGAATAGAAAAACAAAACAAAAGAAAAAACAAAAAACATGAATTCTCTCAAGCTTTGTGAATATGGAAATAACCGCCTCCTGGGACCACCGAAAATGGCATCCATATGATGCATGATGTGGCAAAGACATACGAGTAAACCCCACGGGGCTAACAGAAAAAGGGCCTCAGAGCTGGGGCACTGCTGCAGCCATCTCCCAAGAGGCCCAGGGAAGAGGTAAAGGAAAGACGTTGCCTTGTGCTTACCGAGAACTTGTCATACAGCTGGTCGGTCAGCAGAGGGTTCGGGAGCTCCCTGAAGTACATTTTGCAGACGGAGCTCACGCTGTGAGTGTCGCGGATGGTTAGCTCAGGAATCTGCTCAGACTCAAATTCTTGGCTGGAGAGAAGGACACAAAAACGGGAGGGGGGGTTGAGAAAGAGGAAAACAAGTCAAAAGCCACACCAAATATAATCAAGCATTGGAAGGGCTTCCCGATTAACAGGAGAAAATGAACACTCAGTCACCAGCATCACACGAGCCATGCTGGATGAGATGTTTCCAAAAGGAGACCTTTTCGTTTTGCTAAGGCATTTCCCGTGACTCTGACAACTGGCTGCCTAGTCTACAATCCTAAGCCAGGAGCCCGGACCAGCAAGGAGGAGTGTGGGCTGCTCCAAAGGGCTCTGCAAACAGGAGGAAACGGGAATGAGAGCTGGCAGCGGTGACACCGCAGTCCCCCACAGCCTTCCAGTGCTCCGAAGGACAGAAGGAGAACTTCCTGCTCCAGCAAGTCTGCTGAACGCCCCGTGTTCCTATCAAACAGTGACAAGCCTGGCGCACCACTGCTGAGCGCACGCTGCCTGCACAGAGCTGCCCCACGGCGCAGGCCTCTGAGCACCCACAACAGGGCACGCGCCCCTACTGACCGCTGTGTCAGTCGCAGCACTCTTACCGCAGTCTCTGGATGTTGGATGCGACGCCGGACAGCCGGTATATCCCTTGCACTACGCCGTGCTGCTCAATGAACTCGGCGCAGCTCTGGAGGACCTGGGGGACTAAAGAACACGTGCCAGCGGTTACTTGAGCTCCTCATTCAAGTACTGGTTCAGGCTGTGCTCCTGTCAAATCTCATCCACTAAGCCCAGCCAGGCTACTGCTTAGTTCTTCCTTACAGAAGAAAGCTGTCCAAGACGAGGAAACTGGACAGACGTGTTCCTTGCATTCAAGAAGTGTAAGGACCTAGGAATCAGCCTGGAGAAAGTAATTCTGGGGAAGCCGGAGACACTGCAAGTCCCACCACAGCTCCCATGGGAATGAAAGGAGGTGGGAAATCTCATGTCCAGGAGAGCAGGGAAACATATGCAGGACACTCTCCTTGGCCAAAAGGCTTCCCTTCTTTTCAGGCTAGCGTGGGATTGGCTTACAGGCTTTGGTTTAAGCAAATACAAACGTGCTTGTCTCTTAAGAGCATTAGCCTCAGTTTATCTTTCAGCCATCAACTTCCATTACACGTTTCTCCACCGGTACCAACCTGCCCCTTTGCTAGATATGACCTCCCTTTCATCTTTAGATGCCCAACAGAGGAAGATCTCAGGAACGGGCTGTCCCTTGCCATCGCGACCAGAGTGGAGAAGATGCTCTCCCAGGTCACAGCCAAACACCCTTTCCTTCTCCACCTCCCGCTCTTTCGGTTTCTTTGGGCGGGCCTTCACCAAGGAACGAAGGAAGGTGACGAGCTTGCCGCGTTTCTTTGGCACTGCACAACAGGAAGAAACCAGTTCATTTCAGGTTTGGCTCAGTTGGACAAGGCCGAGCATAACACATTCTACAGAGCACGTCAAAACGGGAAGAACATTAACAAGTACATAGAAAAACGGATTTTCTCCCATCCCTGCAGGAGGAGCCAAAGGCCAGGTTGGATGGGGCCCTGGGCAGTGGGGTCTAGTCTCACATTAGATGTGGAGGTTGGTTGGCAGCCCAGCCTGAGGCAGGGGGGTTGGAACTTGATGATCCTTGAGCTCCCTTCCATCCCAAGCCATACTAGGAGGATTCTATGATTTCCCCAAGTCCACTCATAAACACGGGAGGATCGGGCCAAATCTCTGCGCGTTCCGATGGAGTTTAATGCACTCCTCTTGCTTGGCTTGCTCAACTTGAGGATTAAGGATCCTCTTGAAAAGTCACGTTCTGATCAAGCATATCACTAGCACAACCAGGCCTCTAGCTGTCCACCAGGGACGCTGGCTGTTCTCAACCTCGTACTGACTCGCAGAAGAACTGCCTTTGCCCTCCTTCATTCTCATTGCCTACAAAACACCAGCCATATGCCCCATGATATGCCTGAAGGATCATCAGCACAGACTATTACACGGGATGGATAAAGGAGGTATTAAACACAGAACACACCCAAAAAGAGACGCCATTTTGCTTCCCTGCATCATCAAATGTAACATCTGTACCTGGCTTTGGCACTGAACTGAGGAGAGACTCTGGAATTTTTCCATTGATGAGCTCCACGCACTCACTTGGGAAAAATCCAACCTGTAACAAGAAAAAAAAGAGAGGTGCACTACTGAAGGCAGCATTTCTCAGGCCTGAACTGTTCAACCAAAAGCCACCTAACATTTTCCTCGGAACGTGCTTGCCTGACGCTCCGTAAGACTATCCAACAAAAAGTGGCCTGCATAAAAGTAATAATTATTCAACATTTGCAGCCAAAAGACCTACAAAACAAATAATTGCTTCTGTAGAAGATGTAGAAGAAGAAAGTTCTTGCTGACTGAGATGCAGCTGCAATAATCCCCAGCTCCGAGCTACCCAGCGTTCTGCAGCCAGCAGCAGCAACAAGCACGCGGAGGGTCTGTTACCCTACCTCAGCTGACAGGCAGTAACTTCCTAAAAGACACTAACTTCACGTTCTGCATGGGTGCAAGCAAAATACTCTGAGACACTGAAACACTGTCTTAGCTGCTGCATTTCCAAAGGTGGGGTTCAGTGGCCGTGACCTGATGCATATTGTGAAGGCTCTTGCTTCTAAGTGAGTTGAGGAGACAGTTTCCTACAAAGACCATCTCTGACACCGACACAGGGAAAATGTTTACATCCATGAGCCATCCTGTGCAGGCAGCGCAGCTCTTAGCCGAGATTCCCGACCTGACCGAAGTTGCTCTCTCAAGTCTGAAGCTTGTGCCTACCTGAAAGCCATGCTTGCCTCTCCACCAGGGGGTCAGCTCCTTTGGTGGCATATCAGTAACGCACACGATGTCTCCCACCTGCAAAAGACTGCAACCTCACCAAACATTCTGAAGGTATCTGAGAATATTCCTGATGCGTTCACACCTTATACTCTCCTGTACATGACAACTAGGAACGCCCTTAACTGCTTACCTCAAAGGAGAGTTCATCCGGTGCCTGGGCAACGTATCTCTTAAGAACATGGGCAGCAGCAACAGCTGGAATATTTACAGGAGACTCCTCGTGGATCAGCAGGGGCTTCCCATTGTTCTCAGTCTGAAACAGAGAGCACAGGCCATGGTGAGGAGCTGAGGACAAACGAGGACAATTTCAGAGCAAGGAGCACATCTGCAGAGAAAGATCCTTATCATGAGTGCTTAACAAGAAACTGCAAGTCTAATAACAGCTGTTTCTCTTCCTGGTGTGCAGCAGTATGGCCAGGCAATGTAAAGATGCGTCTCTCTCTACCCAGACTAAGAGGACAAACACCCCAACCGAGAGGACTCCTGGAGTTTTATAAACTTGCCACGCTTGCAGTACTGTCTTGCCAAAGAGGAGCGTAAGAGTCTGCTTGCTTCCTGTAACCTATTGCTTGGAGACCTCAGCCATGGACTGGACACAGGAGCTGGTCCACTGACCCAATCCTTGGCTCACTACAAGTGCCTGCTTCCCTTAACTTACTGAATATGAGAACTTGGTCTTTGGGTGACAAAATCCAAGCAGGATGGGGAAAAAGCTTCTGCATGTTTATAACGCTCGATCTGATTCTGTCGGTACTATAACGTCCACGGCCATCTAGATGCTCGTAGCAAGGACATGAAGCTTTTCAGGCAGCTTTTCAGTGACACCGATAGAGCTGGAAGGATTCTCCCTCTCTTGAAAAGCAGGAGAGCTCATCTGCAGCTCACTCTGCCGGCTCAAGTCAGCAGAACAAAGACCAATCAGAGCTTCATACTCTACCTCCATTTGTGCCAGGTCAGGCCCACAGCTGATCTCGCTGCACGCGATGCCCATCACAGCAGGCACGACAAGCTGGAACTGAAAAGAAACACACTTCTATTTTCTCTGTTCACACACCACGGTATGGAGAGACTTCTTCAGAACTACCCTCAGTTACCCACTGGCATAGGCAGGTGTTCTAGAAACAACCACTTTGTTCAGTCACTTCAAACGAGACAGCCTATTACGCAGCAGTTTACCAAGTCGCTATCCCTCTGCTAGCAGATGGGGACTCCGGCACAAAGCAGCAGATGCGCTTGCTCAGAGCACTCCGACAGCACAGTAGCAGGGCAGTGAGAGGAGTCACTGCTGGGGGTGGATCTGCTCCCTAGCGCCCGGCTCCCACCAGTTCACCTCCAGCGCCGGCCGCAGCCTTCCACACAGATTTCCTCTGCTTGCATCTCTGCTGTGCTCCCCACAGCTGTCGTGCGCACACGCAGCCGAAGCACGCATGCTCATGGTCACGTTGTGCAGCCCTGCACAAACCGGGACTAGGACTCCTTGCCTAAGGGATTGGTTTCCTAAACACTAGCTGGTCACAGCATCACAGACAGCATCCTTCTGAGGGCTGAGCTGCAGGGAAAGTGGAATAACTCTACACGTGACCAGTGTCCTGTCAAGGCTGGATGAGGCTGTGTTACTAAACACGGTGCGACGCAGGCTGCAAAACCACATGGGGGGGGGACAACGTGTGGCACATACCAGGCAAGAGATCAGAACAAGTTCCTTGAAGCCGCAGCCGTTTCTTGTCACTTTGCTCTGTTCTTCCGCGAGCAAAAGCTGCATCAAAGGAGAAGGCAGAGGGCGGGGAGAGAAGAGAGAAAGAGCTGATCAGTGAGCTTGCACAATTTAACAAAGAAGACAAGGAAAAAGCCCTGAGACAAATGCCACCTCTATGCTTTGGAATGTAGCTACTGAGTGAAAATTATGTCTGATGGTCAAGAGTAAGCAGCATGACACTACCAGCTCCGCCAGCCAGCAGCTTTCAGCACCTCACTGTCCACCTGTCTATCTCACACTGTCTCAGCTTACCTACAAGATGTTGCACAAGACGGTGTGAAAACGAAGGTACTCAGTCGATGCACAAGTGCAACAAGCTAGCTACTCAGTCAGAGCTCAAGCGCTCCAATGAAGGGACGCAGCAGGCACTGCTCCTCCCCTCATTCTAGCTGCTTATGACATCACTAAGGGCCACCAGGCTGCTCCACCATGACAGACAAGGTGGGGAAGCAAGACCACGTCACAAGACCAGAAGATTCCAACACTCCAACATTCTAGAATCAGAGGGCGGTTGGAATTCTACCTCAGCCAAATCCTGGAGAAGCTGGCACGGGGTCATCATGACCAAAGCGCAGGACCCGGCGCTTGCTCTTGTTGAGCCTCGTACAACCGGCCTCAGGCCATCCTTCTGCAGGGCCTTCCTACCCTCGGGCAGATGGACACTTCCTCCCAGCAGCATACCTTGCAGTGCAGGGCCTACATAAAATCCACACTAGAGTCCTTTGTTTCATTCAAGAGCACGTTACAGCACGTATCTATTTCACTGTAAGGAAATCAAGGAAGAGACGGGAGAAACACAGAACTGCTACGAGACTGCTATATACATTTCTTTCCCAAGTGGATTTTTGCCTTTTTGCTTCCAGGATGACCTCATTTTGTTCTCCCCTTCTTGTGGGGAAGCTGCCTCCAGTTCCTGAGGTTCAGGAGACAGCATGAAACACGACACTAAGACAAACGCTTGTCGTGGGCGAGGGGTGGCTGTGCTTTGCCAGGCATACGGCGGGGCAGTAAGTGCCACACGGCAGCCCCAAGCCAAGCCCTGCATTCAGTCACTGTGGCCACAGCTGGTGCATCGCTGCCAGAACGTATCCCAGGATACAGGTGGACGCAGGCACTCCTGCTCCTTCTGCAAAGCCATCCTCTGCAGAGCCCATTAGGTGCTATGCCAACCAGGCTCCCGTTTACTGCAGCCCTGGGATAAACACGCGTGTACTCTTCTGTGCAGCAGTGAGCTCCAGGGATGAAGCACAGAGGGTAAGCCAACAGAATCTACTGCTGACTCCATCAGCTCCTTCTTCTACCAACCATGGGCAAACACTGTGAGACAGAACATAAGGGGAAAAGCACTTCTGCTCACACGCCTGCAATGGAATTCAAAACAGCTATTGCAAGAAGAGCTCGTAGGGTAAACCTAGCCTCAGAGACACAAACACACCAGGTTCCAGGAAATAGCATGGCACATTGTTGATGAAACGCTGCTTCGTTGCTTGGAGAGCACGCAGCATGCCGCTTTGACAGGCACAGCATGCTGCGACGTCCAAGCTGGGCACCAAAACCTCTCCAGCATCCCTGGCCAACGCTGCCAGGGAAATGCAACACCTGCATCCCTATCTGGCTTACGGCACACACACTGGGGGGCTGCCTTAGTCTCAGGTGGGAGGGATTTTTCTTCAGAGTATCTGGTATGATGCTATGTTTGGGTTCTAGGAGAAATGTACCTTTCTGCTCTTTCTGTCAGCACGACATCTAAGATGAGCATTACACGTCCCTGCTACTGATTGAAAATTCATCCAAGCCTATGTTCCACACAGCTTCATCTCAGTGCCAAAAAGAAACACGTAAACAGATGTTCAGAGGATTCTTTGTGCAGATAAAAGTGCAGGGTGCATATGTATTCTCTTCAGTAATAAATATTAGTTTAGAATCCAAAGGTAACTTTTCAAGAAGCAGTATGAAAGAAAGGTCAGTCAAAAGGAAATACGTGATTTTCATCTACTTCATCTAAAAAATCCTTGCTAAACCTCTTCCCATCAAAAAGAAAGCATGCTGGGCATTCTTAGCAGCAGCTCAGAGGACATCTTGCACCACAAAATGCAGCACATGCTTTTTGCTCACAGGCCCCTCATGTCTCTAATTTGTGTCAGATTCACTCAAAATGACCACGTGGACCAGAACAGCCATTTGGTTCTGCTGAGGTAGGAACCCACTGCTGGGATGTCCCACAGTCCCGTTTCCCCGCTACTTCCAGCCCTGGGGGGAAAAGGAAGAGCAACTGACTTCACCTACCCAGACTTCTGCATGGTCTCACATCACACAGAGAAGCATGGTGGAGAGCTCTGGTGGCTGAAGAAATCAAGGTTGCCTCTAAGATCCTGCTTTAAATCCACATGACTTACTGCCCATAAGATGTGAAAGACAAGGTTAAGGTCCATCCAATCCCTGTGGATGTGGCTGCCTGCAAAGACAACAGTTGCCTGCTCTTCAGCAGGGTGATGCTCACCCAGCAAAGCACTCACCAGCACATGTCTTTCATAGAAACATAGAATTAGCAAGCTTGGAGAAGATCTCCAAGATCATCCGGTCCAACCATCCACCTTCCACCAACATTTCCCACTAAGCCACGTCCCTCACGACAACATCTAATGTTTCTTGAACACCTGCAGGGATGGTAACTCTATCACCTGTCTGGGCAGCCCGTTCCAGCGTCTGACCAGTCCTGTGGAGAAGTTTTTCTTAACATCCAACCTCAATCTCCCCTCATGCAACTTCAGGCCACTCCCTCCAGTCCTATTATCACTTACACAGGAGAGGAGGACAACGCCCACCTCAACATAACCTCTCTTCAGCTAGTTGTAGAGAGTGAGGAGGTCTTCCCTGCGCCTCCTCTTCTCCAGACTAAATAATCACAGTTCCCTCAGCCGCTCCCCATAAGACTTGTGCTCTAGATGCCCTGCAGCTTCACTGCTCTTCTCTGGACACATTTAAGGCTTTCACTGTCCTTCCTGTAGTGAGGCACCCAGAACTGAACAAAGTACTCAAGGTGAGGACTCACCAGTGCTGAGCACAGGAGGATGATCGCTTCCCTGCTCCTGCTGGCTCCAGTTCTTTGCATTGCACTTCCAATCTAAACCGTTCCTTCTGCGGTAGCGCTTGCATCCTCACTTAGGGCTGGAGCTCAAGAGGTCAACACAACAGAAAGAACACAACGTGCAACTGGAAGACATGACTCCAAGCTCACAAGAGTCAACTCTCTGACCTTGGGCACAACTCACAAACCATGAGCCAGGCCTTGCCAACTTGGCAGATCTGAGCATGCCAGAGGGGATCAGATCACAAAGTGTCCATTTCAGTTGCAGCTTCATGTAGGAAAGAAAACCAGCTAACAGGCGTGAATGAATTCACTCACAAGCTGCACAATGAGTCTGTTCTTCATTAAAAAAACCACATGGATTCCTAATCCAAAAAGAGAACGGCAAGAGTTAATACCGATGGAAGAGGTTCCTGGTCCGAAGCCTCATCCTCTTCCCCAACTTTCCTTGCCTCGTACTCTTCCCCAACTCCCATGCGATGCCCACAGGCTTAAATTCAGACCTCAAATTCATAGGACTACTGTATAATCAATGAAAATTATATAAAGGAATTTTATATAATCAAATAATATTAAGATGTTATAATAATGAAATCAGCAAGAGAGTTAGGCACAGCAAGACAAAGAGAATAAATAGGATGCTTACCCGTGTCGTGGGCTCGCTCAGGAAAGACCAGTGGAGTGGATCTTCCGAAGAGAGAGAGATCCTTCCCCACTGGTAGATTGTATTATATTGTATTATTTTGCATTCCGATATCATAGTTAGTAAAATAAGTTTACCTCCATAGATTGTTGCCGCTGTTTTTTTCCTTTTCCCCCTTCCTTCCCATTTTGTGGGGCCAGGCCGGGGGTGGGGAGGGCAGGGGCCTACTGCCCCCTGTCACGGGCATAAACTGATCTAGTTAATTCCATGACACTCATCAAACCAGATTGTCTCAGGCGAAGGATGGTATGCTATCGCTCTCCACTTGCTCGGGTTGCCCTTGCTGGACCCATCTGTATACCAGGCATCTTCAGGGATAGGATATTTCCTCTCCTGAACGGGACTCTTCTCTGGTGGAGCGACCAGTGTTTCTTTTGGTGCATCACAATGATAGGTCACTGGGCCTAGGATCTTCTGAAGCTCTTCTTTTAAGGATGATGAAGACAGACTGCTCCTTTGGCTGAGGGAAGTGACCCATCATGCCACTGTTTGTGCTTGGGCCACCCCTGTCTTAGGAAGGTGGGTCAGATCTTTCACCCACCCCTGAATCTGCAGAGTGGTCTTCACTATAACTTCAGCCGTCTGGGTTATTGGCTCTACTGCCTGTAATGCTGAATAGGCAGCCAATAACTGTTTTTCAATCATATTATATCTTTCTTTTGCTCCATGCCAGACCTGAAACCAAAAACCAATGGGGGTCCGAACAGAACTCTGGCGTTGCCACAGGCCCCAACCAAAGCCATCTTGAGTAACGTGGACATCCAACTCAGCTGGGAGGGTAGCATCGAATATACCCAAAGCCTGGGCTTGTTGTAAAATTAGGTCTCTCATCCCTGCTGAGAATTTGACCAGATCCGGGCCATCAAAGGCATCTTCATAAATCGCTTCCCTTACACCTAATTCACAGATGTAATTTTGAAGGTTTTCCATGGAGGACCACATCCCTGTATGTAAAGGAATATCAGATTGATTGGGCCATACCATACAGCAGGCCGCCATTAACCATTCTATTATAGAATGGTTTTCATCATTCTATTGATTACCTGCATATAATCTCTGTCTAAGAGCAGGATGGACGGTCATTGTGGCCAATTTGGCTATTTCCGGGCCATTCATCAGAACACTTTCTGCCCCAGAATCCCATAGTCCAAGCTGGCACACTTTCTCTAGCTTTCTGCTTAAATCGTTGGACTAAGTCCATCAGTTCTGTTGCTGTGTACGGTCGGGCTGTTACATGCAAGTGGGTTTGAACGGGGGGCCACTGATCAGGCGGCACCCCCGCCGATCTGTCCTGTACCTTTTTTGTTTTTTGAGTTATAACAGGACGGACTTCTAGTGCATCCGTCAAAATTGGAGATTCAAGATCAGATTTAGATTGTTTATTTTCCTGATCAACACAGTCCGTTGATTCAGGAGCCTGGTCATTGTTTATTGAAATATTACAGACTTGACCTATTGGAAGATGTAGAATTGGGTTTTTTCCTGTTAATATGCCAAGTTCCTGTTCTAACTTTTCAATATGATCTTTTAAAAGTTCATTTTCGTTCACTAAAGTATTATTCCTTATTTCAGCATTATTTAAAGCATTTAACAGTGGCCATGCCACTGTAGAAGCAGCTAATTGTCTTTCTCTTGTGACTAATGTATCATTGCCTAGTCCTGGAAAGTCATCTGCTAGGCGATATGGGGAAACATTTCCCACAACACGTAGAGGACCCCATTTTTCAATGATAGTTGACAATTCATAATAAGGGGATCCCGCAAATCCTGGCATCTGCCCTGGAATTATTTTATCTAGGGGGGTAGTGTCCTCCCCCTTGAACATTTACAGAAATTCCAAAGAAAGGACATAGTGTAAGTTTTAGTATATTCGGCTTGCCTGCCTGGCTCACCAAGTGTATAATCAATGAAAATTATATAAAGGAATTTTTTATAATCAAACAATATTAAGATGTTATAATAATGAAATCAGCAAGAGAGTTAGGCACACCAAGACAAAGAGAATACATAGGATGCTTACACATGTCGTGGGCTCGCTCAGGAAAGACCAGTGGAGAGAATCTTCCAAAGAGAGAGAGAGATCCTACCCACTGCTAGTCAGCTCTTAAATGGGTCTAGGAGAGGTGGAGCCATGCTCCACCCCTTCCTGCAGCAAAGGTGAATTCCTTTCACCTGTGCTCCCAGGGCTGACTCATTGCTCGCCTCAGGTGATAAATCAGAGGTTCAGGCCGTGACTCAGCAGTTCCCATACAGACTCCTTTCGCAGGACTCAGTCAAAAAGGATGTCACACTTGTTCCACACACTCAAACTGACTGAGCAGTGGTATCACAGTCACTTAAAACACACAGAAGCATCCAAACCCAAGCATGCACATTCCCTCCTGTGTTACTAGTGCCCACAGCTCACCTTCACACCTCTGGGGATTTCTGGCGTT
Source organism: Phasianus colchicus (assembly GCF_987193195.1). Classification (NCBI taxonomy): domain Eukaryota; kingdom Metazoa; phylum Chordata; class Aves; order Galliformes; family Phasianidae; genus Phasianus; species Phasianus colchicus. The sequence continues at coordinate 19,085,802 of NC_143450.1, read as the reverse complement.
TTACACTGATGCAGCCTCACTATAGCTCCATGGGTGTCACACAAGGCCTGCAGGACCTCTTTCTCCACAAACCCCATCTGCAGGCACTGGTTCATAAGGCTCACCACCCACCCTCCTGAGCAAAAGCAAGCACTAAGAATGAGAGCAAAGTGCACTGGATTTGACCTGGCCTGGTCCCCAAGCCTCAGTCCTGCCAGACATACCCCGGTGCGTAGACTCATCCCCAACATCTGACTGGACATTGTCATTCTGCAAACGCCCCATCCCAGCAGCAAGGGATCAAAGCATTGGGACAGCTGAAACAAAAATGTCATGAAAGTTTCCTATTAGCACTGATCAAGAACACGTCTACCCCTGAGCAACAGGATGGGAGACAAACAGCAGAAGACAACCAACCTGCAGAACCCGCTCCGTTGGGGTTGGTCCAGATGTTTGTATGCTCCCTTCCATGGCCCAGGCCAAGCTCGCTGAGCTGCTCCTCCTTTGTGCAGGGGGAGAGCGGCGCAGATGCTACGTGGTGGCTATGCACAGCATGCCTTTGACTTGATTCTCCTCTCTCCATCTTCCAGTAGCAAGCAGCATTTCAAATCTCTCCTTGCAAAAAATCACCTAGGTAAAAAAGAACTGGCAATCTTGCTTTTAAAGTTTCCTTATTTATACAACTTGATGCTTTAAAGCACAAACTCACCTAGCAATCACCTACCTTAGACAAGCCCAACCTGCAAGGAAAAGTTATTCTTCTGTGTCTGCAGACTTTGCACACATTTCCAGGTGCAGTAGTCAGCCCAGTTCTCAGCACAGCTTTACCAACCACAGAAACCCAGTTTACGCCCGCCGTGCTTTTCTCTCATCTGAAACGCTGCATTGCTGCAAGAAGCAATGAATAAAATCACAGAATCACAAAACTGGGGTTGCAAGGGAGCTCCAGAGATCACTGAGCCCAAGCCCCCTGCAAAACGGGCTCCCTAGAGTAGGCAGCACAGGAAGGGCGCCCAGGAGGGCCTGGAATATCTCCAGAGAAGGAGAATCCACAGCCTCCCTGGGCAGCCCGTTCCAGCGCTCCGTCATCCTCGCCATGAAGAAGTTCCTTTGCATTTTGGTGCAGAACTTCCTGTGCTCCAGTTTATGGCCATTTCCCCTTCTTCTGTCACCACAGATCGCTGAAAAGATTGCAGCCGTGTCCTTTTGACTCCCACATCTAAGATATTTATAAGCATTGTTGGAAATAGCCAAATAGTTTTCCAGGACGGTTCTCTGATCTTTGTATCTATCTTTATTCCCAATTGCAATGGCGGGCCTCCTGCAAGCAGGAGAGCGCAGAGAAAACAGTGTTACATCTTTTATCCCCTACTGCCCGACCCTTATCTCTTTCTCCCCGGCTCCTCACTGGCTGAGTACTGCAGGTTCACACTCTTTCGCAACGCTTCACTAATCGTACCAATACCAAGTAAACACAAATCCTTACCACCCAACCACAAATATCTTAATTGGTCGACTGCCTTCTAACAACTGCTTTCTTAACAAACATCTGGTCGTAACTTTTGGATGTCTGCTTTACAACATAGACATAACCTCTTAACTGCTTCATTACCCCCCAGCATTTGTGCCCTTTGCACTGGGTCATTGTTCAGGTCATCCGTCTGTCCTTGCTTAGAGATAAGCTTGGAAGGAGGACAGAGGGCAGTATCTTGGAGCCTGCCTACGGCATCCTAACGTTCCCACAGAGTGGGACAGTTCTGCTTTGTGTAAAGGCCCCGACTCCTTGAGAGTTTGTTCAGTGGACTTCACTTCTGCTGGCCTAATGAACAACCTTACAGTACGTTTCCCAGGTCAGAATACTATACCCACATTGTTTAGAACATTTAAAGTCTGTTGCAGCTTCGGGAGAAAGAATTGGTCACGTAATTCGGTAACTATGTCTCTAAAATATGTTACCTATATGCATATGGTAATCTTCCGGTCCACGTCAGCTATTTCTAAGGATATGTGACAGCTTCATTCTTTAGATCAAGTGCCCTTTTTCAATGTTCAGTGCAGAAACAACACTTTCACTTTCCACAGTATACGGTATTCTTACTTTGCACATCAGCTATTTCTAAGGACGTGCTACAGCTCACTTCTTTAGATCAACTGCCCCTTTCAATATCCAATGCAGAAACACCACTTTCACTTTCCACAGCATTTACCAGAACCACAGAACGGCAGGGGGGCTGAAAAGGACCACAACGATCATCCAGCTCCCCAGAACCCCCACACCCCCTCGCAGCCGCCTACAGCCTCACATCTCGCTAGATCCCCCCCCGGCGCCTCCCTGCAGCTTCCTGGAGCCCCGCACGGCCCCCCTCCCCGTCCCGGGACCGTTCTCCCGCACACCTCCGGCACAGCTGTCCTCAGCACTCGCTCCCGTCGCGCCGCGGCTTCCCTCTCGGTGCTGCCCGGACAGCTCCGGCTGCCGCCGCGCTGTCCTGCGGGGCGGCCCAGGCGGCAGGAGTGGCGCTCTGCGAGGAGAGCCGCGCCTCCGACAGCCGGCTCCCAACGCTCGCTCCCGCGCACGGCGGTTCGGCCAACGGCAGCCGGCGGAGCTACCGCGGACCAAGGAGACCCCGGGGGCGGGGCGCCGCCGCCGCTGCCCAATCAGAGGCAGGGGCGGGGCAAGGGAGATGCTGCTCAAGGTGAGCTCCTCCTGCCGCAGCGTGATGACGACAGGTCTGCACGGCCAGCTCCTAGGTCGGGAGCCAGGAATGGACACGGCCGGAGGAGAGAGGCGTTAGGGAGCAGCCGAGGCTTCGAAATGCATCAAAAAGCCCTGAAAAGCATCACAAAGCCACAGCCAGGAAGCTCGGGATTATCACGAGCAGCATCCCGGATGCTAAACATCATTTGCTACCATACCAGATGGTAGCTGAGCTCTCGCTGCAGACGTCCCAAAGCCAGACAGAACGGGAACAAACCCAGAGCTCTGCTGCGCGCACCCCACAGCCATCGCGTTGCAAGCTGGCGTGCCTTGCTCTTCGTTGCATTCGTCCCAGTCTCTGTGAATGAAGACTCGGAAGGCAGTCAAGGCGTTGATTGAGCACGAGCGTGCTTTTATTATTATGTAAAAGACAGGAGGGCGTGAGAGGTCCAGGGTAAAGATGGGACTCATCCTCTCTTGTCACGGAGAGAGTGGCTCAGAGCTCTCAGTGCTGCTGCCCGGTGCCTGGGGCTGGAGGCCTGATTCTAAGTCCCCCTCCAAGAGGCTCGGCTTCTCCTCAGCGACGCTGACCTGCTCCTGCGTGGAGGTGCTGCTGTCGGGGCACTCGGACTGTGCTTGGGCTGGGCTGCACTGCAAAGGCACTGGGTCACAGTCCAGGCTGGTGACTGTGGTGTCCAGCAGGCTCAGGTCAGCATCTTCAGCACAGCCGGGAGAAATGAGGGCGTGAACTTGGATGAGCTCCTTCTCTCCATCGCTGTTGTTATGTGGAAGGCTGTCATCTGAACCACAGTGACTCGTGCTTCCTAAGAGCCCTCCATCGATGGAAGCACACAGCGCACCATCGCTACTTGCCCCGGCTCTTCTGGGTAGACAAGGGCTCGATTCACCTAGGAAGGATACACAGGGGTTAGTGTCAAACTTTCACAAGCTGAATTATGAAAGTGGCTCTTGATCAGGGGTGATCTGAAGATGCTAGGTATAGGTTGGAACGCTAGGAGGAGATACAAGTCCACTTGTATTGCATGAATTCTATGTCGCTGAAAAGCAAGGCTTTGAAAGCTGGATTCGCACCCTTACCTGCCAGCACCACGACTTCCGTCTCTGAGGGCTCCCTGGGACTGCGCTGCAGTCGGCGTTTGGCCACAGAGGATGGTTTCCGCAGGCTGAAGCAGGAACGCCAACTGCCAGCTGGTGATTCCTTCATCTTGCTGGGTGGACGTTGTCTGGAGAGAGAAAACAGCGACTGGTGTGAGTCGTGCGTGGTGCGGGGTGAGGGAAGAGCTGCACTGAGCTCTTGCCAACAGTTGCTTGTTCCTGGCACCGCCTGGTTTCTGCTGAAGCACAGCTTAGAAACTCGCTCTCTTTCAAGCAGTTGAGGATGGTTCCACTCCTATAGCTCAGCCCTGAAGTCTTGCTGGCTAAATTCCCCTCAACTGTGTCAAGCAAGATGCAGAGCACGTGAGCAAAGGCTCCGCGGCTGTACAGGACAGCATCTAAGGGATGGCTCTTCTGGAGCCAGCAGGCGTAACTGCTTTCTGAGGAACCGTGCAGCCATAAAGGAAATTCAAAAGCACCTCTGACTCTGACATCAACACCTCGTCGGCCCCATCTCACCGCCAAGTTTAGTTTCTAGTGCCAGCAGGTCTGACCAACAGCTCTGCTTAGAGGAGAACCGGAACTGGTTTCAGGCATGTGGCCCCGACAGCTGGAAAACCCCAACGTTTCAAGGTAGAGCCAGCTCAGGCCAGGGTAGACGTCAGCATGGCTTTATACATCTCGTGACTGCGTGCCCAGCAAGGAAGGAATGGCAGCCTCGTGTGGCTAAACCGAATATGTTAGTTGAATCTCAGAGTCCAAAGGGAGCAGAGATTCACTGCAACAATTCACTTCAGGCACCGTTACTTTAATTTAGCTTCCACATGTTTTGGCGCAAGAAATAATGGGGGAAAAAAAAACAACAACACAACCCACCCAAACAATGATGACGGTTGCTGGAAAACAAAGTCCTCTTTACCTTTCAGATGGAAAGTTGATGATTGTGTGGAATTTCCCCTGTACAGCTGTGGGGCCTTCTTCCACTTCTATGTCCCTGCTCTGTGTCACAACGGAAGAGCTGCTGTGGCCTCGCCTCTGAGCCTGTGCCTCCTCCAGGGTGAGCAGCTTTGTGGCAGGAGAAGACACCCACGCAGACTTGGGCCCTGAGAGAGAACCGTGCCCTGTAAGGGAAAGCCACAGGTAAGAGCGAGGATCACAAAGCAGCACCACAGCCATCACAGTTCTGGGGGAGATGCTATAGTTTTCTCAGACCTGCTTATCTGAGCCACTAGAAGAAGAGGAGGTCAGAATAAGCATGTGGTCAGAGGTATGTTTAAGGCAGAGGACAGAGTCATAATTAATAAGAGCAGCTCACTGTATCGAAATGGGCAAAGAAAAACCCTAGAAAGCGGGGGCAGGGAACTCAGAAAGCTTCACTGCCACACTTTCATCAAGCTTCACCTGCATGCAAAACATCGTAACGACAGTGACGTTTTTTTTTCTCATTGTAAAGTTTGGACTTGGACATTCTCAGCATCCAGCAACAGGATGCCAGATTCTAATCTAAGCCCAGAAGTCTGCTGTCCCCTCGATAGAACAAGTGTATTTCAAAGATCTTGGAGAAGGCCTGGATTTGATCAAGGTGTCTGATCAAAATAAAGCTCATGGAGGAAGACACTCACCTGCTCCATCTGCCATGTCTGATCCGGATTTGGAGCAGAAGAGGACATCTGCGTGGTTGATGATGAATTCCACCACAGCCGACTGCGTCTGCAGTTCCATGCAGGCGGCTCTTCCGCTGGCGCAGGCAGACTCGTTCTGCTGTGATCTGTAGAAAAGGCAGATTTTAGCAGTCATTTATCCAAGATCCAAGTTTCCCCAAGTCTGGATTGTTGCAGCCAAAAGCTGTCAAATTGGGCTCCGGAGGCTTCCGCGGTGATGCCGCTGAAGAAATTCTCCTGGATGGTCAAGGACACACCAGTCCCATCTAAACAAGAGGGCAGAAATTGTCATCTAGAAATTGTGCCCGTGCGGTTGGAGAACAGCCCAGGCTCTTGCTCTGCCGTCAGCCACTTACTACAGTGTACAGGAGAAGAGCACATTCGATGGAGAAAAAGGTAGATTGCATTTTTTGCCGGAGAACAGATCCAAGCAGTGTGTTGAAATGGAGAAAGAAGTTGACCTTAAGAGGTTTGGAGCCCACACAATCGCTAAGTTCTTAGCGTGCATGTTTGTCACGGAACAGTTCCCGGCTAGACGAGCCAAGTGTCTTCTCAGGTAATCCAGTGTCCTGGAAAATCAGAGAGGCAAATATTCAGCACCAATGAGCACACGGAGCTGCGGTTCACAGAGCAAAGCCTCAATGCATGTTATTGCTACTGTCACTGAAGATGAAGTAGATCCAACTTGACTAAGTGCCACACTGTGGCACCAAGCCCCAGCACAGCACAGCTGCAGCCACCAGCTGCACCAACTGTGCCCCCGTGCCCAGGAACCGACCCAATAAATTAACCCCGTGTAGCCTTAAACTGCTTCAACATACGCAGGCATCATGTTGCCAGCATGAGACAAGCCTGGAATCACACCACTGCCCTCTGAAGTGCAGCATGGCTGAGCTCAACAGAGTGAGGGCAGCACTGACCTGTAGTGAGGAGCGGGCAGCTGCTGGATGACGTCCTGCATTCTGACCAGCTGCTCCTCATCTGTAGCGGCACCAACAGCCTCCTGGAATAGTGCAGAAAGGGACTGAGACACAAATCAGGCTAGATACCTGCCACAGGGTCGGGAACTATGGGGACAGCGTGCTGTTGGTCTGCGCCGAGACAGATTTTACGCCTTCCAGGAGGCATCTGGGGAACATAGCGGCACGCAGCTGGTGCCATCAAGGCCAAGGAGTCCGAGCAGCGGGCCGGTTTACAGCCTGATTGCGCAGCTCAGCTCCTCAAGCTTCAAGTGCACTTTGCTATCAATCCCACTCCCATTCTATAAATACTTGGGGAATAGAAAAACAAAACAAAAGAAAAAACAAAAAACATGAATTCTCTCAAGCTTTGTGAATATGGAAATAACCGCCTCCTGGGACCACCGAAAATGGCATCCATATGATGCATGATGTGGCAAAGACATACGAGTAAACCCCACGGGGCTAACAGAAAAAGGGCCTCAGAGCTGGGGCACTGCTGCAGCCATCTCCCAAGAGGCCCACGGAAGAGGTAAAGGAAAGACGTTGCCTTGTGCTTACCGAGAACTTGTCATACAGCTGGTCGGTCAGCAGAGGGTTCGGGAGCTCCCTGAAGTACATTTTGCAGACGGAGCTCACGCTGTGAGTGTCGCGGATGGTTAGCTCAGGAATCTGCTCAGACTCAAATTCTTGGCTGGAGAGAAGGACACAAAAACGGGAGGGGGGGGTGAGAAAGAGGAAAACAAGTCAAAAGCCACACCAAATATAATCAAGCATTGGAAGGGCTTCCCGATTAACAGGAGAAAATGAACACTCAGTCACCAGCACCACACGAGCCATGCTGGATGAGATGTTTCCAAAAGGAGACCTTTTCGTTTTGCTAAGGCATTTCCCGTGACTCTGACAACTGGCTGCCTAGTCTACAATCCTAAGCCAGGAGCCCGGAGCAGCAAGGAGGAGTGTGGGCTGCTCCAAAGGGCTCTGCAAACAGGAGGAAACGGGAATGAGAGCTGGCAGCGGTGACACCGCAGTCCCCCACAGCCTTCCAGTGCTCCGAAGGACAGAAGGAGAACTTCCTGCTCCAGCAAGTCTGCTGAACGCCCCGTGTTCCTATCAAACAGTGACAAGCCTGGCGCACCACTGCTGAGCGCACGCTGCCTGCACAGAGCTGCCCCACGGCGCAGGCCTCTGAGCACCCACAACAGGGCACGCGCCCCTACTGACCGCTGTGTCAGTCGCAGCACTCTTACCGCAGTCTCTGGATGTTGGACGCGACGCCGGACAGCCGGTATATCCCTTGCACTACGCCGTGCTGCTCAATGAACTCGGCGCAGCTCTGGAGGACCTGGGGGACTAAAGAACACGTGCCAGCGGTTACTTGAGCTCCTCATTCAAGTACTGGTTCAGGCTGTGCTCCTGTCAAATCTCATCCACTAAGCCCAGCCAGGCTACTGCTTAGTTCTTCCTTACAGAAGAAAGCTGTCCAAGACGAGGAAACTGGACAGACGTGTTCCTTGCATTCAAGAAGTGTAAGGACCTAGGAATCAGCCTGGAGAAAGTAATTCTGGGGAAGCCGGAGACACTGCAAGTCCCACCACAGCTCCCATGGGAATGAAAGGAGGTGGGAAATCTCATGTCCAGGAGAGCAGGGAAACATATGCAGGACACTCTCCTTGGCCAAAAGGCTTCCCTTCTTTTCAGGCTAGCGTGGGATTGGCTTACAGGCTTTGGTTTAAGCAAATACAAACGTGCTTGTCTCTTAAGAGCATTAGCCTCAGTTTATCTTTCAGCCATCAACTTCCATTACACGTTTCTCCACCGGTACCAACCTGCCCCTTTGCTAGATATGACCTCCCTTTCATCTTTAGATGCCCAACAGAGGAAGATCTCAGGAACGGGCTGTCCCTTACCATCGCGACCAGAGTGGAGAAGATGCTCTCCCAGGTCACAGCCAAACACCCTTTCCTTCTCCACCTCCCGCTCTTTCGGTTTCTTTGGGCGGGCCTTCACCAAGGAACGAAGGAAGGTGACGAGCTTGCCGCGTTTCTTTGGCACTGCACAACAGGAAGAAACCAGTTCATTTCAGGTTTGGCTCAGTTGGACAAGGCCGAGCATAACACATTCTACAGAGCACGTCAAAACGGGAAGAACATTAACAAGTACATAGAAAAACGGATTTTCTCCCATCCCTGCAGGAGGAGCCCAAGGCCAGGTTGGATGGGGCCCTGGGCAGTGGGGTCTAGTCTCACATTAGATGTGGAGGTTGGTTGGCAGCCCAGCCTGAGGCAGGGGGGTTGGAACTTGATGATCCTTGAGCTCCCTTCCATCCCAAGCCATACTAGGAGGATTCTATGATTTCCCCAAGTCCACTCATAAACACGGGAGGATCGGGCCAAATCTCTGCGCATTCCGATGGAGTTTAATGCACTCCTCTTGCTTGGCTTGCTCAACTTGAGGATTAAGGATCCTCTTGAAAAGTCACGTTCTGATCAAGCATATCACTAGCACAACCAGGCCTCTAGCTGTCCACCAGGGACGCTGGCTGTTCTCAACCTCGTACTGACTCGCAGAAGAACTGCCTTTGCCCTCCTTCATTCTCATTGCCTACAACACACCAGCCATATGCCCCATGATATGCCTGAAGGATCATCAGCACAGACTATAACACGGGATGGATAAAGGAGGTATTAAACACAGAACACACCCAAGAAGAGACGCCATTTTGCTTCCCTGCACCATCAAATGTAACATCTGTACCTGGCTTTGGCACTGAACTGAGGAGAGACTCTGGAATTTTTCCATTGATGAGCTCCACGCACTCACTTGGGAAAAATCCAACCTGTAACAAGAAAAAAAAGAGAGGTGCACTACTGAAGGCAGCATTTCTCAGGCCTGAACTGTTCAACCAAAAGCCACCTAACATTTTCCTCGGAACGTGCTTGCCTGACGCTCCGTAAGACTATCCAACAAAAAGTGGCCTGCATAAAAGTAATAATTATTCAACATTTGCAGCCAAAAGACCTACAAAACAAATAATTGCTTCTGTAGAAGATGTAGAAGAAGAAAGTTCTTGCTGACTGAGATGCAGCTGCAATAATCCCCAGCTCCGAGCTACCCAGCGTTCTGCAGCCAGCAGCAGCAACAAGCACGCGGAGGGTCTGTTACCCTACCTCAGCTGACAGGCAGTAACTTCCTAAAAGACACTAACTTCACGTTCTGCATGGGTGCAAGCAAAATACTCTGAGACACTGAAACACTGTCTTAGCTGCTGCATTTCCAAAGGTGGGGTTCAGTGGCCGTGACCTGATGCATATTGTGAAGGCTCTTGCTTCTAAGTGAATTGAGGAGACAGTTTCCTACAAAGACCATCTCTGACACCGACACAGGGAAAATGTTTACATCCATGAGCCATCCTGTGCAGGCAGCGCAGCTCTTAGCCGAGATTCCCGACCTGACCGAAGTTGCTCTCTCAAGTCTGAAGCTTGTGCCTACCTGAAAGCCATGCTTGCCTCTCCACCAGGGGGTCAGCTCCTTTGGTGGCATATCAGTAACGCACACGATGTCTCCCACCTGCAAAAGACTGCAACCTCACCAAACATTCTGAAGGTATCTGAGAATATTCCTGATGCGTTCACACCTTATACTCTCCTGTACATGACAACTAGGAACGCCCTTAACTGCTTACCTCAAAGGAGAGTTCATCCGGTGCCTGGGCAACGTATCTCTTAAGAACATGGGCAGCAGCAACAGCTGGAATATTTACAGGAGACTCCTCGTGGATCAGCAGGGGCTTCCCATTGTTCTCAGTCTGAAACAGAGAGCACAGGCCATGGTGAGGAGCTGAGGACAAACGAGGACAATTTCAGAGCAAGGAGCACATCTGCAGAGAAAGATCCTTATCATGAGTGCTTAACAAGAAACTGCAAGTCTAATAACAGCTGTTTCTCTTCCTGGTGTGCAGCAGTATGGCCAGGCAATGTAAAGATGCGTCTCTCTCTACCCAGACTAAGAGGACAAACACCCCAACCGAGAGGACTCCTGGAGTTTTATAAACTTGCCACGCTTGCAGTACTGTCTTGCCAAAGAGGAGCGTAAGAGTCTGCTTGCTTCCTGTAACCTATTGCTTGGAGACCTCAGCCATGGACTGGACACAGGAGCTGGTCCACTGACCCAATCCTTGGCTCACTACAAGTGCCTGCTTCCCTTAACTTACTGAATATGAGAACTTGGTCTTTGGGTGACAAAATCCAAGCAGGATGGGGAAAAAGCTTCTGCATGTTTATAACGCTCTGATTCTGTCGGTACTATAACGTCCACGGCCATCTAGATGCTCGTAGCAAGGACATGAAGCTTTTCAGGCAGCTTTTCAGTGACACCGATAGAGCTGGAAGGATTCTCCCTCTCTTGAAAAGCAGGAGAGCTCATCTGCAGCTCACTCTGCCGGCTCAAGTCAGCAGAACAAAGACCAATCAGAGCTTCATACTCTACCTCCATTTGTGCCAGGTCAGGCCCACAGCTGATCTCGCTGCACGCGATGCCCATCACAGCAGGCACGACAAGCTGGAACTGAAAAGAAACACACTTCTATTTTCTCTGTTCACACACCACGGTATGGAGAGACTTCTTCAGAACTACCCTCAGTTACCCACTGGCATAGGCAGGTGTTCTAGAAACAACCACTTTGTTCAGTCACTTCAAACGAGACAGCCTATTACGCAGCAGTTTACCAAGTCGCTATCCCTCTGCTAGCAGATGGGGACTCCGGCACAAAGCAGCAGATGCGCTTGCTCAGAGCACTCCGACAGCACAGTAGCAGGGCAGTGAGAGGAGTCACTGCTGGGGGTGGATCTGCTCCCTAGCGCCCGGCTCCCACCAGTTCACCTCCAGCGCCGGCCGCAGCCTTCCACACGGATTTCCTCTGCTTGCATCTCTGCTGTGCTCCCCACAGCTGTCGTGCGCACACGCAGCCGAAGCACGCATGCTCATGGTCACGTTGTGCAGCCCTGCACAAACCGGGACTAGGACTCCTTGCCTAAGGGATTGGTTTCCTAAAGGCTAGCTGGTCACAGCATCACAGACAGCATCCTTCTGAGGGCTGAGCTGGAGGGAAAGTGGAATAACTCTACACGTGACCAGTGTCCTGTCAAGGCTGGATGAGGCTGTGTTACTAAACACGGTGCGACGCAGGCTGCAAAACCACATGGGGGGGGACAACGTGTGGCACATACCAGGCAAGAGATCAGAACAAGTTCCTTGAAGCCGCAGCCGTTTCTTGTCACTTTGCTCTGTTCTTCCGCGAGCAAAAGCTGCATCAAAGGAGAAGGCAGAGGGCGGGGAGAGGAGAGAGAAAGAGCTGATCAGTGAGCTTGCACAATTTAACAAAGAAGACAAGGAAAAAGCCCTGAGAGAAATGCCACCTCTATGCTTCGGAATGTAGCTACTGAGTGAAAATTATGTCTGATGGTCAAGAGTAAGCAGCATGACACTACCAGCTCCGCCAGCCAGCAGCTTTCAGCACCTCACTGTCCACCTGTCTATCTCACACTGTCTCAGCTTACCTACAAGATGCTGCGCAAGACGGTGTGAAAACGAAGGTACTCAGTCGATGCACAAGTGCAACAAGCTAGCTACTCAGTCAGAGCTCAAGCGCTCCAATGAAGGGACGCAGCAGGCACTGCTCCTCCCCTCATTCTAGCTGCTTATGACATCACTAAGGGCCACCAGGCTGCTCCACCATGACAGACAAGGTGGGGAAGCAAGACCACGTCACAAGACCAGAAGATTCCAACACTCCAACATTCTAGAATCAGAGGGCGGTTGGAATTCTACCTCAGCCAAATCCTGGAGAAGCTGGCACGGGGTCATCATGACCAAAGCGCAGGACCCGGCGCTTGCTCTTGTTGAGCCTCGTACAACCGGCCTCAGGCCATCCTTCTGCAGGGCCTTCCTACCCTCGGGCAGATGGACACTTCCTCCCAGCAGCATACCTTGCAGTGCAGGGCCTACATAAAATCCACACTAGAGTCCTTTGTTTCATTCAAGAGCACGTTACAGCACGTATCTATTTCACTGTAAGGAAATCAAGGAAGAGACGGGAGAAACACAGAACTGCTACGAGACTGCTATATACATTTCTTTCCCAAGTGGATTTTTGCCTTTTTGCTTCCAGGATGACCTCATTTTGTTCTCCCCTTCTTGTGGGGAAGCTGCCTCCAGTTCCTGAGGTTCAGGAGACAGCATGAAACACGACACTAAGACAAACGCTTGTCGTGGGCGAGGGGTGGCTGTGCTTTGCCAGGCATACGGCGGGGCAGTAAGTGCCACACGGCAGCCCCAAGCCAAGCCCTGCATTCAGTCACTGTGGCCACAGCTGGTGCATCGCTGCCAGAACGTATCCCAGGATACAGGTGGACGCAGGCACTCCTGCTCCTTCTGCAAAGCCATCCTCTGCAGAGCCCATTAGGTGCTGCTCAGTGCTATGCCAACCAGGCTCCCGTTTACTGCAGCCCTGGGATAAACACGCGTGTACTCTTCTGTGCAGCAGTGAGCTCCAGGGATGAAGCACAGAGGGTAAGCCAACAGAATCTACTGCTGACTCCATCAGCTCCTTCTTCTACCAACCATGGGCAAACACTGTGAGACAGAACATAAGGGGAAAAGCACTTCTGCTCACACGCCTGCAATGGAATTCAAAACAGCTATTGCAAGAAGAGCTCGTAGGGTAAACCTAGCCTCAGAGACACAAACACACCAGGTTCCAGGAAATAGCATGGCACATTGTTGATGAAACGCTGCTTCGTTGCTTGGAGAGCACGCAGCATGCCGCTTTGACAGGCACAGCATGCTGCGACGTCCAAGCTGGGCACCAAAACCTCTCCAGCATCCCTGGCCAACGCTGCCAGGGAAATGCAACACCTGCATCCCTATCTGGCTTACGGCACACACACTGGGGGGCTGCCTTAGTCTCAGGTGGGAGGGATTTTTCTTCAGAGTCTGGTATGATGCTATGTTTGGGTTCTAGGAGAAAAATCACACTGAGAACACCCTGATCTTTATAGTTTCTGACAAGCAAACTTGCACAGAGCCAAGGCCATTCTCAGCAAAGCTCTCAACAAGGAGCTGGGAGGGAACTGAATTAAGACAGCTAACGTAAACTGGCCAAAGGGATATTCCATACTATATGCCATCAAGTGGAAGGAGTTTTGAAGGGGATGAGAGTACATCTCACTCTCTTTTATTGCTTGGCGGCTAACTGGACAGTGGTTGGCGGGTGGTGAGCCATTGCTTGTACATCACTTGCAATACGTTCATATATATATTCAGAACTACTTTTATCTCAAAAACATGAGTTTTACTTCTCTTTTTCCACCCAACACTCTCCCCCATCCCACGGGGAACAGGGGAGTGGGCAAAGGACTGCGTGGTGCTGAGCCACCCACCGGCTTCAACCACAACAGGGCCGCGGGGCAATGGGAGCAAGCACAGAAATAAAACACAGAAACTCGCTGTTCCTTGGGCTCGTGGCTGCCACAAAGCTCGTGTTTTAGTGATGCAGAGTACTGTATCTCCAGCTATTGTGTGTCTTGTTAACCACAAGCTCAGCTATGAGCTGTCACCACAAGCAAAAGATAAACGTAAACAAAGGCTTATATCCACACGTACCAATCTGGGTGTGAGCAATAAAAGCCCATTGGGCCATGGACAAGGCAGGCAGCACATAGGCAGGAAACAGGAAGGAGTTGAACTCCAGCTCTCCTACACAAAAGAAAGGGAGAGCACCACGGGAGGAGTTATGACACAGCTTCAGAGCTTACAGAGCCCTGAGATTTCCAAAGAACGGTGCCAGGGTAACTCTCACCATTCCCATGCAGGGGTCTTCCCAGACACTTCAGCTGCTGACTTCCACTTCCTCTGTCATGTGTAGAAAGTCCAGGTGACAAATGCTCATTTCGTCTGGGTAACGCTTCCATGGTCATGACTGAAAAAAAAAAAAAAAAAGCAGCATGCAACCCCATAAAATGTACCTTTCTGCTCTTTCTGTCAGCACGACATCTAAGATGAGCATTACACGTCCCTGCTACTGATTGAAAATTCATCCAAGCCTATGTTCCACACAGCTTCATCTCAGTGCCAAAAAGAAACACGTAAACAGATGTTCAGAGGATTCTTTGTGCAGATAAAAGTGCAGGGTGCAGATGTATTCTCTTCAGTAATAAATATTAGTTTAGAATCCAAAGGTAACTTTTCAAGAAGCAGTATGAAAGAAAGGTCAGTCAAAAGGAAATACGTGATTTTCATCTATTTTCATCTAAAAAATCCTTGCTAAACCTCTTCCCATCAAAAAGAAAGCATGCTGGGCATTCTTAGCAGCAGCTCAGAGGACATCTTGCACCACAAAATGCAGCACATGCTTTTTGCTCACAGGCCCTTCATGTCTCTAATTTGTGTCAGATTCACTCAAAATGACCACGTGGACCAGAACAGCCATTTGGTTCTGCTGAGGTAGGAACCCACTGCTGGGATGTCCCACCGTCCCGTTTCCCCGCTACTTCCAGTCCTGGGGGGAAAAGGAAGAGCAACTGACTTCACCTACCCAGACTTCTGCATGGTCTCACATCACACAGAGAAGCATGGTGGAGAGCTCTGGTGGCTGAAGAAATCAAGGTTGCCTCTAAGAACCTGCTTTAAATCCACATGACTTACTGCCCATAAGATGTGAAAGACAAGGTTAAGGTCCATCCAATCCCTGTGGATGTGGCTGCCTGCAAAGACAACAGTTGCCTGCTCTTCAGCAGGGTGATGCTCACCCAGCAAAGCACTCACCAGCACATGTCTTTCATAGAAACATAGAATTAGCAAGCTTGGAAAAGATCTCCAAGATCATCTGGTCCAACCATCCACCTTCCACCAACATTTCCCACTAAGCCACGTCCCTCACGACAACATCTAATGTTTCTTGAACACCTGCAGGGATGGTAACTCTATCACCTGTCTGGGCAGCCCGTTCCAGCGTCTGACCAGTCCTGTGGAGAAGTTTTTCTTAACATCCAACCTCAATCTCCCCTCATGCAACTTCAGGCCACTCCCTCCAGTCCTATTGTCACTTACACAGGAGAGGAGGACAACGCCCACCTCAACATAACCTCTCTTCAGCTAGTTGTAGAGAGTGAGGAGGTCTTCCCTGCGCCTCCTCTTCTCCAGACTAAATAATCACAGTTCCCTCAGCCGCTCCCCATAAGACTTGTGCTCTAGATGCCCTGCAGCTTCACTGCTCTTCTCTGGACACATTTAAGGCTTTCACTGTCCTTCCTGTAGTGAGGCACCCAGAACTGAACAAAGTACTCAAGGTGAGGACTCACCAGTGCTGAGCACAGGAGGATGATCGCTTCCCTGCTCCTGCTGGCTCCAGTTCTTTGCATTGCACTTCCAATCTAAACCGTTCCTTCTGCGGTAGCGCTTGCATCCTCAGTTAGGGCTGGAGCTCAAGAGGTCAACACAACAGAAAGAACACAACGTGCAACTGGAAGACATGACTCCAAGCTCACAAGAGTCAACTCTCTGACCTTGGGCACAACTCACAAACCATGAGCCAGGCCTTGCCAACTTGGCAGATCTGAGCATGCCAGAGGGGATCAGATCACAAAGTGTCCATTTCAGTTGCAGCTTCATGTAGGAAAGAAAACCAGCTAACAGGCGTGAATGAATTCACTCACAAGCTGCACAATGAGTCTGTTCTTCATTAAAAAAACCACATGGATTCCTAATCCAAAAAGAGAACGGCAAGAGTTAATACCGATGGAAGAGGTTCCTGGTCCAAAGCCTCATCCTCTTACCCAACTTTCCTTGCCTCGTACTCTTCCCCAACTCCTGGGCGATGCCCACAGGCTTAAATTCAGACCTCAAATTCATAGGACTACTGTATAATCAATGAAAATTATATAAAGGAATTTTATATAATCAAATAATATTAAGATGTTATAATAATGAAATCAGCAAGAGAGTTAGGCACAGCAAGACAAAGAGAATAAATAGGATGCTTACCCGTGTCGTGGGCTCGCTCAGGAAAGACCAGTGGAGTGGATCTTCCGAAGAGAGAGAGATCCTTCCCCACTGGTAGATTGTATTATATTGTATTATTTTGCATTCCGATATCATAGTTAGTAAAATAAGTTTACCTCCATAGATTGTTGCCGCTGTTTTTTTCCTTTTCCCCCTTCCTTCCCATTTTGTGGGGCCAGGCCGGGGGTGGGGAGGGCAGGGGCCTACTGCCCCCTGTCACAGGCATAAACTGATCTAGTTAATTCCATGACACTCATCAAACCAGATTGTCTCAGGCGAAGGATGGTATGCTATCGCTCTCCACTTGCTCGGGTTGCCCTTGCTGGACCCATCTGTATACCAGGCATCTTCAGGGATAGGATATTTCCTCTCCTGAACGGGACTCTTCTCTGGTGGAGCGACCAGTGTTTCTTTTGGTGCATCACAATGATAGGTCACTGGGCCTAGGATCTTCTGAAGCTCTTCTTTTAAGGATGATGAAGACAGACTGCTCCTTTGGCTGAGGGAAGTGACCCATCATGCCACTGTTTGTGCTTGGGCCACCCCTGTCTTAGGAAGGTGGGTCAGATCTTTCACCCACCCCTGAATCTGCAGAGTGGTCTTCACTATAACTTCAGCCGTCTGGGTTATTGGCTCTACTGCCTGTAATGCTGAATAGGCAGCCAATAACTGTTTTTCAATCATATTATATCTTTCTTTTGCTCCATGCCAGACCTGAAACCAAAAACCAATGGGGGTCCAAACAGAACTCTGGCGTTGCCACAGGCCCCAACCAAAGCCATCTTGAGTAACGTGGACATCCAACTCAGCTGGGAGGGTAGCATCGAATATACCCAATGCCTGGGCTTGTTGTAAAATTAGGTCTCTCATCCCTGCTGAGAATTTGACCAGATCCGGGCCATCAAAGGCATCTTCATAAATCGCTTCCCTTACACCTAATTCACAGATGTAATTTTGAAGGTTTTCCATGGAGGACCACATCCCTGTATGTAAAGGAATATCAGATTGATTGGGCCATACCATACAGCAGGCCGCCATTAACCATTCTATTATAGAATGGTTTTCATCATTCTATTGATTACCTGCATATAATCTCTGTCTAAGAGCAGGATGGACGGTCATTGTGGCCAATTTGGCTATTTCCGGGCCATTCATCAGAACACTTTCTGCCCCAGAATCCCATAGTCCAAGCTGGCACACTTTCTCTAGCTTTCTGCTTAAATCGTTGGACTAAGTCCATCAGTTCTGTTGCTGTGTACGGTCGGGCTGTTACATGCAAGTGGGTTTGAACGGGGGGCCACTGATCAGGCGGCACCCCCGCCGATCTGTCCTGTACCTTTTTTTGTTTTTTGAGTTATAACAGGACGGACTTCTAGTGCATCCGTCAAAATTGGAGATTCAAGATCAGATTTAGATTGTTTATTTTCCTGATCAACACAGTCCGTTGATTCAGGAGCCTGGTCATTGTTTATTGAAATATTACAGACTTGACCTATTGGAAGATGTAGAATTGGGTTTTTTCCTGTTAATATGCCAAGTTCCTGTTCTAACTTTTCAATATGATCTTTTAAAAGTTCATTTTCGTTCACTAAAGTATTATTCCTTATTTCAGCATTATTTAAAGCATTTAACAGTGGCCATGCCACTGTAGAAGCAGCTAATTGTCTTTCTCTTGTGACTAATGTATCATTGCCTAGTCCTGGAAAGTCATCTGCTAGGCGATATGGGGAAACATTTCCCACAACACGTAGAGGACCCCATTTTTCAATGATAGTTGACAATTCATAATAAGGGGATCCCGCAAATCCTGGCATCTGCCCTGGAATTATTTTATCTAGGGGGGTAGTGTCCTCCCCCTTGAACATTTACAGAAATTCCAAAGAAAGGACATAGTGTAAGTTTTAGTATATTCGGCTTGCCTGCCTGGCTCACCAAGTGTATAATCAATGAAAATTATATAAAGGAATTTTTTATAATCAAACAATATTAAGATGTTATAATAATGAAATCAGCAAGAGAGTTAGGCACACCAAGACAAAGAGAATACATAGGATGCTTACACATGTCGTGGGCTCGCTCAGGAAAGACCAGTGGAGAGAATCTTCCAAAGAGAGAGAGAGATCCTACCCACTGCTAGTCAGCTCTTAAATGGGTCTAGGAGAGGTGGAGCCATGCTCCACCCCTTCCTGCAGCAAAGGTGAATTCCTTTCACCTGTGCTCCCAGGGCTGACTCATTGCTCGCCTCAGGTGATAAATCAGAGGTTCAGGCTGTGACTCAGCAGTTCCCATACAGACTCCTTTCACAGGACTCAGTCAAAAAGGATGTCACACTTGTTCCACACACTCAAACTGACTGAGCAGTGGTATCACAGTCACTTAAAACACACAGAAGCATCCAAACCCAAGCATGCACATTCCCTCCTGTGTTACTAGTGCCCACAGCTCACCTTCACACCTCTGGGGATTTCTGGCGTTTTACACTGATGCAGCCTCACTATAGCTCCATGGGTGTCACACAAGGCCTGCAGGACCTCTTTCTCCACAAACCCCATCTGCAGGCACTGGTTCATAAGGCTCACCACCCACCCTCCTGAGCAAAAGCAAGCACTAAGAATGAGAGCAAAGTGCACTGGATTTGACCTGGCCTGGTCCCCAAGCCTCAGTCCTGCCAGACATACCCCGGTGCGTAGACTCATCCCCAACATCTGACTGGACATTGTCATTCTGCAAACGCCCCATCCCAGCAGCAAGGGATCAAAGCATTGGGACAGCTGAAACAAAAATGTCATGAAAGTTTCCTATTAGCACTGATCAAGAACACGTCTACCCCTGAGCAACAGGATGGGAGACAAACAGCAGAAGACAACCAACCTGCAGAACCCGCTCCGTTGGGGTTGGTCCAGATGTTTGTATGCTCCCTTCCATGGCCCAGGCCAAGCTCGCTGAGCTGCTCCTCCTTTGTGCAGGGGGAGAGCGGCGCAGATGCTACGTGGTGGCTATGCACAGCATGCCTTTGACTTGATTCTCCTCTCTCCATCTTCCAGTAGCAAGCAGCATTTCAAATCTCTCCTTGCAAAAAATCACCTAGGTAAAAAAGAACTGGCAATCTTGCTTTTAAAGTTTCCTTATTTATACAACTTGATGCTTTAAAGCACAAACTCACCTAGCAATCACCTACCTTAGACAAGCCCAACCTGCAAGGAAAAGTTATTCTTCTGTGTCTGCAGACTTTGCACACATTTCCAGGTGCAGTAGTCAGCCCAGTTCTCAGCACAGCTTTACCAACCACAGAAACCCAGTTTACGCCCGCCGTGCTTTTCTCTCATCTGAAACGCTGCATTGCTGCAAGAAGCAATGAATAAAATCACAGAATCACAAAACTGGGGTTGCAAGGGAGCTCCAGAGATCACTGAGCCCAAGCCCCCTGCAAAACGGGCTCCCTAGAGTAGGCAGCACAGGAAGGGCGCCCAGGAGGGCCTGGAATATCTCCAGAGAAGGAGAATCCACAGCCTCCCTGGGCAGCCCGTTCCAGCGCTCCGTCATCCTCGCCATGAAGAAGTTCCTTTGCATTTTGGTGCAGAACTTCCTGTGCTCCAGTTTATGGCCATTTCCCCTTCTTCTGTCACCACAGATCGCTGAAAAGATTGCAGCCGTGTCCTTTTGACTCCCACATCTAAGATATTTATAAGCATTGTTGGAAATAGCCAAATAGTTTTCCAGGACGGTTCTCTGATCTTTGTATCTATCTTTATTCCCAATTGCAATGGCGGGCCTCCTGCAAGCAGGAGAGCGCAGAGAAAACAGTGTTACATCTTTTATCCCCTACTGCCCGACCCTTATCTCTTTCTCCCCGGCTCCTCACTGGCTGAGTACTGCAGGTTCACACTCTTTCGCAACGCTTCACTAATCGTACCAATACCAAGTAAACACAAATCCTTACCACCCAACCACAAATATCTTAATTGGTCGACTGCCTTCTAACAACTGCTTTCTTAACAAACATCTGGTCGTAACTTTTGGATGTCTGCTTTACAACATAGACATAACCTCTTAACTGCTTCATTACCCCCCAGCATTTGTGCCCTTTGCACTGGGTCATTGTTCAGGTCATCCGTCTGTCCTTGCTTAGAGATAAGCTTGGAAGGAGGACAGAGGGCAGTATCTTGGAGCCTGCCTACGGCATCCTAACGTTCCCACAGAGTGGGACAGTTCTGCTTTGTGTAAAGGCCCCGACTCCTTGAGAGTTTGTTCAGTGGACTTCACTTCTGCTGGCCTAATGAACAACCTTACAGTACGTTTCCCAGGTCAGAATACTATACCCACATTGTTTAGAACATTTAAAGTCTGTTGCAGCTTCGGGAGAAAGAATTGGTCACGTAATTCGGTAACTATGTCTCTAAAATATGTTACCTATATGCATATGGTAATCTTCCGGTCCACGTCAGCTATTTCTAAGGATATGTGACAGCTTCATTCTTTAGATCAAGTGCCCTTTTTCAATGTTCAGTGCAGAAACAACACTTTCACTTTCCACAGTATACGGTATTCTTACTTTGCACATCAGCTATTTCTAAGGACGTGCTACAGCTCACTTCTTTAGATCAACTGCCCCTTTCAATATCCAATGCAGAAACACCACTTTCACTTTCCACAGCATTTACCAGAACCACAGAACGGCAGGGGGGCTGAAAAGGACCACAACGATCATCCAGCTCCCCAGAACCCCCACACCCCCTCGCAGCCGCCTACAGCCTCACATCTCGCTAGATCCCCCCCCGGCGCCTCCCTGCAGCTTCCTGGAGCCCCGCACGGCCCCCCTCCCCGTCCCGGGACCGTTCTCCCGCACACCTCCGGCACAGCTGTCCTCAGCACTCGCTCCCGTCGCGCCGCGGCTTCCCTCTCGGTGCTGCCCGGACAGCTCCGGCTGCCGCCGCGCTGTCCTGCGGGGCGGCCCAGGCGGCAGGAGTGGCGCTCTGCGAGGAGAGCCGCGCCTCCGACAGCCGGCTCCCAACGCTCGCTCCCGCGCACGGCGGTTCGGCCAACGGCAGCCGGCGGAGCTACCGCGGACCAAGGAGACCCCGGGGGCGGGGCGCCGCCGCCGCTGCCCAATCAGAGGCAGGGGGCGGGGCAAGGGAGATGCTGCTCAAGGTGAGCTCCTCCTGCCGCAGCGTGATGACGACAGGTCTGCACGGCCAGCTCCTAGGTCGGGAGCCAGGAATGGACACGGCAGCAGGAGAGAGGCATTAGGGAGCAGCCGAGGCTTCGAAATGCATCAAAAAGCCCTGAAAAGCATCACAAAGCCACAGCCAGGAAGCTCGGGATTATCACGAGCAGCATCCCGGATGCTAAACATCATTTGCTACCATACCAGATGGTAGCTGAGCTCTCGCTGCAGACGTCCCAAAGCCAGACAGAACGGGAACAAACCCAGAGCTCTGCTGCGCGCACCCCACAGCCATCGCGTTGCAAGCTGGCGTGCCTTGCTCTTCGTTGCATTCGTCCCAGTCTCTGTGAATGAAGACTCGGAAGGCAGTCAAGGCGTTGATTGAGCACGAGCGTGCTTTTATTATTATGTAAAAGACAGGAGGGCGTGAGAGGTCCAGGGTAAAGATGGGACTCATCCTCTCTTGTCACGGAGAGAGTGGCTCAGAGCTCTCAGTGCTGCTGCCCGGTGCCTGGGGCTGGAGGCCTGATTCTAAGTCCCCCTCCAAGAGGCTCGGCTTCTCCTCAGCGACGCTGACCTGCTCCTGCGTGGAGGTGCTGCTGTCGGGGCACTCGGACTGTGCTTGGGCTGGGCTGCACTGCAAAGGCACTGGGTCACAGTCCAGGCTGGTGACTGTGGTGTCCAGCAGGCTCAGGTCAGCATCTTCAGCACAGCCGGGAGAAATGAGGGCGTGAACTTGGATGAGCTCCTTCTCTCCATCGCTGTTGTTATGTGGAAGGCTGTCATCTGAACCACAGTGACTCGTGCTTCCTAAGAGCCCTCCATCGATGGAAGCACACAGCGCACCATCGCTACTTGCCCCGGCTCTTCTGGGTAGACAAGGGCTCGATTCACCTAGGAAGGATACACAGGGGTTAGTGTCAAACTTTCACAAGCTGAATTATGAAAGTGGCTCTTGATCAGGGGTGATCTGAAGATGCTAGGTATAGGTTGGAACGCTAGGAGGAGATACAAGTCCACTTGTATTGCATGAATTCTATGTCGCTGAAAAGCAAGGCTTTGAAAGCTGGATTCGCACCCTTACCTGCCAGCACCACGACTTCCGTCTCTGAGGGCTCCCTGGGACTGCGCTGCAGTCGGCGTTTGGCCACAGAGGATGGTTTCCGCAGGCTGAAGCAGGAACGCCAACTGCCAGCTGGTGATTCCTTCATCTTGCTGGGTGGACGTTGTCTGGAGAGAGAAAACAGCGACTGGTGTGAGTCGTGCGTGGTGCGGGGTGAGGGAAGAGCTGCACTGAGCTCTTGCCAACAGTTGCTTGTTCCTGGCACCGCCTGGTTTCTGCTGAAGCACAGCTTAGAAACTCGCTCTCTTTCAAGCAGTTGAGGATGGTTCCACTCCTATAGCTCAGCCCTGAAGTCTTGCTGGCTAAATTCCCCTCAACTGTGTCAAGCAAGATGCAGAGCACGTGAGCAAAGGCTCCGCGGCTGTACAGGACAGCATCTAAGGGATGGCTCTTCTGGAGCCAGCAGGCGTAACTGCTTTCTGAGGAACCGTGCAGCCATAAAGGAAATTCAAAAGCACCTCTGACTCTGACATCAACACCTCGTCGGCCCCATCTCACCGCCAAGTTTAGTTTCTAGTGCCAGCAGGTCTGACCAACAGCTCTGCTTAGAGGAGAACCGGAACTGGTTTCAGGCATGTGGCCCCGACAGCTGGAAAACCCCAACGTTTCAAGGTAGAGCCAGCTCAGGCCAGGGTAGACGTCAGCATGGCTTTATACATCTCGTGACTGCGTGCCCAGCAAGGAAGGAATGGCAGCCTCGTGTGGCTAAACCGAATATGTTAGTTGAATCTCAGAGTCCAAAGGGAGCAGAGATTCACTGCAACAATTCACTTCAGGCACCGTTACTTTAATTTAGCTTCCACATGTTTTGGCACAAGAAATAATGGGGGAAAAAAAAACAACAACACAACCCACCCAAACAATGATGACGGTTGCTGGAAAACAAAGTCCTCTTTACCTTTCAGATGGAAAGTTGATGATTGTGTGGAATTTCCCCTGTACAGCTGTGGGGCCTTCTTCCACTTCTATGTCCCTGCTCTGTGTCACAACGGAAGAGCTGCTGTGGCCTCGCCTCTGAGCCTGTGCCTCCTCCAGGGTGAGCAGCTTTGTGGCAGGAGAAGACACCCACGCAGACTTGGGCCCTGAGAGAGAACCGTGCCCTGTAAGGGAAAGCCACAGGTAAGAGCGAGGATCACAAAGCAGCACCACAGCCATCACAGTTCTGGGGGAGATGCTATAGTTTTCTCAGACCTGCTTATCTGAGCCACTAGAAGAGGAGGAGGTCAGAATAAGCATGTGGTCAGAGGTATGTTTAAGGCAGAGGACAGAGTCATAATTAATAAGAGCAGCTCACTGTATCGAAATGGGCAAAGAAAAACCCTAGAAAGCGGGGGCAGGGAACTCAGAAAGCTTCACTGCCACACTTTCATCAAGCTTCACCTGCATGCAAAACATCGTAACGACAGTGACGTTTTTTTTTCTCATTGTAAAGTTTGGACTTGGACATTCTCAGCATCCAGCAACAGGATGCCAGATTCTAATCTAAGCCCAGAAGTCTGCTGTCCCCTCGATAGAAAAAGTGTATTTCAAAGATCTTGGAGAAGGCCTGGATTTGATCAAGGTGTCTGATCAAGATAAAGCTCATGGAGGAAGACACTCACCTGCTCCATCTGCCATGTCTGATCCGGATTTGGAGCAGAAGAGGACATCTGCGTGGTTGATGATGAATTCCACCACAGCCGACTGCGTCTGCAGTTCCATGCAGGCGGCTCTTCCGCTGGCGCAGGCAGACTCGTTCTGCTGTGATCTGTAGAAAAGGCAGATTTTAGCAGTCATTTATCCAAGATCCAAGTTTCCCCAAGTCTGGATTGTTGCAGCCAAAAGCTGTCAAATTGGGCTCCGGAGGCTTCCGCGGTGATGCCGCTGAAGAAATTCTCCTGGATGGTCAAGGACACACCAGTCCCATCTAAACAAGAGGGCAGAAATTGTCATCTAGAAATTGTGCCCGTGCGGTTGGAGAACAGCCCAGGCTCTTGCTCTGCCGTCAGCCACTTACTACAGTGTACAGGAGAAGAGCACATTCGATGGAGAAAAAGGTAGATTGCATTTTTTGCCGGAGAACAGATCCAAGCAGTGTGTTGAAATGGAGAAAGAAGTTGACCTTAAGAGGTTTGGAGCCCACACAATCGCTAAGTTCTTAGCGTGCATGTTTGTCACGGAACAGTTCCCGGCTAGACGAGCCAAGTGTCTTCTCAGGTATTCCAGTGTCCTGGAAAATCAGAGAGGCAAATATTCAGCACCAATGAGCACGCGGTGCTGCGGTTCACAGAGCAAAGCCTCAATGCATGTTATTGCTACTGTCACTGAAGATGAAGTAGATCCAACTTGACTAAGTGCCACACTGTGGCACCAAGCCCCAGCACAGCACAGCTGCAGCCACCAGCTGCACCAACTGTGCCCCCGTGCCCAGGAACCGACCCAATAAATTAACCCCGTGTAGCCTTAAACTGCTTCAACATACGCAGGCATCATGTTGCCAGCATGAGACAAGCCTGGAATCACACCACTGCCCTCTGAAGTGCAGCATGGCTGAGCTCAACAGAGTGAGGGCAGCACTGACCTGTAGTGAGGAGCGGGCAGCTGCTGGATGACGTCCTGCATTCTGACCAGCTGCTCCTCATCTGTAGCGGCACCAACAGCCTCCTGGAATAGTGCAGAAAGGGACTGAGACACAAATCAGGCTAGATACCTGCCACAGGGTCGGGAACTATGGGGACAGCGTGCTGTTGGTCTGCGCCGAGACAGATTTTACGCCTTCCAGGAGGCATCTGGGGAACATAGCGGCACGCAGCTGGTGCCATCAAGGCCAAGGAGTCCGAGCAGCGGGCCGGTTTACAGCCTGATTGCGCAGCTCAGCTCCTCAAGCTTCAAGTGCACTTTGCTATCAATCCCACTCCCATTCTATAAATACTTGGGGAATAGAAAAACAAAACAAAAGAAAAAACAAAAAACATGAATTCTCTCAAGCTTTGTGAATATGGAAATAACCGCCTCCTGGGACCACCGAAAATGGCATCCATATGATGCATGATGTGGCAAAGACATACGAGTAAACCCCACGGGGCTAACAGAAAAAGGGCCTCAGAGCTGGGGCACTGCTGCAGCCATCTCCCAAGAGGCCCACGGAAGAGGTAAAGGAAAGACGTTGCCTTGTGCTTACCGAGAACTTGTCATACAGCTGGTCGGTCAGCAGAGGGTTCGGGAGCTCCCTGAAGTACATTTTGCAGACGGAGCTCACGCTGTGAGTGTCGCGGATGGTTAGCTCAGGAATCTGCTCAGATTCAAATTCTTGGCTGGAGAGAAGGACACAAAAACGGGAGGGGGGGGTGAGAAAGAGGAAAACAAGTCAAAAGCCACACCAAATATAATCAAGCATTGGAAGGGCTTCCCGATTAACAGGAGAAAATGAACACTCAGTCACCAGCACCACATGAGCCATGCTGGATGAGATGTTTCCAAAAGGAGACCTTTTCGTTTTGCTAAGGCATTTCCCGTGACTCTGACAACTGGCTGCCTAGTCTACAATCCTAAGCCAGGAGCCCGGAGCAGCAAGGAGGAGTGTGGGCTGCTCCAAAGGGCTCTGCAAACAGGAGGAAACGGGAATGAGAGCTGGCAGCGGTGACACCGCAGTCCCCCACAGCCTTCCAGTGCTCCGAAGGACAGAAGGAGAACTTCCTGCTCCAGCAAGTCTGCTGAACGCCCCGTGTTCCTATCAAACAGTGACAAGCCTGGCGCACCACTGCTGAGCGCACGCTGCCTGCACAGAGCTGCCCCACGGCGCAGGCCTCTGAGCACCCACAACAGGGCACGCACCCCTACTGACCGCTGTGTCAGTCGCAGCACTCTTACCGCAGTCTCTGGATGTTGGACGCGACGCCGGACAGCTGGTATATCCCTTGCACTACGCCGTGCTGCTCAATGAACTCGGCGCAGCTCTGGAGGACCTGGGGGACTAAAGAACACGTGCCAGCGGTTACTTGAGCTCCTCATTCAAGTACTGGTTCAGGCTGTGCTCCTGTCAAATCTCATCCACTAAGCCCAGCCAGGCTACTGCTTAGTTCTTCCTTACAGAAGAAAGCTGTCCAAGACGAGGAAACTGGACAGACGTGTTCCTTGCATTCAAGAAGTGTAAGGACCTAGGAATCAGCCTGGAGAAAGTAATTCTGGGGAAGCCGGAGACACTGCAAGTCCCACCACAGCTCCCATGGGAATGAAAGGAGGTGGGAAATCTCATGTCCAGGAGAGCAGGGAAACATATGCAGGACACTCTCCTTGGCCAAAAGGCTTCCCTTCTTTTCAGGCTAGCGTGGGATTGGCTTACAGGCTTTGGTTTAAGCAAATACAAACGTGCTTGTCTCTTAAGAGCATTAGCCTCAGTTTATCTTTCAGCCATCAACTTCCATTACACGTTTCTCCACCGGTACCAACCTGCCCCTTTGCTAGATATGACCTCCCTTTCATCTTTAGATGCCCAACAGAGGAAGATCTCAGGAACGGGCTGTCCCTTGCCATCGCGACCAGAGTGGAGAAGATGCTCTCCCAGGTCACAGCCAAACACCCTTTCCTTCTCCACCTCCCGCTCTTTCGGTTTCTTTGGGCGGGCCTTCACCAAGGAACGAAGGAAGGTGACGAGTTTGCCGCGTTTCTTTGGCACTGCACAACAGGAAGAAACCAGTTCATTTCAGGTTTGGCTCAGTTGGACAAGGCCGAGCATAACACATTCTACAGAGCACGTCAAAACGGGAAGAACATTAACAAGTACATAGAAAAACGGATTTTCTCCCATCCCTGCAGGAGGAGCCCAAGGCCAGGTTGGATGGGGCCCTGGGCAGTGGGGTCTAGTCTCACATTAGATGTGGAGGTTGGTTGGCAGCCCAGCCTGAGGCAGGGGGGTTGGAACTTGATGATCCTTGAGCTCCCTTCCATCCCAAGCCATACTAGGAGGATTCTATGATTTCCCCAAGTCCACTCATAAACACGGGAGGATCGGGCCAAATCTCTGCGCGTTCCGATGGAGTTTAATGCACTCCTCTTGCTTGGCTTGCTCAACTTGAGGATTAAGGATCCTCTTGAAAAGTCACGTTCTGATCAAGCATATCACTAGCACAACCAGGCCTCTAGCTGTCCACCAGGGACGCTGGCTGTTCTCAACCTCGTACTGACTCGCAGAAGAACTGCCTTTGCCCTCCTTCATTCTCATTGCCTACAAAACACCAGCCATATGCCCCATGATATGCCTGAAGGATCATCAGCACAGACTATAACACGGGATGGATAAAGGAGGTATTAAACACAGAACACACCCAAGAAGAGACGCCATTTTGCTTCCCTGCACCATCAAATGTAACATCTGTACCTGGCTTTGGCACTGAACTGAGGAGAGACTCTGGAATTTTTCCATTGATGAGCTCCACGCACTCACTTGGGAAAAATCCAACCTGTAACAAGAAAAAAAAGAGAGGTGCACTACTGAAGGCAGCATTTCTCAGGCCTGAACTGTTCAACCAAAAGCCACCTAACATTTTCCTCGGAACGTGCTTGCCTGACGCTCCGTAAGACTATCCAACAAAAAGTGGCCTGCATAAAAGTAATAATTATTCAACATTTGCAGCCAAAAGACCTACAAAACAAATAATTGCTTCTGTAGAAGATGTAGAAGAAGAAAGTTCTTGCTGACTGAGATGCAGCTGCAATAATCCCCAGCTCCGAGCTACCCAGAGTTCTGCAGCCAGCAGCAGCAACAAGCACGCGGAGGGTCTGTTACCCTACCTCAGCTGACAGGCAGTAACTTCCTAAAAGACACTAACTTCACGTTCTGCATGGGTGCAAGCAAAATACTCTGAGACACTGAAACACTGTCTTAGCTGCTGCATTTCCAAAGGTGGGGTTCAGTGGCCGTGACCTGATGCATATTGTGAAGGCTCTTGCTTCTAAGTGAATTGAGGAGACAGTTTCCTACAAAGACCATCTCTGACACCGACACAGGGAAAATGTTTACATCCATGAGCCATCCTGTGCAGGCAGCGCAGCTCTTAGCCGAGATTCCCGACCTGACCGAAGTTGCTCTCTCAAGTCTGAAGCTTGTGCCTACCTGAAAGCCATGCTTGCCTCTCCACCAGGGGGTCAGCTCCTTTGGTGGCATATCAGTAACGCACACGATGTCTCCCACCTGCAAAAGACTGCAACCTCACCAAACATTCTGAAGGTATCTGAGAATATTCCTGATGCGTTCACACCTTATACTCTCCTGTACATGACAACTAGGAACACCCTTAACTGCTTACCTCAAAGGAGAGTTCATCCGGTGCCTGGGCAACGTATCTCTTAAGAACATGGGCAGCAGCAACAGCTGGAATATTTACAGGAGACTCCTCGTGGATCAGCAGGGGCTTCCCATTGTTCTCAGTCTGAAACAGAGAGCACAGGCCATGGTGAGGAGCTGAGGACAAACGAGGACAATTTCAGAGCAAGGAGCACATCTGCAGAGAAAGATCCTTATCATGAGTGCTTAACAAGAAACTGCAAGTCTAATAACAGCTGTTTCTCTTCCTGGTGTGCAGCAGTATGGCCAGGCAATGTAAAGATGCGTCTCTCTCTACCCAGACTAAGAGGACAAACACCCCAACCGAGAGGACTCCTGGAGTTTTATAAACTTGCCACGCTTGCAGTACTGTCTTGCCAAAGAGGAGCGTAAGAGTCTGCTTGCTTCCTGTAACCTATTGCTTGGAGACCTCAGCCATGGACTGGACACAGGAGCTGGTCCACTGACCCAATCCTTGGCTCACTACAAGTGCCTGCTTCCCTTAACTTACTGAATATGAGAACTTGGTCTTTGGGTGACAAAATCCAAGCAGGATGGGGAAAAAGCTTCTGCATGTTTATAACGCTCTATCTGATTCTGTCGGTACTATAACGTCCACGGCCATCTAGATGCTCGTAGCAAGGACATGAAGCTTTTCAGGCAGCTTTTCAGTGACACCGATAGAGCTGGAAGGATTCTCCCTCTCTTGAAAAGCAGGAGAGCTCATCTGCAGCTCACTCTGCCGGCTCAAGTCAGCAGAACAAAGACCAATCAGAGCTTCATACTCTACCTCCATTTGTGCCAGGTCAGGCCCACAGCTGATCTCGCTGCACGCGATGCCCATCACAGCAGGCACGACAAGCTGGAACTGAAAAGAAACACACTTCTATTTTCTCTGTTCACACACCACGGTATGGAGAGACTTCTTCAGAACTACCCTCAGTTACCCACTGGCATAGGCAGGTGTTCTAGAAACAACCACTTTGTTCAGTCACTTCAAACGAGACAGCCTATTACGCAGCAGTTTACCAAGTCGCTATCCCTCTGCTAGCAGATGGGGACTCCGGCACAAAGCAGCAGATGCGCTTGCTCAGAGCACTCCGACAGCACAGTAGCAGGGCAGTGAGAGGAGTCACTGCTGGGGGTGGATCTGCTCCCTAGCGCCCGGCTCCCACCAGTTCACCTCCAGCGCCGGCCGCAGCCTTCCACACGGATTTCCTCTGCTTGCATCTCTGCTGTGCTCCCCACAGCTGTCGTGCGCACACGCAGCCGAAGCACGCATGCTCATGGTCACGTTGTGCAGCCCTGCACAAACCGGGACTAGGACTCCTTGCCTAAGGGATTGGTTTCCTAAACACTAGCTGGTCACAGCATCACAGACAGCATCCTTCTGAGGGCTGAGCTGGAGGGAAAGTGGAATAACTCTACACGTGACCAGTGTCCTGTCAAGGCTGGATGAGGCTGTGTTACTAAACACGGTGCGACGCAGGCTGCAAAACCACATGGGGGGGGACAACGTGTGGCACATACCAGGCAAGAGATCAGAACAAGTT
Source organism: Phasianus colchicus (assembly GCF_987193195.1). Classification (NCBI taxonomy): domain Eukaryota; kingdom Metazoa; phylum Chordata; class Aves; order Galliformes; family Phasianidae; genus Phasianus; species Phasianus colchicus. The sequence continues at coordinate 19,055,192 of NC_143450.1, read as the reverse complement.
CCTTGAAGCCGCAGCCGTTTCTTGTCACTTTGCTCTGTTCTTCCGCGAGCAAAAGCTGCATCAAAGGAGAAGGCAGAGGGCGGGGAGAGGAGAGAGAAAGAGCTGATCAGTGAGCTTGCACAATTTAACAAAGAAGACAAGGAAAAAGCCCTGAGACAAATGCCACCTCTATGCTTTGGAATGTAGCTACTGAGTGAAAAATATGTCTGATGGTCAAGAGTAAGCAGCATGACACTACCAGCTCCGCCAGCCAGCAGCTTTCAACACCTCACTGTCCACCTGTCTATCTCACACTGTCTCAGCTTACCTACAAGATGCTGCACAAGACGGTGTGAAAACGAAGGTACTCAGTCGATGCACAAGTGCAACAAGCTAGCTACTCAGTCAGAGCTCAAGCGCTCCAATGAAGGGACGCAGCAGGCACTGCTCCTCCCCTCATTCTAGCTGCTTATGACATCACTAAGGGCCACCAGGCTGCTCCACCATGACAGACAAGGTGGGGAAGCAAGACCACGTCACAAGACCAGAAGATTCCAACACTCCAACATTCTAGAATCAGAGGGCGGTTGGAATTCTACCTCAGCCAAATCCTGGAGAAGCTGGCACGGGGTCATCATGACCAAAGCGCAGGACCCGGCGCTTGCTCTTGTTGAGCCTCGTACAACCGGCCTCAGGCCATCCTTCTGCAGGGCCTTCCTACCCTCGGGCAGATGGACACTTCCTCCCAGCAGCATACCTTGCAGTGCAGGGCCTACATAAAATCCACACTAGAGTCCTTTGTTTCATTCAAGAGCACGTTACAGCACGTATCTATTTCACTGTAAGGAAATCAAGGAAGAGACGGGAGAAACACAGAACTGCTACGAGACTGCTATATACATTTCTTTCCCAAGTGGATTTTTGCCTTTTTGCTTCCAGGATGACCTCATTTTGTTCTCCCCTTCTTGTGGGGAAGCTGCCTCCAGTGCCTGAGGTTCAGGAGACAGCATGAAACACGACACTAAGACAAACGCTTGTCGTGGGCGAGGGGTGGCTGTGCTTTGCCAGGCATACGGCGGGGCAGTAAGTGCCACACGGCAGCCCCAAGCCAAGCCCTGCATTCAGTCACTGTGGCCACAGCTGGTGCATCGCTGCCAGAACGTATCCCAGGATACAGGTGGACGCAGGCACTCCTGCTCCTTCTGCAAAGCCATCCTCTGCAGAGCCCATTAGGTGCTGCTCAGTGCTATGCCAACCAGGCTCCCGTTTACTGCAGCCCTGGGATAAACACGCGTGTACTCTTCTGTGCAGCAGTGAGCTCCAGGGATGAAGCACAGAGGGTAAGCCAACAGAATCTACTGCTGACTCCATCAGCTCCTTCTTCTACCAACCATGGGCAAACACTGTGAGACAGAACATAAGGGGAAAAGCACTTCTGCTCACACGCCTGCAATGGAATTCAAAACAGCTATTGCAAGAAGAGCTCGTAGGGTAAACCTAGCCTCAGAGACACAAACACACCAGGTTCCAGGAAATAGCATGGCACATTGTTGATGAAACGCTGCTTCGTTGCTTGGAGAGCACGCAGCATGCCGCTTTGACAGGCACAGCAGTGCTGCGACGTCCAAGCTGGGCACCAAAACCTCTCCAGCATCCCTGGCCAACGCTGCCAGGGAAATGCAACACCTGCATCCCTATCTGGCTTACGGCACACACACTGGGGGGCTGCCTTAGTCTCAGGTGGGAGGGATTTTTCTTCAGAGTATCTGGTATGATGCTATGTTTGGGTTCTAGGAGAAAAATCACACTGAGAACACCCTGATCTTTATAGTTTCTGACAAGCAAAGTTGCACAGAGCCAAGGCCATTCTCAGCAAAGCTCTCAACAAGGAGCTGGGAGGGAACTGAATTAAGACAGCTAACGTAAACTGGCCAAAGGGATATTCCATACTATATGCCATCAAGTGGAAGGAGTTTTGAAGGGGATGAGAGTACATCTCACTCTCTTTTATTGCTTGGCGGCTAACTGGACAGTGGTTGGCGGGTGGTGAGCCATTGCTTGTACATCACTTGCAATACATTCATATATATATTCAGAACTACTTTTATCTCAAAAACATGAGTTTTACTTCTCTTTTTCCACCCAACACTCTCCCCCATCCCACGGGGAACAGGGGAGTGGGCAAAGGACTGCGTGGTGCTGAGCCACCCACCGGCTTCAACCACAACAGGGCCGCGGGGCAATGGGAGCAAGCACAGAAATAAAACACAGAAACTCGCTGTTCCTTGGGCTCGTGGCTGCCACAAAGCTCGTGTTTTAGTGATGCAGAGTACTGTATCTCCAGCTATTGTGTGTCTTGTTAACCACAAGCTCAGCTATGAGCTGTCACCACAAGCAAAAGATAAACGTAAACAAAGGCTTATATCCACACGTACCAATCTGGGTGTGAGCAATAAAAGCCCATTGGGCCATGGACAAGGCAGGCAGCACATAGGCAGGAAACAGGAAGGAGTTGAACTCCAGCTCTCCTACACAAAAGAAAGGGAGAGCACCACGGGAGGAGTTACGACACAGCTTCAGAGCTTACAGAGCCCTGAGATTTCCAAAGAACGGTGCCAGGGTAACTCTCACCATTCCCACGCAGGGGTCTTCCCAGACACTTCAGCTGCTGACTTCCACTTCCTCTGTCATGTGTAGAAAGTCCAGGTGACAAATGCTCATTTCGTCTGGGTAACGCTTCCATGGTCATGACTGAAAAAAAAAAAAAAAGCAGCATGCAACCCCATAAAATGTACCTTTCTGCTCTTTCTGTCAGCACGACATCTAAGATGAGCATTACACGTCCCTGCTACTGATTGAAAATTCATCCAAGCCTATGTTCCACACAGCTTCATCTCAGTGCCAAAAAGAAACACGTAAACAGATGTTCAGAGGATTCTTTGTGCAGATAAAAGTGCAGGGTGCATATGTATTCTCTTCAGTAATAAATATTAGTTTAGAATCCAAAGGTAACTTTTCAAGAAGCAGTATGAAAGAAAGGTCAGTCAAAAGAAATACGTGATTTTCATCTATTTTCATCTAAAAAATCCTTGCTAAACCTCTTCCCATCAAAAAGAAAGCATGCTGGGCATTCTTAGCAGCAGCTCAGAGGACATCTTGCACCACAAAATGCAGCACATGCTTTTTGCTCACAGGCCCCTCATGTCTCTAATTTGTGTCAGATTCACTCAAAATGACCACGTGGACCAGAACAGCCATTTGGTTCTGCTGAGGTAGGAACCCACTGCTGGGATGTCCCACAGTCCCGTTTCCCCGCTACTTCCAGCCCTGGGGGGAAAAGGAAGAGCAACTGACTTCACCTACCCAGACTTCTGCATGGGCTCACATCACACAGAGAAGCATGGTGGAGAGCTCTGGTGGCTGAAGAAATCAAGGTTGCCTCTAAGATCCTGCTTTAAATCCACATGACTTACTGCCCATAAGATGTGAAAGACAAGGTTAAGGTCCATCCAATCCCTGTGGATGTGGCTGCCTGCAAAGACAACAGTTGCCTGCTCTTCAGCAGGGTGATGCTCACCCAGCAAAGCACTCACCAGCACATGTCTTTCATAGAAACATAGAATTAGCAAGCTTGGAGAAGATCTCCAAGATCATCCGGTCCAACCATCCACCTTCCACCAACATTTCCCACTAAGCCACGTCCCTCACGACAACATCTAATGTTTCTTGAACACCTGCAGGGATGGTAACTCTATCACCTGTCTGGGCAGCCCGTTCCAGCGTCTGACCAGTCCTGTGGAGAAGTTTTTCTTAACATCCAACCTCAATCTCCCCTCATGCAACTTCAGGCCACTCCCTCCAGTCCTATTATCACTTACACAGGAGAGGAGGACAACGCCCACCTCAACACAACCTCTCTTCAGCTAGTTGTAGAGAGTGAGGAGGTCTTCCCTGCGCCTCCTCTTCTCCAGACTAAATAATCACAGTTCCCTCAGCCGCTCCCCATAAGACTTGTGCTCTAGATGCCCTGCAGCTTCACTGCTCTTCTCTGGACACATTTAAGGCTTTCACTGTCCTTCCTGTAGTGAGGCACCCAGAACTGAACAAAGTACTCAAGGTGAGGACTCACCAGTGCTGAGCACAGGAGGATGATCGCTTCCCTGCTCCTGCTGGCTCCAGTTCTTTGCATTGCACTTCCAATCTAAACCGTTCCTTCTGCGGTAGCGCTTGCATCCTCAGTTAGGGCTGGAGCTCAAGAGGTCAACACAACAGAAAGAACACAACGTGCAACTGGAAGACATGACTCCAAGCTCACAAGAGTCAACTCTCTGACCTTGGGCACAACTCACAAACCATGAGCCAGGCCTTGCCAACTTGGCAGATCTGAGCATGCCAGAGGGGATCAGATCACAAAGTGTCCATTTCAGTTGCAGCTTCACGTAGGAAAGAAAACCAGCTAACAGGCGTGAATGAATTCACTCACAAGCTGCACAATGAGTCTGTTCTTCATTAAAAAAAACACATGGATTCCTAATCCAAAAAGAGAACGGCAAGAGTTAATACCGATGGAAGAGGTTCCTGGTCCGAAGCCTCATCCTCTTCCCCAACTTTCCTTGCCTCGTACTCTTCCCCAACTCCCATGCGATGCCCACAGGCTTAAATTCAGACCTCAAATTCATAGGACTACTGTATAATCAATGAAAATTATATAAAGGAATTTTATGTAATCAAATAATATTAAGATGTTATAATAATGAAATCAGCAAGAGAGTTAGGCACAGCAAGACAAAGAGAATAAATAGGATGCTTACCCGTGTCGTGGGCTCGCTCAGGAAAGACCAGTGGAGTGGATCTTCCGAAGAGAGAGAGATCCTTCCCCACTGGTAGATTGTATTATATTGTATTATTTTGCATTCCGATATCATAGTTAGTAAAATAAGTTTACCTCCATAGATTGTTGCCGCTGTTTTTTTCCTTTTCCCCCTTCCTTCCCATTTTGCGGGGCCAGGCCGGGGGTGGGGAGGGCAGGGGCCTACTGCCCCCTGTCACAGGCATAAACTGATCTAGTTAATTCCATGACACTCATCAAACCAGATTGTCTCAGTCGAAGGATGGTATGCTATCGCTCTCCACTTGCTCGGGTTGCCCTTGCTGGACCCATCTGTATACCAGGCATCTTCAGGGATAGGATATTTCCTCTCCTGAACGGGACTCTTCTCTGGTGGAGCGACCAGTGTTTCTTTTGGTGCATCACAATGATAGGTCACTGGGCCTAGGATCTTCTGAAGCTCTTCTTTTAAGGATGATGAAGACAGACTGCTCCTTTGGCTGAGGGAAGTGACCCATCATGCCACTGTTTGTGCTTGGGCCACCCCTGTCTTAGGAAGGTGGGTCAGATCTTTCACCCACCCCTGAATCTGCAGAGTGGTCTTCACTATAACTTCAGCCGTCTGGGTTATTGGCTCTACTGCCTGTAATGCTGAATAGGCAGCCAATAACTGTTTCTCAATCATATTATATCTTTCTTTTGCTCCATGCCAGACCTGAAACCAAAAACCAATGGGGGTCCGAACAGAACTCTGGCGTTGCCACAGGCCCCAACCAAAGCCATCTTGAGTAACGTGGACATCCAACTCAGCTGGGAGGGTAGCATCGAATATACCCAATGCCTGGGCTTGTTGTAAAATTAGGTCTCTCATCCCTGCTGAGAATTTGACCAGATCCGGGCCATCAAAGGCATCTTCATAAATCGCTTCCCTTACACCTAATTCACAGATGTAATTTTGAAGGTTTTCCATGGAGGACCACATCCCTGTATGTAAAGGAATATCAGATTGATTGGGCCATACCATACAGCAGGCCGCCATTAACCATTCTATTATAGAATGGTTTTCATCATTGTATTGATTACCTGCATATAATCTCTGTCTAAGAGCAGGATGGACGGTCATTGTGGCCAATTTGGCTATTTCCGGGCCATTCATCAGAACACTTTCTGCCCCAGAATCCCATAGTCCAAGCTGGCACACTTTCTCTAGCTTTCTGCTTAAATCGTTGGACTAAGTCCATCAGTTCTGTTGCTGTGTACGGTCGGGCTGTTACATGCAAGTGGGTTTGAACGGGGGGCCACTGATCAGGCGGCACCCCCGCTGATCTGTCCTGTACCTTTTTTGTTTTTTGAGTTATAACAGGACGGACTTCTAGTGCATCCGTCAAAATTGGAGATTCAAGATCAGATTTAGATTGTTTATTTTCCTGATCAACACAGTCCGTTGATTCAGGAGCCTGGTCATTGTTTATTGAAATATTACAGACTTGACCTATTGGAAGATGTAGAATTGGGTTTTTTCCTGTTAATATGCCAAGTTCCTGTTCTAACTTTTCAATACGATCTTTTAAAAGTTCATTTTCGTTCACTAAAGTATTATTCCTTATTTCAGCATTATTTAAAGCATTTAACAGTGGCCATGCCACTGTAGAAGCAGCTAATTGTCTTTCTCTTGTGACTAATGTATCATTGCCTAGTCCTGGAAAGTCATCTGCTAGGCGATATGGGGAAACATTTCCCACAACACGTAGAGGACCCCATTTTTCAATGATAGTTGACAATTCATAATAAGGGGATCCCGCAAATCCTGGCATCTGCCCTGGAATTATTTTACCTAGGGGTGTAGTGTCCTCCCCCTTGAACATTTACAGAAATTCCAAAGAAAGGACATAGTGTAAGTTTTAGTATATTCGGCTTGCCTGCCTGGCTCACCAAGTGTATAATCAATGAAAATTATATAAAGGAATTTTATATAATCAAACAATATTAAGATGTTATAATAATGAAATCAGCAAGAGAGTTAGGCACACCAAGACAAAGAGAATACATAGGATGCTTACACATGTCGTGGGCTCGCTCAGGAAAGACCAGTGGAGAGAATCTTCCAAAGAGAGAGAGAGAGATCCTACCCACTGGTAGTCAGCTCTTAAATGGGTCTAGGAGAGGTGGAGCCATGCTCCACCCCTTCCTGCAGCACAGGTGAATTCCTTTCACCTGTGCTCCCAGGGCTGACTCATTGCTCGCCTCAGGTGATAAATCAGAGGTTCAGGCCGTGACTCAGCAGTTCCCATACAGACTCCTTTCACAGGACTCAGTCAAAAAGGATGTCACACTTGTTCCACACACTCAAACTGACTGAGCAGTGGTATCACAGTCACTTAAAACACACAGAAGCATCCAAACCCAAGCATGCACATTCCCTCCTGTGTTACTAGTGCCCACAGCTCACCTTCACACCTCTGGGGATTTCTGGCGTTTTACACTGATGCAGCCTCACTATAGCTCCATGGGTGTCACACAAGGCCTGCAGGACCTCTTTCTCCACAAACCCCATCTGCAGGCACTGGTTCATAAGGCTCACCACCCACCCTCCTGAGCAAAAGCAAGCACTAAGAATGAGAGCAAAGTGCACTGGATTTGACCTGGCCTGGTCCCCAAGCCTCAGTCCTGCCAGACATACCCCGGTGCGTAGACTCATCCCCAACATCTGATTGGACATTGTCATTCTGCAAACGCCCCATCCCAGCAGCAAGGGATCAAAGCATTGGGACAGCTGAAACAAAAATGTCATGAAAGTTTCCTATTAGCACTGATCAAGAACACATCTACCCCTGAGCAACAGGATGGGAGACAAACAGCAGAAGACAACCAACCTGCAGAACCCGCTCCGTTGGGGTTGGTCCAGATGTTTGTATGCTCCCTTCCATGGCCCAGGCCAAGCTTGCTGAGCTGCTCCTCCTTTGTGCAGGGGGAGAGCGGCGCAGATGCTACGTGGTGGCTATGCACAGCATGCCTTTGACTTGATTCTCCTCTCTCCATCTTCCAGTAGCAAGCAGCATTTCAAATCTCTCCTTGCAAAAAATCACCTAGGTAAAAAAGAACTGGCAATCTTGCTTTTAAAGTTTCCTTATTTATACAACTTGATGCTTTAAAGCACAAGCTCACCTAGCAATCACCTACCTTAGACAAGCCCAACCTGCAAGGAAAAGTTATTCTTCTGTGTCTGCAGACTTTGCACACATTTCCAGGTGCAGTAGTCAGCCCAGTTCTCAGCACAGCTTTACCAACCACAGAAACCCAGTTTACGCCCGCCGTGCTTTTCTCTCATCTGAAACGCTGCATTGCTGCAAGAAGCAATGAATAAAATCACAGAATCACAAAACTGGGGTTGCAAGGGAGCTCCAGAGATCACTGAGCCCAAGCCCCCTGCAAAACGGGCTCCCTAGAGTAGGCAGCACAGGAAGGGCGCCCAGGAGGGCCTGGAATATCTCCAGAGAAGGAGAATCCACAGCCTCCCTGGGCAGCCCGTTCCAGCGCTCCGTCATCCTCGCCGTGAAGAAGTTCCTTTGCATTTTGGTGCAGAACTTCCTGTGCTCCAGTTTATGGCCATTTCCCCTTCCTCTGTCACCACAGATCGCTGAAAAGATTGCAGCCGTGTCCTTTTGACTCCCACATCTAAGATATTTATAAGCGTTGTTGGAAATAGCCAAATAGTTTTCCAGGACGGTTCTCTGATCTTTGTATCTATCTTTATTCCCAATTGCAATGGCGGGCCTCCTGCAAGCAGGAGAGCGCAGAGAAAACAGTGTTACATCTTTTATCCCCTACTGCCCGACCCTTATCTCTTTCTCCCCGGCTCCTCACTGGCTGAGTACTGCAGGTTCACACTCTTTCGCAACGCTTCACTAATCGTACCAATACCAAGTAAACACAAATCCTTACCACCCAACCACAAATATCTTAATTGGTCGACTGCCTTCTAACAACTGCTTTCTTAACAAACATCTGGTCGTAACTTTTGGATGTCTGCTTTACAACATAGACATAACCTCTTAACTGCTTCATTACCCCCCAGCATTTGTGCCCTTTGCACTGGGTCATTGTTCAGGTCATCCGTCTGTCCTTGCTAAGAGATAAGCTTGGAAGGAGGACAGAGGGCAGTATCTTGGAGCCTGCCTACGGCATCCTAACGTTCCCACAGAGTGGGACAGTTCTGCTTTGTGTAAAGGCCCCGACTCCTTGAGAGTTTGTTCAGTGGACTTCACTTCTGCTGGCCTAATGAACAACCTTACAGTACGTTTCCCAGGTCAGAATACTATACCCACATTGTTTAGAACATTTAAAGTCTGTTGCAGCTTTGGGAGAAAGAATTGGTCACGTAATTCGGTAACTATGTCTCTAAAATATGTTACCTATATGCATATGGTAATCTTCCTGTCCACGTCAGCTATTTCTAAGGATATGTGACAGCTTCATTCTTTAGATCAATTGCCCTTTTTCAATGTTCAGTGCAGAAACAACACTTTCACTTTCCACAGTAAACGGTATTCTTACTTTGCACATCAGCTATTTCTAAGGACGTGCTACAGCTCACTTCTTTAGATCAACTGCCCCTTTCAATATCCAATGCAGAAACACCACTTTCACTTTCCACAGCATTTACCAGAACCACAGAACGGCAGGGGGGCTGAAAAGGACCACAACGATCATCCAGCTCCCCAGAACCCCCCACACCCCCTCGCAGCCGCCTACAGCCTCAGATCTCGCTAGATACCCCCCCCGTCGCCTCCCTGCAGCTTCCTGGAGCCCCGCACGGCCCCCCTCCCCGTCCCGGGACCGTTCTCCCGCACACCTCCGGCACAGCTGTCCTCAGCACTCGCTCCCGTCGCGCCTCGGCTTCCCTCTCGGTGCTGCCCGGACAGCTCCGGCTGCCGCCGCGCTGTCCTGCGGGGCGGCCCAGGCGGCAGGAGCGGCGCTCTGCGAGGAGAGCCGCGCCTCCGACAGCCGGCTCCCAACGCTCGCTCCCGCGCACGGCGGCTCGGCCAACGGCAGCCGGCGGAGCTACCGCGGACCAAGGAGACCCCGGGGGCGGGGCGCCGCCGCCGCTGCCCAATCAGAGGCAGGGGGCGGGGCAAGGGAGATGCTGCTCAAGGTGAGCTCCTCCTGCCGCAGCGTGATGACGACAGGTCTGCACGGCCAGCTCCTAGGTCGGGAGCCAGGAATGGACACGGCAGGAGGAGAGAGGCGTTAGGGAGCAGCCGAGGCTTCAAAATGCATCAAAAAGCCCTGAAAAGCATCACAAAGCCACAGCCAGGAAGCTCGGGATTATCACGAGCAGCATCCAGGATGCTAAACATCATTTGCTACCATACCAGATGGTAGCTGAGCTCTCGCTGCAGACGTCCCAAAGCCAGACAGAACGGGAACAAACCCAGAGCTCTGCTGCGCGCACCCCACAGCCATCGCGTTGCAAGCTGGCGTGCCTTGCTCTTCGTTGCATTCGTCCCAGTCTCTGTGAATGAAGACTCGGAAGGCAGTCAAGGCGTTGATTGAGCATGAGCGTGCTTTTATTATTATGTAAAAGACAGGAGGGCGTGAGAGGTCCAGGGTAAAGATGGGACTCATCCTCTCTTGTCACGGAGAGAGTGGCTCAGAGCTCTCAGTGCTGCTGCCCGGTGCCTGGGGCTGGAGGCCTGCTTCTAAGTCCCCCACCAAGAGGCTCGGCTTCTCCTCAGCGACGCTGACCTGCTCCTGCGTGGAGGTGCTGCTGTCGGGGCACTCGGACTGTGCTTGGGCTGGGCTGCACTGCAAAGGCACTGGGTCACAGTCCAGGCTGGTGACTGTGGTGTCCAGCAGGCTCAGGTCAGCATCTTCAGCACAGCCGGGAGAAATGAGGGCATGAACTTGGATGAGCTCCTTCTCTCCATCGCTGTTGTTATGTGGAAGGCTGTCATCTGAACCACAGTGACTCGTGCTTCCTAAGAGCCCTCCATCGATGGAAGCACACAGCGCACCATCGCTACTTGCCCCGGCTCTTCTGGGTAGACAAGGGCTCGATTCACCTAGGAAGGATACACAGGGGTTAGTGTCAAACTTTCACAAGCTGAATTATGAAAGTGGCTCTTGATCAGGGGTGATCTGAAGATGCTAGGTATAGGTTGGAACGCTAGGAGGAGATACAAGTCCACTTGTATTGCATGAATTCTATGTCGCTGAAAAGCAAGGCTTTGAAAGCTGGATTCGCACCCTTACCTGCCAGCACCACGACTTCCGTCTCTGAGGGCTCCCTGGGACTGCGCTGCAGTCGGCGTTTGGCCACAGAGGATGGTTTCCACAGGCTGAAGCAGGAACGCCAACTGCCAGCTGGTGATTCCTTCATCTTGCTGGGTGGACGTTGTCTGGAGAGAGAAAACAGCGACTGGTGTGAGTCGTGCGTGGTGCGGGGTGAGGGAAGAGCTGCACTGAGCTCTTGCCAACAGTTGCTTGTTCCTGGCACCGCCTGGTTTCTGCTGAAGCACAGCTTAGAAACTCGCTCTCTTTCAAGCAGTTGAGGATGGTTCCACTCCTATAGCTCAGCCCTGAAGTCTTGCTGGCTAAATTCCCCTCAACTGTGTCAAGCAAGATGCAGAGCACGTGAGCAAAGGCTCCGCGGCTGTACAGGACAGCATCTAAGGGATGGCTCTTCTGGAGCCGGCAGGCGTAACTGCTTTCTGAGGAACCGTGCAGCCATAAAGGAAATTCAAAAGCACCTCTGACTCTGACATCAACACCTCGTCGGCCCCATCTCACCGCCAAGTTTAGTTTCTAGTGCCAGCAGGTCTGAACAACAGCTCTGCTTAGAGGAGAACCAGAACTGGTTTCAGGCATGTGGCCCCGACAGCTGGAAAACCCCAACGTTTCAAGGTAGAGCCAGCTCAGGCCAGGGTAGACGTCAGCATGGCTTTATACATCTCGTGACTGCGTGCCCAGCAAGGAAGGAATGGCAGCCTCGTGTGGCTAAACCGAATATGTTAGTTGAATCTCAGAGTCCAAAGGGAGCAGAGATTCACTGCAACAATTCACTTCAGGCACCGTTACTTTAATTTAGCTTCCACATGTTTTGGCACAAGAAATAATGGGGGAAAAAAAAAACAACAACACAACCCACCCAAACAATGATGACGGTTGCTGGAAAACAAAGTCCTCTTTACCTTGCAGATGGAAAGTTGATGATTGTGTGGAATTTCCCCTGTACAGCTGTGGGGCCTTCTTCCACTTCTATGTCCCTGCTCTGTGTCACAACGGAAGAGCTGCTGTGGCCTCGCCTCTGAGCCTGTGCCTCCTCCAGGGTGAGCAGCTTTGTGGCAGGAGAAGACACCCACGCAGACTTGGGCCCTGAGAGAGAACCGTGCCCTGTAAGGGAAAGCCACAGGTAAGAGCGAGGATCACAAAGCAGCACCACAGCCATCACAGTTCTGGGGGAGATGCTATAGTTTTCTCAGACCTGCTTATCTGAGCCACTAGAAGAAGAGGAGGTCAGAATAAGCATGTGGTCAGAGGTATGTTTAAGGCAGAGGACAGAGTCATAATTAATAAGAGCAGCTCACTGTATCAAAATGGGCAAAGAAAAACCCTAGAAAGCGGGGGCAGGGAACTCAGAAAGCTTCACTGCCACGCTTTCATCAAGCTTCACCTGCATGCAAAACATCGTAACGACAGTGACGTTTTTTTTCTCATTGTAAAGTTTGGACTTGGACATTCTCAGCATCCAGCAACAGGATGCCAGATTCTAATCTAAGCCCAGAAGTCTGCTGTCCCCTCGATAGAAAAAGTGTATTTCAAAGATCTTGGAGAAGGCCTGGATTTGATCAAGGTGTCTGATCAAGATAAAGCTCATGGAGGAAGACACTCACCTGCTCCATCTGCCATGTCTGATCCGGATTTGGAGCAGAAGAGGACATCTGCGTGGTTGATGATGAATTCCACCACAGCCGACTGCGTCTGCAGTTCCATGCAGGCGGCTCTTCCGCTGGCGCAGGCAGACTCGTTCTGCTGTGATCTGTAGAAAAGGCAGATTTTAGCAGTCATTTATCCAAGATCCAAGTTTCCCCAAGTCTGGATTGTTGCAGCCAAAAGCTGTCAAATTGGGCTCCGGAGGCTTCCGCGGTGATGCCGCTGAAGAAATTCTCCTGGATGGTCAAGGACACACCAGTCCCATCTAAACAAGAGGGCAGAAATTGTCATCTAGAAATTGTGCCCGTGCGGTTGGAGAACAGCCCAGGCTCTTGCTCTGCCGTCAGCCACTTACTACAGTGTACAGGAGAAGAGCACATTCGATGGAGAAAAAGGTAGATTGCATTTTTTGCCGGAGAACAGATCCAAGCAGTGTGTTGAAATGGAGAAAGAAGTTGACCTTAAGAGGTTTGGAGCCCACACAATCGCTAAGTTCTTAGCGTGCATGTTTGTCACGGAACAGTTCCCGGCTAGACGAGCCAAGTGTCTTCTCAGGTATTCCAGTGTCCTGGAAAATCAGAGAGGCAAATATTCAGCACCAATGAGCACGCGGTGCTGCGGTTCACAGAGCAAAGCCTCAATGCATGTTATTGCTACTGTCACTGAAGATGAAGTAGATCCAACTTGACTAAGTGCCACACTGTGGCACCAAGCCCCAGCACAGCACAGCTGCAGCCACCAGCTGCACCAACTGTGCCCCCGTGCCCAGGAACCGACCCAATAAATTAACCCCGTGTAGCCTTAAACTGCTTCAACATACGCAGGCATCATGTTGCCAGCACGAGACAAGCCTGGAATCACACCACTGCCCTCTGAAGTGCAGCATGGCTGAGCTCAACAGAGTGAGGGCAGCACTGACCTGTAGTGAGGAGCGGGCAGCTGCTGGATGACGTCCTGCATTCTGACCAGCTGCTCCTCATCTGTAGCGGCACCAACAGCCTCCTGGAATAGTGCAGAAAGGGACTGAGACACAAATCAGGCTAGATACCTGCCACAGGGTCGGGAACTATGGGGACAGCGTGCTGTTGGTCTGCGCCGAGACAGATTTTACGCCTTCCAGGAGGCATCTGGGGAACATAGCGGCACGCAGCTGGTGCCATCAAGGCCAAGGAGTCCAAGCAGCGGGCCGGTTTACAGCCTGATTGCGCAGCTCAGCTCCTCAAGCTTCAAGTGCACTTTGCTATCAATCCCACTCCCATTCTATAAATACTTGGGGAATAGAAAAACAAAACAAAAGAAAAAACAAAAAACATGAATTCTCTCAAGCTTTGTGAATATGGAAATAACCGCCTCCTGGGACCACCGAAAATGGCATCCATATGATGCATGATGTGGCAAAGACATACGAGTAAACCCCACGGGGCTAACAGAAAAAGGGCCTCAGAGCTGGGGCACTGCTGCAGCCATCTCCCAAGAGGCCCAGGGAAGAGGTAAAGGAAAGACGTTGCCTTGTGCTTACCGAGAACTTGTCATACAGCTGGTCGGTCAGCAGAGGGTTCGGGAGCTCCCTGAAGTACATTTTGCAGACGGAGCTCACGCTGTGAGTGTCGCGGATGGTTAGCTCAGGAATCTGCTCAGACTCAAATTCTTGGCTGGAGAGAAGGACACAAAAACGGGCGGGGGGGTTGAGAAAGAGGAAAACAAGTCAAAAGCCACACCAAATATAATCAAGCATTGGAAGGGCTTCCCGATTAACAGGAGAAAATGAACACTCAGTCACCAGCACCACACGAGCCATGCTGGATGAGATGTTTCCAAAAGGAGACCTTTTCGTTTTGCTAAGGCATTTCCCGTGACTCTGACAACTGGCTGCCTAGTCTACAATCCTAAGCCAGGAGCCCGGAGCAGCAAGGAGGAGTGTGGGCTGCTCCAAAGGGCTCTGCAAACAGGAGGAAACGGGAATGAGAGCTGGCAGCGGTGACACCGCAGTCCCCCACAGCCTTCCAGTGCTCCGAAGGACAGAAGGAGAACTTCCTGCTCCAGCAAGTCTGCTGAACGCCCCGTGTTCCTATCAAACAGTGACAAGCCTGGCGCACCACTGCTGAGCGCACGCTGCCTGCACAGAGCTGCCCCACGGCGCAGGCCTCTGAGCACCCACAACAGGGCACGCGCCCCTACTGACCGCTGTGTCAGTCGCAGCACTCTTACCGCAGTCTCTGGATGTTGGACGCGACGCCGGACAGCCGGTATATCCCTTGCACTACGCCGTGCTGCTCAATGAACTCGGCGCAGCTCTGGAGGACCTGGGGGACTAAAGAACACGTGCCAGCGGTTACTTGAGCTCCTCATTCAAGTACTGGTTCAGGCTGTGCTCCTGTCAAATCTCATCCACTAAGCCCAGCCAGGCTACTGCTTAGTTCTTCCTTACAGAAGAAAGCTGTCCAAGACGAGGAAACTGGACAGACGTGTTCCTTGCATTCAAGAAGTGTAAGGACCTAGGAATCAGCCTGGAGAAAGTAATTCTGGGGAAGCCGGAGACACTGCAAGTCCCACCACAGCTCCCATGGGAATGAAAGGAGGTGGGAAATCTCATGTCCAGGAGAGCAGGGAAACTGATGCAGGACACTCTCCTTGGCCAAAAGGCTTCCCTTCTTTTCAGGCTAGCGTGGGATTGGCTTACAGGCTTTGGTTTAAGCAAATACAAACGTGCTTGTCTCTTAAGAGCATTAGCCTCAGTTTATCTTTCAGCCATCAACTTCCATTACACGTTTCTCCACCGGTACCAACCTGCCCCTTTGCTAGATATGACCTCCCTTTCATCTTTAGATGCCCAACAGAGGAAGATCTCAGGAACGGGCTGTCCCTTACCATCGCGACCAGAGTGGAGAAGATGCTCTCCCAGGTCACAGCCAAACACCCTTTCCTTCTCCACCTCCCGCTCTTTCGGTTTCTTTGGGCGGGCCTTCACCAAGGAATGAAGGAAGGTGACGAGCTTGCCGCGTTTCTTTGGCACTGCACAACAGGAAGAAACCAGTTCATTTCAGGTTTGGCTCAGTTGGACGAGGCCGAGCATAACACATTCTACAGAGCACGTCAAAACGGGAAGAACATTAACAAGTACATAGAAAAACGGATTTTCTCCCATCCCTGCAGGAGGAGCCAAAGGCCAGGTTGGATGGGGCCCTGGGCAGTGGGGTCTAGTCTCACATTAGATGTGGAGGTTGGTTGGCAGCCCAGCCTGAGGCAGGGGGGTTGGAACTTGATGATCCTTGAGCTCCCTTCCATCCCAAGCCATACTAGGAGGATTCTATGATTTCCCCAAGTCCACTCATAAACACGGGAGGATCGGGCCAAATCTCTGCGCGTTCCGATGGAGTTTAATGCACTCCTCTTGCTTGGCTTGCTCAACTTGAGGATTAAGGATCCTCTTGAAAAGTCACGTTCTGATCAAGCATATCACTAGCACAACCAGGCCTCTAGCTGTCCACCAGGGATGCTGGCTGTTCTCAACCTCGTACTGACTCGCAGAAGAACTGCCTTTGCCCTCCTTCATTCTCATTGCCTACAAAACACCAGCCATATGCCCCATGATATGCCTGAAGGATCATCAGCACAGACTATAACACGGGATGGATAAAGGAGGTATTAAACACAGAACACACCCAAAAAGAGACGCCATTTTGCTTCCCTGCATCATCAAATGTAACATCTGTACCTGGCTTTGGCACTGAACTGAGGAGAGACTCCGGAATTTTTCCATTGATGAGCTCCACGCACTCACTTGGGAAAAATCCAACCTGTAACAAGAAAAAAAAGAGAGGTGCAATACTGAAGGCAGCATTTCTCAGGCCTGAACTGTTCAACCAAAAGCCACCTAACATTTTCCTCGGAACGTGCTTGCCTGACGCTCCGTAAGACTATCCAACAAAAAGTGGCCTGCATAAAAGTAATAATTATTCAACATTTGCAGCCAAAAGACCTACAAAACAAATAATTGCTTCTGTAGAAGATGTAGAAGAAGAAAGTTCTTGCTGACTGAGATGCAGCTGCAATAATCCCCAGCTCCGAGCTACCCAGCGTTCTGCAGCCAGCAGCAGCAACAAGCACGCGGAGGGTCTGTTACCCTACCTCAGCTGACAGGCAGTAACTTCCTAAAAGACACTAACTTCACGTTCTGCATGGGTGCAAGCAAAATACTCTGAGACACTGAAACACTGTCTTAGCTGCTGCATTTCCAAAGGTGGGGTTCAGTGGCCGTGACCTGATGCATATTGTGAAGGCTCTTGCTTCTAAGTGAATTGAGGAGACAGTTTCCTACAAAGACCATCTCTGACACCGACACAGGGAAAATGTTTACATCCATGAGCCATCCTGTGCAGGCAGCGCAGCTCTTAGCCGAGATTCCCGACCTGACCGAAGTTGCTCTCTCAAGTCTGAAGCTTGTGCCTACCTGAAAGCCATGCTTGCCTCTCCACCAGGGGGTCAGCTCCTTTGGTGGCATATCAGTAACGCACACGATGTCTCCCACCTGCAAAAGACTGCAACCTCACCAAACATTCTGAAGGTATCTGAGAATATTCCTGATGCGTTCACACCTTATACTCTCCTGTACATAACAACGAGGAACGCCCTTAACTGCTTACCTCAAAGGAGAGTTCATCCGGTGCCTGGGCAATGTATCTCTTAAGAACATGGGCAGCAGCAACAGCTGGAATATTTACAGGAGACTCCTCGTGGATCAGCAGGGGCTTCCCATTGTTCTCAGTCTGAAACAGAGAGCACAGGCCATGGTGAGGAGCTGAGGACAAACGAGGACAATTTCAGAGCAAGGAGCACATCTGCAGAGAAAGATCCTTATCATGAGTGCTTAACAAGAAACTGCAAGTCTAATAACAGCTGTTTCTCTTCCTGGTGTGCAGCAGTATGGCCAGGCAATGTAAAGATGCGTCTCTCTCTACCCAGACTAAGAGGACAAACACCCCAACCGAGAGGACTCCTGGAGTTTTATAAACTTGCCACGCTTGCAGTACTGTCTTGCCAAAGAGGAGCGTAAGAGTCTGCTTGCTTCCTGTAACCTATTGCTTGGAGACCTCAGCCATGGACTGGACACAGGAGCTGGTCCACTGACCCAATCCTTGGCTCACTACAAGTGCCTGCTTCCCTTAACTTACTGAATATGAGAACTTGGTCTTTGGGTGACAAAATCCAAGCAGGATGGGGAAAAAGCTTCTGCATGTTTATAACGCTCGATCTGATTCTGTCGGTACTATAACGTCCACGGCCATCTAGATGCTCGTAGCAAGGACATGAAGCTTTTCAGGCAGCTTTTCAGTGACACCGATAGAGCTGGAAGGATTCTCCCTCTCTTGAAAAGCAGGAGAGCTCATCTGCAGCTCACTCTGCCGGCTCAAGTCAGCAGAACAAAGACCAATCAGAGCTTCATACTCTACCTCCATTTGTGCCAGGTCAGGCCCACAGCTGATCTCGCTGCACGCGATGCCCATCACAGCAGGCACGACAAGCTGGAACTGAAAAGAAACACACTTCTATTTTCTCTGTTCACACACCACGGTATGGAGAGACTTCTTCAGAACTACCCTCAGTTACCCACTGGCATAGGCAGGTGTTCTAGAAACAACCACTTTGTTCAGTCACTTCAAACGAGACAGCCTATTACGCAGCAGTTTACCAAGTCGCTATCCCTCTGCTAGCAGATGGGGACTCCGACACAAAGCAGCAGATGCGCTTGCTCAGAGCACTCCGACAGCACAGTAGCAGGGCAGTGAGAGGAGTCACTGCTGGGGGTGGATCTGCTCCCTAGCGCCCGGCTCCCACCAGTTCACCTCCAGCGCCGGCCGCAGCCTTCCACACGGATTTCCTCTGCTTGCATCTCTGCTGTGCTCCCCACAGCTGTCGTGCACACACGCAGCCGAAGCACGCATGCTCATGGTCACGTTGTGCAGCCCTGCACAAACCGGGACTAGGACTCCTTGCCTAAGGGATTGGTTTCCTAAAGACTAGCTGGTCACAGCATCACAGACAGCATCCTTCTGAGGGCTGAGCTGGAGGGAAAGTGGAATAACTCTACACGTGACCAGTGTCCTGTCAAGGCTGGATGAGGCTGTGTTACTAAACACGGTGCGACGCAGGCTGCAAAACCACATGGGGGGGGACAACGTGTGGCACATACCAGGCAAGAGATCAGAACAAGTTCCTTGAAGCCGCAGCCGTTTCTTGTCACTTTGCTCTGTTCTTCCGCGAGCAAAAGCTGCATCAAAGGAGAAGGCAGAGGGCGGGGAGAGGAGAGAGAAAGAGCTGATCAGTGAGCTTGCACAATTTAACAAAGAAGACAAGGAAAAAGCCCTGAGACAAATGCCACCTCTATGCTTTGGAATGTAGCTACTGAGTGAAAATTATGTCTGATGGTCAAGAGTAAGCAGCATGACACTACCAGCTCCGCCAGCCAGCAGCTTTCAGCACCTCACTGTCCACCTGTCTATCTCACACTGTCTCAGCTTACCTACAAGATGCTGCACAAGACGGTGTGAAAACGAAGGTACTCAGTCGATGCACAAGTGCAACAAGCTAGCTACTCAGTCAGAGCTCAAGCGCTCCAATGAAGGGACGCAGCAGGCACTGCTCCTCCCCTCATTCTAGCTGCTTATGACATCACTAAGGGCCACCAGGCTGCTCCACCATGACAGACAAGGTGGGGAAGCAAGGCCACGTCACAAGACCAGAAGATTCCAACACTCCAACATTCTAGAATCAGAGGGCGGTTGGAATTCTACCTCAGCCAAATCCTGGAGAAGCTGGCACGGGGTCATCATGACCAAAGCGCAGGACCCGGCGCTTGCTCTTGTTGAGCCTCGTACAACCGGCCTCAGGCCATCCTTCTGCAGGGCCTTCCTACCCTCGGGCAGATGGACACTTCCTCCCAGCAGCATACCTTGCAGTGCAGGGCCTACATAAAATCCACACTAGAGTCCTTTGTTTCATTCAAGAGCACGTTACAGCACGTATCTATTTCACTGTAAGGAAATCAAGGAAGAGACGGGAGAAACACAGAACTGCTACGAGACTGCTATATACATTTCTTTCCCAAGTGGATTTTTGCCTTTTTGCTTCCAGGATGACCTCATTTTGTTCTCCCCTTCTTGTGGGGAAGCTGCCTCCAGTTCCTGAGGTTCAGGAGACAGCATGAAACACGACACTAAGACAAACGCTTGTCGTGGGCGAGGGGTGGCTGTGCTTTGCCAGGCATACGGCGGGGCAGTAAGTGCCACACGGCAGCCCCAAGCCAAGCCCTGCATTCAGTCACTGTGGCCACAGCTGGTGCATCGCTGCCAGAACGTATCCCAGGATACAGGTGGACGCAGGCACTCCTGCTCCTTCTGCAAAGCCATCCTCTGCAGAGCCCATTAGGTGCTGCTCAGTGCTATGCCAACCAGGCTCCCGTTTACTGCAGCCCTGGGATAAACACGCGTGTACTCTTCTGTGCAGCAGTGAGCTCCAGGGATGAAGCACAGAGGGTAAGCCAACAGAATCTACTGCTGACTCCATCAGCTCCTTCTTCTACCAACCATGGGCAAACACTGTGAGACAGAACATAAGGGGAAAAGCACTTCTGCTCACACGCCTGCAATGGAATTCAAAACAGCTATTGCAAGAAGAGCTCGTAGGGTAAACCTAGCCTCAGAGACACAAACACACCAGGTTCCAGGAAATAGCATGGCACATTGTTGATGAAACGCTGCTTCGTTGCTTGGAGAGCACGCAGCATGCCGCTTTGACAGGCACAGCAGTGCTGCGACGTCCAAGCTGGGCACCAAAACCTCTCCAGCATCCCTGGCCAACGCTGCCAGGGAAATGCAACACCTGCATCCCTATCTGGCTTACGGCACACACACTGGGGGGCTGCCTTAGTCTCAGGTGGGAGGGATTTTTCTTCAGAGTATCTGGTATGATGCTATGTTTGGGTTCTAGGAGAAAAATCACACTGAGAACACCCTGATCTTTATAGTTTCTGACAAGCAAACTTGCACAGAGCCAAGGCCATTCTCAGCAAAGCTCTCAACAAGGAGCTGGGAGGGAACTGAATTAAGACAGCTAACGTAAACTGGCCAAAGGGATATTCCATACTATATGCCATCAAGTGGAAGGAGTTTTGAAGGGGATGAGAGTACATCTCACTCTCTTTTATTGCTTGGCGGCTAACTGGACAGTGGTTGGCGGGTGGTGAGCCATTGCTTGTACATCACTTGCAATACATTCATATATATATTCAGAACTACTTTTATCTCAAAAACATGAGTTTTACTTCTCTTTTTCCACCCAACACTCTCCCCCATCCCACGGGGAACAGGGGAGTGGGCAAAGGACTGCGTGGTGCTGAGCCACCCACCGGCTTCAACCACAACAGGGCCGCGGGGCAATGGGAGCAAGCACAGAAATAAAACACAGAAACTCGCTGTTCCTTGGGCTCGTGGCTGCCACAAAGCTCGTGTTTTAGTGATGCAGAGTACTGTATCTCCAGCTATTGTGTGTCTTGTTAACCACAAGCTCAGCTATGAGCTGTCACCACAAGCAAAAGATAAACGTAAACAAAGGCTTATATCCACACGTACCAATCTGGGTGTGAGCAATAAAAGCCCATTGGGCCATGGACAAGGCAGGCAGCACATAGGCAGGAAACAGGAAGGAGTTGAACTCCAGCTCTCCTACACAAAAGAAAGGGAGAGCACCACGGGAGGAGTTACGACACAGCTTCAGAGCTTACAGAGCCCTGAGATTTCCAAAGAACGGTGCCAGGGTAACTCTCACCATTCCCATGCAGGGGTCTTCCCAGACACTTCAGCTGCTGACTTCCACTTCCTCTGTCATGTGTAGAAAGTCCAGGTGACAAATGCTCATTTCGTCTGGGTAACGCTTCCATGGTCATGACTGAAAAAAAAAAAAAAAAAAAGCAGCATGCAACCCCATAAAATGTACCTTTCTGCTCTTTCTGTCAGCACGACATCTAAGATGAGCATTACACGTCCCTGCTACTGATTGAAAATTCATCCAAGCCTATGTTCCACACAGCTTCATCTCAGTGCCAAAAAGAAACACGTAAACAGATGTTCAGAGGATTCTTTGTGCAGATAAAAGTGCAGGGTGCATATGTATTCTCTTCAGTAATAAATATTAGTTTAGAATCCAAAGGTAACTTTTCAAGAAGCAGTATGAAAGAAAGGTCAGTCAAAAGGAAATACGTGATTTTCATCTATTTTCATCTAAAAAATCCTTGCTAAACCTCTTCCCATCAAAAAGAAAGCATGCTGGGCATTCTTAGCAGCAGCTCAGAGGACATCTTGCACCACAAAATGCAGCACATGCTTTTTGCTCACAGGCCCCTCATGTCTCTAATTTGTGTCAGATTCACTCAAAATGACCACGTGGACCAGAACAGCCATTTGGTTCTGCTGAGGTAGGAACCCACTGCTGGGATGTCCCACAGTCCCGTTTCCCCGCTACTTCCAGCCCTGGGGGGAAAAGGAAGAGCAACTGACTTCACCTACCCAGACTTCTGCATGGTCTCACATCACACAGAGAAGCATGGTGGAGAGCTCTGGTGGCTGAAGAAATCAAGGTTGCCTCTAAGATCCTGCTTTAAATCCACATGACTTACTGCCCATAAGATGTGAAAGACAAGGTTAAGGTCCATCCAATCCCTGTGGATGTGGCTGCCTGCAAAGACAACAGTTGCCTGCTCTTCAGCAGGGTGATGCTCACCCAGCAAAGCACTCACCAGCACATGTCTTTCATAGAAACATAGAATTAGCAAGCTTGGAAAAGATCTCCAAGATCATCCGGTCCAACCATCCACCTTCCACCAACATTTCCCACTAAGCCACGTCCCTCACGACAACATCTAATGTTTCTTGAACACCTGCAGGGATGGTAACTCTATCACCTGTCTGGGCAGCCCGTTCCAGCGTCTGACCAGTCCTGTGGAGAAGTTTTTCTTAACATCCAACCTCAATCTCCCCTCATGCAACTTCAGGCCACTCCCTCCAGTCCTATTATCACTTACACAGGAGAGGAGGACAACGCCCACCTCAACATAACCTCTCTTCAGCTAGTTGTAGAGAGTGAGGAGGTCCTCCCTGCGCCTCCTCTTCTCCAGACTAAATAATCACAGTTCCCTCAGCCGCTCCCCATAAGACTTGTGCTCTAGATGCCCTGCAGCTTCACTGCTCTTCTCTGGACACATTTAAGGCTTTCACTGTCCTTCCTGTAGTGAGGCACCCAGAACTGAACAAAGTACTCAAGGTGAGGACTCACCAGTGCTGAGCACAGAAGGATGATCGCTTCCCTGCTCCTGCTGGCTCCAGTTCTTTGCATTGCACTTCCAATCTAAACCGTTCCTTCAGCGGTAGCGCTTGCATCCTCAGTTAGGGCTGGAGCTCAAGAGGTCAACACAACAGAAAGAACACAACGTGCAACTGGAAGACATGACTCCAAGCTCACAAGAGTCAACTCTCTGACCTTGGGCACAACTCACAAACCATGAGCCAGGCCTTGCCAACTTGGCAGATCTGAGCATGCCAGAGGGGATCAGATCACAAAGTGTCCATTTCAATTGCAGCTTCATGTAGGAAAGAAAACCAGCTAACAGGCGTGAATGAATTCACTCACAAGCTGCACAATGAGTCTGTTCTTCATTAAAAAAACCACATGGATTCCTAATCCAAAAAGAGAACGGCAAGAGTTAATACCGATGGAAGAGGTTCCTGGTCCGAAGCCTCATCCTCTTACCCAACTTTCCTTGCCTCGTACTCTTCCCCAACTCCTGGGCGATGCCCACAGGCTTAAATTCAGACCTCAAATTCATAGGACTACTGTATAATCAATGAAAATTATATAAAGGAATTTTATATAATCAAATAATATTAAGATGTTATAATAATGAAATCAGCAAGAGAGTTAGGCACAGCAAGACAAAGAGAATAAATAGGATGCTTACCCGTGTCGTGGGCTCGCTCAGGAAAGACCAGTGGAGTGGATCTTCCGAAGAGAGAGAGATCCTTCCCCACTGGTAGATTGTATTATATTGTATTATTTTGCATTCCGATATCATAGTTAGTAAAATAAGTTTACCTCCATAGATTGTTGCCGCTGTTTTTTTCCTTTTCCCCCTTCCTTCCCATTTTGTGGGGCCAGGCCGGGGGTGGGGAGGGCAGGGGCCTACTGCCCCCTGTCACGGGCATAAACTGATCTAGTTAATTCCATGACACTCATCAAACCAGATTGTCTCAGTCGAAGGATGGTATGCTATCGCTCTCCACTTGCTCGGGTTGCCCTTGCTGGACCCATCTGTATACCAGGCATCTTCAGGGATAGGATATTTCCTCTCCTGAACGGGACTCTTCTCTGGTGGAGCGACCAGTGTTTCTTTTGGTGCATCACAATGATAGGTCACTGGGCCTAGGATCTTCTGAAGCTCTTCTTTTAAGGATGATGAAGACAGACTGCTCCTTTGGCTGAGGTAAGTGACCCATCATGCCACTGTTTGTGCTTGGGCCACCCCTGTCTTAGGAAGGTGGGTCAGATCTTTCACCCACCCCTGAATCTGCAGAGTGGTCTTCACTATAACTTCAGCCGTCTGGGTTATTGGCTCTACTGCCTGTAATGCTGAATAGGCAGCCAATAACTGTTTCTCAATCATATTATATCTTTCTTTTGCTCCATGCCAGACCTGAAACCAAAAACCAATGGGGGTCCGAACAGAACTCTGGCGTTGCCACAGGCCCCAACCAAAGCCATCTTGAGTAACGTGGACATCCAACTCAGCTGGGAGGGTAGCATCGAATATACCCAATGCCTGGGCTTGTTGTAAAATTAGGTCTCTCATCCCTGCTGAGAATTTGACCAGATCCGGGCCATCAAAGGCATCTTCATAAGTCGCTTCCCTTACACCTAATTCACAGATGTAATTTTGAAGGTTTTCCATGGAGGACCACATCCCTGTATGTAAAGGAATATCAGATTGATTGGGCCATACCATACAGCAGGCCGCCATTAACCATTCTATTATAGAATGGTTTTCATCATTGTATTGATTACCTGCATATAATCTCTGTCTAAGAGCAGGATGGACGGTCACTGTGGCCAATTTGGCTATTTCCGGGCCATTCATCAGAACACTTTCTGCCCCAGAATCCCATAGTTCAAGCTGGCACACTTTCTCTAGCTTTCTGCTTAAATCGTTGGACTAAGTCCATCAGTTCTGTTGCTGTGTACGGTCGGGCTGTTACATGCAAGTGGGTTTGAACGGGGGGCCACTGATCAGGCGGCACCCCCGCCGATCTGTCCTGTACCTTTTTTGTTTTTTGAGTTATAACAGGACGGACTTCTAGTGCATCCGTCAAAATTGGAGATTCAAGATCAGATTTAGATTGTTTATTTTCCTGATCAACACAGTCCGTTGATTCAGGAGCCTGGTCATTGTTTATTGAAATATTACAGACTTGACCTATTGGAAGATGTAGAATTGGGTTTTTTCCTGTTAATATGCCAAGTTCCTGTTCTAACTTTTCAATATGATCTTTTAAAAGTTCATTTTCGTTCACTAAAGTATTATTCCTTATTTCAGCATTATTTAAAGCATTTAACAGTGGCCATGCCACTGTAGAAGCAGCTAATTGTCTTTCTCTTGTGACTAATGTATCATTGCCTAGTCCCTGAAAGTCATCTGCTAGGCGATATGGGGAAACATTTCCCACAACACGTAGAGGACCCCATTTTTCAATGATAGTTGACAATTCATAATAAGGGGATCCCGCAAATCCTGGCATCTGCCCTGGAATTATTTTATCTAGGGGGGTAGTGTCCTCCCCCTTGAACATTTACAGAAATTCCAAAGAAAGGACATAGTGTAAGTTTTAGTATATTCGGCTTGCCTGCCTGGCTCACCAAGTGTATAATCAATGAAAATTATATAAAGGAATTTTATATAATCAAACAATATTAAGATGTTATAATAATGAAATCAGCAAGAGAGTTAGGCACACCAAGACAAAGAGAATACATAGGATGCTTACACATGTCGTGGGCTCGCTCAGGAAAGACCAGTGGAGAGAATCTTCCAAAGAGAGAGAGAGATCCTACCCACTGGTAGTCAGCTCTTAAATGGGTCTAGGAGAGGTGGAGCCATGCTCCACCCCTTCCTGCAGCACAGGTGAATTCCTTTCACCTGTGCTCCCAGGGCTGACTCATTGCTCGCCTCAGGTGATAAATCAGAGGTTCAGGCCGTGACTCAGCAGTTCCCATACAGACTCCTTTCACAGGACTCAGTCAAAAAGGATGTCACACTTGTTCCACACACTCAAACTGACTGAGCAGTGGTATCACAGTCACTTAAAACACACAGAAGCATCCAAACCCAAGCATGCACATTCCCTCCTGTGTTACTAGTGCCCACAGCTCACCTTCACACCTCTGGGGATTTCTGGCGTTTTACACTGATGCAGCCTCACTATAGCTCCATGGGTGTCACACAAGGCCTGCAGGACCTCTTTCTCCACAAACCCCATCTGCAGGCACTGGTTCATAAGGCTCACCACCCACCCTCCTGAGCAAAAGCAAGCACTAAGAATGAGAGCAAAGTGCACTGGATTTGACCTGGCCTGGTCCCCAAGCCTCAGTCCTGCCAGACATACCCCGGTGCGTAGACTCATCCCCAACATCTGACTGGACATTGTCATTCTGCAAACGCCCCATCCCAGCAGCAAGGGATCAAAGCATTGGGACAGCTGAAACAAAAATGTCATGAAAGTTTCCTATTAGCACTGATCAAGAACACGTCTACCCCTGAGCAACAGGATGGGAGACAAACAGCAGAAGACAACCAACCTGCAGAACCCGCTCCGTTGGGGTTGGTCCAGATGTTTGTATGCTCCCTTCCATGGCCCAGGCCAAGCTTGCTGAGCTGCTCCTCCTTTGTGCAGGGGGAGAGCGGCGCAGATGCTACGTGGTGGCTATGCACAGCATGCCTTTGACTTGATTCTCCTCTCTCCATCTTCCAGTAGCAAGCAGCATTTCAAATCTCTCCTTGCAAAAAATCACCTAGGTAAAAAAGAACTGGCAATCTTGCTTTTAAAGTTTCCTTATTTATACAACTTGATGCTTTAAAGCACAAGCTCACCTAGCAATCACCTACCTTAGACAAGCCCAACCTGCAAGGAAAAGTTATTCTTCTGTGTCTGCAGACTTTGCACACATTTCCAGGTGCAGTAGTCAGCCCAGTTCTCAGCACAGCTTTACCAACCACAGAAACCCAGTTTACGCCCGCCGTGCTTTTCTCTCATCTGAAACGCTGCATTGCTGCAAGAAGCAATGAATAAAATCACAGAATCACAAAACTGGGGTTGCAAGGGAGCTCCAGAGATCACTGAGCCCAAGCCCCCTGCAAAACGGGCTCCCTAGAGTAGGCAGCACAGGAAGGGCGCCCAGGAGGGCCTGGAATATCTCCAGAGAAGGAGAATCCACAGCCTCCCTGGGCAGCCCGTTCCAGCGCTCTGTCATCCTCGCCGTGAAGAAGTTCCTTTGCATTTTGGTGCAGAACTTCCTGTGCTCCAGTTTATGGCCATTTCCCCTTCCTCTGTCACCACAGATCGCTGAAAAGATTGCAGCCGTGTCCTTTTGACTCCCACATCTAAGATATTTATAAGCGTTGTTGGAAATAGCCAAATAGTTTTGCAGGACGGTTCTCTGATCTTTGTATCTATCTTTATTCCCAATTGCAATGGCGGGCCTCCTGCAAGCAGGAGAGCGCAGAGAAAACAGTGTTACATCTTTTATCCCCTACTGCCCGACCCTTATCTCTTTCTCCCCGGCTCCTCACTGGCTGAGTACTGCAGGTTCACACTCTTTCGCAACGCTTCACTAATCGTACCAATACCAAGTAAACGCAAATCCTTACCACCCAACCACAAATATCTTAATTGGTCGACTGCCTTCTAACAACTGCTTTCTTAACAAACATCTGGTCGTAACTTTTGGATGTCTGCTTTACAACATAGACATAACCTCTTAACTGCTTCATTACCCCCCAGCATTTGTGCCCTTTGCACTGGGTCATTGTTCAGGTCATCCGTCTGTCCTTGCTTAGAGATAAGCTTGGAAGGAGGACAGAGGGCAGTATCTTGGAGCCTGCCTACGGCATCCTAACGTTCCCACAGAGTGGGACAGTTCTGCTTTGTGTAAAGGCCCCGACTCCTTGAGAGTTTGTTCAGTGGACTTCACTTCTGCTGGCCTAATGAACAACCTTAGAGTACGTTTCCCAGGTCAGAATACTATACCCACATTGTTTAGAACATTTAAAGTCTGTTGCAGCTTTGGGAGAAAGAATCGGTCACGTAATTCGGTAACTTTGTCTCTAAAATATGTTACCTATAATGCATATGGTAATCTTCCTGTCCACGTCAGCTATTTCTAAGGATATGTGACAGCTTCATTCTTTAGATCAATTGCCCTTTGTCAATGTTCAGTGCAGAAACAACACTTTCACTTTCCACAGTATACGGTATTCTTACTTTGCACATCAGCTATTTCTAAGGACGTGCTACAGCTCACTTCTTTAGATCAACTGCCCCTTTCAATATCCAATGCAGAAACACCACTTTCACTTTCCACAGCATTTACCAGAACCACAGAACGGCAGGGGGGCTGAAAAGGACCACAACGATCATCCAGCTCCCCAGAACCCCCACACCCCCTCGCAGCCGCCTACAGCCTCAGATCTCGCTAGATCCCCACCCGTCGCCTCCCTGCAGCTTCCTGGAGCCCCGCACGGCCCCCCTCCCCGTCCCGGGACCGTTCTCCCGCACACCTCCGGCACAGCTGTCCTCAGCACTCGCTCCCGTCGCGCCGCGGCTTCCCTCTCGGTGCTGCCCGGACAGCTCCGGCTGCCGCCGCGCTGTCCTGCGCGGCGGGCCAGGCGGCAGGAGCGGCGCTCTGCGAGGAGAGCCGCGCCTCCGACAGCCGGCTCCCAACGCTCGCTCCCGCGCACGGCGGCTCGGCCAACGGCAGCCGGCGGAGCTACCGCGGACCAAGGAGACCCCGGGGGCGGGGCGCCGCCGCCGCTGCCCAATCAGAGGCAGGGGGCGGGGCAAGGGAGATGCTGCTCAAGGTGAGCTCCTCCTGCCGCAGCGTGATGACGACAGGTCTGCACGGCCAGCTCCTAGGTCGGGAGCCAGGAATGGACACGGCAGGAGGAGAGAGGCGTTAGGGAGCAGCCGAGGCTTCGAAATGCATCAAAAAGCCCTGAAAAGCATCACAAAGCCACAGCCAGGAAGCTCGGGATTATCACGAGCAGCATCCAGGATGCTAAACATCATTTGCTACCATACCAGATGGTAGCTGAGCTCTCGCTGCAGACGTCACAAAGCCAGACAGAACGGGAACAAACCCAGAGCTCTGCTGCGCGCACCCCACAGCCATCGCGTTGCAAGCTGGCGTGCCTTGCTCTTCGTTGCATTCGTCCCAGTCTCTGTGAATGAAGACTCGGAAGGCAGTCAAGGCGTTGATTGAGCACGAGCGTGCTTTTATTATTATGTAAAAGACAGGAGGGCGTGAGAGGTCCAGGGTAAAGATGGGACTCATCCTCTCTTGTCACGGAGAGAGTGGCTCAGAGCTCTCAGTGCTGCTGCCCGGTGCCTGGGGCTGGAGGCCTGCTTCTAAGTCCCCCACCAAGAGGCTCGGCTTCTCCTCAGCGACGCTGACCTGCTCCTGCGTGGAGGTGCTGCTGTCGGGGCACTCGGACTGTGCTTGGGCTGGGCTGCACTGCAAAGGCACTGGGTCACAGTCCAGGCTGGTGACTGTGGTGTCCAGCAGGCTCAGGTCAGCATCTTCAGCACAGCCGGGAGAAATGAGGGCGTGAACTTGGATGAGCTCCTTCTCTCCATCGCTGTTGTTATGTGGAAGGCTGTCATCTGAACCACAGTGACTCGTGCTTCCTAAGAGCCCTCCATCGATGGAAGCACACAGCGCACCATCGCTACTTGCCCCGGCTCTTCTGGGTAGACAAGGGCTCGATTCACCTAGGAAGGATACACAGGGGTTAGTGTCAAACTTTCACAAGCTGAATTATGAAAGTGGCTCTTGATCAGGGGTGATCTGAAGATGCTAGGTATAGGTTGGAACGCTAGGAGGAGATACAAGTCCACTTGTATTGCATGAATTTTATGTCGCTGAAAAGCAAGGCTTTGAAAGCTGGATTCGCACCCTTACCTGCCAGCACCACGACTTCCATCTCGGAAGGGGTAAGAGGATCCTAGCCCAGGAACTGGCAGGGCTCATTGAAAGGTGTTTAAACTAGGTATGAAGGGGGAAGGGGACAGAATGAGGGCCACTGGGGTTGAGCGGGTAGTTCGTGGCTCAAAATGGAGTTCGATGGGTGAAAAGGGTGGAGTTCAAAGGGATGGAGAGAGGCAGGGGGGTGCTGCTTCCCTAAAGTGTCTATACACTAATGCGCGCAGCATGGGAAATAAACAGGAAGAGTTGGAGATCTGTGTGCGGTCGCAAGGCCATGATCTCATTGCGATCACGGAGACGTGGTGGGACAGCTCGCATGACTGGAATGTTGTCATGGAGGGCTATGTGCTTTTTAGGAAAGATCGGCTAGCGAGGCGGGGTGGTGGAGTTGCTCTTTATGTGAGAGAGCAGCTAGAATGTATTGAACTCCACCTGGGGGAGGGTGATGTAGCAGTGGAGAGCTTGTGGGTGAGAATCAAGGGGCAGGCTGGTATGGGTGACACCGTTGTGGGTGTGTACTACAGGCCCCCTGATCAGGAGGAGGAGGTTGACGAGGCCTTCCACAAGCAACTGAAAGTAGCGTCGCAATCCCAGGCGCTGGTGCTTATGGGGGACTTCAATTATCCAGATATTTGCTGGAAAAGCAACGTGGCCAGGCATGCGCGGTCCAGACGGTTCCTGCAATGTGTCGAAGACAACTTTCTGATGCAGATGGTGGAGGAACCAACGAGGGGAGGGGTGTTACTGGACCTTATTCTCACAAATAAGGACGGGTTTGTTAAGGAAGTAAAAGTTGGGGGTAGCTTGAGTTGTAGTGACCACGAGATGGTGGAGTTCAAGATCTTGAGTGGAAGGAGCAAAGCAAAAAGTAGGATTGCTACCCTGGACTTTAGGAGAGCCAACTTTGATCTCTTCCGGGACCTACTTGGAGCTATCCCGTGGGCTAGGGTGTTAGAAGGTAAGGGGGCCTGTGAGAGCTGGTTGGCATTTAAACAGCTCTTCTTCCAAGCCCAGGATCGGTGCGTCCCTGTGAGCAAGAAATCAGGAAAGGGTGGCAGGAGACCTGTGTGGATGAGCAAGGAGCTCATGCACAAACTCAAAGGGAAAAAGAAGGTCCATGAAATGTGGAAAAAGGGTCTGACCACTCGGGAAGAATATAGAAATGTTGTCAGGGCCTGCAGGGATGCGACGAGGAAGGCTAAAGCCCACCTGGAATTGAATCTAGCAAAGGTGGTAAAGGATAATAAAAAAGGTTTTTTTAAGTATGTTAACAGTAAAAGGAAGACTAGGGAGAATGTAGGTCCCCTACTAAGTGAGGGGGGTGTTCTGGTAACGGGGGATGCTGAGAAGGCGGAGATACTGAACGCCTTCTTTGCTTCTGTCTTCAGTGAAAAAGCTCCCCCTCGGGAATCCCAGGCCCTGGTGGTTAGTGAGAAGGTCTGGGGAATGGAAGACTTCCCTTTAGTCAGGGAAGAGGCGGTCCGAGAGCGCCTAGGCAACACCAATGTTCATAAATCCATGGGACCCGATGGGGTGCATCCACGGGTGCTGAGGGAGCTGGCAGAGGTGATTGCTGAACCGCTCTCTATCATCTTTGAGAGTTCTTGGAGAATGGGGGAGGTGCCTGAAGACTGGAGGATAGCCAATGTCACTCCGGTCTTCAAAAAGGGCAAGAAGGAAGATCCAGGTAATTACAGGCCAGTCAGCCTCACCTCTGTCCCTGGAAAGGTGATGGAACAGATTGTGCTGGATGCCATCTCCAGACAACTGGAAGAAAAGGAGGTTATCAGGAGTAGTCAGCACGGGTTCACCAGGGGGAGGTCGTGCTTGACCAACCTGGTAGCCTTCTATGATGTTGTCACTGGCTGGGTGGATGGGGGGAGAGCAGTGGATGTAGTCTACCTTGATTTCAGCAAGGCATTTGACACTGTCTCCCACGACATCCTTATAACGAAGCTGAGGAAGTGCGGGATAGATGAGTGGACAGTGAGGTGGGTTGAGAACTGGCTGACTGGCAGAGCACAGAGGGTTGTCATTGGCGGTGCAGAGTCTGGTTGGAGACCTGTAACCAGCGGTGTTCCCCAGGGGTCGGTGCTGGGACCGGTCCTGTTCAACATCTTCATCAATGACCTTGATGAGGGGGTAGTGGCCACCCTCAGCAAGTTTGCTGATGATACGAAGTTGGGAGGATTGGCTGACACGCCCGAAGGCTGTGCTGCCATTCAGCGAGACCTGGACAGGCTGGAGAGCTGGGCAGTAAGGAACCAGATGAAGTTTAACAAAAGCAAGTGTAGAGTCTTGCACCTAGGGAGGAAAAATTCCATGCACCGGTACAGGTTGGGGGATGACCTGCTGGAGAGGAGCTCTGCAGAGAGGGACCTGGGTGTCCTGGTGGACGACAGGTTGGCCATGAGCCAGCAGTGTGCCCTTGTGGCCAAAAAGGCCAATGGCATTCTGGGGTGCATTAAAAGGAGCGTGGCCAGCAGGTCGAGGGAGGTGATCCTCCCCCTCTACTCTGCCCTGGTAAGGCCTCATCTGGAGTACTGTGTCCAGTTCTGGGCTCCCCAGTACAAAAAAGACAGGGATCTCTTGGAAAGAGTCCAGCGGAGAGCCACAAAGATGGTGAAGGGCCTGGAGCATCTCCCCTATGAGGAAAGGCTAAGTGAGCTGGGTCTGTTTAGCCTTGAGAAGAGAAGACTGAGAGGGGACCTGATCCAGGTCTATAAATATCTAAGGTGTGGGGGGCAAAGTGGCGAGGCCAGACTCTTTTCAGCAGTGTGCGGAGACAGGACAAGGGGAAATGGCCAGAAGCTGGAGCATAGGAAGTTCCGCACCAATGTGCGCAAGAACTTCTTTACAGTGAGGGTGACGGAGCACTGGAACAGGCTGCCCAGGGAGGTTGTGGAGTCTCCTTCTCTGGAGATATTCAAGACCCGCCTGGACGCCTACCTGTGCGACCTGGTATAGGGATCCTGCTTTGGCAGGGGGGTTGGACTTGATGATCTCTGGAGGTCCCTTCCAACCCCTACGATTCTGTGATCTCAGAGGGCTCTCTTGGACTGCGCTGCAGTCGGCGTTTGGCCACAGAGGATGGTTTCCGCAGGCTGAAGCAGGAACGCCAACTGCCAGCTGGTGATTCCTTCATCTTGCTGGGTGGACGTTGTCTGGAGAAAGAAAACAGTGACTGGTGTGAGTCGTGCGTGGTGCGGGGTGAGGGAAGAGCTCAGGGTAGACGTCAGCATGGCTTTATACATCTCGTGACTGCGTGCCCAGCAAGGAAGGAATGGCAGCCTCGTGTGGCTAAACCGAATATGTTAGTTGAATCTCAGAGTCCAAAGGGAGCAGAGATTCACTGCAACAATTCACTTCAGGCACCGTTACTTTAATTTAGCTTCCACATGTTTTGGCGCAAGAAATAATGGGGGAAAAAAAAACAACAACACAACCCACCCAAACAATGATGACGGTTGCTGGAAAACAAAGTCCTCTTTACCTTTCAGATGGAAAGTTGATGATTGTGTGGAATTTCCCCTGTACAGCTGTGGGGCCTTCTTCCACTTCTATGTCCCTGCTCTGTGTCACAACGGAAGAGCTGCTGTGGCCTTGCCTCTGAGCCTGTGCCTCCTCCAGGGTGAGCAGCTTTGTGGCAGGAGAAGACACCCACGCAGACTTGGGCCCTGAGAGAGAACCGTGCCCTGTAAGGGAAAGCCACAGGTAAGAGCGAGGATCACAAAGCAGCACCACAGCCATCACAGTTCTGGGGGAGATGCTATAGTTTTCTCAGACCTGCTTATCTGAGCCACTAGAAGAAGAGGAGGTCAGAATAAGCATGTGGTCAGAGGTATGTTTAAGGCAGTGGACAGAGTCATAATTAATAAGAGCAGCTCACTGTATCGAAATGGGCAAAGAAAAACCCTAGAAAGCGGGGGCAGGGAACTCAGAAAGCTTCACTGCCACACTTTCATCAAGCTTCACCTGCATGCAAAACATCGTAACGACAGTGACGTTTTTTTTCTCATTGTAAAGTTTGGACTTGGACATTCTCAGCATCCAGCAACAGGATGCCAGATTCTAATCTAAGCCCAGAAGTCTGCTGTCCCCTCGATAGAAAATGTGTATTTCAAAGATCTTGGAGAAGGCCTGGATTTGATCAAGGTGTCTGATCAAGATAAAGCTCATGGAGGAAGACACTCACCTGCTCCATCTGCCATGTCTGATCCGGATTTGGAGCAGAAGAGGACATCTGCGTGGTTGATGATGAATTCCACCACAGCCGACTGCGTCTGCAGTTCCATGCAGGCGGCTCTTCCGCTGGCGCAGGCAGACTCGTTCTGCTGTGATCTGTAGAAAAGGCAGATTTTAGCAGTCATTTATCCAAGATCCAAGTTTCCCCAAGTCTGGATTGTTGCAGCCAAAAGCTGTCAAATTGGGCTCCGGAGGCTTCCGCGGTGATGCCGCTGAAGAAATTCTCCTGGATGGTCAAGGACACACCAGTCCCATCTAAACAAGAGGGCAGAAATTGTCATCTAGAAATTGTGCCCGTGCGGTTGGAGAACAGCCCAGGCTCTTGCTCTGCCGTCAGCCACTTACTACAGTGTACAGGAGAAGAGCACATTCGATGGAGAAAAAGGTAGATTGCATTTTTTGCCGGAGAACAGATCCAAGCAGTGTGTTGAAATGGAGAAAGAAGTTGACCTTAAGAGGTTTGGAGCCCACACAATCGCTAAGTTCTTAGCGTGCATGTTTGTCACGGAACAGTTCCCGGCTAGACGAGCCAAGTGTCTTCTCAGGTATTCCAGTGTCCTGGAAAATCAGAGAGGCAAATATTCAGCACCAATGAGCACGCGGTGCTGCGGTTCACAGAGCAAAGCCTCAATGCATGTTATTGCTACTGTCACTGAAGATGAAGTAGATCCAACTTGACTAAGTGCCACACTGTGGCACCAAGCCCCAGCACAGCACAGCTGCAGCCACCAGCTGCACCAACTGTGCCCCCGTGCCCAGGAACCGACCCAATAAGATAACCCCGTGTAGCCTTAAACTGCTTCAACATACGCAGGCATCATGTTGCCAGCATGAGACAAGCCTGGAATCACACCACTGCCCTCTGAAGTGCAGCATGGCTGAGCTCAACAGAGTGAGGGCAGCACTGACCTGTAGTGAGGAGCGGGCAGCTGCTGGATGACGTCCTGCATTCTGACCAGCTGCTCCTCATCTGTAGCGGCACCAACAGCCTCCTGGAATAGTGCAGAAAGGGACTGAGACACAAATCAGGCTAGATACCTGCCACAGGGTCGGGAACTATGGGGACAGCGTGCTGTTGGTCTGCGCCGAGACAGATTTTACGCCTTCCAGGAGGCATCTGGGGAACATAGCGGCACGCAGCTGGTGCCATCAAGGCCAAGGAGTCCAAGCAGCGGGCCGGTTTACAGCCTGATTGCGCAGCTCAGCTCCTCAAGCTTCAAGTGCACTTTGCTATCAATCCCACTCCCATTCTATAAATACTTGGGGAATAGAAAAACAAAACAAAAGAAAAAACAAAAAACATGAATTCTCTCAAGCTTTGTGAATATGGAAATAACCGCCTCCTGGGACCACCGAAAATGGCATTCATATGATGCATGATGTGGCAAAGACATACGAGTAAACCCCACGGGGCTAACAGAAAAAGGGCCTCAGAGCTGGGGCACTGCTGCAGCCATCTCCCAAGAGGCCCAGGGAAGAGGTAAAGGAAAGACGTTGCCTTGTGCTTACCGAGAACTTGTCATACAGCTGGTCGGTCAGCAGAGGGTTCGGGAGCTCCCTGAAGTACATTTTGCAGACGGAGCTCACGCTGTGAGTGTCGCGGATGGTTAGCTCAGGAATCTGCTCAGACTCAAATTCTTGGCTGGAGAGAAGGACACAAAAACGGGCGGGGGGGTTGAGAAAGAGGAAAACAAGTCAAAAGCCACACCAAATATAATCAAGCATTGGAAGGGCTTCCCGATTAACAGGAGAAAATGAACACTCAGTCACCAGCACCACACGAGCCATGCTGGATGAGATGTTTCCAAAAGGAGACCTTTTCGTTTTGCTAAGGCATTTCCCGTGACTCTGACAACTGGCTGCCTAGTCTACAATCCTAAGCCAGGAGCCCGGAGCAGCAAGGAGGAGTGTGGGCTGCTCCAAAGGGCTCTGCAAACAGGAGGAAACGGGAATGAGAGCTGGCAGCGGTGACACCGCAGTCCCCCACAGCCTTCCAGTGCTCCGAAGGACAGAAGGAGAACTTCCTGCTCCAGCAAGTCTGCTGAACGCCCCGTGTTCCTATCAAACAGTGACAAGCCTGGCGCACCACTGCTGAGCGCACGCTGCCTGCACAGAGCTGCCCCACGGCGCAGGCCTCTGAGCACCCACAACAGGGCACGCGCCCCTACTGACCGCTGTGTCAGTCGCAGCACTCTTACCGCAGTCTCTGGATGTTGGACGCGACGCCGGACAGCCGGTATATCCCTTGCACTACGCCGTGCTGCTCAATGAACTCGGCGCAGCTCTGGAGGACCTGGGGGACTAAAGAACACGTGCCAGCGGTTACTTGAGCTCCTCATTCAAGTACTGGTTCAGGCTGTGCTCCTGTCAAATCTCATCCACTAAGCCCAGCCAGGCTACTGCTTAGTTCTTCCTTACAGAAGAAAGCTGTCCAAGACGAGGAAACTGGACAGACGTGTTCCTTGCATTCAAGAAGTGTAAGGACCTAGGAATCAACCTGGAGAAAGTAATTCTGGGGAAGCCGGAGACACTGCAAGTCCCACCACAGCTCCCATGGGAATGAAAGGAGGTGGGAAATCTCATGTCCAGGAGAGCAGGGAAACATATGCAGGACACTCTCCTTGGCCAAAAGGCTTCCCTTCTTTTCAGGCTAGCGTGGGATTGGCTTACAGGCTTTGGTTTAAGCAAATACAAACGTGCTTGTCTCTTAAGAGCATTAGCCTCAGTTTATCTTTCAGCCATCAACTTCCATTACACGTTTCTCCACCGGTACCAACCTGCCCCTTTGCTAGATATGACCTCCCTTTCATCTTTAGATGCCCAACAGAGGAAGATCTCAGGAACGGGCTGTCCCTTACCATCGCGACCAGAGTGGAGAAGATGCTCTCCAGGTCACAGCCAAACACCCTTTCCTTCTCCACCTCCCGCTCTTTCGGTTTCTTTGGGCGGGCCTTCACCAAGGAACGAAGGAAGGTGACGAGCTTGCCGCGTTTCTTTGGCACTGCACAACAGGAAGAAACCAGTTCATTTCAGGTTTGGCTCAGTTGGACAAGGCCGAGCATAACACATTCTACAGAGCACGTCAAAACGGGAAGAACATTAACAAGTACATAGAAAAACGGATTTTCTCCCATCCCTGCAGGAGGAGCCAAAGGCCAGGTTGGATGGGGCCCTGGGCAGTGGGGTCTAGTCTCACATTAGATGTGGAGGTTGGTTGGCAGCCCAGCCTGAGGCAGGGGGGTTGGAACTTGATGATCCTTGAGCTCCCTTCCATCCCAAGCCATACTAGGAGGATTCTATGATTTCCCCAAGTCCACTCATAAACACGGGAGGATCGGGCCAAATCTCTGCGCGTTCCGATGGAGTTTAATGCACTCCTCTTGCTTGGCTTGCTCAACTTGAGGATTAAGGATCCTCTTGAAAAGTCACGTTCTGATCAAGCATATCACTAGCACAACCAGGCCTCTAGCTGTCCACCAGGGATGCTGGCTGTTCTCAACCTCGTACTGACTCGCAGAAGAACTGCCTTTGCCCTCCTTCATTCTCATTGCCTACAAAACACCAGCCATATGCCCCATGATATGCCTGAAGGATCATCAGCACAGACTATAACACGGGATGGATAAAGGAGGTATTAAACACAGAACACACCCAAAAAGAGACGCCATTTTGCTTCCCTGCACCATCAAATGTAACATCTGTACCTGGCTTTGGCACTGAACTGAGGAGAGACTCCGGAATTTTTCCATTGATGAGCTCCACGCACTCACTTGGGAAAAATCCAACCTGTAACAAGAAAAAAAAGAGAGGTGCACTACTGAAGGCAGCATTTCTCAGGCCTGAACTGTTCAACCAAAAGCCACCTAACATTTTCCTCGGAACGTGCTCGCCTGACGCTCCGTAAGACTATCCAACAAAAAGTGGCCTGCATAAAAGTAATAATTATTCAACATTTGCAGCCAAAAGACCTACAAAACAAATAATTGCTTCTGTAGAAGATGTAGAAGAAGAAAGTTCTTGCTGACTGAGATGCAGCTGCAATAATCCCCAGCTCCGAGCTACCCAGCGTTCTGCAGCCAGCAGCAGCAACAAGCACGCGGAGGGTCTGTTACCCTACCTCAGCTGACAGGCAGTAACTTCCTGAAAGACACTAACTTCACGTTCTGCATGGGTGCAAGCAAAATACTCTGAGACACTGAAACACTGTCTTAGCTGCTGCATTTCCAAAGGTGGGGTTCAGTGGCCGTGACCTGATGCATATTGTGAAGGCTCTTGCTTCTAAGTGAATTGAGGAGACAGTTTCCTACAAAGACCATCTCTGACACCGACACAGGGAAAATGTTTACATCCATGAGCCATCCTGTGCAGGCAGCGCAGCTCTTAGCCGAGATTCCCGACCTGACCGAAGTTGCTCTCTCAAGTCTGAAGCTTGTGCCTACCTGAAAGCCATGCTTGCCTCTCCACCAGGGGGTCAGCTCCTTTGGTGGCATATCAGTAACGCACACGATGTCTCCCACCTGCAAAAGACTGCAACCTCACCAAACATTCTGAAGGTATCTGAGAATATTCCTGATGCGTTCACACCTTATACTCTCCTGTACATGACAACTAGGAACACCCTTAACTGCTTACCTCAAAGGAGAGTTCATCCGGTGCCTGGGCAACGTATCTCTAAAGAACATGGGCAGCAGCAACAGCTGGAATATTTACAGGAGACTCCTCGTGGATCAGCAGGGGCTTCCCATTGTTCTCAGTCTGAAACAGAGAGCACAGGCCATGGTGAGGAGCTGAGGACAAACGAGGACAATTTCAGAGCAAGGAGCACATCTGCAGAGAAAGATCCTTATCATGAGTGCTTAACAAGAAACTGCAAGTCTAATAACAGCTGTTTCTCTTCCTGGTGTGCAGCAGTATGGCCAGGCAATGTAAAGATGCGTCTCTCTCTACCCAGACTAAGAGGACAAACACCCCAACCGAGAGGACTCCTGGAGTTTTATAAACTTGCCACGCTTGCAGTACTGTCTTGCCAAAGAGGAGCGTAAGAGTCTGCTTGCTTCCTGTAACCTATTGCTTGGAGACCTCAGCCATGGACTGGACACAGGAGCTGGTCCACTGACCCAATCCTTGGCTCACTACAAGTGCCTGCTTCCCTTAACTTACTGAATATGAGAACTTGGTCTTTGGGTGACAAAATCCAAGCAGGATGGGGAAAAAGCTTCTGCATGTTTATAACGCTCGATCTGATTCTGTCGGTACTATAACGTCCACGGCCATCTAGATGCTCGTAGCAAGGACATGAAGCTTTTCAGGCAGCTTTTCAGTGACACCGATAGAGCTGGAAGGATTCTCCCTCTCTTGAAAAGCAGGAGAGCTCATCTGCAGCTCACTCTGCCGGCTCAAGTCAGCAGAACAAAGACCAATCAGAGCTTCATACTCTACCTCCATTTGTGCCAGGTCAGGCCCACAGCTGATCTCGCTGCACGCGATGCCCATCACAGCAGGCACGACAAGCTGGAACTGAAAAGAAACACACTTCTATTTTCTCTGTTCACACACCACGGTATGGAGAGACTTCTTCAGAACTACCCTCAGTTACCCACTGGCATAGGCAGGTGTTCTAGAAACAACCACTTTGTTCAGTCACTTCAAACGAGACAGCCTATTACGCAGCAGTTTACCAAGACGCTATCCCTCTGCTAGCAGATGGGGACTCCGGCACAAAGCAGCAGATGCGCTTGCTCAGAGCACTCCGACAGCACAGTAGCAGGGCAGTGAGAGGAGTCACTGCTGGGGGTGGATCTGCTCCCTAGCGCCCGGCTCCCACCAGTTCACCTCCAGCACCGGCCGCAGCCTTCCACACGGATTTCCTCTGCTTGCATCTCTGCTGTGCTCCCCACAGCTGTTGTGCTCCCCACAGCTGTCGTGCGCACACGCAGCCGAAGCACGCATGCTCATGGTCACGTTGTGCAGCCCTGCACAAACCGGGACTAGGACTCCTTGCCTAAGGGATTGGTTTCCTAAAGACTAGCTGGTCACAGCATCACAGACAGCATCCTTCTGAGGGCTGAGCTGGAGGGAAAGTGGAATAACTCTACACGTGACCAGTGTCCTGTCAAGGCTGGATGAGGCTGTGTTACTAAACACGGTGCGACGCAGGCTGCAAAACAAAATGGGGGGGGGACAACGTGTGGCACATACCAGGCAAGAGATCAGAACAAGTTCCTTGAAGCCGCAGCCGTTTCTTGTCACTTTGCTCTGTTCTTCCGCGAGCAAAAGCTGCATCAAAGGAGAAGGCAGAGGGCGGGGAGAGGAGAGAGAAAGAGCTGATCAGTGAGCTTGCACAATTTAACAAAGAAGACAAGGAAAAAGCCCTGAGACAAATGCCACCTCTATGCTTTGGAATGTAGCTACTGAGTGAAAATTATGTCTGATGGTCAAGAGTAAGCAGCATGACACTACCAGCTCCGCCAGCCAGCAGCTTTCAACACCTCACTGTCCACCTGTCTATCTCACACTGTCTCAGCTTACCTACAAGATGCTGCACAAGACGGTGTGAAAACGAAGGTACTCAGTCGATGCACAAGTGCAACAAGCTAGCTACTCAGTCAGAGCTCAAGCGCTCCAATGAAGGGACGCAGCAGGCACTGCTCCTCCCCTCATTCTAGCTGCTTATGACATCACTAAGGGCCACCAGGCTGCTCCACCATGACAGACAAGGTGGGGAAGCAAGACCACGTCACAAGACCAGAAGATTCCAACACTCCAACATTCTAGAATCAGAGGGCGGTTGGAATTCTACCTCAGCCAAATCCTGGAGAAGCTGGCACGGGGTCATCATGACCAAAGCGCAGGACCCGGCGCTTGCTCTTGTTGAGCCTCGTACAACCGGCCTCAGGCCATCCTTCTGCAGGGCCTTCCTACCCTCGGGCAGATGGACACTTCCTCCCAGCAGCATACCTTGCAGTGCAGGGCCTACATAAAATCCACACTAGAGTCCTTTGTTTCATTCAAGAGCACGTTACAGCACGTATCTATTTCACTGTAAGGAAATCAAGGAAGAGACGGGAGAAACACAGAACTGCTACGAGACTGCTATATACATTTCTTTCCCAAGTGGATTTTTGCCTTTTTGCTTCCAGGATGACCTCATTTTGTTCTCCCCTTCTTGTGGGGAAGCTGCCTCCAGTGCCTGAGGTTCAGGAGACAGCATGAAACACGACACTAAGACAAACGCTTGTCGTGGGCGAGGGGTGGCTGTGCTTTGCCAGGCATACGGCGGGGCAGTAAGTGCCACACGGCAGCCCCAAGCCAAGCCCTGCATTCAGTCACTGTGGCCACAGCTGGTGCATCGCTGCCAGAACGTATCCCAGGATACAGGTGGACGCAGGCACTCCTGCTCCTTCTGCAAAGCCATCCTCTGCAGAGCCCATTAGGTGCTGCTCAGTGCTATGCCAACCAGGCTCCCGTTTACTGCAGCCCTGGGATAAACACGCGTGTACTCTTCTGTGCAGCAGTGAGCTCCAGGGATGAAGCACGGAGGGTAAGCCAACAGAATCTACTGCTGACTCCATCAGCTCCTTCTTCTACCAACCATGGGCAAACACTGTGAGACAGAACATAAGGGGAAAAGCACTTCTGCTCACACGCCTGCAATGGAATTCAAAACAGCTATTGCAAGAAGAGCTCGTAGGGTAAACCTAGCCTCAGAGACACAAACACACCAGGTTCCAGGAAATAGCATGGCACATTGTTGATGAAACGCTGCTTCGTTGCTTGGAGAGCACGCAGCATGCCGCTTTGACAGGCACAGCAGTGCTGCGACGTCCAAGCTGGGCACCAAAACCTCTCCAGCATCCCTGGCCAACGCTGCCAGGGAAATGCAACACCTGCATCCCTATCTGGCTTACAGCACACACACTGGGGGGCTGCCTTAGTCTCAGGTGGGAGGGATTTTTCTTCAGAGTATCTGGTATGATGCTATGTTTGGGTTCTAGGAGAAAAATCACACTGAGAACACCCTGATCTTTATAGTTTCTGACAAGCAAACTTGCACAGAGCCAAGGCCATTCTCAGCAAAGCTCTCAACAAGGAGCTGGGAGGGAACTGAATTAAGACAGCTAACGTAAACTGGCCAAAGGGATATTCCATACTATATGCCATCAAGTGGAAGGAGTTTTGAAGGGGATGAGAGTACATCTCACTCTCTTTTATTGCTTGGCGGCTAACTGGACAGTGGTTGGCGGGTGGTGAGCCATTGCTTGCACATCACTTGCAATACATTCGTATATATATATTCAGAACTACTTTTATCTCAAAAACATGAGTTTTACTTCTCTTTTTCCACCCAACACTCTCCCCCATCCCACGGGGAACAGGGGAGTGGGCAAAGGACTGCGTGGTGCTGAGCCACCCACCGGCTTCAACCACAACAGGGCCGCGGGGCAATGGGAGCAAGCACAGAAATAAAACACAGAAACTCGCTGTTCCTTGGGCTCGTGGCTGCCACAAAGCTCGTGTTTTAGTGATGCAGAGTACTGTATCTCCAGCTATTGTGTGTCTTGTTAACCACAAGCTCAGCTATGAGCTGTCACCACAAGCAAAAGATAAACGTAAA
Source organism: Phasianus colchicus (assembly GCF_987193195.1). Lineage (NCBI taxonomy): Eukaryota > Metazoa > Chordata > Aves > Galliformes > Phasianidae > Phasianus > Phasianus colchicus. Next base: position 19,012,296 of record NC_143450.1, on the reverse strand, counting down.
CAAAGGCTTATATCCACACGTACCAATCTGGGTGTGAGCAATAAAAGCCCATTGGGCCATGGACAAGGCAGGCAGCACATAGGCAGGAAACAGGAAGGAGTTGAACTCCAGCTCTCCTACACAAAAGAAAGGGAGAGCACCACGGGAGGAGTTACGACACAGCTTCAGAGCTTACAGAGCCCTGAGATCTCCAAAGAACGGTGCCAGGGTAACTCTCACCATTCCCACGCAGGGGTCTTCCCAGACACTTCAGCTGCTGACTTCCACTTCCTCTGTCATGTGTAGAAAGTCCAGGTGACAAATGCTCATTTCGTCTGGGTAACGCTTCCATGGTCATGACTGAAAAAAAAAAAAAAAAGCAGCATGCAACCCCATAAAATGTACCTTTCTGCTCTTTCTGTCAGCACGACATCTAAGATGAGCATTACACGTCCCTGCTACTGATTGAAAATTCATCCAAGCCTATGTTCCACACAGCTTCATCTCAGTGCCAAAAAGAAACACGTAAACAGATGTTCAGAGGATTCTTTGTGCAGATAAAAGTGCAGGGTGCATATGTATTCTCTTCAGTAATAAATATTAGTTTAGAATCCAAAGGTAACTTTTCAAGAAGCAGTATGAAAGAAAGGTCAGTCAAAAGGAAATACGTGATTTTCATCTATTTTCATCTAAAAAATCCTTGCTAAACCTCTTCCCATCAAAAAGAAAGCATGCTGGGCATTCTTAGCAGCAGCTCAGAGGACATCTTGCACCACAAAATGCAGCACATGCTTTTTGCTCACAGGCCCCTCATGTCTCTAATTTGTGTCAGATTCACTCAAAATGACCACGTGGACCAGAACAGCCATTTGGTTCTGCTGAGGTAGGAACCCACTGCTGGGATGTCCCACAGTCCCGTTTCCCCGCTACTTCCAGCCCTGGGGGGAAAAGGAAGAGCAACTGACTTCACCTACCCAGACTTCTGAATGGTCTCACATCACACAGGGAAGCATGGTGGAGAGCTCTGGTGGCTGAAGAAATCAAGGTTGCCTCTAAGATCCTGCTTTAAATCCACATGACTTACTGCCCATAAGATGTGAAAGACAAGGTTAAGGTCCATCCAATCCCTGTGGATGTGGCTGCCTGCAAAGACAACAGTTGCCTGCTCTTCAGCAGGGTGATGCTCACCCAGCAAAGCACTCACCAGCACATGTCTTTCATAGAAACATAGAATTAGCAAGCTTGGAAAAGATCTCCAAGATCATCCGGTCCAACCATCCACCTTCCACCAACATTTCCCACTAAGCCACGTCCCTCACGACAACATCTAATGTTTCTTGAACACCTGCAGGGATGGTAACTCTATCACCTGTCTGGGCAGCCCGTTCCAGCGTCTGACCAGTCCTGTGGAGAAGTTTTTCTTAACGTCCAACCTCAATCTCCCCTCATGCAACTTCAGGCCACTCCCTCCAGTCCTATTATCACTTACACAGGAGAGGAGGACAACGCCCACCTCAACATAACCTCTCTTCAGCTAGTTGTAGAGAGTGAGGAGGTCTTCCCTGCGCCTCCTCTTCTCCAGATTAAATAATCACAGTTCCCTCAGCCGCTCCCCATATGACTTGTGCTCTAGATGCCCTGCAGCTTCACTGCTCTTCTCTGGACACATTTAAGGCTTTCACTGTCCTTCCTGTAGTGAGGCACCCAGAACTGAACAAAGTACTCAAGGTGAGGACTCACCAGTGCTGAGCACAGGAGGATGATCGCTTCCCTGCTCCTGCTGGCTCCAGTTCTTTGCATTGCACTTCCAATCTAAACCGTTCCTTCTGCGGTAGCGCTTGCATCCTCAGTTAGGGCTGGAGCTCAACAGGTCAACACAACAGAAAGAACACAACGTGCAACTGGAAGACATGACTCCAAGCTCACAAGAGTCAACTCTCTGACCTTGGGCACAACTCACAAACCATGAGCCAGGCCTTGCCAACTTGGCAGATCTGAGCATGCCAGAGGGGATCAGATCACAAAGTGTCCATTTCAATTGCAGCTTCATGTAGGAAAGAAAACCAGCTAACAGGCGTGAATGAATTCACTCACAAGCTGCACAATGAGTCTGTTCTTCATTAAAAAAACCACATGGATTCCTAATCCAAAAAGAGAACGGCAAGAGTTAATACCGATGGAAGAGGTTCCTGGTCCGAAGCCTCATCCTCTTACCCAACTCTCCTTGCCTCGTACTCTTCCCCAACTCCCATGCGATGCCCACAGGCTTAAATTCAGACCTCAAATTCATAGGACTACTGTATAATCAATGAAAATTATATAAAGGAATTTTATATAATCAAATAATATTAAGATGTTATAATAATGAAATCAGCAAGAGAGTTAGGCACAGCAAGACAAAGAGAATAAATAGGATGCTTACCCGTGTCGTGGGCTCGCTCAGGAAAGACCAGTGGAGTGGATCTTCCGAAGAGAGAGAGATCCTTCCCCACTGGTAGATTGTATTATATTGTATTATTTTGCATTCCGATATCATAGTTAGTAAAATAAGTTTACCTCCATAGATTGTTGCCGCTGTTTTTTTCCTTTTCCCCCTTCCTTCCCATTTTGTGGGGCCAGGCCGGGGGTAGGGAGGGCAGGGGCCTACTGCCCCCTGTCACGGGCATAAACTGATCTAGTTAATTCCATGACACTCATCAAACCAGATTGTCTCAGTCGAAGGATGGTATGCTATCGCTCTCCACTTGCTCGGGTTGCCCTTGCTGGACCCATCTGTATACCAGGCATCTTCAGGGATAGGATATTTCCTCTCCTGAACGGGACTCTTCTCTGGTGGAGCGACCAGTGTTTCTTTTGGTGCATCACAATGATAGGTCACTGGGCCTAGGATCTTCTGAAGCTCTTCTTTTAAGGATGATGAAGACAGACTGCTCCTTTGGCTGAGGTAAGTGACCCATCATGCCACTGTTTGTGCATGATGGCACATCAGGCCACCCCTGTCTTAGGAAGGTGGGTCAGATCTTTCACCCACCCCTGAATCTGCAGAGTGGTCTTCACTATAACTTCAGCCGTCTGGGTTATTGGCTCTACTGCCTGTAATGCTGAATAGGCAGCCAATAACTGTTTTTCAATCATATTATATCTTTCTTTTGCTCCATGCCAGACCTGAAACCAAAAACCAATGGGGGTCCGAACAGAACTCTGGCGTTGCCACAGGCCCCAACCAAAGCCATCTTGAGTAATGTGGACATCCAACTCAGCTGGGAGGGTAGCATCGAATATACCCAATGCCTGGGCTTGTTGTAAAATTAGGTCTCTCATCCCTGCTGAGAATTTGACCAGATCCGGGCCATCAAAGGCATCTTCATAAATCGCTTCCCTTACACCTAATTCACAGATGTAATTCTGAAGGTTTTCCATGGAGGACCACATCCCTGTATGTAAAGGAATATCAGATTGATTGGGCCATACCATACAGCAGGCCGCCATTAACCATTCTATTATAGAATGGTTTTCATCATTGTATTCATTACCTGCATATAATCTCTGTCTAAGAGCAGGATGGACGGTCATTGAGGCCAATTTGGCTATTTCCGGGCCATTCATCAGAACACTTTCTGCCCCAGAATCCTATAGTCCAAGCTGGCACACTTTCTCTAGCTTTCTGCTTAAATCGTTGGACTAAGTCCATCAGTTCTGTTGCTGTGTACGGTCGGGCTGTTACATGCAAGTGGGTTTGAACGGGGGGCCACTGATCAGGCGGCACCCCCGCCGATCTGTCCTGTACCTTTTTTGTTTTTTGAGTTATAACAGGACGGACTTCTAGTGCATCCGTCAAAATTGGAGATTCAAGATCAGATTTAGATTGTTTATTTTCCTGATCAACACAGTCCGTTGATTCAGGAGCCTGGTCATTGTTTATTGAAATATTACAGACTTGACCTATTGGAAGATGTAGAATTGGGTTTTTTCCTGTTAATATGCCAAGTTCCTGTTCTAACTTTTCAATACGATCTTTTAAAAGTTCATTTTCGTTCACTAAAGTATTATTCCTTATTTCAGCATTATTTAAAGCATTTAACAGTGGCCATGCCACTGTAGAAGCAGCTAATTGTCTTTCTCTTGTGACTAATGTATCATTGCCTAGTCCCTGAAAGTAATCTGCTAGGCGATATGGGGAAACATTTCCCACAACACGTAGAGGACCCCATTTTTCAATGATAGTTGACAATTCATAATAAGGGGATCCCGCAAATCCTGGCATCTGCCCTGGAATTATTTTATCTAGGGGGGTAGTGTCCTCCCCCTTGAACATTTACAGAAATTCCAAAGAAAGGACATAGTGTAAGTTTTAGTATATTCGGCTTGCCTGCCTGGCTCACCAAGTGTATAATCAATGAAAATTATATAAAGGAATTTTATATAATCAAACAATATTAAGATGTTATAATAATGAAATCAGCAAGAGAGTTAGGCACACCAAGACAAAGAGAATACATAGGATGCTTACACATGTCGTGGGCTCGCTCAGGAAAGACCAGTGGAGAGAATCTTCCAAAGAGAGAGAGAGATCCTACCCACTGGTAGTCAGCTCTTAAATGGGTCTAGGAGAGGTGGAGCCATGCTCCACCCCTTCCTGCAGCACAGGTGAATTCCTTTCACCTGTGCTCCCAGGGCTGACTCATTGCTCGCCTCAGGTGATAAATCAGAGGTTCAGGCCGTGACTCAGCAGTTCCCATACAGACTCCTTTCACAGGACTCAGTCAAAAAGGATGTCACACTTGTTCCACACACTCAAACTGACTGAGCAGTGGTATCACAGTCACTTAAAACACACAGAAGCATCCAAACCCAAGCATGCACATTCCCTCCTGTGTTACTAGTGCCCACAGCTCACCTTCACACCTCTGGGGATTTCTGGCGTTTTACACTGATGCAGCCTCACTATAGCTCCATGGGTGTCACACAAGGCCTGCAGGACCTCTTTCTCCACAAACCCCATCTGCAGGCACTGGTTCATAAGGCTCACCACCCACCCTCCTGAGCAAAAGCAAGCACTAAGAATGAGAGCAAAGTGCACTGGATTTGACCTGGCCTGGTCCCCAAGCCTCAGTCCTGCCAGACATACCCCGGTGCGTAGACTCATCCCCAACATCTGACTGGACACTGTCATTCTGCAAACGCCCCATCCCAGCAGCAAGGGATCAAAGCATTGGGACAGCTGAAACAAAAATGTCATGAAAGTTTCCTATTAGCACTGATCAAGAACACGTCTACCCCTGAGCAACAGGATGGGAGACAAACAGCAGACAACCAACCTGCAGAACCCGCTCCGTTGGGGTTGGTCCAGATGTTTGTATGCTCCCTTCCATGGCCCAGGCCAAGCTCGCGGAGCTGCTCCTTTGTGCAGGGGGAGAGCGGCGCAGATGCTACGTGGTGGCTATGCACAGCATGCCTCTGACTTGATTCTCCTCTCTCCATCTTCCAGTAGCAAGCAGCATTTCAAATCTCTCCTTGCAAAAAATCACCTAGGTAAAAAAGAACTGGCAATCTTGCTTTTAAAGTTTCCTTATTTATACAACTTGATGCTTTAAAGCACAAGCTCACCTAGCAATCACCTACCTTAGACAAGCCCAACCTGCAAGGAAAAGTTATTCTTCTGTGTCTGCAGACTTTGCACACATTTCCAGGTGCAGTAGTCAGCCCAGTTCTCAGCACAGCTTTACCAACCACAGAAACCCAGTTTACGCCCGCCGTGCTTTTCTCTCATCTGAAACGCTGCATTGCTGCAAGAAGCAATGAATAAAATCACAGAATCACAAAACTGGGGTTGCAAGGGAGCTCCAGAGATCACTGAGCCCAAGCCCCCTGCAAAACAGGCTCCCTAGAGTAGGCAGCACAGGAAGGGCGCCCAGGAGGGCCTGGAATATCTCCAGAGAAGGAGAATCCACAGCCTCCCTGGGCAGCCCGTTCCAGCGCTCCGTCATCCTCGCCGTGAAGAAGTTCCTTTGCATTTTGGTGCAGAACTTCCTGTGCTCCAGTTTATGGCCACTTTCCAAAGTATACGGTATTCTTACTTTGCACATCAGCTATTTCTAAGGACGTGCTACAGCTCACTTCTTTAGATCAACTGCCCCTTTCAATATCCAATGCAGAAACACCACTTTCACTTTCCACAGCATTTACCAGAACCACAGAACGGCAGGGGGGCTGAAAAGGACCACAACGATCATCCAGCTCCCCAGAACCCCCACACCCCCTCGCAGCCGCCTACAGCCTCAGATCTCGCTAGATCCCCCCCCGTCGCCTTCTTGCAGCTTCCTGGAGCCCCGCACGGCCCCCCTCCCCGTCCCGGGACCGTTCTCCCGCACACCTCCGGCACAGCTGTCCTCAGCACTCGCTCCCGTCGCGCCGCGGCTTCCCTCTCGGTGCTGCCCGGACAGCTCCGGCTGCCGCCGCGCTGTCCTGCGCGGCGGGCCAGGCGGCAGGAGCGGCGCTCTGCGAGGAGAGCCGCGCCTCCGACAGCCGGCTCCCAACGCTCGCTCCCGCGCACGGCGGCTCGGCCAACGGCAGCCGGCGGAGCTACCGCGGACCAAGGAGACCACGGGGGCGGGGCGCCGCCGCCGCTGCCCAATCAGAGGCAGGGGGCGGGGCAAGGGAGATGCTGCTCAAGGTGAGCTCCTCCTGCCGCAGCGTGATGACGACAGGTCTGCACGGCCAGCTCCTAGGTCGGGAGCCAGGAATGGACACGGCAGGAGGAGAGAGGCGTTAGGGAGCAGCCGAGGCTTCGAAATGCAGCAAAAAGCCCTGAAAAGCACAGCCGGGAGAAATGAGGGCGTGAACTTGGATGAGCTCCTTCTCTCCATTCGCTGTTGTTATGTGGAAGGCTGTCATCTGAACCACAGTGACTCGTGCTTCCTAAGAGCCCTCCATCGATGGAAGCACACAGCGCTCCATCGCTACTTGCCCTGGCTCTTCTGGGTAGACAAGGGCTCGATTCACCTAGGAAGGATACACAGGGGTTAGTGTCAAACTTTCACAAGCTGAATTATGAAAGTGGCTCTTGATCAGGGGTGATCTGAAGATGCTAGGTATAGGTTGGAACGCTAGGAGGAGATACAAGTCCACTTGTATTGCATGAATTCTATGTCGCTGAAAAGCAAGGCTTTGAAAGCTGGATTCGCACCCTTACCTGCCAGCACCACGACTTCCGTCTCTGAGGGCTCCCTGGGACTGCGCTGCAGTCGGCGTTTGGCCACAGAGGATGGTTTCCGCAGGCTGATGCAGGAACGCCAACTGCCAGCGGGTGATTCCTTCGTCTTGCTGGGTGGACGTTGTCTGGAGAGAGAAAACAGTGACTGGAGTGAGTCGTGCGTGGTGTGGGGTGAGGGAAGAGCTGCACTGAGCTCTTGCCAACAGTTGCTTGTTCCTGGCACCGCCTGGTTTCTGCTGAAGCACAGCTTAGAAACTCGCTCTCTTTCAAGCAGTTGAGGATGGTTCCACTCCTATAGCTCAGCCCTGAAGTCTTGCTGGCTAAATTCCCCTAAACTGTGTCAAGCAAGATGCAGAGCACGTGAGCAAAGGCTCCGCGGCTGTACAGGACAGCATCTAAGGGATGGCTCTTCTGGAGCCGGCAGGCGTAACTGCTTTCTGAGGAACCGTGCAGCCATAAAGGAAATTCAAAAGCACCTCTGACTCTGACATCAACACCTCGTCGGCCCCATCTCACCGCCAAGTTTAGTTTCTAGTGCCAGCAGGTCTGACCAACAGCTCTGCTTAGAGGAGAACCGGAACTGGTTTCAGGCATGTGGCCCCGACAGCTGGAAAACCCCAACGTTTCAAGGTAGAGCCAGCTCAGGCCAGGGCAGACGTCAGCATGGCTTTATACATCTCGTGACTGCGTGCCCAGCAAGGAAGGAATGGCAGCCTCGTGTGGCTAAACCGAATATGTTAGTTGAATCTCAGAGTCCAAAGGGAGCAGAGATTCACTGCAACAATTCACTTCAGGCACCGTTACTTTAATTTAGCTTCCACATGTTTTGGCGCAAGAAATAATGGGGGAAAAAAAAAACAACACAACCCACCCAAACAATGATGACGGTTGCTGGAAAACAAAGTCCTCTTTACCTTTCAGATGGAAAGTTGATGATTGTGTGGAATTTCCCCTGTACAGCTGTGGGGCCTTCTTCCACTTCTATGTCCCTGCTCTGTGTCACAACGGAAGAGCTGCTGTGGCCTCGCCTCTGAGCCTGTGCCTCCTCCAGGGTGAGCAGCTTTGTGGCAGGAGAAGACACCCACGCAGACTTGGGCCCTGAGAGAGAACCGTGCCCTGTAAGGGAAAGCCACAGGTAAGAGCGAGGATCACAAAGCAGCACCACAGCCATCACAGTTCTGGGGGAGATGCTATAGTTTTCTCAGACCTGCTTATCTGAGCCACTAGAAGAAGAGGAGGTCAGAATAAGCATGTGGTCAGAGGTATGTTTAAGGCAGAGGACAGAGTCATAATTAATAAGAGCAGCTCACTGTATCGAAATGGGCAAAGAAAAACCCTAGAAAGCGGGGGCAGGGAACTCAGAAAGCTTCACTGCCACACTTTCATCAAGCTTCACCTGCATGCAAAACATCGTAACGACAGTGACGTTTTTTTTCTCATTGTAAAGTTTGGACGTGGACATTCTCAGCATCCAGCACCAGGATGCCAGATTCTAATCTAAGCCCAGAAGTCTGCTGTCCCCTCGATAGAAAAAGTGTATTTCAAAGATCTTGGAGAAGGCCTGGATTTGATCAAGGTGTCTGATCAAGATAAAGCTCATGGAGGAAGACACTCACCTGCTCCATCTGCCATGTCTGATCCGGATTTGGAGCAGAAGAGGACATCTGCGTGGTTGATGATGAATTCCACCACAGCCGACTGCGTCTGCAGTTCCATGCAGGCGGCTCTTCCGCTGGCGCAGGCAGACTCGTTCTGCTGTGATCTGTAGAAAAGGCAGATTTTAGCAGTCATTTATCCAAGATCCAAGTTTCCCCAAGTCTGGATTGTTGCAGCCAAAAGCTGTCAAATTGGGCTCCGGAGGCTTCCGCGGTGATGCCGCTGAAGAAATTCTCCTGGATGGTCAAGGACACACCAGTCCCATCTAAACAAGAGGGCAGAAATTGTCATCTAGAAATTGTGCCCGTGCGGTTGGAGAACAGCCCAGGCTCTTGCTCTGCCGTCAGCCACTTACTACAGTGTACAGGAGAAGAGCACATTCGATGGAGAAAAAGGTAGATTGCATTTTTTGCCGGAGAACAGATCCAAGCAGTGTGTTGAAATGGAGAAAGAAGTTGACCTTCAGAGGTTTGGAGCCCACACAATCGCTAAGTTCTTAGCGTGCATGTTTGTCACGGAACAGTTCCCGGCTAGACGAGCCAAGTGTCTTCTCAGGTATTCCAGTGTCCTGGAAAATCAGAGAGGCAAATATTCAGCACCAATGAGCACGCGGTGCTGCGGTTCACAGAGCAAAGCCTCAATGCATGTTATTGCTACTGTCACTGAAGATGAAGTAGATCCAACTTGACTAAGTGCCACACTGTGGCACCAAGCCCCAGCACAGCACAGCTGCAGCCACCAGCTGCACCAACTGTGCCCCCGTGCCCAGGAACCGACCCAATAAATTAACCCCGTGTAGCCTTAAACTGCTTCAACATACGCAGGCATCATGTTGCCAGCATGAGACAAGCCTGGAATCACACCACTGCCCTCTGAAGTGCAGCATGGCTGAGCTCAACAGAGTGAGGGCAGCACTGACCTGTAGTGAGGAGCGGGCAGCTGCTGGATGACGTCCTGCATTCTGACCAGCTGCTCCTCATCTGTAGCGGCACCAACAGCCTCCTGGAATAGTGCAGAAAGGGACTGAGACACAAATCAGGCTAGATACCTGCCACAGGGTCGGGAACTATGGGGACAGCGTGCTGTTGGTCTGCGCCGAGACAGATTTTACGCCTTCCGGGAGGCATCTGGGGAACATAGCGGCACGCAGCTGGTGCCATCAAGGCCAAGGAGTCCAAGCAGCGGGCCGGTTTACAGCCTGATTGCGCAGCTCAGCTCCTCAAGCTTCAAGTGCACTTTGCTATCAATCCCACTCCCATTCTATAAATACTTGGGGAATAGAAAAACAAAACAAAAGAAAAAACAAAAAACATGAATTCTCTCAAGCTTTGTGAATATGGAAATAACCGCCTCCTGGGACCACCGAAAATGGCATCCATATGATGCATGATGTGGCAAAGACATACGAGTAAACCCCACGGGGCTAACAGAAAAAGGGCCTCAGAGCTGGGGCACTGCTGCAGCCATCTCCCAAGAGGCCCAGGGAAGAGGTAAAGGAAAGACGTTGCCTTGTGCTTACCGAGAACTTGTCATACAGCTGGTCGGTCAGCAGAGGGTTCGGGAGCTCCCTGAAGTACATTTTGCAGACGGAGCTCACGCTGTGAGTGTCGCGGATGGTTAGCTCAGGAATCTGCTCAGACTCAAATTCTTGGCTGGAGAGAAGGACACAAAAACGGGCGGGGGGGTTGAGAAAGAGGAAAACAAGTCAAAAGCCACACCAAATATAATCAAGCATTGGAAGGGCTTCCCGATTAACAGGAGAAAATGAACACTCAGTCACCAGCACCACACGAGCCATGCTGGATGAGATGTTTCCAAAACATCTCATGGCGCGACGCCGGACAGCCGGTATATCCCTTGCACTACGCCGTGCTGCTCAATGAACTCGGCGCAGCTCTGGAGGACCTGGGGGACTAAAGAACACGTGCCAGCGGTTACTTGAGCTCCTCATTCAAGTACTGGTTCAGGCTGTGCTCCTGTCAAATCTCATCCACTAAGCCCAGCCAGGCTACTGCTTAGTTCTTCCTTACAGAAGAAAGCTGTCCAAGACGAGGAAACTGGACAGACGTGTTCCTTGCATTCAAGAAGTGTAAGGACCTAGGAATCAGCCTGGAGAAAGTAATTCTGGGGAAGCCGGAGACACTGCAAGTCCCACCACAGCTCCCATGGGAATGAAAGGAGGTGGGAAATCTCATGTCCAGGAGAGCAGGGAAACATATGCAGGACACTCTCCTTGGCCAAAAGGCTTCCCTTCTTTTCAGGCTAGCGTGGGATTGGCTTACAGGCTTTGGTTTAAGCAAATACAAACGTGCTTGTCTCTTAAGAGCATTAGCCTCAGTTTATCTTTCAGCCATCAACTTCCATTACACGTTTCTCCACCGGTACCAACCTGCCCCTTTGCTAGATATGACCTCCCTTTCATCTTTAGATGCCCAACAGAGGAAGATCTCAGGAACGGGCTGTCCCTTACCATCGCGACCAGAGTGGAGAAGATGCTCTCCCAGGTCACAGCCAAACACCCTTTCCTTCTCCACCTCCCGCTCTTTCGGTTTCTTTGGGCGGGCCTTCACCAAGGAACGAAGGAAGGTGACGAGCTTGCCGCGTTTCTTTGGCACTGCACAACAGGAAGAAACCAGTTCATTTCAGGTTTGGCTCAGTTGGACAAGGCCGAGCATAACACATTCTACAGAGCACGTCAAAACGGGAAGAACATTAACAAGTACATAGAAAAACGGATTTTCTCCCATCCCTGCAGGAGGAGCCAAAGGCCAGGTTGGATGGGGCCCTGGGCAGTGGGGTCTAGTCTCACATTAGATGTGGAGGTTGGTTGGCAGCCCAGCCTGAGGCAGGGGGGTTGGAACTTGATGATCCTTGAGCTCCCTTCCATCCCAAGCCATACTAGGAGGATTCTATGATTTCCCCAAGTCCACTCATAAACACGGGAGGATCGGGCCAAATCTCTGCGCGTTCCGATGGAGTTTAATGCACTCCTCTTGCTTGGCTTGCTCAACTTGAGGATTAAGGATCCTCTTGAAAAGTCACGTTCTGATCAAGCATATCACTAGCACAACCAGGCCTCTAGCTGTCCACCAGGGACACTGGCTGTTCTCAACCTCGTACTGACTCGCAGAAGAACTGCCTTTGCCCTCCTTCATTCTCATTGCCTACAAAACACCAGCCATATGCCCCATGATATGCCTGAAGGATCATCAGCACAGACTATAACACGGAATGGATAAAGGAGGTATTAAACACAGAACACACCCAAAAAGAGACGCCATTTTGCTTCCCTGCACCATCAAATGTAACATCTGTACCTGGCTTTGGCACTGAACTGAGGAGAGACTCCGGAATTTTTCCATTGATGAGCTCCACGCACTCACTTGGGAAAAATCCAACCTGTAACAAGAAAAAAAAGAGAGGTGCACTACTGAAGGCAGCATTTCTCAGGCCTGAACTGTTCAACCAAAAGCCACCTAACATTTTCCTCGGAACGTGCTTGCCTGACGCTCCGTAAGACTATCCAACAAAAAGTGGCCTGCATAAAAGTAATAATTATTCAACATTTGCAGCCAAAAGACCTACAAAACAAATAATTGCTTCTGTAGAAGATGTAGAAGAAGAAAGTTCTTGCTGACTGAGATGCAGCTGCAATAATCCCCAGCTCCGAGCTACCCAGCGTTCTGCAGCCAGCAGCAGCAACAAGCACGCGGAGGGTCTGTTACCCTACCTCAGCTGACAGGCAGTAACTTCCTGAAAGACACTAACTTCACGTTCTGCATGGGTGCAAGCAAAATACTCTGAGACACTGAAACACTGTCTTAGCTGCTGCATTTCCAAAGGTGGGGTTCAGTGGCCGTGACCTGATGCATATTGTGAAGGCTCTTGCTTCTAAGTGAATTGAGGAGACAGTTTCCTACAAAGACCATCTCTGACACCGACACAGGGAAAATGTTTACATCCATGAGCCATCCTGTGCAGGCAGCGCAGCTCTTAGCCGAGATTCCCGACCTGACCGAAGTTGCTCTCTCAAGTCTGAAGCTTGTGCCTACCTGAAAGCCATGCTTGCCTCTCCACCAGGGGGTCAGCTCCTTTGGTGGCATATCAGTAACGCACACGATGTCTCCCACCTGCAAAAGACTGCAACCTCACCAAACATTCTGAAGGTATCTGAGAATATTCCTGATGCGTTCACACCTTATACTCTCCTGTACATGACAACTAGGAACGCCCTTAACTGCTTACCTCAAAGGAGAGTTCATCCGGTGCCTGGGCAACGTATCTCTTAAGAACATGGGCAGCAGCAACAGCTGGAATATTTACAGGAGACTCCTCGTGGATCAGCAGGGGCTTCCCATTGTTCTCAGTCTGAAACAGAGAGCACAGGCCATGGTGAGGAGCTGAGGACAAACGAGGACAATTTCAGAGCAAGGAGCACATCTGCAGAGAAAGATCCTTATCATGAGTGCTTAACAAGAAACTGCAAGTCTAATAACAGCTGTTTCTCTTCCTGGTGTGCAGCAGTATGGCCAGGCAATGTAAAGATGCGTCTCTCTCTACCCAGACTAAGAGGACAAACACCCCAACCGAGAGGACTCCTGGAGTTTTATAAACTTGCCACGCTTGCAGTACTGTCTTGCCAAAGAGGAGCGTAAGAGTCTGCTTGCTTCCTGTAACCTATTGCTTGGAGACCTCAGCCATGGACTGGACACAGGAGCTGGTCCACTGACCCAATCCTTGGCTCACTACAAGTGCCTGCTTCCCTTAACTTACTGAATATGAGAACTTGGTCTTTGGGTGACAAAATCCAAGCAGGATGGGGAAAAAGCTTCTGCATGTTTATAACGCTCGATCTGATTCTGTCGGTACTATAACGTCCACGGCCATCTAGATGCTCGTAGCAAGGACATGAAGCTTTTCAGGCAGCTTTTCAGTGACACCGATAGAGCTGGAAGGATTCTCCCTCTCTTGAAAAGCAGGAGAGCTCATCTGCAGCTCACTCTGCTGGCTCAAGTCAGCAGAACAAAGACCAATCAGAGCTTCATACTCTACCTCCATTTGTGCCAGGTCAGGCCCACAGCTGATCTCGCTGCACGCGATGCCCATCACAGCAGGCACGACAAGCTGGAACTGAAAAGAAACACACTTCTATTTTCTCTGTTCACACACCACGGTATGGAGAGACTTCTTCAGAACTACCCTCAGTTACCCACTGGCATAGGCAGGTGTTCTAGAAACAACCACTTTGTTCAGTCACTTCAAACGAGACAGCCTATTACGCAGCAGTTTACCAAGTCGCTATCCCTCTGCTAGCAGATGGGGACTCTGGCACAAAGCAGCAGATGCGCTTGCTCAGAGCACTCCGACAGCACAGTAGCAGGGCAGTGAGAGGAGTCACTGCTGGGGGTGGATCTGCTCCCTAGCGCCCGGCTCCCACCAGTTCACCTCCAGCACCGGCCGCAGCCTTCCACACGGATTTCCTCTGCTTGCATCTCTGCTGTGCTCCCCACAGCTGTTGTGCTCCCCACAGCTGTCGTGCGCACACGCAGCCGAAGCACGCATGCTCATGGTCACGTTGTGCAGCCCTGCACAAACCGGGACTAGGACTCCTTGCCTAAGGGATTGGTTTCCTAAAGACTAGCTGGTCACAGCATCACAGACAGCATCCTTCTGAGGGCTGAGCTGGAGGGAAAGTGGAATAACTCTACACGTGACCAGTGTCCTGTCAAGGCTGGATGAGGCTGTGTTACTAAACACGGTGCGACGCAGGCTGCAAAACCACATGGGGGGGACAACGTGTGGCACATACCAGGCAAGAGATCAGAACAAGTTCCTTGAAGCCGCAGCCGTTTCTTGTCACTTTGCTCTGTTCTTCCGCGAGCAAAAGCTGCATCAAAGGAGAAGGCAGAGGGCGGGGAGAGGAGAGAGAAAGAGCTGATCAGTGAGCTTGCACAATTTAACAAAGAAGACAAGGAAAAAGCCCTGAGACAAATGCCACCTCTATGCTTTGGAATGTAGCTACTGAGTGAAAATTATGTCTGATGGTCAAGAGTAAGCAGCATGACACTACCAGCTCCGCCAGCCAGCAGCTTTCAACACCTCACTGTCCACCTGTCTATCTCACACTGTCTCAGCTTACCTACAAGATGCTGCACAAGACGGTGTGAAAACGAAGGTACTCAGTCGATGCACAAGTGCAACAAGCTAGCTACTCAGTCAGAGCTCAAGCGCTCCAATGAAGGGACGCAGCAGGCACTGCTCCTCCCCTCATTCTAGCTGCTTATGACATCACTAAGGGCCACCAGGCTGCTCCACCATGACAGACAAGGTGGGGAAGCAAGACCACGTCACAAGATCAGAAGATTCCAACACTCCAACATTCTAGAATCAGAGGGCGGTTGGAATTCTACCTCAGCCAAATCCTGGAGAAGCTGGCACGGGGTCATCATGACCAAAGCGCAGGACCCGGCGCTTGCTCTTGTTGAGCCTCGTACAACCGGCCTCAGGCCATCCTTCTGCAGGGCCTTCCTACCCTCGGGCAGATGGACACTTCCTCCCAGCAGCATACCTTGCAGTGCAGGGCCTACATAAAATCCACACTAGAGTCCTTTGTTTCATTCAAGAGCACGTTACAGCACGTATCTATTTCACTGTAAGGAAATCAAGGAAGAGACGGGAGAAACACAGAACTGCTACGAGACTGCTATATACATTTCTTTCCCAAGTGGATTTTTGCCTTTTTGCTTCCAGGATGACCTCATTTTGTTCTCCCCTTCTTGTGGGGAAGCTGCCTCCAGTTCCTGAGGTTCAGGAGACAGCATGAAACACGACACTAAGACAAACGCTTGTCGTGGGCGAGGGGTGGCTGTGCTTTGCCAGGCATACGGCGGGGCAGTAAGTGCCACACGGCAGCCCCAAGCCAAGCCCTGCATTCAGTCACTGTGGCCACAGCTGGTGCATCGCTGCCAGAACGTATCCCAGGATACAGGTGGACGCAGGCACTCCTGCTCCTTCTG
This sequence comes from Phasianus colchicus, assembly GCF_987193195.1. Classification (NCBI taxonomy): domain Eukaryota; kingdom Metazoa; phylum Chordata; class Aves; order Galliformes; family Phasianidae; genus Phasianus; species Phasianus colchicus. The sequence continues at coordinate 18,996,432 of NC_143450.1, read as the reverse complement.
CAAAGCCATCCTCTGCAGAGCCCATTAGGTGCTGCTCAGTGCTATGCCAACCAGGCTCCCGTTTACTGCAGCCCTGGGATAAACACGCGTGTACTCTTCTGTGCAGCAGTGAGCTCCAGGGATGAAGCACGGAGGGTAAGCCAACAGAATCTACTGCTGACTCCATCAGCTCCTTCTTCTACCAACCATGGGCAAACACTGTGAGACAGAACATAAGGGGAAAAGCACTTCTGCTCACACGCCTGCAATGGAATTCAAAACAGCTATTGCAAGAAGAGCTCGTAGGGTAAACCTAGCCTCAGAGACACAAACACACCAGGTTCCAGGAAATAGCATGGCACATTGTTGATGAAACGCTGCTTCGTTGCTTGGAGAGCACGCAGCATGCCGCTTTGACAGGCACAGCAGTGCTGCGACGTCCAAGCTGGGCACCAAAACCTCTCCAGCATCCCTGGCCAACGCTGCCAGGGAAATGCAACACCTGCATCCCTATCTGGCTTACGGCACACACACTGGGGGGCTGCCTTAGTCTCAGGTGGGAGGGATTTTTCTTCAGAGTATCTGGTATGATGCTATGTTTGGGTTCTAGGAGAAAAATCACACTGAGAACACCCTGATCTTTATAGTTTCTGACAAGCAAACTTGCACAGAGCCAAGGCCATTCTCAGCAAAGCTCTCAACAAGGAGCTGGGAGGGAACTGAATTAAGACAGCTAACGTAAACTGGCCAAAGGGATATTCCATACTATATGCCATCAAGTGGAAGGAGTTTTGAAGGGGATGAGAGTACATCTCACTCTCTTTTATTGCTTGGCGGCTAACTGGACAGTGGTTGGCGGGTGGTGAGCCATTGCTTGTACATCACTTGCAATACATTCATATATATATTCAGAACTACTTTTATCTCAAAAACATGAGTTTTACTTCTCTTTTTCCACCCAACACTCTCCCCCATCCCACGGGGAACAGGGGAGTGGGCAAAGGACTGCGTGGTGCTGAGCCACCCACCGGCTTCAACCACAACAGGGCCGCGGGGCAATGGGAGCAAGCACAGAAATAAAACACAGAAACTCGCTGTTCCTTGGGCTCGTGGCTGCCACAAAACTCGTGTTTTAGTGATGCAGAGTACTGTATCTCCAGCTATTGTGTGTCTTGTTAACCACAAGCTCAGCTATGAGCTGTCACCACAAGCAAAAGATAAACGTAAACAAAGGCTTATATCCACACGTACCAATCTGGGTGTGAGCAATAAAAGCCCATTGGGCCATGGACAAGGCAGGCAGCACATAGGCAGGAAACAGGAAGGAGTTGAACTCCAGCTCTCCTACACAAAAGAAAGGGAGAGCACCACGGGAGGAGTTACGACACAGCTTCAGAGCTTACAGAGCCCTGAGATTGCCAAAGAACGGTGCCAGGGTAACTCTCACCATTCCCATGCAGGGGTCTTCCTAGACACTTCAGCTGCTGACTTCCACTTCCTCTGTCATGTGTAGAAAGTCCAGGTGACAAATGCTCATTTCGTCTGGGTAACGCTTCCATGGTCATGACTGAAAAAAAAAAAAAAAAGCAGCATGCAACCCCATAAAATGTACCTTTCTGCTCTTTCTGTCAGCACGACATCTAAGATGAGCATTACACGTCCCTGCTACTGATTGAAAATTCATCCAAGCCTATGTTCCACACAGCTTCATCTCAGTGCCAAAAAGAAACACGTAAACAGATGTTCAGAGGATTCTTTGTGCAGATAAAAGTGCAGGGTGCATATGTATTCTCTTCAGTAATAAATATTAGTTTAGAATCCAAAGGTAACTTTTCAAGAAGCAGTATGAAAGAAAGGTCAGTCAAAAGGAAATACGTGATTTTCATCTATTTTCATCTAAAAAATCCTTGCTCAACCTCTTCCCATCAAAAAGAAAGCATGCTGGGCATTCTTAGCAGCAGCTCAGAGGACATCTTGCACCACAAAATGCAGCACATGCTTTTTGCTCACAGGCCCCTCATGTCTCTAATTTGTGTCAGATTCACTCAAAATGACCACGTGGACCAGAACAGCCATTTGGTTCTGCTGAGGTAGGAACCCACTGCTGGGATGTCCCACCGTCCCGTTTCCCCGCTACTTCCAGCCCTGGGGGGAAAAGGAAGAGCAACTGACTTCACCTACCCAGACTTCTGCATGGTCTCACATCACACAGAGAAGCATGGTGGAGAGCTCTGGTGGCTGAAGAAATCAAGGTTGCCTCTAAGATCCTGCTTTAAATCCACATGACTTACTGCCCATAAGATGTGAAAGACAAGGTTAAGGTCCATCCAATCCCTGTGGATGTGGCTGCCTGCAAAGACAACAGTTGCCTGCTCTTCAGCAGGGTGATGCTCACCCAGCAAAGCACTCACCAGCACATGTCTTTCATAGAAACATAGAATTAGCAAGCTTGGAAAAGATCTCCAAGATCATCCGGTCCAACCATCCACCTTCCACCAACATTTCCCACTAAGCCACGTCCCTCACGACAACATCTAATGTTTCTTGAACACCTGCAGGGATGGTAACTCTATCACCTGTCTGGGCAGCCCGTTCCAGCGTCTGACCAGTCCTGTGGAGAAGTTTTTCTTAACATCCAACCTCAATCTCCCCTCATGCAACTTCAGGCCACTCCCTCCAGTCCTATTATCACTTACACAGGAGAGGAGGACAACGCCCACCTCAACACAACCTCTCTTCAGCTAGTTGTAGAGAGTGAGGAGGTCTTCCCTGCGCCTCCTCTTCTCCAGACTAAATAATCACAGTTCCCTCAGCCGCTCCCCATAAGACTTGTGCTCTAGATGCCCTGCAGCTTCACTGCTCTTCTCTGGACACATTTAAGGCTTTCACTGTCCTTCCTGTAGTGAGGCACCCAGAACTGAACAAAGTACTCAAGGTGAGGACTCACCAGTGCTGAGCACAGGAGGATGATCGCTTCCCTGCTCCTGCTGGCTCCAGTTCTTTGCATTGCACTTCCAATCTAAACCGTTCCTTCTGCGGTAGCGCTTGCATCCTCAGTTAGGGCTGGAGCTCAACAGGTCAACACAACAGAAAGAACACAACGTGCAACTGGAAGACATGACTCAAAGCTCACAAGAGTCAACTCTCTGACCTTGGGCACAACTCACAAACCATGAGCCAGGCCTTGCCAACTTGGCAGATCTGAGCATGCCAGAGGGGATCAGATCACAAAGTGTCCATTTCAATTGCAGCTTCATGTAGGAAAGAAAACCAGCTAACAGGCTTGAATGAATTCACTCACAAGCTGCACAATGAGTCTGTTCTTCATTAAAAAAACCACATGGATTCCTAATCCAAAAAGAGAACGGCAAGAGTTAATACCGATGGAAGAGGTTCCTGGTCCGAAGCCTCATCCTCTTACCCAACTTTCCTTGCCTCGTACTCTTCCCCAACTCCGGGGCGATGCCCACAGGCTTAAATTCAGACCTCAAATTCATAGGACTACTGTATAATCAATGAAAATTATATAAAGGAATTTTATATAATCAAATAATATTAAGATGTTATAATAATGAAATCAGCAAGAGAGTTAGGCACAGCAAGACAAAGAGAATAAATAGGATGCTTACCCGTGTCATGGGCTCGCTCAGGAAAGACCAGTGGAGTGGATCTTCCGAAGAGAGAGAGATCCTTCCCCACTGGTAGATTGTATTATATTGTATTATTTTGCATTCCGATATCATAGTTAGTAAAATAAGTTTACCTCCATAGATTGTTGCCGCTGTTTTTTTCCTTTTCCCCCTTCCTTCCCATTTTGTGGGGCCAGGCCGGGGGTGGGGAGGGCAGGCGCCTACTGCCCCCTGTCACGGGCATAAACTGATCTAGTTAATTCCATGACACTCATCAAACCAGATTGTCTCAGTCGAAGGATGGTATGCTATCGCTCTCCACTTGCTCGGGTTGCCCTTGCTGGACCCATCTGTATACCAGGCATCTTCAGGGATAGGATATTTCCTCTCCTGAACGGGACTCTTCTCTGGTGGAGCGACCAGTGTTTCTTTTGGTGCATCACAATGATAGGTCACTGGGCCTAGGATCTTCTGAAGCTCTTCTTTTAAGGATGATGAAGACAGACTGCTCCTTTGGCTGAGGGAAGTGACCCATCATGCCACTGTTTGTGCTTGGGCCACCCCTGTCTTAGGAAGGTGGGTCAGATCTTTCACCCACCCCTGAATCTGCAGAGTGGTCTTCACTATAACTTCAGCCGTCTGGGTTATTGGCTCTACTGCCTGTAATGCTGAATAGGCAGCCAATAACTGTTTTTCAATCATATTATATCTTTCTTTTGCTCCATGCCAGACCTGAAACCAAAAACCAATGGGGGTCCGAACAGAACTCTGACGTTGCCACAGGCCCCAACCAAAGCCATCTTGAGTAACGTGGACATCCAACTCAGCTGGGAGGGTAGCATCGAATATACCCAATGCCTGGGCTTGTTGTAAAATTAGGTCTCTCATCCCTGCTGAGAATTTGACCAGATCCGGGCCATCAAAGGTATCTTCATAAATCGCTTCCCTTACACCTAATTCACAGATGTAATTTTGAAGGTTTTCCATGGAGGACCACATCCCTGTATGTAAAGGAATATCAGATTGATTGGGCCATACCATACAGCAGGCCGCCATTAACCATTCTATTATAGAATGGTTTTCATCATTGTATTGATTACCTGCATATAATCTCTGTCTAAGAGCAGGATGGACGGTCATTGTGGCCAATTTGGCTATTTCCGGGCCATTCATCAGAACACTTTCTGCCCCAGAATCCCATAGTCCAAGCTGGCACACTGTCACGGAATTAACTAGATCAGTTTATGCCCGTGACAGGGGGCAGTAGGCCCCTGCCCTCCCCCCGCCTGGGCCCACAAAATGGGAAGGTAGGGGGAAAAGGAAATAAACAGCGGCAACAATCTATGGAGGTAAACTTATTTTACTAACTATGATATCGGAATGCAAAATAATACAATATAATACAATCTAATTGAAATTGAGACTAATAAATCAAATAAGATATGAGAGAGAGTTCCCGAGACCGAGTCAAATCTGAAAAAGCTTGGAACGGCTAGGAAAGCACCCTCCAGCACCCACTGCCAGGCAGTAAGAGACCGCCCCCCCCGGAAGGGTCAGATCCCGTGACTTCCGTAATGTATAGGGATAGGTACGTAGAATTAGAGCATTAATACTTCCAGTACATGATGTTTTGATGTGGAATATTGAAAATCAAATAAGCAAAAACCAAAACCATGACATTCCACCCCTTATTCTACATCACTACATCACGCTTATATATATATATATATATATATATATATATATATATACACACATATACATGGAATTACTGTCTGCACTCCCCCAGCATCAAATTTCCTTGTGGTACACATTGAATATCCCCATTTTCCTGCATTACCCACCAAGTGGATCCAGGTCCCTGGGCAAAAACAGTACCGCGGAGAGGTTTGCCCTTTCCAGAAGCTGGAAGAACCCAAACTGTTTTTCCCAACATGCTCTTTACATGTACAACAGGGACCTTATCTCCCTCTACGGTATGTAGAGAGCTGGATTGGGTAGGACCATCACGATTGATAGATCCTCTGGTATTGACTAACCAGGTGGCTTCTGCCAAATGCTTCTCCCAGTGCTTAAATGTTCCGCCACCCATTGCTTTCAGCATTGTTTTTAACAACCCATTGTATCGTTCGATTTTACCAGAGGCTGGTGCATGGTAGGGAATATGGTAAATCCACTCAATGCCATGATCTTTGGCCCAAGTATTTACAAGAGAATTTTTGAAATGAGTCCCATTATCTGACTCAATTCTTTCTGGGGTGCCATGTCGCCAAAGGACTTGTTTCTCAAGACCTAATATGGTGTTTCGGGCGGTAGCATGGGGTACTGCATATGTTTCAAGCCACCCAGTGGTTGCCTCTACCATGGTAAGCACATAACACTTACCACTGCGGGATCGTGGCAAGGTGATATAATCAACCTGCCATGCCTCCCCATATTTATACTTTTGCCATCGCCCTTCCTCCCAGAGTGGTTTCATCTTCTTGGCTTGTTTGATTATAGCACGTTTCACAGTCATGAATAACCTGTGCAATAGCATCCACAGTTAAGTCCACCCCTCGGTCTCTAGCCCACTTATATGTTGCATCTCTCCCCTGATGGCCCGAGGTCTCATGAGCCCACCGAGCTAGAAATAATTCACCCTTGTTCTGCCAGTCCAGGTCTATCTGAGCCACCTCAATTTTGGCAGCTCGGTCCACCTGGTGGTTATTTTGCTGTTCTTCAGTAGCCCGTCTCTTGGGCACATGAGCATCTACATGGCGAACCTTCACGACCATATTCTTTATTCGGGCAGCAATATCTTTCCACAGTTCAGCAGCTCAAATAGGTTTACCCCTTCTTTGCCAGTTATTTTGCTCCCACTGCTGTAACCACCCCCACAAAGCATTTGCCACCATCCATGAGTCAGTGTAAAGATAAAGCATTGGCCACCTCTCCCGTTCAGCCACATCCAAGGCCAGTTGGACAGCCTTTACCTCTGCAAATTGGCTTGATTCTCCTTTCCCTTCAGTGGCCTCTGCAACTTGTCGTGTGGGGCTCCACACAGCAGATTTCCATCTGCGATGCTTTCCCACAATACGACATGATCCATCAGTGAACAGGGCATACTTTCTTTCATTTTCTGGTAATTCGTTGTATGGTGGGGCCTCTTTAGCTCGTGATACTTCTTCTGCTGGTGTTCCAAACTTTTTACCTTCAGGCCAGTCCATGATGACCTCTAGGATTCCTGGACGGCTGAGGTTCCCCATCCGCGCTCGTTGCGTAATCAACGCAATCCACTTACTCCAAGTGGCATCAGTTGCGTGATGGGTGGGGGGAACCTTTCCTTTAAACATCCAGTTCAGCACTGGTAGTCGAGGTGCCAGAAGGAGCTGTGTTTCAGTACCGATCACTTCAGAAGCAGCCCGAACCCCCTCATACGCGGCTAAGATCTCCTTTTCAGTTGGAGTGTAGCCCTCTTCTGACCCCTTGTAGGCCCGACTCCAGAATCCCAGGGGTCGGCCTCGGGTCTCTCCTGAGGCTCTCTGCCACAAGCTCCAAGTGGGACCTTTCTCTCCAGCAGCAGTGTAGAGGATGTTCTTTATATCCTGCCCTGTCCGTACTGGCCCTAAGGCCACGGCACGGGCTATCTCCTGTTTAATCTGTTCAAAAGCCTGCTGCTGCTCAGGGCCCCATGTAAACTCATTCTTCATTCGCGTCACATGATAAAGGGGGCTTACAATGAAGCTATAGTTTGGAACATGCATTCTCCAAAAGCCCACTACACCCAAAAAAGATTGTGTCTCTTTCTTACTAGTGGGTGGAGACATAGCGGTGATTTTGTTGATCACATCTGTCGGGATGTGACGACGGCCATCTTGCCACTTTATACCTAGGAACTGAATCTCCTGAGCAGGTCCTTTCACTTTGCTCCGCTTAACAGCAAAACCAGCACGCAGAAGAATCTGGATTATTCGCTCTCCTTTTGTGAAGACTTCTTCTGCTGTATCGCCCCACACAACGATATCATCAATGTACTGCAAGTGCTCAGGGGCACTGCCCTGTTCTAATGCAGTTTGGATCAACCCGTGGCAAATGGTTGGGCTGTGTTTCCACCCCTGGGGCAAACGGTTCCAAGTATACTGAACACCCCTCCAGGTGAAAGCGAATTGTGGCCTACATTCTTTGGCCAAAGGAATGGAGAAAAAGGCATTAGCAATGTCAGTGGTGGCATACCATTTGGCTGCTTTTGATTCCAGTTCATACTGGAGTTCTAACATGTCCGGCACAGCAGCACTCAGTGGGGGTGTGACCTCATTCAGGCCACGATAGTCCACCGTCAGCCTCCATTCTCCACTGGCTTTACGCACTGGCCATATGGGGCTGTTAAAAGGCGAGTGAGTTTTGCTGATCACTCCCTGACTCTCTAGTTGACGAATCAACTTATGAATGGGGAGCAAGGAATCCCTGTTGGTGCGGTACTGCCGTCTGTGCACCATTTTTGTAGCAATTGGTACCTGTTGCTCTTTTACTTGTAGCAACCCCACAACAGACGGATCTTCTGACAGGCCAGGCAAAACAGACAGCTGCTTAATGTTGTTTGTGTCTACAGCAGCTATTCCAAAGGCCCATCGATACCCCTTAGGATCCTTGAAATGCCCCCTTCTGAGGTAATCAATACCAAGTATACATGGAGCCCCTGGACCAGTCACAATAGGGTGCTTTTGCCAGTTCCTACCAGTGAGGCTTATCTCGGCCTCCAACACAGTCAATTCTTGAGAGCCCCCAGTCACTCCAGAAATATGGATTGATTCTGTCCCTTCATAAGTCGAGGGCATCAGAGTGCACTGTGCACCGGTATCCACCAATGCCTTATATTTCAGTGGTTCTGATGTGCCAGGCCATCGGATCCACACAGTCCAATAAACTCTATTATCCCTTTCCCCCCCCTGACTGAGGGCAGGGCCCCTCTATTCATTACCTGTGGTAACCGGAGCAACTGCACTGGCGGTTGATCTGCCTTGTAATTCTCTCACCCGTGCTCGTAGTACATGAGTAGCTTGGTCGTGCCACTTCCTCATGTCTTCTCCATGGTCACGTAAGTAACGCCACAAGGCAAGTCGCGATGTAGGATTCCTTCCTGGAGCTGGAGAGCGTTTGCCTCTAACAGCTGAGATTTTTGATTTTGCACCTGAGAAGGAGGGTTCATCATCTTTAGTTAGTTGGATCCACATTTGTTCCATCATTTCCTTCATCTCCTTCAGTAGACTCTTTTGACTATTCTGATCTTCATCAAGCGTTTCTGATACTTCTACAGGTTTGTCACGATTCATCAGTGAAGACACTTGCTCTTGGACTTTATTCAGTTGCTCCGTCATTTGTGAGATGGCGGCGATGGCGGCGCGAGTTGGGGGTAGCTGTTGTTCATAGCTTTGGAGCATAAGAATCAATTCATAAACTAAGGGGCTTCTCTGTTGGTCCTGGTATCTGTCAGATGCTGCCAATAGTGCAGAGGCATATCTGGCTGGTGCTGTTGATGTGAGTTGCTGCCACATTTCACGCGTTGTTCTCACTCTCTCAGGGTCATGGCCTTGTGGGTCGTTAAAAACACAGTTCGGGTCATACAACATTTCCACCACGGCTATTTCCCTCAAATACTGGATACCCTGTTCAACTGTATCCCATCTTTTCGTCACAGGCTTCAAGCCGCTTTTGAAGGGGTACCTTTCCTTCACAGCTGTTAATACTCGTTCCCAGAGGGAGGCAGCCCCATCCAGACATCGACTAATTCCTCTGTCAATAGCTGGATCTCTGGCAATGGTTCCTAGTTGGCGAGCTTCGTTACCATCTAGAGACAAGCTACTGGCCCCGTCGTCCCAACAGCGAACTAACCAGGAAACGATAGTTTCATTTGGGCGCCGTATAAATTCCTTTCTTGAGCCTTGGATTTCAGTCATCTTCAGAGGCCGACGAGTAGTAATAGAAACTTCCTCTTCATCACTCTCTTCTGCATGTCTCTTAGTTTTTCCTTTTGCCTTTCTTGATGTTGGTGGTTTCGAGGAGGGCCCCTCACCTGGATCTTCCTCCACCTCCTCCTCCTCCTCTTCTTCTTTTTTCCGTTCTAGACGCGAGGACACTCGTTTCCATTTCTTGCCCTCCACAGGGGCAACTGATATTGTTACTGGTGTCTCCTGTTATTGATCAGATTTGACTTCCCCTTTGGCTTGAATCTCAGCTCGGAAACTCTCTCTCTCCAAAACAGTATTATATATGGCACGGTAAGCACAAGCCAAACCCCAAATAAGTTGCACCTCCTTAGATTTACCTAAGCCGCACTGCCCCTGTTCCAAATACTGGCTAAGTTTCTGGGGATCCCACAGGTGCTCTAGAGTGAAATCCCATGACATTGCGGGTCCCCATGCTTCTAAGATTTTTCCTAAACCTCTCCATATTCCCTGCCAGTCAGCATTCTCTAGTTCTGGAGGAGACTCCTTCTGCTTACTATTCCTGTATAGGACTACATTCAGGGAGAGTGATATTACGACCACAAGCATGAGAGTTAAGTCAGCATTGGAAAAACGTCTGATAAACCAAAAGGAAAACCTGGAAACTGGTTCGAACATCGTGTGGTTTGTAAAATTAGCTATTCCATCTGGGATGTAGTTGCTTGTGAAATTAGCCATTCCATCCGGGATGCAAATGTCAAAATTCATATTAAACATTGCATATAGGTACCAAGATAGGTACCATACAGGCGTCTCCATCAGTGCCTTTATGTAGTTATATACGTACACCATTCCACAACAAGTAAAGATGACATTGATGATTGGCCAGTAGGTCACGAGAAACCCCATAGTTTTTAATCCCCTACTCAGCGCTCCCACGAAAAAGAGTGGGTTCATCGCTGGTTTCTGCTCAAAAAGGGTTAATGAATTGAAACTAACAAGAGGGGGGGGGGAAGGAAAAAAAAAGGCACTACTCAGACTAAGCAGTGCTCAAAGTTTACAAATATCCCAGAATACTGGCAGTACGCCTGGTCTTTCAAGGTCAAGTTTTCCAGCACAAAAACCTGAACTACTGATAATGCTCCCTAACGAAGCTCTCTAAGAGCAGAGAGCGAGATTCGTTCTAAGAGCCAAAAAGCAAAAACCAAAAAAACAAAAGGCAGCTATGCCCGCATTCTCCACCAAAATCTGTCACGGAATTAACTAGATCAGTTTATGCCCGTGACAGGGGGCAGTAGGCCCCTGCCCTCCCCACCCCCCGCCTGGGCCCACAAAATGGGAAGGTAGGGGGAAAAGGAAAAAAACAGCGGCAACAATCTATGGAGGTAAACTTATTTTACTAACTATGATATCGGAATGCAAAATAATACAATATAATACAATCTAATTGAAATTGAGACTAATAAATCAAATAAGATATGAGAGAGAGTTCCCGAGACCGAGTCAAACCTGAAAAAGCTTGGAACGGCTAGGAAAGCACCCTCCAGCACCCACTGCCAGGCAGTAAGAGACCGCCCCCCCCGGAAGGGTCAGATCCCGTGACTTCCGTAATGTATAGGGATAGGTACGTAGAATTAGAGCATTAATACTTCCAGTACATGATGTTTTGATGTGGAATATTGAAAATCAAATAAGCAAAAACCAAAACCATGACACACACTTTCTCTAGCTTTCTGCTTAAATCGTTGGACTAAGTCCATCAGTTCTGTTGCTGTGTACGGTCGGGCTGTTACATGCAAGTGGGTTTGAACGGGGGGCCACTGATCAGGCGGCACCCCCGCCGATCTGTCCTGTACCTTTTATGTTTTTTGAGTTATAACAGGACGGACTTCTAGTGCATCCGTCAAAATTGGAGATTCAAGATCAGATTTAGATTGTTTATTTTCCTGATCAACACAGTCCGTTGATTCAGGAGCCTGGTCATTGTTTATTGAAATATTACAGACTTGACCTATTGGAAGATGTAGAATTGGGTTTTTTCCTGTTAATATGCCAAGTTCCTGTTCTAACTTTTCAATACGATCTTTTAAAAGTTCATTTTCGTTCACTAAAGTATTATTCCTTATTTCAGCATTATTTAAAGCATTTAACAGTGGCCATGCCACTGTAGAAGCAGCTAATTGTCTTTCTCTTGTGACTAATGTATCATTGCCTAGTCCCTGAAAGTCATCTGCTAGGCGATATGGGGAAACATTTCCCACAACACGTAGAGGACCCCATTTTTCAATGATAGTTGACAATTCATAATAAGGGGATCCCGCAAATCCTGGCATCTGCCCTGGAATTATTTTATCTAGGGGGGTAGTGTCCTCCCCCTTGAACATTTACAGAAATTCCAAAGAAAGGACATAGTGTAAGTTTTAGTATATTCGGCTTGCCTGCCTGGCTCACCAAGTGTATAATCAATGAAAATTATATAAAGGAATTTTATATAATCAAACAATATTAAGATGTTATAATAATGAAATCAGCAAGAGAGTTAGGCACACCAAGACAAAGAGAATACATAGGATGCTTACACATGTCGTGGGCTCGCTCAGGAAAGACCAGTGGAGAGAATCTTCCAAAGAGAGAGAGAGATCCTACCCACTGGTAGTCAGCTCTTAAATGGGTCTAGGAGAGGTGGAGCCATGCTCCACCCCTTCCTGCAGCACAGGTGAATTCCTTTCACCTGTGCTCCCAGGGCTGACTCATTGCTCGCCTCAGGTGATAAATCAGAGGTTCAGGCCGTGACTCAGCAGTTCCCATACAGACTCCTTTCACAGGACTCAGTCAAAAAGGATGTCACACTTGTTCCACACACTCAAACTGACTGAGCAGTGGTATCACAGTCACTTAAAACACACAGAAGCATCCAAACCCAAGCATGCACATTCCCTCCTGTGTTACTAGTGCCCACAGCTCACCTTCACACCTCTGGGGATTTCTGGCGTTTTACACTGATGCAGCCTCACTATAGCTCCATGGGTGTCACACAAGGCCTGCAGGACCTCTTTCTCCACAAACCCCATCTGCAGGCACTGGTTCATAAGGCTCACCACCCACCCTCCTGAGCAAAAGCAAGCACTAAGAATGAGAGCAAAGTGCACTGGATTTGACCTGGCCTGGTCCCCAAGCCTCAGTCCTGCCAGACATACCCCGGTGCGTAGACTCATCCCCAACATCTGACTGGACATTGTCATTCTGCAAACGCCCCATCCCAGCAGCAAGGGATCAAAGCATTGGGACAGCTGAAACAAAAATGTCATGAAAGTTTCCTATTAGCACTGATCAAGAACACGTCTACCCCTGAGCAACAGGATGGGAGACAAACAGCAGAAGACAACCAACCTGCAGAACCCGCTCCGTTGGGGTTGGTCCAGATGTTTGTATGCTCCCTTCCATGGCCCAGGCCAAGCTCGCTGAGCTGCTCCTCCTTTGTGCAGGGGGAGAGCGGCGCAGATGCTACGTGGTGGCTATGCACAGCATGCCTTTGACTTGATTCTCCTCTCTCCATCTTCCAGTAGCAAGCAGCATTTCAAATCTCTCCTTGCAAAAAATCACCTAGGTAAAAAAGAACTGGCAATCTTGCTTTTAAAGTTTCCCTATTTATACAACTTGATGCTTTAAAGCACAAGCTCACCTAGCAATCACCTACCTTAGACAAGCCCAACCTGCAAGGAAAAGTTATTCTTCTGTGTCTGCAGACTTTGCACACATTTCCAGGTGCAGTAGGCAGCCCAGTTCTCAGCACAGCTTTACCAACCACAGAAACCCAGTTTACGCCCGCCGTGCTTTTCTCTCATCTGAAACGCTGCATTGCTGCAAGAAGCAATGAATAAAATCACAGAATCACAAAACTGGGGTTGCAAGGGAGCTCCAGAGATCACTGAGCCCAAGCCCCCTGCAAAACGGGCTCCCTAGAGTAGGCAGCACAGGAAGGGCGCCCAGGAGGGCCTGGAATATCTCCAGAGAAGGAGAATCCACAGCCTCCCTGGGCAGCCCGTTCCAGCGCTCCGTCATCCTCGCCGTGAAGAAGTTCCTTTGCATTTTGGTGCAGAACTTCCTGTGCTCCAGTTTATGGCCATTTCCCCTTCTTCTGTCACCACAGATCGCTGAAAAGATTGCAGCCATGTCCTTTTGACTCCCACATCTAAGATATTTATAAGCGTTGTTGGAAATAGCCAAATAGTTTTGCAGGACGGTTCTCTGATCTTTGTATCTATCTTTATTCCCAATTGCAATGGCGGGCCTCCTGCAAGCAGGAGAGCGCAGAGAAAACAGTGTTACATCTTTTATCCCCTACTGCCCGACCCTTATCTCTTTCTCCCCGGCTCCTCACTGGCTGAGTACTGCAGGTTCACACTCTTTCGCAACGCTTCACTAATCGTACCAATACCAAGTAAACACAAATCCTTACCACCCAACCACAAATATCTTAATTGGTCGACTGCCTTCTAACAACTGCTTTCTTAACAAACATCTGGTCGTAACTTTTGGATGTCTGCTTTACAACATAGACATAACCTCTTAACTGCTTCATTACCCCCCAGCATTTGTGCCCTTTGCACTGGGTCATTGTTCAGGTCATCCGTCTGTCCTTGCTTAGAGATAAGCTTGGAAGGAGGACAGAGGGCAGTATCTTGGAGCCTGCCTACGGCATCCTAACGTTCCCACAGAGTGGGATAGTTCTGCTTTGTGTAAAGGCCCCGACTCCTTGAGAGTTTGTTCAGTGGACTTCACTTCTGCTGGCCTAATGAACAACCTTACAGTACGTTTCCCAGGTCAGAATACTATACCCACATTGTTTAGAACATTTAAAGTCTGTTGCAGCTTTGGGAGAAAGAATTGGTCACGTAATTCGGTAACTATGTCTCTAAAATATGTTACCTATAATGCATATGGTAATCTTCCTGTCCACGTCAGCTATTTCTAAGGATATGTGACAGCTTCATTCTTTAGATCAATTGCCCTTTGTCAATGTTCAGTGCAGAAACAACACTTTCACTTTCCACAGTATACGGTATTCTTACTTTGCACATCAGCTATTTCTAAGGACGTGCTACAGCTCACTTCTTTAGATCAACTGCCCCTTTCAATATCCAATGCAGAAACACCACTTTCACTTTCCACAGCATTTACCAGAACCACAGAACGGCAGGGGGGCTGAAAAGGACCACAACGATCATCCAGCTCCCCAGAACCCCCACACCCCCTCGCAGCCGCCTACAGCCTCAGATCTCGCTAGATCCCCCCCCGTCGCCTCCCTGCAGCTTCCTGGAGCCCCGCACGGCCCCCCTCCCCGTCCCGGGACCGTTCTCCCGCACACCTCCGGCACAGCTGTCCTCAGCACTCGCTCCCGTCGCGCCGCGGCTTCCCTCTCGGTGCTGCCCGGACAGCTCCGGCTGCCGCCGCGCTGTCCTGCGGGGCGGCCCAGGCGGCAGGAGCGGCGCTCTGCGAGGAGAGCCGCGCCTCCGACAGCCGGCTCCCAACGCTCGCTCCCGCGCACGGCGGCTCGGCCAACGGCAGCCGGCGGAGCTACCGCGGACCAAGGAGACCACGGGGGCGGGGCGCCGCCGCCGCTGCCCAATCAGAGGCAGGGGGCGGGGCAAGGGAGATGCTGCTCAAGGTGAGCTCCTCCTGCCGCAGCGTGATGACGACAGGTCTGCACGGCCAGCTCCTAGGTCGGGAGCCAGGAATGGACACGGCAGGAGGAGAGAGGCGTTAGGGAGCAGCCGAGGCTTCGAAATGCAGCAAAAAGCCCTGAAAAGCATCACAAAGCCACAGCCAGGAAGCTCGGGATTATCACGAGCAGCATCCCGGATGCTAAACATCATTTGCTACCATACCAGATGGTAGCTGAGCTCTCGCTGCAGACGTCCCAAAGCCAGACAGAACGGGAACAAACCCAGAGCTCTGCTGCGCGCACCCCACAGCCATCGTGTTGCAAGCTGGCGTGCCTTGCTCTTCGTTGCATTCGTCCCAGTCTCTGTGAATGAAGACTCGGAAGGCAGTCAAGGCGTTGATTGAGCACGAGCGTGCTTTTATTATTATGTAAAAGACAGGAGGGCGTGAGAGGTCCAGGGTAAAGATGGGACTCATCCTCTCTTGTCACGGAGAGAGTGGCTCAGAGCTCTCAGTGCTGCTGCCCGGTGCCTGGGGCTGGAGGCCTGATTCTAAGTCCCCCTCCAAGAGGCTCGGCTTCTCCTCAGCGACGCTGACCTGCTCCTGCGTGGAGGTGCTGCTGTCGGGGCACTCGGACTGTGCTTGGGCTGGGCTGCACTGCAAAGGCACTGGGTCACAGTCCAGGCTGGTGACTGTGGTGTCCAGCAGGCTCAGGTCAGCATCTTCAGCACAGCCGGGAGAAATGAGGGCGTGAACTTGGATGAGCTCCTTCTCTCCATCGCTGTTATGTGGAAGCCTGTCATCTGAACCACAGTGACTCGTGCTTCCTAAGAGCCCTCCATCGATGGAAGCACACAGCGCACCATCGCTACTTGCCCCGGCTCTTCTGGGTAGACAAGGGCTCGATTCACCTAGGAAGGATACACAGGGGTTAGTGTCAAACTTTCACAAGCTGAATTATGAAAGTGGCTCTTGATCAGGGGTGATCTGAAGATGCTAGGTATAGGTTGGAACGCTAGGAGGAGATACAAGTCCACTTGTATTGCATGAATTCTATGTCGCTGAAAAGCAAGGCTTTGAAAGCTGGATTCGCACCCTTACCTGCCAGCACCACGACTTCCGTCTCTGAGGGCTCCCTGGGACTGCGCTGCAGTCGGCGTTTGGCCACAGAGGATGGTTTCCGCAGGCTGAAGCAGGAACGCCAACTGCCAGCTGGTGATTCCTTCATCTTGCTGGGTGGACGTTGTCTGGAGAGAGAAAACAGTGACTGGTGTGAGTCGTGCGTGGTGCGGGGTGAGGGAAGAGCTGCACTGAGCTCTTGCCAACAGTTGCTTGTTCCTGGCACCGCCTGGTTTCTGCTGAAGCACAGCTTAGAAACTCGCTCTCTTTCAAGCAGTTGAGGATGGTTCCACTCCTATAGCTCAGCCCTGAAGTCTTGCTGGCTAAATTCCCCTCAACTGTGTCAAGCAAGATGCAGAGCACGTGAGCAAAGGCTCCGCGGCTGTACAGGACAGCATCTAAGGGATGGCTCTTCTGGAGCCGGCAGGCGTAACTGCTTTCTGAGGAACCGTGCAGCCATAAAGGAAATTCAAAAGCACCTCTGACTCTGACATCAACACCTCGTCGGCCCCATCTCACCGCCAAGTTTAGTTTCTAGTGCCAGCAGGTCTGACCAACAGCTCTGCTTAGAGGAGAACCGGAACTGGTTTCAGGCATGTGGCCCCGACAGCTGGAAAACCCCAACGTTTCAAGGTAGAGCCAGCTCAGGCCAGGGTAGACGTCAGCATGGCATTATACATCTCGTGACTGCGTGCCCAGCAAGGAAGGAATGGCAGCCTCGTGTGGCTAAACCGAATATGTTAGTTGAATCTCAGAGTCCAAAGGGAGCAGAGATTCACTGCAACAATTCACTTCAGGCACCGTTACTTTAATTTAGCTTCCACATGTTTTGGCGCAAGAAATAATGGGGGGAAAAAAAAACAACAACACAACCCACCCAAACAATGATGACGGTTGCTGGAAAACAAAGTCCTCTTTACCTTTCAGATGGAAAGTTGATGATTGTGTGGAATTTCCCCTGTACAGCTGTGGGGCCTTCTTCCACTTCTATGTCCCTGCTCTGTGTCACAACGGAAGAGCTGCTGTGGCCTCGCCTCTGAGCCTGTGCCTCCTCCAGGGTGAGCAGCTTTGTGGCAGGAGAAGACACCCACGCAGACTTGGGCCCTGAGAGAGAACCGTGCCCTGTAAGGGAAAGCCACAGGTAAGAGCGAGGATCACAAAGCAGCACCACAGCCATCACAGTTCTGGGGGAGATGCTATAGTTTTCTCAGACCTGCTTATCTGAGCCACTAGAAGAAGAGGAGGTCAGAATAAGCATGTGGTCAGAGGTATGTTTAAGGCAGAGGACAGAGTCATAATTAATAAGAGCAGCTCACTGTATCGAAATGGGCAAAGAAAAACCCTAGAAAGCGGGGGCAGGGAACTCAGAAAGCTTCACTGCCACGCTTTCATCAAGCTTCACCTGCATGCAAAACATCGTAACGACAGTGACGTTTTTTTTCTCATTGTAAAGTTTGGACTTGGACATTCTCAGCATCCAGCAACAGGATGCCAGATTCTAATCTAAGCCCAGAAGTCTGCTGTCCCCTCGATAGAAAAAGTGTATTTCAAAGATCTTGGAGAAGGCCTGGATTTGATCAAGGTGTCTGATCAAGATAAAGCTCATGGAGGAAGACACTCACCTGCTCCATCTGCCATGTCTGATCCGGATTTGGAGCAGAAGAGGACATCTGCGTGGTTGATGATGAATTCCACCACAGCCGACTGCGTCTGCAGTTCCATGCAGGCGGCTCTTCCGCTGGCGCAGGCAGACTCGTTCTGCTGTGATCTGTAGAAAAGGCAGATTTTAGCAGTCATTTATCCAAGATCCAAGTTTCCCCAAGTCTGGATTGTTGCAGCCAAAAGCTGTCAAATTGGGCTCCGGAGGCTTCCGCGGTGATGCCGCTGAAGAAATTCTCCTGGATGGTCAAGGACACACCAGTCCCATCTAAACAAGAGGGCAGAAATTGTCATCTAGAAATTGTGCCCGTGCGGTTGGAGAACAGCCCAGGCTCTTGCTCTGCCGTCAGCCACTTACTACAGTGTACAGGAGAAGAGCACATTCGATGGAGAAAAAGGTAGATTGCATTTTTTGCCGGAGAACAGATCCAAGCAGTGTGTTGAAATGGAGAAAGAAGTTGACCTTCAGAGGTTTGGAGCCCACACAATCGCTAAGTTCTTAGCGTGCATGTTTGTCACGGAACAGTTCCCGGCTAGACGAGCCAAGTGTCTTCTCAGGTATTCCAGTGTCCTGGAAAATCAGAGAGGCAAATATTCAGCACCAATGAGCACGCGGTGCTGCGGTTCACAGAGCAAAGCCTCAATGCATGTTATTGCTACTGTCACTGAAGATGAAGTAGATCCAACTTGACTAAGTGCCACACTGTGGCACCAAGCCCCAGCACAGCACAGCTGCAGCCACCAGCTGCACCAACTGTGCCCCCGTGCCCAGGAACCGACCCAATAAATTAACCCCGTGTAGCCTTAAACTGCTTCAACATACGCAGGCATCATGTTGCCAGCATGAGACAAGCCTGGAATCACACCACTGCCCTCTGAAGTGCAGCATGGCTGAGCTCAACAGAGTGAGGGCAGCACTGACCTGTAGTGAGGAGCGGGCAGCTGCTGGATGACGTCCTGCATTCTGACCAGCTGCTCCTCATCTGTAGCGGCACCAACAGCCTCCTGGAATAGTGCAGAAAGGGACTGAGACACAAATCAGGCTAGATACCTGCCACAGGGTCGGGAACTATGGGGACAGCGTGCTGTTGGTCTGCGCCGAGACAGATTTTACGCCTTCCAGGAGGCATCTGGGGAACATAGCGGCACGCAGCTGGTGCCATCAAGGCCAAGGAGTCCAAGCAGCGGGCCGGTTTACAGCCTGATTGCGCAGCTCAGCTCCTCAAGCTTCAAGTGCACTTTGCTATCAATCCCACTCCCATTCTATAAATACTTGGGGAATAGAAAAACAAAACAAAAGAAAAAACAAAAAACATGAATTCTCTCAAGCTTTGTGAATATGGAAATAACCGCCTCCTGGGACCACCGAAAATGGCATCCATATGATGCATGATGTGGCAAAGACATACGAGTAAACCCCACGGGGCTAACAGAAAAAGGGCCTCAGAGCTGGGGCACTGCTGCAGCCATCTCCCAAGAGGCCCAGGGAAGAGGTAAAGGAAAGACGTTGCCTTGTGCTTACCGAGAACTTGTCATACAGCTGGTCGGTCAGCAGAGGGTTCGGGAGCTCCCTGAAGTACATTTTGCAGACGGAGCTCACGCTGTGAGTGTCGCGGATGGTTAGCTCAGGAATCTGCTCAGACTCAAATTCTTGGCTGGAGAGAAGGACACAAAAACGGGCGGGGGGGTTGAGAAAGAGGAAAACAAGTCAAAAGCCACACCAAATATAATCAAGCATTGGAAGGGCTTCTTGATTAACAGGAGAAAATGAACACTCAGTCACCAGCACCACACGAGCCATGCTGGATGAGATGTTTCCAAAAGGAGACCTTTTCGTTTTTGCTAAGGCATTTCCCGTGACTCTGACAACTGGCTGCCTAGTCTACAATCCTAAGCCAGGAGCCCGGAGCAGCAAGGAGGAGTGTGGGCTGCTCCAAAGGGCTCTGCAAACAGGAGGAAACGGGAATGAGAGCTGGCAGCGGTGACACCGCAGTCCCCCACAGCCTTCCAGTGCTCCGAAGGACAGAAGGAGAACTTCCTGCTCCAGCAAGTCTGCTGAACGCCCCGTGTTCCTATCAAACAGTGACAAGCCTGGCGCACCACTGCTGAGCGCACGCTGCCTGCACAGAGCTGCCCCACGGCGCAGGCCTCTGAGCACCCACAACAGGGCACGCGCCCCTACTGACCGCTGTGTCAGTCGCAGCACTCTTACCGCAGTCTCTGGATGTTGGACGCGACGCCGGACAGCCGGTATATCCCTTGCACTACGCCGTGCTGCTCAATGAACTCGGCGCAGCTCTGGAGGACCTGGGGGACTAAAGAACACGTGCCAGCGGTTACTTGAGCTCCTCATTCAAGTACTGGTTCAGGCTGTGCTCCTGTCAAATCTCATCCACTAAGCCCAGCCAGGCTACTGCTTAGTTCTTCCTTACAGAAGAAAGCTGTCCAAGACGAGGAAACTGGACAGACGTGTTCCTTGCATTCAAGAAGTGTAAGGACCTAGGAATCAGCCTAGAGAAAGTAATTCTGGGGAAGCCGGAGACACTGCAAGTCCCACCACAGCTCCCATGGGAATGAAAGGAGGTGGGAAATCTCATGTCCAGGAGAGCAGGGAAACATATGCAGGACACTCTCCTTGGCCAAAAGGCTTCCCTTCTTTTCAGGCTAGCGTGGGATTGGCTTACAGGCTTTGGTTTAAGCAAATACAAACGTGCTTGTCTCTTAAGAGCATTAGCCTCAGTTTATCTTTCAGCCATCAACTTCCATTACACGTTTCTCCACCGGTACCAACCTGCCCCTTTGCTAGATATGACCTCCCTTTCACCTTTAGATGCCCAACAGAGGAAGATCTCAGGAACGGGCTGTCCCTTACCATCGCGACCAGAGTGGAGAAGATGCTCTCCCAGGTCACAGCCAAACACCCTTTCCTTCTCCACCTCCCGCTCTTTCGGTTTCTTTGGGCGGGCCTTCACCAAGGAACGAAGGAAGGTGACGAGCTTGCCGCGTTTCTTTGGCACTGCACAACAGGAAGAAACCAGTTCATTTCAGGTTTGGCTCAGTTGGACAAGGCCGAGCATAACACATTCTACAGAGCACGTCAAAACGGGAAGAACATTAACAAGTACATAGAAAAACGGATTTTCTCCCATCCCTGCAGGAAGAGCCAAAGGCCAGGTTGGATGGGGCCCTGGGCAGTGGGGTCTAGTCTCACATTAGATGTGGAGGTTGGTTGGCAGCCCAGCCTGAGGCAGGGGGGTTGGAACTTGATGATCCTTGAGCTCCCTTCCATCCCAAGCCATACTAGGAGGATTCTATGATTTCCCCAAGTCCACTCATAAACACGGGAGGATCGGGCCAAATCTCTGCGCGTTCCGATGGAGTTTAATGCACTCCTCTTGCTTGGCTTGCTCAACTTGAGGATTAAGGATCCTCTTGAAAAGTCACGTTCTGATCAAGCATATCACTAGCACAACCAGGCCTCTAGCTGTCCACCAGGGACGCTGGCTGTTCTCAACCTCGTACTGACTCGCAGAAGAACTGCCTTTGCCCTCCTTCATTCTCATTGCCTACAAAACACCAGCCATATGCCCCATGATATGCCTGAAGGATCATCAGCACAGACTATAACACGGGATGGATAAAGGAGGTATTAAACACAGAACACACCCAAAAAGAGACGCCATTTTGCTTCCCTGCACCATCAAATGTAACATCTGTACCTGGCTTTGGCACTGAACTGAGGAGAGACTCCGGAATTTTTCCATTGATGAGCTCCACGCACTCACTTGGGAAAAATCCAACCTGTAACAAGAAAAAAAAGAGAGGTGCACTACTGAAGGCAGCATTTCTCAGGCCTGAACTGTTCAACCAAAAGCCACCTAACATTTTCCTCGGAACGTGCTTGCCTGACGCTCCGTAAGACTATCCAACAAAAAGTGGCCTGCATAAAAGTAATAATTATTCAACATTTGCAGCCAGAAGACCTACAAAACAAATAATTGCTTCTGAAGAAGATGTAGAAGAAGAAAGTTCTTGCTGACTGAGATGCAGCTGCAATAATCCCCAGCTCCGAGCTACCCAGCGTTCTGCAGCCAGCAGCAGCAACAAGCACGCGGAGGGTCTGTTACCCTACCTCAGCTGACAGGCAGTAACTTCCTAAAAGACACTAACTTCACGTTCTGCATGGGTGCAAGCAAAATACTCTGAGACACTGAAACACTGTCTTAGCTGCTGCATTTCCAAAGGTGGGGTTCAGTGGCCGTGACCTGATGCATATTGTGAAGGCTCTTGCTTCTAAGTGAATTGAGGAGACAGTTTCCTACAAAGACCATCTCTGACACCGACACAGGGAAAATGTTTACATCCATGAGCCATCCTGTGCAGGCAGCGCAGCTCTTAGCCGAGATTCCCGACCTGACCGAAGTTGCTCTCTCAAGTCTGAAGCTTGTGCCTACCTGAAAGCCATGCTTGCCTCTCCACCAGGGGGTCAGCTCCTTTGGTGGCATATCAGTAACGCACACGATGTCTCCCACCTGCAAAAGACTGCAACCTCACCAAACATTCTGAAGGTATCTGAGAATATTCCTGATGCGTTCACACCTTATACTCTCCTGTACATAACAACGAGGAACGCCCTTAACTGCTTACCTCAAAGGAGAGTTCATCCGGTGCCTGGGCAACGTATCTCTTAAGAACATGGGCAGCAGCAACAGCTGGAATATTTACAGGAGACTCCTCGTGGATCAGCAGGGGCTTCCCATTGTTCTCAGTCTGAAACAGAGAGCACAGGCCATGGTGAGGAGCTGAGGACAAACGAGGACAATTTCAGAGCAAGGAGCACATCTGCAGAGAAAGATCCTTATCATGAGTGCTTAACAAGAAACTGCAAGTCTAATAACAGCTGTTTCTCTTCCTGGTGTGCAGCAGTATGGCCAGGCAATGTAAAGATGCGTCTCTCTCTACCCAGACTAAGAGGACAAACACCCCAACCGAGAGGACTCCTGGAGTTTTATAAACTTGCCACGCTTGCAGTACTGTCTTGCCAAAGAGGAGCGTAAGAGTCTGCTTGCTTCCTGTAACCTATTGCTTGGAGACCTCAGCCATGGACTGGACACAGGAGCTGGTCCACTGACCCAATCCTTGGCTCACTACAAGTGCCTGCTTCCCTTAACTTACTGAATATGAGAACTTGGTCTTTGGGTGACAAAATCCAAGCAGGATGGGGAAAAAGCTTCTGCATGTTTATAACGCTCGATCTGATTCTGTCGGTACTATAACGTCCACGGCCATCTAGATGCTCGTAGCAAGGACATGAAGCTTTTCAGGCAGCTTTTCAGTGACACCGATAGAGCTGGAAGGATTCTCCCTCTCTTGAAAAGCAGGAGAGCTCATCTGCAGCTCACTCTGCCGGCTCAAGTCAGCAGAACAAAGACCAATCAGAGCTTCATACTCTACCTCCATTTGTGCCAGGTCAGGCCCACAGCTGATCTCGCTGCACGCGATGCCCATCACAGCAGGCACGACAAGCTGGAACTGAAAAGAAACACACTTCTATTTTCTCTGTTCACACACCACGGTATGGAGAGACTTCTTCAGAACTACCCTCAGTTACCCACTGGCATAGGCAGGTGTTCTAGAAACAACCACTTTGTTCAGTCACTTCAAACGAGACAGCCTATTACGCAGCAGTTTACCAAGTCGCTATCCCTCTGCTAGCAGATGGGGACTCCGGCACAAAGCAGCAGACGCGCTTGCTCAGAGCACTCTGACAGCACAGTAGCAGGGCAGTGAGAGGAGTCACTGCTGGGGGTGGATCTGCTCCCTAGCGCCCGGCTCCCACCAGTTCACCTCCAGCGCCGGCCGCAGCCTTCCACACGGATTTCCTCTGCTTGCATCTCTGCTGTGCTCCCCACAGCTGTCGTGCGCACACGCAGCCGAAGCACGCATGCTCATGGTCACGTTGTGCAGCCCTGCACAAACCGGGACTAGGACTCCTTGCCTAAGGGATTGGTTTCCTAAAGACTAGCTGGTCACAGCATCACAGACAGCATCCTTCTGAGGGCTGAGCTGGAGGGAAAGTGGAAAAACTCTACACGTGACCAGTGTCCTGTCAAGGCTGGATGAGGCTGTGTTACTAAACACGGTGCGACGCAGGCTGCAAAACCACATGGGGGGGGACAACGTGTGGCACATACCAGGCAAGAGATCAGAACAAGTTCCTTGAAGCCGCAGCCGTTTCTTGTCACTTTGCTCTGTTCTTCCGCGAGCAAAAGCTGCATCAAAGGAGAAGGCAGAGGGCGGGGAGAGGAGAGAGAAAGAGCTGATCAGTGAGCTTGCACAATTTAACAAAGAAGACAAGGAAAAAGCCCTGAGACAAATGCCACCTCTATGCTTTGGAATGTAGCTACTGAGTGAAAATTATGCCTGATGGTCAAGAGTAAGCAGCATGACACTACCAGCTCCGCCAGCCAGCAGCTTTCAGCACCTCACTGTCCACCTGTCTATCTCACACTGTCTCAGCTTACCTACAAGATGCTGCACAAGACGGTGTGAAAACGAAGGTACTCAGTCGATGCACAAGTGCAACAAGCTAGCTACTCAGTCAGAGCTCAAGCGCTCCAATGAAGGGACGCAGCAGGCACTGCTCCTCCCCTCATTCTAGCTGCTTATGACATCACTAAGGGCCACCAGGCTGCTCCACCATGACAGACAAGGTGGGGAAGCAAGACCACGTCACAAGACCAGAAGATTCCAACACTCCAACATTCTAGAATCAGAGGGCGGTTGGAATTCTACCTCAGCCAAATCCTGGAGAAGCTGGCACGGGGTCATCATGACCAAAGCGCAGGACCCGGCGCTTGCTCTTGTTGAGCCTCGTACAACCGGCCTCAGGCCATCCTTCTGCAGGGCCTTCCTACCCTCGGGCAGATGGACACTTCCTCCCAGCAGCATACCTTGCAGTGCAGGGCCTACATAAAATCCACACTAGAGTCCTTTGTTTCATTCAAGAGCACGTTACAGCACGTATCTATTTCACTGTAAGGAAATCAAGGAAGAGACGGGAGAAACACAGAACTGCTACGAGACTGCTATATACATTTCTTTCCCAAGTGGATTTTTGCCTTTTTGCTTCCAGGATGACCTCATTTTGTTCTCCCCTTCTTGTGGGGAAGCTGCCTCCAGTTCCTGAGGTTCAGGAGACAGCATGAAACACGACACTAAGACAAACGCTTGTCGTGGGCGAGGGGTGGCTGTGCTTTGCCAGGCATACGGCGGGGCAGTAAGTGCCACACGGCAGCCCCAAGCCAAGCCCTGCATTCAGTCACTGTGGCCACAGCTGGTGCATCGCTGCCAGAACGTATCCCAGGATACAGGTGGACGCAGGCACTCCTGCTCCTTCTGCAAAGCCATCCTCTGCAGAGCCCATTAGGTGCTGCTCAGTGCTATGCCAACCAGGCTCCCGTTTACTGCAGCCCTGGGATAAACACGCGTGTACTCTTCTGTGCAGCAGTGGGCTCCAGGGATGAAGCACAGAGGGTAAGCCAACAGAATCTACTGCTGACTCCATCAGCTCCTTCTTCTACCAACCATGGGCAAACACTGTGAGACAGAACATAAGGGGAAAAGCACTTCTGCTCACACGCCTGCAATGGAATTCAAAACAGCTATTGCAAGAAGAGCTCGTAGGGTAAACCTAGCCTCAGAGACACAAACACACCAGGTTCCAGGAAATAGCATGGCACATTGTTGATGAAACGCTGCTTCGTTGCTTGGAGAGCACGCAGCATGCCGCTTTGACAGGCACAGCAGTGCTGCGACGTCCAAGCTGGGCACCAAAACCTCTCCAGCATCCCTGGCCAACGCTGCCAGGGAAATGCAACACCTGCATCCCTATCTGGCTTACGGCACACACACTGGGGGGCTGCCTTAGTCTCAGGTGGGAGGGATTTTTCTTCAGAGTATCTGGTATGATGCTATGTTTGGGTTCTAGGAGAAAAATCACACTGAGAACACCCTGATCTTTATAGTTTCTGACAAGCAAACTTGCACAGAGCCAAGGCCATTCTCAGCAAAGCTCTCAACAAGGAGCTGGGAGGGAATTGAATTAAGACAGCTAACGTAAACTGGCCAAAGGGATATTCCATACTATATGCCATCAAGTGGAAGGAGTTTTGAAGGGGATGAGAGTACATCTCACTCTCTTTTATTGCTTGGCGGCTAACTGGACAGTGGTTGGCGGGTGGTGAGCCATTGCTTGCACATCACTTGCAATACATTCATATATATATTCAGAACTACTTTTATCTCAAAAACATGAGTTTTACTTCTCTTTTTCCACCCAACACTCTCCCCCATCCCACGGGGAACAGGGGAGTGGGCAAAGGACTGCGTGGTGCTGAGCCACCCACCGGCTTCAACCACAACAGGGCCGCGGGGCAATGGGAGCAAGCACAGAAATAAAACACAGAAACTCGCTGTTCCTTGGGCTCGTGGCTGCCACAAAGCTCGTGTTTTAGTGATGCAGAGTACTGTATCTCCAGCTATTGTGTGTCTTGTTAACCACAAGCTCAGCTATGAGCTGTCACCACAAGCAAAAGATAAACGTAAACAAAGGCTTATATCCACACGTACCAATCTGGGTGTGAGCAATAAAAGCCCATTGGGCCATGGACAAGGCAGGCAGCACATAGGCAGGAAACAGGAAGGAGTTGAACTCCAGCTCTCCTACACAAAAGAAAGGGAGAGCACCACGGGAGGAGTTACGACACAGCTTCAGAGCTTACAGAGCCCTGAGATTTCCAAAGAACGGTGCCAGGGTAACTCTCACCATTCCCACGCAGGGGTCTTCCCAGACACTTCAGCTGCTGACTTCCACTTCCTCTGTCATGTGTAGAAAGTCCAGGTGACAAATGCTCATTTCGTCTGGGTAACGCTTCCATGGTCATGACTGAAAAAAAAAAAAAAAAAAGCAGCATGCAACCCCATAAAATGTACCTTTCTGCTCTTTCTGTCAGCACGACATCTAAGATGAGCATTACACGTCCCTGCTACTGATTGAAAATTCATCCAAGCCTATGTTCCACACAGCTTCATCTCAGTGCCAAAAAGAAACACGTAAACAGATGTTCAGAGGATTCTTTGTGCAGATAAAAGTGCAGGGTGCATATGTATTCTCTTCAGTAATAAATATTAGTTTAGAATCCAAAGGTAACTTTTCAAGAAGCAGTATGAAAGAAAGGTCAGTCAAAAGGAAATACGTGATTTTCATCTATTTTCATCTAAAAAATCCTTGCTCAACCTCTTCCCATCAAAAAGAAAGCATGCTGGGCATTCTTAGCAGCAGCTCAGAGGACATCTTGCACCACAAAATGCAGCACATGCTTTTTGCTCACAGGCCCCTCATGTCTCTAATTTGTGTCAGATTCACTCAAAATGACCACGTGGACCAGAACAGCCATTTGGTTCTGCTGAGGTAGGAACCCACTGCTGGGATGTCCCACCGTCCCGTTTCCCCGCTACTTCCAGCCCTGGGGGGAAAAGGAAGAGCAACTGACTTCACCTACCCAGACTTCTGCATGGTCTCACATCACACAGAGAAGCATGGTGGAGAGCTCTGGTGGCTGAAGAAATCAAGGTTGCCTCTAAGATCCTGCTTTAAATCCACATGACTTACTGCCCATAAGATGTGAAAGACAAGGTTAAGGTCCATCCAATCCCTGTGGATGTGGCTGCCTGCAAAGACAACAGTTGCCTGCTCTTCAGCAGGGTGATGCTCACCCAGCAAAGCACTCACCAGCACATGTCTTTCATAGAAACATAGAATTAGCAAGCTTGGAAAAGATCTCCAAGATCATCCGGTCCAACCAT
The DNA here is from genome assembly GCF_987193195.1 of Phasianus colchicus. NCBI lineage: Eukaryota > Metazoa > Chordata > Aves > Galliformes > Phasianidae > Phasianus > Phasianus colchicus. The sequence goes on along the minus strand of NC_143450.1, from coordinate 18,968,591 downwards.
CCACCTTCCACCAACATTTCCCACTAAGCCACGTCCCTCACGACAACATCTAATGTTTCTTGAACACCTGCAGGGATGGTAACTCTATCACCTGTCTGGGCAGCCCGTTCCAGCGTCTGACCAGTCCTGTGGAGAAGTTTTTCTTAACATCCAACCTCAATCTCCCCTCATGCAACTTCAGGCCACTCCCTCCAGTCCTATTATCACTTACACAGGAGAGGAGGACAACGCCCACCTCAACACAACCTCTCTTCAGCTAGTTGTAGAGAGTGAGGAGGTCTTCCCTGCGCCTCCTCTTCTCCAGACTAAATAATCACAGTTCCCTCAGCCGCTCCCCATAAGACTTGTGCTCTAGATGCCCTGCAGCTTCACTGCTCTTCTCTGGACACATTTAAGGCTTTCACTGTCCTTCCTGTAGTGAGGCACCCAGAACTGAACAAAGTACTCAAGGTGAGGACTCACCAGTGCTGAGCACAGGAGGATGATCGCTTCCCTGCTCCTGCTGGCTCCAGTTCTTTGCATTGCACTTCCAATCTAAACCGTTCCTTCTGCGGGAGCGCTTGCATCCTCACTTAGGGCTGGAGCTCAAGAGGTCAACACAACAGAAAGAACACAACGTGCAACTGGAAGACATGACTCAAAGCTCACAAGAGTCAACTCTCTGACCTTGGGCACAACTCACAAACCATGAGCCAGGCCTTGCCAACTTGGCAGATCTGAGCATGCCAGAGGGGATCAGATCACAAAGTGTCCATTTCAATTGCAGCTTCATGTAGGAAAGAAAACCAGCTAACAGGCGTGACTGAATTCACTCACAAGCTGCACAATGAGTCTGTTCTTCATTAAAAAAACCACATGGATTCCTAATCCAAAAAGAGAACGGCAAGAGTTAACACCGATGGAAGAGGTTCCTGGTCCGAAGCCTCATCCTCTTCCCCAACTCTCCTTGCCTCGTACTCTTCCCCAACTCCTGGGCGATGCCCACAGGCTTAAATTCAGACCTCAAATTCATAGGACTACTGTATAATCAATGAAAATTATATAAAGGAATTTTATATAATCAAATAATATTAAGATGTTATAATAATGAAATCAGCAAGAGAGTTAGGCACAGCAAGACAAAGAGAATAAATAGGATGCTTACCCGTGTCGTGGGCTCGCTCAGGAAAGACCAGTGGAGTGGATCTTCCGAAGAGAGAGAGATCCTTCCCCACTGGTAGATTGTATTATATTGTATTATTTTGCATTCCGATATCATAGTTAGTAAAATAAGTTTACCTCCATAGATCGTTGCCGCTGTTTTTTTCCTTTTCCCCCTTCCTTCCCATTTTGTGGGGCCAGGCCGGGGGTGGGGAGGGCAGGCGCCTACTGCCCCCTGTCACGGGCATAAACTGATCTAGTTAATTCCATGACACTCATCAAACCAGATTGTCTCAGGCGAAGGATGGTATGCTATCGCTCTCCACTTGCTCGGGTTGCCCTTGCTGGACCCATCTGTATACCAGGCATCTTCAGGGATAGGATATTTCCTCTCCTGAACGGGACTCTTCTCTGGTGGAGCGACCAGTGTTTCTTTTGGTGCATCACAATGATAGGTCACTGGGCCTAGGATCTTCTGAAGCTCTTCTTTTAAGGATGATGAAGACAGACTGCTCCTTTGGCTGAGGGAAGTGACCCATCATGCCACTGTTTGTGCTTGGGCCACCCCTGTCTTAGGAAGGTGGGTCAGATCTTTCACCCACCCCTGAATCTGCAGAGTGGTCTTCACTATAACTTCAGCCGTCTGGGTTATTGGCTCTACTGCCTGTAATGCTGAATAGGCAGCCAATAACTGTTTTTCAATCATATTATATCTTTCTTTTGCTCCATGCCAGACCTGAAACCAAAAACCAATGGGGGTCCGAACAGAACTCTGACGTTGCCACAGGCCCCAACCAAAGCCATCTTGAGTAACGTGGACATCCAACTCAGCTGGGAGGGTAGGATCGAATATACCCAATGCCTGGGCTTGTTGTAAAATTAGGTCTCTCATCCCTGCTGAGAATTTGACCAGATCCGGGCCATCAAAGGCATCTTCATAAATCGCTTCCCTTACACCTAATTCACAGATGTAATTTTGAAGGTTTTCCATGGAGGACCACATCCCTGTATGTAAAGGAATATCAGATTGATTGGGCCATACCATACAGCAGGCCGCCATTAACCATTCTATTATAGAATGGTTTTCATCATTGTATTGATTACCTGCATATAATCTCTGTCTAAGAGCAGGATGGACGGTCATTGTGGCCAATTTGGCTATTTCCGGGCCATTCATCAGAACACTTTCTGCCCCAGAATCCCATAGTCCAAGCTGGCACACTTTCTCTAGCTTTCTGCTTAAATCGTTGGACTAAGTCCATCAGTTCTGTTGCTGTGTACGGTCGGGCTGTTACATGCAAGTGGGTTTGAACGGGGGGCCACTGATCAGGCGGCACCCCCGCCGATCTGTCCTGTACCTTTTTTGTTTTTTGAGTTATAACAGGACGGACTTCTAGTGCATCCGTCAAAATTGGAGATTCAAGATCAGATTTAGATTGTTTATTTTCCTGATCAACACAGTCCGTTGATTCAGGAGCCTGGTCATTGTTTATTGAAATATTACAGACTTGACCTATTGGAAGATGTAGAATTGGGTTTTTTCCTGTTAATATGCCAAGTTCCTGTTCTAACTTTTCAATACGATCTTTTAAAAGTTCATTTTCGTTCACTAAAGTATTATTCCTTATTTCAGCATTATTTAAAGCATTTAACAGTGGCCATGCCACTGTAGAAGCAGCTAATTGTCTTTCTCTTGTGACTAATGTATCATTGCCTAGTCCCTGAAAATAATCTGCTAGGCGATATGGGGAAACATTTCCCACAACACGTAGAGGACCCCATTTTTCAATGATAGTTGACAATTCATAATAAGGGGATCCCGCAAATCCTGGCATCTGCCCTGGAATTATTTTACCTAGGGGAGTAGTGTCCTCCCCCTTGAACATTTACAGAAATTCCAAAGAAAGGACATAGTGTAAGTTTTAGTATATTCGGCTTGCCTGCCTGGCTCACCAAGTGTATAATCAATGAAAATTATATAAAGGAATTTTATATAATCAAACAATATTAAGATGTTATAATAATGAAATCAGCAAGAGAGTTAGGCACAGCAAGACAAAGAGAATACATAGGATGCTTACACATGTCGTGGGCTCGCTCAGGAAAGACCAGGCACCGTTACTTTAATTTAGCTTCCACATGTTTTGGCGCAAGAAATAATGGGGGAAAAAAAAACAACAACACAACCCACCCAAACAATGATGACGGTTGCTGGAAAACAAAGTCCTCTTTACCTTTCAGATGGAAAGTTGATGATTGTGTGGAATTTCCCCTGTACAGCTGTGGGGCCTTCTTCCACTTCTATGTCCCTGCTCTGTGTCACAACGGAAGAGCTGCTGTGGCCTCGCCTCTGAGCCTGTGCCTCCTCCAGGGTGAGCAGCTTTGTGGCAGGAGAAGACACCCACGCAGACTTGGGCCCTGAGAGAGAACCGTGCCCTGTAAGGGAAAGCCACAGGTAAGAGCGAGGATCACAAAGCAGCACCACAGCCATCACAGTTCTGGGGGAGATGCTATAGTTTTCTCAGACCTGCTTATCTGAGCCACTAGAAGAAGAGGAGGTCAGAATAAGCATGTGGTCAGAGGTATGTTTAAGGCAGAGGACAGAGTCATAATTAATAAGAGCAGCTCACTGTATCAAAATGGGCAAAGAAAAACCCTAGAAAGCGGGGGCAGGGAACTCAGAAAGCTTCACTGCCACGCTTTCATCAAGCTTCACCTGCATGCAAAACATCGTAACGACAGTGACGTTTTTTTTCTCATTGTAAAGTTTGGACTTGGACATTCTCAGCATCCAGCAACAGGATGCCAGATTCTAATCTAAGCCCAGAAGTCTGCTGTCCCCTCGATAGAAAAAGTGTATTTCAAAGATCTTGGAGAAGGCCTGGATTTGATCAAGGTGTCTGATCAAGATAAAGCTCATGGAGGAAGACACTCACCTGCTCCATCTGCCATGTCTGATCCGGATTTGGAGCAGAAGAGGACATCTGCGTGGTTGATGATGAATTCCACCACAGCCGACTGCGTCTGCAGTTCCATGCAGGCGGCTCTTCCGCTGGCGCAGGCAGACTCGTTCTGCTGTGATCTGTAGAAAAGACAGATTTTAGCAGTCATTTATCCAAGATCCAAGTTTCCCCAAGTCTGGATTGTTGCAGCCAAAAGCTGTCAAATTGGGCTCCGGAGGCTTCCGCGGTGATGCCGCTGAAGAAATTCTCCTGGATGGTCAAGGACACACCAGTCCCATCTAAACAAGAGGGCAGAAATTGTCATCTAGAAATTGTGCCCGTGCGGTTGGAGAACAGCCCAGGCTCTTGCTCTGCCGTCAGCCGCTTACTACAGTGTACAGGAGAAGAGCACATTCGATGGAGAAAAAGGTAGATTGCATTTTTTGCCGGAGAACAGATCCAAGCAGTGTGTTGAAATGGAGAAAGAAGTTGACCTTCAGAGGTTTGGAGCCCACACAATCGCTAAGTTCTTAGCGTGCATGTTTGTCACGGAACAGTTCCCGGCTAGACGAGCCAAGTGTCTTCTCAGGTATTCCAGTGTCCTGGAAAATCAGAGAGGCAAATATTCAGCACCAATGAGCACGCGGTGCTGCGGTTCACAGAGCAAAGCCTCAATGCATGTTATTGCTACTGTCACTGAAGATGAAGTAGATCCAACTTGACTAAGTGCCACACTGTGGCACCAAGCCCCAGCACAGCACAGCTGCAGCCACCAGCTGCACCAACTGTGCCCCCGTGCCCAGGAACCGACCCAATAAATTAACCCCGTGTAGCCTTAAACTGCTTCAACATACGCAGGCATCATGTTGCCAGCATGAGACAAGCCTGGAATCACACCACTGCCCTCTGAAGTGCAGCATGGCTGAGCTCAACCGAGTGAGGGCAGCACTGACCTGTAGTGAGGAGCGGGCAGCTGCTGGATGACGTCCTGCATTCTGACCAGCTGCTCCTCATCTGTAGCGGCACCAACAGCCTCCTGGAATAGTGCAGAAAGGGACTGAGACACAAATCAGGCTAGATACCTGCCACAGGGTCGGGAACTATGGGGACAGCGTGCTGTTGGTCTGCGCCGAGACAGATTTTACGCCTTCCGGGAGGCATCTGGGGAACATAGCGGCACGCAGCTGGTGCCATCAAGGCCAAGGAGTCCAAGCAGCGGGCCGGTTTACAGCCTGATTGCGCAGCTCAGCTCCTCAAGCTTCAAGTGCACTTTGCTATCAATCCCACTCCCATTCTATAAATACTTGGGGAATAGAAAAACAAAACAAAAGAAAAAACAAAAAACATGAATTCTCTCAAGCTTTGTGAATATGGAAATAACCGCCTCCTGGGACCACCGAAAATGGCATCCATATGATGCATGATGTGGCAAAGACATACGAGTAAACCCCACGGGGCTAACAGAAAAAGGGCCTCAGAGCTGGGGCACTGCTGCAGCCATCTCCCAAGAGGCCCAGGGAAGAGGTAAAGGAAAGACGTTGCCTTGTGCTTACCGAGAACTTGTCATACAGCTGGTCGGTCAGCAGAGGGTTCGGGAGCTCCCTGAAGTACATTTTGCAGACGGAGCTCACGCTGTGAGTGTCGCGGATGGTTAGCTCAGGAATCTGCTCAGACTCAAATTCTTGGCTGGAGAGAAGGACACAAAAACGGGCGGGGGGGTTGAGAAAGAGGAAAACAAGTCAAAAGCCACACCAAATATAATCAAGCATTGGAAGGGCTTCCCGATTAACAGGAGAAAATGAACACTCAGTCACCAGCACCACACGAGCCATGCTGGATGAGATGTTTCCAAAACATCTCATGGCGCGACGCCGGACAGCCGGTATATCCCTTGCACTACGCCGTGCTGCTCAATGAACTCGGCGCAGCTCTGGAGGACCTGGGGGACTAAAGAACACGTGCCAGCGGTTACTTGAGCTCCTCATTCAAGTACTGGTTCAGGCTGTGCTCCTGTCAAATCTCATCCACTAAGCCCAGCCAGGCTACTGCTTAGTTCTTCCTTACAGAAGAAAGCTGTCCAAGACGAGGAAACTGGACAGACGTGTTCCTTGCATTCAAGAAGTGTAAGGACCTAGGAATCAGCCTGGAGAAAGTAATTCTGGGGAAGCCGGAGACACTGCAAGTCCCACCACAGCTCCCATGGGAATGAAAGGAGGTGGGAAATCTCATGTCCAGGAGAGCAGGGAAACATATGCAGGACACTCTCCTTGGCCAAAAGGCTTCCCTTCTTTTCAGGCTAGCGTGGGATTGGCTTACAGGCTTTGGTTTAAGCAAATACAAACGTGCTTGTCTCTTAAGAGCATTAGCCTCAGTTTATCTTTCAGCCATCAACTTCCATTACACGTTTCTCCACCGGTACCAACCTGCCCCTTTGCTAGATATGACCTCCCTTTCATCTTTAGATGCCCAACAGAGGAAGATCTCAGGAACGGGCTGTCCCTTACCATCGCGACCAGAGTGGAGAAGATGCTCTCCCAGGTCACAGCCAAACACCCTTTCCTTCTCCACCTCCCGCTCTTTCGGTTTCTTTGGGCGGGCCTTCACCAAGGAACGAAGGAAGGTGACGAGCTTGCCGCGTTTCTTTGGCACTGCACAACAGGAAGAAACCAGTTCATTTCAGGTTTGGCTCAGTTGGACAAGGCCGAGCATAACACATTCTACAGAGCACGTCAAAACGGGAAGAACATTAACAAGTACATAGAAAAACGGATTTTCTCCCATCCCTGCAGGAAGAGCCAAAGGCCAGGTTGGATGGGGCCCTGGGCAGTGGGGTCTAGTCTCACATTAGATGTGGAGGTTGGTTGGCAGCCCAGCCTGAGGCAGGGGGGTTGGAACTTGATGATCCTTGAGCTCCCTTCCATCCCAAGCCATACTAGGAGGATTCTATGATTTCCCCAAGTCCACTCATAAACACGGGAGGATCGGGCCAAATCTCTGCGCGTTCCGATGGAGTTTAATGCACTCCTCTTGCTTGGCTTGCTCAACTTGAGGATTAAGGATCCTCTTGAAAAGTCACGTTCTGATCAAGCATATCACTAGCACAACCAGGCCTCTAGCTGTCCACCAGGGACGCTGGCTGTTCTCAACCTCGTACTGACTCGCAGAAGAACTGCCTTTGCCCTCCTTCATTCTCATTGCCTACAACACACCAGCCATATGCCCCATGATATGCCTGAAGGATCATCAGCACAGACTATAACACGGGATGGATAAAGGAGGTATTAAACACAGAACACACCCAAAAAGAGACGCCATTTTGCTTCCCTGCACCATCAAATGTAACATCTGTACCTGGCTTTGGCACTGAACTGAGGAGAGACTCCGGAATTTTTCCATTGATGAGCTCCACGCACTCACTTGGGAAAAATCCAACCTGTAACAAGAAAAAAAAGAGAGGTGCACTACTGAAGGCAGCATTTCTCAGGCCTGAACTGTTCAACCAAAAGCCACCTAACATTTTCCTCGGAACGTGCTTGCCTGACGCTCCGTAAGACTATCCAACAAAAAGTGGCCTGCATAAAAGTAATAATTATTCAACATTTGCAGCCAAAAGACCTACAAAACAAATAATTGCTTCTGTAGAAGATGTAGAAGAAGAAAGTTCTTGCTGACTGAGATGCAGCTGCAATAATCCCCAGCTCCGAGCTACCCAGCGTTCTGCAGCCAGCAGCAGCAACAAGCACGCGGAGGGTCTGTTACCCTACCTCAGCTGACAGGCAGTAACTTCCTAAAAGACACTAACTTCACGTTCTGCATGGGTGCAAGCAAAATACTCTGAGACACTGAAACACTGTCTTAGCTGCTGCATTTCCAAAGGTGGGGTTCAGTGGCCGTGACCTGATGCATATTGTGAAGGCTCTTGCTTCTAAGTGAATTGAGGAGACAGTTTCCTACAAAGACCATCTCTGACACCGACACAGGGAAAATGTTTACATCCATGAGCCATCCTGTGCAGGCAGCGCAGCTCTTAGCCGAGATTCCCGACCTGACCGAAGTTGCTCTCTCAAGTCTGAAGCTTGTGCCTACCTGAAAGCCATGCTTGCCTCTCCACCAGGGGGTCAGCTCCTTTGGTGGCATATCAGTAACGCACACGATGTCTCCCACCTGCAAAAGACTGCAACCTCACCAAACATTCTGAAGGTATCTGAGAATATTCCTGATGCGTTCACACCTTATACTCTCCTGTACATAACAACGAGGAACGCCCTTAACTGCTTACCTCAAAGGAGAGTTCATCCGGTGCCTGGGCAACGTATCTCTTAAGAACATGGGCAGCAGCAACAGCTGGAATATTTACAGGAGACTCCTCGTGGATCAGCAGGGGCTTCCCATTGTTCTCAGTCTGAAACAGAGAGCACAGGCCATGGTGAGGAGCTGAGGACAAACGAGGACAATTTCAGAGCAAGGAGCACATCTGCAGAGAAAGATCCTTATCATGAGTGCTTAACAAGAAACTGCAAGTCTAATAACAGCTGTTTCTCTTCCTGGTGTGCAGCAGTATGGCCAGGCAATGTAAAGATGCGTCTCTCTCTACCCAGACTAAGAGGACAAACACCCCAACCGAGAGGACTCCTGGAGTTTTATAAACTTGCCACGCTTGCAGTACTGTCTTGCCAAAGAGGAGCGTAAGAGTCTGCTTGCTTCCTGTAACCTATTGCTTGGAGACCTCAGCCATGGACTGGACACAGGAGCTGGTCCACTGACCCAATCCTTGGCTCACTACAAGTGCCTGCTTCCCTTAACTTACTGAATATGAGAACTTGGTCTTTGGGTGACAAAATCCAAGCAGGATGGGGAAAAAGCTTCTGCATGTTTATAACGCTCGATCTGATTCTGTCGGTACTATAACGTCCACGGCCATCTAGATGCTCGTAGCAAGGACATGAAGCTTTTCAGGCAGCTTTTCAGTGACACCGATAGAGCTGGAAGGATTCTCCCTCTCTTGAAAAGCAGGAGAGCTCATCTGCAGCTCACTCTGCCGGCTCAAGTCAGCAGAACAAAGACCAATCAGAGCTTCATACTCTACCTCCATTTGTGCCAGGTCAGGCCCACAGCTGATCTCGCTGCACGCGATGCCCATCACAGCAGGCACGACAAGCTGGAACTGAAAAGAAACACACTTCTATTTTCTCTGTTCACACACCACGGTATGGAGAGACTTCTTCAGAACTACCCTCAGTTACCCACTGGCATAGGCAGGTGTTCTAGAAACAACCACTTTGTTCAGTCACTTCAAACGAGACAGCCTATTACGCAGCAGTTTACCAAGTTGCTATCCCTCTGCTAGCAGATGGGGACTCCGGCACAAAGCAGCAGACGCGCTTGCTCAGAGCACTCTGACAGCACAGTAGCAGGGCAGTGAGAGGAGTCACTGCTGGGGGTGGATCTGCTCCCTAGCGCCCGGCTCCCACCAGTTCACCTCCAGCGCCGGCCGCAGCCTTCCACACGGATTTCCTCTGCTTGCATCTCTGCTGTGCTCCCCACAGCTGTCGTGCGCACACGCAGCCGAAGCACGCATGCTCATGGTCACGTTGTGCAGCCCTGCACAAACCGGGACTAGGACTCCTTGCCTAAGGGATTGGTTTCCTAAAGACTCGCTGGTCACAGCATCACAGACAGCATCCTTCTGAGGGCTGAGCTGGAGGGAAAGTGGAAAAACTCTACACGTGACCAGTGTCCTGTCAAGGCTGGATGAGGCTGTGTTACTAAACACGGTGCGACGCAGGCTGCAAAACCACATGGGGGGGGACAACGTGTGGCACATACCAGGCAAGAGATCAGAACAAGTTCCTTGAAGCCGCAGCCGTTTCTTGTCACTTTGCTCTGTTCTTCCGCGAGCAAAAGCTGCATCAAAGGAGAAGGCAGAGGGCGGGGAGAGGAGAGAGAAAGAGCTGATCAGTGAGCTTGCACAATTTAACAAAGAAGACAAGGAAAAAGCCCTGAGACAAATGCCACCTCTATGCTTTGGAATGTAGCTACTGAGTGAAAATTATGCCTGATGGTCAAGAGTAAGCAGCATGACACTACCAGCTCCGCCAGCCAGCAGCTTTCAGCACCTCACTGTCCACCTGTCTATCTCACACTGTCTCAGCTTACCTACAAGATGCTGCACAAGACGGTGTGAAAACGAAGGTACTCAGTCGATGCACAAGTGCAACAAGCTAGCTACTCAGTCAGAGCTCAAGCGCTCCAATGAAGGGACGCAGCAGGCACTGCTCCTCCCCTCATTCTAGCTGCTTATGACATCACTAAGGGCCACCAGGCTGCTCCACCATGACAGACAAGGTGGGGAAGCAAGACCACGTCACAAGACCAGAAGATTCCAACACTCCAACATTCTAGAATCAGAGGGCGGTTGGAATTCTACCTCAGCCAAATCCTGGAGAAGCTGGCACGGGGTCATCATGACCAAAGCGCAGGACCCGGCGCTTGCTCTTGTTGAGCCTCGTACAACCGGCCTCAGGCCATCCTTCTGCAGGGCCTTCCTACCCTCGGGCAGATGGACACTTCCTCCCAGCAGCATACCTTGCAGTGCAGGGCCTACATAAAATCCACACTAGAGTCCTTTGTTTCATTCAAGAGCACGTTACAGCACGTATCTATTTCACTGTAAGGAAATCAAGGAAGAGACGGGAGAAACACAGAACTGCTACGAGACTGCTATATACATTTCTTTCCCAAGTGGATTTTTGCCTTTTTGCTTCCAGGATGACCTCATTTTGTTCTCCCCTTCTTGTGGGGAAGCTGCCTCCAGTTCCTGAGGTTCAGGAGACAGCATGAAACACGACACTAAGACAAACGCTTGTCGTGGGCGAGGGGTGGCTGTGCTTTGCCAGGCATACGGCGGGGCAGTAAGTGCCACACGGCAGCCCCAAGCCAAGCCCTGCATTCAGTCACTGTGGCCACAGCTGGTGCATCGCTGCCAGAACGTATCCCAGGATACAGGTGGACGCAGGCACTCCTGCTCCTTCTGCAAAGCCATCCTCTGCAGAGCCCATTAGGTGCTGCTCAGTGCTATGCCAACCAGGCTCCCGTTTACTGCAGCCCTGGGATAAACACGCGTGTACTCTTCTGTGCAGCAGTGGGCTCCAGGGATGAAGCACAGAGGGTAAGCCAACAGAATCTACTGCTGACTCCATCAGCTCCTTCTTCTACCAACCATGGGCAAACACTGTGAGACAGAACATAAGGGGAAAAGCACTTCTGCTCACACGCCTGCAATGGAATTCAAAACAGCTATTGCAAGAAGAGCTCGTAGGGTAAACCTAGCCTCAGAGACACAAACACACCAGGTTCCAGGAAATAGCATGGCACATTGTTGATGAAACGCTGCTTCGTTGCTTGGAGAGCACGCAGCATGCCGCTTTGACAGGCACAGCAGTGCTGCGACGTCCAAGCTGGGCACCAAAACCTCTCCAGCATCCCTGGCCAACGCTGCCAGGGAAATGCAACACCTGCATCCCTATCTGGCTTACGGCACACACACTGGGGGGCTGCCTTAGTCTCAGGTGGGAGGGATTTTTCTTCAGAGTATCTGGTATGATGCTATGTTTGGGTTCTAGGAGAAAAATCACACTGAGAACACCCTGATCTTTATAGTTTCTGACAAGCAAACTTGCACAGAGCCAAGGCCATTCTCAGCAAAGCTCTCAACAAGGAGCTGGGAGGGAATTGAATTAAGACAGCTAACGTAAACTGGCCAAAGGGATATTCCATACTATATGCCATCAAGTGGAAGGAGTTTTGAAGGGGATGAGAGTACATCTCACTCTCTTTTATTGCTTGGCGGCTAACTGGACAGTGGTTGGCGGGTGGTGAGCCATTGCTTGCACATCACTTGCAATACATTCATATATATATTCAGAACTACTTTTATCTCAAAAACATGAGTTTTACTTCTCTTTTTCCACCCAACACTCTCCCCCATCCCACGGGGAACAGGGGAGTGGGCAAAGGACTGCGTGGTGCTGAGCCACCCACCGGCTTCAACCACAACAGGGCCGCGGGGCAATGGGAGCAAGCACAGAAATAAAACACAGAAACTCGCTGTTCCTTGGGCTCGTGGCTGCCACAAAGCTCGTGTTTTAGTGATGCAGAGTACTGTATCTCCAGCTATTGTGTGTCTTGTTAACCACAAGCTCAGCTATGAGCTGTCACCACAAGCAAAAGATAAACGTAAACAAAGGCTTATATCCACACGTACCAATCTGGGTGTGAGCAATAAAAGCCCATTGGGCCATGGACAAGGCAGGCAGCACATAGGCAGGAAACAGGAAGGAGTTGAACTCCAGCTCTCCTACACAAAAGAAAGGGAGAGCACCACGGGAGGAGTTACGACACAGCTTCAGAGCTTACAGAGCCCTGAGATTGCCAAAGAACGGTGCCAGGGTAACTCTCACCATTCCCACGCAGGGGTCTTCCCAGACACTTCAGCTGCTGACTTCCACTTCCTCTGTCATGTGTAGAAAGTCCAGGTGACAAATGCTCATTTCGTCTGGGTAACGCTTCCATGGTCATGACTGAAAAAAAAAAAAAAAAAAAAGCAGCATGCAACCCCATAAAATGTACCTTTCTGCTCTTTCTGTCAGCACGACATCTAAGATGAGCATTACACGTCCCTGCTACTGATTGAAAATTCATCCAAGCCTATGTTCCACACAGCTTCATCTCAGTGCCAAAAAGAAACACGTAAACAGATGTTCAGAGGATTCTTTGTGCAGATAAAAGTGCAGGGTGCATATGTATTCTCTTCAGTAATAAATATTAGTTTAGAATCCAAAGGTAACTTTTCAAGAAGCAGTATGAAAGAAAGGTCAGTCAAAAGGAAATACGTGATTTTCATCTATTTTCATCTAAAAAATCCTTGCTCAACCTCTTCCCATCAAAAAGAAAGCATGCTGGGCATTCTTAGCAGCAGCTCAGAGGACATCTTGCACCACAAAATGCAGCACATGCTTTTTGCTCACAGGCCCCTCATGTCTCTAATTTGTGTCAGATTCACTCAAAATGACCACGTGGACCAGAACAGCCATTTGGTTCTGCTGAGGTAGGAACCCACTGCTGGGATGTCCCACCGTCCCGTTTCCCCGCTACTTCCAGCCCTGGGGGGAAAAGGAAGAGCAACTGACTTCACCTACCCAGACTTCTGCATGGTCTCACATCACACAGAGAAGCATGGTGGAGAGCTCTGGTGGCTGAAGAAATCAAGGTTGCCTCTAAGATCCTGCTTTAAATCCACATGACTTACTGCCCATAAGATGTGAAAGACAAGGTTAAGGTCCATCCAATCCCTGTGGATGTGGCTGCCTGCAAAGACAACAGTTGCCTGCTCTTCAGCAGGGTGATGCTCACCCAGCAAAGCACTCACCAGCACATGTCTTTCATAGAAACATAGAATTAGCAAGCTTGGAAAAGATCTCCAAGATCATCCGGTCCAACCATCCACCTTCCACCAACATTTCCCACTAAGCCACGTCCCTCACGACAACATCTAATGTTTCTTGAACACCTGCAGGGATGGTAACTCTATCACCTGTCTGGGCAGCCCGTTCCAGCGTCTGACCAGTCCTGTGGAGAAGTTTTTCTTAACATCCAACCTCAATCTCCCCTCATGCAACTTCAGGCCACTCCCTCCAGTCCTATTATCACTTACACAGGAGAGGAGGACAACGCCCACCTCAACACAACCTCTCTTCAGCTAGTTGTAGAGAGTGAGGAGGTCTTCCCTGCGCCTCCTCTTCTCCAGACTAAATAATCACAGTTCCCTCAGCCGCTCCCCATAAGACTTGTGCTCTAGATGCCCTGCAGCTTCACTGCTCTTCTCTGGACACATTTAAGGCTTTCACTGTCCTTCCTGTAGTGAGGCACCCAGAACTGAACAAAGTACTCAAGGTGAGGACTCACCAGTGCTGAGCACAGGAGGATGATCGCTTCCCTGCTCCTGCTGGCTCCAGTTCTTTGCATTGCACTTCCAATCTAAACCGTTCCTTCTGCGGTAGCGCTTGCATCCTCACTTAGGGCTGGAGCTCAAGAGGTCAACACAACAGAAAGAACACAACGTGCAACTGGAAGACATGACTCAAAGCTCACAAGAGTCAACTCTCTGACCTTGGGCACAACTCACAAACCATGAGCCAGGCCTTGCCAACTTGGCAGATCTGAGCATGCCAGAGGGGATCAGATCACAAAGTGTCCATTTCAATTGCAGCTTCATGTAGGAAAGAAAACCAGCTAACAGGCGTGACTGAATTCACTCACAAGCTGCACAATGAGTCTGTTCTTCATTAAAAAAACCACATGGATTCCTAATCCAAAAAGAGAACGGCAAGAGTTAACACCGATGGAAGAGGTTCCTGGTCCGAAGCCTCATCCTCTTACCCAACTCTCCTTGCCTCGTACTCTTCCCCAACTCCTGGGCGATGCCCACAGGCTTAAATTCAGACCTCAAATTCATAGGACTACTGTATAATCAATGAAAATTATATAAAGGAATTTTATATAATCAAATAATATTAAGATGTTATAATAATGAAATCAGCAAGAGAGTTAGGCACAGCAAGACAAAGAGAATAAATAGGATGCTTACCCGTGTCGTGGGCTCGCTCAGGAAAGACCAGTGGAGTGGATCTTCCGAAGAGAGAGAGATCCTTCCCCACTGGTAGATTGTATTATATTGTATTATTTTGCATTCCGATATCATAGTTAGTAAAATAAGTTTACCTCCATAGATCGTTGCCGCTGTTTTTTTCCTTTTCCCCCTTCCTTCCCATTTTGTGGGGCCAGGCCGGGGGTGGGGAGGGCAGGCGCCTACTGCCCCCTGTCACGGGCATAAACTGATCTAGTTAATTCCATGACACTCATCAAACCAGATTGTCTCAGGCGAAGGATGGTATGCTATCGCTCTCCACTTGCTCGGGTTGCCCTTGCTGGACCCATCTGTATACCAGGCATCTTCAGGGATAGGATATTTCCTCTCCTGAACGGGACTCTTCTCTGGTGGAGCGACCAGTGTTTCTTTTGGTGCATCACAATGATAGGTCACTGGGCCTAGGATCTTCTGAAGCTCTTCTTTTAAGGATGATGAAGACAGACTGCTCCTTTGGCTGAGGGAAGTGACCCATCATGCCACTGTTTGTGCTTGGGCCACCCCTGTCTTAGGAAGGTGGGTCAGATCTTTCACCCACCCCTGAATCTGCAGAGTGGTCTTCACTATAACTTCAGCCGTCTGGGTTATTGGCTCTACTGCCTGTAATGCTGAATAGGCAGCCAATAACTGTTTTTCAATCATATTATATCTTTCTTTTGCTCCATGCCAGACCTGAAACCAAAAACCAATGGGGGTCCGAACAGAACTCTGACGTTGCCACAGGCCCCAACCAAAGCCATCTTGAGTAACGTGGACATCCAACTCAGCTGGGAGGGTAGGATCGAATATACCCAATGCCTGGGCTTGTTGTAAAATTAGGTCTCTCATCCCTGCTGAGAATTTGACCAGATCCGGGCCATCAAAGGCATCTTCATAGATCGCTTCCCTTACACCTAATTCACAGATGTAATTTTGAAGGTTTTCCATGGAGGACCACATCCCTGTATGTAAAGGAATATCAGATTGATTGGGCCATACCATACAGCAGGCCGCCATTAACCATTCTATTATAGAATGGTTTTCATCATTGTATTGATTACCTGCATATAATCTCTGTCTAAGAGCAGGATGGACGGTCATTGTGGCCAATTTGGCTATTTCCGGGCCATTCATCAGAACACTTTCTGCCCCAGAATCCCATAGTCCAAGCTGGCACACTTTCTCTAGCTTTCTGCTTAAATCGTTGGACTAAGTCCATCAGTTCTGTTGCTGTGTACGGTCGGGCTGTTACATGCAAGTGGGTTTGAACGGGGGGCCACTGATCAGGCGGCACCCCCGCCGATCTGTCCTGTACCTTTTTTGTTTTTTGAGTTATAACAGGACGGACTTCTAGTGCATCCGTCAAAATTGGAGATTCAAGATCAGATTTAGATTGTTTATTTTCCTGATCAACACAGTCCGTTGATTCAGGAGCCTGGTCATTGTTTATTGAAATATTACAGACTTGACCTATTGGAAGATGTAGAATTGGGTTTTTTCCTGTTAATATGCCAAGTTCCTGTTCTAACTTTTCAATACGATCTTTTAAAAGTTCATTTTCGTTCACTAAAGTATTATTCCTTATTTCAGCATTATTTAAAGCATTTAACAGTGGCCATGCCACTGTAGAAGCAGCTAATTGTCTTTCTCTTGTGACTAATGTATCATTGCCTAGTCCCTGAAAATAATCTGCTAGGCGATATGGGGAAACATTTCCCACAACACGTAGAGGACCCCATTTTTCAATGATAGTTGACAATTCATAATAAGGGGATCCCGCAAATCCTGGCATCTGCCCTGGAATTATTTTACCTAGGGGAGTAGTGTCCTCCCCCTTGAACATTTACAGAAATTCCAAAGAAAGGACATAGTGTAAGTTTTAGTATATTCGGCTTGCCTGCCTGGCTCACCAACTGTATAATCAATGAAAATTATATAAAGGAATTTTATATAATCAAACAATATTAAGATGTTATAATAATGAAATCAGCAAGAGAGTTAGGCACAGCAAGACAAAGAGAATACATAGGATGCTTACACATGTCGTGGGCTCGCTCAGGAAAGACCAGGCACCGTTACTTTAATTTAGCTTCCACATGTTTTGGCGCAAGAAATAATGGGGGAAAAAAAAACAACAACACAACCCACCCAAACAATGATGACGGTTGCTGGAAAACAAAGTCCTCTTTACCTTTCAGATGGAAAGTTGATGATTGTGTGGAATTTCCCCTGTACAGCTGTGGGGCCTTCTTCCACTTCTATGTCCCTGCTCTGTGTCACAACGGAAGAGCTGCTGTGGCCTCGCCTCTGAGCCTGTGCCTCCTCCAGGGTGAGCAGCTTTGTGGCAGGAGAAGACACCCACGCAGACTTGGGCCCTGAGAGAGAACCGTGCCCTGTAAGGGAAAGCCACAGGTAAGAGCGAGGATCACAAAGCAGCACCACAGCCATCACAGTTCTGGGGGAGATGCTATAGTTTTCTCAGACCTGCTTATCTGAGCCACTAGAAGAAGAGGAGGTCAGAATAAGCATGTGGTCAGAGGTATGTTTAAGGCAGAGGACAGAGTCATAATTAATAAGAGCAGCTCACTGTATCAAAATGGGCAAAGAAAAACCCTAGAAAGCGGGGGCAGGGAACTCAGAAAGCTTCACTGCCACGCTTTCATCAAGCTTCACCTGCATGCAAAACATCGTAACGACAGTGACGTTTTTTTTCTCATTGTAAAGTTTGGACTTGGACATTCTCAGCATCCAGCAACAGGATGCCAGATTCTAATCTAAGCCCAGAAGTCTGCTGTCCCCTCGATAGAAAAAGTGTATTTCAAAGATCTTGGAGAAGGCCTGGATTTGATCAAGGTGTCTGATCAAGATAAAGCTCATGGAGGAAGACACTCACCTGCTCCATCTGCCATGTCTGATCCGGATTTGGAGCAGAAGAGGACATCTGCGTGGTTGATGATGAATTCCACCACAGCCGACTGCGTCTGCAGTTCCATGCAGGCGGCTCTTCCGCTGGCGCAGGCAGACTCGTTCTGCTGTGATCTGTAGAAAAGGCAGATTTTAGCAGTCATTTATCCAAGATCCAAGTTTCCCCAAGTCTGGATTGTTGCAGCCAAAAGCTGTCAAATTGGGCTCCGGAGGCTTCCGCGGTGATGCCGCTGAAGAAATTCTCCTGGATGGTCAAGGACACACCAGTCCCATCTAAACAAGAGGGCAGAAATTGTCATCTAGAAATTGTGCCCGTGCGGTTGGAGAACAGCCCAGGCTCTTGCTCTGCCGTCAGCCACTTACTACAGTGTACAGGAGAAGAGCACATTCGATGGAGAAAAAGGTAGATTGCATTTTTTGCCGGAGAACAGATCCAAGCAGTGTGTTGAAATGGAGAAAGAAGTTGACCTTCAGAGGTTTGGAGCCCACACAATCGCTAAGTTCTTAGCGTGCATGTTTGTCACGGAACAGTTCCCGGCTAGACGAGCCAAGTGTCTTCTCAGGTATTCCAGTGTCCTGGAAAATCAGAGAGGCAAATATTCAGCACCAATGAGCACGCGGTGCTGCGGTTCACAGAGCAAAGCCTCAATGCATGTTATTGCTACTGTCACTGAAGATGAAGTAGATCCAACTTGACTAAGTGCCACACTGTGGCACCAAGCCCCAGCACAGCACAGCTGCAGCCACCAGCTGCACCAACTGTGCCCCCGTGCCCAGGAACCGACCCAATAAATTAACCCCGTGTAGCCTTAAACTGCTTCAACATACGCAGGCATCATGTTGCCAGCATGAGACAAGCCTGGAATCACACCACTGCCCTCTGAAGTGCAGCATGGCTGAGCTCAACAGAGTGAGGGCAGCACTGACCTGTAGTGAGGAGCGGGCAGCTGCTGGATGACGTCCTGCATTCTGACCAGCTGCTCCTCATCTGTAGCGGCACCAACAGCCTCCTGGAATAGTGCAGAAAGGGACTGAGACACAAATCAGGCTAGATACCTGCCACAGGGTCGGGAACTATGGGGACAGCGTGCTGTTGGTCTGCGCCGAGACAGATTTTACGCCTTCCGGGAGGCATCTGGGGAACATAGCGGCACGCAGCTGGTGCCATCAAGGCCAAGGAGTCCAAGCAGCGGGCCGGTTTACAGCCTGATTGCGCAGCTCAGCTCCTCAAGCTTCAAGTGCACTTTGCTATCAATCCCACTCCCATTCTATAAATACTTGGGGAATAGAAAAACAAAACAAAAGAAAAAACAAAAAACATGAATTCTCTCAAGCTTTGTGAATATGGAAATAACCGCCTCCTGGGACCACCGAAAATGGCATCCATATGATGCATGATGTGGCAAAGACATACGAGTAAACCCCACGGGGCTAACAGAAAAAGGGCCTCAGAGCTGGGGCACTGCTGCAGCCATCTCCCAAGAGGCCCAGGGAAGAGGTAAAGGAAAGACGTTGCCTTGTGCTTACCGAGAACTTGTCATACAGCTGGTCGGTCAGCAGAGGGTTCGGGAGCTCCCTGAAGTACATTTTGCAGACGGAGCTCACGCTGTGAGTGTCGCGGATGGTTAGCTCAGGAATCTGCTCAGACTCAAATTCTTGGCTGGAGAGAAGGACACAAAAACGGGCGGGGGGGTTGAGAAAGAGGAAAACAAGTCAAAAGCCACACCAAATATAATCAAGCATTGGAAGGGCTTCCCGATTAACAGGAGAAAATGAACACTCAGTCACCAGCACCACACGAGCCATGCTGGATGAGATGTTTCCAAAACATCTCATGGCGCGACGCCGGACAGCCGGTATATCCCTTGCACTACGCCGTGCTGCTCAATGAACTCGGCGCAGCTCTGGAGGACCTGGGGGACTAAAGAACACGTGCCAGCGGTTACTTGAGCTCCTCATTCAAGTACTGGTTCAGGCTGTGCTCCTGTCAAATCTCATCCACTAAGCCCAGCCAGGCTACTGCTTAGTTCTTCCTTACAGAAGAAAGCTGTCCAAGACGAGGAAACTGGACAGACGTGTTCCTTGCATTCAAGAAGTGTAAGGACCTAGGAATCAGCCTGGAGAAAGTAATTCTGGGGAAGCCGGAGACACTGCAAGTCCCACCACAGCTCCCATGGGAATGAAAGGAGGTGGGAAATCTCATGTCCAGGAGAGCAGGGAAACATATGCAGGACACTCTCCTTGGCCAAAAGGCTTCCCTTCTTTTCAGGCTAGCGTGGGATTGGCTTACAGGCTTTGGTTTAAGCAAATACAAACGTGCTTGTCTCTTAAGAGCATTAGCCTCAGTTTATCTTTCAGCCATCAACTTCCATTACACGTTTCTCCACCGGTACCAACCTGCCCCTTTGCTAGATATGACCTCCCTTTCATCTTTAGATGCCCAACAGAGGAAGATCTCAGGAACGGGCTGTCCCTTACCATCGCGACCAGAGTGGAGAAGATGCTCTCCCAGGTCACAGCCAAACACCCTTTCCTTCTCCACCTCCCGCTCTTTCGGTTTCTTTGGGCGGGCCTTCACCAAGGAACGAAGGAAGGTGACGAGCTTGCCGCGTTTCTTTGGCACTGCACAACAGGAAGAAACCAGTTCATTTCAGGTTTGGCTCAGTTGGACAAGGCCGAGCATAACACATTCTACAGAGCACGTCAAAACGGGAAGAACATTAACAAGTACATAGAAAAACGGATTTTCTCCCATCCCTGCAGGAAGAGCCAAAGGCCAGGTTGGATGGGGCCCTGGGCAGTGGGGTCTAGTCTCACATTAGATGTGGAGGTTGGTTGGCAGCCCAGCCTGAGGCAGGGGGGTTGGAACTTGATGATCCTTGAGCTCCCTTCCATCCCAAGCCATACTAGGAGGATTCTATGATTTCCCCAAGTCCACTCATAAACACGGGAGGATCGGGCCAAATCTCTGCGCGTTCCGATGGAGTTTAATGCACTCCTCTTGCTTGGCTTGCTCAACTTGAGGATTAAGGATCCTCTTGAAAAGTCACGTTCTGATCAAGCATATCACTAGCACAACCAGGCCTCTAGCTGTCCACCAGGGACGCTGGCTGTTCTCAACCTCGTACTGACTCGCAGAAGAACTGCCTTTGCCCTCCTTCATTCTCATTGCCTACAACACACCAGCCATATGCCCCATGATATGCCTGAAGGATCATCAGCACAGACTATAACACGGGATGGATAAAGGAGGTATTAAACACAGAACACACCCAAAAAGAGACGCCATTTTGCTTCCCTGCACCATCAAATGTAACATCTGTACCTGGCTTTGGCACTGAACTGAGGAGAGACTCCGGAATTTTTCCATTGATGAGCTCCACGCACTCACTTGGGAAAAATCCAACCTGTAACAAGAAAAAAAAGAGAGGTGCACTACTGAAGGCAGCATTTCTCAGGCCTGAACTGTTCAACCAAAAGCCACCTAACATTTTCCTCGGAACGTGCTTGCCTGACGCTCCGTAAGACTATCCAACAAAAAGTGGCCTGCATAAAAGTAATAATTATTCAACATTTGCAGCCAAAAGACCTACAAAACAAATAATTGCTTCTGTAGAAGATGTAGAAGAAGAAAGTTCTTGCTGACTGAGATGCAGCTGCAATAATCCCCAGCTCCGAGCTACCCAGCGTTCTGCAGCCAGCAGCAGCAACAAGCACGCGGAGGGTCTGTTACCCTACCTCAGCTGACAGGCAGTAACTTCCTAAAAGACACTAACTTCACGTTCTGCATGGGTGCAAGCAAAATACTGAGACACTGAAACACTGTCTTAGCTGCTGCATTTCCAAAGGTGGGGTTCAGTGGCCGTGACCTGATGCATATTGTGAAGGCTCTTGCTTCTAAGTGAATTGAGGAGACAGTTTCCTACAAAGACCATCTCTGACACCGACACAGGGAAAATGTTTACATCCATGAGCCATCCTGTGCAGGCAGCGCAGCTCTTAGCCGAGATTCCCGACCTGACCGAAGTTGCTCTCTCAAGTCTGAAGCT
Source organism: Phasianus colchicus (assembly GCF_987193195.1). Classification (NCBI taxonomy): domain Eukaryota; kingdom Metazoa; phylum Chordata; class Aves; order Galliformes; family Phasianidae; genus Phasianus; species Phasianus colchicus. The sequence continues at coordinate 18,946,851 of NC_143450.1, read as the reverse complement.
TGTGCCTACCTGAAAGCCATGCTTGCCTCTCCACCAGGGGGTCAGCTCCTTTGGTGGCATATCAGTAACGCACACGATGTCTCCCACCTGCAAAAGACTGCAACCTCACCAAACATTCTGAAGGTATCTGAGAATATTCCTGATGCGTTCACACCTTATACTCTCCTGTACATGACAACTAGGAACGCCCTTAACTGCTTACCTCAAAGGAGAGTTCATCCGGTGCCTGGGCAACGTATCTCTTAAGAACATGGGCAGCAGCAACAGCTGGAATATTTACAGGAGACTCCTCGTGGATCAGCAGGGGCTTCCCATTGTTCTCAGTCTGAAACAGAGAGCACAGGCCATGGTGAGGAGCTGAGGACAAACGAGGACAATTTCAGAGCAAGGAGCACATCTGCAGAGAAAGATCCTTATCATGAGTGCTTAACAAGAAACTGCAAGTCTAATAACAGCTGTTTCTCTTCCTGGTGTGCAGCAGTATGGCCAGGCAATGTAAAGATGCGTCTCTCTCTACCCAGACTAAGAGGACAAACACCCCAACCGAGAGGACTCCTGGAGTTTTATAAACTTGCCACGCTTGCAGTACTGTCTTGCCAAAGAGGAGCGTAAGAGTCTGCTTGCTTCCTGTAACCTATTGCTTGGAGACCTCAGCCATGGACTGGACACAGGAGCTGGTCCACTGACCCAATCCTTGGCTCACTACAAGTGCCTGCTTCCCTTAACTTACTGAATATGAGAACTTGGTCTTTGGGTGACAAAATCCAAGCAGGATGGGGAAAAAGCTTCTGCATGTTTATAACGCTCGATCTGATTCTGTCGGTACTATAACGTCCACGGCCATCTAGATGCTCGTAGCAAGGACATGAAGCTTTTCAGGCAGCTTTTCAGTGACACCGATAGAGCTGGAAGGATTCTCCCTCTCTTGAAAAGCAGGAGAGCTCATCTGCAGCTCACTCTGCCGGCTCAAGTCAGCAGAACAAAGACCAATCAGAGCTTCATACTCTACCTCCATTTGTGCCAGGTCAGGCCCACAGCTGATCTCGCTGCACGCGATGCCCATCACAGCAGGCACGACAAGCTGGAACTGAAAAGAAACACACTTCTATTTTCTCTGTTCACACACCACGGTATGGAGAGACTTCTTCAGAACTACCCTCAGTTACCCACTGGCATAGGCAGGTGTTCTAGAAACAACCACTTTGTTCAGTCACTTCAAACGAGACAGCCTATTACGCAGCAGTTTACCAAGTTGCTATCCCTCTGCTAGCAGATGGGGACTCCGGCACAAAGCAGCAGACGCGCTTGCTCAGAGCACTCCGACAGCACAGTAGCAGGGCAGTGAGAGGAGTCACTGCTGGGGGTGGATCTGCTCCCTAGCGCCCGGCTCCCACCAGTTCACCTCCAGCGCCGGCCGCAGCCTTCCACACGGATTTCCTCTGCTTGCATCTCTGCTGTGCTCCCCACAGCTGTCGTGCGCACACGCAGCCGAAGCACGCATGCTCATGGTCACGTTGTGCAGCCCTGCACAAACCGGGACTAGGACTCCTTGCCTAAGGGATTGGTTTCCTAAAGACTAGCTGGTCACAGCATCACAGACAGCATCCTTCTGAGGGCTGAGCTGGAGGGAAAGTGGAATAACTCTACACGTGACCAGTGTCCTGTCAAGGCTGGATGAGGCTGTGTTACTAAACACGGTGCGACGCAGGCTGCAAAACCACATGGGGGGGGGACAACGTGTGGCACATACCAGGCAAGAGATCAGAACAAGTTCCTTGAAGCCGCAGCCGTTTCTTGTCACTTTGCTCTGTTCTTCCGCGAGCAAAAGCTGCATCAAAGGAGAAGGCAGAGGGCGGGGAGAGGAGAGAGAAAGAGCTGATCAGTGAGCTTGCACAATTTAACAAAGAAGACAAGGAAAAAGCCCTGAGACAAATGCCACCTCTATGCTTTGGAATGTAGCTACTGAGTGAAAATTATGTCTGATGGTCAAGAGTAAGCAGCATGACACTACCAGCTCCGCCAGCCAGCAGCTTTCAGCACCTCACTGTCCACCTGTCTATCTCACACTGTCTCAGCTTACCTACAAGATGCTGCACAAGACGGTGTGAAAACGAAGGTACTCAGTCGATGCACAAGTGCAACAAGCTAGCTACTCAGTCAGAGCTCAAGCGCTCCAATGAAGGGACGCAGCAGGCACTGCTCCTCCCCTCATTCTAGCTGCTTATGACATCACTAAGGGCCACCAGGCTGCTCCACCATGACAGACAAGGTGGGGAAGCAAGACCACGTCACAAGACCAGAAGATTCCAACACTCCAACATTCTAGAATCAGAGGGCGGTTGGAATTCTACCTCAGCCAAATCCTGGAGAAGCTGGCACGGGGTCATCATGACCAAAGCGCAGGACCCGGCGCTTGCTCTTGTTGAGCCTCGTACAACCGGCCTCAGGCCATCCTTCTGCAGGGCCTTCCTACCCTCGGGCAGATGGACACTTCCTCCCAGCAGCATACCTTGCAGTGCAGGGCCTACATAAAATCCACACTAGAGTCCTTTGTTTCATTCAAGAGCACGTTACAGCACGTATCTATTTCACTGTAAGGAAATCAAGGAAGAGACGGGAGAAACACAGAACTGCTACGAGACTGCTATATACATTTCTTTCCCAAGTGGATTTTTGCCTTTTTGCTTCCAGGATGACCTCATTTTGTTCTCCCCTTCTTGTGGGGAAGCTGCCTCCAGTTCCTGAGGTTCAGGAGACAGCATGACACACGACACTAAGACAAACGCTTGTCGTGGGCGAGGGGTGGCTGTGCTTTGCCAGGCATACGGCGGGGCAGTAAGTGCCACACGGCAGCCCCAAGCCAAGCCCTGCATTCAGTCACTGTGGCCACAGCTGGTGCATCGCTGCCAGAACGTATCCCAGGATACAGGTGGACGCAGGCACTCCTGCTCCTTCTGCAAAGCCATCCTCTGCAGAGCCCATTAGGTGCTGCTCAGTGCTATGCCAACCAGGCTCCCGTTTACTGCAGCCCTGGGATAAACACGCGTGTACTCTTCTGTGCAGCAGTGAGCTCCAGGGATGAAGCACAGAGGGTAAGCCAACAGAATCTACTGCTGACTCCATCAGCTCCTTCTTCTACCAACCATGGGCAAACACTGTGAGACAGAACATAAGGGGAAAAGCACTTCTGCTCACACGCCTGCAATGGAATTCAAAACAGCTATTGCAAGAAGAGCTCGTAGGGTAAACCTAGCCTCAGAGACACAAACACACCAGGTTCCAGGAAATAGCATGGCACATTGTTGATGAAACGCTGCTTCGTTGCTTGGAGAGCACGCAGCATGCCGCTTTGACAGGCACAGCAGTGCTGCGACGTCCAAGCTGGGCACCAAAACCTCTCCAGCATCCCTGGCCAACGCTGCCAGGGAAATGCAACACCTGCATCCCTATCTGGCTTACGGCACACACACTGGGGGGCTGCCTTAGTCTCAGGTGGGAGGGATTTTTCTTCAGAGTATCTGGTATGATGCTATGTTTGGGTTCTAGGAGAAAAATCACACCGAGAACACCCTGATCTTTATAGTTTCTGACAAGCAAACTTGCACAGAGCCAAGGCCATTCTCAGCAAAGCTCTCAACAAGGAGCTGGGAGGGAACTGAATTAAGACAGCTAACGTAAACTGGCCAAAGGGATATTCCATACTATATGCCATCAAGTGGAAGGAGTTTTGAAGGGGATGAGAGTACATCTCACTCTCTTTTATTGCTTGGCGGCTAACTGGACAGTGGTTGGCGGGTGGTGAGCCATTGCTTGCACATCACTTGCAATACATTCATATATATATTCAGAACTACTTTTATCTCAAAAACATGAGTTTTACTTCTCTTTTTCCACCCAACACTCTCCCCCATCCCACGGGGAACAGGGGAGTGGGCAAAGGACTGCGTGGTGCTGAGCCACCCACCGGCTTCAACCACAACAGGGCCACGGGGCAATGGGAGCAAGCACAGAAATAAAACACAGAAACTCGCTGTTCCTTGGGCTCGTGGCTGCCACAAAGCTCGTGTTTTAGTGATGCAGAGTACTGTATCTCCAGCTATTGTGTGTCTTGTTAACCACAAGCTCAGCTATGAGCTGTCACCACAAGCAAAAGATAAACGTAAACAAAGGCTTATATCCACACGTACCAATCTGGGTGTGAGCAATAAAAGCCCATTGGGCCATGGACAAGGCAGGCAGCACATAGGCAGGAAACAGGAAGGAGTTGAACTCCAGCTCTCCTACACAAAAGAAAGGGAGAGCACCACGGGAGGAGTTACGACACAGCTTCAGAGCTTACAGAGCCCTGAGATTTCCAAAGAACGGTGCCAGGGTAACTCTCACCATTCCCATGCAGGGGTCTTCCCAGACACTTCAGCTGCTGACTTCCACTTCCTCTGTCATGTGTAGAAAGTCCAGGTGACAAATGCTCATTTCGTCTGGGTAACGCTTCCATGGTCATGACTGAAAAAAAAAAAAAAAAAAAAAAAGCAGCCTGCAACCCCATAAAATGTACCTTTCTGCTCTTTCTGTCAGCACGACATCTAAGATGAGCATTACACGTCCCTGCTACTGATTGAAAATTCATCCAAGCCTATGTTCCACACAGCTTCATCTCAGTGCCAAAAAGAAACACGTAAACAGATGTTCAGAGGATTCTTTGTGCAGATAAAAGTGCGGGGTGCATATGTATTCTCGTCAGTAATAAATATTAGTTTAGAATCCAAAGGTAACTTTTCAAGAAGCAGTACGAAAGAAAGGTCAGTCAAAAGGAAATACGTGATTTTCATCTATTTTCATCTAAAAAATCCTTGCTCAACCTCTTCCCATCAAAAAGAAAGCATGCTGGGCATTCTTAGCAGCAGCTCAGAGGACATCTTGCACCACAAAATGCAGCACATGCTTTTTGCTCACAGGCCCCTCATGTCTCTAATTTGTGTCAGATTCACTCAAAATGACCACGTGGACCAGAACAGCCATTTGGTTCTGCTGAGGTAGGAACCCACTGCTGGGATGTCCCACAGTCCCGTTTCCCCGCTACTTCCAGCCCTGGGGGGAAAAGGAAGAGCAACTGACTTCACCTACCCAGACTTCTGCATGGTCTCACATCACACAGAGAAGCATGGTGGAGAGCTCTGGTGGCTGAAGAAATCAAGGTTGCCTCTAAGATCCTGCTTTAAATCCACATGACTTACTGCCCATAAGATGTGAAAGACAAGGTTAAGGTCCATCCAATCCCTGTGGATGTGGCTGCCTGCAAAGACAACAGTTGCCTGCTCTTCAGCAGGGTGATGCTCACCCAGCAAAGCACTCACCAGCACATGTCTTTCATAGAAACATAGAATTAGCAAGCTTGGAAAAGATCTCCAAGATCATCCGGTCCAACCATCCACCTTCCACCAACATTTCCCACTAAGCCACGTCCCTCACGACAACATCTAATGTTTCTTGAACACCTGCAGGGATGGTAACTCTATCACCTGTCTGGGCAGCCCGTTCCAGCGTCTGACCAGTCCTGTGGAGAAGTTTTTCTTAACATCCAACCTCAATCTCTCCTCATGCAACTTCAGGCCACTCCCTCCAGTCCTATTATCACTTACACAGGAGAGGAGGACAACGCCCACCTCAACACAACCTCTCTTCAGCTAGTTGTAGAGAGTGAGGAGGTCTTCCCTGCGCCTCCTCTTCTCCAGACTAAATAATCACAGTTCCCTCAGCCGCTCCCCATAAGACTTGTGCTCTAGATGCCCTGCAGCTTCACTGCTCTTCTCTGGACACATTTAAGGCTTTCACTGTCCTTCCTGTAGTGAGGCACCCAGAACTGAACAAAGTACTCAAGGTGAGGACTCACCAGTGCTGAGCACAGGAGGATGATCGCTTCCCTGCTCCTGCTGGCTCCAGTTCTTTGCATTGCACTTCCAATCTAAACCGTTCCTTCTGCGGGAGCGCTTGCATCCTCACTTAGGGCTGGAGCTCAAGAGGTCAACACAACAGAAAGAACACAACGTGCAACTGGAAGACATGACTCAAAGCTCACAAGAGTCAACTCTCTGACCTTGGGCACAACTCACAAACCATGAGCCAGGCCTTGCCAACTTGGCAGATCTGAGCATGCCAGAGGGGATCAGATCACAAAGTGTCCATTTCAATTGCAGCTTCATGTAGGAAAGAAAACCAGCTAACAGGCGTGACTGAATTCACTCACAAGCTGCACAATGAGTCTGTTCTTCATTAAAAAAACCACATGGATTCCTAATCCAAAAAGAGAACGGCAAGAGTTAACACCGATGGAAGAGGTTCCTGGTCCGAAGCCTCATCCTCTTACCCAACTCTCCTTGCCTCGTACTCTTCCCCAACTCCTGGGCGATGCCCACAGGCTTAAATTCAGACCTCAAATTCATAGGACTACTGTATAATCAATGAAAATTATATAAAGGAATTTTATATAATCAAATAATATTAAGATGTTATAATAATGAAATCAGCAAGAGAGTTAGGCACAGCAAGACAAAGAGAATAAATAGGATGCTTACCCGTGTCGTGGGCTCGCTCAGGAAAGACCAGTGGAGTGGATCTTCCGAAGAGAGAGAGATCCTTCCCCACTGGTAGATTGTATTATATTGTATTATTTTGCATTCCGATATCATAGTTAGTAAAATAAGTTTACCTCCATAGATTGTTGCCGCTGTTTTTTTCCTTTTCCCCCTTCCTTCCCATTTTGTGGGGCCAGGCCAGGGGTGGGGAGGGCAGGCGCCTACTGCCCCCTGTCACGGGCATAAACTGATCTAGTTAATTCCATGACACTCATCAAACCAGATTGTCTCAGTCGAAGGATGGTATGCTATCACTCTCCACTTGCTCGGGTTGCCCTTGCTGGACCCATCTGTATACCAGGCATCTTCAGGGATAGGATATTTCCTCTCCTGAACGGGACTCTTCTCTGGTGGAGCGACCAGTGTTTCTTTTGGTGCATCACAATGATAGGTCACTGGGCCTAGGATCTTCTGAAGCTCTTCTTTTAAGGATGATGAAGACAGACTGCTCCTTTGGCTGAGGGAAGTGACCCATCATGCCACTGTTTGTGCTTGGGCCACCCCTGTCTTAGGAAGGTGGGTCAGATCTTTCACCCACCCCTGAATCTGCAGAGTGGTCTTCACTATAACTTCAGCCGTCTGGGTTATTGGCTCTACTGCCTGTAATGCTGAATAGGCAGCCAATAACTGTTTTTCAATCATATTATATCTTTCTTTTGCTCCATGCCAGACCTGAAACCAAAAACCAATGGGGGTCCGAACAGAACTCTGGCGTTGCCACAGGCCCCAACCAAAGCCATCTTGAGTAACGTGGACATCCAACTCAGCTGGGAGGGTAGCATCGAATATACCCAATGCCTGGGCTTGTTGTAAAATTAGGTCTCTCATCCCTGCTGAGAATTTGACCAGATCCGGGCCATCAAAGGCATCTTCATAAATCGCTTCCCTTACACCTAATTCACAGATGTAATTTTGAAGGTTTTCCATGGAGGACCACATCCCTGTATGTAAAGGAATATCAGATTGATTGGGCCATACCATACAGCAGGCCGCCATTAACCATTCTATTATAGAATGGTTTTCATCATTGTATTGATTACCTGCATATAATCTCTGTCTAAGAGCAGGATGGACGGTCATTGTGGCCAATTTGGCTATTTCCGGGCCATTCATCAGAACACTTTCTGCCCCAGAATCCCATAGTCCAAGCTGGCACACTTTCTCTAGCTTTCTGCTTAAATCGTTGGACTAAGTCCATCAGTTCTATTGCTGTGTACGGTCGGGCTGTTACGTGCAAGTGGGTTTGAACGGGGGGCCACTGATCAGGCGGCACCCCCGCCGATCTGTCCTGTACCTTTTTTGTTTTTTCAGTTATAACAGGACGGACTTCTAGTGCATCCGTCAAAATTGGAGATTCAAGATCAGATTTAGATTGTTTATTTTCCTGATCAACACAGTCCGTTGATTCAGGAGCCTGGTCATTGTTTATTGAAATATTACAGACTTGACCTATTGGAAGATGTAGAATTGGGTTTTTTCCTGTTAATATGCCAAGTTCCTGTTCTAACTTTTCAATATGATCTTTTAAAAGTTCATTTTCGTTCACTAAAGTATTATTCCTTATTTCAGCATTATTTAAAGCATTTAACAGTGGCCATGCCACTGTAGAAGCAGCTAATTGTCTTTCTCTTGTGACTAATGTATCATTGCCTAGTCCCTGAAAGTCATCTGCTAGGCGATATGGGGAAACATTTCCCACAACACGTAGAGGACCCCATTTTTCAATGATAGTTGACAATTCATAATAAGGGGATCCCGCAAATCCTGGCATCTGCCCTGGAATTATTTTATCTAGGGGGGTAGTGTCCTCCCCCTTGAACATTTACAGAAATTCCAAAGAAAGGACATAGTGTAAGTTTTAGTATATTCGGCTTGCCTGCCTGGCTCACCAAGTGTATAATCAATGAAAATTATATAAAGGAATTTTATATAATCAAACAATATTAAGATGTTATAATAATGAAATCAGCAAGAGAGTTAGGCACAGCAAGACAAAGAGAATACATAGGATGCTTACACATGTCGTGGGCTCACTCAGGAAAGACCAGTGGAGAGAATCTTCCAAAGAGAGAGAGAGATCCTACCCACTGCTAGTCAGCTCTTAAATGGGTCTAGGAGAGGTGGAGCCATGCTCCACCCCTTCCTGCAGCAAAGGTGAATTCCTTTCACCTGTGCTCCCAGGGCTGACTCATTGCTCGCCTCAGGTGATAAATCAGAGGTTCAGGCCGTGACTCAGCAGTTCCCATACAGACTCCTTTCACAGGACTCAGTCAAAAAGGATGTCACACTTGTTCCACACACTCAAACTGACTGAGCAGTGGTATCACAGTCACTTAAAACACACAGAAGCATCCAAACCCAAGCATGCACATTCCCTCCTGTGTTACTAGTGCCCACAGCTCACCTTCACACCTCTGGGGATTTCTGGCGTTTTACACTGATGCAGCCTCACTATAGCTCCATGGGTGTCACACAAGGCCTGCAGGACCTCTTTCTCCACAAACCCCATCTGCAGGCACTGGTTCATAAGGCTCACCACCCACCCTCCTGAGCAAAAGCAAGCACTAAGAATGAGAGCAAAGTGCACTGGATTTGACCTGGCCTGGTCCCCAAGCCTCAGTCCTGCCAGACATACCCCGGTGCGTAGACTCATCCCCAACATCTGACTGGACATTGTCATTCTGCAAACGCCCCATCCCAGCAGCAAGGGATCAAAGCATTGGGACAGCTGAAACAAAAATGTCATGAAAGTTTCCTATTAGCACTGATCAAGAACACGTCGACCCCTGAGCAACAGGATGGGAGACAAACAGCAGAAGACAACCAACCTGCAGAACCCACTCCGTTAGGGTTGGTCCAGATGTTTGTATGCTCCCTTCCATGGCCCAGGCCAAGCTTGCTGAGCTGCTCCTCCTTTGTGCAGGGGGAGAGCGGCGCAGATGCTACGTGGTGGCTATGCACAGCATGCCTTTGACTTGATTCTCCTCTCTCCATCTTCCAGTAGCAAGCAGCATTTCAAATCTCTCCTTGCAAAAAATCACCTAGGTAAAAAAGAACTGGCAATCTTGCTTTTAAAGTTTCCCTATTTATACAACTTGATGCTTTAAAGCACAAGCTCACCTAGCAATCACCTACCTTAGACAAGCCCAACCTGCAAGGAAAAGTTATTCTTCTGTGTCTGCAGACTTTGCACACATTTCCAGGTGCAGTAGGCAGCCCAGTTCTCAGCACAGCTTTACCAACCACAGAAACCCAGTTTACGCCCGCCGTGCTTTTCTCTCATCTGAAACGCTGCATTGCTGCAAGAAGCAATGAATAAAATCACAGAATCACAAAACTGGGGTTGCAAGGGAGCTCCAGAGATCACTGAGCCCAAGCCCCCTGCAAAACGGGCTCCCTAGAGTAGGCAGCACAGGAAGGGCGCCCAGGAGGGCCTGGAATATCTCCAGAGAAGGAGAATCCACAGCCTCCCTGGGCAGCCCGTTCCAGCGCTCCGTCATCCTCGCCGTGAAGAAGTTCCTTTGCATTTTGGTGCAGAACTTCCTGTGCTCCAGTTTATGGCCATTTCCCCTTCTTCTGTCACCACAGATCGCTGAAAAGATTGCAGCCGTGTCCTTTTGACTCCCACATCTAAGATATTTATAAGCGTTGTTGGAAATAGCCAAATAGTTTTCCAGGACGGTTCTCTGATCTTTGTATCTATCTTTATTCCCAATTGCAATGGCGGGCCTCCTGCAAGCAGGAGAGCACAGAGAAAACAGTGTTACATCTTTTATCCCCTACTGCCCGACCCTTATCTCTTTCTCCCCGGCTCCTCACTGGCTGAGTACTGCAGGTTCACACTCTTTCGCAACGCTTCACTAATCGTACCAATACCAAGTAAACGCAAATCCTTACCACCCAACCACAAATATCTTAATTGGTCGACTGCCTTCTAACAACTGCTTTCTTAACAAACATCTGGTCGTAACTTTTGGATGTCTGCTTTACAACATAGACATAACCTCTTAACTGCTTCATTACCCCCCAGCATTTGTGCCCTTTGCACTGGGTCATTGTTCAGGTCATCCGTCTGTCCTTGCTTAGAGATAAGCTTGGAAGGAGGACAGAGGGCAGTATCTTGGAGCCTGCCTACGGCATCCTAACGTTCCCACAGAGTGGGACAGTTCTGCTTTGTGTAAAGGCCCCGACTCCTTGAGAGTTTGTTCAGTGGACTTCACTTCTGCTGGCCTAATGAACAACCTTACAGTACGTTTCCCAGGTCAGAATACTATACCCACATTGTTTAGAACATTTAAAGTCTGTTGCAGCTTCGGGAGAAAGAATTGGTCACGTAATTCGGTAACTTTGTCTCTAAAATATGTTACCTATAATGCATATGGTAATCTTCCTGTCCACGTCAGCTATTTCTAAGGATATGTGACAGCTTCATTCTTTAGATCAATTGCCCTTTGTCAATGTTCAGTGCAGAAACAACACTTTCACTTTCCACAGTATACGGTATTCTTACTTTGCACATCAGCTATTTCTAAGGACGTGCTACAGCTCACTTCTTTAGATCAACTGCCCCTTTCAATATCCAATGCAGAAACACCACTTTCACTTTCCACAGCATTTACCAGATCCACACAGAACGGCAGGGGGGCTGAAAAGGACCACAACGATCATCCAGCTCCCCAGAACCCCCACACCCCCTCGCAGCCGCCTACAGCCTCAGATCTCGCTAGATCCCCCCCCGGCGCCTCCCTGCAGCTTCCTGGAGCCCCGCACGGCCCCCCTCCCCGTCCCGGGACCGTTCTCCCGCACACCTCCGGCACAGCTGTCCTCAGCACTCGCTCCCGTCGCGCCGCGGCTTCCCTCTCGGTGCTGCCCGGACAGCTCCGGCTGCCGCCGCGCTGTCCTGCGGGGCGGCCCAGGCGGCAGGAGCGGCGCTCTGCGAGGAGAGCCGCGCCTCCGACAGCCGGCTCCCAACGCTCGCTCCCGCGCACGGCGGCTCGGCCAACGGCAGCCGGCGGAGCTACCGCGGACCAAGGAGACCCCGGGGGCGGGGCGCCGCCGCCGCTGCCCAATCAGAGGCAGGGGGCGGGGCAAGGGAGATGCTGCTCAAGGTGAGCTCCTCCTGCCGCAGCGTGATGACGACAGGTCTGCACGGCCAGCTCCTAGGTCGGGAGCCAGGAATGGACACGGCCGGAGGAGAGAGGCGTTAGGGAGCAGCCGAGGCTTCGAAATGCATCAAAAAGCCCTGAAAAGCATCACAAAGCCACAGCCAGGAAGCTCGGGATTATCACGAGCAGCATCCCGGATGCTAAACATCATTTGCTACCATACCAGATGGTAGCTGAGCTCTCGCTGCAGACGTCCCAAAGCCAGACAGAACGGGAACAAACCCAGAGCTCTGCTGCGCGCACCCCACAGCCATCGCGTTGCAAGCTGGCGTGCCTTGCTCTTCGTTGCATTCGTCCCAGTCTCTGTGAATGAAGACTCGGAAGGCAGTCAAGGCGTTGATTGAGCACGAGCGTGCTTTTATTATTATGTAAAAGACAGGAGGGCGTGAGAGGTCCAGGGTAAAGATGGGACTCATCCTCTCTTGTCACGGAGAGAGTGGCTCAGAGCTCTCAGTGCTGCTGCCCGGTGCCTGGGGCTGGAGGCCTGATTCTAAGTCCCCCTCCAAGAGGCTCGGCTTCTCCTCAGCGACGCTGACCTGCTCCTGCGTGGAGGTGCTGCTGTCGGGGCACTCGGACTGTGCTTGGGCTGGGCTGCACTGCAAAGGCACTGGGTCACAGTCCAGGCTGGTGACTGTGGTGTCCAGCAGGCTCAGGTCAGCATCTTCAGCACAGCCGGGAGAAATGAGGGCGTGAACTTGGATGAGCTCCTTCTCTCCATCGCTGTTGTTATGTGGAAGGCTGTCATCTGAACCACAGTGACTCGTGCTTCCTAAGAGCCCTCCATCGATGGAAGCACACAGCGCACCATCGCTACTTGCCCCGGCTCTTCTGGGTAGACAAGGGCTCGATTCACCTAGGAAGGATACACAGAGGTTAGTGTCAAACTTTCACAAGCTGAATTATGAAAGTGGCTCTTGATCAGGGGTGATCTGAAGATGCTAGGTATAGGTTGGAACGCTAGGAGGAGATACAAGTCCACTTGTATTGCATGAATTCTATGTCGCTGAAAAGCAAGGCTTTGAAAGCTGGATTCGCACCCTTACCTGCCAGCACCACGACTTCCGTCTCTGAGGGCTCCCTGGGACTGCGCTGCAGTCGGCGTTTGGCCACAGAGGATGGTTTCCGCAGGCTGAAGCAGGAACGCCAACTGCCAGCTGGTGATTCCTTCGTCTTGCAGGGTGGACGTTGTCTGGAGAGAGAAAACAGTGACTGGTGTGAGTCGTGCGTGGTGCGGGGTGAGGGAAGAGCTGCACTGAGCTCTTGCCAACAGTTGCTTGTTCCTGGCACCGCCTGGTTTCTGCTGAAGCACAGCTTAGAAACTCGCTCTCTTTCAAGCAGTTGAGGATGGTTCCACTCCTATAGCTCAGCCCTGAAGTCTTGCTGGCTAAATTCCCCTAAACTGTGTCAAGCAAGATGCAGAGCACGTGAGCAAAGGCTCCGCGGCTGTACAGGACAGCATCTAAGGGATGGCTCTTCTGGAGCCGGCAGGCGTAACTGCTTTCTGAGGAACCGTGCAGCCATAAAGGAAATTCAAAAGCACCTCTGACTCTGACATCAACACCTCGTCGGCCCCATCTCACCGCCAAGTTTAGTTTCTAGTGCCAGCAGGTCTGACCAACAGCTCTGCTTAGAGGAGAACCGGAACTGGTTTCAGGCATGTGGCCCCGACAGCTGGAAAACCCCAACGTTTCAAGGTAGAGCCAGCTGAGGCCAGGGTAGACGTCAGCATGGCTTTATACATCTCGTGACTGCGTGCCCAGCAAGGAAGGAATGGCAGCCTCGTGTGGCTAAACCGAATATGTTAGTTGAATCTCAGAGTCCAAAGGGAGCAGAGATTCACTGCAACAATTCACTTCAGGCACCGTTACTTTAATTTAGCTTCCACATGTTTTGGCGCAAGAAATAATGGGGGAAAAAAAAACAACACAACCCACCCAAACAGTGATGACGGTTGCTGGAAAACAAAGTCCTCTTTACCTTTCAGATGGAAAGTTGATGATTGTGTGGAATTTCCCCTGTACAGCTGTGGGGCCTTCTTCCACTTCTATGTCCCTGCTCTGTGTCACAACGGAAGAGCTGCTGTGGCCTCGCCTCTGAGCCTGTGCCTCCTCCAGGGTGAGCAGCTTTGTGGCAGGAGAAGACACCCACGCAGACTTGGGCCCTGAGAGAGAACCGTGCCCTGTAAGGGAAAGCCACAGGTAAGAGCGAGGATCACAAAGCAGCACCACAGCCATCACAGTTCTGGGGGAGATGCTATAGTTTTCTCAGACCTGCTTATCTGAGCCACTAGAAGAAGAGGAGGTCAGAATAAGCATGTGGTCAGAGGTATGTTTAAGGCAGAGGACAGAGTCATAATTAATAAGAGCAGCTCACTGTATCGAAATGGGCAAAGAAAAACCCTAGAAAGCGGGGGCAGGGAACTCAGAAAGCTTCACTGCCACGCTTTCATCAAGCTTCACCTGCATGCAAAACATCGTAACGACAGTGACGTTTTTTTTCTCATTGTAAAGTTTGGACTTGGACATTCTCAGCATCCAGCAACAGGATGCCAGATTCTAATCTAAGCCCAGAAGTCTGCTGTCCCCTCGATAGAAAAAGTGTATTTCAAAGATCTTGGAGAAGGCCTGGATTTGATCAAGGTGTCTGATCAAGATAAAGCTCATGGAGGAAGACACTCACCTGCTCCATCTGCCATGTCTGATCCGGATTTGGAGCAGAAGAGGACATCTGCGTGGTTGATGATGAATTCCACCACAGCCGACTGCGTCTGCAGTTCCATGCAGGCGGCTCTTCCGCTGGCGCAGGCAGACTCGTTCTGCTGTGATCTGTAGAAAAGGCAGATTTTAGCAGTCGTTTATCCAAGATCCAAGTTTCCCCAAGTCTGGATTGTTGCAGCCAAAAGCTGTCAAACTGGGCTCCGGAGGCTTCCGCGGTGATGCCGCTGAAGAAATTCTCCTGGATGGTCAAGGACACACCAGTCCCATCTAAACAAGAGGGCAGAAATTGTCATCTAGAAATTGTGCCCGTGCGGTTGGAGAACAGCCCAGGCTCTTGCTCTGCCGTCAGCCACTTACTACAGTGTACAGGAGAAGAGCACATTCGATGGAGAAAAAGGTAGATTGCATTTTTTGCCGGAGAACAGATCCAAGCAGTGTGTTGAAATGGAGAAAGAAGTTGACCTTCAGAGGTTTGGAGCCCACACAATCGCTAAGTTCTTAGCGTGCATGTTTGTCACGGAACAGTTCCCGGCTAGACGAGCCAAGTGTCTTCTCAGGTATTCCAGTGTCCTGGAAAATCAGAGAGGCAAATATTCAGCACCAATGAGCACGCGGTGCTGCGGTTCACAGAGCAAAGCCTCAATGCATGTTATTGCTACTGTCACTGAAGATGAAGTAGATCCAACTTGACTAAGTGCCACACTGTGGCACCAAGCCCCAGCACAGCACAGCTGCAGCCACCAGCTGCACCAACTGTGCCCCCGTGCCCAGGAACCGACCCAATAAATTAACCCCGTGTAGCCTTAAACTGCTTCAACATACGCAGGCATCATGTTGCCAGCATGAGACAAGCCTGGAATCACACCACTGCCCTCTGAAGTGCAGCATGGCTGAGCTCAACAGAGTGAGGGCAGCACTGACCTGTAGTGAGGAGCGGGCAGCTGCTGGATGACGTCCTGCATTCTGACCAGCTGCTCCTCATCTGTAGCGGCACCAACAGCCTCCTGGAATAGTGCAGAAAGGGACTGAGACACAAATCAGGCTAGATACCTGCCACAGGGTCGGGAACTATGGGGACAGCGTGCTGTTGGTCTGCGCCGAGACAGATTTTACGCCTTCCAGGAGGCATCTGGGGAACATAGCGGCACGCAGCTGGTGCCATCAAGGCCAAGGAGTCCAAGCAGCGGGCCGGTTTACAGCCTGATTGCGCAGCTCAGCTCCTCAAGCTTCAAGTGCACTTTGCTATCAATCCCACTCCCATTCTATAAATACTTGGGGAATAGAAAAACAAAACAAAAGAAAAAACAAAAAACATGAATTCTCTCAAGCTTTGTGAATATGGAAATAACCGCCTCCTGGGACCACCAAAAATGGCATCCATATGATGCATGATGTGGCAAAGACATACGAGTAAACCCCACGGGGCTAACAGAAAAAGGGCCTCAGAGCTGGGGCACTGCTGCAGCCATCTCCCAAGAGGCCCAGGGAAGAGGTAAAGGAAAGACGTTGCCTTGTGCTTACCGAGAACTTGTCATACAGCTGGTCGGTCAGCAGAGGGTTCGGGAGCTCCCTGAAGTACATTTTGCAGACGGAGCTCACGCTGTGAGTGTCGCGGATGGTTAGCTCAGGAATCTGCTCAGACTCAAATTCTTGGCTGGAGAGAAGGACACAAAAACGGGCGGGGGGGTTGAGAAAGAGGAAAACAAGTCAAAAGCCACACCAAATATAATCAAGCATTGGAAGGGCTTCCCGATTAACAGGAGAAAATGAACACTCAGTCACCAGCACCACACGAGCCATGCTGGATGAGATGTTTCCAAAACATCTCATGGCGCGACGCCGGACAGCCGGTATATCCCTTGCACTACGCCGTGCTGCTCAATGAACTCGGCGCAGCTCTGGAGGACCTGGGGGACTAAAGAACACGTGCCAGCGGTTACTTGAGCTCCTCATTCAAGTACTGGTTCAGGCTGTGCTCCTGTCAAATCTCATCCACTAAGCCCAGCCAGGCTACTGCTTAGTTCTTCCTTACAGAAGAAAGCTGTCCAAGACGAGGAAACTGGACAGACGTGTTCCTTGCATTCAAGAAGTGTAAGGACCTAGGAATCAGCCTGGAGAAAGTAATTCTGGGGAAGCCGGAGACACTGCAAGTCCCACCACAGCTCCCATGGGAATGAAAGGAGGTGGGAAATCTCATGTCCAGGAGAGCAGGGAAACATATGCAGGACACTCTCCTTGGCCAAAAGGCTTCCCTTCTTTTCAGGCTAGCGTGGGATTGGCTTACAGGCTTTGGTTTAAGCAAATACAAACGTGCTTGTCTCTTAAGAGCATTAGCCTCAGTTTATCTTTCAGCCATCAACTTCCATTACACGTTTCTCCACCGGTACCAACCTGCCCCTTTGCTAGATATGACCTCCCTTTCATCTTTAGATGCCCAAAAGAGGAAGATCTCAGGAACGGGCTGTCCCTTACCATCGCGACCAGAGTGGAGAAGATGCTCTCCCAGGTCACAGCCAAACACCCTTTCCTTCTCCACCTCCCGCTCTTTCGGTTTCTTTGGGCGGGCCTTCACCAAGGAACGAAGGAAGGTGACGAGCTTGCCGCGTTTCTTTGGCACTGCACAACAGGAAGAAACCAGTTCATTTCAGGTTTGGCTCAGTTGGACAAGGCCGAGCATAACACATTCTACAGAGCACGTCAAAACGGGAAGAACATTAACAAGTACATAGAAAAACGGATTTTCTCCCATCCCTGCAGGAGGAGCCAAAGGCCAGGTTGGATGGGGCCCTGGGCAGTGGGGTCTAGTCTCACATTAGATGTGGAGGTTGGTTGGCAGCCCAGCCTGAGGCAGGGGGGTTGGAACTTGATGATCCTTGAGCTCCCTTCCATCCCAAGCCATACTAGGAGGATTCTATGATTTCCCCAAGTCCACTCATAAACACGGGAGGATCGGGCCAAATCTCTGCGCGTTCCGATGGAGTTTAATGCACTCCTCTTGCTTGGCTTGCTCAACTTGAGGATTAAGGATCCTCTTGAAAAGTCACGTTCTGATCAAGCATATCACTAGCACAACCAGGCCTCTAGCTGTCCACCAGGGACGCTGGCTGTTCTCAACCTCGTACTGACTCGCAGAAGAACTGCCTTTGCCCTCCTTCATTCTCATTGCCTACAACACACCAGCCATATGCCCCATGATATGCCTGAAGGATCATCAGCACAGACTATAACACGGGATGGATAAAGGAGGTATTAAACACAGAACACACCCAAAAAGAGACGCCATTTTGCTTCCCTGCACCATCAAATGTAACATCTGTACCTGGCTTTGGCACTGAACTGAGGAGAGACTCCGGAATTTTTCCATTGATGAGCTCCACGCACTCACTTGGGAAAAATCCAACCTGTAACAAGAAAAAAAAGAGAGGTGCACTACTGAAGGCAGCATTTCTCAGGCCTGAACTGTTCAACCAAAAGCCACCTAACATTTTCCTCGGAACGTGCTTGCCTGACGCTCCGTAAGACTATCCAACAAAAAGTGGCCTGCATAAAAGTAATAATTATTCAACATTTGCAGCCAAAAGACCTACAAAACAAATAATTGCTTCTGTAGAAGATGTAGAAGAAGAAAGTTCTTGCTGACTGAGATGCAGCTGCAATAATCCCCAGCTCCGAGCTACCCAGCGTTCTGCAGCCAGCAGCAGCAACAAGCACGCGGAGGGTCTGTTACCCTACCTCAGCTGACAGGCAGTAACTTCCTAAAAGACACTAACTTCACGTTCTGCATGGGTGCAAGCAAAATACTCTGAGACACTGAAACACTGTCTTAGCTGCTGCATTTCCAAAGGTGGGGTTCAGTGGCCGTGACCTGATGCATATTGTGAAGGCTCTTGCTTCTAAGTGAATTGAGGAGACAGTTTCCTACAAAGACCATCTCTGACACCGACACAGGGAAAATGTTTACATCCATGAGCCATCCTGTGCAGGCAGCGCAGCTCTTAGCCGAGATTCCCGACCTGACCGAAGTTGCTCTCTCAAGTCTGAAGCTTGTGCCTACCTGAAAGCCATGCTTGCCTCTCCACCAGGGGGTCAGCTCCTTTGGTGGCATATCAGTAACGCACACGATGTCTCCCACCTGCAAAAGACTGCAACCTCACCAAACATTCTGAAGGTATCTGAGAATATTCCTGATGCGTTCACACCTTATACTCTCCTGTACATGACAACTAGGAACGCCCTTAACTGCTTACCTCAAAGGAGAGTTCATCCGGTGCCTGGGCAACGTATCTCTTACGAACATGGGCAGCAGCAACAGCTGGAATATTTACAGGAGACTCCTCGTGGATCAGCAGGGGCTTCCCATTGTTCTCAGTCTGAAACAGAGAGCACAGGCCATGGTGAGGAGCTGAGGACAAACGAGGACGATTTCAGAGCAAGGAGCACATCTGCAGAGAAAGATCCTTATCATGAGTGCTTAACAAGAAACTGCAAGTCTAATAACAGCTGTTTCTCTTCCTGGTGTGCAGCAGTATGGCCAGGCAATGTAAAGATGCGTCTCTCTCTACCCAGACTAAGAGGACAAACACCCCAACCGAGAGGACTCCTGGAGTTTTATAAACTTGCCACGCTTGCAGTACTGTCTTGCCAAAGAGGAGCGTAAGAGTCTGCTTGCTTCCTGTAACCTATTGCTTGGAGACCTCAGCCATGGACTGGACACAGGAGCTGGTCCACTGACCCAATCCTTGGCTCACTACAAGTGCCTGCTTCCCTTAACTTACTGAATATGAGAACTTGGTCTTTGGGTGACAAAATCCAAGCAGGATGGGGAAAAAGCTTCTGCATGTTTATAACGCTCGATCTGATTCTGTCGGTACTATAACGTCCACGGCCATCTAGATGCTCGTAGCAAGGACATGAAGCTTTTCAGGCAGCTTTTCAGTGACACCGATAGAGCTGGAAGGATTCTCCCTCTCTTGAAAAGCAGGAGAGCTCATCTGCAGCTCACTCTGCCGGCTCAAGTCAGCAGAACAAAGACCAATCAGAGCTTCATACTCTACCTCCATTTGTGCCAGGTCAGGCCTACAGCTGATCTCGCTGCACGCGATGCCCATCACAGCAGGCACGACAAGCTGGAACTGAAAAGAAACACACTTCTATTTTCTCTGTTCACACACCACGGTACGGAGAGACTTCTTCAGAACTACCCTCAGTTACCCACTGGCATAGGCAGGTGTTCTAGAAACAACCACTTTGTTCAGTCACTTCAAACGAGACAGCCTATTACGCAGCAGTTTACCAAGTCGCTATCCCTCTGCTAGCAGATGGGGACTCCGGCACAAAGCAGCAGATGCGCTTGCTCAGAGCACTCCGACAGCACAGTAGCAGGGCAGTGAGAGGAGTCACTGCTGGGGGTGGATCTGCTCCCTAGCGCCCGGCTCCCACCAGTTCACCTCCAGCGCCGGCCGCAGCCTTCCACACGGATTTCCTCTGCTTGCATCTCTGCTGTGCTCCCCACAGCTGTCGTGCGCACACGCAGCCGAAGCACGCATGCTCATGGTCACGTTGTGCAGCCCTGCACAAACCGGGACTAGGACTCCTTGCCTAAGGGATTGGTTTCCTAAAGACTCGCTGGTCACAGCATCACAGACAGCATCCTTCTGAGGGCTGAGCTGGAGGGAAAGTGGAATAACTCTACACGTGACCAGTGTCCTGTCAAGGCTGGATGAGGCTGTGTTACTAAACACGGTGCGACGCAGGCTGCAAAACCACATGGGGGGGGGACAACGTGTGGCACATACCAGGCAAGAGATCAGAACAAGTTCCTTGAAGCCGCAGCCGTTTCTTGTCACTTTGCTCTGTTCTTCCGCGAGCAAAAGCTGCATCAAAGGAGAAGGCAGAGGGCGGGGAGAGGAGAGAGAAAGAGCTGATCAGTGAGCTTGCACAATTTAACAAAGAAGACAAGGAAAAAGCCCTGAGACAAATGCCACCTCTATGCTTTGGAATGTAGCTACTGAGTGAAAATTATGTCTGATGGTCAAGAGTAAGCAGCATGACACTACCAGCTCCGCCAGCCAGCAGCTTTCAACACCTCACTGTCCACCTGTCTATCTCACACTGTCTCAGCTTACCTACAAGATGCTGCACAAGACGGTGTGAAAACGAAGGTACTCAGTCGATGCACAAGTGCAACAAGCTAGCTACTCAGTCAGAGCTCAAGCGCTCCAATGAAGGGACGCAGCAGGCACTGCTCCTCCCCTCATTCTAGCTGCTTATGACATCACTAAGGGCCACCAGGCTGCTCCACCATGACAGACAAGGTGGGGAAGCAAGACCACGTCACAAGACCAGAAGATTCCAACACTCCAACATTCTAGAATCAGAGGGCGGTTGGAATTCTACCTCAGCCAAATCCTGGAGAAGCTGGCACGGGGTCATCATGACCAAAGCGCAGGACCCGGCGCTTGCTCTTGTTGAGCCTCGTACAACCGGCCTCAGGCCATCCTTCTGCAGGGCCTTCCTACCCTCGGGCAGATGGACACTTCCTCCCAGCAGCATACCTTGCAGTGCAGGGCCTACATAAAATCCACACTAGAGTCCTTTGTTTCATTCAAGAGCACGTTACAGCACGTATCTATTTCACTGTAAGGAAATCAAGGAAGAGACGGGAGAAACACAGAACTGCTACGAGACTGCTATATACATTTCTTTCCCAAGTGGATTTTTGCCTTTTTGCTTCCAGGATGACCTCATTTTGTTCTCCCCTTCTTGTGGGGAAGCTGCCTCCAGTTCCTGAGGTTCAGGAGACAGCATGAAACACGACACTAAGACAAACGCTTGTCGTGGGCGAGGGGTGGCTGTGCTTTGCCAGGCATACGGCGGGGCAGTAAGTGCCACACGGCAGCCCCAAGCCAAGCCCTGCATTCAGTCACTGTGGCCACAGCTGGTGCATCGCTGCCAGAACGTATCCCAGGATACAGGTGGACGCAGGCACTCCTGCTCCTTCTGCAAAGCCATCCTCTGCAGAGCCCATTAGGTGCTGCTCA
The DNA here is from genome assembly GCF_987193195.1 of Phasianus colchicus. Classification (NCBI taxonomy): domain Eukaryota; kingdom Metazoa; phylum Chordata; class Aves; order Galliformes; family Phasianidae; genus Phasianus; species Phasianus colchicus. The sequence continues at coordinate 18,925,297 of NC_143450.1, read as the reverse complement.
GTGCTATGCCAACCAGGCTCCCGTTTACTGCAGCCCTGGGATAAACACGCGTGTACTCTTCTGTGCAGCAGTGAGCTCCAGGGATGAAGCACAGAGGGTAAGCCAACAGAATCTACTGCTGACTCCATCAGCTCCTTCTTCTACCAACCATGGGCAAACACTGTGAGACAGAACATAAGGGGAAAAGCACTTCTGCTCACACGCCTGCAATGGAATTCAAAACAGCTATTGCAAGAAGAGCTCGTAGGGTAAACCTAGCCTCAGAGACACAAACACACCAGGTTCCAGGAAATAGCATGGCACATTGTTGATGAAACGCTGCTTCGTTGCTTGGAGAGCACGCAGCATGCCGCTTTGACAGGCACAGCAGTGCTGCGACGTCCAAGCTGGGCACCAAAACCTCTCCAGCATCCCTGGCCAACGCTGCCAGGGAAATGCAACACCTGCATCCCTATCTGGCTTACGGCACACACACTGGGGGGCTGCCTTAGTCTCAGGTGGGAGGGATTTTTCTTCAGAGTATCTGGTATGATGCTATGTTTGGGTTCTAGGAGAAAAATCACACTGAGAACACCCTGATCTTTATAGTTTCTGACAAGCAAACTTGCACAGAGCCAAGGCCATTCTCAGCAAAGCTCTCAACAAGGAGCTGGGAGGGAACTGAATTAAGACAGCTAACGTAAACTGGCCAAAGGGATATTCCATACTATATGCCATCAAGTGGAAGGAGTTTTGAAGGGGATGAGAGTACATCTCACTCTCTTTTATTGCTTGGCGGCTAACTGGACAGTGGTTGGCGGGTGGTGAGCCATTGCTTGTACATCACTTGCAATACATTCATATATATATTCAGAACTACTTTTATCTCAAAAACATGAGTTTTACTTCTCTTTTTCCACCCAACACTCTCCCCCATCCCACGGGGAACAGGGGAGTGGGCAAAGGACTGCGTGGTGCTGAGCCACCCACCGGCTTCAACCACAACAGGGCCGCGGGGCAATGGGAGCAAGCACAGAAATAAAACACAGAAACTCGCTGTTCCTTGGGCTCGTGGCTGCCACAAAGCTCGTGTTTTAGTGATGCAGAGTACTGTATCTCCAGCTATTGTGTGTCTTGTTAACTACAAGCTCAGCTATGAGCTGACACCACAAGCAAAAGATAAACGTAAACAAAGGCTTATATCCACACGTACCAATCTGGGTGTGAGCAATAAAAGCCCATTGGGCCATGGACAAGACAGGCAGCACATAGGCAGGAAACAGGAAGGAGTTGAACTCCAGCTCTCCTACACAAAAGAAAGGGAGAGCACCACGGGAGGAGTTATGACACAGCTTCAGAGCTTACAGAGCCCTGAGATTTCCAAAGAACGGTGCCAGGGTAACTCTCACCATTCCCATGCAGGGGTCTTCCCAGACGCTTCAGCTGCTGACTTCCACTTCCTCTGTCATGTGTAGAAAGTCCAGGTGACAAATGCTCATTTCGTCTGGGTAACGCTTCCATGGTCATGACTGAAAAAAAAAAAAAAAAAAAAAAGCAGCATGCAACCCCATAAAATGTACCTTTCTGCTCTTTCTGTCAGCACGACATCTAAGATGAGCATTACACGTCCCTGCTACTGATTGAAAATTCATCCAAGCCTATGTTCCACACAGCTTCATCTCAGTGCCAAAAAGAAACACGTAAACAGATGTTCAGAGGATTCTTTGTGCAGATAAAAGTGCGGGGTGCATATGTATTCTCGTCAGTAATAAATATTAGTTTAGAATCCAAAGGTAACTTTTCAAGAAGCAGTACGAAAGAAAGGTCAGTCAAAAGGAAATACGTGATTTTCATCTATTTTCATCTAAAAAATCCTTGCTCAACCTCTTCCCATCAAAAAGAAAGCATGCTGGGCATTCTTAGCAGCAGCTCAGAGGACATCTTGCACCACAAAATGCAGCACATGCTTTTTGCTCACAGGCCCCTCATGTCTCTAATTTGTGTCAGATTCACTCAAAATGACCACGTGGACCAGAACAGCCATTTGGTTCTGCTGAGGTAGGAACCCACTGCTGGGATGTCCCACAGTCCCGTTTCCCCGCTACTTCCAGCCCTGGGGGGAAAAGGAAGAGCAACTGACTTCACCTACCCAGACTTCTGCATGGTCTCACATCACACAGAGAAGCATGGTGGAGAGCTCTGGTGGCTGAAGAAATCAAGGTTGCCTCTAAGATCCTGCTTTAAATCCACATGACTTACTGCCCATAAGATGTGAAAGACAAGGTTAAGGTCCATCCAATCCCTGTGGATGTGGCTGCCTGCAAAGACAACAGTTGCCTGCTCTTCAGCAGGGTGATGCTCACCCAGCAAAGCACTCACCAGCACATGTCTTTCATAGAAACATAGAATTAGCAAGCTTGGAAAAGATCTCCAAGATCATCCGGTCCAACCATCCACCTTCCACCAACATTTCCCACTAAGCCACGTCCCTCACGACAACATCTAATGTTTCTTGAACACCTGCAGGGATGGTAACTCTATCACCTGTCTGGGCAGCCCGTTCCAGCGTCTGACCAGTCCTGTGGAGAAGTTTTTCTTAACATCCAACCTCAATCTCCCCTCATGCAACTTCAGGCCACTCCCTCCAGTCCTATTATCACTTACACAGGAGAGGAGGACAACGCCCACCTCAACATAACCTCTCTTCAGCTAGTTGTAGAGAGTGAGGAGGTCTTCCCTGCGCCTCCTCTTCTCCAGACTAAATAATCACAGTTCCCTCAGCCGCTCCCCATAAGACTTGTGCTCTAGATGCCCTGCAGCTTCACTGCTCTTCTCTGGACACATTTAAGGCTTTCACTGTCCTTCCTGTAGTGAGGCACCCAGAACTGAACAAAGTACTCAAGGTGAGGACTCACCAGTGCTGAGCACAGGAGGATGATCGCTTCCCTGCTCCTGCTGGCTCCAGTTCTTTGCATTGCACTTCCAATCTAAACCGTTCCTTCTGCGGTAGCGCTTGCATCCTCACTTAGGGCTGGAGCTCAAGAGGTCAACACAACAGAAAGAACACAACGTGCAACTGGAAGACATGACTCAAAGCTCACAAGAGTCAACTCTCTGACCTTGGGCACAACTCACAAACCATGAGCCAGGCCTTGCCAACTTGGCAGATCTGAGCATGCCAGAGGGGATCAGATCACAAAGTGTCCATTTCAGTTGCAGCTTCATGTAGGAAAGAAAACCAGCTAACAGGCGTGACTGAATTCACTCACAAGCTGCACAATGAGTCTGTTCTTCATTAAAAAAAACCACATGGATTCCTAATCCAAAAAGAGAACGGCAAGAGTTAATACCGATGGAAGAGGTTCCTGGTCCGAAGCCTCATCCTCTTCCCCAACTTTACTTGCCTCGTACTCTTCCCCAACTCCTGGGCGATGCCCACAGGCTTAAATTCAGACCTCAAATTCATAGGACTACTGTATAATCAATGAAAATTATATAAAGGAATTTTATATAATCAAACAATATTAAGATGTTATAATAATGAAATCAGCAAGAGAGTTAGGCACACCAAGACAAAGAGAATACATAAGATGCTTACACATGTCGTGGGCTCGCTCAGAAAAGACCAGTGGAGAGAATCTTCCAAAGAGAGAGAGAGATCCTACCCACTGCTAGTCAGCTCTTAAATGGGTCTAGGAGAGGTGGAGCCATGCTCCACCCCTTCCTGCAGCAAAGGTGAATTCCTTTCACCTGTGCTCCCAGGGCTGACTCATTGCTCACCTCAGGTGATAAATCAGAGGTTCAGGCCGTGACTCAGCAGTTCCCATACAGACTCCTTTCACAGGACTCAGTCAAAGAGGATGTCACACTTGTTCCACACACTCAAACTGACTGAGCAGTGGTATCACAGTCACTTAAAACACACAGAAGCATCCAAACCCAAGCATGCACATTCCCTCTTGTGTTACTGGTGCCCACAGCTCACCTTCACACCTCTGGGGATTTCTGGTGTTTTACACTGATGCAGCCTCACTATAGCTCCATGGGTGTCACACAAGGCCTGCAGGACCTCTTTCTCCACAAACCCCATCTGCAGGCACTGGTTCGTAAGGCTCACCACCCACCCTCCTGAGCAAAAGCAAGCACTAAGAATGAGAGCAAAGTGCACTGGATTTGACCTGGCCTGGTCCCCAAGCCTCAGTCCTGCCAGACATACCCCGGTGCGTAGACTCATCCCCAACATCTGACTGGACATTGTCATTCTGCAAACGCCCCATCCCAGCAGCAAGGGATCAAAGCATTGGGACAGCTGAAACAAAAATGTCATGAAAGTTTCCTATTAGCACTGATCAAGAACACATCTACCCCTGAGCAACAGGATGGGAGACAAACAGCAGAAGACAACCAACCTGCAGAACCCGCTCCGTTGGGGTTGGTCCAGATGTTTGTATGCTCCCTTCCATGGCCCAGGCCAAGCTTGCTGAGCTGCTCCTCCTTTGTGCAGGGGGAGAGCGGCGCAGATGCTACGTGGTGGCTACGCACAGCATGCCGTTGACTTGATTCTCCTCTCTCCATCTTCCAGTAGCAAGCAGCATTTCAAATCTCTCCTTGCAAAAAAAAATCACCTAGGTAAAAAAGAACTGGCAATCTTGCTTTTAAAGTTTCCTTATTTATACAACTTGATGCTTTAAAGCACAAGCTCACCTAGCAATCACCTACCTTAGACAAGCCCAACCTGCAAGGAAAAGTTATTCTTCTGTGTCTGCAGACTTTGCACACATTTCCAGGTGCAGTAGGCAGCCCAGTTCTCAGCATAGCTTTACCAACCACAGAAACCCAGTTTACGCCCGCCGTGCTTTTCTCTCATCTGAAACGCTGCATTGCTGCAAGAAGCAATGAATAAAATCACAGAATCACAAAACTGGGGTTGCAAGGGAGCTCCAGAGATCACTGAGCCCAAGCCCCCTGCAAAACGGGCTCCCTAGAGTAGGCAGCACAGGAAGGGCGCCTTCTAACAACTGCTTTCTTAACAAACATCTGGTCGTAACTTTTGGATGTCTGCTTTACAACATAGACATAACCTCTTAACTGCTTCATTACCCCCCAGCATTTGTGCCCTTTGCACTGGGTCATTGTTCAGGTCATCCGTCTGTCCTTGCTTAGAGATAAGCTTGGAAGGAGGACAGAGGGCAGTATCTTGGAGCCTGCCTACGGCATCCTAACGTTCCCACAGAGTGGGACAGTTCTGCTTTGTGTAAAGGCCCCGACTCCTTGAGAGTTTGTTCAATGGACTTCACTTCTGCTGGCCTAATGAACAACCTTACAGTACGTTTCCCAGGTCAGAATACTATACCCACATTGTTTAGAACATTTAAAGTCTGTTGCAGCTTTGGGAGAAAGAATTGGTCACGTAATTCGGTAACTATGTCTCTAAAATATGTTACCTATATGCATATGGTAATCTTCCTGTCCACGTCAGCTATTTCTAAGGATATGTGACAGCTTCATTCTTTAGATCAATTGCCCTTTGTCAATGTTCAGTGCAGAAACAACACTTTCACTTTCCACAGAATACGGTATTCTTACTTTGCACATCAGCTATTTCTAAGGACGTGCTACAGCTCACTTCTTTAGATCAACTGCCCCTTTCAATATCCAATGCAGAAACACCACTTTCACTTTCCACAGCATTTACCAGAACCACAGAACGGCAGGGGGGCTGAAAAGGACCACAACGATCATCCAGCTCCCCAGAACCCCCACACCCCCTCGCAGCTGCCTACAGCCTCAGATCTCGCTAGATCCCCCCGTCGCCTCCCTGCAGCTTCCTGGAGCCCCGCACGGCCCCCCTCCCCGTCCCGGGACCGTTCTCCCGCACACCTCCGGCACAGCTGTCCTCAGCACTCGCTCCCGTCGCGCCGCGGCTTCCCTCTCGGTGCTGCCCGGACAGCTCCGGCTGCCGCCGCGCTGTCCTGCGGGGCGGCCCAGGCGGCAGGAGCGGCGCTCTGCGAGGAGAGCCGCGCCTCCGACAGCCGGCTCCCAACGCTCGCTCCCGCGCACGGCGGCTCGGCCAACGGCAGCCGGCGGAGCTACCGCGGACCAAGGAGACCGCGGGGGCGGGGCGGCGCCGCCGCTGCCCAATCAGAGGCAGGGGGCGGGGCAAGGGAGATGCTGCTCAAGGTGAGCTCCTCCTGCCGCAGTGTGATGACGACAGGTCCGCACGGCCAGCTCCTAGGTCGGGAGCCAGGAATGGACACGGCAGGAGGAGAGAGGCGTTAGGGAGCAGCCGAGGCTTCGAAATGCATCAAAAAGCCCTGAAAAGCATCACAAAGCCACAGCCAGGAAGCTCGGGATTATCATGAGCAGCATCCAGGATGCTAAACATCATTTGCTACCATACCAGATGGTAGCTGAGCTCTCGCTGCAGACGTCCCAAAGCCAGACAGAACGGGAACAAACCCAGAGCTCTGCTGCGCGCACCCCACAGCCATCGCGTTGCAAGCTGGCGTGCCTTGCTCTTCGTTGCATTCGTCCCAGTCTCTGTGAATGAAGACTCGGAAGGCAGTCAAGACGTTGATTGAGCACGAGCGTGCTCTTATTATTATGTAAAAGACAGGAGGGCGTGAGAGGTCCAGGGTAAAGATGGGACTCATCCTCTCTTGTCACGGAGAGAGTGGCTCAGAGCTCTCAGTGCTGCTGCCCGGTGCCTGGGGCTGGAGGCCTGATTCTAAGTCCCCCTCCAAGAGGCTCGGCTTCTCCTCAGCGACGCTGACCTGCTCCTGCGTGGAGGTGCTGCTGTCGGGGCACTCGGACTGTGCTTGGGCTGCGCTGCACTGCAAAGGCACTGGGTCACAGTCCAGGCTGGTGACTGTGGTGTCCAGCAGGCTCAGGTCAGCATCTTCAGCACAGCCGGGAGAAATGAGGGCGTGAACTTGGATGAGCTCCTTCTCTCCATCGCTGTTGTTATGTGGAAGGCTGTCATCTGAACCACAGTGACACGTGCTTCCTAAGAGCCCTCCATCGATGGAAGCACACAGCGCACCATCGCTACTTGCCCCGGCTCTTCTGGGTAGACAAGGGCTCGATTCACCTAGGAAGGATACACAGGGGTTAGTGTCAAACTTTCACAAGCTGAATTATGAAAGTGGCTCTTGATCAGGGGTGATCTGAAGATGCTAGGTATAGGTTGGAACGCTAGGAGGAGATACAAGTCCACTTGTATTGCATGAATTCTATGTCGCTGAAAAGCAAGGCTTTGAAAGCTGGATTCGCACCCTTACCTGCCAGCACCACGACTTCCGTCTCTGAGGGCTCCCTGGGACTGCGCTGCAGTCGGCGTTTGGCCACAGAGGATGGTTTCCGCAGGCTGAAGCAGGAACGCCAACTGCCAGCTGGTGATTCCTTCGTCTTGCTGGGTGGACGTTGTCTGGAGAGAGAAAACAGTGACTGGTGTGAGTCGTGCGTGGTGCGGGGTGAGGGAAGAGCTGCACTGAGCTCTTGCCAACAGTTGCTTGTTCCTGGCACCGCCTGGTTTCTGCTGAAGCACAGCTTAGAAACTCGCTCTCTTTCAAGCAGTTGAGGATGGTTCCACTCCTATAGCTCAGCCCTGAAGTCTTGCTGGCTAAATTCCCCTAAACTGTGTCAAGCAAGATGCAGAGCACGTGAGCAAAGGCTCCGCGGCTGTACAGGACAGCATCTAAGGGATGGCTCTTCTGGAGCCAGCAGGCGTAACTGCTTTCTGAGGAACCGTGCAGCCATAAAGGAAATTCAAAAGCACCTCTGACTCTGACATCAACACCTCGTCGGCCCCATCTCACCGCCAAGTTTAGTTTCTAGTGCCAGCAGGTCTGACCAACAGCTCTGCTTAGAGGAGAACCGGAACTGGTTTCAGGCATGTGGCCCCGACAGCTGGAAAACCCCAACGTTTCAAGGTAGAGCCAGCTCAGGCCAGGGTAGACGTCAGCATGGCTTTATACATCTCGTGACTGCGTGCCCAGCAAGGAAGGAATGGCAGCCTCGTGTGGCTAAACCGAATATGTTAGTTGAATCTCAGAGTCCAAAGGGAGCAGAGATTCACTGCAACAATTCACTTCAGGCACCGTTACTTTAATTTAGCTTCCACATGTTTTGGCGCAAGAAATAATGGGGGAAAAAAAAAAAAAACAACAACACAACCCACCCAAACAATGATGACGGTTGCTGGAAAACAAAGTCCTCTTTACCTTTCAGATGGAAAGTTGATGATTGTGTGGAATTTCCCCTGTACAGCTGTGGGGCCTTCTTCCACTTCTATGTCCCTGCTCTGTGTCACAACGGAAGAGCTGCTGTGGCCTCGCCTATGAGCCTGTGCCAGACCTTGCCAACTTGGCTGATCTGAGCATGCCAGAGGGGATCAGATCACAAAGTGTCCATTTCAATTGCAGCTTCATGTAGGAAAGAAAACCAGCTAAAAGGCGTGAATGAATTAATTCATAAGCTGCACAACGAGGCTGTTCTTCATAAAAAGACCCACATGGATTCCTAATCCAAAAAGAGAACAAGAGTTAATACCGATGGAAGAGGTTCCTGGTCCGAAGCCTCATCCTCTTACCCAACTTTCCTTGCCTCGTACTCTTCCCCAACTCCTGGATGATGCCCACAGGCTTGAAGTCAGACCTCAAATTCATAGGACTCCTTTCACAGGACTCAGTCAAAGAGGATGTCACACTTGTTCCACACACTCAAACTGACTGAGCAGTGGTATCACAGTCACTTAAAACACACAGAAGCATCCAAACCCAAGCATGCACATTCCCTCTTGTGTTACTGGTGCCCACAGCTCACCTTCACACCTCTGGGGATTTCTGGTGTTTTACACTGATGCAGCCTCACTATAGCTCCATGGGTGTCACACAAGGCCTGCAGGACCTCTTTCTCCACAAACCCCATCTGCAGGCACTGGTTCGTAAGGCTCACCACCCACCCTCCTGAGCAAAAGCAAGCACTAAGAATGAGAGCAAAGTGCACTGGATTTGACCTGGCCTGGTCCCCAAGCCTCAGTCCTGCCAGACATACCCCGGTATCTACAGCCTCCCTGCGCAGCCTGCTCCAGTGCTCCATCATCCTTACTATGAAGAAGTTCCTTTGATGTTGTTACGGAACTTCTTGTGTTCCACTTTATGGCCATATCCCCTACTTCTGTCCCCAGAGACCTCTAAAATGTGGTTGGCCACGTCCTTTTGACTCCCACACTTAATATAATAAGTATTAATCAGATCCCCTTTTAGTCTTCTTTTCTCAAGGCTGAACAGACCCAGGTCACCCAGCCTTTCCACACTGAGGAGGTGCTCCCGGCCCTTTATCACCTTCATGGACTACTGCTCGACTCTCTCCAGGACAACCCTGTCATTTTTGTATCAGGGAACCCACAACTGGATGCAGTACTCCAGGTGAGGCCTGACCAGAGAGGAGCAAAAGGGGATGATCAGCTCCCTTGCTCTTTTTATTGCACCCCAGGATTCCATTGGCCTTCTTGGCTGCCAAGGCACACTGCTGACTCATGGCCAACCTGTCATCCACCAGGACACCCAGATTCTTCTCTGCAGAGCTCCTCTCCAGCATGTCACATCCCAGCCTGTACTGATACTTGTGGATATTCCTTCCCAGGTGCAAGACTCAACACTTGCTTTTGTTACAGCTTACCTGGTTTGATACTACCCAGCTCTCCAGCCTGTCCAGGTCTAGCAGCACAGCCTTTTGGTGTGCCAACCACTTCACCCGCTTCGTCTCATCAGTGTACTTACAAAGGGTGGACACTAACCCCCTCACCAAGGGAGGTGACAAACATATTGAACAAGACCATGTGAGAAATACTCAAAAATTTCAGGTTAGGCAAGAAACTTAGTGATAGCAGCAAAATTTATTTGTTATTGCAATACTGGGCTCACATCCCCCATTAGCAAGGGAGAAACTGTGCACCAGTCAGCGAAATTCATTCCGTTCTATACTCTAAACCGAACGCAGGTAATGCTCTCCTGGCACTCGCTCACTGGTTGAGCATCTCAGGCTTGCAATCTCCCCGATGCTGTTGCTATGATACATTTCCAATGAGATCCATTACCAACCTGTTGTTTTTCGGTAAGTTTTGTACTTCTCCATGGAGATATGAGGGCCAGATTTCCAAGAGTTCTTAAGAAACTTATCCTTGGCTTCAAGAGAGGGCATCTCACCTCTCCCTCCCAAGTACATCAACCAAAACAACACTTCATACGGTGATACTCCCAAGTCTTTTCTGGGAGCGGTTCGTATTCTGAGAAGGGCTACAGGTAAACGCTTTGGCCATGGTCATTTGGTCTCTAAAATCCATTTTGACAAGCGCTTTGTCAGCATCTGACCGATCCATCCTACTTTCCCTGAAGGAGGAGGGTGCCGGTGAGTACGGAACTCCCGCTTGATTTCTAGAGTTCTCATTAGCTCCTGTAGGACTTGTGAAGTAAAGTGGTTTCCCTTATCTGAGACGATATTCTACGTGATCCCATATCTAGGGATCGCGCCCAGGTGTAGAGTCCTTAGCGCAGAAAAGACAGGGACCTGTTGGAGCACCCAGAGGACCAAGGGTAAATCCTGCCTGACCGATCTAGCGGCCGTCTGTGATGGTGTCACTGCATCAACAGCCAAGTGAAGAACCACTGATATCATCCACCTGGACTTCAGCAAGGCCTCTGACACAACATCCTTCTTTCCAAATTGGAAGGATACGGATTCGGTGAGCGGACCGTTCAATGGACAAAGAACCGGCTGCAGGATCGAGTGCAGGAGCCAACGGCTCCGTGTCTGGATGGCGATCGGTGATGAATGGCATCTCAAAGGGGTCCGTGCTGGGGCTGAGACTCTTCAGTATCTTCGTCAGTGGCATCACCAGCGGGATCGAGCGCACCCTCAGAAAATTTGCTGACGACACCAAGCTGTGGGGAGCAGTGACACGCCAGAGGGACGGGACGCCAACCGCAGGGACCTCGACAGGCTCGAGCAGCGGGCACAGACAAACCTCATCAGCTTCAACAAATCCAGGTGCAGTGTCTTGCACCTGGGACAAGAGAACCCCCCACTACCGATACATGCTGGGGGATGAAAGGGCGGAGCCTAGGCCTGTCCCAAAAGACCCGGTGGACGGCAAGCTGTACACGAGCCAGCAAAGTGCCCTCCCAGCCCAGAAAACCAGCCACATCCCGGTCTGCACCAAAAGATGTGCGGTCAGCAGGTGAAAAGAGGTGATCCTGCCCCTCTGCTCTGTGCTGAAGAGGCCTCACCTGGAGTACTGTGTCCATATGAAGGGCCCTCAGTGCAGAAGAGACATGGACCCGTTGGAGCACATGCAGAGGATGGCCACAAGAAAAAAAAAAAAAGAACCGAAGGATCAAACGCCTCACCTGTGAGGACAGGCTGAGAGAGCTGGGGCTGTTCAGCCCGGAGAAGTGAAGGCTCCGAGGTGACCTGGTAACAGCCTTTCGATACCCAAAGGGGAGCTAAAGGAAAGAAGAAGGGAAAATTTAGGTTAGATATCAGGAAAATATCTTTCACAGCAAGGGACAAGGGGAAACGTTTTAAGTTGAGGGACGGAAGATTTAGGTTGGACGTCAGGGGGAAGTTCTTTACAGAGAGAGCGGTGAGGTGCTGGAACAGCTGCCCAGAGAGGCTGTGGATGCCCCGTCCATCCCTGGAGGTGTTCAAGGCCAGGTTGGATGGGGCCCTGGGCAGCCTGGTCTAGTATGAAATGGGGAGGTTGATGGCCCTGCACGTAGCAGGGGGGTTGGAGATTCACGATCCTCGAGGTCCCTTCCAACCCGGGACCTTCTGTGACTCTGCGCAGTGGACCAGGTTGCCCAGAGATGTGGTGGATGCCCTGTCCCTTCCAAGGTGACACGCAGGGCAACCTGATCTAGCTGTGAATGTCCCTGTTCATTGTGGGCGAGTTGGACTAGACCATCATAAATGGTCGCTTCCGACTCTAAGGAGTCTCTGGTATGATACCTGAAGCCATGTCCACAAAGAACATCGATGGCCTGGTGAGCAATCAGGGTAGGTGGGGAAGCCTGTGTGCTCAACAGCTCTGGGGAAACTCACCAAGTAGTCCAGTCAGGAAGATTCACATCAGCCATAGAGCCTCTCTGTGCCAGTGCCAGTATTCAGCACACCAGAGGTACTGCTTCATCACACTGGTGGGTCCCATAGCTGCAGAGCTAGCTACTGAATGGCAGTCAGGGGATGGAAGGAAGAGGGGTGGGGAGATTGGCTATCATACAGACTAGGAAACTAACAGCATCCCCTGACAATTGGGATGGAGATACCTGGGGCGATCCAGACGAAGCGGTCCAGTAGAAGACAATCCTTTGTTTCCTATGAATACGAAGCCAGGTCTGCCATAAAAACAGAAAGAACCCTAGGACCCTGGGGTGGACAGCCACAGCGTGCTCTGAGAACTGTGCCCTGACATCTGTTACTACTGACAAATTTGTAAGGGAGGTCTAGGAGAGAACCAGACAAGACAGGAACAGAATACTCGTGTTCAGTATGCTCAAGTAGTGGAGACTGTATTACACTACGTGCGGATGAAGAAAACGGCCACTGGGGCCGGCGGTTTTCTTAAGCTCAGGTCCCAGCCCCATACATGCACCTCACCCTACTACTAGCCACGAAGCTTATTGGGCCCAGGGAGCAAGGCGAGCCCCTTGTGACCCCCATTCCATCTTTAAGCGAGCGTCCCACAGCCATCGCAAAACCCACCTGCATACAAGCAATGCACAAACAAGGGATTCGCGGCATTTCATTATCCGCTGCACAGATTTCACAGTGCTTAAACCACTAACCAGAGGAGCCCCGAGAACCCTTAAACCCCATCGTGCTGCAAAACAGAACGGGATCCAAAGAGACACGGAACATAGTTTAAATACGTGCCCTTAAACAATACTCAGCATGGGCGGAATTAATACGTGGCACAGGAGACACAGAGGGGACGTGGGCAGAGGACACAGGGAGGACACAGGCGGGACACGAGGTCACAGAGGGAACATGGAGGGGGATGCAGAGGGTACGCGTCATGAAATGGATTGGGACCACGTGGTAGCAGACAAACCGAGTTTGGAGTCTCAGGTTGGAGATTAGGCAATGAGAATCATGAAAGAGGGAACAGAGACTTCACAAGAAGGTATTGAACTTAAGAAGAGTTACAGAGGAAACCTGGAGAACACAGGATCCCTTTACGGAAAAGCGCACTAGCTCCAGGCATTTCCAGAGTTGCAATGCTCAGTCAGCCAACCAGCATTACCTTGGGACTGACTGAAGCATTCCAGGAATGAGACAAGAGCAAAAGAAAGGAATGTATGTCAGCCCCTCCATTACCAGTTCGGAGAAAGGGAGATAACCCCTTCACTCCCTTAAGCAAAGAACTGAAAAGAAAATAAGAACAAGCATAGCAGACATAGCTGCTCCAGTCCAGCTTTGGATCCCCTCAGGTCAGAGGGCAAAGATCAAAGCCCTACAGCATGGAACAAAAATCAGTTGCCTCTTTCCAGGAAAGAGCACTCACCCAACAGTCCACAGCAGGCAGTCTCCAGCAAAAGACGCTGCCTTGGGGGCTGCCAGCCCTTAAATGAGGTGAGGGAGGGGTGGAGCCAGGCTCAGCCCCACCTGGTCCCACAGCTGCATTGCTTCCACCTGTGCTTGCAGGGCTGCACCACCCCTCACCAGATGCTCCATCACTGCTTCAGGCTGTGATCTCAAAGTTCCCATAACGTCATGAATGAAAAAAAAAAAAAAAAAAAAAAGTGAATTAGGTCTGCCTGTCTGGCAAGGGGAAGTTTATCACTGAATGAGCAAGGATGGCCCACGTATTTTGATTCCAGTCAGATGTCCTCAAAGGCAACTGATAAAATTTCTCCTAGGTAGGAGAGCACAGATTTTCATACTGATGCAGCAAGATGCTGAGAAGCCGCATGTGCAGCGAAAAGGCTGCGATTACGGTGTGAGTGGAGCGAGTGCTGTTTGCCAAACTGTCAGGGTCAGCTTATGGCTCCCCAGTGAGAAATGTGCATTACCTACTCACGCAGCGATTAAAGACCATCGTGAAAATATTTTACGATTTGGTGTCCTCAGTGGGTGAAGCTGGCACCTGCCTGTAAGGCACCGTGTAGGCATTGGGCTCCAACATCAATCCCAAACCCCAAAGAAGTAGGGAGGCTGCAGCGTGCGTACTTCGTGCAGCCCCTGCGCTCCTCGAGTCACAGATCACTGACGTACCGCAGGACCCATTTCTGCTGCGGCACGACGTGGGATTGCTGAAGTCACTGCAGATCTGGAGAACAGACAAAGCATCTCCAGAACGCACTCCCCGTACAACTTGCCCACATGCAGGGGGCACAAGCCCCATTTTGGGGGCAATGATCCCCACTTGTGGGGTGCTACCCTCACCCCACTGTCACAGCCATGCCCCGAGGACACCATCACCCCACTGCGCATGGCCAGCAACGTCTCCCCGGACTCCACTCCCACAGGCATCCCCGTCCCTGTCCTCAAGCCGGCAACATCGGCACGGAGCAAAGCGGGGCAGGGGGCGTGGGAGGACTTGAGGGGACATGAGAGGGCACATGGGGACACAGGGACATGGGGGGACACGGAGGGACATGGGGTTGACGCGTGGGGTCAGAACTACAGAGGCAAGAGGAGGTGGCACGTGGAGGTGACACAAGGAGGTGGCAGGCTGTGCCAGGAGTTTGAGCAGCAGTGCGGGGCAGATGAGCAGTGCCAGCCCAACGTGGGGGTGATGGTGACACTCCAGGATGAGGAGCTGCTACTGTTTTTCAAGCAGGTAGAAGTTTGTTATCCATACATAATACTGCACTTGTTGTTTTCTTTTTTAAATCAGTGACAGTATGCGATCTGATCCAATGTCTTTGAAAAGTGTGGTTTCAGGATTGTCAGCTGAAACAGCAGCAGAACACAGGCCGTTGCCTGTGGGGGAAGGGACGGGGAAGGAAGTGAGGAAAGAAAGGAGGAAGCCTGAAAAAGGAATGGGGATGGCACGGGGCGAAGGAAGGGGGCGAGACATAGGGGAATGAAGGGAAAAGGACAGAATAGCGGTGGAGCAGCCTAAAAAGCAGCAACAAGCTCTGGGAGGACTGCAGAGTGCCAGATTCTGTAGCGGGTGTGTATCTGTGTGTGTATGTTGTCATTACCTGCCTGGTTTGGGGTCGGGGCTGTTGTCGCTTCTGAGCTCCTGCAGTGGGAAGAGCTTGAGCAATCGGTGCCCATGCAGAACTGCAGCATGGGGGAGCGCTTGGTAAGGACAGCCCTGCAGCCCTCAGCTGGACGAACTTCTTCCGTGTGTCCAGACTGTGAGCTGTGCAGCCGTGCCTGGCTGCACCGCTCCAGCTCAGAGTCCGCTGCCTGAAGCTGCATCTTTGCTGCCTTCCCTCCTGCCCAGAGCCTCGAAGCTGCTCCCACAGTCCTCTGCCCACCCCCAACATGCCAGAGAAGACATCTGGCAGCGGGCTGGAGGAATCCCAGCACCCTGTTTTCCTTCTGCCCGCAGCTCTCTCCTCCTCTGCCACACAGGGCACCAGCCTGCAAAATGGGAATGGTCGGGAGGAAAGGGAGCACTGGCAGGAGTGACTGCTGCAGCTGGCCGGGGGGGTCTGCGTCCCCCGTGCCCTTGTGGGCTATCTGTCCAGCTGCAGGAGGACCAGAGAAGGGCAGATAAAAAGGTGCAGCTGAGCAAGCAGTGGACCTGCACAACTCTCTGGCCATCCTGCCGATGGCAGCTGTGACACATCGATTCTTTCCATGCAGCTGAATTCATGTTTTCCATCTGTAAACTTAAGTGGAGAACTGCAGGTTTTGTTAATCTTTGTGGAAATGATGTAACGGTCCCCAAGAATCTCAGAACTGCAACTTTGTCTCTGCCTGCGTAGACCTGCTAGGGCCTAAAACTACCCGTTTTATGGCATTAAAAAGAATAAAAAGCCAAAAATGAAACCTGGAGTTGAAGAAAGACCTTGGAAAAAAACACATTAAAATGTGAACAAGACAGAGGCTGAGCAAACGTTAATATAGCCCTGTGCTTTCTGCCAAAGTGCTTTATTTCGTTATCGTTAAATTTGCCGGGCAGTTACATTTCGGTATGTGAATATTTAGAAACAGTGCAATGGATGCTGGCAAAAACGAGTCTGTTTTCTTTTTTAACAGATATTCATAAGCACTTAGCACGGCTTTCCGGGGTCTGGAGTAGTTTCCCTTTGTTTTCTTCGTCTTTTCCCCCCGCTTCTAACTTCGCGCTCTTCCCCCGTCATCACAACGCGGAACGGATCGCCACGGCCTGCGCCGCGGGTCCCCGGCAATGCCGCCGGAGTTCTTCCCGCGGTCTCTGCTGCCACCTCGTGGCCAATGCGCGGAACTGCCGCTGCCCGCTGCTCAGGCCGGCAAGCTGTACAACGCATGCGCGTAGAAACGCGGAAGAGGCCTTTTAACCGCTCTGCGCCGCTAATCCGCCGCTCTCTATGGTGATCAGTCCTCCAGATAATAGCGAACACGCGCGCGTCAACTGAAAGATAGCAATTGTTTCGACAGACCACTGCGGGGACGGGCAAGCAGCCGATTCTCGGAGCGCCGGCTCAGCGATAATTTCCCCTTCTAATCCAGGATGCCCCTCGTCTATTTCCGCCGATTTATGCCCGAGCCCACCCGGGAACGGACCG
This sequence comes from Phasianus colchicus, assembly GCF_987193195.1. Taxonomy (NCBI): domain Eukaryota; kingdom Metazoa; phylum Chordata; class Aves; order Galliformes; family Phasianidae; genus Phasianus; species Phasianus colchicus. Next base: position 18,908,591 of record NC_143450.1, on the reverse strand, counting down.
GGTCGGCTCACGGCTGCCTCTCAGCGCCTCGTGGCACCCAACGTGCTTGCCGCCGCGGTGGAGGAGCAGACGTTTGGGGCTCCAGCCCCAGCCCTGCACCGCAGCGTTCCCGGAAAAGCAAGTCTCGCGAGAGCAACGCACACGGGCCAAGCTAGGCACCGCGCACGCGGCAGTCTCCGCACCGCACTACGCAGGCGCGGTTCTCGAGACAACAGCACGGAGTACGGACGCGCGATTCATGAGAAAGCACGACGCATGCGCCAGTGGTTTAAAAAAAAAAAAAAAGAAGAAGAAGAAAAAAAAAAGCGCTACGCACGCACTGGATTCTGTTCCGAACGGGGCAAGCGCCGGACTCTGCCCGCCACGGCGCATGCGCCTGGCTGTGCCCCGCAATGCGCGTGTGCCACGTGCTCTGCGCGCGCGCCAGCCTCGACGCCGCAATACGCACGCTTTCCTCACGGCCGCAAAACGCACGCGCCGTCGTTTGCAGCGCCTTCAGTACGTTCTCGAAGCAGACCGGGGCATAAAACCGCCCGAGGAAACAGACGAGGAGCATTCTGGATCGGAAGAGAGAAAAGTGTCGCGGAGCCGGCGGTCCAAGTATTGACTGCTCACCTGCATCTCAGGGCTTCGAAGAAATGCGTGCGATTGGAAAGCTTGTGGCGCATGCGCACTACTTCCCGGGGGACCGAGCACCACTTCCGCGTGCCTGCGCGCACGCGCCCTGCTGCCTGCGGCGACGTAGCGACGCTGCCGCAATTCTGCCGATTGACCGCGTGGGGGCACCAGAGACAGCTGAAACAACCTCGATGCAGTTCCCCCGATTGGCCACGAGGGGGCGCGAGAGATCGCGGAAACAACCGCGACGCACTTTTGCCGATCGGCCACGCGGTGGCACCAGAGACCGCGGAAATCACTTCGCCGCTAGGACTGCTGTGGGTCTGCACCAAGCCATCGCCAGCCCGTTCTCTCTTTTGAGGGCAGAGGAAAAACACAGAAGGGAGAGGGGGGAAGGGAAGACGACAAAGACAACGAAGGAAATCTTCGACAAACCCACCAAACCTGCGCTCAGTGCGTAGGGGTACTTGTCAATAAACAAATAACCAGCAAATTGATGTTGTCAAGATTTTTATTGCTCTATTTTTTGCAGCCAGCGTCCGAGGTAATGAAAAACCTCGTATGAAACGGGCAGATGCGTGCAGCCAAGCCATGGCTTGGAACCATTAACCACATTTGGTTTTGACACCACGTTTGTGAGAAACACTCAAAGCCAAAAAATTCAGGTTAGGCCAGGATCTCAGTGATAGCAGCAAAGTTTATTCGTCATTGCAATAACAGGCTCATGTCCCCTATTAGCGAGGGAGGGACTGTGCAACAGTCAGCGAAATTCATTCCGTTCTATACTCCAAACCCAACGCAGGTAACGCTCTCCTGGCATTCATTGGTTGAGCGTCTCAGGCTTACACTCTCCCCGATGCTGTTGCTATGATACATTTCCATATAAGGTCCATTACCAACCCGTTGTTCTTTCGTACGTTTTGTACTTCTCCATGGAGATACGAGGGCCATATTTCCAAGAGTGAGCACATGCGTTCTGTCCTGTGCTGGGCTCTCTTTCTCCAGCCCGCATCTTTGCCTTGTTTTGCACCTGGCTCACTTCTACCCCAGTCAGAACGCCCCCAATCTTTAACTTTCTACTCTGTTCAACAGCTTTCTTAGTGGAAGGAAAACAGCTATTTCACAAGAGGGTTATAAGTTCAGTGAAGGTCAATACTACGTACCGAAAACACTAAAAGCTTCTACTGCAAAAACACAACCTACCTTTCACAACCAGACCCAGAACCAACCCCCAAGGAGCGCCGCCACTCACAGCTCTCCACCCGCACTCTGCACCGCCGATCACCGCCCCCTGAGCTCAGCCAGTAAGCCAGTTCTCAGCCCACCTCGTTGTCCACTCATCTATCCCACGCTTCCTCAGCTTCATTTGCAGGATGTCGTGGGAGACTGTATCAAAAGCATTGCTGAAGTCAAGGCAGACGACATCCACTGCAGCAGCACCTGAAATGGTCCATCCCACTCGGGCTGAAGCTTTGATTCCTTACACGTGCGTGTTAGGACCCAGCCTCCAGCACAGAATGAGGGCACTAGAAATTCCAGAGGTGGAGCTCGAGACAGCAGTCCATGTCCCTTGAGGGATAACAGAGAAGCAGCCAACCCGAGTATGTAGTTCTTAGGAAACTTATCCTTGGCTTCAAGAGAGGGCATCTCACCTCTCCCTCCCAAGTACATCAACCCAAACAACACTTCATACGGTGATACTCCCAAGTCTTTTCTGGGAGCGGTTCGTATTCTGAGAAGGGCTACAGGTAAACGCTTTGGCCATGGTCATTTGGTCTCTAAAATCCATTTTGACAAGCGCTTTGTCAGCATCTGACCGATCCATCCTACTTTCCCTGAAGGAGGAGGGTGCCGGTGAGTACGGAACTCCCGCTTGATTTCTAGAGTTCTCATTAGCTCCTGTAGGACTTGTGAAGTAAAGTGGTTTCCCTTATCTGAGACGATATTCTACGTGATCCCATATCTAGGGATCGCGCCCAGGTGTAGAGTCCTTAGCGCAGAAAAGACAGGGACCTGTTGGAGCACCCAGAGGACCAAGGGTAAATCCTGCCTGACCGATCTAGCGGCCGTCTGTGATGGTGTCACTGCATCAACAGCCAAGTGAAGAACCACTGATATCATCCACCTGGACTTCAGCAAGGCCTCTGACACAACATCCTTCTTTCCAAATTGGAAGGATACGGATTCGGTGAGCGGACCGTTCAATGGACAAAGAACCGGCTGCAGGATCGAGTGCAGGAGCCAACGGCTCCGTGTCTGGATGGCGATCGGTGATGAATGGCATCTCAAAGGGGTCCGTGCTGGGGCTGAGACTCTTCAGTATCTTCGTCAGTGGCATCACCAGCGGGATCGAGCGCACCCTCAGAAAATTTGCTGACGACACCAAGCTGTGGGGAGCAGTGACACGCCAGAGGGACGGGACGCCAACCGCAGGGACCTCGACAGGCTCGAGCAGCGGGCACAGACAAACCTCATCAGCTTCAACAAATCCAGGTGCAGTGTCTTGCACCTGGGACAAGAGAACCCCCCACTACCGATACATGCTGGGGGATGAAAGGGCGGAGCCTAGGCCTGTCCCAAAAGAGCCGGTGGACGGCAAGCTGTACACGAGCCAGCAAAGTGCCCTCCCAGCCCAGAAAACCAGCCACATCCCGGTCTGCACCAAAAGATGTGCGGTCAGCAGGTGAAAAGAGGTGATCCTGCCCCTCTGCTCTGTGCTGAAGAGGCCTCACCTGGAGTACTGTGTCCATATGAAGGGCCCTCAGTGCAGAAGAGACATGGACCCGTTGGAGCACATGCAGAGGATGGCCACAAGAAAAAAAAAAAAAAAGAACCGAAGGATCAAACGCCTCACCTGTGAGGACAGGCTGAGAGAGCTGGGGCTGTTCAGCCCGGAGAAGTGAAGGCTCCGAGGTGACCTGGTAACAGCCTTTCGATACCCAAAGGGGAGCTAAAGGAAAGAAGAAGGGAAAATTTAGGTTAGATATCAGGAAAATATCTTTCACAGCAAGGGACAAGGGGAAACGTTTTAAGTTGAGGGACGGAAGATTTAGGTTGGACGTCAGGGGGAAGTTCTTTACAGAGAGAGCGGTGAGGTGCTGGAACAGCTGCCCAGAGAGGCTGTGGATGCCCCGTCCATCCCTGGAGGTGTTCAAGGCCAGGTTGGATGGGGCCCTGGGCAGCCTGGTCTAGTATGAAATGGGGAGGTTGATGGCCCTGCACGTAGCAGGGGGGTTGGAGATTCACGATCCTCGAGGTCCCTTCCAACCCGGGACCTTCTGTGACTCTGCGCAGTGGACCAGGTTGCCCAGAGATGTGGTGGATGCCCTGTCCCTTCCAAGGTGACACGCAGGGCAACCTGATCTAGCTGTGAATGTCCCTGTTCATTGTGGGCGAGTTGGACTAGACCATCATAAATGGTCGCTTCCGACTCTAAGGAGTCTCTGGTATGATACCTGAAGCCATGTCCACAAAGAACATCGATGGCCTGGTGAGCAATCAGGGTAGGTGGGGAAGCCTGTGTGCTCAACAGCTCTGGGGAAACTCACCAAGTAGTCCAGTCAGGAAGATTCACATCAGCCATAGAGCCTCTCTGTGCCAGTGCCAGTATTCAGCACACCAGAGGTACTGCTTCATCACACTGGTGGGTCCCATAGCTGCAGAGCTAGCTACTGAATGGCAGTCAGGGGATGGAAGGAAGAGGGGTGGGGAGATTGGCTATCATACAGACTAGGAAACTAACAGCATCCCCTGACAATTGGGATGGAGATACCTGGGGCGATCCAGACGAAGCGGTCCAGTAGAAGACAATCCTTTGTTTCCTATGAATACGAAGCCAGGTCTGCCATAAAAACAGAAAGAACCCTAGGACCCTGGGGTGGACAGCCACAGCGTGCTCTGAGAACTGTGCCCTGACATCTGTTACTACTGACAAATTTGTAAGGGAGGTCTAGGAGAGAACCAGACAAGACAGGAACAGAATACTCGTGTTCAGTATGCTCAAGTAGTGGAGACTGTATTACACTACGTGCGGATGAAGAAAACGGCCACTGGGGCCGGCGGTTTTCTTAAGCTCAGGTCCCAGCCCCATACATGCACCTCACCCTACTACTAGCCACGAAGCTTATTGGGCCCAGGGAGCAAGGCGAGCCCCTTGTGACCCCCATTCCATCTTTAAGTGAGCGTCCCACAGCCATCGCAAAACCCACCTGCATACAAGCAATGCACAAACAAGGGATTCGCGGCATTTCATTATCCGCTGCACAGATTTCACAGTGCTTAAACCACTAACCAGAGGAGCCCCGAGAACCCTTAAACCCCATCGTGCTGCAAAACAGAACGGGATCCAAAGAGACACGGAACATAGTTTAAATACGTGCCCTTAAACAATACTCAGCATGGGCGGAATTAATACGTGGCACAGGAGACACAGAGGGGACGTGGGCAGAGGACACAGGGAGGACACAGACACAGGCGGGACACGAGGTCACAGAGGGAACATGGAGGGGGATGCAGAGGGTACGCGTCATGAAATGGATTGGGACCACGTGGTAGCAGACAAACCGAGTTTGGAGTCTCAGGTTGGAGATTAGGCAATGAGAATCATGAAAGAGGGAACAGAGACTTCACAAGAAGGTATTGAACTTAAGAAGAGTTACAGAGGAAACCTGGAGAACACAGGATCCCTTTACGGAAAAGCGCACTAGCTCCAGGCATTTCCAGAGTTGCAATGCTCAGTCAGCCAACCAGCATTACCTTGGGACTGACTGAAGCATTCCAGGAATGAGACAAGAGCAAAAGAAAGGAATGTATGTCAGCCCCTCCATTACCAGTTCGGAGAAAGGGAGATAACCCCTTCACTCCCTTAAGCAAAGAACTGAAAAGAAAATAAGAACAAGCATAGCAGACATAGCTGCTCCAGTCCAGCTTTGGATCCCCTCAGGTCAGAGGGCAAAGATCAAAGCCCTACAGCATGGAACAAAAATCAGTTGCCTCTTTCCAGGAAAGAGCACTCACCCAACAGTCCACAGCAGGCAGTCTCCAGCAAAAGACGCTGCCTTGGGGGCTGCCAGCCCTTAAATGAGGTGAGGGAGGGGTGGAGCCAGGCTCAGCCCCACCTGGTCCCACAGCTGCATTGCTTCCACCTGTGCTTGCAGGGCTGCACCACCCCTCACCAGATGCTCCATCACTGCTTCAGGCTGTGATCTCAAAGTTCCCATAACGTCATGAATGAAAAAAAAAAAAAAAAAAAAAAGTGAATTAGGTCTGCCTGTCTGGCAAGGGGAAGTTTATCACTGAATGAGCAAGGATGGCCCACGTATTTTGATTCCAGTCAGATGTCCTCAAAGGCAACTGATAAAATTTCTCCTAGGTAGGAGAGCACAGATTTTCATACTGATGCAGCAAGATGCTGAGAAGCCGCATGTGCAGCGAAAAGGCTGCGATTACGGTGTGAGTGGAGCGAGTGCTGTTTGCCAAACTGTCAGGGTCAGCTTATGGCTCCCCAGTGAGAAATGTGCATTACCTACTCACGCAGCGATTAAAGACCATCGTGAAAATATTTTACGATTTGGTGTCCTCAGTGGGTGAAGCTGGCACCTGCCTGTAAGGCACCGTGTAGGCATTGGGCTCCAACATCAATCCCAAACCCCAAAGAAGTAGGGAGGCTGCAGCGTGCGTACTTCGTGCAGCCCCTGCGCTCCTCGAGTCACAGATCACTGACGTACCGCAGGACCCATTTCTGCTGCGGCACGACGTGGGATTGCTGAAGTCACTGCAGATCTGGAGAACAGACAAAGCATCTCCAGAACGCACTCCCCGTACAACTTGCCCACATGCAGGGGGCACAAGCCCCATTTTGGGGGCAATGATCCCCACTTGTGGGGTGCTACCCTCACCCCACTGTCACAGCCATGCCCCGAGGACACCATCACCCCACTGCGCATGGCCAGCAACGTCTCCCCGGACTCCACTCCCACAGGCATCCCCGTCCCTGTCCTCAAGCCGGCAACATCGGCACGGAGCAAAGCGGGGCAGGGGGCGTGGGAGGACTTGAGGGGACATGAGAGGGCACATGGGGACACAGGGACATGGGGGGACACGGAGGGACATGGGGTTGACGCGTGGGGTCAGAACTACAGAGGCAAGAGGAGGTGGCACGTGGAGGTGACACAAGGAGGTGGCAGGCTGTGCCAGGAGTTTGAGCAGCAGTGCGGGGCAGATGAGCAGTGCCAGCCCAACATGGGGGTGATGGTGACACTCCAGGATGAGGAGCTGCTACTGTTTTTCAAGCAGGTAGAAGTTTGTTATCCATACATAATACTGCACTTGTTGTTTTCTTTTTTAAATCAGTGACAGTATGCGATCTGATCCAATGTCTTTGAAAAGTGTGGTTTCAGGATTGTCAGCTGAAACAGCAGCAGAACACAGGCCGTTGCCTGTGGGGGAAGGGACGGGGAAGGAAGTGAGGAAAGAAAGGAGGAAGCCTGAAAAAGGAATGGGGATGGCACGGGGCGAAGGAAGGGGGCGAGACATAGGGGAATGAAGGGAAAAGGACAGAATAGCGGTGGAGCAGCCTAAAAAGCAGCAACAAGCTCTGGGAGGACTGCAGAGTGCCAGATTCTGTAGCGGGTGTGTATCTGTGTGTGTATGTTGTCATTACCTGCCTGGTTTGGGGTCGGGGCTGTTGTCGCTTCTGAGCTCCTGCAGTGGGAAGAGCTTGAGCAATCGGTGCCCATGCAGAACTGCAGCATGGGGGAGCGCTTGGTAAGGACAGCCCTGCAGCCCTCAGCTGGACGAACTTCTTCCGTGTGTCCAGACTGTGAGCTGTGCAGCCATGCCTGGCTGCACCGCTCCAGCTCAGAGTCCGATGCCTGAAGCTGCATCTTTGCTGCCTTCCCTCCTGCCCAGAGCCTCGAAGCTGCTCCCACAGTCCTCTGCCCACCCCCAACATGCCAGAGAAGACATCTGGCAGCGGGCTGGAGGAATCCCAGCACCCTGTTTTCCTTCTGCCCGCAGCTCTCTCCTCCTCTGCCACACAGGGCACCAGCCTGCAAAATGGGAATGGTCGGGAGGAAAGGGAGCACTGGCAGGAGCGACTGCTGCAGCTGGCCGGGGGGGTCTGCGTCCCCCGTGCCCTTGTGGGCTATCTGTCCAGCTGCAGGAGGACCAGAGAAGGGCAGATAAAAAGGTGCAGCTGAGCAAGCAGTGGACCTGCACAACTCTCTGGCCATCCTGCCGATGGCAGCTGTGACACATCGATTCTTTCCATGCAGCTGAATTCATGTTTTCCATCTGTAAACTTAAGTGGAGAACTGCAGGTTTTGTTAATCTTTGTGGAAATGATGTAACGGTCCCCAAGAATCTCAGAACTGCAACTTTGTCTCTGCCTGCGTAGACCTGCTAGGGCCTAAAACTACCCGTTTTATGGCATTAAAAAGAATAAAAAGCCAAAAATGAAACCTGGAGTTGAAGAAAGACCTTGGAAAAAAACACATTAAAATGTGAACAAGACAGAGGCTGAGCAAACGTTAATATAGTCCTGTGCTTTCTGCCAAAGTGCTTTATTTCGTTATCGTTAAATTTGCCGGGCAGTTACATTTCGGTATGTGAATATTTAGAAACAGCGCCATGGATGCTGGCAAAAACGAGTCTGTTTTCTTTTTTAACAGATATTCATAAGCACTTAGCACGGCTTTCCGGGGTCTGGAGTAGTTTCCCTTTGTTTTCTTCGTCTTTTCCCCCCGCTTCTAACTTCGCGCTCTTCCCCCGTCATCACAACGCGGAACGGATCGCCACGGCCTGCGCCGCGGGTCCCCGGCAATGCCGCCGGAGTTCTTCCCGCGGTCTCTGCTGCCACCTCGTGGCCAATGCGCGGAACTGCCGCTGCCCGCTGCTCAGGCCGGCAAGCTGTACAACGCATGCGCGTAGAAACGCGGAAGAGGCGTTTTAACCGCTCTGCGCCGCTAATCCGCCGCTCTCTATGGTGATCAGTCCTCCAGATAATAGCGAACACGCGCGCGTCAACTGAAAGATAGCAATTGTTTCGACAGACCACTGCGGGGACGGGCAAGCAGCCGATTCTCGGAGCGCCGGCTCAGCGATAATTTCCCCTTCTAATCCAGGATGCCCCTCGTCTATTTCCGCCGATTTATGCCCGAGCCCACCCGGGAACGGACCGGGTCGGCTCACGGCTGCCCCTCAGCGCCTCGTGGCACCCAACGTGCTTGCCGCCGCGGTGGAGGAGCAGACGTTTGGGGCTCCAGCCCCAGCCCTGCACCGCAGCGTTCCCGGAAAAGCAAGTCTCGCGAGAGCAACGCACACGGGCCAAGCTAGGCACCGCGCACGCGGCAGTCTCCGCACCGCACTACGCAGGCGCGGTTCTCGAGACAACAGCACGGAGTACGGACGCGCGATTCATGAGAAAGCACGACGCATGCGCCAGTGGTTTAAAAAAAAAAAAAAGAAGAAGAAGAAAAAAAAAAGCGCTACGCACGCACTGGATTTTGTTCCGAACGGGGCAAGCGCCGGACTCTGCCCGCCACGGCGCATGCGCCTGGCTGTGCCCCGCAATGCGCGTGTGCCACGTGCTCTGCGCGCGCGCCAGCCTCGACGCCGCAATACGCACGCTTTCCTCACGGCCGCAAAACGCACGCGCCGTCGTTTGCAGCGCCTTCAGTACGTTCTCGAAGCAGACCGGGGCATAAAACCGCCCGAGGAAACAGACGAGGAGCATTCTGGATCGGAAGAGAGAAAAGTGTCGCGGAGCCGGCGGTCCAAGTATTGACTGCTCACCTGCATCTCAGGGCTTCGAAGAAATGCGTGCGATTGGAAAGCTTGTGGCGCATGCGCACTACTTCCCGGGGGCCCGAGCACCACTTCCGCGTGCCTGCGCGCACGCGCCCTGCTGCCTGCGGCGACGTAGCGACGCTGCCGCAATTCTGCCGATTGACCGCGTGGGGGCACCAGAGACAGCTGAAACAACCTCGATGCAGTTCCCCCGATTGGCCACGAGGGGGCGCGAGAGATCGCGGAAACAACTGCGACGCACTTTTGCCGATCGGCCACGCGGTGGCACCAGAGACCGCGGAAATCACTTCGCCGCTAGGACTGCTGTGGGTCTGCACCAAGCCATCGCCAGCCCGTTCTCTCTTTTGATGGCAGAGGAAAAACACAGAGGGGAGAGGGGGGAAGGGAAGACGACAAAGACAACGAAGGAAATCTTCGACAAACCCACCAAACCTGCGCTCAGTGCGTAGGGGTACTTGTCAATAAACAAATAACCAGCAAATTGATGTTGTCAAGATTTTTATTACTCTATTTTTTGCAGCCAGCGTCCGAGGTAATGAAAAACCTCGTATGAAACGGGCAGATGCGTGCAGCCAAGCCATGGCTTGGAACCATTAACCACATTTGGTTTTGACACCACGTTTGTGAGAAACACTCAAAGCCAAAAAATTCAGGTTAGGCCAGGATCTCAGTGATAGCAGCAAAGTTTATTCGTCATTGCAATAACAGGCTCATGTCCCCTATTAGCGAGGGAGGGACTGTGCAACAGTCAGCGAAATTCATTCCGTTCTATACTCCAAACCCAACGCAGGTAACGCTCTCCTGGCATTCATTGGTTGAGCGTCTCAGGCTTACACTCTCCCCGATGCTGTTGCTATGATACATTTCCATATAAGGTCCATTACCAACCCGTTGTTCTTTCGTACGTTTTGTACTTCTCCATGGAGATACGAGGGCCATATTTCCAAGAGTGAGCACATGCGTTCTGTCCTGTGCTGGGCTCTCTTTCTCCAGCCCGCATCTTTGCCTTGTTTTGCACCTGGCTCACTTCTACCCCAGTCAGAACGCCCCCAATCTTTAACTTTCTACTCTGTTCAACAGCTTTCTTAGTGGAAGGAAAACAGCTATTTCACAAGAGGGTTATAAGTTCAGTGAAGGTCAATACTACGTACCGAAAACACTAAAAGCTTCTACTGCAAAAACACAACCTACCTTTCACAACCAGACCCAGAACCAACCCCCAAGGAGCGCCGCCACTCACAGCTCTCCACCCGCACTCTGCACCGCCGATCACCGCCCCCTGAGCTCAGCCAGTAAGCCAGTTCTCAGCCCACCTCGTTGTCCACTCATCTATCCCACGCTTCCTCAGCTTCATTTGCAGGATGTCGTGGGAGACTGTATCAAAAGCATTGCTGAAGTCAAGGCAGACGACATCCACTGCAGCAGCACCTGAAATGGTCCATCCCACTCGGGCTGAAGCTTTGATTCCTTACACGTGCGTGTTAGGACCCAGCCTCCAGCACAGAATGAGGGCACTAGAAATTCCAGAGGTGGAGCTCGAGACAGCAGTCCATGTCCCTTGAGGGATAACAGAGAAGCAGCCAACCCGAGTATGTAGTTCTTAGGAAACTTATCCTTGGCTTCAAGAGAGGGCATCTCACCTCTCCCTCCCAAGTACATCAACCCAAACAACACTTCATACGGTGATACTCCCAAGTCTTTTCTGGGAGCGGTTCGTATTCTGAGAAGGGCTACAGGTAAACGCTTTGGCCATGGTCATTTGGTCTCTAAAATCCATTTTGACAAGCGCTTTGTCAGCATCTGACCGATCCATCCTACTTTCCCTGAAGGAGGAGGGTGCCGGTGAGTACGGAACTCCCGCTTGATTTCTAGAGTTCTCATTAGCTCCTGTAGGACTTGTGAAGTAAAGTGGTTTCCCTTATCTGAGACGATATTCTACGTGATCCCATATCTAGGGATCGCGCCCAGGTGTAGAGTCCTTAGCGCAGAAAAGACAGGGACCTGTTGGAGCACCCAGAGGACCAAGGGTAAATCCTGCCTGACCGATCTAGCGGCCGTCTGTGATGGTGTCACTGCATCAACAGCCAAGTGAAGAACCACTGATATCATCCACCTGGACTTCAACAAGGCCTCTGACACAACATCCTTCTTTCCAAATTGGAAGGATACGGATTCGGTGAGCGGACCGTTCAATGGACAAAGAACCGGCTGCAGGATCGAGTGCAGGAGCCAACGGCTCCGTGTCTGGATGGCGATCGGTGATGAATGGCATCTCAAAGGGGTCCGTGCTGGGGCTGAGACTCTTCAGTATCTTCGTCAGTGGCATCACCAGCGGGATCGAGCGCACCCTCAGAAAATTTGCTGACGACACCAAGCTGTGGGGAGCAGTGACACGCCAGAGGGACGGGACGCCAACCGCAGGGACCTCGACAGGCTCGAGCAGCGGGCACAGACAAACCTCATCAGCTTCAACAAATCCAGGTGCAGTGTCTTGCACCTGGGACAAGAGAACCCCCCACTACCGATACATGCTGGGGGATGAAAGGGCGGAGCCTAGGCCTGTCCCAAAAGAGCCGGTGGACGGCAAGCTGTACACGAGCCAGCAAAGTGCCCTCCCAGCCCAGAAAACCAGCCACATCCCGGTCTGCACCAAAAGATGTGCGGTCAGCAGGTGAAAAGAGGTGATCCTGCCCCTCTGCTCTGTGCTGAAGAGGCCTCACCTGGAGTACTGTGTCCATATGAAGGGCCCTCAGTGCAGAAGAGACATGGACCCGTTGGAGCACATGCAGAGGATGGCCACAAGAAAAAAAAAAAAAAAGAACCGAAGGATCAAACGCCTCACCTGTGAGGACAGGCTGAGAGAGCTGGGGCTGTTCAGCCCGGAGAAGTGAAGGCTCCGAGGTGACCTGGTAACAGCCTTTCGATACCCAAAGGGGAGCTAAAGGAAAGAAGAAGGGAAAATTTAGGTTAGATATCAGGAAAATATCTTTCACAGCAAGGGACAAGGGGAAACGTTTTAAGTTGAGGGACGGAAGATTTAGGTTGGACGTCAGGGGGAAGTTCTTTACAGAGAGAGCGGTGAGGTGCTGGAACAGCTGCCCAGAGAGGCTGTGGATGCCCCGTCCATCCCTGGAGGTGTTCAAGGCCAGGTTGGATGGGGCCCTGGGCAGCCTGGTCTAGTATGAAATGGGGAGGTTGATGGCCCTGCACGTAGCAGGGGGGTTGGAGATTCACGATCCTCGAGGTCCCTTCCAACCCGGGACCTTCTGTGACTCTGCGCAGTGGACCAGGTTGCCCAGAGATGTGGTGGATGCCCTGTCCCTTCCAAGGTGACACGCAGGGCAACCTGATCTAGCTGTGAATGTCCCTGTTCATTGTGGGCGAGTTGGACTAGACCATCATAAATGGTCGCTTCCGACTCTAAGGAGTCTCTGGTATGATACCTGAAGCCATGTCCACAAAGAACATCGATGGCCTGGTGAGCAATCAGGGTAGGTGGGGAAGCCTGTGTGCTCAACAGCTCTGGGGAAACTCACCAAGTAGTCCAGTCAGGAAGATTCACATCAGCCATAGAGCCTCTCTGTGCCAGTGCCAGTATTCAGCACACCAGAGGTACTGCTTCATCACACTGGTGGGTCCCATAGCTGCAGAGCTAGCTACTGAATGGCAGTCAGGGGATGGAAGGAAGAGGGGTGGGGAGATTGGCTATCATACAGACTAGGAAACTAACAGCATCCCCTGACAATTGGGATGGAGATACCTGGGGCGATCCAGACGAAGCGGTCCAGTAGAAGACAATCCTTTGTTTCCTATGAATACGAAGCCAGGTCTGCCATAAAAACAGAAAGAACCCTAGGACCCTGGGGTGGACAGCCACAGCGTGCTCTGAGAACTGTGCCCTGACATCTGTTACTACTGACAAATTTGTAAGGGAGGTCTAGGAGAGAACCAGACAAGACAGGAACAGAATACTCGTGTTCAGTATGCTCAAGTAGTGGAGACTGTATTACACTACGTGCGGATGAAGAAAACGGCCACTGGGGCCGGCGGTTTTCTTAAGCTCAGGTCCCAGCCCCATACATGCACCTCACCCTACTACTAGCCACGAAGCTTATTGGGCCCAGGGAGCAAGGCGAGCCCCTTGTGACCCCCATTCCATCTTTAAGTGAGCGTCCCACAGCCATCGCAAAACCCACCTGCATACAAGCAATGCACAAACAAGGGATTCGCGGCATTTCATTATCCGCTGCACAGATTTCACAGTGCTTAAACCACTAACCAGAGGAGCCCCGAGAACCCTTAAACCCCATCGTGCTGCAAAACAGAACGGGATCCAAAGAGACACGGAACATAGTTTAAATACGTGCCCTTAAACAATACTCAGCATGGGCGGAATTAATACGTGGCACAGGAGACACAGAGGGGACGTGGGCAGAGGACACAGGGAGGACACAGACACAGGCGGGACACGAGGTCACAGAGGGAACATGGAGGGGGATGCAGAGGGTACGCGTCATGAAATGGATTGGGACCACGTGGTAGCAGACAAACCGAGTTTGGAGTCTCAGGTTGGAGATTAGGCAATGAGAATCATGAAAGAGGGAACAGAGACTTCACAAGAAGGTATTGAACTTAAGAAGAGTTACAGAGGAAACCTGGAGAACACAGGATCCCTTTACGGAAAAGCGCACTAGCTCCAGGCATTTCCAGAGTTGCAATGCTCAGTCAGCCAACCAGCATTACCTTGGGACTGACTGAAGCATTCCAGGAATGAGACAAGAGCAAAAGAAAGGAATGTATGTCAGCCCCTCCATTACCAGTTCGGAGAAAGGGAGATAACCCCTTCACTCCCTTAAGCAAAGAACTGAAAAGAAAATAAGAACAAGCATAGCAGACATAGCTGCTCCAGTCCAGCTTTGGATCCCCTCAGGTCAGAGGGCAAAGATCAAAGCCCTACAGCATGGAACAAAAATCAGTTGCCTCTTTCCAGGAAAGAGCACTCACCCAACAGTCCACAGCAGGCAGTCTCCAGCAAAAGACGCTGCCTTGGGGGCTGCCAGCCCTTAAATGAGGTGAGGGAGGGGTGGAGCCAGGCTCAGCCCCACCTGGTCCCACAGCTGCATTGCTTCCACCTGTGCTTGCAGGGCTGCACCACCCCTCACCAGATGCTCCATCACTGCTTCAGGCTGTGATCTCAAAGTTCCCATAACGTCATGAATGAAAAAAAAAAAAAAAAAAAAAGTGAATTAGGTCTGCCTGTCTGGCAAGGGGAAGTTTATCACTGAATGAGCAAGGATGGCCCACGTATTTTGATTCCAGTCAGATGTCCTCAAAGGCAACTGATAAAATTTCTCCTAGGTAGGAGAGCACAGATTTTCATACTGATGCAGCAAGATGCTGAGAAGCCGCATGTGCAGCGAAAAGGCTGCGATTACGGTGTGAGTGGAGCGAGTGCTGTTTGCCAAACTGTCAGGGTCAGCTTATGGCTCCCCAGTGAGAAATGTGCATTACCTACTCACGCAGCGATTAAAGACCATCGTGAAAATATTTTACGATTTGGTGTCCTCAGTGGGTGAAGCTGGCACCTGCCTGTAAGGCACCGTGTAGGCATTGGGCTCCAACATCAATCCCAAACCCCAAAGAAGTAGGGAGGCTGCAGCGTGCGTACTTCGTGCAGCCCCTGCGCTCCTCGAGTCACAGATCACTGACGTACCGCAGGACCCATTTCTGCTGCGGCACGACGTGGGATTGCTGAAGTCACTGCAGATCTGGAGAACAGACAAAGCATCTCCAGAACGCACTCCCCGTACAACTTGCCCACATGCAGGGGGCACAAGCCCCATTTTGGGGGCAATGATCCCCACTTGTGGGGTGCTACCCTCACCCCACTGTCACAGCCATGCCCCGAGGACACCATCACCCCACTGCGCATGGCCAGCAACGTCTCCCCGGACTCCACTCCCACAGGCATCCCCGTCCCTGTCCTCAAGCCGGCAACATCGGCACGGAGCAAAGCGGGGCAGGGGGCGTGGGAGGACTTGAGGGGACATGAGAGGGCACATGGGGACACAGGGACATGGGGGGACACGGAGGGACATGGGGTTGACGCGTGGGGTCAGAACTACAGAGGCAAGAGGAGGTGGCACGTGGAGGTGACACAAGGAGGTGGCAGGCTGTGCCAGGAGTTTGAGCAGCAGTGCGGGGCAGATGAGCAGTGCCAGCCCAACATGGGGGTGATGGTGACACTCCAGGATGAGGAGCTGCTACTGTTTTTCAAGCAGGTAGAAGTTTGTTATCCATACATAATACTGCACTTGTTGTTTTCTTTTTTAAATCAGTGACAGTATGCGATCTGATCCAATGTCTTTGAAAAGTGTGGTTTCAGGATTGTCAGCTGAAACAGCAGCAGAACACAGGCCGTTGCCTGTGGGGGAAGGGACGGGGAAGGAAGTGAGGAAAGAAAGGAGGAAGCCTGAAAAAGGAATGGGGATGGCACGGGGCGAAGGAAGGGGGCGAGACATAGGGGAATGAAGGGAAAAGGACAGAATAGCGGTGGAGCAGCCTAAAAAGCAGCAACAAGCTCTGGGAGGACTGCAGAGTGCCAGATTCTGTAGCGGGTGTGTATCTGTGTGTGTATGTTGTCATTACCTGCCTGGTTTGGGGTCGGGGCTGTTGTCGCTTCTGAGCTCCTGCAGTGGGAAGAGCTTGAGCAATCGGTGCCCATGCAGAACTGCAGCATGGGGGAGCGCTTGGTAAGGACAGCCCTGCAGCCCTCAGCTGGACGAACTTCTTCCGTGTGTCCAGACTGTGAGCTGTGCAGCCGTGCCTGGCTGCACCGCTCCAGCTCAGAGTCCGCTGCCTGAAGCTGCATCTTTGCTGCCTTCCCTCCTGCCCAGAGCCTCGAAGCTGCTCCCACAGTCCTCTGCCCACCCCCAACATGCCAGAGAAGACATCTGGCAGCGGGCTGGAGGAATCCCAGCACCCTGTTTTCCTTCTGCCCGCAGCTCTCTCCTCCTCTGCCACACAGGGCACCAGCCTGCAAAATGGGAATGGTCGGGAGGAAAGGGAGCACTGGCAGGAGCGACTGCTGCAGCTGGCCGGGGGGGTCTGCGTCCCCCGTGCCCTTGTGGGCTATCTGTCCAGCTGCAGGAGGACCAGAGAAGGGCAGATAAAAAGGTGCAGCTGAGCAAGCAGTGGACCTGCACAACTCTCTGGCCATCCTGCCGATGGCAGCTGTGACACATCGATTCTTTCCATGCAGCTGAATTCATGTTTTCCATCTGTAAACTTAAGTGGAGAACTGCAGGTTTTGTTAATCTTTGTGGAAATGATGTAACGGTCCCCAAGAATCTCAGAACTGCAACTTTGTCTCTGCCTGCGTAGACCTGCTAGGGCCTAAAACTACCCGTTTTATGGCATTAAAAAGAATAAAAAGCCAAAAATGAAACCTGGAGTTGAAGAAAGACCTTGGAAAAAAACACATTAAAATGTGAACAAGACAGAGGCTGAGCAAACGTTAATATAGTCCTGTGCTTTCTGCCAAAGTGCTTTATTTCGTTATCGTTAAATTTGCCGGGCAGTTACATTTCGGTATGTGAATATTTAGAAACAGCGCCATGGATGCTGGCAAAAACGAGTCTGTTTTCTTTTTTAACAGATATTCATAAGCACTTAGCACGGCTTTCCGGGGTCTGGAGTAGTTTCCCTTTGTTTTCTTCGTCTTTTCCCCCCGCTTCTAACTTCGCGCTCTTCCCCCGTCATCACAACGCGGAACGGATCGCCACGGCCTGCGCCGCGGGTCCCCGGCAATGCCGCCGGAGTTCTTCCCGCGGTCTCTGCTGCCACCTCGTGGCCAATGCGCGGAACTGCCGCTGCCCGCTGCTCAGGCCGGCAAGCTGTACAACGCATGCGCGTAGAAACGCGGAAGAGGCGTTTTAACCGCTCTGCGCCGCTAATCCGCCGCTCTCTATGGTGATCAGTCCTCCAGATAATAGCGAACACGCGCGCGTCAACTGAAAGATAGCAATTGTTTCGACAGACCACTGCGGGGACGGGCAAGCAGCCGATTCTCGGAGCGCCGGCTCAGCGATAATTTCCCCTTCTAATCCAGGATGCCCCTCGTCTATTTCCGCCGATTTATGCCCGAGCCCACCCGGGAACGGACCGGGTCGGCTCACGGCTGCCTCTCAGCGCCTCGTGGCACCCAACGTGCTTGCCGCCGCGGTGGAGGAGCAGACGTTTGGGGCTCCAGCCCCAGCCCTGCACCGCAGCGTTCCCGGAAAAGCAAGTCTCGCGAGAGCAACGCACACGGGCCAAGCTAGGCACCGCGCACGCGGCAGTCTCCGCACCGCACTACGCAGGCGCGGTTCTCGAGACAACAGCACGGAGTACGGACGCGCGATTCATGAGAAAGCACGACGCATGCGCCAGTGGTTTAAAAAAAAAAAAAGAAGAAGAAGAAAAAAAAAAGCGCTACGCACGCACTGGATTCTGTTCCGAACGGGGCAAGCGCCGGACTCTGCCCGCCACGGCGCATGCGCCTGGCTGTGCCCCGCAATGCGCGTGTGCCACGTGCTCTGCGCGCGCGCCAGCCTCGACGCCGCAATACGCACGCTTTCCTCACGGCCGCAAAACGCACGCGCCGTCGTTTGCAGCGCCTTCAGTACGTTCTCGAAGCAGACCGGGGCATAAAACCGCCCGAGGAAACAGACGAGGAGCATTCTGGATCGGAAGAGAGAAAAGTGTCGCGGAGCCGGCGGTCCAAGTATTGACTGCTCACCTGCATCTCAGGGCTTCGAAGAAATGCGTGCGATTGGAAAGCTTGTGGCGCATGCGCACTACTTCCCGGGGGACCGAGCACCACTTCCGCGTGCCTGCGCGCACGCGCCCTGCTGCCTGCGGCGACGTAGCGACGCTGCCGCAATTCTGCCGATTGACCGCGTGGGGGCACCAGAGACAGCTGAAACAACCTCGATGCAGTTCCCCCGATTGGCCACGAGGGGGCGCGAGAGATCGCGGAAACAACCGCGACGCACTTTTGCCGATCGGCCACGCGGTGGCACCAGAGACCGCGGAAATCACTTCGCCGCTAGGACTGCTGTGGGTCTGCACCAAGCCATCGCCAGCCCGTTCTCTCTTTTGAGGGCAGAGGAAAAACACAGAAGGGAGAGGGGGGAAGGGAAGACGACAAAGACAACGAAGGAAATCTTCGACAAACCCACCAAACCTGCGCTCAGTGCGTAGGGGTACTTGTCAATAAACAAATAACCAGCAAATTGATGTTGTCAAGATTTTTATTGCTCTATTTTTTGCAGCCAGCGTCCGAGGTAATGAAAAACCTCGTATGAAACGGGCAGATGCGTGCAGCCAAGCCATGGCTTGGAACCATTAACCACATTTGGTTTTGACACCACGTTTGTGAGAAACACTCAAAGCCAAAAAATTCAGGTTAGGCCAGGATCTCAGTGATAGCAGCAAAGTTTATTCGTCATTGCAATAACAGGCTCATGTCCCCTATTAGCGAGGGAGGGACTGTGCAACAGTCAGCGAAATTCATTCCGTTCTATACTCCAAACCCAACGCAGGTAACGCTCTCCTGGCATTCATTGGTTGAGCGTCTCAGGCTTACACTCTCCCCGATGCTGTTGCTATGATACATTTCCATATAAGGTCCATTACCAACCCGTTGTTCTTTCGTACGTTTTGTACTTCTCCATGGAGATACGAGGGCCATATTTCCAAGAGTGAGCACATGCGTTCTGTCCTGTGCTGGGCTCTCTTTCTCCAGCCCGCATCTTTGCCTTGTTTTGCACCTGGCTCACTTCTACCCCAGTCAGAACGCCCCCAATCTTTAACTTTCTACTCTGTTCAACAGCTTTCTTAGTGGAAGGAAAACAGCTATTTCACAAGAGGGTTATAAGTTCAGTGAAGGTCAATACTACGTACCGAAAACACTAAAAGCTTCTACTGCAAAAACACAACCTACCTTTCACAACCAGACCCAGAACCAACCCCCAAGGAGCGCCGCCACTCACAGCTCTCCACCCGCACTCTGCACCGCCGATCACCGCCCCCTGAGCTCAGCCAGTAAGCCAGTTCTCAGCCCACCTCGTTGTCCACTCATCTATCCCACGCTTCCTCAGCTTCATTTGCAGGATGTCGTGGGAGACTGTATCAAAAGCATTGCTGAAGTCAAGGCAGACGACATCCACTGCAGCAGCACCTGAAATGGTCCATCCCACTCGGGCTGAAGCTTTGATTCCTTACACGTGCGTGTTAGGACCCAGCCTCCAGCACAGAATGAGGGCACTAGAAATTCCAGAGGTGGAGCTCGAGACAGCAGTCCATGTCCCTTGAGGGATAACAGAGAAGCAGCCAACCCGAGTATGTAGTTCTTAGGAAACTTATCCTTGGCTTCAAGAGAGGGCATCTCACCTCTCCCTCCCAAGTACATCAACCCAAACAACACTTCATACGGTGATACTCCCAAGTCTTTTCTGGGAGCGGTTCGTATTCTGAGAAGGGCTACAGGTAAACGCTTTGGCCATGGTCATTTGGTCTCTAAAATCCATTTTGACAAGCGCTTTGTCAGCATCTGACCGATCCATCCTACTTTCCCTGAAGGAGGAGGGTGCCGGTGAGTACGGAACTCCCGCTTGATTTCTAGAGTTCTCATTAGCTCCTGTAGGACTTGTGAAGTAAAGTGGTTTCCCTTATCTGAGACGATATTCTACGTGATCCCATATCTAGGGATCGCGCCCAGGTGTAGAGTCCTTAGCGCAGAAAAGACAGGGACCTGTTGGAGCACCCAGAGGACCAAGGGTAAATCCTGCCTGACCGATCTAGCGGCCGTCTGTGATGGTGTCACTGCATCAACAGCCAAGTGAAGAACCACTGATATCATCCACCTGGACTTCAGCAAGGCCTCTGACACAACATCCTTCTTTCCAAATTGGAAGGATACGGATTCGGTGAGCGGACCGTTCAATGGACAAAGAACCGGCTGCAGGATCGAGTGCAGGAGCCAACGGCTCCGTGTCTGGATGGCGATCGGTGATGAATGGCATCTCAAAGGGGTCCGTGCTGGGGCTGAGACTCTTCAGTATCTTCGTCAGTGGCATCACCAGCGGGATCGAGCGCACCCTCAGAAAATTTGCTGACGACACCAAGCTGTGGGGAGCAGTGACACGCCAGAGGGACGGGACGCCAACCGCAGGGACCTCGACAGGCTCGAGCAGCGGGCACAGACAAACCTCATCAGCTTCAACAAATCCAGGTGCAGTGTCTTGCACCTGGGACAAGAGAACCCCCCACTACCGATACATGCTGGGGGATGAAAGGGCGGAGCCTAGGCCTGTCCCAAAAGAGCCGGTGGACGGCAAGCTGTACACGAGCCAGCAAAGTGCCCTCCCAGCCCAGAAAACCAGCCACATCCCGGTCTGCACCAAAAGATGTGCGGTCAGCAGGTGAAAAGAGGTGATCCTGCCCCTCTGCTCTGTGCTGAAGAGGCCTCACCTGGAGTACTGTGTCCATATGAAGGGCCCTCAGTGCAGAAGAGACATGGACCCGTTGGAGCACATGCAGAGGATGGCCACAAGAAAAAAAAAAAAAAAGAACCGAAGGATCAAACGCCTCACCTGTGAGGACAGGCTGAGAGAGCTGGGGCTGTTCAGCCCGGAGAAGTGAAGGCTCCGAGGTGACCTGGTAACAGCCTTTCGATACCCAAAGGGGAGCTAAAGGAAAGAAGAAGGGAAAATTTAGGTTAGATATCAGGAAAATATCTTTCACAGCAAGGGACAAGGGGAAACGTTTTAAGTTGAGGGACGGAAGATTTAGGTTGGACGTCAGGGGGAAGTTCTTTACAGAGAGAGCGGTGAGGTGCTGGAACAGCTGCCCAGAGAGGCTGTGGATGCCCCGTCCATCCCTGGAGGTGTTCAAGGCCAGGTTGGATGGGGCCCTGGGCAGCCTGGTCTAGTATGAAATGGGGAGGTTGATGGCCCTGCACGTAGCAGGGGGGTTGGAGATTCACGATCCTCGAGGTCCCTTCCAACCCGGGACCTTCTGTGACTCTGCGCAGTGGACCAGGTTGCCCAGAGATGTGGTGGATGCCCTGTCCCTTCCAAGGTGACACGCAGGGCAACCTGATCTAGCTGTGAATGTCCCTGTTCATTGTGGGCGAGTTGGACTAGACCATCATAAATGGTCGCTTCCGACTCTAAGGAGTCTCTGGTATGATACCTGAAGCCATGTCCACAAAGAACATCGATGGCCTGGTGAGCAATCAGGGTAGGTGGGGAAGCCTGTGTGCTCAACAGCTCTGGGGAAACTCACCAAGTAGTCCAGTCAGGAAGATTCACATCAGCCATAGAGCCTCTCTGTGCCAGTGCCAGTATTCAGCACACCAGAGGTACTGCTTCATCACACTGGTGGGTCCCATAGCTGCAGAGCTAGCTACTGAATGGCAGTCAGGGGATGGAAGGAAGAGGGGTGGGGAGATTGGCTATCATACAGACTAGGAAACTAACAGCATCCCCTGACAATTGGGATGGAGATACCTGGGGCGATCCAGACGAAGCGGTCCAGTAGAAGACAATCCTTTGTTTCCTATGAATACGAAGCCAGGTCTGCCATAAAAACAGAAAGAACCCTAGGACCCTGGGGTGGACAGCCACAGCGTGCTCTGAGAACTGTGCCCTGACATCTGTTACTACTGACAAATTTGTAAGGGAGGTCTAGGAGAGAACCAGACAAGACAGGAACAGAATACTCGTGTTCAGTATGCTCAAGTAGTGGAGACTGTATTACACTACGTGCGGATGAAGAAAACGGCCACTGGGGCCGGCGGTTTTCTTAAGCTCAGGTCCCAGCCCCATACATGCACCTCACCCTACTACTAGCCACGAAGCTTATTGGGCCCAGGGAGCAAGGCGAGCCCCTTGTGACCCCCATTCCATCTTTAAGTGAGCGTCCCACAGCCATCGCAAAACCCACCTGCATACAAGCAATGCACAAACAAGGGATTCGCGGCATTTCATTATCCGCTGCACAGATTTCACAGTGCTTAAACCACTAACCAGAGGAGCCCCGAGAACCCTTAAACCCCATCGTGCTGCAAAACAGAACGGGATCCAAAGAGACACGGAACATAGTTTAAATACGTGCCCTTAAACAATACTCAGCATGGGCGGAATTAATACGTGGCACAGGAGACACAGAGGGGACGTGGGCAGAGGACACAGGGAGGACACAGACACAGGCGGGACACGAGGTCACAGAGGGAACATGGAGGGGGATGCAGAGGGTACGCGTCATGAAATGGATTGGGACCACGTGGTAGCAGACAAACCGAGTTTGGAGTCTCAGGTTGGAGATTAGGCAATGAGAATCATGAAAGAGGGAACAGAGACTTCACAAGAAGGTATTGAACTTAAGAAGAGTTACAGAGGAAACCTGGAGAACACAGGATCCCTTTACGGAAAAGCGCACTAGCTCCAGGCATTTCCAGAGTTGCAATGCTCAGTCAGCCAACCAGCATTACCTTGGGACTGACTGAAGCATTCCAGGAATGAGACAAGAGCAAAAGAAAGGAATGTATGTCAGCCCCTCCATTACCAGTTCGGAGAAAGGGAGATAACCCCTTCACTCCCTTAAGCAAAGAACTGAAAAGAAAATAAGAACAAGCATAGCAGACATAGCTGCTCCAGTCCAGCTTTGGATCCCCTCAGGTCAGAGGGCAAAGATCAAAGCCCTACAGCATGGAACAAAAATCAGTTGCCTCTTTCCAGGAAAGAGCACTCACCCAACAGTCCACAGCAGGCAGTCTCCAGCAAAAGACGCTGCCTTGGGGGCTGCCAGCCCTTAAATGAGGTGAGGGAGGGGTGGAGCCAGGCTCAGCCCCACCTGGTCCCACAGCTGCATTGCTTCCACCTGTGCTTGCAGGGCTGCACCACCCCTCACCAGATGCTCCATCACTGCTTCAGGCTGTGATCTCAAAGTTCCCATAACGTCATGAATGAAAAAAAAAAAAAAAAAAAAAGTGAATTAGGTCTGCCTGTCTGGCAAGGGGAAGTTTATCACTGAATGAGCAAGGATGGCCCACGTATTTTGATTCCAGTCAGATGTCCTCAAAGGCAACTGATAAAATTTCTCCTAGGTAGGAGAGCACAGATTTTCATACTGATGCAGCAAGATGCTGAGAAGCCGCATGTGCAGCGAAAAGGCTGCGATTACGGTGTGAGTGGAGCGAGTGCTGTTTGCCAAACTGTCAGGGTCAGCTTATGGCTCCCCAGTGAGAAATGTGCATTACCTACTCACGCAGCGATTAAAGACCATCGTGAAAATATTTTACGATTTGGTGTCCTCAGTGGGTGAAGCTGGCACCTGCCTGTAAGGCACCGTGTAGGCATTGGGCTCCAACATCAATCCCAAACCCCAAAGAAGTAGGGAGGCTGCAGCGTGCGTACTTCGTGCAGCCCCTGCGCTCCTCGAGTCACAGATCACTGACGTACCGCAGGACCCATTTCTGCTGCGGCACGACGTGGGATTGCTGAAGTCACTGCAGATCTGGAGAACAGACAAAGCATCTCCAGAACGCACTCCCCGTACAACTTGCCCACATGCAGGGGGCACAAGCCCCATTTTGGGGGCAATGATCCCCACTTGTGGGGTGCTACCCTCACCCCACTGTCACAGCCATGCCCCGAGGACACCATCACCCCACTGCGCATGGCCAGCAACGTCTCCCCGGACTCCACTCCCACAGGCATCCCCGTCCCTGTCCTCAAGCCGGCAACATCGGCACGGAGCAAAGCGGGGCAGGGGGCGTGGGAGGACTTGAGGGGACATGAGAGGGCACATGGGGACACAGGGACATGGGGGGACACGGAGGGACATGGGGTTGACGCGTGGGGTCAGAACTACAGAGGCAAGAGGAGGTGGCACGTGGAGGTGACACAAGGAGGTGGCAGGCTGTGCCAGGAGTTTGAGCAGCAGTGCGGGGCAGATGAGCAGTGCCAGCCCAACATGGGGGTGATGGTGACACTCCAGGATGAGGAGCTGCTACTGTTTTTCAAGCAGGTAGAAGTTTGTTATCCATACATAATACTGCACTTGTTGTTTTCTTTTTTAAATCAGTGACAGTATGCGATCTGATCCAATGTCTTTGAAAAGTGTGGTTTCAGGATTGTCAGCTGAAACAGCAGCAGAACACAGGCCGTTGCCTGTGGGGGAAGGGACGGGGAAGGAAGTGAGGAAAGAAAGGAGGAAGCCTGAAAAAGGAATGGGGATGGCACGGGGCGAAGGAAGGGGGCGAGACATAGGGGAATGAAGGGAAAAGGACAGAATAGCGGTGGAGCAGCCTAAAAAGCAGCAACAAGCTCTGGGAGGACTGCAGAGTGCCAGATTCTGTAGCGGGTGTGTATCTGTGTGTGTATGTTGTCATTACCTGCCTGGTTTGGGGTCGGGGCTGTTGTCGCTTCTGAGCTCCTGCAGTGGGAAGAGCTTGAGCAATCGGTGCCCATGCAGAACTGCAGCATGGGGGAGCGCTTGGTAAGGACAGCCCTGCAGCCCTCAGCTGGACGAACTTCTTCCGTGTGTCCAGACTGTGAGCTGTGCAGCCGTGCCTGGCTGCACCGCTCCAGCTCAGAGTCCGCTGCCTGAAGCTGCATCTTTGCTGCCTTCCCTCCTGCCCAGAGCCTCGAAGCTGCTCCCACAGTCCTCTGCCCACCCCCAACATGCCAGAGAAGACATCTGGCAGCGGGCTGGAGGAATCCCAGCACCCTGTTTTCCTTCTGCCCGCAGCTCTCTCCTCCTCTGCCACACAGGGCACCAGCCTGCAAAATGGGAATGGTCGGGAGGAAAGGGAGCACTGGCAGGAGCGACTGCTGCAGCTGGCCGGGGGGGTCTGCGTCCCCCGTGCCCTTGTGGGCTATCTGTCCAGCTGCAGGAGGACCAGAGAAGGGCAGATAAAAAGGTGCAGCTGAGCAAGCAGTGGACCTGCACAACTCTCTGGCCATCCTGCCGATGGCAGCTGTGACACATCGATTCTTTCCATGCAGCTGAATTCATGTTTTCCATCTGTAAACTTAAGTGGAGAACTGCAGGTTTTGTTAATCTTTGTGGAAATGATGTAACGGTCCCCAAGAATCTCAGAACTGCAACTTTGTCTCTGCCTGCGTAGACCTGCTAGGGCCTAAAACTACCCGTTTTATGGCATTAAAAAGAATAAAAAGCCAAAAATGAAACCTGGAGTTGAAGAAAGACCTTGGAAAAAAACACATTAAAATGTGAACAAGACAGAGGCTGAGCAAACGTTAATATAGTCCTGTGCTTTCTGCCAAAGTGCTTTATTTCGTTATCGTTAAATTTGCCGGGCAGTTACATTTCGGTATGTGAATATTTAGAAACAGCGCCATGGATGCTGGCAAAAACGAGTCTGTTTTCTTTTTTAACAGATATTCATAAGCACTTAGCACGGCTTTCCGGGGTCTGGAGTAGTTTCCCTTTGTTTTCTTCGTCTTTTCCCCCCGCTTCTAACTTCGCGCTCTTCCCCCGTCATCACAACGCGGAACGGATCGCCACGGCCTGCGCCGCGGGTCCCCGGCAATGCCGCCGGAGTTCTTCCCGCGGTCTCTGCTGCCACCTCGTGGCCAATGCGCGGAACTGCCGCTGCCCGCTGCTCAGGCCGGCAAGCTGTACAACGCATGCGCGTAGAAACGCGGAAGAGGCGTTTTAACCGCTCTGCGCCGCTAATCCGCCGCTCTCTATGGTGATCAGTCCTCCAGATAATAGCGAACACGCGCGCGTCAACTGAAAGATAGCAATTGTTTCGACAGACCACTGCGGGGACGGGCAAGCAGCCGATTCTCGGAGCGCCGGCTCAGCGATAATTTCCCCTTCTAATCCAGGATGCCCCTCGTCTATTTCCGCCGATTTATGCCCGAGCCCACCCGGGAACGGACCGGGTCGGCTCACGGCTGCCTCTCAGCGCCTCGTGGCACCCAACGTGCTTGCCGCCGCGGTGGAGGAGCAGACGTTTGGGGCTCCAGCCCCAGCCCTGCACCGCAGCGTTCCCGGAAAAGCAAGTCTCGCGAGAGCAACGCACACGGGCCAAGCTAGGCACCGCGCACGCGGCAGTCTCCGCACCGCACTACGCAGGCGCGGTTCTCGAGACAACAGCACGGAGTACGGACGCGCGATTCATGAGAAAGCACGACGCATGCGCCAGTGGTTTAAAAAAAAAAAAAAGAAGAAGAAGAAAAAAAAAAGCGCTACGCACGCACTGGATTCTGTTCCGAACGGGGCAAGCGCCGGACTCTGCCCGCCACGGCGCATGCGCCTGGCTGTGCCCCGCAATGCGCGTGTGCCACGTGCTCTGCGCGCGCGCCAGCCTCGACGCCGCAATACGCACGCTTTCCTCACGGCCGCAAAACGCACGCGCCGTCGTTTGCAGCGCCTTCAGTACGTTCTCGAAGCAGACCGGGGCATAAAACCGCCCGAGGAAACAGACGAGGAGCATTCTGGATCGGAAGAGAGAAAAGTGTCGCGGAGCCGGCGGTCCAAGTATTGACTGCTCACCTGCATCTCAGGGCTTCGAAGAAATGCGTGCGATTGGAAAGCTTGTGGCGCATGCGCACTACTTCCCGGGGGACCGAGCACCACTTCCGCGTGCCTGCGCGCACGCGCCCTGCTGCCTGCGGCGACGTAGCGACGCTGCCGCAATTCTGCCGATTGACCGCGTGGGGGCACCAGAGACAGCTGAAACAACCTCGATGCAGTTCCCCCGATTGGCCACGAGGGGGCGCGAGAGATCGCGGAAACAACCGCGACGCACTTTTGCCGATCGGCCACGCGGTGGCACCAGAGACCGCGGAAATCACTTCGCCGCTAGGACTGCTGTGGGTCTGCACCAAGCCATCGCCAGCCCGTTCTCTCTTTTGAGGGCAGAGGAAAAACACAGAAGGGAGAGGGGGGAAGGGAAGACGACAAAGACAACGAAGGAAATCTTCGACAAACCCACCAAACCTGCGCTCAGTGCGTAGGGGTACTTGTCAATAAACAAATAACCAGCAAATTGATGTTGTCAAGATTTTTATTGCTCTATTTTTTGCAGCCAGCGTCCGAGGTAATGAAAAACCTCGTATGAAACGGGCAGATGCGTGCAGCCAAGCCATGGCTTGGAACCATTAACCACATTTGGTTTTGACACCACGTTTGTGAGAAACACTCAAAGCCAAAAAATTCAGGTTAGGCCAGGATCTCAGTGATAGCAGCAAAGTTTATTCGTCATTGCAATAACAGGCTCATGTCCCCTATTAGCGAGGGAGGGACTGTGCAACAGTCAGCGAAATTCATTCCGTTCTATACTCCAAACCCAACGCAGGTAACGCTCTCCTGGCATTCATTGGTTGAGCGTCTCAGGCTTACACTCTCCCCGATGCTGTTGCTATGATACATTTCCATATAAGGTCCATTACCAACCCGTTGTTCTTTCGTACGTTTTGTACTTCTCCATGGAGATACGAGGGCCATATTTCCAAGAGTGAGCACATGCGTTCTGTCCTGTGCTGGGCTCTCTTTCTCCAGCCCGCATCTTTGCCTTGTTTTGCACCTGGCTCACTTCTACCCCAGTCAGAACGCCCCCAATCTTTAACTTTCTACTCTGTTCAACAGCTTTCTTAGTGGAAGGAAAACAGCTATTTCACAAGAGGGTTATAAGTTCAGTGAAGGTCAATACTACGTACCGAAAACACTAAAAGCTTCTACTGCAAAAACACAACCTACCTTTCACAACCAGACCCAGAACCAACCCCCAAGGAGCGCCGCCACTCACAGCTCTCCACCCGCACTCTGCACCGCCGATCACCGCCCCCTGAGCTCAGCCAGTAAGCCAGTTCTCAGCCCACCTCGTTGTCCACTCATCTATCCCACGCTTCCTCAGCTTCATTTGCAGGATGTCGTGGGAGACTGTATCAAAAGCATTGCTGAAGTCAAGGCAGACGACATCCACTGCAGCAGCACCTGAAATGGTCCATCCCACTCGGGCTGAAGCTTTGATTCCTTACACGTGCGTGTTAGGACCCAGCCTCCAGCACAGAATGAGGGCACTAGAAATTCCAGAGGTGGAGCTCGAGACAGCAGTCCATGTCCCTTGAGGGATAACAGAGAAGCAGCCAACCCGAGTATGTAGTTCTTAGGAAACTTATCCTTGGCTTCAAGAGAGGGCATCTCACCTCTCCCTCCCAAGTACATCAACCCAAACAACACTTCATACGGTGATACTCCCAAGTCTTTTCTGGGAGCGGTTCGTATTCTGAGAAGGGCTACAGGTAAACGCTTTGGCCATGGTCATTTGGTCTCTAAAATCCATTTTGACAAGCGCTTTGTCAGCATCTGACCGATCCATCCTACTTTCCCTGAAGGAGGAGGGTGCCGGTGAGTACGGAACTCCCGCTTGATTTCTAGAGTTCTCATTAGCTCCTGTAGGACTTGTGAAGTAAAGTGGTTTCCCTTATCTGAGACGATATTCTACGTGATCCCATATCTAGGGATCGCGCCCAGGTGTAGAGTCCTTAGCGCAGAAAAGACAGGGACCTGTTGGAGCACCCAGAGGACCAAGGGTAAATCCTGCCTGACCGATCTAGCGGCCGTCTGTGATGGTGTCACTGCATCAACAGCCAAGTGAAGAACCACTGATATCATCCACCTGGACTTCAGCAAGGCCTCTGACACAACATCCTTCTTTCCAAATTGGAAGGATACGGATTCGGTGAGCGGACCGTTCAATGGACAAAGAACCGGCTGCAGGATCGAGTGCAGGAGCCAACGGCTCCGTGTCTGGATGGCGATCGGTGATGAATGGCATCTCAAAGGGGTCCGTGCTGGGGCTGAGACTCTTCAGTATCTTCGTCAGTGGCATCACCAGCGGGATCGAGCGCACCCTCAGAAAATTTGCTGACGACACCAAGCTGTGGGGAGCAGTGACACGCCAGAGGGACGGGACGCCAACCGCAGGGACCTCGACAGGCTCGAGCAGCGGGCACAGACAAACCTCATCAGCTTCAACAAATCCAGGTGCAGTGTCTTGCACCTGGGACAAGAGAACCCCCCACTACCGATACATGCTGGGGGATGAAAGGGCGGAGCCTAGGCCTGTCCCAAAAGAGCCGGTGGACGGCAAGCTGTACACGAGCCAGCAAAGTGCCCTCCCAGCCCAGAAAACCAGCCACATCCCGGTCTGCACCAAAAGATGTGCGGTCAGCAGGTGAAAAGAGGTGATCCTGCCCCTCTGCTCTGTGCTGAAGAGGCCTCACCTGGAGTACTGTGTCCATATGAAGGGCCCTCAGTGCAGAAGAGACATGGACCCGTTGGAGCACATGCAGAGGATGGCCACAAGAAAAAAAAAAAAAAGAACCGAAGGATCAAACGCCTCACCTGTGAGGACAGGCTGAGAGAGCTGGGGCTGTTCAGCCCGGAGAAGTGAAGGCTCCGAGGTGACCTGGTAACAGCCTTTCGATACCCAAAGGGGAGCTAAAGGAAAGAAGAAGGGAAAATTTAGGTTAGATATCAGGAAAATATCTTTCACAGCAAGGGACAAGGGGAAACGTTTTAAGTTGAGGGACGGAAGATTTAGGTTGGACGTCAGGGGGAAGTTCTTTACAGAGAGAGCGGTGAGGTGCTGGAACAGCTGCCCAGAGAGGCTGTGGATGCCCCGTCCATCCCTGGAGGTGTTCAAGGCCAGGTTGGATGGGGCCCTGGGCAGCCTGGTCTAGTATGAAATGGGGAGGTTGATGGCCCTGCACGTAGCAGGGGGGTTGGAGATTCACGATCCTCGAGGTCCCTTCCAACCCGGGACCTTCTGTGACTCTGCGCAGTGGACCAGGTTGCCCAGAGATGTGGTGGATGCCCTGTCCCTTCCAAGGTGACACGCAGGGCAACCTGATCTAGCTGTGAATGTCCCTGTTCATTGTGGGCGAGTTGGACTAGACCATCATAAATGGTCGCTTCCGACTCTAAGGAGTCTCTGGTATGATACCTGAAGCCATGTCCACAAAGAACATCGATGGCCTGGTGAGCAATCAGGGTAGGTGGGGAAGCCTGTGTGCTCAACAGCTCTGGGGAAACTCACCAAGTAGTCCAGTCAGGAAGATTCACATCAGCCATAGAGCCTCTCTGTGCCAGTGCCAGTATTCAGCACACCAGAGGTACTGCTTCATCACACTGGTGGGTCCCATAGCTGCAGAGCTAGCTACTGAATGGCAGTCAGGGGATGGAAGGAAGAGGGGTGGGGAGATTGGCTATCATACAGACTAGGAAACTAACAGCATCCCCTGACAATTGGGATGGAGATACCTGGGGCGATCCAGACGAAGCGGTCCAGTAGAAGACAATCCTTTGTTTCCTATGAATACGAAGCCAGGTCTGCCATAAAAACAGAAAGAACCCTAGGACCCTGGGGTGGACAGCCACAGCGTGCTCTGAGAACTGTGCCCTGACATCTGTTACTACTGACAAATTTGTAAGGGAGGTCTAGGAGAGAACCAGACAAGACAGGAACAGAATACTCGTGTTCAGTATGCTCAAGTAGTGGAGACTGTATTACACTACGTGCGGATGAAGAAAACGGCCACTGGGGCCGGCGGTTTTCTTAAGCTCAGGTCCCAGCCCCATACATGCACCTCACCCTACTACTAGCCACGAAGCTTATTGGGCCCAGGGAGCAAGGCGAGCCCCTTGTGACCCCCATTCCATCTTTAAGTGAGCGTCCCACAGCCATCGCAAAACCCACCTGCATACAAGCAATGCACAAACAAGGGATTCGCGGCATTTCATTATCCGCTGCACAGATTTCACAGTGCTTAAACCACTAACCAGAGGAGCCCCGAGAACCCTTAAACCCCATCGTGCTGCAAAACAGAACGGGATCCAAAGAGACACGGAACATAGTTTAAATACGTGCCCTTAAACAATACTCAGCATGGGCGGAATTAATACGTGGCACAGGAGACACAGAGGGGACGTGGGCAGAGGACACAGGGAGGACACAGACACAGGCGGGACACGAGGTCACAGAGGGAACATGGAGGGGGATGCAGAGGGTACGCGTCATGAAATGGATTGGGACCACGTGGTAGCAGACAAACCGAGTTTGGAGTCTCAGGTTGGAGATTAGGCAATGAGAATCATGAAAGAGGGAACAGAGACTTCACAAGAAGGTATTGAACTTAAGAAGAGTTACAGAGGAAACCTGGAGAACACAGGATCCCTTTACGGAAAAGCGCACTAGCTCCAGGCATTTCCAGAGTTGCAATGCTCAGTCAGCCAACCAGCATTACCTTGGGACTGACTGAAGCATTCCAGGAATGAGACAAGAGCAAAAGAAAGGAATGTATGTCAGCCCCTCCATTACCAGTTCGGAGAAAGGGAGATAACCCCTTCACTCCCTTAAGCAAAGAACTGAAAAGAAAATAAGAACAAGCATAGCAGACATAGCTGCTCCAGTCCAGCTTTGGATCCCCTCAGATCAGAGGGCAAAGATCAAAGCCCTACAGCATGGAACAAAAATCAGTTGCCTCTTTCCAGGAAAGAGCACTCACCCAACAGTCCACAGCAGGCAGTCTCCAGCAAAAGACGCTGCCTTGGGGGCTGCCAGCCCTTAAATGAGGTGAGGGAGGGGTGGAGCCAGGCTCAGCCCCACCTGGTCCCACAGCTGCATTGCTTCCACCTGTGCTTGCAGGGCTGCACCACCCCTCACCAGATGCTCCATCACTGCTTCAGGCTGTGATCTCAAAGTTCCCATAACGTCATGAATGAAAAAAAAAAAAAAAAAAAAAAGTGAATTAGGTCTGCCTGTCTGGCAAGGGGAAGTTTATCACTGAATGAGCAAGGATGGCCCACGTATTTTGATTCCAGTCAGATGTCCTCAAAGGCAACTGATAAAATTTCTCCTAGGTAGGAGAGCACAGATTTTCATACTGATGCAGCAAGATGCTGAGAAGCCGCATGTGCAGCGAAAAGGCTGCGATTACGGTGTGAGT
Source organism: Phasianus colchicus (assembly GCF_987193195.1). Classification (NCBI taxonomy): domain Eukaryota; kingdom Metazoa; phylum Chordata; class Aves; order Galliformes; family Phasianidae; genus Phasianus; species Phasianus colchicus. Next base: position 18,876,132 of record NC_143450.1, on the reverse strand, counting down.
GGAGCGAGTGCTGTTTGCCAAACTGTCAGGGTCAGCTTATGGCTCCCCAGTGAGAAATGTGCATTACCTACTCACGCAGCGATTAAAGACCATCGTGAAAATATTTTACGATTTGGTGTCCTCAGTGGGTGAAGCTGGCACCTGCCTGTAAGGCACCGTGTAGGCATTGGGCTCCAACATCAATCCCAAACCCCAAAGAAGTAGGGAGGCTGCAGCGTGCGTACTTCGTGCAGCCCCTGCGCTCCTCGAGTCACAGATCACTGACGTACCGCAGGACCCATTTCTGCTGCGGCACGACGTGGGATTGCTGAAGTCACTGCAGATCTGGAGAACAGACAAAGCATCTCCAGAACGCACTCCCCGTACAACTTGCCCACATGCAGGGGGCACAAGCCCCATTTTGGGGGCAATGATCCCCACTTGTGGGGTGCTACCCTCACCCCACTGTCACAGCCATGCCCCGAGGACACCATCACCCCACTGCGCATGGCCAGCAACGTCTCCCCGGACTCCACTCCCACAGGCATCCCCGTCCCTGTCCTCAAGCCGGCAACATCGGCACGGAGCAAAGCGGGGCAGGGGGCGTGGGAGGACTTGAGGGGACATGAGAGGGCACATGGGGACACAGGGACATGGGGGGACACGGAGGGACATGGGGTTGACGCGTGGGGTCAGAACTACAGAGGCAAGAGGAGGTGGCACGTGGAGGTGACACAAGGAGGTGGCAGGCTGTGCCAGGAGTTTGAGCAGCAGTGCGGGGCAGATGAGCAGTGCCAGCCCAACATGGGGGTGATGGTGACACTCCAGGATGAGGAGCTGCTACTGTTTTTCAAGCAGGTAGAAGTTTGTTATCCATACATAATACTGCACTTGTTGTTTTCTTTTTTAAATCAGTGACAGTATGCGATCTGATCCAATGTCTTTGAAAAGTGTGGTTTCAGGATTGTCAGCTGAAACAGCAGCAGAACACAGGCCGTTGCCTGTGGGGGAAGGGACGGGGAAGGAAGTGAGGAAAGAAAGGAGGAAGCCTGAAAAAGGAATGGGGATGGCACGGGGCGAAGGAAGGGGGCGAGACATAGGGGAATGAAGGGAAAAGGACAGAATAGCGGTGGAGCAGCCTAAAAAGCAGCAACAAGCTCTGGGAGGACTGCAGAGTGCCAGATTCTGTAGCGGGTGTGTATCTGTGTGTGTATGTTGTCATTACCTGCCTGGTTTGGGGTCGGGGCTGTTGTCGCTTCTGAGCTCCTGCAGTGGGAAGAGCTTGAGCAATCGGTGCCCATGCAGAACTGCAGCATGGGGGAGCGCTTGGTAAGGACAGCCCTGCAGCCCTCAGCTGGACGAACTTCTTCCGTGTGTCCAGACTGTGAGCTGTGCAGCCATGCCTGGCTGCACCGCTCCAGCTCAGAGTCCGCTGCCTGAAGCTGCATCTTTGCTGCCTTCCCTCCTGCCCAGAGCCTCGAAGCTGCTCCCACAGTCCTCTGCCCACCCCCAACATGCCAGAGAAGACATCTGGCAGCGGGCTGGAGGAATCCCAGCACCCTGTTTTCCTTCTGCCCGCAGCTCTCTCCTCCTCTGCCACACAGGGCACCAGCCTGCAAAATGGGAATGGTCGGGAGGAAAGGGAGCACTGGCAGGAGCGACTGCTGCAGCTGGCCGGGGGGGTCTGCGTCCCCCGTGCCCTTGTGGGCTATCTGTCCAGCTGCAGGAGGACCAGAGAAGGGCAGATAAAAAGGTGCAGCTGAGCAAGCAGTGGACCTGCACAACTCTCTGGCCATCCTGCCGATGGCAGCTGTGACACATCGATTCTTTCCATGCAGCTGAATTCATGTTTTCCATCTGTAAACTTAAGTGGAGAACTGCAGGTTTTGTTAATCTTTGTGGAAATGATGTAACGGTCCCCAAGAATCTCAGAACTGCAACTTTGTCTCTGCCTGCGTAGACCTGCTAGGGCCTAAAACTACCCGTTTTATGGCATTAAAAAGAATAAAAAGCCAAAAATGAAACCTGGAGTTGAAGAAAGACCTTGGAAAAAAACACATTAAAATGTGAACAAGACAGAGGCTGAGCAAACGTTAATATAGTCCTGTGCTTTCTGCCAAAGTGCTTTATTTCGTTATCGTTAAATTTGCCGGGCAGTTACATTTCGGTATGTGAATATTTAGAAACAGCGCCATGGATGCTGGCAAAAACGAGTCTGTTTTCTTTTTTAACAGATATTCATAAGCACTTAGCACGGCTTTCCGGGGTCTGGAGTAGTTTCCCTTTGTTTTCTTCGTCTTTTCCCCCCGCTTCTAACTTCGCGCTCTTCCCCCGTCATCACAACGCGGAACGGATCGCCACGGCCTGCGCCGCGGGTCCCCGGCAATGCCGCCGGAGTTCTTCCCGCGGTCTCTGCTGCCACCTCGTGGCCAATGCGCGGAACTGCCGCTGCCCGCTGCTCAGGCCGGCAAGCTGTACAACGCATGCGCGTAGAAACGCGGAAGAGGCGTTTTAACCGCTCTGCGCCGCTAATCCGCCGCTCTCTATGGTGATCAGTCCTCCAGATAATAGCGAACACGCGCGCGTCAACTGAAAGATAGCAATTGTTTCGACAGACCACTGCGGGGACGGGCAAGCAGCCGATTCTCGGAGCGCCGGCTCAGCGATAATTTCCCCTTCTAATCCAGGATGCCCCTCGTCTATTTCCGCCGATTTATGCCCGAGCCCACCCGGGAACGGACCGGGTCGGCTCACGGCTGCCCCTCAGCGCCTCGTGGCACCCAACGTGCTTGCCGCCGCGGTGGAGGAGCAGACGTTTGGGGCTCCAGCCCCAGCCCTGCACCGCAGCGTTCCCGGAAAAGCAAGTCTCGCGAGAGCAACGCACACGGGCCAAGCTAGGCACCGCGCACGCGGCAGTCTCCGCACCGCACTACGCAGGCGCGGTTCTCGAGACAACAGCACGGAGTACGGACGCGCGATTCATGAGAAAGCACGACGCATGCGCCAGTGGTTTAAAAAAAAAAAAAAGAAGAAGAAGAAAAAAAAAAGCGCTACGCACGCACTGGATTTTGTTCCGAACGGGGCAAGCGCCGGACTCTGCCCGCCACGGCGCATGCGCCTGGCTGTGCCCCGCAATGCGCGTGTGCCACGTGCTCTGCGCGCGCGCCAGCCTCGACGCCGCAATACGCACGCTTTCCTCACGGCCGCAAAACGCACGCGCCGTCGTTTGCAGCGCCTTCAGTACGTTCTCGAAGCAGACCGGGGCATAAAACCGCCCGAGGAAACAGACGAGGAGCATTCTGGATCGGAAGAGAGAAAAGTGTCGCGGAGCCGGCGGTCCAAGTATTGACTGCTCACCTGCATCTCAGGGCTTCGAAGAAATGCGTGCGATTGGAAAGCTTGTGGCGCATGCGCACTACTTCCCGGGGGCCCGAGCACCACTTCCGCGTGCCTGCGCGCACGCGCCCTGCTGCCTGCGGCGACGTAGCGACGCTGCCGCAATTCTGCCGATTGACCGCGTGGGGGCACCAGAGACAGCTGAAACAACCTCGATGCAGTTCCCCCGATTGGCCACGAGGGGGCGCGAGAGATCGCGGAAACAACTGCGACGCACTTTTGCCGATCGGCCACGCGGTGGCACCAGAGACCGCGGAAATCACTTCGCCGCTAGGACTGCTGTGGGTCTGCACCAAGCCATCGCCAGCCCGTTCTCTCTTTTGATGGCAGAGGAAAAACACAGAGGGGAGAGGGGGGAAGGGAAGACGACAAAGACAACGAAGGAAATCTTCGACAAACCCACCAAACCTGCGCTCAGTGCGTAGGGGTACTTGTCAATAAACAAATAACCAGCAAATTGATGTTGTCAAGATTTTTATTACTCTATTTTTTGCAGCCAGCGTCCGAGGTAATGAAAAACCTCGTATGAAACGGGCAGATGCGTGCAGCCAAGCCATGGCTTGGAACCATTAACCACATTTGGTTTTGACACCACGTTTGTGAGAAACACTCAAAGCCAAAAAATTCAGGTTAGGCCAGGATCTCAGTGATAGCAGCAAAGTTTATTCGTCATTGCAATAACAGGCTCATGTCCCCTATTAGCGAGGGAGGGACTGTGCAACAGTCAGCGAAATTCATTCCGTTCTATACTCCAAACCCAACGCAGGTAACGCTCTCCTGGCATTCATTGGTTGAGCGTCTCAGGCTTACACTCTCCCCGATGCTGTTGCTATGATACATTTCCATATAAGGTCCATTACCAACCCGTTGTTCTTTCGTACGTTTTGTACTTCTCCATGGAGATACGAGGGCCATATTTCCAAGAGTGAGCACATGCGTTCTGTCCTGTGCTGGGCTCTCTTTCTCCAGCCCGCATCTTTGCCTTGTTTTGCACCTGGCTCACTTCTACCCCAGTCAGAACGCCCCCAATCTTTAACTTTCTACTCTGTTCAACAGCTTTCTTAGTGGAAGGAAAACAGCTATTTCACAAGAGGGTTATAAGTTCAGTGAAGGTCAATACTACGTACCGAAAACACTAAAAGCTTCTACTGCAAAAACACAACCTACCTTTCACAACCAGACCCAGAACCAACCCCCAAGGAGCGCCGCCACTCACAGCTCTCCACCCGCACTCTGCACCGCCGATCACCGCCCCCTGAGCTCAGCCAGTAAGCCAGTTCTCAGCCCACCTCGTTGTCCACTCATCTATCCCACGCTTCCTCAGCTTCATTTGCAGGATGTCGTGGGAGACTGTATCAAAAGCATTGCTGAAGTCAAGGCAGACGACATCCACTGCAGCAGCACCTGAAATGGTCCATCCCACTCGGGCTGAAGCTTTGATTCCTTACACGTGCGTGTTAGGACCCAGCCTCCAGCACAGAATGAGGGCACTAGAAATTCCAGAGGTGGAGCTCGAGACAGCAGTCCATGTCCCTTGAGGGATAACAGAGAAGCAGCCAACCCGAGTATGTAGTTCTTAGGAAACTTATCCTTGGCTTCAAGAGAGGGCATCTCACCTCTCCCTCCCAAGTACATCAACCCAAACAACACTTCATACGGTGATACTCCCAAGTCTTTTCTGGGAGCGGTTCGTATTCTGAGAAGGGCTACAGGTAAACGCTTTGGCCATGGTCATTTGGTCTCTAAAATCCATTTTGACAAGCGCTTTGTCAGCATCTGACCGATCCATCCTACTTTCCCTGAAGGAGGAGGGTGCCGGTGAGTACGGAACTCCCGCTTGATTTCTAGAGTTCTCATTAGCTCCTGTAGGACTTGTGAAGTAAAGTGGTTTCCCTTATCTGAGACGATATTCTACGTGATCCCATATCTAGGGATCGCGCCCAGGTGTAGAGTCCTTAGCGCAGAAAAGACAGGGACCTGTTGGAGCACCCAGAGGACCAAGGGTAAATCCTGCCTGACCGATCTAGCGGCCGTCTGTGATGGTGTCACTGCATCAACAGCCAAGTGAAGAACCACTGATATCATCCACCTGGACTTCAGCAAGGCCTCTGACACAACATCCTTCTTTCCAAATTGGAAGGATACGGATTCGGTGAGCGGACCGTTCAATGGACAAAGAACCGGCTGCAGGATCGAGTGCAGGAGCCAACGGCTCCGTGTCTGGATGGCGATCGGTGATGAATGGCATCTCAAAGGGGTCCGTGCTGGGGCTGAGACTCTTCAGTATCTTCGTCAGTGGCATCACCAGCGGGATCGAGCGCACCCTCAGAAAATTTGCTGACGACACCAAGCTGTGGGGAGCAGTGACACGCCAGAGGGACGGGACGCCAACCGCAGGGACCTCGACAGGCTCGAGCAGCGGGCACAGACAAACCTCATCAGCTTCAACAAATCCAGGTGCAGTGTCTTGCACCTGGGACAAGAGAACCCCCCACTACCGATACATGCTGGGGGATGAAAGGGCGGAGCCTAGGCCTGTCCCAAAAGACCCGGTGGACGGCAAGCTGTACACGAGCCAGCAAAGTGCCCTCCCAGCCCAGAAAACCAGCCACATCCCGGTCTGCACCAAAAGATGTGCGGTCAGCAGGTGAAAAGAGGTGATCCTGCCCCTCTGCTCTGTGCTGAAGAGGCCTCACCTGGAGTACTGTGTCCATATGAAGGGCCCTCAGTGCAGAAGAGACATGGACCCGTTGGAGCACATGCAGAGGATGGCCACAAGAAAAAAAAAAAAAAAGAACCGAAGGATCAAACGCCTCACCTGTGAGGACAGGCTGAGAGAGCTGGGGCTGTTCAGCCCGGAGAAGTGAAGGCTCCGAGGTGACCTGGTAACAGCCTTTCGATACCCAAAGGGGAGCTAAAGGAAAGAAGAAGGGAAAATTTAGGTTAGATATCAGGAAAATATCTTTCACAGCAAGGGACAAGGGGAAACGTTTTAAGTTGAGGGACGGAAGATTTAGGTTGGACGTCAGGGGGAAGTTCTTTACAGAGAGAGCGGTGAGGTGCTGGAACAGCTGCCCAGAGAGGCTGTGGATGCCCCGTCCATCCCTGGAGGTGTTCAAGGCCAGGTTGGATGGGGCCCTGGGCAGCCTGGTCTAGTATGAAATGGGGAGGTTGATGGCCCTGCACGTAGCAGGGGGGTTGGAGATTCACGATCCTCGAGGTCCCTTCCAACCCGGGACCTTCTGTGACTCTGCGCAGTGGACCAGGTTGCCCAGAGATGTGGTGGATGCCCTGTCCCTTCCAAGGTGACACGCAGGGCAACCTGATCTAGCTGTGAATGTCCCTGTTCATTGTGGGCGAGTTGGACTAGACCATCATAAATGGTCGCTTCCGACTCTAAGGAGTCTCTGGTATGATACCTGAAGCCATGTCCACAAAGAACATCGATGGCCTGGTGAGCAATCAGGGTAGGTGGGGAAGCCTGTGTGCTCAACAGCTCTGGGGAAACTCACCAAGTAGTCCAGTCAGGAAGATTCACATCAGCCATAGAGCCTCTCTGTGCCAGTGCCAGTATTCAGCACACCAGAGGTACTGCTTCATCACACTGGTGGGTCCCATAGCTGCAGAGCTAGCTACTGAATGGCAGTCAGGGGATGGAAGGAAGAGGGGTGGGGAGATTGGCTATCATACAGACTAGGAAACTAACAGCATCCCCTGACAATTGGGATGGAGATACCTGGGGCGATCCAGACGAAGCGGTCCAGTAGAAGACAATCCTTTGTTTCCTATGAATACGAAGCCAGGTCTGCCATAAAAACAGAAAGAACCCTAGGACCCTGGGGTGGACAGCCACAGCGTGCTCTGAGAACTGTGCCCTGACATCTGTTACTACTGACAAATTTGTAAGGGAGGTCTAGGAGAGAACCAGACAAGACAGGAACAGAATACTCGTGTTCAGTATGCTCAAGTAGTGGAGACTGTATTACACTACGTGCGGATGAAGAAAACGGCCACTGGGGCCGGCGGTTTTCTTAAGCTCAGGTCCCAGCCCCATACATGCACCTCACCCTACTACTAGCCACGAAGCTTATTGGGCCCAGGGAGCAAGGCGAGCCCCTTGTGACCCCCATTCCATCTTTAAGTGAGCGTCCCACAGCCATCGCAAAACCCACCTGCATACAAGCAATGCACAAACAAGGGATTCGCGGCATTTCATTATCCGCTGCACAGATTTCACAGTGCTTAAACCACTAACCAGAGGAGCCCCGAGAACCCTTAAACCCCATCGTGCTGCAAAACAGAACGGGATCCAAAGAGACACGGAACATAGTTTAAATACGTGCCCTTAAACAATACTCAGCATGGGCGGAATTAATACGTGGCACAGGAGACACAGAGGGGACGTGGGCAGAGGACACAGGGAGGACACAGACACAGGCGGGACACGAGGTCACAGAGGGAACATGGAGGGGGATGCAGAGGGTACGCGTCATGAAATGGATTGGGACCACGTGGTAGCAGACAAACCGAGTTTGGAGTCTCAGGTTGGAGATTAGGCAATGAGAATCATGAAAGAGGGAACAGAGACTTCACAAGAAGGTATTGAACTTAAGAAGAGTTACAGAGGAAACCTGGAGAACACAGGATCCCTTTACGGAAAAGCGCACTAGCTCCAGGCATTTCCAGAGTTGCAATGCTCAGTCAGCCAACCAGCATTACCTTGGGACTGACTGAAGCATTCCAGGAATGAGACAAGAGCAAAAGAAAGGAATGTATGTCAGCCCCTCCATTACCAGTTCGGAGAAAGGGAGATAACCCCTTCACTCCCTTAAGCAAAGAACTGAAAAGAAAATAAGAACAAGCATAGCAGACATAGCTGCTCCAGTCCAGCTTTGGATCCCCTCAGGTCAGAGGGCAAAGATCAAAGCCCTACAGCATGGAACAAAAATCAGTTGCCTCTTTCCAGGAAAGAGCACTCACCCAACAGTCCACAGCAGGCAGTCTCCAGCAAAAGACGCTGCCTTGGGGGCTGCCAGCCCTTAAATGAGGTGAGGGAGGGGTGGAGCCAGGCTCAGCCCCACCTGGTCCCACAGCTGCATTGCTTCCACCTGTGCTTGCAGGGCTGCACCACCCCTCACCAGATGCTCCATCACTGCTTCAGGCTGTGATCTCAAAGTTCCCATAACGTCATGAATGAAAAAAAAAAAAAAAAAAAAAAAGTGAATTAGGTCTGCCTGTCTGGCAAGGGGAAGTTTATCACTGAATGAGCAAGGATGGCCCACGTATTTTGATTCCAGTCAGATGTCCTCAAAGGCAACTGATAAAATTTCTCCTAGGTAGGAGAGCACAGATTTTCATACTGATGCAGCAAGATGCTGAGAAGCCGCATGTGCAGCGAAAAGGCTGCGATTACGGTGTGAGTGGAGCGAGTGCTGTTTGCCAAACTGTCAGGGTCAGCTTATGGCTCCCCAGTGAGAAATGTGCATTACCTACTCACGCAGCGATTAAAGACCATCGTGAAAATATTTTACGATTTGGTGTCCTCAGTGGGTGAAGCTGGCACCTGCCTGTAAGGCACCGTGTAGCCATTGGGCTCCAACATCAATCCCAAACCCCAAAGAAGTAGGGAGGCTGCAGCGTGCGTACTTCGTGCAGCCCCTGCGCTCCTCGAGTCACAGATCACTGACGTACCGCAGGACCCATTTCTGCTGCGGCACGACGTGGGATTGCTGAAGTCACTGCAGATCTGGAGAACAGACAAAGCATCTCCAGAACGCACTCCCCGTACAACTTGCCCACATGCAGGGGGCACAAGCCCCATTTTGGGGGCAATGATCCCCACTTGTGGGCTGCTACCCTCACCCCACTGTCACAGCCATGCCCCGAGGACACCATCACCCCACTGCGCATGGCCAGCAACGTCTCCCCGGACTCCACTCCCACAGGCATCCCCGTCCCTGTCCTCAAGCCGGCAACATCGGCACGGAGCAAAGCGGGGCAGGGGGCGTGGGAGGACTTGAGGGGACATGAGAGGGCACATGGGGACACAGGGACATGGGGGGACACGGAGGGACATGGGGTTGACGCGTGGGGTCAGAACTACAGAGGCAAGAGGAGGTGGCACGTGGAGGTGACACAAGGAGGTGGCAGGCTGTGCCAGGAGTTTGAGCAGCAGTGCGGGGCAGATGAGCAGTGCCAGCCCAACGTGGGGGTGATGGTGACACTCCAGGATGAGGAGCTGCTACTGTTTTTCAAGCAGGTAGAAGTTTGTTATCCATACATAATACTGCACTTGTTGTTTTCTTTTTTAAATCAGTGACAGTATGCGATCTGATCCAATGTCTTTGAAAAGTGTGGTTTCAGGATTGTCAGCTGAAACAGCAGCAGAACACAGGCCGTTGCCTGTGGGGGAAGGGACGGGGAAGGAAGTGAGGAAAGAAAGGAGGAAGCCTGAAAAAGGAATGGGGATGGCACGGGGCGAAGGAAGGGGGCGAGACATAGGGGAATGAAGGGAAAAGGACAGAATAGCGGTGGAGCAGCCTAAAAAGCAGCAACAAGCTCTGGGAGGACTGCAGAGTGCCAGATTCTGTAGCGGGTGTGTATCTGTGTGTGTATGTTGTCATTACCTGCCTGGTTTGGGGTCGGGGCTGTTGTCGCTTCTGAGCTCCTGCAGTGGGAAGAGCTTGAGCAATCGGTGCCCATGCAGAACTGCAGCATGGGGGAGCGCTTGGTAAGGACAGCCCTGCAGCCCTCAGCTGGACGAACTTCTTCCGTGTGTCCAGACTGTGAGCTGTGCAGCCATGCCTGGCTGCACCGCTCCAGCTCAGAGTCCGCTGCCTGAAGCTGCATCTTTGCTGCCTTCCCTCCTGCCCAGAGCCTCGAAGCTGCTCCCACAGTCCTCTGCCCACCCCCAACATGCCAGAGAAGACATCTGGCAGCGGGCTGGAGGAATCCCAGCACCCTGTTTTCCTTCTGCCCGCAGCTCTCTCCTCCTCTGCCACACAGGGCACCAGCCTGCAAAATGGGAATGGTCGGGAGGAAAGGGAGCACTGGCAGGAGCGACTGCTGCAGCTGGCCGGGGGGGTCTGCGTCCCCCGTGCCCTTGTGGGCTATCTGTCCAGCTGCAGGAGGACCAGAGAAGGGTAGATAAAAAGGTGCAGCTGAGCAAGCAGTGGACCTGCACAACTCTCTGGCCATCCTGCCGATGGCAGCTGTGACACATCGATTCTTTCCATGCAGCTGAATTCATGTTTTCCATCTGTAAACTTAAGTGGAGAACTGCAGGTTTTGTTAATCTTTGTGGAAATGATGTAACGGTCCCCAAGAATCTCAGAACTGCAACTTTGTCTCTGCCTGCGTAGACCTGCTAGGGCCTAAAACTACCCGTTTTATGGCATTAAAAAGAATAAAAAGCCAAAAATGAAACCTGGAGTTGAAGAAAGACCTTGGAAAAAAACACATTAAAATGTGAACAAGACAGAGGCTGAGCAAACGTTAATATAGTCCTGTGCTTTCTGCCAAAGTGCTTTATTTCGTTATCGTTAAATTTGCCGGGCAGTTACATTTCGGTATGTGAATATTTAGAAACAGCGCCATGGATGCTGGCAAAAACGAGTCTGTTTTCTTTTTTAACAGATATTCATAAGCACTTAGCACGGCTTTCCGGGGTCTGGAGTAGTTTCCCTTTGTTTTCTTCGTCTTTTCCCCCCGCTTCTAACTTCGCGCTCTTCCCCCGTCATCACAACGCGGAACGGATCGCCACGGCCTGCGCCGCGGGTCCCCGGCAATGCCGCCGGAGTTCTTCCCGCGGTCTCTGCTGCCACCTCGTGGCCAATGCGCGGAACTGCCGCTGCCCGCTGCTCAGGCCGGCAAGCTGTACAACGCATGCGCGTAGAAACGCGGAAGAGGCGTTTTAACCGCTCTGCGCCGCTAATCCGCCGCTCTCTATGGTGATCAGTCCTCCAGATAATAGCGAACACGCGCGCGTCAACTGAAAGATAGCAATTGTTTCGACAGACCACTGCGGGGACGGGCAAGCAGCCGATTCTCGGAGCGCCGGCTCAGCGATAATTTCCCCTTCTAATCCAGGATGCCCCTCGTCTATTTCCGCCGATTTATGCCCGAGCCCACCCGGGAACGGACCGGGTCGGCTCACGGCTGCCCCTCAGCGCCTCGTGGCACCCAACGTGCTTGCCGCCGCGGTGGAGGAGCAGACGTTTGGGGCTCCAGCCCCAGCCCTGCACCGCAGCGTTCCCGGAAAAGCAAGTCTCGCGAGAGCAACGCACACGGGCCAAGCTAGGCACCGCGCACGCGGCAGTCTCCGCACCGCACTACGCAGGCGCGGTTCTCGAGACAACAGCACGGAGTACGGACGCGCGATTCATGAGAAAGCACGACGCATGCGCCAGTGGTTTAAAAAAAAAAAAAAGAAGAAGAAGAAAAAAAAAAGCGCTACGCACGCACTGGATTTTGTTCCGAACGGGGCAAGCGCCGGACTCTGCCCGCCACGGCGCATGCGCCTGGCTGTGCCCCGCAATGCGCGTGTGCCACGTGCTCTGCGCGCGCGCCAGCCTCGACGCCGCAATACGCACGCTTTCCTCACGGCCGCAAAACGCACGCGCCGTCGTTTGCAGCGCCTTCAGTACGTTCTCGAAGCAGACCGGGGCATAAAACCGCCCGAGGAAACAGACGAGGAGCATTCTGGATCGGAAGAGAGAAAAGTGTCGCGGAGCCGGCGGTCCAAGTATTGACTGCTCACCTGCATCTCAGGGCTTCGAAGAAATGCGTGCGATTGGAAAGCTTGTGGCGCATGCGCACTACTTCCCGGGGGGCCGAGCACCACTTCCGCGTGCCTGCGCGCACGCGCCCTGCTGCCTGCGGCGACGTAGCGACGCTGCCGCAATTCTGCCGATTGACCGCGTGGGGGCACCAGAGACAGCTGAAACAACCTCGATGCAGTTCCCCCGATTGGCCACGAGGGGGCGCGAGAGATCGCGGAAACAACTGCGACGCACTTTTGCCGATCGGCCACGCGGTGGCACCAGAGACCGCGGAAATCACTTCGCCGCTAGGACTGCTGTGGGTCTGCACCAAGCCATCGCCAGCCCGTTCTCTCTTTTGATGGCAGAGGAAAAACACAGAGGGGAGAGGGGGGAAGGGAAGACGACAAAGACAACGAAGGAAATCTTCGACAAACCCACCAAACCTGCGCTCAGTGCGTAGGGGTACTTGTCAATAAACAAATAACCAGCAAATTGATGTTGTCAAGATTTTTATTACTCTATTTTTTGCAGCCAGCGTCCGAGGTAATGAAAAACCTCGTATGAAACGGGCAGATGCGTGCAGCCAAGCCATGGCTTGGAACCATTAACCACATTTGGTTTTGACACCACGTTTGTGAGAAACACTCAAAGCCAAAAAATTCAGGTTAGGCCAGGATCTCAGTGATAGCAGCAAAGTTTATTCGTCATTGCAATAACAGGCTCATGTCCCCTATTAGCGAGGGAGGGACTGTGCAACAGTCAGCGAAATTCATTCCGTTCTATACTCCAAACCCAACGCAGGTAACGCTCTCCTGGCATTCATTGGTTGAGCGTCTCAGGCTTACACTCTCCCCGATGCTGTTGCTATGATACATTTCCATATAAGGTCCATTACCAACCCGTTGTTCTTTCGTACGTTTTGTACTTCTCCATGGAGATACGAGGGCCATATTTCCAAGAGTGAGCACATGCGTTCTGTCCTGTGCTGGGCTCTCTTTCTCCAGCCCGCATCTTTGCCTTGTTTTGCACCTGGCTCACTTCTACCCCAGTCAGAACGCCCCCAATCTTTAACTTTCTACTCTGTTCAACAGCTTTCTTAGTGGAAGGAAAACAGCTATTTCACAAGAGGGTTATAAGTTCAGTGAAGGTCAATACTACGTACCGAAAACACTAAAAGCTTCTACTGCAAAAACACAACCTACCTTTCACAACCAGACCCAGAACCAACCCCCAAGGAGCGCCGCCACTCACAGCTCTCCACCCGCACTCTGCACCGCCGATCACCGCCCCCTGAGCTCAGCCAGTAAGCCAGTTCTCAGCCCACCTCGTTGTCCACTCATCTATCCCACGCTTCCTCAGCTTCATTTGCAGGATGTCGTGGGAGACTGTATCAAAAGCATTGCTGAAGTCAAGGCAGACGACATCCACTGCAGCAGCACCTGAAATGGTCCATCCCACTCGGGCTGAAGCTTTGATTCCTTACACGTGCGTGTTAGGACCCAGCCTCCAGCACAGAATGAGGGCACTAGAAATTCCAGAGGTGGAGCTCGAGACAGCAGTCCATGTCCCTTGAGGGATAACAGAGAAGCAGCCAACCCGAGTATGTAGTTCTTAGGAAACTTATCCTTGGCTTCAAGAGAGGGCATCTCACCTCTCCCTCCCAAGTACATCAACCCAAACAACACTTCATACGGTGATACTCCCAAGTCTTTTCTGGGAGCGGTTCGTATTCTGAGAAGGGCTACAGGTAAACGCTTTGGCCATGGTCATTTGGTCTCTAAAATCCATTTTGACAAGCGCTTTGTCAGCATCTGACCGATCCATCCTACTTTCCCTGAAGGAGGAGGGTGCCGGTGAGTACGGAACTCCCGCTTGATTTCTAGAGTTCTCATTAGCTCCTGTAGGACTTGTGAAGTAAAGTGGTTTCCCTTATCTGAGACGATATTCTACGTGATCCCATATCTAGGGATCGCGCCCAGGTGTAGAGTCCTTAGCGCAGAAAAGACAGGGACCTGTTGGAGCACCCAGAGGACCAAGGGTAAATCCTGCCTGACCGATCTAGCGGCCGTCTGTGATGGTGTCACTGCATCAACAGCCAAGTGAAGAACCACTGATATCATCCACCTGGACTTCAGCAAGGCCTCTGACACAACATCCTTCTTTCCAAATTGGAAGGATACGGATTCGGTGAGCGGACCGTTCAATGGACAAAGAACCGGCTGCAGGATCGAGTGCAGGAGCCAACGGCTCCGTGTCTGGATGGCGATCGGTGATGAATGGCATCTCAAAGGGGTCCGTGCTGGGGCTGAGACTCTTCAGTATCTTCGTCAGTGGCATCACCAGCGGGATCGAGCGCACCCTCAGAAAATTTGCTGACGACACCAAGCTGTGGGGAGCAGTGACACGCCAGAGGGACGGGACGCCAACCGCAGGGACCTCGACAGGCTCGAGCAGCGGGCACAGACAAACCTCATCAGCTTCAACAAATCCAGGTGCAGTGTCTTGCACCTGGGACAAGAGAACCCCCCACTACCGATACATGCTGGGGGATGAAAGGGCGGAGCCTAGGCCTGTCCCAAAAGAGCCGGTGGACGGCAAGCTGTACACGAGCCAGCAAAGTGCCCTCCCAGCCCAGAAAACCAGCCACATCCCGGTCTGCACCAAAAGATGTGCGGTCAGCAGGTGAAAAGAGGTGATCCTGCCCCTCTGCTCTGTGCTGAAGAGGCCTCACCTGGAGTACTGTGTCCATATGAAGGGCCCTCAGTGCAGAAGAGACATGGACCCGTTGGAGCACATGCAGAGGATGGCCACAAGAAAAAAAAAAAAAAAGAACCGAAGGATCAAACGCCTCACCTGTGAGGACAGGCTGAGAGAGCTGGGGCTGTTCAGCCCGGAGAAGTGAAGGCTCCGAGGTGACCTGGTAACAGCCTTTCGATACCCAAAGGGGAGCTAAAGGAAAGAAGAAGGGAAAATTTAGGTTAGATATCAGGAAAATATCTTTCACAGCAAGGGACAAGGGGAAACGTTTTAAGTTGAGGGACGGAAGATTTAGGTTGGACGTCAGGGGGAAGTTCTTTACAGAGAGAGCGGTGAGGTGCTGGAACAGCTGCCCAGAGAGGCTGTGGATGCCCCGTCCATCCCTGGAGGTGTTCAAGGCCAGGTTGGATGGGGCCCTGGGCAGCCTGGTCTAGTATGAAATGGGGAGGTTGATGGCCCTGCACGTAGCAGGGGGGTTGGAGATTCACGATCCTCGAGGTCCCTTCCAACCCGGGACCTTCTGTGACTCTGCGCAGTGGACCAGGTTGCCCAGAGATGTGGTGGATGCCCTGTCCCTTCCAAGGTGACACGCAGGGCAACCTGATCTAGCTGTGAATGTCCCTGTTCATTGTGGGCGAGTTGGACTAGACCATCATAAATGGTCGCTTCCGACTCTAAGGAGTCTCTGGTATGATACCTGAAGCCATGTCCACAAAGAACATCGATGGCCTGGTGAGCAATCAGGGTAGGTGGGGAAGCCTGTGTGCTCAACAGCTCTGGGGAAACTCACCAAGTAGTCCAGTCAGGAAGATTCACATCAGCCATAGAGCCTCTCTGTGCCAGTGCCAGTATTCAGCACACCAGAGGTACTGCTTCATCACACTGGTGGGTCCCATAGCTGCAGAGCTAGCTACTGAATGGCAGTCAGGGGATGGAAGGAAGAGGGGTGGGGAGATTGGCTATCATACAGACTAGGAAACTAACAGCATCCCCTGACAATTGGGATGGAGATACCTGGGGCGATCCAGACGAAGCGGTCCAGTAGAAGACAATCCTTTGTTTCCTATGAATACGAAGCCAGGTCTGCCATAAAAACAGAAAGAACCCTAGGACCCTGGGGTGGACAGCCACAGCGTGCTCTGAGAACTGTGCCCTGACATCTGTTACTACTGACAAATTTGTAAGGGAGGTCTAGGAGAGAACCAGACAAGACAGGAACAGAATACTCGTGTTCAGTATGCTCAAGTAGTGGAGACTGTATTACACTACGTGCGGATGAAGAAAACGGCCACTGGGGCCGGCGGTTTTCTTAAGCTCAGGTCCCAGCCCCATACATGCACCTCACCCTACTACTAGCCACGAAGCTTATTGGGCCCAGGGAGCAAGGCGAGCCCCTTGTGACCCCCATTCCATCTTTAAGTGAGCGTCCCACAGCCATCGCAAAACCCACCTGCATACAAGCAATGCACAAACAAGGGATTCGCGGCATTTCATTATCCGCTGCACAGATTTCACAGTGCTTAAACCACTAACCAGAGGAGCCCCGAGAACCCTTAAACCCCATCGTGCTGCAAAACAGAACGGGATCCAAAGAGACACGGAACATAGTTTAAATACGTGCCCTTAAACAATACTCAGCATGGGCGGAATTAATACGTGGCACAGGAGACACAGAGGGGACGTGGGCAGAGGACACAGGGAGGACACAGACACAGGCGGGACACGAGGTCACAGAGGGAACATGGAGGGGGATGCAGAGGGTACGCGTCATGAAATGGATTGGGACCACGTGGTAGCAGACAAACCGAGTTTGGAGTCTCAGGTTGGAGATTAGGCAATGAGAATCATGAAAGAGGGAACAGAGACTTCACAAGAAGGTATTGAACTTAAGAAGAGTTACAGAGGAAACCTGGAGAACACAGGATCCCTTTACGGAAAAGCGCACTAGCTCCAGGCATTTCCAGAGTTGCAATGCTCAGTCAGCCAACCAGCATTACCTTGGGACTGACTGAAGCATTCCAGGAATGAGACAAGAGCAAAAGAAAGGAATGTATGTCAGCCCCTCCATTACCAGTTCGGAGAAAGGGAGATAACCCCTTCACTCCCTTAAGCAAAGAACTGAAAAGAAAATAAGAACAAGCATAGCAGACATAGCTGCTCCAGTCCAGCTTTGGATCCCCTCAGGTCAGAGGGCAAAGATCAAAGCCCTACAGCATGGAACAAAAATCAGTTGCCTCTTTCCAGGAAAGAGCACTCACCCAACAGTCCACAGCAGGCAGTCTCCAGCAAAAGACGCTGCCTTGGGGGCTGCCAGCCCTTAAATGAGGTGAGGGAGGGGTGGAGCCAGGCTCAGCCCCACCTGGTCCCACAGCTGCATTGCTTCCACCTGTGCTTGCAGGGCTGCACCACCCCTCACCAGATGCTCCATCACTGCTTCAGGCTGTGATCTCAAAGTTCCCATAACGTCATGAATGAAAAAAAAAAAAAAAAAAAAAAAGTGAATTAGGTCTGCCTGTCTGGCAAGGGGAAGTTTATCACTGAATGAGCAAGGATGGCCCACGTATTTTGATTCCAGTCAGATGTCCTCAAAGGCAACTGATAAAATTTCTCCTAGGTAGGAGAGCACAGATTTTCATACTGATGCAGCAAGATGCTGAGAAGCCGCATGTGCAGCGAAAAGGCTGCGATTACGGTGTGAGTGGAGCGAGTGCTGTTTGCCAAACTGTCAGGGTCAGCTTATGGCTCCCCAGTGAGAAATGTGCATTACCTACTCACGCAGCGATTAAAGACCATCGTGAAAATATTTTACGATTTGGTGTCCTCAGTGGGTGAAGCTGGCACCTGCCTGTAAGGCACCGTGTAGCCATTGGGCTCCAACATCAATCCCAAACCCCAAAGAAGTAGGGAGGCTGCAGCGTGCGTACTTCGTGCAGCCCCTGCGCTCCTCGAGTCACAGATCACTGACGTACCGCAGGACCCATTTCTGCTGCGGCACGACGTGGGATTGCTGAAGTCACTGCAGATCTGGAGAACAGACAAAGCATCTCCAGAACGCACTCCCTGTACAACTTGCCCACATGCAGGGGGCACAAGCCCCATTTTGGGGGCAATGATCCCCACTTGTGGGGTGCTACCCTCACCCCACTGTCACAGCCATGCCCCGAGGACACCATCACCCCACTGCGCATGGCCAGCAACGTCTCCCCGGACTCCACTCCCACAGGCATCCCCGTCCCTGTCCTCAAGCCGGCAACATCGGCACGGAGCAAAGCGGGGCAGGGGGCGTGGGAGGACTTGAGGGGACATGAGAGGGCACATGGGGACACAGGGACATGGGGGGACACGGAGGGACATGGGGTTGACGCGTGGGGTCAGAACTACAGAGGCAAGAGGAGGTGGCACGTGGAGGTGACACAAGGAGGTGGCAGGCTGTGCCAGGAGTTTGAGCAGCAGTGCGGGGCAGATGAGCAGTGCCAGCCCAACATGGGGGTGATGGTGACACTCCAGGATGAGGAGCTGCTACTGTTTTTCAAGCAGGTAGAAGTTTGTTATCCATACATAATACTGCACTTGTTGTTTTCTTTTTTAAATCAGTGACAGTATGCGATCTGATCCAATGTCTTTGAAAAGTGTGGTTTCAGGATTGTCAGCTGAAACAGCAGCAGAACACAGGCCGTTGCCTGTGGGGGAAGGGACGGGGAAGGAAGTGAGGAAAGAAAGGAGGAAGCCTGAAAAAGGAATGGGGATGGCACGGGGCGAAGGAAGGGGGCGAGACATAGGGGAATGAAGGGAAAAGGACAGAATAGCGGTGGAGCAGCCTAAAAAGCAGCAACAAGCTCTGGGAGGACTGCAGAGTGCCAGATTCTGTAGCGGGTGTGTATCTGTGTGTGTATGTTGTCATTACCTGCCTGGTTTGGGGTCGGGGCTGTTGTCGCTTCTGAGCTCCTGCAGTGGGAAGAGCTTGAGCAATCGGTGCCCATGCAGAACTGCAGCATGGGGGAGCGCTTGGTAAGGACAGCCCTGCAGCCCTCAGCTGGACGAACTTCTTCCGTGTGTCCAGACTGTGAGCTGTGCAGCCATGCCTGGCTGCACCGCTCCAGCTCAGAGTCCGCTGCCTGAAGCTGCATCTTTGCTGCCTTCCCTCCTGCCCAGAGCCTCGAAGCTGCTCCCACAGTCCTCTGCCCACCCCCAACATGCCAGAGAAGACATCTGGCAGCGGGCTGGAGGAATCCCAGCACCCTGTTTTCCTTCTGCCCGCAGCTCTCTCCTCCTCTGCCACACAGGGCACCAGCCTGCAAAATGGGAATGGTCGGGAGGAAAGGGAGCACTGGCAGGAGCGACTGCTGCAGCTGGCCGGGGGGGTCTGCGTCCCCCGTGCCCTTGTGGGCTATCTGTCCAGCTGCAGGAGGACCAGAGAAGGGCAGATAAAAAGGTGCAGCTGAGCAAGCAGTGGACCTGCACAACTCTCTGGCCATCCTGCCGATGGCAGCTGTGACACATCGATTCTTTCCATGCAGCTGAATTCATGTTTTCCATCTGTAAACTTAAGTGGAGAACTGCAGGTTTTGTTAATCTTTGTGGAAATGATGTAACGGTCCCCAAGAATCTCAGAACTGCAACTTTGTCTCTGCCTGCGTAGACCTGCTAGGGCCTAAAACTACCCGTTTTATGGCATTAAAAAGAATAAAAAGCCAAAAATGAAACCTGGAGTTGAAGAAAGACCTTGGAAAAAAACACATTAAAATGTGAACAAGACAGAGGCTGAGCAAACGTTAATATAGTCCTGTGCTTTCTGCCAAAGTGCTTTATTTCGTTATCGTTAAATTTGCCGGGCAGTTACATTTCGGTATGTGAATATTTAGAAACAGCGCCATGGATGCTGGCAAAAACGAGTCTGTTTTCTTTTTTAACAGATATTCATAAGCACTTAGCACGGCTTTCCGGGGTCTGGAGTAGTTTCCCTTTGTTTTCTTCGTCTTTTCCCCCCGCTTCTAACTTCGCGCTCTTCCCCCGTCATCACAACGCGGAACGGATCGCCACGGCCTGCGCCGCGGGTCCCCGGCAATGCCGCCGGAGTTCTTCCCGCGGTCTCTGCTGCCACCTCGTGGCCAATGCGCGGAACTGCCGCTGCCCGCTGCTCAGGCCGGCAAGCTGTACAACGCATGCGCGTAGAAACGCGGAAGAGGCGTTTTAACCGCTCTGCGCCGCTAATCCGCCGCTCTCTATGGTGATCAGTCCTCCAGATAATAGCGAACACGCGCGCGTCAACTGAAAGATAGCAATTGTTTCGACAGACCACTGCGGGGACGGGCAAGCAGCCGATTCTCGGAGCGCCGGCTCAGCGATAATTTCCCCTTCTAATCCAGGATGCCCCTCGTCTATTTCCGCCGATTTATGCCCGAGCCCACCCGGGAACGGACCGGGTCGGCTCACGGCTGCCCCTCAGCGCCTCGTGGCACCCAACGTGCTTGCCGCCGCGGTGGAGGAGCAGACGTTTGGGGCTCCAGCCCCAGCCCTGCACCGCAGCGTTCCCGGAAAAGCAAGTCTCGCGAGAGCAACGCACACGGGCCAAGCTAGGCACCGCGCACGCGGCAGTCTCCGCACCGCACTACGCAGGCGCGGTTCTCGAGACAACAGCACGGAGTACGGACGCGCGATTCATGAGAAAGCACGACGCATGCGCCAGTGGTTTAAAAAAAAAAAAAAGAAGAAGAAGAAAAAAAAAAGCGCTACGCACGCACTGGATTTTGTTCCGAACGGGGCAAGCGCCGGACTCTGCCCGCCACGGCGCATGCGCCTGGCTGTGCCCCGCAATGCGCGTGTGCCACGTGCTCTGCGCGCGCGCCAGCCTCGACGCCGCAATACGCACGCTTTCCTCACGGCCGCAAAACGCACGCGCCGTCGTTTGCAGCGCCTTCAGTACGTTCTCGAAGCAGACCGGGGCATAAAACCGCCCGAGGAAACAGACGAGGAGCATTCTGGATCGGAAGAGAGAAAAGTGTCGCGGAGCCGGCGGTCCAAGTATTGACTGCTCACCTGCATCTCAGGGCTTCGAAGAAATGCGTGCGATTGGAAAGCTTGTGGCGCATGCGCACTACTTCCCGGGGGACCGAGCACCACTTCCGCGTGCCTGCGCGCACGCGCCCTGCTGCCTGCGGCGACGTAGCGACGCTGCCGCAATTCTGCCGATTGACCGCGTGGGGGCACCAGAGACAGCTGAAACAACCTCGATGCAGTTCCCCCGATTGGCCACGAGGGGGCGCGAGAGATCGCGGAAACAACTGCGACGCACTTTTGCCGATCGGCCACGCGGTGGCACCAGAGACCGCGGAAATCACTTCGCCGCTAGGACTGCTGTGGGTCTGCACCAAGCCATCGCCAGCCCGTTCTCTCTTTTGATGGCAGAGGAAAAACACAGAGGGGAGAGGGGGGAAGGGAAGACGACAAAGACAACGAAGGAAATCTTCGACAAACCCACCAAACCTGCGCTCAGTGCGTAGGGGTACTTGTCAATAAACAAATAACCAGCAAATTGATGTTGTCAAGATTTTTATTACTCTATTTTTTGCAGCCAGCGTCCGAGGTAATGAAAAACCTCGTATGAAACGGGCAGATGCGTGCAGCCAAGCCATGGCTTGGAACCATTAACCACATTTGGTTTTGACACCACGTTTGTGAGAAACACTCAAAGCCAAAAAATTCAGGTTAGGCCAGGATCTCAGTGATAGCAGCAAAGTTTATTCGTCATTGCAATAACAGGCTCATGTCCCCTATTAGCGAGGGAGGGACTGTGCAACAGTCAGCGAAATTCATTCCGTTCTATACTCCAAACCCAACGCAGGTAACGCTCTCCTGGCATTCATTGGTTGAGCGTCTCAGGCTTACACTCTCCCCGATGCTGTTGCTATGATACATTTCCATATAAGGTCCATTACCAACCCGTTGTTCTTTCGTACGTTTTGTACTTCTCCATGGAGATACGAGGGCCATATTTCCAAGAGTGAGCACATGCGTTCTGTCCTGTGCTGGGCTCTCTTTCTCCAGCCCGCATCTTTGCCTTGTTTTGCACCTGGCTCACTTCTACCCCAGTCAGAACGCCCCCAATCTTTAACTTTCTACTCTGTTCAACAGCTTTCTTAGTGGAAGGAAAACAGCTATTTCACAAGAGGGTTATAAGTTCAGTGAAGGTCAATACTACGTACCGAAAACACTAAAAGCTTCTACTGCAAAAACACAACCTACCTTTCACAACCAGACCCAGAACCAACCCCCAAGGAGCGCCGCCACTCACAGCTCTCCACCCGCACTCTGCACCGCCGATCACCGCCCCCTGAGCTCAGCCAGTAAGCCAGTTCTCAGCCCACCTCGTTGTCCACTCATCTATCCCACGCTTCCTCAGCTTCATTTGCAGGATGTCGTGGGAGACTGTATCAAAAGCATTGCTGAAGTCAAGGCAGACGACATCCACTGCAGCAGCACCTGAAATGGTCCATCCCACTCGGGCTGAAGCTTTGATTCCTTACACGTGCGTGTTAGGACCCAGCCTCCAGCACAGAATGAGGGCACTAGAAATTCCAGAGGTGGAGCTCGAGACAGCAGTCCATGTCCCTTGAGGGATAACAGAGAAGCAGCCAACCCGAGTATGTAGTTCTTAGGAAACTTATCCTTGGCTTCAAGAGAGGGCATCTCACCTCTCCCTCCCAAGTACATCAACCCAAACAACACTTCATACGGTGATACTCCCAAGTCTTTTCTGGGAGCGGTTCGTATTCTGAGAAGGGCTACAGGTAAACGCTTTGGCCATGGTCATTTGGTCTCTAAAATCCATTTTGACAAGCGCTTTGTCAGCATCTGACCGATCCATCCTACTTTCCCTGAAGGAGGAGGGTGCCGGTGAGTACGGAACTCCCGCTTGATTTCTAGAGTTCTCATTAGCTCCTGTAGGACTTGTGAAGTAAAGTGGTTTCCCTTATCTGAGACGATATTCTACGTGATCCCATATCTAGGGATCGCGCCCAGGTGTAGAGTCCTTAGCGCAGAAAAGACAGGGACCTGTTGGAGCACCCAGAGGACCAAGGGTAAATCCTGCCTGACCGATCTAGCGGCCGTCTGTGATGGTGTCACTGCATCAACAGCCAAGTGAAGAACCACTGATATCATCCACCTGGACTTCAGCAAGGCCTCTGACACAACATCCTTCTTTCCAAATTGGAAGGATACGGATTCGGTGAGCGGACCGTTCAATGGACAAAGAACCGGCTGCAGGATCGAGTGCAGGAGCCAACGGCTCCGTGTCTGGATGGCGATCGGTGATGAATGGCATCTCAAAGGGGTCCGTGCTGGGGCTGAGACTCTTCAGTATCTTCGTCAGTGGCATCACCAGCGGGATCGAGCGCACCCTCAGAAAATTTGCTGACGACACCAAGCTGTGGGGAGCAGTGACACGCCAGAGGGACGGGACGCCAACCGCAGGGACCTCGACAGGCTCGAGCAGCGGGCACAGACAAACCTCATCAGCTTCAACAAATCCAGGTGCAGTGTCTTGCACCTGGGACAAGAGAACCCCCCACTACCGATACATGCTGGGGGATGAAAGGGCGGAGCCTAGGCCTGTCCCAAAAGACCCGGTGGACGGCAAGCTGTACACGAGCCAGCAAAGTGCCCTCCCAGCCCAGAAAACCAGCCACATCCCGGTCTGCACCAAAAGATGTGCGGTCAGCAGGTGAAAAGAGGTGATCCTGCCCCTCTGCTCTGTGCTGAAGAGGCCTCACCTGGAGTACTGTGTCCATATGAAGGGCCCTCAGTGCAGAAGAGACATGGACCCGTTGGAGCACATGCAGAGGATGGCCACAAGAAAAAAAAAAAAAAAGAACCGAAGGATCAAACGCCTCACCTGTGAGGACAGGCTGAGAGAGCTGGGGCTGTTCAGCCCGGAGAAGTGAAGGCTCCGAGGTGACCTGGTAACAGCCTTTCAATACCCAAAGGGGAGCTAAAGGAAAGAAGAAGGGAAAATTTAGGTTAGATATCAGGAAAATATCTTTCACAGCAAGGGACAAGGGGAAACGTTTTAAGTTGAGGGACGGAAGATTTAGGTTGGACGTCAGGGGGAAGTTCTTTACAGAGAGAGCGGTGAGGTGCTGGAACAGCTGCCCAGAGAGGCTGTGGATGCCCCGTCCATCCCTGGAGGTGTTCAAGGCCAGGTTGGATGGGGCCCTGGGCAGCCTGGTCTAGTATGAAATGGGGAGGTTGATGGCCCTGCACGTAGCAGGGGGGTTGGAGATTCACGATCCTCGAGGTCCCTTCCAACCCGGGACCTTCTGTGACTCTGCGCAGTGGACCAGGTTGCCCAGAGATGTGGTGGATGCCCTGTCCCTTCCAAGGTGACATGCAGGGCAACCTGATCTAGCTGTGAATGTCCCTGTTCATTGTGGGCGAGTTGGACTAGACCATCATAAATGGTCGCTTCCGACTCTAAGGAGTCTCTGGTATGATACCTGAAGCCATGTCCACAAAGAACATCGATGGCCTGGTGAGCAATCAGGGTAGGTGGGGAAGCCTGTGTGCTCAACAGCTCTGGGGAAACTCACCAAGTAGTCCAGTCAGGAAGATTCACATCAGCCATAGAGCCTCTCTGTGCCAGTGCCAGTATTCAGCACACCAGAGGTACTGCTTCATCACACTGGTGGGTCCCATAGCTGCAGAGCTAGCTACTGAATGGCAGTCAGGGGATGGAAGGAAGAGGGGTGGGGAGATTGGCTATCATACAGACTAGGAAACTAACAGCATCCCCTGACAATTGGGATGGAGATACCTGGGGCGATCCAGACGAAGCGGTCCAGTAGAAGACAATCCTTTGTTTCCTATGAATACGAAGCCAGGTCTGCCATAAAAACAGAAAGAACCCTAGGACCCTGGGGTGGACAGCCACAGCGTGCTCTGAGAACTGTGCCCTGACATCTGTTACTACTGACAAATTTGTAAGGGAGGTCTAGGAGAGAACCAGACAAGACAGGAACAGAATACTCGTGTTCAGTATGCTCAAGTAGTGGAGACTGTATTACACTACGTGCGGATGAAGAAAACGGCCACTGGGGCCGGCGGTTTTCTTAAGCTCAGGTCCCAGCCCCATACATGCACCTCACCCTACTACTAGCCACGAAGCTTATTGGGCCCAGGGAGCAAGGCGAGCCCCTTGTGACCCCCATTCCATCTTTAAGTGAGCGTCCCACAGCCATCGCAAAACCCACCTGCATACAAGCAATGCACAAACAAGGGATTCGCGGCATTTCATTATCCGCTGCACAGATTTCACAGTGCTTAAACCACTAACCAGAGGAGCCCCGAGAACCCTTAAACCCCATCGTGCTGCAAAACAGAACGGGATCCAAAGAGACACGGAACATAGTTTAAATACGTGCCCTTAAACAATACTCAGCATGGGCGGAATTAATACGTGGCACAGGAGACACAGAGGGGACGTGGGCAGAGGACACAGGGAGGACACAGACACAGGCGGGACACGAGGTCACAGAGGGAACATGGAGGGGGATGCAGAGGGTACGCGTCATGAAATGGATTGGGACCACGTGGTAGCAGACAAACCGAGTTTGGAGTCTCAGGTTGGAGATTAGGCAATGAGAATCATGAAAGAGGGAACAGAGACTTCACAAGAAGGTATTGAACTTAAGAAGAGTTACAGAGGAAACCTGGAGAACACAGGATCCCTTTACGGAAAAGCGCACTAGCTCCAGGCATTTCCAGAGTTGCAATGCTCAGTCAGCCAACCAGCATTACCTTGGGACTGACTGAAGCATTCCAGGAATGAGACAAGAGCAAAAGAAAGGAATGTATGTCAGCCCCTCCATTACCAGTTCGGAGAAAGGGAGATAACCCCTTCACTCCCTTAAGCAAAGAACTGAAAAGAAAATAAGAACAAGCATAGCAGACATAGCTGCTCCAGTCCAGCTTTGGATCCCCTCAGGTCAGAGGGCAAAGATCAAAGCCCTACAGCATGGAACAAAAATCAGTTGCCTCTTTCCAGGAAAGAGCACTCACCCAACAGTCCACAGCAGGCAGTCTCCAGCAAAAGACGCTGCCTTGGGGGCTGCCAGCCCTTAAATGAGGTGAGGGAGGGGTGGAGCCAGGCTCAGCCCCACCTGGTCCCACAGCTGCATTGCTTCCACCTGTGCTTGCAGGGCTGCACCACCCCTCACCAGATGCTCCATCACTGCTTCAGGCTGTGATCTCAAAGTTCCCATAACGTCATGAATTAAAAAAAAAAAAAAAAAAAGTGAATTAGGTCTGCCTGTCTGGCAAGGGGAAGTTTATCACTGAATGAGCAAGGATGGCCCACATATTTTGATTCCAGTCAGATGTCCTCAAAGGCAACTGATAAAATTTCTCCTAGGTAGGAGAGCACAGATTTTCATACTGATGCAGCAAGATGCTGAGAAGCCGCATGTGCAGCGAAAAGGCTGCGATTACGGTGTGAGTGGAGCGAGTGCTGTTTGCCAAACTGTCAGGGTCAGCTTATGGCTCCCCAGTGAGAAATGTGCATTACCTACTCACGCAGCGATTAAAGACCATCGTGAAAATATTTTACGATTTGGTGTCCTCAGTGGGTGAAGCTGGCACCTGCCTGTAAGGCACCGTGTAGCCATTGGGCTCCAACATCAATCCCAAACCCCAAAGAAGTAGGGAGGCTGCAGCGTGCGTACTTCGTGCAGCCCCTGCGCTCCTCGAGTCACAGATCACTGACGTACCGCAGGACCCATTTCTGCTGCGGCACGACGTGGGATTGCTGAAGTCACTGCAGATCTGGAGAACAGACAAAGCATCTCCAGAACGCACTCCCCGTACAACTTGCCCACATGCAGGGGGCACAAGCCCCATTTTGGGGGCAATGATCCCCACTTGTGGGGTGCTACCCTCACCCCACTGTCACAGCCATGCCCCGAGGACACCATCACCCCACTGCGCATGGCCAGCAACGTCTCCCCGGACTCCACTCCCACAGGCATCCCCGTCCCTGTCCTCAAGCCGGCAACATCGGCACGGAGCAAAGCGGGGCAGGGGGCGTGGGAGGACTTGAGGGGACATGAGAGGGCACATGGGGACACAGGGACATGGGGGGACACGGAGGGACATGGGGTTGACGCGTGGGGTCAGAACTACAGAGGCAAGAGGAGGTGGCACGTGGAGGTGACACAAGGAGGTGGCAGGCTGTGCCAGGAGTTTGAGCAGCAGTGCGGGGCAGATGAGCAGTGCCAGCCCAACATGGGGGTGATGGTGACACTCCAGGATGAGGAGCTGCTACTGTTTTTCAAGCAGGTAGAAGTTTGTTATCCATACATAATACTGCACTTGTTGTTTTCTTTTTTAAATCAGTGACAGTATGCGATCTGATCCAATGTCTTTGAAAAGTGTGGTTTCAGGATTGTCAGCTGAAACAGCAGCAGAACACAGGCCGTTGCCTGTGGGGGAAGGGACGGGGAAGGAAGTGAGGAAAGAAAGGAGGAAGCCTGAAAAAGGAATGGGGATGGCACGGGGCGAAGGAAGGGGGCGAGACATAGGGGAATGAAGGGAAAAGGACAGAATAGCGGTGGAGCAGCCTAAAAAGCAGCAACAAGCTCTGGGAGGACTGCAGAGTGCCAGATTCTGTAGCGGGTGTGTATCTGTGTGTGTATGTTGTCATTACCTGCCTGGTTTGGGGTCGGGGCTGTTGTCGCTTCTGAGCTCCTGCAGTGGGAAGAGCTTGAGCAATCGGTGCCCATGCAGAACTGCAGCATGGGGGAGCGCTTGGTAAGGACAGCCCTGCAGCCCTCAGCTGGACGAACTTCTTCCGTGTGTCCAGACTGTGAGCTGTGCAGCCATGCCTGGCTGCACCGCTCCAGCTCAGAGTCCGCTGCCTGAAGCTGCATCTTTGCTGCCTTCCCTCCTGCCCAGAGCCTCGAAGCTGCTCCCACAGTCCTCTGCCCACCCCCAACATGCCAGAGAAGACATCTGGCAGCGGGCTGGAGGAATCCCAGCACCCTGTTTTCCTTCTGCCCGCAGCTCTCTCCTCCTCTGCCACACAGGGCACCAGCCTGCAAAATGGGAATGGTCGGGAGGAAAGGGAGCACTGGCAGGAGCGACTGCTGCAGCTGGCCGGGGGGGTCTGCGTCCCCCGTGCCCTTGTGGGCTATCTGTCCAGCTGCAGGAGGACCAGAGAAGGGCAGATAAAAAGGTGCAGCTGAGCAAGCAGTGGACCTGCACAACTCTCTGGCCATCCTGCCGATGGCAGCTGTGACACATCGATTCTTTCCATGCAGCTGAATTCATGTTTTCCATCTGTAAACTTAAGTGGAGAACTGCAGGTTTTGTTAATCTTTGTGGAAATGATGTAACGGTCCCCAAGAATCTCAGAACTGCAACTTTGTCTCTGCCTGCGTAGACCTGCTAGGGCCTAAAACTACCCGTTTTATGGCATTAAAAAGAATAAAAAGCCAAAAATGAAACCTGGAGTTGAAGAAAGACCTTGGAAAAAAACACATTAAAATGTGAACAAGACAGAGGCTGAGCAAACGTTAATATAGTCCTGTGCTTTCTGCCAAAGTGCTTTATTTCGTTATCGTTAAATTTGCCGGGCAGTTACATTTCGGTATGTGAATATTTAGAAACAGCGCCATGGATGCTGGCAAAAACGAGTCTGTTTTCTTTTTTAACAGATATTCATAAGCACTTAGCACGGCTTTCCGGGGTCTGGAGTAGTTTCCCTTTGTTTTCTTCGTCTTTTCCCCCCGCTTCTAACTTCGCGCTCTTCCCCCGTCATCACAACGCGGAACGGATCGCCACGGCCTGCGCCGCGGGTCCCCGGCAATGCCGCCGGAGTTCTTCCCGCGGTCTCTGCTGCCACCTCGTGGCCAATGCGCGGAACTGCCGCTGCCCGCTGCTCAGGCCGGCAAGCTGTACAACGCATGCGCGTAGAAACGCGGAAGAGGCGTTTTAACCGCTCTGCGCCGCTAATCCGCCGCTCTCTATGGTGATCAGTCCTCCAGATAATAGCGAACACGCGCGCGTCAACTGAAAGATAGCAATTGTTTCGACAGACCACTGCGGGGACGGGCAAGCAGCCGATTCTCGGAGCGCCGGCTCAGCGATAATTTCCCCTTCTAATCCAGGATGCCCCTCGTCTATTTCCGCCGATTTATGCCCGAGCCCACCCGGGAACGGACCGGGTCGGCTCACGGCTGCCCCTCAGCGCCTCGTGGCACCCAACGTGCTTGCCGCCGCGGTGGAGGAGCAGACGTTTGGGGCTCCAGCCCCAGCCCTGCACCGCAGCGTTCCCGGAAAAGCAAGTCTCGCGAGAGCAACGCACACGGGCCAAGCTAGGCACCGCGCACGCGGCAGTCTCCGCACCGCACTACGCAGGCGCGGTTCTCGAGACAACAGCACGGAGTACGGACGCGCGATTCATGAGAAAGCACGACGCATGCGCCAGTGGTTTAAAAAAAAAAAAAAGAAGAAGAAGAAAAAAAAAAGCGCTACGCACGCACTGGATTTTGTTCCGAACGGGGCAAGCGCCGGACTCTGCCCGCCACGGCGCATGCGCCTGGCTGTGCCCCGCAATGCGCGTGTGCCACGTGCTCTGCGCGCGCGCCAGCCTCGACGCCGCAATACGCACGCTTTCCTCACGGCCGCAAAACGCACGCGCCGTCGTTTGCAGCGCCTTCAGTACGTTCTCGAAGCAGACCGGGGCATAAAACCGCCCGAGGAAACAGACGAGGAGCATTCTGGATCGGAAGAGAGAAAAGTGTCGCGGAGCCGGCGGTCCAAGTATTGACTGCTCACCTGCATCTCAGGGCTTCGAAGAAATGCGTGCGATTGGAAAGCTTGTGGCGCATGCGCACTACTTCCCGGGGGACCGAGCACCACTTCCGCGTGCCTGCGCGCACGCGCCCTGCTGCCTGCGGCGACGTAGCGACGCTGCCGCAATTCTGCCGATTGACCGCGTGGGGGCACCAGAGACAGCTGAAACAACCTCGATGCAGTTCCCCCGATTGGCCACGAGGGGGCGCGAGAGATCGCGGAAACAACTGCGACGCACTTTTGCCGATCGGCCACGCGGTGGCACCAGAGACCGCGGAAATCACTTCGCCGCTAGGACTGCTGTGGGTCTGCACCAAGCCATCGCCAGCCCGTTCTCTCTTTTGATGGCAGAGGAAAAACACAGAGGGGAGAGGGGGGAAGGGAAGACGACAAAGACAACGAAGGAAATCTTCGACAAACCCACCAAACCTGCGCTCAGTGCGTAGGGGTACTTGTCAATAAACAAATAACCAGCAAATTGATGTTGTCAAGATTTTTATTACTCTATTTTTTGCAGCCAGCGTCCGAGGTAATGAAAAACCTCGTATGAAACGGGCAGATGCGTGCAGCCAAGCCATGGCTTGGAACCATTAACCACATTTGGTTTTGACACCACGTTTGTGAGAAACACTCAAAGCCAAAAAATTCAGGTTAGGCCAGGATCTCAGTGATAGCAGCAAAGTTTATTCGTCATTGCAATAACAGGCTCATGTCCCCTATTAGCGAGGGAGGGACTGTGCAACAGTCAGCGAAATTCATTCCGTTCTATACTCCAAACCCAACGCAGGTAACGCTCTCCTGGCATTCATTGGTTGAGCGTCTCAGGCTTACACTCTCCCCGATGCTGTTGCTATGATACATTTCCATATAAGGTCCATTACCAACCCGTTGTTCTTTCGTACGTTTTGTACTTCTCCATGGAGATACGAGGGCCATATTTCCAAGAGTGAGCACATGCGTTCTGTCCTGTGCTGGGCTCTCTTTCTCCAGCCCGCATCTTTGCCTTGTTTTGCACCTGGCTCACTTCTACCCCAGTCAGAACGCCCCCAATCTTTAACTTTCTACTCTGTTCAACAGCTTTCTTAGTGGAAGGAAAACAGCTATTTCACAAGAGGGTTATAAGTTCAGTGAAGGTCAATACTACGTACCGAAAACACTAAAAGCTTCTACTGCAAAAACACAACCTACCTTTCACAACCAGACCCAGAACCAACCCCCAAGGAGCGCCGCCACTCACAGCTCTCCACCCGCACTCTGCACCGCCGATCACCGCCCCCTGAGCTCAGCCAGTAAGCCAGTTCTCAGCCCACCTCGTTGTCCACTCATCTATCCCACGCTTCCTCAGCTTCATTTGCAGGATGTCGTGGGAGACTGTATCAAAAGCATTGCTGAAGTCAAGGCAGACGACATCCACTGCAGCAGCACCTGAAATGGTCCATCCCACTCGGGCTGAAGCTTTGATTCCTTACACGTGCGTGTTAGGACCCAGCCTCCAGCACAGAATGAGGGCACTAGAAATTCCAGAGGTGGAGCTCGAGACAGCAGTCCATGTCCCTTGAGGGATAACAGAGAAGCAGCCAACCCGAGTATGTAGTTCTTAGGAAACTTATCCTTGGCTTCAAGAGAGGGCATCTCACCTCTCCCTCCCAAGTACATCAACCCAAACAACACTTCATACGGTGATACTCCCAAGTCTTTTCTGGGAGCGGTTCGTATTCTGAGAAGGGCTACAGGTAAACGCTTTGGCCATGGTCATTTGGTCTCTAAAATCCATTTTGACAAGCGCTTTGTCAGCATCTGACCGATCCATCCTACTTTCCCTGAAGGAGGAGGGTGCCGGTGAGTACGGAACTCCCGCTTGATTTCTAGAGTTCTCATTAGCTCCTGTAGGACTTGTGAAGTAAAGTGGTTTCCCTTATCTGAGACGATATTCTACGTGATCCCATATCTAGGGATCGCGCCCAGGTGTAGAGTCCTTAGCGCAGAAAAGACAGGGACCTGTTGGAGCACCCAGAGGACCAAGGGTAAATCCTGCCTGACCGATCTAGCGGCCGTCTGTGATGGTGTCACTGCATCAACAGCCAAGTGAAGAACCACTGATATCATCCACCTGGACTTCAGCAAGGCCTCTGACACAACATCCTTCTTTCCAAATTGGAAGGATACGGATTCGGTGAGCGGACCGTTCAATGGACAAAGAACCGGCTGCAGGATCGAGTGCAGGAGCCAACGGCTCCGTGTCTGGATGGCGATCGGTGATGAATGGCATCTCAAAGGGGTCCGTGCTGGGGCTGAGACTCTTCAGTATCTTCGTCAGTGGCATCACCAGCGGGATCGAGCGCACCCTCAGAAAATTTGCTGACGACACCAAGCTGTGGGGAGCAGTGACACGCCAGAGGGACGGGACGCCAACCGCAGGGACCTCGACAGGCTCGAGCAGCGGGCACAGACAAACCTCATCAGCTTCAACAAATCCAGGTGCAGTGTCTTGCACCTGGGACAAGAGAACCCCCCACTACCGATACATGCTGGGGGATGAAAGGGCGGAGCCTAGGCCTGTCCCAAAAGACCCGGTGGACGGCAAGCTGTACACGAGCCAGCAAAGTGCCCTCCCAGCCCAGAAAACCAGCCACATCCCGGTCTGCACCAAAAGATGTGCGGTCAGCAGGTGAAAAGAGGTGATCCTGCCCCTCTGCTCTGTGCTGAAGAGGCCTCACCTGGAGTACTGTGTCCATATGAAGGGCCCTCAGTGCAGAAGAGACATGGACCCGTTGGAGCACATGCAGAGGATGGCCACAAGAAAAAAAAAAAAAAAGAACCGAAGGATCAAACGCCTCACCTGTGAGGACAGGCTGAGAGAGCTGGGGCTGTTCAGCCCGGAGAAGTGAAGGCTCCGAGGTGACCTGGTAACAGCCTTTCGATACCCAAAGGGGAGCTAAAGGAAAGAAGAAGGGAAAATTTAGGTTAGATATCAGGAAAATATCTTTCACAGCAAGGGACAAGGGGAAACGTTTTAAGTTGAGGGACGGAAGATTTAGGTTGGACGTCAGGGGGAAGTTCTTTACAGAGAGAGCGGTGAGGTGCTGGAACAGCTGCCCAGAGAGGCTGTGGATGCCCCGTCCATCCCTGGAGGTGTTCAAGGCCAGGTTGGATGGGGCCCTGGGCAGCCTGGTCTAGTATGAAATGGGGAGGTTGATGGCCCTGCACGTAGCAGGGGGGTTGGAGATTCACGATCCTCGAGGTCCCTTCCAACCCGGGACCTTCTGTGACTCTGCGCAGTGGACCAGGTTGCCCAGAGATGTGGTGGATGCCCTGTCCCTTCCAAGGTGACACGCAGGGCAACCTGATCTAGCTGTGAATGTCCCTGTTCATTGTGGGCGAGTTGGACTAGACCATCATAAATGGTCGCTTCCGACTCTAAGGAGTCTCTGGTATGATACCTGAAGCCATGTCCACAAAGAACATCGATGGCCTGGTGAGCAATCAGGGTAGGTGGGGAAGCCTGTGTGCTCAACAGCTCTGGGGAAACTCACCAAGTAGTCCAGTCAGGAAGATTCACATCAGCCATAGAGCCTCTCTGTGCCAGTGCCAGTATTCAGCACACCAGAGGTACTGCTTCATCACACTGGTGGGTCCCATAGCTGCAGAGCTAGCTACTGAATGGCAGTCAGGGGATGGAAGGAAGAGGGGTGGGGAGATTGGCTATCATACAGACTAGGAAACTAACAGCATCCCCTGACAATTGGGATGGAGATACCTGGGGCGATCCAGACGAAGCGGTCCAGTAGAAGACAATCCTTTGTTTCCTATGAATACGAAGCCAGGTCTGCCATAAAAACAGAAAGAACCCTAGGACCCTGGGGTGGACAGCCACAGCGTGCTCTGAGAACTGTGCCCTGACATCTGTTACTACTGACAAATTTGTAAGGGAGGTCTAGGAGAGAACCAGACAAGACAGGAACAGAATACTCGTGTTCAGTATGCTCAAGTAGTGGAGACTGTATTACACTACGTGCGGATGAAGAAAACGGCCACTGGGGCCGGCGGTTTTCTTAAGCTCAGGTCCCAGCCCCATACATGCACCTCACCCTACTACTAGCCACGAAGCTTATTGGGCCCAGGGAGCAAGGCGAGCCCCTTGTGACCCCCATTCCATCTTTAAGTGAGCGTCCCACAGCCATCGCAAAACCCACCTGCATACAAGCAATGCACAAACAAGGGATTCGCGGCATTTCATTATCCGCTGCACAGATTTCACAGTGCTTAAACCACTAACCAGAGGAGCCCCGAGAACCCTTAAACCCCATCGTGCTGCAAAACAGAACGGGATCCAAAGAGACACGGAACATAGTTTAAATACGTGCCCTTAAACAATACTCAGCATGGGCGGAATTAATACGTGGCACAGGAGACACAGAGGGGACGTGGGCAGAGGACACAGGGAGGACACAGACACAGGCGGGACACGAGGTCACAGAGGGAACATGGAGGGGGATGCAGAGGGTACGCGTCATGAAATGGATTGGGACCACGTGGTAGCAGACAAACCGAGTTTGGAGTCTCAGGTTGGAGATTAGGCAATGAGAATCATGAAAGAGGGAACAGAGACTTCACAAGAAGGTATTGATCTTAAGAAGAGTTACAGAGGAAACCTGGAGAACACAGGATCCCTTTACGGAAAAGCACATTAGCTCCAGGCATTTCCAGAGTTGCAATGCTCAGTCAGCCAACCAGCATTACCTTGGGACTGACTGAAGCATTCCAGGAATGAGACAAGAGCAAAAGAAAGGAATGTATGTCAGCCCCTCCATTACCAGTTCAGAGAAAGGGAGATAACCCCTTCACTCCCTTAAGCAAAGAACTGAAAAGAAAATAAGAACAAGCATAGCAGACATAGCTGCTCCAGTCCAGCTTTGGATCCCCTCAGATCAGAGGGCAAAGATCAAAGCCCTACAGCATGGAACAAAAATCAGTTGCCTCTTTCCAGGAAAGAGCACTCACCCAACAGTCCACAGCAGGCAGTCTCCAGCAAAAGACGCTGCCTTGGGGGCTGCCAGCCCTTAAATGAGGTGAGGGAGGGGTGGAGCCAGGCTCAGCCCCACCTGGTCCCACAGCTGCATTGCTTCCACCTGTGCTTGCAGGGCTGCACCACCCCTCACCAGATGCTCCATCACTGCTTCAGGCTGTGATCTCAAAGTTCCCATAACGTCATGAATTAAAAAAAAAAAAAAAAAAAGTGAATTAGGTCTGCCTGTCTGGCAAGGGGAAGTTTATCACTGAATGAGCAAGGATGGCCCACATATTTTGATTCCAGTCAGATGTCCTCAAAGGCAACTGATAAAATTTCTCCTAGGTAGGAGAGCACAGATTTTCATACTGATGCAGCAAGATGCTGAGAAGCCGCATGTGCAGCGAAAAGGCTGCGATTACGGTGTGAGTGGAGCGAGTGCTGTTTGCCAAACTGTCAGGGTCAGCTTATGGCTCCCCAGTGAGAAATGTGCATTACCTACTCACGCAGCGATTAAAGACCATCGTGAAAATATTTTACGATTTGGTGTCCTCAGTGGGTGAAGCTGGCACCTGCCTGTAAGGCACCGTGTAGCCATTGGGCTCCAACATCAATCCCAAACCCCAAAGAAGTAGGGAGGCTGCAGCGTGCGTACTTCGTGCAGCCCCTGCGCTCCTCGAGTCACAGATCACTGACGTACCGCAGGACCCATTTCTGCTGCGGCACGACGTGGGATTGCTGAAGTCACTGCAGATCTGGAGAACAGACAAAGCATCTCCAGAACGCACTCCCCGTACAACTTGCCCACATGCAGGGGGCACAAGCCCCATTTTGGGGGCAATGATCCCCACTTGTGGGCTGCTACCCTCACCCCACTGTCACAGCCATGCCCCGAGGACACCATCACCCCACTGCGCATGGCCAGCAACGTCTCCCCGGACTCCACTCCCACAGGCATCCCCGTCCCTGTCCTCAAGCCGGCAACATCGGCACGGAGCAAAGCGGGGCAGGGGGCGTGGGAGGACTTGAGGGGACATGAGAGGGCACATGGGGACACAGGGACATGGGGGGACACGGAGGGACATGGGGTTGACGCGTGGGGTCAGAACTACAGAGGCAAGAGGAGGTGGCACGTGGAGGTGACACAAGGAGGTGGCAGGCTGTGCCAGGAGTTTGAGCAGCAGTGCGGGGCAGATGAGCAGTGCCAGCCCAACATGGGGGTGATGGTGACACTCCAGGATGAGGAGCTGCTACTGTTTTTCAAGCAGGTAGAAGTTTGTTATCCATACATAATACTGCACTTGTTGTTTTCTTTTTTAAATCAGTGACAGTATGCGATCTGATCCAATGTCTTTGAAAAGTGTGGTTTCAGGATTGTCAGCTGAAACAGCAGCAGAACACAGGCCGTTGCCTGTGGGGGAAGGGACGGGGAAGGAAGTGAGGAAAGAAAGGAGGAAGCCTGAAAAAGGAATGGGGATGGCACGGGGCGAAGGAAGGGGGCGAGACATAGGGGAATGAAGGGAAAAGGACAGAATAGCGGTGGAGCAGCCTAAAAAGCAGCAACAAGCTCTGGGAGGACTGCAGAGTGCCAGATTCTGTAGCGGGTGTGTATCTGTGTGTGTATGTTGTCATTACCTGCCTGGTTTGGGGTCGGGGCTGTTGTCGCTTCTGAGCTCCTGCAGTGGGAAGAGCTTGAGCAATCGGTGCCCATGCAGAACTGCAGCATGGGGGAGCGCTTGGTAAGGACAGCCCTGCAGCCCTCAGCTGGACGAACTTCTTCCGTGTGTCCAGACTGTGAGCTGTGCAGCCATGCCTGGCTGCACCGCTCCAGCTCAGAGTCCGCTGCCTGAAGCTGCATCTTTGCTGCCTTCCCTCCTGCCCAGAGCCTCGAAGCTGCTCCCACAGTCCTCTGCCCACCCCCAACATGCCAGAGAAGACATCTGGCAGCGGGCTGGAGGAATCCCAGCACCCTGTTTTCCTTCTGCCCGCAGCTCTCTCCTCCTCTGCCACACAGGGCACCAGCCTGCAAAATGGGAATGGTCGGGAGGAAAGGGAGCACTGGCAGGAGCGACTGCTGCAGCTGGCCGGGGGGGTCTGCGTCCCCCGTGCCCTTGTGGGCTATCTGTCCAGCTGCAGGAGGACCAGAGAAGGGCAGATAAAAAGGTGCAGCTGAGCAAGCAGTGGACCTGCACAACTCTCTGGCCATCCTGCCGATGGCAGCTGTGACACATCGATTCTTTCCATGCAGCTGAATTCATGTTTTCCATCTGTAAACTTAAGTGGAGAACTGCAGGTTTTGTTAATCTTTGTGGAAATGATGTAACGGTCCCCAAGAATCTCAGAACTGCAACTTTGTCTCTGCCTGCGTAGACCTGCTAGGGCCTAAAACTACCCGTTTTATGGCATTAAAAAGAATAAAAAGCCAAAAATGAAACCTGGAGTTGAAGAAAGACCTTGGAAAAAAACACATTAAAATGTGAACAAGACAGAGGCTGAGCAAACGTTAATATAGTCCTGTGCTTTCTGCCAAAGTGCTTTATTTCGTTATCGTTAAATTTGCCGGGCAGTTACATTTCGGTATGTGAATATTTAGAAACAGCGCCATGGATGCTGGCAAAAACGAGTCTGTTTTCTTTTTTAACAGATATTCATAAGCACTTAGCACGGCTTTCCGGGGTCTGGAGTAGTTTCCCTTTGTTTTCTTCGTCTTTTCCCCCCGCTTCTAACTTCGCGCTCTTCCCCCGTCATCACAACGCGGAACGGATCGCCACGGCCTGCGCCGCGGGTCCCCGGCAATGCCGCCGGAGTTCTTCCCGCGGTCTCTGCTGCCACCTCGTGGCCAATGCGCGGAACTGCCGCTGCCCGCTGCTCAGGCCGGCAAGCTGTACAACGCATGCGCGTAGAAACGCGGAAGAGGCGTTTTAACCGCTCTGCGCCGCTAATCCGCCGCTCTCTATGGTGATCAGTCCTCCAGATAATAGCGAACACGCGCGCGTCAACTGAAAGATAGCAATTGTTTCGACAGACCACTGCGGGGACGGGCAAGCAGCCGATTCTCGGAGCGCCGGCTCAGCGATAATTTCCCCTTCTAATCCAGGATGCCCCTCGTCTATTTCCGCCGATTTATGCCCGAGCCCACCCGGGAACGGACCGGGTCGGCTCACGGCTGCCCCTCAGCGCCTCGTGGCACCCAACGTGCTTGCCGCCGCGGTGGAGGAGCAGACGTTTGGGGCTCCAGCCCCAGCCCTGCACCGCAGCGTTCCCGGAAAAGCAAGTCTCGCGAGAGCAACGCACACGGGCCAAGCTAGGCACCGCGCACGCGGCAGTCTCCGCACCGCACTACGCAGGCGCGGTTCTCGAGACAACAGCACGGAGTACGGACGCGCGATTCATGAGAAAGCACGACGCATGCGCCAGTGGTTTAAAAAAAAAAAAAAGAAGAAGAAGAAAAAAAAAAGCGCTACGCACGCACTGGATTTTGTTCCGAACGGGGCAAGCGCCGGACTCTGCCCGCCACGGCGCATGCGCCTGGCTGTGCCCCGCAATGCGCGTGTGCCACGTGCTCTGCGCGCGCGCCAGCCTCGACGCCGCAATACGCACGCTTTCCTCACGGCCGCAAAACGCACGCGCCGTCGTTTGCAGCGCCTTCAGTACGTTCTCGAAGCAGACCGGGGCATAAAACCGCCCGAGGAAACAGACGAGGAGCATTCTGGATCGGAAGAGAGAAAAGTGTCGCGGAGCCGGCGGTCCAAGTATTGACTGCTCACCTGCATCTCAGGGCTTCGAAGAAATGCGTGCGATTGGAAAGCTTGTGGCGCATGCGCACTACTTCCCGGGGGACCGAGCACCACTTCCGCGTGCCTGCGCGCACGCGCCCTGCTGCCTGCGGCGACGTAGCGACGCTGCCGCAATTCTGCCGATTGACCGCGTGGGGGCACCAGAGACAGCTGAAACAACCTCGATGCAGTTCCCCCGATTGGCCACGAGGGGGCGCGAGAGATCGCGGAAACAACTGCGACGCACTTTTGCCGATCGGCCACGCGGTGGCACCAGAGACCGCGGAAATCACTTCGCCGCTAGGACTGCTGTGGGTCTGCACCAAGCCATCGCCAGCCCGTTCTCTCTTTTGATGGCAGAGGAAAAACACAGAGGGGAGAGGGGGGAAGGGAAGACGACAAAGACAACGAAGGAAATCTTCGACAAACCCACCAAACCTGCGCTCAGTGCGTAGGGGTACTTGTCAATAAACAAATAACCAGCAAATTGATGTTGTCAAGATTTTTATTACTCTATTTTTTGCAGCCAGCGTCCGAGGTAATGAAAAACCTCGTATGAAACGGGCAGATGCGTGCAGCCAAGCCATGGCTTGGAACCATTAACCACATTTGGTTTTGACACCACGTTTGTGAGAAACACTCAAAGCCAAAAAATTCAGGTTAGGCCAGGATCTCAGTGATAGCAGCAAAGTTTATTCGTCATTGCAATAACAGGCTCATGTCCCCTATTAGCGAGGGAGGGACTGTGCAACAGTCAGCGAAATTCATTCCGTTCTATACTCCAAACCCAACGCAGGTAACGCTCTCCTGGCATTCATTGGTTGAGCGTCTCAGGCTTACACTCTCCCCGATGCTGTTGCTATGATACATTTCCATATAAGGTCCATTACCAACCCGTTGTTCTTTCGTACGTTTTGTACTTCTCCATGGAGATACGAGGGCCATATTTCCAAGAGTGAGCACATGCGTTCTGTCCTGTGCTGGGCTCTCTTTCTCCAGCCCGCATCTTTGCCTTGTTTTGCACCTGGCTCACTTCTACCCCAGTCAGAACGCCCCCAATCTTTAACTTTCTACTCTGTTCAACAGCTTTCTTAGTGGAAGGAAAACAGCTATTTCACAAGAGGGTTATAAGTTCAGTGAAGGTCAATACTACGTACCGAAAACACTAAAAGCTTCTACTGCAAAAACACAACCTACCTTTCACAACCAGACCCAGAACCAACCCCCAAGGAGCGCCGCCACTCACAGCTCTCCACCCGCACTCTGCACCGCCGATCACCGCCCCCTGAGCTCAGCCAGTAAGCCAGTTCTCAGCCCACCTCGTTGTCCACTCATCTATCCCACGCTTCCTCAGCTTCATTTGCAGGATGTCGTGGGAGACTGTATCAAAAGCATTGCTGAAGTCAAGGCAGACGACATCCACTGCAGCAGCACCTGAAATGGTCCATCCCACTCGGGCTGAAGCTTTGATTCCTTACACGTGCGTGTTAGGACCCAGCCTCCAGCACAGAATGAGGGCACTAGAAATTCCAGAGGTGGAGCTCGAGACAGCAGTCCATGTCCCTTGAGGGATAACAGAGAAGCAGCCAACCCGAGTATGTAGTTCTTAGGAAACTTATCCTTGGCTTCAAGAGAGGGCATCTCACCTCTCCCTCCCAAGTACATCAACCCAAACAACACTTCATACGGTGATACTCCCAAGTCTTTTCTGGGAGCGGTTCGTATTCTGAGAAGGGCTACAGGTAAACGCTTTGGCCATGGTCATTTGGTCTCTAAAATCCATTTTGACAAGCGCTTTGTCAGCATCTGACCGATCCATCCTACTTTCCCTGAAGGAGGAGGGTGCCGGTGAGTACGGAACTCCCGCTTGATTTCTAGAGTTCTCATTAGCTCCTGTAGGACTTGTGAAGTAAAGTGGTTTCCCTTATCTGAGACGATATTCTACGTGATCCCATATCTAGGGATCGCGCCCAGGTGTAGAGTCCTTAGCGCAGAAAAGACAGGGACCTGTTGGAGCACCCAGAGGACCAAGGGTAAATCCTGCCTGACCGATCTAGCGGCCGTCTGTGATGGTGTCACTGCATCAACAGCCAAGTGAAGAACCACTGATATCATCCACCTGGACTTCAGCAAGGCCTCTGACACAACATCCTTCTTTCCAAATTGGAAGGATACGGATTCGGTGAGCGGACCGTTCAATGGACAAAGAACCGGCTGCAGGATCGAGTGCAGGAGCCAACGGCTCCGTGTCTGGATGGCGATCGGTGATGAATGGCATCTCAAAGGGGTCCGTGCTGGGGCTGAGACTCTTCAGTATCTTCGTCAGTGGCATCACCAGCGGGATCGAGCGCACCCTCAGAAAATTTGCTGACGACACCAAGCTGTGGGGAGCAGTGACACGCCAGAGGGACGGGACGCCAACCGCAGGGACCTCGACAGGCTCGAGCAGCGGGCACAGACAAACCTCATCAGCTTCAACAAATCCAGGTGCAGTGTCTTGCACCTGGGACAAGAGAACCCCCCACTACCGATACATGCTGGGGGATGAAAGGGCGGAGCCTAGGCCTGTCCCAAAAGACCCGGTGGACGGCAAGCTGTACACGAGCCAGCAAAGTGCCCTCCCAGCCCAGAAAACCAGCCACATCCCGGTCTGCACCAAAAGATGTGCGGTCAGCAGGTGAAAAGAGGTGATCCTGCCCCTCTGCTCTGTGCTGAAGAGGCCTCACCTGGAGTACTGTGTCCATATGAAGGGCCCTCAGTGCAGAAGAGACATGGACCCGTTGGAGCACATGCAGAGGATGGCCACAAGAAAAAAAAAAAAAAGAACCGAAGGATCAAACGCCTCACCTGTGAGGACAGGCTGAGAGAGCTGGGGCTGTTCAGCCCGGAGAAGTGAAGGCTCCGAGGTGACCTGGTAACAGCCTTTCGATACCCAAAGGGGAGCTAAAGGAAAGAAGAAGGGAAAATTTAGGTTAGATATCAGGAAAATATCTTTCACAGCAAGGGACAAGGGGAAACGTTTTAAGTTGAGGGACGGAAGATTTAGGTTGGACGTCAGGGGGAAGTTCTTTACAGAGAGAGCGGTGAGGTGCTGGAACAGCTGCCCAGAGAGGCTGTGGATGCCCCGTCCATCCCTGGAGGTGTTCAAGGCCAGGTTGGATGGGGCCCTGGGCAGCCTGGTCTAGTATGAAATGGGGAGGTTGATGGCCCTGCACGTAGCAGGGGGGTTGGAGATTCACGATCCTCGAGGTCCCTTCCAACCCGGGACCTTCTGTGACTCTGCGCAGTGGACCAGGTTGCCCAGAGATGTGGTGGATGCCCTGTCCCTTCCAAGGTGACACGCAGGGCAACCTGATCTAGCTGTGAATGTCCCTGTTCATTGTGGGCGAGTTGGACTAGACCATCATAAATGGTCGCTTCCGACTCTAAGGAGTCTCTGGTATGATACCTGAAGCCATGTCCACAAAGAACATCGATGGCCTGGTGAGCAATCAGGGTAGGTGGGGAAGCCTGTGTGCTCAACAGCTCTGGGGAAACTCACCAAGTAGTCCAGTCAGGAAGATTCACATCAGCCATAGAGCCTCTCTGTGCCAGTGCCAGTATTCAGCACACCAGAGGTACTGCTTCATCACACTGGTGGGTCCCATAGCTGCAGAGCTAGCTACTGAATGGCAGTCAGGGGATGGAAGGAAGAGGGGTGGGGAGATTGGCTATCATACAGACTAGGAAACTAACAGCATCCCCTGACAATTGGGATGGAGATACCTGGGGCGATCCAGACGAAGCGGTCCAGTAGAAGACAATCCTTTGTTTCCTATGAATACGAAGCCAGGTCTGCCATAAAAACAGAAAGAACCCTAGGACCCTGGGGTGGACAGCCACAGCGTGCTCTGAGAACTGTGCCCTGACATCTGTTACTACTGACAAATTTGTAAGGGAGGTCTAGGAGAGAACCAGACAAGACAGGAACAGAATACTCGTGTTCAGTATGCTCAAGTAGTGGAGACTGTATTACACTACGTGCGGATGAAGAAAACGGCCACTGGGGCCGGCGGTTTTCTTAAGCTCAGGTCCCAGCCCCATACATGCACCTCACCCTACTACTAGCCACGAAGCTTATTGGGCCCAGGGAGCAAGGCGAGCCCCTTGTGACCCCCATTCCATCTTTAAGTGAGCGTCCCACAGCCATCGCAAAACCCACCTGCATACAAGCAATGCACAAACAAGGGATTCGCGGCATTTCATTATCCGCTGCACAGATTTCACAGTGCTTAAACCACTAACCAGAGGAGCCCCGAGAACCCTTAAACCCCATCGTGCTGCAAAACAGAACGGGATCCAAAGAGACACGGAACATAGTTTAAATACGTGCCCTTAAACAATACTCAGCATGGGCGGAATTAATACGTGGCACAGGAGACACAGAGGGGACGTGGGCAGAGGACACAGGGAGGACACAGACACAGGCGGGACACGAGGTCACAGAGGGAACATGGAGGGGGATGCAGAGGGTACGCGTCATGAAATGGATTGGGACCACGTGGTAGCAGACAAACCGAGTTTGGAGTCTCAGGTTGGAGATTAGGCAATGAGAATCATGAAAGAGGGAACAGAGACTTCACAAGAAGGTATTGATCTTAAGAAGAGTTACAGAGGAAACCTGGAGAACACAGGATCCCTTTACGGAAAAGCACATTAGCTCCAGGCATTTCCAGAGTTGCAATGCTCAGTCAGCCAACCAGCATTACCTTGGGACTGACTGAAGCATTCCAGGAATGAGACAAGAGCAAAAGAAAGGAATGTATGTCAGCCCCTCCATTACCAGTTCAGAGAAAGGGAGATAACCCCTTCACTCCCTTAAGCAAAGAACTGAAAAGAAAATAAGAACAAGCATAGCAGACATAGCTGCTCCAGTCCAGCTTTGGATCCCCTCAGATCAGAGGGCAAAGATCAAAGCCCTACAGCATGGAACAAAAATCAGTTGCCTCTTTCCAGGAAAGAGCACTCACCCAACAGTCCACAGCAGGCAGTCTCCAGCAAAAGACGCTGCCTTGGGGGCTGCCAGCCCTTAAATGAGGTGAGGGAGGGGTGGAGCCAGGCTCAGCCCCACCTGGTCCCACAGCTGCATTGCTTCCACCTGTGCTTGCAGGGCTGCACCACCCCTCACCAGATGCTCCATCACTGCTTCAGGCTGTGATCTCAAAGTTCCCATAACGTCATGAATTAAAAAAAAAAAAAAAAAAAAGTGAATTAGGTCTGCCTGTCTGGCAAGGGGAAGTTTATCACTGAATGAGCAAGGATGGCCCACATATTTTGATTCCAGTCAGATGTCCTCAAAGGCAACTGATAAAATTTCTCCTAGGTAGGAGAGCACAGATTTTCATACTGATGCAGCAAGATGCTGAGAAGCCGCATGTGCAGCGAAAAGGCTGCGATTACGGTGTGAGTGGAGCGAGTGCTGTTTGCCAAACTGTCAGGGTCAGCTTATGGCTCCCCAGTGAGAAATGTGCATTACCTACTCACGCAGCGATTAAAGACCATCGTGAAAATATTTTACGATTTGGTGTCCTCAGTGGGTGAAGCTGGCACCTGCCTGTAAGGCACCGTGTAGCCATTGGGCTCCAACATCAATCCCAAACCCCAAAGAAGTAGGGAGGCTGCAGCGTGCGTACTTCGTGCAGCCCCTGCGCTCCTCGAGTCACAGATCACTGACGTACCGCAGGACCCATTTCTGCTGCGGCACGACGTGGGATTGCTGAAGTCACTGCAGATCTGGAGAACAGACAAAGCATCTCCAGAACGCACTCCCCGTACAACTTGCCCACATGCAGGGGGCACAAGCCCCATTTTGGGGGCAATGATCCCCACTTGTGGGCTGCTACCCTCACCCCACTGTCACAGCCATGCCCCGAGGACACCATCACCCCACTGCGCATGGCCAGCAACGTCTCCCCGGACTCCACTCCCACAGGCATCCCCGTCCCTGTCCTCAAGCCGGCAACATCGGCACGGAGCAAAGCGGGGCAGGGGGCGTGGGAGGACTTGAGGGGACATGAGAGGGCACATGGGGACACAGGGACATGGGGGGACACGGAGGGACATGGGGTTGACGCGTGGGGTCAGAACTACAGAGGCAAGAGGAGGTGGCACGTGGAGGTGACACAAGGAGGTGGCAGGCTGTGCCAGGAGTTTGAGCAGCAGTGCGGGGCAGATGAGCAGTGCCAGCCCAACATGGGGGTGATGGTGACACTCCAGGATGAGGAGCTGCTACTGTTTTTCAAGCAGGTAGAAGTTTGTTATCCAT
This sequence comes from Phasianus colchicus, assembly GCF_987193195.1. Taxonomy (NCBI): domain Eukaryota; kingdom Metazoa; phylum Chordata; class Aves; order Galliformes; family Phasianidae; genus Phasianus; species Phasianus colchicus. Next base: position 18,831,303 of record NC_143450.1, on the reverse strand, counting down.
ACATAATACTGCACTTGTTGTTTTCTTTTTTAAATCAGTGACAGTATGCGATCTGATCCAATGTCTTTGAAAAGTGTGGTTTCAGGATTGTCAGCTGAAACAGCAGCAGAACACAGGCCGTTGCCTGTGGGGGAAGGGACGGGGAAGGAAGTGAGGAAAGAAAGGAGGAAGCCTGAAAAAGGAATGGGGATGGCACGGGGCGAAGGAAGGGGGCGAGACATAGGGGAATGAAGGGAAAAGGACAGAATAGCGGTGGAGCAGCCTAAAAAGCAGCAACAAGCTCTGGGAGGACTGCAGAGTGCCAGATTCTGTAGCGGGTGTGTATCTGTGTGTGTATGTTGTCATTACCTGCCTGGTTTGGGGTCGGGGCTGTTGTCGCTTCTGAGCTCCTGCAGTGGGAAGAGCTTGAGCAATCGGTGCCCATGCAGAACTGCAGCATGGGGGAGCGCTTGGTAAGGACAGCCCTGCAGCCCTCAGCTGGACGAACTTCTTCCGTGTGTCCAGACTGTGAGCTGTGCAGCCATGCCTGGCTGCACCGCTCCAGCTCAGAGTCCGCTGCCTGAAGCTGCATCTTTGCTGCCTTCCCTCCTGCCCAGAGCCTCGAAGCTGCTCCCACAGTCCTCTGCCCACCCCCAACATGCCAGAGAAGACATCTGGCAGCGGGCTGGAGGAATCCCAGCACCCTGTTTTCCTTCTGCCCGCAGCTCTCTCCTCCTCTGCCACACAGGGCACCAGCCTGCAAAATGGGAATGGTCGGGAGGAAAGGGAGCACTGGCAGGAGCGACTGCTGCAGCTGGCCGGGGGGGTCTGCGTCCCCCGTGCCCTTGTGGGCTATCTGTCCAGCTGCAGGAGGACCAGAGAAGGGCAGATAAAAAGGTGCAGCTGAGCAAGCAGTGGACCTGCACAACTCTCTGGCCATCCTGCCGATGGCAGCTGTGACACATCGATTCTTTCCATGCAGCTGAATTCATGTTTTCCATCTGTAAACTTAAGTGGAGAACTGCAGGTTTTGTTAATCTTTGTGGAAATGATGTAACGGTCCCCAAGAATCTCAGAACTGCAACTTTGTCTCTGCCTGCGTAGACCTGCTAGGGCCTAAAACTACCCGTTTTATGGCATTAAAAAGAATAAAAAGCCAAAAATGAAACCTGGAGTTGAAGAAAGACCTTGGAAAAAAACACATTAAAATGTGAACAAGACAGAGGCTGAGCAAACGTTAATATAGTCCTGTGCTTTCTGCCAAAGTGCTTTATTTCGTTATCGTTAAATTTGCCGGGCAGTTACATTTCGGTATGTGAATATTTAGAAACAGCGCCATGGATGCTGGCAAAAACGAGTCTGTTTTCTTTTTTAACAGATATTCATAAGCACTTAGCACGGCTTTCCGGGGTCTGGAGTAGTTTCCCTTTGTTTTCTTCGTCTTTTCCCCCCGCTTCTAACTTCGCGCTCTTCCCCCGTCATCACAACGCGGAACGGATCGCCACGGCCTGCGCCGCGGGTCCCCGGCAATGCCGCCGGAGTTCTTCCCGCGGTCTCTGCTGCCACCTCGTGGCCAATGCGCGGAACTGCCGCTGCCCGCTGCTCAGGCCGGCAAGCTGTACAACGCATGCGCGTAGAAACGCGGAAGAGGCGTTTTAACCGCTCTGCGCCGCTAATCCGCCGCTCTCTATGGTGATCAGTCCTCCAGATAATAGCGAACACGCGCGCGTCAACTGAAAGATAGCAATTGTTTCGACAGACCACTGCGGGGACGGGCAAGCAGCCGATTCTCGGAGCGCCGGCTCAGCGATAATTTCCCCTTCTAATCCAGGATGCCCCTCGTCTATTTCCGCCGATTTATGCCCGAGCCCACCCGGGAACGGACCGGGTCGGCTCACGGCTGCCCCTCAGCGCCTCGTGGCACCCAACGTGCTTGCCGCCGCGGTGGAGGAGCAGACGTTTGGGGCTCCAGCCCCAGCCCTGCACCGCAGCGTTCCCGGAAAAGCAAGTCTCGCGAGAGCAACGCACACGGGCCAAGCTAGGCACCGCGCACGCGGCAGTCTCCGCACCGCACTACGCAGGCGCGGTTCTCGAGACAACAGCACGGAGTACGGACGCGCGATTCATGAGAAAGCACGACGCATGCGCCAGTGGTTTAAAAAAAAAAAAAAGAAGAAGAAGAAAAAAAAAAGCGCTACGCACGCACTGGATTTTGTTCCGAACGGGGCAAGCGCCGGACTCTGCCCGCCACGGCGCATGCGCCTGGCTGTGCCCCGCAATGCGCGTGTGCCACGTGCTCTGCGCGCGCGCCAGCCTCGACGCCGCAATACGCACGCTTTCCTCACGGCCGCAAAACGCACGCGCCGTCGTTTGCAGCGCCTTCAGTACGTTCTCGAAGCAGACCGGGGCATAAAACCGCCCGAGGAAACAGACGAGGAGCATTCTGGATCGGAAGAGAGAAAAGTGTCGCGGAGCCGGCGGTCCAAGTATTGACTGCTCACCTGCATCTCAGGGCTTCGAAGAAATGCGTGCGATTGGAAAGCTTGTGGCGCATGCGCACTACTTCCCGGGGGACCGAGCACCACTTCCGCGTGCCTGCGCGCACGCGCCCTGCTGCCTGCGGCGACGTAGCGACGCTGCCGCAATTCTGCCGATTGACCGCGTGGGGGCACCAGAGACAGCTGAAACAACCTCGATGCAGTTCCCCCGATTGGCCACGAGGGGGCGCGAGAGATCGCGGAAACAACTGCGACGCACTTTTGCCGATCGGCCACGCGGTGGCACCAGAGACCGCGGAAATCACTTCGCCGCTAGGACTGCTGTGGGTCTGCACCAAGCCATCGCCAGCCCGTTCTCTCTTTTGATGGCAGAGGAAAAACACAGAGGGGAGAGGGGGGAAGGGAAGACGACAAAGACAACGAAGGAAATCTTCGACAAACCCACCAAACCTGCGCTCAGTGCGTAGGGGTACTTGTCAATAAACAAATAACCAGCAAATTGATGTTGTCAAGATTTTTATTACTCTATTTTTTGCAGCCAGCGTCCGAGGTAATGAAAAACCTCGTATGAAACGGGCAGATGCGTGCAGCCAAGCCATGGCTTGGAACCATTAACCACATTTGGTTTTGACACCACGTTTGTGAGAAACACTCAAAGCCAAAAAATTCAGGTTAGGCCAGGATCTCAGTGATAGCAGCAAAGTTTATTCGTCATTGCAATAACAGGCTCATGTCCCCTATTAGCGAGGGAGGGACTGTGCAACAGTCAGCGAAATTCATTCCGTTCTATACTCCAAACCCAACGCAGGTAACGCTCTCCTGGCATTCATTGGTTGAGCGTCTCAGGCTTACACTCTCCCCGATGCTGTTGCTATGATACATTTCCATATAAGGTCCATTACCAACCCGTTGTTCTTTCGTACGTTTTGTACTTCTCCATGGAGATACGAGGGCCATATTTCCAAGAGTGAGCACATGCGTTCTGTCCTGTGCTGGGCTCTCTTTCTCCAGCCCGCATCTTTGCCTTGTTTTGCACCTGGCTCACTTCTACCCCAGTCAGAACGCCCCCAATCTTTAACTTTCTACTCTGTTCAACAGCTTTCTTAGTGGAAGGAAAACAGCTATTTCACAAGAGGGTTATAAGTTCAGTGAAGGTCAATACTACGTACCGAAAACACTAAAAGCTTCTACTGCAAAAACACAACCTACCTTTCACAACCAGACCCAGAACCAACCCCCAAGGAGCGCCGCCACTCACAGCTCTCCACCCGCACTCTGCACCGCCGATCACCGCCCCCTGAGCTCAGCCAGTAAGCCAGTTCTCAGCCCACCTCGTTGTCCACTCATCTATCCCACGCTTCCTCAGCTTCATTTGCAGGATGTCGTGGGAGACTGTATCAAAAGCATTGCTGAAGTCAAGGCAGACGACATCCACTGCAGCAGCACCTGAAATGGTCCATCCCACTCGGGCTGAAGCTTTGATTCCTTACACGTGCGTGTTAGGACCCAGCCTCCAGCACAGAATGAGGGCACTAGAAATTCCAGAGGTGGAGCTCGAGACAGCAGTCCATGTCCCTTGAGGGATAACAGAGAAGCAGCCAACCCGAGTATGTAGTTCTTAGGAAACTTATCCTTGGCTTCAAGAGAGGGCATCTCACCTCTCCCTCCCAAGTACATCAACCCAAACAACACTTCATACGGTGATACTCCCAAGTCTTTTCTGGGAGCGGTTCGTATTCTGAGAAGGGCTACAGGTAAACGCTTTGGCCATGGTCATTTGGTCTCTAAAATCCATTTTGACAAGCGCTTTGTCAGCATCTGACCGATCCATCCTACTTTCCCTGAAGGAGGAGGGTGCCGGTGAGTACGGAACTCCCGCTTGATTTCTAGAGTTCTCATTAGCTCCTGTAGGACTTGTGAAGTAAAGTGGTTTCCCTTATCTGAGACGATATTCTACGTGATCCCATATCTAGGGATCGCGCCCAGGTGTAGAGTCCTTAGCGCAGAAAAGACAGGGACCTGTTGGAGCACCCAGAGGACCAAGGGTAAATCCTGCCTGACCGATCTAGCGGCCGTCTGTGATGGTGTCACTGCATCAACAGCCAAGTGAAGAACCACTGATATCATCCACCTGGACTTCAGCAAGGCCTCTGACACAACATCCTTCTTTCCAAATTGGAAGGATACGGATTCGGTGAGCGGACCGTTCAATGGACAAAGAACCGGCTGCAGGATCGAGTGCAGGAGCCAACGGCTCCGTGTCTGGATGGCGATCGGTGATGAATGGCATCTCAAAGGGGTCCGTGCTGGGGCTGAGACTCTTCAGTATCTTCGTCAGTGGCATCACCAGCGGGATCGAGCGCACCCTCAGAAAATTTGCTGACGACACCAAGCTGTGGGGAGCAGTGACACGCCAGAGGGACGGGACGCCAACCGCAGGGACCTCGACAGGCTCGAGCAGCGGGCACAGACAAACCTCATCAGCTTCAACAAATCCAGGTGCAGTGTCTTGCACCTGGGACAAGAGAACCCCCCACTACCGATACATGCTGGGGGATGAAAGGGCGGAGCCTAGGCCTGTCCCAAAAGACCCGGTGGACGGCAAGCTGTACACGAGCCAGCAAAGTGCCCTCCCAGCCCAGAAAACCAGCCACATCCCGGTCTGCACCAAAAGATGTGCGGTCAGCAGGTGAAAAGAGGTGATCCTGCCCCTCTGCTCTGTGCTGAAGAGGCCTCACCTGGAGTACTGTGTCCATATGAAGGGCCCTCAGTGCAGAAGAGACATGGACCCGTTGGAGCACATGCAGAGGATGGCCACAAGAAAAAAAAAAAAAAGAACCGAAGGATCAAACGCCTCACCTGTGAGGACAGGCTGAGAGAGCTGGGGCTGTTCAGCCCGGAGAAGTGAAGGCTCCGAGGTGACCTGGTAACAGCCTTTCGATACCCAAAGGGGAGCTAAAGGAAAGAAGAAGGGAAAATTTAGGTTAGATATCAGGAAAATATCTTTCACAGCAAGGGACAAGGGGAAACGTTTTAAGTTGAGGGACGGAAGATTTAGGTTGGACGTCAGGGGGAAGTTCTTTACAGAGAGAGCGGTGAGGTGCTGGAACAGCTGCCCAGAGAGGCTGTGGATGCCCCGTCCATCCCTGGAGGTGTTCAAGGCCAGGTTGGATGGGGCCCTGGGCAGCCTGGTCTAGTATGAAATGGGGAGGTTGATGGCCCTGCACGTAGCAGGGGGGTTGGAGATTCACGATCCTCGAGGTCCCTTCCAACCCGGGACCTTCTGTGACTCTGCGCAGTGGACCAGGTTGCCCAGAGATGTGGTGGATGCCCTGTCCCTTCCAAGGTGACACGCAGGGCAACCTGATCTAGCTGTGAATGTCCCTGTTCATTGTGGGCGAGTTGGACTAGACCATCATAAATGGTCGCTTCCGACTCTAAGGAGTCTCTGGTATGATACCTGAAGCCATGTCCACAAAGAACATCGATGGCCTGGTGAGCAATCAGGGTAGGTGGGGAAGCCTGTGTGCTCAACAGCTCTGGGGAAACTCACCAAGTAGTCCAGTCAGGAAGATTCACATCAGCCATAGAGCCTCTCTGTGCCAGTGCCAGTATTCAGCACACCAGAGGTACTGCTTCATCACACTGGTGGGTCCCATAGCTGCAGAGCTAGCTACTGAATGGCAGTCAGGGGATGGAAGGAAGAGGGGTGGGGAGATTGGCTATCATACAGACTAGGAAACTAACAGCATCCCCTGACAATTGGGATGGAGATACCTGGGGCGATCCAGACGAAGCGGTCCAGTAGAAGACAATCCTTTGTTTCCTATGAATACGAAGCCAGGTCTGCCATAAAAACAGAAAGAACCCTAGGACCCTGGGGTGGACAGCCACAGCGTGCTCTGAGAACTGTGCCCTGACATCTGTTACTACTGACAAATTTGTAAGGGAGGTCTAGGAGAGAACCAGACAAGACAGGAACAGAATACTCGTGTTCAGTATGCTCAAGTAGTGGAGACTGTATTACACTACGTGCGGATGAAGAAAACGGCCACTGGGGCCGGCGGTTTTCTTAAGCTCAGGTCCCAGCCCCATACATGCACCTCACCCTACTACTAGCCACGAAGCTTATTGGGCCCAGGGAGCAAGGCGAGCCCCTTGTGACCCCCATTCCATCTTTAAGTGAGCGTCCCACAGCCATCGCAAAACCCACCTGCATACAAGCAATGCACAAACAAGGGATTCGCGGCATTTCATTATCCGCTGCACAGATTTCACAGTGCTTAAACCACTAACCAGAGGAGCCCCGAGAACCCTTAAACCCCATCGTGCTGCAAAACAGAACGGGATCCAAAGAGACACGGAACATAGTTTAAATACGTGCCCTTAAACAATACTCAGCATGGGCGGAATTAATACGTGGCACAGGAGACACAGAGGGGACGTGGGCAGAGGACACAGGGAGGACACAGACACAGGCGGGACACGAGGTCACAGAGGGAACATGGAGGGGGATGCAGAGGGTACGCGTCATGAAATGGATTGGGACCACGTGGTAGCAGACAAACCGAGTTTGGAGTCTCAGGTTGGAGATTAGGCAATGAGAATCATGAAAGAGGGAACAGAGACTTCACAAGAAGGTATTGATCTTAAGAAGAGTTACAGAGGAAACCTGGAGAACACAGGATCCCTTTACGGAAAAGCACATTAGCTCCAGGCATTTCCAGAGTTGCAATGCTCAGTCAGCCAACCAGCATTACCTTGGGACTGACTGAAGCATTCCAGGAATGAGACAAGAGCAAAAGAAAGGAATGTATGTCAGCCCCTCCATTACCAGTTCAGAGAAAGGGAGATAACCCCTTCACTCCCTTAAGCAAAGAACTGAAAAGAAAATAAGAACAAGCATAGCAGACATAGCTGCTCCAGTCCAGCTTTGGATCCCCTCAGATCAGAGGGCAAAGATCAAAGCCCTACAGCATGGAACAAAAATCAGTTGCCTCTTTCCAGGAAAGAGCACTCACCCAACAGTCCACAGCAGGCAGTCTCCAGCAAAAGACGCTGCCTTGGGGGCTGCCAGCCCTTAAATGAGGTGAGGGAGGGGTGGAGCCAGGCTCAGCCCCACCTGGTCCCACAGCTGCATTGCTTCCACCTGTGCTTGCAGGGCTGCACCACCCCTCACCAGATGCTCCATCACTGCTTCAGGCTGTGATCTCAAAGTTCCCATAACGTCATGAATTAAAAAAAAAAAAAAAAAAAAGTGAATTAGGTCTGCCTGTCTGGCAAGGGGAAGTTTATCACTGAATGAGCAAGGATGGCCCACATATTTTGATTCCAGTCAGATGTCCTCAAAGGCAACTGATAAAATTTCTCCTAGGTAGGAGAGCACAGATTTTCATACTGATGCAGCAAGATGCTGAGAAGCCGCATGTGCAGCGAAAAGGCTGCGATTACGGTGTGAGTGGAGCGAGTGCTGTTTGCCAAACTGTCAGGGTCAGCTTATGGCTCCCCAGTGAGAAATGTGCATTACCTACTCACGCAGCGATTAAAGACCATCGTGAAAATATTTTACGATTTGGTGTCCTCAGTGGGTGAAGCTGGCACCTGCCTGTAAGGCACCGTGTAGCCATTGGGCTCCAACATCAATCCCAAACCCCAAAGAAGTAGGGAGGCTGCAGCGTGCGTACTTCGTGCAGCCCCTGCGCTCCTCGAGTCACAGATCACTGACGTACCGCAGGACCCATTTCTGCTGCGGCACGACGTGGGATTGCTGAAGTCACTGCAGATCTGGAGAACAGACAAAGCATCTCCAGAACGCACTCCCCGTACAACTTGCCCACATGCAGGGGGCACAAGCCCCATTTTGGGGGCAATGATCCCCACTTGTGGGCTGCTACCCTCACCCCACTGTCACAGCCATGCCCCGAGGACACCATCACCCCACTGCGCATGGCCAGCAACGTCTCCCCGGACTCCACTCCCACAGGCATCCCCGTCCCTGTCCTCAAGCCGGCAACATCGGCACGGAGCAAAGCGGGGCAGGGGGCGTGGGAGGACTTGAGGGGACATGAGAGGGCACATGGGGACACAGGGACATGGGGGGACACGGAGGGACATGGGGTTGACGCGTGGGGTCAGAACTACAGAGGCAAGAGGAGGTGGCACGTGGAGGTGACACAAGGAGGTGGCAGGCTGTGCCAGGAGTTTGAGCAGCAGTGCGGGGCAGATGAGCAGTGCCAGCCCAACATGGGGGTGATGGTGACACTCCAGGATGAGGAGCTGCTACTGTTTTTCAAGCAGGTAGAAGTTTGTTATCCATACATAATACTGCACTTGTTGTTTTCTTTTTTAAATCAGTGACAGTATGCGATCTGATCCAATGTCTTTGAAAAGTGTGGTTTCAGGATTGTCAGCTGAAACAGCAGCAGAACACAGGCCGTTGCCTGTGGGGGAAGGGACGGGGAAGGAAGTGAGGAAAGAAAGGAGGAAGCCTGAAAAAGGAATGGGGATGGCACGGGGCGAAGGAAGGGGGCGAGACATAGGGGAATGAAGGGAAAAGGACAGAATAGCGGTGGAGCAGCCTAAAAAGCAGCAACAAGCTCTGGGAGGACTGCAGAGTGCCAGATTCTGTAGCGGGTGTGTATCTGTGTGTGTATGTTGTCATTACCTGCCTGGTTTGGGGTCGGGGCTGTTGTCGCTTCTGAGCTCCTGCAGTGGGAAGAGCTTGAGCAATCGGTGCCCATGCAGAACTGCAGCATGGGGGAGCGCTTGGTAAGGACAGCCCTGCAGCCCTCAGCTGGACGAACTTCTTCCGTGTGTCCAGACTGTGAGCTGTGCAGCCATGCCTGGCTGCACCGCTCCAGCTCAGAGTCCGCTGCCTGAAGCTGCATCTTTGCTGCCTTCCCTCCTGCCCAGAGCCTCGAAGCTGCTCCCACAGTCCTCTGCCCACCCCCAACATGCCAGAGAAGACATCTGGCAGCGGGCTGGAGGAATCCCAGCACCCTGTTTTCCTTCTGCCCGCAGCTCTCTCCTCCTCTGCCACACAGGGCACCAGCCTGCAAAATGGGAATGGTCGGGAGGAAAGGGAGCACTGGCAGGAGCGACTGCTGCAGCTGGCCGGGGGGGTCTGCGTCCCCCGTGCCCTTGTGGGCTATCTGTCCAGCTGCAGGAGGACCAGAGAAGGGCAGATAAAAAGGTGCAGCTGAGCAAGCAGTGGACCTGCACAACTCTCTGGCCATCCTGCCGATGGCAGCTGTGACACATCGATTCTTTCCATGCAGCTGAATTCATGTTTTCCATCTGTAAACTTAAGTGGAGAACTGCAGGTTTTGTTAATCTTTGTGGAAATGATGTAACGGTCCCCAAGAATCTCAGAACTGCAACTTTGTCTCTGCCTGCGTAGACCTGCTAGGGCCTAAAACTACCCGTTTTATGGCATTAAAAAGAATAAAAAGCCAAAAATGAAACCTGGAGTTGAAGAAAGACCTTGGAAAAAAACACATTAAAATGTGAACAAGACAGAGGCTGAGCAAACGTTAATATAGTCCTGTGCTTTCTGCCAAAGTGCTTTATTTCGTTATCGTTAAATTTGCCGGGCAGTTACATTTCGGTATGTGAATATTTAGAAACAGCGCCATGGATGCTGGCAAAAACGAGTCTGTTTTCTTTTTTAACAGATATTCATAAGCACTTAGCACGGCTTTCCGGGGTCTGGAGTAGTTTCCCTTTGTTTTCTTCGTCTTTTCCCCCCGCTTCTAACTTCGCGCTCTTCCCCCGTCATCACAACGCGGAACGGATCGCCACGGCCTGCGCCGCGGGTCCCCGGCAATGCCGCCGGAGTTCTTCCCGCGGTCTCTGCTGCCACCTCGTGGCCAATGCGCGGAACTGCCGCTGCCCGCTGCTCAGGCCGGCAAGCTGTACAACGCATGCGCGTAGAAACGCGGAAGAGGCGTTTTAACCGCTCTGCGCCGCTAATCCGCCGCTCTCTATGGTGATCAGTCCTCCAGATAATAGCGAACATGCGCGCGTCAACTGAAAGATAGCAATTGTTTCGACAGACCACTGCGGGGACGGGCAAGCAGCCGATTCTCGGAGCGCCGGCTCAGCGATAATTTCCCCTTCTAATCCAGGATGCCCCTCGTCTATTTCCGCCGATTTATGCCCGAGCCCACCCGGGAACGGACCGGGTCGGCTCACGGCTGCCCCTCAGCGCCTCGTGGCACCCAACGTGCTTGCCGCCGCGGTGGAGGAGCAGACGTTTGGGGCTCCAGCCCCAGCCCTGCACCGCAGCGTTCCCGGAAAAGCAAGTCTCGCGAGAGCAACGCACACGGGCCAAGCTAGGCACCGCGCACGCGGCAGTCTCCGCACCGCACTACGCAGGCGCGGTTCTCGAGACAACAGCACGGAGTACGGACGCGCGATTCATGAGAAAGCACGACGCATGCGCCAGTGGTTTAAAAAAAAAAAAAAGAAGAAGAAGAAAAAAAAAAGCGCTACGCACGCACTGGATTTTGTTCCGAACGGGGCAAGCGCCGGACTCTGCCCGCCACGGCGCATGCGCCTGGCTGTGCCCCGCAATGCGCGTGTGCCACGTGCTCTGCGCGCGCGCCAGCCTCGACGCCGCAATACGCACGCTTTCCTCACGGCCGCAAAACGCACGCGCCGTCGTTTGCAGCGCCTTCAGTACGTTCTCGAAGCAGACCGGGGCATAAAACCGCCCGAGGAAACAGACGAGGAGCATTCTGGATCGGAAGAGAGAAAAGTGTCGCGGAGCCGGCGGTCCAAGTATTGACTGCTCACCTGCATCTCAGGGCTTCGAAGAAATGCGTGCGATTGGAAAGCTTGTGGCGCATGCGCACTACTTCCCGGGGGACCGAGCACCACTTCCGCGTGCCTGCGCGCACGCGCCCTGCTGCCTGCGGCGACGTAGCGACGCTGCCGCAATTCTGCCGATTGACCGCGTGGGGGCACCAGAGACAGCTGAAACAACCTCGATGCAGTTCCCCCGATTGGCCACGAGGGGGCGCGAGAGATCGCGGAAACAACTGCGACGCACTTTTGCCGATCGGCCACGCGGTGGCACCAGAGACCGCGGAAATCACTTCGCCGCTAGGACTGCTGTGGGTCTGCACCAAGCCATCGCCAGCCCGTTCTCTCTTTTGATGGCAGAGGAAAAACACAGAGGGGAGAGGGGGGAAGGGAAGACGACAAAGACAACGAAGGAAATCTTCGACAAACCCACCAAACCTGCGCTCAGTGCGTAGGGGTACTTGTCAATAAACAAATAACCAGCAAATTGATGTTGTCAAGATTTTTATTACTCTATTTTTTGCAGCCAGCGTCCGAGGTAATGAAAAACCTCGTATGAAACGGGCAGATGCGTGCAGCCAAGCCATGGCTTGGAACCATTAACCACATTTGGTTTTGACACCACGTTTGTGAGAAACACTCAAAGCCAAAAAATTCAGGTTAGGCCAGGATCTCAGTGATAGCAGCAAAGTTTATTCGTCATTGCAATAACAGGCTCATGTCCCCTATTAGCGAGGGAGGGACTGTGCAACAGTCAGCGAAATTCATTCCGTTCTATACTCCAAACCCAACGCAGGTAACGCTCTCCTGGCATTCATTGGTTGAGCGTCTCAGGCTTACACTCTCCCCGATGCTGTTGCTATGATACATTTCCATATAAGGTCCATTACCAACCCGTTGTTCTTTCGTACGTTTTGTACTTCTCCATGGAGATACGAGGGCCATATTTCCAAGAGTGAGCACATGCGTTCTGTCCTGTGCTGGGCTCTCTTTCTCCAGCCCGCATCTTTGCCTTGTTTTGCACCTGGCTCACTTCTACCCCAGTCAGAACGCCCCCAATCTTTAACTTTCTACTCTGTTCAACAGCTTTCTTAGTGGAAGGAAAACAGCTATTTCACAAGAGGGTTATAAGTTCAGTGAAGGTCAATACTACGTACCGAAAACACTAAAAGCTTCTACTGCAAAAACACAACCTACCTTTCACAACCAGACCCAGAACCAACCCCCAAGGAGCGCCGCCACTCACAGCTCTCCACCCGCACTCTGCACCGCCGATCACCGCCCCCTGAGCTCAGCCAGTAAGCCAGTTCTCAGCCCACCTCGTTGTCCACTCATCTATCCCACGCTTCCTCAGCTTCATTTGCAGGATGTCGTGGGAGACTGTATCAAAAGCATTGCTGAAGTCAAGGCAGACGACATCCACTGCAGCAGCACCTGAAATGGTCCATCCCACTCGGGCTGAAGCTTTGATTCCTTACACGTGCGTGTTAGGACCCAGCCTCCAGCACAGAATGAGGGCACTAGAAATTCCAGAGGTGGAGCTCGAGACAGCAGTCCATGTCCCTTGAGGGATAACAGAGAAGCAGCCAACCCGAGTATGTAGTTCTTAGGAAACTTATCCTTGGCTTCAAGAGAGGGCATCTCACCTCTCCCTCCCAAGTACATCAACCCAAACAACACTTCATACGGTGATACTCCCAAGTCTTTTCTGGGAGCGGTTCGTATTCTGAGAAGGGCTACAGGTAAACGCTTTGGCCATGGTCATTTGGTCTCTAAAATCCATTTTGACAAGCGCTTTGTCAGCATCTGACCGATCCATCCTACTTTCCCTGAAGGAGGAGGGTGCCGGTGAGTACGGAACTCCCGCTTGATTTCTAGAGTTCTCATTAGCTCCTGTAGGACTTGTGAAGTAAAGTGGTTTCCCTTATCTGAGACGATATTCTACGTGATCCCATATCTAGGGATCGCGCCCAGGTGTAGAGTCCTTAGCGCAGAAAAGACAGGGACCTGTTGGAGCACCCAGAGGACCAAGGGTAAATCCTGCCTGACCGATCTAGCGGCCGTCTGTGATGGTGTCACTGCATCAACAGCCAAGTGAAGAACCACTGATATCATCCACCTGGACTTCAGCAAGGCCTCTGACACAACATCCTTCTTTCCAAATTGGAAGGATACGGATTCGGTGAGCGGACCGTTCAATGGACAAAGAACCGGCTGCAGGATCGAGTGCAGGAGCCAACGGCTCCGTGTCTGGATGGCGATCGGTGATGAATGGCATCTCAAAGGGGTCCGTGCTGGGGCTGAGACTCTTCAGTATCTTCGTCAGTGGCATCACCAGCGGGATCGAGCGCACCCTCAGAAAATTTGCTGACGACACCAAGCTGTGGGGAGCAGTGACACGCCAGAGGGACGGGACGCCAACCGCAGGGACCTCGACAGGCTCGAGCAGCGGGCACAGACAAACCTCATCAGCTTCAACAAATCCAGGTGCAGTGTCTTGCACCTGGGACAAGAGAACCCCCCACTACCGATACATGCTGGGGGATGAAAGGGCGGAGCCTAGGCCTGTCCCAAAAGACCCGGTGGACGGCAAGCTGTACACGAGCCAGCAAAGTGCCCTCCCAGCCCAGAAAACCAGCCACATCCCGGTCTGCACCAAAAGATGTGCGGTCAGCAGGTGAAAAGAGGTGATCCTGCCCCTCTGCTCTGTGCTGAAGAGGCCTCACCTGGAGTACTGTGTCCATATGAAGGGCCCTCAGTGCAGAAGAGACATGGACCCGTTGGAGCACATGCAGAGGATGGCCACAAGAAAAAAAAAAAAAAAGAACCGAAGGATCAAACGCCTCACCTGTGAGGACAGGCTGAGAGAGCTGGGGCTGTTCAGCCCGGAGAAGTGAAGGCTCCGAGGTGACCTGGTAACAGCCTTTCGATACCCAAAGGGGAGCTAAAGGAAAGAAGAAGGGAAAATTTAGGTTAGATATCAGGAAAATATCTTTCACAGCAAGGGACAAGGGGAAACGTTTTAAGTTGAGGGACGGAAGATTTAGGTTGGACGTCAGGGGGAAGTTCTTTACAGAGAGAGCGGTGAGGTGCTGGAACAGCTGCCCAGAGAGGCTGTGGATGCCCCGTCCATCCCTGGAGGTGTTCAAGGCCAGGTTGGATGGGGCCCTGGGCAGCCTGGTCTAGTATGAAATGGGGAGGTTGATGGCCCTGCACGTAGCAGGGGGGTTGGAGATTCACGATCCTCGAGGTCCCTTCCAACCCGGGACCTTCTGTGACTCTGCGCAGTGGACCAGGTTGCCCAGAGATGTGGTGGATGCCCTGTCCCTTCCAAGGTGACACGCAGGGCAACCTGATCTAGCTGTGAATGTCCCTGTTCATTGTGGGCGAGTTGGACTAGACCATCATAAATGGTCGCTTCCGACTCTAAGGAGTCTCTGGTATGATACCTGAAGCCATGTCCACAAAGAACATCGATGGCCTGGTGAGCAATCAGGGTAGGTGGGGAAGCCTGTGTGCTCAACAGCTCTGGGGAAACTCACCAAGTAGTCCAGTCAGGAAGATTCACATCAGCCATAGAGCCTCTCTGTGCCAGTGCCAGTATTCAGCACACCAGAGGTACTGCTTCATCACACTGGTGGGTCCCATAGCTGCAGAGCTAGCTACTGAATGGCAGTCAGGGGATGGAAGGAAGAGGGGTGGGGAGATTGGCTATCATACAGACTAGGAAACTAACAGCATCCCCTGACAATTGGGATGGAGATACCTGGGGCGATCCAGACGAAGCGGTCCAGTAGAAGACAATCCTTTGTTTCCTATGAATACGAAGCCAGGTCTGCCATAAAAACAGAAAGAACCCTAGGACCCTGGGGTGGACAGCCACAGCGTGCTCTGAGAACTGTGCCCTGACATCTGTTACTACTGACAAATTTGTAAGGGAGGTCTAGGAGAGAACCAGACAAGACAGGAACAGAATACTCGTGTTCAGTATGCTCAAGTAGTGGAGACTGTATTACACTACGTGCGGATGAAGAAAACGGCCACTGGGGCCGGCGGTTTTCTTAAGCTCAGGTCCCAGCCCCATACATGCACCTCACCCTACTACTAGCCACGAAGCTTATTGGGCCCAGGGAGCAAGGCGAGCCCCTTGTGACCCCCATTCCATCTTTAAGTGAGCGTCCCACAGCCATCGCAAAACCCACCTGCATACAAGCAATGCACAAACAAGGGATTCGCGGCATTTCATTATCCGCTGCACAGATTTCACAGTGCTTAAACCACTAACCAGAGGAGCCCCGAGAACCCTTAAACCCCATCGTGCTGCAAAACAGAACGGGATCCAAAGAGACACGGAACATAGTTTAAATACGTGCCCTTAAACAATACTCAGCATGGGCGGAATTAATACGTGGCACAGGAGACACAGAGGGGACGTGGGCAGAGGACACAGGGAGGACACAGACACAGGCGGGACACGAGGTCACAGAGGGAACATGGAGGGGGATGCAGAGGGTACGCGTCATGAAATGGATTGGGACCACGTGGTAGCAGACAAACCGAGTTTGGAGTCTCAGGTTGGAGATTAGGCAATGAGAATCATGAAAGAGGGAACAGAGACTTCACAAGAAGGTATTGATCTTAAGAAGAGTTACAGAGGAAACCTGGAGAACACAGGATCCCTTTACGGAAAAGCACATTAGCTCCAGGCATTTCCAGAGTTGCAATGCTCAGTCAGCCAACCAGCATTACCTTGGGACTGACTGAAGCATTCCAGGAATGAGACAAGAGCAAAAGAAAGGAATGTATGTCAGCCCCTCCATTACCAGTTCAGAGAAAGGGAGATAACCCCTTCACTCCCTTAAGCAAAGAACTGAAAAGAAAATAAGAACAAGCATAGCAGACATAGCTGCTCCAGTCCAGCTTTGGATCCCCTCAGATCAGAGGGCAAAGATCAAAGCCCTACAGCATGGAACAAAAATCAGTTGCCTCTTTCCAGGAAAGAGCACTCACCCAACAGTCCACAGCAGGCAGTCTCCAGCAAAAGACGCTGCCTTGGGGGCTGCCAGCCCTTAAATGAGGTGAGGGAGGGGTGGAGCCAGGCTCAGCCCCACCTGGTCCCACAGCTGCATTGCTTCCACCTGTGCTTGCAGGGCTGCACCACCCCTCACCAGATGCTCCATCACTGCTTCAGGCTGTGATCTCAAAGTTCCCATAACGTCATGAATTAAAAAAAAAAAAAAAAAAAAGTGAATTAGGTCTGCCTGTCTGGCAAGGGGAAGTTTATCACTGAATGAGCAAGGATGGCCCACATATTTTGATTCCAGTCAGATGTCCTCAAAGGCAACTGATAAAATTTCTCCTAGGTAGGAGAGCACAGATTTTCATACTGATGCAGCAAGATGCTGAGAAGCCGCATGTGCAGCGAAAAGGCTGCGATTACGGTGTGAGTGGAGCGAGTGCTGTTTGCCAAACTGTCAGGGTCAGCTTATGGCTCCCCAGTGAGAAATGTGCATTACCTACTCACGCAGCGATTAAAGACCATCGTGAAAATATTTTACGATTTGGTGTCCTCAGTGGGTGAAGCTGGCACCTGCCTGTAAGGCACCGTGTAGCCATTGGGCTCCAACATCAATCCCAAACCCCAAAGAAGTAGGGAGGCTGCAGCGTGCGTACTTCGTGCAGCCCCTGCGCTCCTCGAGTCACAGATCACTGACGTACCGCAGGACCCATTTCTGCTGCGGCACGACGTGGGATTGCTGAAGTCACTGCAGATCTGGAGAACAGACAAAGCATCTCCAGAACGCACTCCCCGTACAACTTGCCCACATGCAGGGGGCACAAGCCCCATTTTGGGGGCAATGATCCCCACTTGTGGGCTGCTACCCTCACCCCACTGTCACAGCCATGCCCCGAGGACACCATCACCCCACTGCGCATGGCCAGCAACGTCTCCCCGGACTCCACTCCCACAGGCATCCCCGTCCCTGTCCTCAAGCCGGCAACATCGGCACGGAGCAAAGCGGGGCAGGGGGCGTGGGAGGACTTGAGGGGACATGAGAGGGCACATGGGGACACAGGGACATGGGGGGACACGGAGGGACATGGGGTTGACGCGTGGGGTCAGAACTACAGAGGCAAGAGGAGGTGGCACGTGGAGGTGACACAAGGAGGTGGCAGGCTGTGCCAGGAGTTTGAGCAGCAGTGCGGGGCAGATGAGCAGTGCCAGCCCAACATGGGGGTGATGGTGACACTCCAGGATGAGGAGCTGCTACTGTTTTTCAAGCAGGTAGAAGTTTGTTATCCATACATAATACTGCACTTGTTGTTTTCTTTTTTAAATCAGTGACAGTATGCGATCTGATCCAATGTCTTTGAAAAGTGTGGTTTCAGGATTGTCAGCTGAAACAGCAGCAGAACACAGGCCGTTGCCTGTGGGGGAAGGGACGGGGAAGGAAGTGAGGAAAGAAAGGAGGAAGCCTGAAAAAGGAATGGGGATGGCACGGGGCGAAGGAAGGGGGCGAGACATAGGGGAATGAAGGGAAAAGGACAGAATAGCGGTGGAGCAGCCTAAAAAGCAGCAACAAGCTCTGGGAGGACTGCAGAGTGCCAGATTCTGTAGCGGGTGTGTATCTGTGTGTGTATGTTGTCATTACCTGCCTGGTTTGGGGTCGGGGCTGTTGTCGCTTCTGAGCTCCTGCAGTGGGAAGAGCTTGAGCAATCGGTGCCCATGCAGAACTGCAGCATGGGGGAGCGCTTGGTAAGGACAGCCCTGCAGCCCTCAGCTGGACGAACTTCTTCCGTGTGTCCAGACTGTGAGCTGTGCAGCCATGCCTGGCTGCACCGCTCCAGCTCAGAGTCCGCTGCCTGAAGCTGCATCTTTGCTGCCTTCCCTCCTGCCCAGAGCCTCGAAGCTGCTCCCACAGTCCTCTGCCCACCCCCAACATGCCAGAGAAGACATCTGGCAGCGGGCTGGAGGAATCCCAGCACCCTGTTTTCCTTCTGCCCGCAGCTCTCTCCTCCTCTGCCACACAGGGCACCAGCCTGCAAAATGGGAATGGTCGGGAGGAAAGGGAGCACTGGCAGGAGCGACTGCTGCAGCTGGCCGGGGGGGTCTGCGTCCCCCGTGCCCTTGTGGGCTATCTGTCCAGCTGCAGGAGGACCAGAGAAGGGCAGATAAAAAGGTGCAGCTGAGCAAGCAGTGGACCTGCACAACTCTCTGGCCATCCTGCCGATGGCAGCTGTGACACATCGATTCTTTCCATGCAGCTGAATTCATGTTTTCCATCTGTAAACTTAAGTGGAGAACTGCAGGTTTTGTTAATCTTTGTGGAAATGATGTAACGGTCCCCAAGAATCTCAGAACTGCAACTTTGTCTCTGCCTGCGTAGACCTGCTAGGGCCTAAAACTACCCGTTTTATGGCATTAAAAAGAATAAAAAGCCAAAAATGAAACCTGGAGTTGAAGAAAGACCTTGGAAAAAAACACATTAAAATGTGAACAAGACAGAGGCTGAGCAAACGTTAATATAGTCCTGTGCTTTCTGCCAAAGTGCTTTATTTCGTTATCGTTAAATTTGCCGGGCAGTTACATTTCGGTATGTGAATATTTAGAAACAGCGCCATGGATGCTGGCAAAAACGAGTCTGTTTTCTTTTTTAACAGATATTCATAAGCACTTAGCACGGCTTTCCGGGGTCTGGAGTAGTTTCCCTTTGTTTTCTTCGTCTTTTCCCCCCGCTTCTAACTTCGCGCTCTTCCCCCGTCATCACAACGCGGAACGGATCGCCACGGCCTGCGCCGCGGGTCCCCGGCAATGCCGCCGGAGTTCTTCCCGCGGTCTCTGCTGCCACCTCGTGGCCAATGCGCGGAACTGCCGCTGCCCGCTGCTCAGGCCGGCAAGCTGTACAACGCATGCGCGTAGAAACGCGGAAGAGGCGTTTTAACCGCTCTGCGCCGCTAATCCGCCGCTCTCTATGGTGATCAGTCCTCCAGATAATAGCGAACATGCGCGCGTCAACTGAAAGATAGCAATTGTTTCGACAGACCACTGCGGGGACGGGCAAGCAGCCGATTCTCGGAGCGCCGGCTCAGCGATAATTTCCCCTTCTAATCCAGGATGCCCCTCGTCTATTTCCGCCGATTTATGCCCGAGCCCACCCGGGAACGGACCGGGTCGGCTCACGGCTGCCCCTCAGCGCCTCGTGGCACCCAACGTGCTTGCCGCCGCGGTGGAGGAGCAGACGTTTGGGGCTCCAGCCCCAGCCCTGCACCGCAGCGTTCCCGGAAAAGCAAGTCTCGCGAGAGCAACGCACACGGGCCAAGCTAGGCACCGCGCACGCGGCAGTCTCCGCACCGCACTACGCAGGCGCGGTTCTCGAGACAACAGCACGGAGTACGGACGCGCGATTCATGAGAAAGCACGACGCATGCGCCAGTGGTTTAAAAAAAAAAAAAAGAAGAAGAAGAAAAAAAAAAGCGCTACGCACGCACTGGATTTTGTTCCGAACGGGGCAAGCGCCGGACTCTGCCCGCCACGGCGCATGCGCCTGGCTGTGCCCCGCAATGCGCGTGTGCCACGTGCTCTGCGCGCGCGCCAGCCTCGACGCCGCAATACGCACGCTTTCCTCACGGCCGCAAAACGCACGCGCCGTCGTTTGCAGCGCCTTCAGTACGTTCTCGAAGCAGACCGGGGCATAAAACCGCCCGAGGAAACAGACGAGGAGCATTCTGGATCGGAAGAGAGAAAAGTGTCGCGGAGCCGGCGGTCCAAGTATTGACTGCTCACCTGCATCTCAGGGCTTCGAAGAAATGCGTGCGATTGGAAAGCTTGTGGCGCATGCGCACTACTTCCCGGGGGACCGAGCACCACTTCCGCGTGCCTGCGCGCACGCGCCCTGCTGCCTGCGGCGACGTAGCGACGCTGCCGCAATTCTGCCGATTGACCGCGTGGGGGCACCAGAGACAGCTGAAACAACCTCGATGCAGTTCCCCCGATTGGCCACGAGGGGGCGCGAGAGATCGCGGAAACAACTGCGACGCACTTTTGCCGATCGGCCACGCGGTGGCACCAGAGACCGCGGAAATCACTTCGCCGCTAGGACTGCTGTGGGTCTGCACCAAGCCATCGCCAGCCCGTTCTCTCTTTTGATGGCAGAGGAAAAACACAGAGGGGAGAGGGGGGAAGGGAAGACGACAAAGACAACGAAGGAAATCTTCGACAAACCCACCAAACCTGCGCTCAGTGCGTAGGGGTACTTGTCAATAAACAAATAACCAGCAAATTGATGTTGTCAAGATTTTTATTACTCTATTTTTTGCAGCCAGCGTCCGAGGTAATGAAAAACCTCGTATGAAACGGGCAGATGCGTGCAGCCAAGCCATGGCTTGGAACCATTAACCACATTTGGTTTTGACACCACGTTTGTGAGAAACACTCAAAGCCAAAAAATTCAGGTTAGGCCAGGATCTCAGTGATAGCAGCAAAGTTTATTCGTCATTGCAATAACAGGCTCATGTCCCCTATTAGCGAGGGAGGGACTGTGCAACAGTCAGCGAAATTCATTCCGTTCTATACTCCAAACCCAACGCAGGTAACGCTCTCCTGGCATTCATTGGTTGAGCGTCTCAGGCTTACACTCTCCCCGATGCTGTTGCTATGATACATTTCCATATAAGGTCCATTACCAACCCGTTGTTCTTTCGTACGTTTTGTACTTCTCCATGGAGATACGAGGGCCATATTTCCAAGAGTGAGCACATGCGTTCTGTCCTGTGCTGGGCTCTCTTTCTCCAGCCCGCATCTTTGCCTTGTTTTGCACCTGGCTCACTTCTACCCCAGTCAGAACGCCCCCAATCTTTAACTTTCTACTCTGTTCAACAGCTTTCTTAGTGGAAGGAAAACAGCTATTTCACAAGAGGGTTATAAGTTCAGTGAAGGTCAATACTACGTACCGAAAACACTAAAAGCTTCTACTGCAAAAACACAACCTACCTTTCACAACCAGACCCAGAACCAACCCCCAAGGAGCGCCGCCACTCACAGCTCTCCACCCGCACTCTGCACCGCCGATCACCGCCCCCTGAGCTCAGCCAGTAAGCCAGTTCTCAGCCCACCTCGTTGTCCACTCATCTATCCCACGCTTCCTCAGCTTCATTTGCAGGATGTCGTGGGAGACTGTATCAAAAGCATTGCTGAAGTCAAGGCAGACGACATCCACTGCAGCAGCACCTGAAATGGTCCATCCCACTCGGGCTGAAGCTTTGATTCCTTACACGTGCGTGTTAGGACCCAGCCTCCAGCACAGAATGAGGGCACTAGAAATTCCAGAGGTGGAGCTCGAGACAGCAGTCCATGTCCCTTGAGGGATAACAGAGAAGCAGCCAACCCGAGTATGTAGTTCTTAGGAAACTTATCCTTGGCTTCAAGAGAGGGCATCTCACCTCTCCCTCCCAAGTACATCAACCCAAACAACACTTCATACGGTGATACTCCCAAGTCTTTTCTGGGAGCGGTTCGTATTCTGAGAAGGGCTACAGGTAAACGCTTTGGCCATGGTCATTTGGTCTCTAAAATCCATTTTGACAAGCGCTTTGTCAGCATCTGACCGATCCATCCTACTTTCCCTGAAGGAGGAGGGTGCCGGTGAGTACGGAACTCCCGCTTGATTTCTAGAGTTCTCATTAGCTCCTGTAGGACTTGTGAAGTAAAGTGGTTTCCCTTATCTGAGACGATATTCTACGTGATCCCATATCTAGGGATCGCGCCCAGGTGTAGAGTCCTTAGCGCAGAAAAGACAGGGACCTGTTGGAGCACCCAGAGGACCAAGGGTAAATCCTGCCTGACCGATCTAGCGGCCGTCTGTGATGGTGTCACTGCATCAACAGCCAAGTGAAGAACCACTGATATCATCCACCTGGACTTCAGCAAGGCCTCTGACACAACATCCTTCTTTCCAAATTGGAAGGATACGGATTCGGTGAGCGGACCGTTCAATGGACAAAGAACCGGCTGCAGGATCGAGTGCAGGAGCCAACGGCTCCGTGTCTGGATGGCGATCGGTGATGAATGGCATCTCAAAGGGGTCCGTGCTGGGGCTGAGACTCTTCAGTATCTTCGTCAGTGGCATCACCAGCGGGATCGAGCGCACCCTCAGAAAATTTGCTGACGACACCAAGCTGTGGGGAGCAGTGACACGCCAGAGGGACGGGACGCCAACCGCAGGGACCTCGACAGGCTCGAGCAGCGGGCACAGACAAACCTCATCAGCTTCAACAAATCCAGGTGCAGTGTCTTGCACCTGGGACAAGAGAACCCCCCACTACCGATACATGCTGGGGGATGAAAGGGCGGAGCCTAGGCCTGTCCCAAAAGACCCGGTGGACGGCAAGCTGTACACGAGCCAGCAAAGTGCCCTCCCAGCCCAGAAAACCAGCCACATCCCGGTCTGCACCAAAAGATGTGCGGTCAGCAGGTGAAAAGAGGTGATCCTGCCCCTCTGCTCTGTGCTGAAGAGGCCTCACCTGGAGTACTGTGTCCATATGAAGGGCCCTCAGTGCAGAAGAGACATGGACCCGTTGGAGCACATGCAGAGGATGGCCACAAGAAAAAAAAAAAAAAGAACCGAAGGATCAAACGCCTCACCTGTGAGGACAGGCTGAGAGAGCTGGGGCTGTTCAGCCCGGAGAAGTGAAGGCTCCGAGGTGACCTGGTAACAGCCTTTCGATACCCAAAGGGGAGCTAAAGGAAAGAAGAAGGGAAAATTTAGGTTAGATATCAGGAAAATATCTTTCACAGCAAGGGACAAGGGGAAACGTTTTAAGTTGAGGGACGGAAGATTTAGGTTGGACGTCAGGGGGAAGTTCTTTACAGAGAGAGCGGTGAGGTGCTGGAACAGCTGCCCAGAGAGGCTGTGGATGCCCCGTCCATCCCTGGAGGTGTTCAAGGCCAGGTTGGATGGGGCCCTGGGCAGCCTGGTCTAGTATGAAATGGGGAGGTTGATGGCCCTGCACGTAGCAGGGGGGTTGGAGATTCACGATCCTCGAGGTCCCTTCCAACCCGGGACCTTCTGTGACTCTGCGCAGTGGACCAGGTTGCCCAGAGATGTGGTGGATGCCCTGTCCCTTCCAAGGTGACACGCAGGGCAACCTGATCTAGCTGTGAATGTCCCTGTTCATTGTGGGCGAGTTGGACTAGACCATCATAAATGGTCGCTTCCGACTCTAAGGAGTCTCTGGTATGATACCTGAAGCCATGTCCACAAAGAACATCGATGGCCTGGTGAGCAATCAGGGTAGGTGGGGAAGCCTGTGTGCTCAACAGCTCTGGGGAAACTCACCAAGTAGTCCAGTCAGGAAGATTCACATCAGCCATAGAGCCTCTCTGTGCCAGTGCCAGTATTCAGCACACCAGAGGTACTGCTTCATCACACTGGTGGGTCCCATAGCTGCAGAGCTAGCTACTGAATGGCAGTCAGGGGATGGAAGGAAGAGGGGTGGGGAGATTGGCTATCATACAGACTAGGAAACTAACAGCATCCCCTGACAATTGGGATGGAGATACCTGGGGCGATCCAGACGAAGCGGTCCAGTAGAAGACAATCCTTTGTTTCCTATGAATACGAAGCCAGGTCTGCCATAAAAACAGAAAGAACCCTAGGACCCTGGGGTGGACAGCCACAGCGTGCTCTGAGAACTGTGCCCTGACATCTGTTACTACTGACAAATTTGTAAGGGAGGTCTAGGAGAGAACCAGACAAGACAGGAACAGAATACTCGTGTTCAGTATGCTCAAGTAGTGGAGACTGTATTACACTACGTGCGGATGAAGAAAACGGCCACTGGGGCCGGCGGTTTTCTTAAGCTCAGGTCCCAGCCCCATACATGCACCTCACCCTACTACTAGCCACGAAGCTTATTGGGCCCAGGGAGCAAGGCGAGCCCCTTGTGACCCCCATTCCATCTTTAAGTGAGCGTCCCACAGCCATCGCAAAACCCACCTGCATACAAGCAATGCACAAACAAGGGATTCGCGGCATTTCATTATCCGCTGCACAGATTTCACAGTGCTTAAACCACTAACCAGAGGAGCCCCGAGAACCCTTAAACCCCATCGTGCTGCAAAACAGAACGGGATCCAAAGAGACACGGAACATAGTTTAAATACGTGCCCTTAAACAATACTCAGCATGGGCGGAATTAATACGTGGCACAGGAGACACAGAGGGGACGTGGGCAGAGGACACAGGGAGGACACAGACACAGGCGGGACACGAGGTCACAGAGGGAACATGGAGGGGGATGCAGAGGGTACGCGTCATGAAATGGATTGGGACCACGTGGTAGCAGACAAACCGAGTTTGGAGTCTCAGGTTGGAGATTAGGCAATGAGAATCATGAAAGAGGGAACAGAGACTTCACAAGAAGGTATTGATCTTAAGAAGAGTTACAGAGGAAACCTGGAGAACACAGGATCCCTTTACGGAAAAGCACATTAGCTCCAGGCATTTCCAGAGTTGCAATGCTCAGTCAGCCAACCAGCATTACCTTGGGACTGACTGAAGCATTCCAGGAATGAGACAAGAGCAAAAGAAAGGAATGTATGTCAGCCCCTCCATTACCAGTTCAGAGAAAGGGAGATAACCCCTTCACTCCCTTAAGCAAAGAACTGAAAAGAAAATAAGAACAAGCATAGCAGACATAGCTGCTCCAGTCCAGCTTTGGATCCCCTCAGATCAGAGGGCAAAGATCAAAGCCCTACAGCATGGAACAAAAATCAGTTGCCTCTTTCCAGGAAAGAGCACTCACCCAACAGTCCACAGCAGGCAGTCTCCAGCAAAAGACGCTGCCTTGGGGGCTGCCAGCCCTTAAATGAGGTGAGGGAGGGGTGGAGCCAGGCTCAGCCCCACCTGGTCCCACAGCTGCATTGCTTCCACCTGTGCTTGCAGGGCTGCACCACCCCTCACCAGATGCTCCATCACTGCTTCAGGCTGTGATCTCAAAGTTCCCATAACGTCATGAATTAAAAAAAAAAAAAAAAAAAAGTGAATTAGGTCTGCCTGTCTGGCAAGGGGAAGTTTATCACTGAATGAGCAAGGATGGCCCACATATTTTGATTCCAGTCAGATGTCCTCAAAGGCAACTGATAAAATTTCTCCTAGGTAGGAGAGCACAGATTTTCATACTGATGCAGCAAGATGCTGAGAAGCCGCATGTGCAGCGAAAAGGCTGCGATTACGGTGTGAGTGGAGCGAGTGCTGTTTGCCAAACTGTCAGGGTCAGCTTATGGCTCCCCAGTGAGAAATGTGCATTACCTACTCACGCAGCGATTAAAGACCATCGTGAAAATATTTTACGATTTGGTGTCCTCAGTGGGTGAAGCTGGCACCTGCCTGTAAGGCACCGTGTAGCCATTGGGCTCCAACATCAATCCCAAACCCCAAAGAAGTAGGGAGGCTGCAGCGTGCGTACTTCGTGCAGCCCCTGCGCTCCTCGAGTCACAGATCACTGACGTACCGCAGGACCCATTTCTGCTGCGGCACGACGTGGGATTGCTGAAGTCACTGCAGATCTGGAGAACAGACAAAGCATCTCCAGAACGCACTCCCCGTACAACTTGCCCACATGCAGGGGGCACAAGCCCCATTTTGGGGGCAATGATCCCCACTTGTGGGCTGCTACCCTCACCCCACTGTCACAGCCATGCCCCGAGGACACCATCACCCCACTGCGCATGGCCAGCAACGTCTCCCCGGACTCCACTCCCACAGGCATCCCCGTCCCTGTCCTCAAGCCGGCAACATCGGCACGGAGCAAAGCGGGGCAGGGGGCGTGGGAGGACTTGAGGGGACATGAGAGGGCACATGGGGACACAGGGACATGGGGGGACACGGAGGGACATGGGGTTGACGCGTGGGGTCAGAACTACAGAGGCAAGAGGAGGTGGCACGTGGAGGTGACACAAGGAGGTGGCAGGCTGTGCCAGGAGTTTGAGCAGCAGTGCGGGGCAGATGAGCAGTGCCAGCCCAACATGGGGGTGATGGTGACACTCCAGGATGAGGAGCTGCTACTGTTTTTCAAGCAGGTAGAAGTTTGTTATCCATACATAATACTGCACTTGTTGTTTTCTTTTTTAAATCAGTGACAGTATGCGATCTGATCCAATGTCTTTGAAAAGTGTGGTTTCAGGATTGTCAGCTGAAACAGCAGCAGAACACAGGCCGTTGCCTGTGGGGGAAGGGACGGGGAAGGAAGTGAGGAAAGAAAGGAGGAAGCCTGAAAAAGGAATGGGGATGGCACGGGGCGAAGGAAGGGGGCGAGACATAGGGGAATGAAGGGAAAAGGACAGAATAGCGGTGGAGCAGCCTAAAAAGCAGCAACAAGCTCTGGGAGGACTGCAGAGTGCCAGATTCTGTAGCGGGTGTGTATCTGTGTGTGTATGTTGTCATTACCTGCCTGGTTTGGGGTCGGGGCTGTTGTCGCTTCTGAGCTCCTGCAGTGGGAAGAGCTTGAGCAATCGGTGCCCATGCAGAACTGCAGCATGGGGGAGCGCTTGGTAAGGACAGCCCTGCAGCCCTCAGCTGGACGAACTTCTTCCGTGTGTCCAGACTGTGAGCTGTGCAGCCATGCCTGGCTGCACCGCTCCAGCTCAGAGTCCGCTGCCTGAAGCTGCATCTTTGCTGCCTTCCCTCCTGCCCAGAGCCTCGAAGCTGCTCCCACAGTCCTCTGCCCACCCCCAACATGCCAGAGAAGACATCTGGCAGCGGGCTGGAGGAATCCCAGCACCCTGTTTTCCTTCTGCCCGCAGCTCTCTCCTCCTCTGCCACACAGGGCACCAGCCTGCAAAATGGGAATGGTCGGGAGGAAAGGGAGCACTGGCAGGAGCGACTGCTGCAGCTGGCCGGGGGGGTCTGCGTCCCCCGTGCCCTTGTGGGCTATCTGTCCAGCTGCAGGAGGACCAGAGAAGGGCAGATAAAAAGGTGCAGCTGAGCAAGCAGTGGACCTGCACAACTCTCTGGCCATCCTGCCGATGGCAGCTGTGACACATCGATTCTTTCCATGCAGCTGAATTCATGTTTTCCATCTGTAAACTTAAGTGGAGAACTGCAGGTTTTGTTAATCTTTGTGGAAATGATGTAACGGTCCCCAAGAATCTCAGAACTGCAACTTTGTCTCTGCCTGCGTAGACCTGCTAGGGCCTAAAACTACCCGTTTTATGGCATTAAAAAGAATAAAAAGCCAAAAATGAAACCTGGAGTTGAAGAAAGACCTTGGAAAAAAACACATTAAAATGTGAACAAGACAGAGGCTGAGCAAACGTTAATATAGTCCTGTGCTTTCTGCCAAAGTGCTTTATTTCGTTATCGTTAAATTTGCCGGGCAGTTACATTTCGGTATGTGAATATTTAGAAACAGCGCCATGGATGCTGGCAAAAACGAGTCTGTTTTCTTTTTTAACAGATATTCATAAGCACTTAGCACGGCTTTCCGGGGTCTGGAGTAGTTTCCCTTTGTTTTCTTCGTCTTTTCCCCCCGCTTCTAACTTCGCGCTCTTCCCCCGTCATCACAACGCGGAACGGATCGCCACGGCCTGCGCCGCGGGTCCCCGGCAATGCCGCCGGAGTTCTTCCCGCGGTCTCTGCTGCCACCTCGTGGCCAATGCGCGGAACTGCCGCTGCCCGCTGCTCAGGCCGGCAAGCTGTACAACGCATGCGCGTAGAAACGCGGAAGAGGCGTTTTAACCGCTCTGCGCCGCTAATCCGCCGCTCTCTATGGTGATCAGTCCTCCAGATAATAGCGAACATGCGCGCGTCAACTGAAAGATAGCAATTGTTTCGACAGACCACTGCGGGGACGGGCAAGCAGCCGATTCTCGGAGCGCCGGCTCAGCGATAATTTCCCCTTCTAATCCAGGATGCCCCTCGTCTATTTCCGCCGATTTATGCCCGAGCCCACCCGGGAACGGACCGGGTCGGCTCACGGCTGCCCCTCAGCGCCTCGTGGCACCCAACGTGCTTGCCGCCGCGGTGGAGGAGCAGACGTTTGGGGCTCCAGCCCCAGCCCTGCACCGCAGCGTTCCCGGAAAAGCAAGTCTCGCGAGAGCAACGCACACGGGCCAAGCTAGGCACCGCGCACGCGGCAGTCTCCGCACCGCACTACGCAGGCGCGGTTCTCGAGACAACAGCACGGAGTACGGACGCGCGATTCATGAGAAAGCACGACGCATGCGCCAGTGGTTTAAAAAAAAAAAAAAGAAGAAGAAGAAAAAAAAAAGCGCTACGCACGCACTGGATTTTGTTCCGAACGGGGCAAGCGCCGGACTCTGCCCGCCACGGCGCATGCGCCTGGCTGTGCCCCGCAATGCGCGTGTGCCACGTGCTCTGCGCGCGCGCCAGCCTCGACGCCGCAATACGCACGCTTTCCTCACGGCCGCAAAACGCACGCGCCGTCGTTTGCAGCGCCTTCAGTACGTTCTCGAAGCAGACCGGGGCATAAAACCGCCCGAGGAAACAGACGAGGAGCATTCTGGATCGGAAGAGAGAAAAGTGTCGCGGAGCCGGCGGTCCAAGTATTGACTGCTCACCTGCATCTCAGGGCTTCGAAGAAATGCGTGCGATTGGAAAGCTTGTGGCGCATGCGCACTACTTCCCGGGGGACCGAGCACCACTTCCGCGTGCCTGCGCGCACGCGCCCTGCTGCCTGCGGCGACGTAGCGACGCTGCCGCAATTCTGCCGATTGACCGCGTGGGGGCACCAGAGACAGCTGAAACAACCTCGATGCAGTTCCCCCGATTGGCCACGAGGGGGCGCGAGAGATCGCGGAAACAACTGCGACGCACTTTTGCCGATCGGCCACGCGGTGGCACCAGAGACCGCGGAAATCACTTCGCCGCTAGGACTGCTGTGGGTCTGCACCAAGCCATCGCCAGCCCGTTCTCTCTTTTGATGGCAGAGGAAAAACACAGAGGGGAGAGGGGGGAAGGGAAGACGACAAAGACAACGAAGGAAATCTTCGACAAACCCACCAAACCTGCGCTCAGTGCGTAGGGGTACTTGTCAATAAACAAATAACCAGCAAATTGATGTTGTCAAGATTTTTATTACTCTATTTTTTGCAGCCAGCGTCCGAGGTAATGAAAAACCTCGTATGAAACGGGCAGATGCGTGCAGCCAAGCCATGGCTTGGAACCATTAACCACATTTGGTTTTGACACCACGTTTGTGAGAAACACTCAAAGCCAAAAAATTCAGGTTAGGCCAGGATCTCAGTGATAGCAGCAAAGTTTATTCGTCATTGCAATAACAGGCTCATGTCCCCTATTAGCGAGGGAGGGACTGTGCAACAGTCAGCGAAATTCATTCCGTTCTATACTCCAAACCCAACGCAGGTAACGCTCTCCTGGCATTCATTGGTTGAGCGTCTCAGGCTTACACTCTCCCCGATGCTGTTGCTATGATACATTTCCATATAAGGTCCATTACCAACCCGTTGTTCTTTCGTACGTTTTGTACTTCTCCATGGAGATACGAGGGCCATATTTCCAAGAGTGAGCACATGCGTTCTGTCCTGTGCTGGGCTCTCTTTCTCCAGCCCGCATCTTTGCCTTGTTTTGCACCTGGCTCACTTCTACCCCAGTCAGAACGCCCCCAATCTTTAACTTTCTACTCTGTTCAACAGCTTTCTTAGTGGAAGGAAAACAGCTATTTCACAAGAGGGTTATAAGTTCAGTGAAGGTCAATACTACGTACCGAAAACACTAAAAGCTTCTACTGCAAAAACACAACCTACCTTTCACAACCAGACCCAGAACCAACCCCCAAGGAGCGCCGCCACTCACAGCTCTCCACCCGCACTCTGCACCGCCGATCACCGCCCCCTGAGCTCAGCCAGTAAGCCAGTTCTCAGCCCACCTCGTTGTCCACTCATCTATCCCACGCTTCCTCAGCTTCATTTGCAGGATGTCGTGGGAGACTGTATCAAAAGCATTGCTGAAGTCAAGGCAGACGACATCCACTGCAGCAGCACCTGAAATGGTCCATCCCACTCGGGCTGAAGCTTTGATTCCTTACACGTGCGTGTTAGGACCCAGCCTCCAGCACAGAATGAGGGCACTAGAAATTCCAGAGGTGGAGCTCGAGACAGCAGTCCATGTCCCTTGAGGGATAACAGAGAAGCAGCCAACCCGAGTATGTAGTTCTTAGGAAACTTATCCTTGGCTTCAAGAGAGGGCATCTCACCTCTCCCTCCCAAGTACATCAACCCAAACAACACTTCATACGGTGATACTCCCAAGTCTTTTCTGGGAGCGGTTCGTATTCTGAGAAGGGCTACAGGTAAACGCTTTGGCCATGGTCATTTGGTCTCTAAAATCCATTTTGACAAGCGCTTTGTCAGCATCTGACCGATCCATCCTACTTTCCCTGAAGGAGGAGGGTGCCGGTGAGTACGGAACTCCCGCTTGATTTCTAGAGTTCTCATTAGCTCCTGTAGGACTTGTGAAGTAAAGTGGTTTCCCTTATCTGAGACGATATTCTACGTGATCCCATATCTAGGGATCGCGCCCAGGTGTAGAGTCCTTAGCGCAGAAAAGACAGGGACCTGTTGGAGCACCCAGAGGACCAAGGGTAAATCCTGCCTGACCGATCTAGCGGCCGTCTGTGATGGTGTCACTGCATCAACAGCCAAGTGAAGAACCACTGATATCATCCACCTGGACTTCAGCAAGGCCTCTGACACAACATCCTTCTTTCCAAATTGGAAGGATACGGATTCGGTGAGCGGACCGTTCAATGGACAAAGAACCGGCTGCAGGATCGAGTGCAGGAGCCAACGGCTCCGTGTCTGGATGGCGATCGGTGATGAATGGCATCTCAAAGGGGTCCGTGCTGGGGCTGAGACTCTTCAGTATCTTCGTCAGTGGCATCACCAGCGGGATCGAGCGCACCCTCAGAAAATTTGCTGACGACACCAAGCTGTGGGGAGCAGTGACACGCCAGAGGGACGGGACGCCAACCGCAGGGACCTCGACAGGCTCGAGCAGCGGGCACAGACAAACCTCATCAGCTTCAACAAATCCAGGTGCAGTGTCTTGCACCTGGGACAAGAGAACCCCCCACTACCGATACATGCTGGGGGATGAAAGGGCGGAGCCTAGGCCTGTCCCAAAAGACCCGGTGGACGGCAAGCTGTACACGAGCCAGCAAAGTGCCCTCCCAGCCCAGAAAACCAGCCACATCCCGGTCTGCACCAAAAGATGTGCGGTCAGCAGGTGAAAAGAGGTGATCCTGCCCCTCTGCTCTGTGCTGAAGAGGCCTCACCTGGAGTACTGTGTCCATATGAAGGGCCCTCAGTGCAGAAGAGACATGGACCCGTTGGAGCACATGCAGAGGATGGCCACAAGAAAAAAAAAAAAAAGAACCGAAGGATCAAACGCCTCACCTGTGAGGACAGGCTGAGAGAGCTGGGGCTGTTCAGCCCGGAGAAGTGAAGGCTCCGAGGTGACCTGGTAACAGCCTTTCGATACCCAAAGGGGAGCTAAAGGAAAGAAGAAGGGAAAATTTAGGTTAGATATCAGGAAAATATCTTTCACAGCAAGGGACAAGGGGAAACGTTTTAAGTTGAGGGACGGAAGATTTAGGTTGGACGTCAGGGGGAAGTTCTTTACAGAGAGAGCGGTGAGGTGCTGGAACAGCTGCCCAGAGAGGCTGTGGATGCCCCGTCCATCCCTGGAGGTGTTCAAGGCCAGGTTGGATGGGGCCCTGGGCAGCCTGGTCTAGTATGAAATGGGGAGGTTGATGGCCCTGCACGTAGCAGGGGGGTTGGAGATTCACGATCCTCGAGGTCCCTTCCAACCCGGGACCTTCTGTGACTCTGCGCAGTGGACCAGGTTGCCCAGAGATGTGGTGGATGCCCTGTCCCTTCCAAGGTGACACGCAGGGCAACCTGATCTAGCTGTGAATGTCCCTGTTCATTGTGGGCGAGTTGGACTAGACCATCATAAATGGTCGCTTCCGACTCTAAGGAGTCTCTGGTATGATACCTGAAGCCATGTCCACAAAGAACATCGATGGCCTGGTGAGCAATCAGGGTAGGTGGGGAAGCCTGTGTGCTCAACAGCTCTGGGGAAACTCACCAAGTAGTCCAGTCAGGAAGATTCACATCAGCCATAGAGCCTCTCTGTGCCAGTGCCAGTATTCAGCACACCAGAGGTACTGCTTCATCACACTGGTGGGTCCCATAGCTGCAGAGCTAGCTACTGAATGGCAGTCAGGGGATGGAAGGAAGAGGGGTGGGGAGATTGGCTATCATACAGACTAGGAAACTAACAGCATCCCCTGACAATTGGGATGGAGATACCTGGGGCGATCCAGACGAAGCGGTCCAGTAGAAGACAATCCTTTGTTTCCTATGAATACGAAGCCAGGTCTGCCATAAAAACAGAAAGAACCCTAGGACCCTGGGGTGGACAGCCACAGCGTGCTCTGAGAACTGTGCCCTGACATCTGTTACTACTGACAAATTTGTAAGGGAGGTCTAGGAGAGAACCAGACAAGACAGGAACAGAATACTCGTGTTCAGTATGCTCAAGTAGTGGAGACTGTATTACACTACGTGCGGATGAAGAAAACGGCCACTGGGGCCGGCGGTTTTCTTAAGCTCAGGTCCCAGCCCCATACATGCACCTCACCCTACTACTAGCCACGAAGCTTATTGGGCCCAGGGAGCAAGGCGAGCCCCTTGTGACCCCCATTCCATCTTTAAGTGAGCGTCCCACAGCCATCGCAAAACCCACCTGCATACAAGCAATGCACAAACAAGGGATTCGCGGCATTTCATTATCCGCTGCACAGATTTCACAGTGCTTAAACCACTAACCAGAGGAGCCCCGAGAACCCTTAAACCCCATCGTGCTGCAAAACAGAACGGGATCCAAAGAGACACGGAACATAGTTTAAATACGTGCCCTTAAACAATACTCAGCATGGGCGGAATTAATACGTGGCACAGGAGACACAGAGGGGACGTGGGCAGAGGACACAGGGAGGACACAGACACAGGCGGGACACGAGGTCACAGAGGGAACATGGAGGGGGATGCAGAGGGTACGCGTCATGAAATGGATTGGGACCACGTGGTAGCAGACAAACCGAGTTTGGAGTCTCAGGTTGGAGATTAGGCAATGAGAATCATGAAAGAGGGAACAGAGACTTCACAAGAAGGTATTGATCTTAAGAAGAGTTACAGAGGAAACCTGGAGAACACAGGATCCCTTTACGGAAAAGCACATTAGCTCCAGGCATTTCCAGAGTTGCAATGCTCAGTCAGCCAACCAGCATTACCTTGGGACTGACTGAAGCATTCCAGGAATGAGACAAGAGCAAAAGAAAGGAATGTATGTCAGCCCCTCCATTACCAGTTCAGAGAAAGGGAGATAACCCCTTCACTCCCTTAAGCAAAGAACTGAAAAGAAAATAAGAACAAGCATAGCAGACATAGCTGCTCCAGTCCAGCTTTGGAT
Source organism: Phasianus colchicus (assembly GCF_987193195.1). Classification (NCBI taxonomy): domain Eukaryota; kingdom Metazoa; phylum Chordata; class Aves; order Galliformes; family Phasianidae; genus Phasianus; species Phasianus colchicus. The sequence continues at coordinate 18,797,507 of NC_143450.1, read as the reverse complement.
CCCCTCAGATCAGAGGGCAAAGATCAAAGCCCTACAGCATGGAACAAAAATCAGTTGCCTCTTTCCAGGAAAGAGCACTCACCCAACAGTCCACAGCAGGCAGTCTCCAGCAAAAGACGCTGCCTTGGGGGCTGCCAGCCCTTAAATGAGGTGAGGGAGGGGTGGAGCCAGGCTCAGCCCCACCTGGTCCCACAGCTGCATTGCTTCCACCTGTGCTTGCAGGGCTGCACCACCCCTCACCAGATGCTCCATCACTGCTTCAGGCTGTGATCTCAAAGTTCCCATAACGTCATGAATTAAAAAAAAAAAAAAAAAAAGTGAATTAGGTCTGCCTGTCTGGCAAGGGGAAGTTTATCACTGAATGAGCAAGGATGGCCCACATATTTTGATTCCAGTCAGATGTCCTCAAAGGCAACTGATAAAATTTCTCCTAGGTAGGAGAGCACAGATTTTCATACTGATGCAGCAAGATGCTGAGAAGCCGCATGTGCAGCGAAAAGGCTGCGATTACGGTGTGAGTGGAGCGAGTGCTGTTTGCCAAACTGTCAGGGTCAGCTTATGGCTCCCCAGTGAGAAATGTGCATTACCTACTCACGCAGCGATTAAAGACCATCGTGAAAATATTTTACGATTTGGTGTCCTCAGTGGGTGAAGCTGGCACCTGCCTGTAAGGCACCGTGTAGCCATTGGGCTCCAACATCAATCCCAAACCCCAAAGAAGTAGGGAGGCTGCAGCGTGCGTACTTCGTGCAGCCCCTGCGCTCCTCGAGTCACAGATCACTGACGTACCGCAGGACCCATTTCTGCTGCGGCACGACGTGGGATTGCTGAAGTCACTGCAGATCTGGAGAACAGACAAAGCATCTCCAGAACGCACTCCCCGTACAACTTGCCCACATGCAGGGGGCACAAGCCCCATTTTGGGGGCAATGATCCCCACTTGTGGGCTGCTACCCTCACCCCACTGTCACAGCCATGCCCCGAGGACACCATCACCCCACTGCGCATGGCCAGCAACGTCTCCCCGGACTCCACTCCCACAGGCATCCCCGTCCCTGTCCTCAAGCCGGCAACATCGGCACGGAGCAAAGCGGGGCAGGGGGCGTGGGAGGACTTGAGGGGACATGAGAGGGCACATGGGGACACAGGGACATGGGGGGACACGGAGGGACATGGGGTTGACGCGTGGGGTCAGAACTACAGAGGCAAGAGGAGGTGGCACGTGGAGGTGACACAAGGAGGTGGCAGGCTGTGCCAGGAGTTTGAGCAGCAGTGCGGGGCAGATGAGCAGTGCCAGCCCAACATGGGGGTGATGGTGACACTCCAGGATGAGGAGCTGCTACTGTTTTTCAAGCAGGTAGAAGTTTGTTATCCATACATAATACTGCACTTGTTGTTTTCTTTTTTAAATCAGTGACAGTATGCGATCTGATCCAATGTCTTTGAAAAGTGTGGTTTCAGGATTGTCAGCTGAAACAGCAGCAGAACACAGGCCGTTGCCTGTGGGGGAAGGGACGGGGAAGGAAGTGAGGAAAGAAAGGAGGAAGCCTGAAAAAGGAATGGGGATGGCACGGGGCGAAGGAAGGGGGCGAGACATAGGGGAATGAAGGGAAAAGGACAGAATAGCGGTGGAGCAGCCTAAAAAGCAGCAACAAGCTCTGGGAGGACTGCAGAGTGCCAGATTCTGTAGCGGGTGTGTATCTGTGTGTGTATGTTGTCATTACCTGCCTGGTTTGGGGTCGGGGCTGTTGTCGCTTCTGAGCTCCTGCAGTGGGAAGAGCTTGAGCAATCGGTGCCCATGCAGAACTGCAGCATGGGGGAGCGCTTGGTAAGGACAGCCCTGCAGCCCTCAGCTGGACGAACTTCTTCCGTGTGTCCAGACTGTGAGCTGTGCAGCCATGCCTGGCTGCACCGCTCCAGCTCAGAGTCCGCTGCCTGAAGCTGCATCTTTGCTGCCTTCCCTCCTGCCCAGAGCCTCGAAGCTGCTCCCACAGTCCTCTGCCCACCCCCAACATGCCAGAGAAGACATCTGGCAGCGGGCTGGAGGAATCCCAGCACCCTGTTTTCCTTCTGCCCGCAGCTCTCTCCTCCTCTGCCACACAGGGCACCAGCCTGCAAAATGGGAATGGTCGGGAGGAAAGGGAGCACTGGCAGGAGCGACTGCTGCAGCTGGCCGGGGGGGTCTGCGTCCCCCGTGCCCTTGTGGGCTATCTGTCCAGCTGCAGGAGGACCAGAGAAGGGCAGATAAAAAGGTGCAGCTGAGCAAGCAGTGGACCTGCACAACTCTCTGGCCATCCTGCCGATGGCAGCTGTGACACATCGATTCTTTCCATGCAGCTGAATTCATGTTTTCCATCTGTAAACTTAAGTGGAGAACTGCAGGTTTTGTTAATCTTTGTGGAAATGATGTAACGGTCCCCAAGAATCTCAGAACTGCAACTTTGTCTCTGCCTGCGTAGACCTGCTAGGGCCTAAAACTACCCGTTTTATGGCATTAAAAAGAATAAAAAGCCAAAAATGAAACCTGGAGTTGAAGAAAGACCTTGGAAAAAAACACATTAAAATGTGAACAAGACAGAGGCTGAGCAAACGTTAATATAGTCCTGTGCTTTCTGCCAAAGTGCTTTATTTCGTTATCGTTAAATTTGCCGGGCAGTTACATTTCGGTATGTGAATATTTAGAAACAGCGCCATGGATGCTGGCAAAAACGAGTCTGTTTTCTTTTTTAACAGATATTCATAAGCACTTAGCACGGCTTTCCGGGGTCTGGAGTAGTTTCCCTTTGTTTTCTTCGTCTTTTCCCCCCGCTTCTAACTTCGCGCTCTTCCCCCGTCATCACAACGCGGAACGGATCGCCACGGCCTGCGCCGCGGGTCCCCGGCAATGCCGCCGGAGTTCTTCCCGCGGTCTCTGCTGCCACCTCGTGGCCAATGCGCGGAACTGCCGCTGCCCGCTGCTCAGGCCGGCAAGCTGTACAACGCATGCGCGTAGAAACGCGGAAGAGGCGTTTTAACCGCTCTGCGCCGCTAATCCGCCGCTCTCTATGGTGATCAGTCCTCCAGATAATAGCGAACACGCGCGCGTCAACTGAAAGATAGCAATTGTTTCGACAGACCACTGCGGGGACGGGCAAGCAGCCGATTCTCGGAGCGCCGGCTCAGCGATAATTTCCCCTTCTAATCCAGGATGCCCCTCGTCTATTTCCGCCGATTTATGCCCGAGCCCACCCGGGAACGGACCGGGTCGGCTCACGGCTGCCCCTCAGCGCCTCGTGGCACCCAACGTGCTTGCCGCCGCGGTGGAGGAGCAGACGTTTGGGGCTCCAGCCCCAGCCCTGCACCGCAGCGTTCCCGGAAAAGCAAGTCTCGCGAGAGCAACGCACACGGGCCAAGCTAGGCACCGCGCACGCGGCAGTCTCCGCACCGCACTACGCAGGCGCGGTTCTCGAGACAACAGCACGGAGTACGGACGCGCGATTCATGAGAAAGCACGACGCATGCGCCAGTGGTTTAAAAAAAAAAAAAAGAAGAAGAAGAAAAAAAAAAGCGCTACGCACGCACTGGATTTTGTTCCGAACGGGGCAAGCGCCGGACTCTGCCCGCCACGGCGCATGCGCCTGGCTGTGCCCCGCAATGCGCGTGTGCCACGTGCTCTGCGCGCGCGCCAGCCTCGACGCCGCAATACGCACGCTTTCCTCACGGCCGCAAAACGCACGCGCCGTCGTTTGCAGCGCCTTCAGTACGTTCTCGAAGCAGACCGGGGCATAAAACCGCCCGAGGAAACAGACGAGGAGCATTCTGGATCGGAAGAGAGAAAAGTGTCGCGGAGCCGGCGGTCCAAGTATTGACTGCTCACCTGCATCTCAGGGCTTCGAAGAAATGCGTGCGATTGGAAAGCTTGTGGCGCATGCGCACTACTTCCCGGGGGACCGAGCACCACTTCCGCGTGCCTGCGCGCACGCGCCCTGCTGCCTGCGGCGACGTAGCGACGCTGCCGCAATTCTGCCGATTGACCGCGTGGGGGCACCAGAGACAGCTGAAACAACCTCGATGCAGTTCCCCCGATTGGCCACGAGGGGGCGCGAGAGATCGCGGAAACAACTGCGACGCACTTTTGCCGATCGGCCACGCGGTGGCACCAGAGACCGCGGAAATCACTTCGCCGCTAGGACTGCTGTGGGTCTGCACCAAGCCATCGCCAGCCCGTTCTCTCTTTTGATGGCAGAGGAAAAACACAGAGGGGAGAGGGGGGAAGGGAAGACGACAAAGACAACGAAGGAAATCTTCGACAAACCCACCAAACCTGCGCTCAGTGCGTAGGGGTACTTGTCAATAAACAAATAACCAGCAAATTGATGTTGTCAAGATTTTTATTACTCTATTTTTTGCAGCCAGCGTCCGAGGTAATGAAAAACCTCGTATGAAACGGGCAGATGCGTGCAGCCAAGCCATGGCTTGGAACCATTAACCACATTTGGTTTTGACACCACGTTTGTGAGAAACACTCAAAGCCAAAAAATTCAGGTTAGGCCAGGATCTCAGTGATAGCAGCAAAGTTTATTCGTCATTGCAATAACAGGCTCATGTCCCCTATTAGCGAGGGAGGGACTGTGCAACAGTCAGCGAAATTCATTCCGTTCTATACTCCAAACCCAACGCAGGTAACGCTCTCCTGGCATTCATTGGTTGAGCGTCTCAGGCTTACACTCTCCCCGATGCTGTTGCTATGATACATTTCCATATAAGGTCCATTACCAACCCGTTGTTCTTTCGTACGTTTTGTACTTCTCCATGGAGATACGAGGGCCATATTTCCAAGAGTGAGCACATGCGTTCTGTCCTGTGCTGGGCTCTCTTTCTCCAGCCCGCATCTTTGCCTTGTTTTGCACCTGGCTCACTTCTACCCCAGTCAGAACGCCCCCAATCTTTAACTTTCTACTCTGTTCAACAGCTTTCTTAGTGGAAGGAAAACAGCTATTTCACAAGAGGGTTATAAGTTCAGTGAAGGTCAATACTACGTACCGAAAACACTAAAAGCTTCTACTGCAAAAACACAACCTACCTTTCACAACCAGACCCAGAACCAACCCCCAAGGAGCGCCGCCACTCACAGCTCTCCACCCGCACTCTGCACCGCCGATCACCGCCCCCTGAGCTCAGCCAGTAAGCCAGTTCTCAGCCCACCTCGTTGTCCACTCATCTATCCCACGCTTCCTCAGCTTCATTTGCAGGATGTCGTGGGAGACTGTATCAAAAGCATTGCTGAAGTCAAGGCAGACGACATCCACTGCAGCAGCACCTGAAATGGTCCATCCCACTCGGGCTGAAGCTTTGATTCCTTACACGTGCGTGTTAGGACCCAGCCTCCAGCACAGAATGAGGGCACTAGAAATTCCAGAGGTGGAGCTCGAGACAGCAGTCCATGTCCCTTGAGGGATAACAGAGAAGCAGCCAACCCGAGTATGTAGTTCTTAGGAAACTTATCCTTGGCTTCAAGAGAGGGCATCTCACCTCTCCCTCCCAAGTACATCAACCCAAACAACACTTCATACGGTGATACTCCCAAGTCTTTTCTGGGAGCGGTTCGTATTCTGAGAAGGGCTACAGGTAAACGCTTTGGCCATGGTCATTTGGTCTCTAAAATCCATTTTGACAAGCGCTTTGTCAGCATCTGACCGATCCATCCTACTTTCCCTGAAGGAGGAGGGTGCCGGTGAGTACGGAACTCCCGCTTGATTTCTAGAGTTCTCATTAGCTCCTGTAGGACTTGTGAAGTAAAGTGGTTTCCCTTATCTGAGACGATATTCTACGTGATCCCATATCTAGGGATCGCGCCCAGGTGTAGAGTCCTTAGCGCAGAAAAGACAGGGACCTGTTGGAGCACCCAGAGGACCAAGGGTAAATCCTGCCTGACCGATCTAGCGGCCGTCTGTGATGGTGTCACTGCATCAACAGCCAAGTGAAGAACCACTGATATCATCCACCTGGACTTCAGCAAGGCCTCTGACACAACATCCTTCTTTCCAAATTGGAAGGATACGGATTCGGTGAGCGGACCGTTCAATGGACAAAGAACCGGCTGCAGGATCGAGTGCAGGAGCCAACGGCTCCGTGTCTGGATGGCGATCGGTGATGAATGGCATCTCAAAGGGGTCCGTGCTGGGGCTGAGACTCTTCAGTATCTTCGTCAGTGGCATCACCAGCGGGATCGAGCGCACCCTCAGAAAATTTGCTGACGACACCAAGCTGTGGGGAGCAGTGACACGCCAGAGGGACGGGACGCCAACCGCAGGGACCTCGACAGGCTCGAGCAGCGGGCACAGACAAACCTCATCAGCTTCAACAAATCCAGGTGCAGTGTCTTGCACCTGGGACAAGAGAACCCCCCACTACCGATACATGCTGGGGGATGAAAGGGCGGAGCCTAGGCCTGTCCCAAAAGACCCGGTGGACGGCAAGCTGTACACGAGCCAGCAAAGTGCCCTCCCAGCCCAGAAAACCAGCCACATCCCGGTCTGCACCAAAAGATGTGCGGTCAGCAGGTGAAAAGAGGTGATCCTGCCCCTCTGCTCTGTGCTGAAGAGGCCTCACCTGGAGTACTGTGTCCATATGAAGGGCCCTCAGTGCAGAAGAGACATGGACCCGTTGGAGCACATGCAGAGGATGGCCACAAGAAAAAAAAAAAAAAAGAACCGAAGGATCAAACGCCTCACCTGTGAGGACAGGCTGAGAGAGCTGGGGCTGTTCAGCCCGGAGAAGTGAAGGCTCCGAGGTGACCTGGTAACAGCCTTTCGATACCCAAAGGGGAGCTAAAGGAAAGAAGAAGGGAAAATTTAGGTTAGATATCAGGAAAATATCTTTCACAGCAAGGGACAAGGGGAAACGTTTTAAGTTGAGGGACGGAAGATTTAGGTTGGACGTCAGGGGGAAGTTCTTTACAGAGAGAGCGGTGAGGTGCTGGAACAGCTGCCCAGAGAGGCTGTGGATGCCCCGTCCATCCCTGGAGGTGTTCAAGGCCAGGTTGGATGGGGCCCTGGGCAGCCTGGTCTAGTATGAAATGGGGAGGTTGATGGCCCTGCACGTAGCAGGGGGGTTGGAGATTCACGATCCTCGAGGTCCCTTCCAACCCGGGACCTTCTGTGACTCTGCGCAGTGGACCAGGTTGCCCAGAGATGTGGTGGATGCCCTGTCCCTTCCAAGGTGACACACAGGGCAACCTGATCTAGCTGTGAATGTCCCTGTTCATTGTGGGCGAGTTGGACTAGACCATCATAAATGGTCGCTTCCGACTCTAAGGAGTCTCTGGTATGATACCTGAAGCCATGTCCACAAAGAACATCGATGGCCTGGTGAGCAATCAGGGTAGGTGGGGAAGCCTGTGTGCTCAACAGCTCTGGGGAAACTCACCAAGTAGTCCAGTCAGGAAGATTCACATCAGCCATAGAGCCTCTCTGTGCCAGTGCCAGTATTCAGCACACCAGAGGTACTGCTTCATCACACTGGTGGGTCCCATAGCTGCAGAGCTAGCTACTGAATGGCAGTCAGGGGATGGAAGGAAGAGGGGTGGGGAGATTGGCTATCATACAGACTAGGAAACTAACAGCATCCCCTGACAATTGGGATGGAGATACCTGGGGCGATCCAGACGAAGCGGTCCAGTAGAAGACAATCCTTTGTTTCCTATGAATACGAAGCCAGGTCTGCCATAAAAACAGAAAGAACCCTAGGACCCTGGGGTGGACAGCCACAGCGTGCTCTGAGAACTGTGCCCTGACATCTGTTACTACTGACAAATTTGTAAGGGAGGTCTAGGAGAGAACCAGACAAGACAGGAACAGAATACTCGTGTTCAGTATGCTCAAGTAGTGGAGACTGTATTACACTACGTGCGGATGAAGAAAACGGCCACTGGGGCCGGCGGTTTTCTTAAGCTCAGGTCCCAGCCCCATACATGCACCTCACCCTACTACTAGCCACGAAGCTTATTGGGCCCAGGGAGCAAGGCGAGCCCCTTGTGACCCCCATTCCATCTTTAAGTGAGCGTCCCACAGCCATCGCAAAACCCACCTGCATACAAGCAATGCACAAACAAGGGATTCGCGGCATTTCATTATCCGCTGCACAGATTTCACAGTGCTTAAACCACTAACCAGAGGAGCCCCGAGAACCCTTAAACCCCATCGTGCTGCAAAACAGAACGGGATCCAAAGAGACACGGAACATAGTTTAAATACGTGCCCTTAAACAATACTCAGCATGGGCGGAATTAATACGTGGCACAGGAGACACAGAGGGGATGTGGGCAGAGGACACAGGGAGGACACAGACACAGGCGGGACACGAGGTCACAGAGGGAACATGGAGGGGGATGCAGAGGGTACGCGTCATGAAATGGATTGGGACCACGTGGTAGCAGACAAACCGAGTTTGGAGTCTCAGGTTGGAGATTAGGCAATGAGAATCATGAAAGAGGGAACAGAGACTTCACAAGAAGGTATTGATCTTAAGAAGAGTTACAGAGGAAACCTGGAGAACACAGGATCCCTTTACGGAAAAGCACATTAGCTCCAGGCATTTCCAGAGTTGCAATGCTCAGTCAGCCAACCAGCATTACCTTGGGACTGACTGAAGCATTCCAGGAATGAGACAAGAGCAAAAGAAAGGAATGTATGTCAGCCCCTCCATTACCAGTTCAGAGAAAGGGAGATAACCCCTTCACTCCCTTAAGCAAAGAACTGAAAAGAAAATAAGAACAAGCATAGCAGACATAGCTGCTCCAGTCCAGCTTTGGATCCCCTCAGATCAGAGGGCAAAGATCAAAGCCCTACAGCATGGAACAAAAATCAGTTGCCTCTTTCCAGGAAAGAGCACTCACCCAACAGTCCACAGCAGGCAGTCTCCAGCAAAAGACGCTGCCTTGGGGGCTGCCAGCCCTTAAATGAGGTGAGGGAGGGGTGGAGCCAGGCTCAGCCCCACCTGGTCCCACAGCTGCATTGCTTCCACCTGTGCTTGCAGGGCTGCACCACCCCTCACCAGATGCTCCATCACTGCTTCAGGCTGTGATCTCAAAGTTCCCATAACGTCATGAATTAAAAAAAAAAAAAAAAAAAAAGTGAATTAGGTCTGCCTGTCTGGCAAGGGGAAGTTTATCACTGAATGAGCAAGGATGGCCCACATATTTTGATTCCAGTCAGATGTCCTCAAAGGCAACTGATAAAATTTCTCCTAGGTAGGAGAGCACAGATTTTCATACTGATGCAGCAAGATGCTGAGAAGCCGCATGTGCAGCGAAAAGGCTGCGATTACGGTGTGAGTGGAGCGAGTGCTGTTTGCCAAACTGTCAGGGTCAGCTTATGGCTCCCCAGTGAGAAATGTGCATTACCTACTCACGCAGCGATTAAAGACCATCGTGAAAATATTTTACGATTTGGTGTCCTCAGTGGGTGAAGCTGGCACCTGCCTGTAAGGCACCGTGTAGCCATTGGGCTCCAACATCAATCCCAAACCCCAAAGAAGTAGGGAGGCTGCAGCGTGCGTACTTCGTGCAGCCCCTGCGCTCCTCGAGTCACAGATCACTGACGTACCGCAGGACCCATTTCTGCTGCGGCACGACGTGGGATTGCTGAAGTCACTGCAGATCTGGAGAACAGACAAAGCATCTCCAGAACGCACTCCCCGTACAACTTGCCCACATGCAGGGGGCACAAGCCCCATTTTGGGGGCAATGATCCCCACTTGTGGGGTGCTACCCTCACCCCACTGTCACAGCCATGCCCCGAGGACACCATCACCCCACTGCGCATGGCCAGCAACGTCTCCCCGGACTCCACTCCCACAGGCATCCCCGTCCCTGTCCTCAAGCCGGCAACATCGGCACGGAGCAAAGCGGGGCAGGGGGCGTGGGAGGACTTGAGGGGACATGAGAGGGCACATGGGGACACAGGGACATGGGGGGACACGGAGGGACATGGGGTTGACGCGTGGGGTCAGAACTACAGAGGCAAGAGGAGGTGGCACGTGGAGGTGACACAAGGAGGTGGCAGGCTGTGCCAGGAGTTTGAGCAGCAGTGCGGGGCAGATGAGCAGTGCCAGCCCAACATGGGGGTGATGGTGACACTCCAGGATGAGGAGCTGCTACTGTTTTTCAAGCAGGTAGAAGTTTGTTATCCATACATAATACTGCACTTGTTGTTTTCTTTTTTAAATCAGTGACAGTATGCGATCTGATCCAATGTCTTTGAAAAGTGTGGTTTCAGGATTGTCAGCTGAAACAGCAGCAGAACACAGGCCGTTGCCTGTGGGGGAAGGGACGGGGAAGGAAGTGAGGAAAGAAAGGAGGAAGCCTGAAAAAGGAATGGGGATGGCACGGGGCGAAGGAAGGGGGCGAGACATAGGGGAATGAAGGGAAAAGGACAGAATAGCGGTGGAGCAGCCTAAAAAGCAGCAACAAGCTCTGGGAGGACTGCAGAGTGCCAGATTCTGTAGCGGGTGTGTATCTGTGTGTGTATGTTGTCATTACCTGCCTGGTTTGGGGTCGGGGCTGTTGTCGCTTCTGAGCTCCTGCAGTGGGAAGAGCTTGAGCAATCGGTGCCCATGCAGAACTGCAGCATGGGGGAGCGCTTGGTAAGGACAGCCCTGCAGCCCTCAGCTGGACGAACTTCTTCCGTGTGTCCAGACTGTGAGCTGTGCAGCCATGCCTGGCTGCACCGCTCCAGCTCAGAGTCCGCTGCCTGAAGCTGCATCTTTGCTGCCTTCCCTCCTGCCCAGAGCCTCGAAGCTGCTCCCACAGTCCTCTGCCCACCCCCAACATGCCAGAGAAGACATCTGGCAGCGGGCTGGAGGAATCCCAGCACCCTGTTTTCCTTCTGCCCGCAGCTCTCTCCTCCTCTGCCACACAGGGCACCAGCCTGCAAAATGGGAATGGTCGGGAGGAAAGGGAGCACTGGCAGGAGCGACTGCTGCAGCTGGCCGGGGGGGTCTGCGTCCCCCGTGCCCTTGTGGGCTATCTGTCCAGCTGCAGGAGGACCAGAGAAGGGCAGATAAAAAGGTGCAGCTGAGCAAGCAGTGGACCTGCACAACTCTCTGGCCATCCTGCCGATGGCAGCTGTGACACATCGATTCTTTCCATGCAGCTGAATTCATGTTTTCCATCTGTAAACTTAAGTGGAGAACTGCAGGTTTTGTTAATCTTTGTGGAAATGATGTAACGGTCCCCAAGAATCTCAGAACTGCAACTTTGTCTCTGCCTGCGTAGACCTGCTAGGGCCTAAAACTACCCGTTTTATGGCATTAAAAAGAATAAAAAGCCAAAAATGAAACCTGGAGTTGAAGAAAGACCTTGGAAAAAAACACATTAAAATGTGAACAAGACAGAGGCTGAGCAAACGTTAATATAGTCCTGTGCTTTCTGCCAAAGTGCTTTATTTCGTTATCGTTAAATTTGCCGGGCAGTTACATTTCGGTATGTGAATATTTAGAAACAGCGCCATGGATGCTGGCAAAAACGAGTCTGTTTTCTTTTTTAACAGATATTCATAAGCACTTAGCACGGCTTTCCGGGGTCTGGAGTAGTTTCCCTTTGTTTTCTTCGTCTTTTCCCCCCGCTTCTAACTTCGCGCTCTTCCCCCGTCATCACAACGCGGAACGGATCGCCACGGCCTGCGCCGCGGGTCCCCGGCAATGCCGCCGGAGTTCTTCCCGCGGTCTCTGCTGCCACTTCGTGGCCAATGCGCGGAACTGCCGCTGCCCGCTGCTCAGGCCGGCAAGCTGTACAACGCATGCGCGTAGAAACGCGGAAGAGGCGTTTTAACCGCTCTGCGCCGCTAATCCGCCGCTCTCTATGGTGATCAGTCCTCCAGATAATAGCGAACACGCGCGCGTCAACTGAAAGATAGCAATTGTTTCGACAGACCACTGCGGGGACGGGCAAGCAGCCGATTCTCGGAGCGCCGGCTCAGCGATAATTTCCCCTTCTAATCCAGGATGCCCCTCGTCTATTTCCGCCGATTTATGCCCGAGCCCACCCGGGAACGGACCGGGTCGGCTCACGGCTGCCCCTCAGCGCCTCGTGGCACCCAACGTGCTTGCCGCCGCGGTGGAGGAGCAGACGTTTGGGGCTCCAGCCCCAGCCCTGCACCGCAGCGTTCCCGGAAAAGCAAGTCTCGCGAGAGCAACGCACACGGGCCAAGCTAGGCACCGCGCACGCGGCAGTCTCCGCACCGCACTACGCAGGCGCGGTTCTCGAGACAACAGCACGGAGTACGGACGCGCGATTCATGAGAAAGCACGACGCATGCGCCAGTGGTTTAAAAAAAAAAAAAAAGAAGAAGAAGAAAAAAAAAAGCGCTACGCACGCACTGGATTTTGTTCCGAACGGGGCAAGCGCCGGACTCTGCCCGCCACGGCGCATGCGCCTGGCTGTGCCCCGCAATGCGCGTGTGCCACGTGCTCTGCGCGCGCGCCAGCCTCGACGCCGCAATACGCACGCTTTCCTCACGGCCGCAAAACGCACGCGCCGTCGTTTGCAGCGCCTTCAGTACGTTCTCGAAGCAGACCGGGGCATAAAACCGCCCGAGGAAACAGACGAGGAGCATTCTGGATCGGAAGAGAGAAAAGTGTCGCGGAGCCGGCGGTCCAAGTATTGACTGCTCACCTGCATCTCAGGGCTTCGAAGAAATGCGTGCGATTGGAAAGCTTGTGGCGCATGCGCACTACTTCCCGGGGGACCGAGCACCACTTCCGCGTGCCTGCGCGCACGCGCCCTGCTGCCTGCGGCGACGTAGCGACGCTGCCGCAATTCTGCCGATTGACCGCGTGGGGGCACCAGAGACAGCTGAAACAACCTCGATGCAGTTCCCCCGATTGGCCACGAGGGGGCGCGAGAGATCGCGGAAACAACTGCGACGCACTTTTGCCGATCGGCCACGCGGTGGCACCAGAGACCGCGGAAATCACTTCGCCGCTAGGACTGCTGTGGGTCTGCACCAAGCCATCGCCAGCCCGTTCTCTCTTTTGATGGCAGAGGAAAAACACAGAGGGGAGAGGGGGGAAGGGAAGACGACAAAGACAACGAAGGAAATCTTCGACAAACCCACCAAACCTGCGCTCAGTGCGTAGGGGTACTTGTCAATAAACAAATAACCAGCAAATTGATGTTGTCAAGATTTTTATTACTCTATTTTTTGCAGCCAGCGTCCGAGGTAATGAAAAACCTCGTATGAAACGGGCAGATGCGTGCAGCCAAGCCATGGCTTGGAACCATTAACCACATTTGGTTTTGACACCACGTTTGTGAGAAACACTCAAAGCCAAAAAATTCAGGTTAGGCCAGGATCTCAGTGATAGCAGCAAAGTTTATTCGTCATTGCAATAACAGGCTCATGTCCCCTATTAGCGAGGGAGGGACTGTGCAACAGTCAGCGAAATTCATTCCGTTCTATACTCCAAACCCAACGCAGGTAACGCTCTCCTGGCATTCATTGGTTGAGCGTCTCAGGCTTACACTCTCCCCGATGCTGTTGCTATGATACATTTCCATATAAGGTCCATTACCAACCCGTTGTTCTTTCGTACGTTTTGTACTTCTCCATGGAGATACGAGGGCCATATTTCCAAGAGTGAGCACATGCGTTCTGTCCTGTGCTGGGCTCTCTTTCTCCAGCCCGCATCTTTGCCTTGTTTTGCACCTGGCTCACTTCTACCCCAGTCAGAACGCCCCCAATCTTTAACTTTCTACTCTGTTCAACAGCTTTCTTAGTGGAAGGAAAACAGCTATTTCACAAGAGGGTTATAAGTTCAGTGAAGGTCAATACTACGTACCGAAAACACTAAAAGCTTCTACTGCAAAAACACAACCTACCTTTCACAACCAGACCCAGAACCAACCCCCAAGGAGCGCCGCCACTCACAGCTCTCCACCCGCACTCTGCACCGCCGATCACCGCCCCCTGAGCTCAGCCAGTAAGCCAGTTCTCAGCCCACCTCGTTGTCCACTCATCTATCCCACGCTTCCTCAGCTTCATTTGCAGGATGTCGTGGGAGACTGTATCAAAAGCATTGCTGAAGTCAAGGCAGACGACATCCACTGCAGCAGCACCTGAAATGGTCCATCCCACTCGGGCTGAAGCTTTGATTCCTTACACGTGCGTGTTAGGACCCAGCCTCCAGCACAGAATGAGGGCACTAGAAATTCCAGAGGTGGAGCTCGAGACAGCAGTCCATGTCCCTTGAGGGATAACAGAGAAGCAGCCAACCCGAGTATGTAGTTCTTAGGAAACTTATCCTTGGCTTCAAGAGAGGGCATCTCACCTCTCCCTCCCAAGTACATCAACCCAAACAACACTTCATACGGTGATACTCCCAAGTCTTTTCTGGGAGCGGTTCGTATTCTGAGAAGGGCTACAGGTAAACGCTTTGGCCATGGTCATTTGGTCTCTAAAATCCATTTTGACAAGCGCTTTGTCAGCATCTGACCGATCCATCCTACTTTCCCTGAAGGAGGAGGGTGCCGGTGAGTACGGAACTCCCGCTTGATTTCTAGAGTTCTCATTAGCTCCTGTAGGACTTGTGAAGTAAAGTGGTTTCCCTTATCTGAGACGATATTCTACGTGATCCCATATCTAGGGATCGCGCCCAGGTGTAGAGTCCTTAGCGCAGAAAAGACAGGGACCTGTTGGAGCACCCAGAGGACCAAGGGTAAATCCTGCCTGACCGATCTAGCGGCCGTCTGTGATGGTGTCACTGCATCAACAGCCAAGTGAAGAACCACTGATATCATCCACCTGGACTTCAGCAAGGCCTCTGACACAACATCCTTCTTTCCAAATTGGAAGGATACGGATTCGGTGAGCGGACCGTTCAATGGACAAAGAACCGGCTGCAGGATCGAGTGCAGGAGCCAACGGCTCCGTGTCTGGATGGCGATCGGTGATGAATGGCATCTCAAAGGGGTCCGTGCTGGGGCTGAGACTCTTCAGTATCTTCGTCAGTGGCATCACCAGCGGGATCGAGCGCACCCTCAGAAAATTTGCTGACGACACCAAGCTGTGGGGAGCAGTGACACGCCAGAGGGACGGGACGCCAACCGCAGGGACCTCGACAGGCTCGAGCAGCGGGCACAGACAAACCTCATCAGCTTCAACAAATCCAGGTGCAGTGTCTTGCACCTGGGACAAGAGAACCCCCCACTACCGATACATGCTGGGGGATGAAAGGGCGGAGCCTAGGCCTGTCCCAAAAGACCCGGTGGACGGCAAGCTGTACACGAGCCAGCAAAGTGCCCTCCCAGCCCAGAAAACCAGCCACATCCCGGTCTGCACCAAAAGATGTGCGGTCAGCAGGTGAAAAGAGGTGATCCTGCCCCTCTGCTCTGTGCTGAAGAGGCCTCACCTGGAGTACTGTGTCCATATGAAGGGCCCTCAGTGCAGAAGAGACATGGACCCGTTGGAGCACATGCAGAGGATGGCCACAAGAAAAAAAAAAAAAAAGAACCGAAGGATCAAACGCCTCACCTGTGAGGACAGGCTGAGAGAGCTGGGGCTGTTCAGCCCGGAGAAGTGAAGGCTCCGAGGTGACCTGGTAACAGCCTTTCGATACCCAAAGGGGAGCTAAAGGAAAGAAGAAGGGAAAATTTAGGTTAGATATCAGGAAAATATCTTTCACAGCAAGGGACAAGGGGAAACGTTTTAAGTTGAGGGACGGAAGATTTAGGTTGGACGTCAGGGGGAAGTTCTTTACAGAGAGAGCGGTGAGGTGCTGGAACAGCTGCCCAGAGAGGCTGTGGATGCCCCGTCCATCCCTGGAGGTGTTCAAGGCCAGGTTGGATGGGGCCCTGGGCAGCCTGGTCTAGTATGAAATGGGGAGGTTGATGGCCCTGCACGTAGCAGGGGGGTTGGAGATTCACGATCCTCGAGGTCCCTTCCAACCCGGGACCTTCTGTGACTCTGCGCAGTGGACCAGGTTGCCCAGAGATGTGGTGGATGCCCTGTCCCTTCCAAGGTGACACACAGGGCAACCTGATCTAGCTGTGAATGTCCCTGTTCATTGTGGGCGAGTTGGACTAGACCATCATAAATGGTCGCTTCCGACTCTAAGGAGTCTCTGGTATGATACCTGAAGCCATGTCCACAAAGAACATCGATGGCCTGGTGAGCAATCAGGGTAGGTGGGGAAGCCTGTGTGCTCAACAGCTCTGGGGAAACTCACCAAGTAGTCCAGTCAGGAAGATTCACATCAGCCATAGAGCCTCTCTGTGCCAGTGCCAGTATTCAGCACACCAGAGGTACTGCTTCATCACACTGGTGGGTCCCATAGCTGCAGAGCTAGCTACTGAATGGCAGTCAGGGGATGGAAGGAAGAGGGGTGGGGAGATTGGCTATCATACAGACTAGGAAACTAACAGCATCCCCTGACAATTGGGATGGAGATACCTGGGGCGATCCAGACGAAGCGGTCCAGTAGAAGACAATCCTTTGTTTCCTATGAATACGAAGCCAGGTCTGCCATAAAAACAGAAAGAACCCTAGGACCCTGGGGTGGACAGCCACAGCGTGCTCTGAGAACTGTGCCCTGACATCTGTTACTACTGACAAATTTGTAAGGGAGGTCTAGGAGAGAACCAGACAAGACAGGAACAGAATACTCGTGTTCAGTATGCTCAAGTAGTGGAGACTGTATTACACTACGTGCGGATGAAGAAAACGGCCACTGGGGCCGGCGGTTTTCTTAAGCTCAGGTCCCAGCCCCATACATGCACCTCACCCTACTACTAGCCACGAAGCTTATTGGGCCCAGGGAGCAAGGCGAGCCCCTTGTGACCCCCATTCCATCTTTAAGTGAGCGTCCCACAGCCATCGCAAAACCCACCTGCATACAAGCAATGCACAAACAAGGGATTCGCGGCATTTCATTATCCGCTGCACAGATTTCACAGTGCTTAAACCACTAACCAGAGGAGCCCCGAGAACCCTTAAACCCCATCGTGCTGCAAAACAGAACGGGATCCAAAGAGACACGGAACATAGTTTAAATACGTGCCCTTAAACAATACTCAGCATGGGCGGAATTAATACGTGGCACAGGAGACACAGAGGGGATGTGGGCAGAGGACACAGGGAGGACACAGACACAGGCGGGACACGAGGTCACAGAGGGAACATGGAGGGGGATGCAGAGGGTACGCGTCATGAAATGGATTGGGACCACGTGGTAGCAGACAAACCGAGTTTGGAGTCTCAGGTTGGAGATTAGGCAATGAGAATCATGAAAGAGGGAACAGAGACTTCACAAGAAGGTATTGATCTTAAGAAGAGTTACAGAGGAAACCTGGAGAACACAGGATCCCTTTACGGAAAAGCACATTAGCTCCAGGCATTTCCAGAGTTGCAATGCTCAGTCAGCCAACCAGCATTACCTTGGGACTGACTGAAGCATTCCAGGAATGAGACAAGAGCAAAAGAAAGGAATGTATGTCAGCCCCTCCATTACCAGTTCGGAGAAAGGGAGATAACCCCTTCACTCCCTTAAGCAAAGAACTGAAAAGAAAATAAGAACAAGCATAGCAGACATAGCTGCTCCAGTCCAGCTTTGGATCCCCTCAGATCAGAGGGCAAAGATCAAAGCCCTACAGCATGGAACAAAAATCAGTTGCCTCTTTCCAGGAAAGAGCACTCACCCAACAGTCCACAGCAGGCAGTCTCCAGCAAAAGACGCTGCCTTGGGGGCTGCCAGCCCTTAAATGAGGTGAGGGAGGGGTGGAGCCAGGCTCAGCCCCACCTGGTCCCACAGCTGCATTGCTTCCACCTGTGCTTGCAGGGCTGCACCACCCCTCACCAGATGCTCCATCACTGCTTCAGGCTGTGATCTCAAAGTTCCCATAACGTCATGAATTAAAAAAAAAAAAAAAAAAAAGTGAATTAGGTCTGCCTGTCTGGCAAGGGGAAGTTTATCACTGAATGAGCAAGGATCCCCACATATTTTGATTCCAGTCAGATGTCCTCAAAGGCAACTGATAAAATTTCTCCTAGGTAGGAGAGCACAGATTTTCATACTGATGCAGCAAGATGCTGAGAAGCCGCATGTGCAGCGAAAAGGCTGCGATTACGGTGTGAGTGGAGCGAGTGCTGTTTGCCAAACTGTCAGGGTCAGCTTATGGCTCCCCAGTGAGAAATGTGCATTACCTACTCACGCAGCGATTAAAGACCATCGTGAAAATATTTTACGATTTGGTGTCCTCAGTGGGTGAAGCTGGCACCTGCCTGTAAGGCACCGTGTAGCCATTGGGCTCCAACATCAATCCCAAACCCCAAAGAAGTAGGGAGGCTGCAGCGTGCGTACTTCGTGCAGCCCCTGCGCTCCTCGAGTCACAGATCACTGACGTACCGCAGGACCCATTTCTGCTGCGGCACGACGTGGGATTGCTGAAGTCACTGCAGATCTGGAGAACAGACAAAGCATCTCCAGAACGCACTCCCCGTACAACTTGCCCACATGCAGGGGGCACAAGCCCCATTTTGGGGGCAATGATCCCCACTTGTGGGCTGCTACCCTCACCCCACTGTCACAGCCATGCCCCGAGGACACCATCACCCCACTGCGCATGGCCAGCAACGTCTCCCCGGACTCCACTCCCACAGGCATCCCCGTCCCTGTCCTCAAGCCGGCAACATCGGCACGGAGCAAAGCGGGGCAGGGGGCGTGGGAGGACTTGAGGGGACATGAGAGGGCACATGGGGACACAGGGACATGGGGGGACACGGAGGGACATGGGGTTGACGCGTGGGGTCAGAACTACAGAGGCAAGAGGAGGTGGCACGTGGAGGTGACACAAGGAGGTGGCAGGCTGTGCCAGGAGTTTGAGCAGCAGTGCGGGGCAGATGAGCAGTGCCAGCCCAACATGGGGGTGATGGTGACACTCCAGGATGAGGAGCTGCTACTGTTTTTCAAGCAGGTAGAAGTTTGTTATCCATACATAATACTGCACTTGTTGTTTTCTTTTTTAAATCAGTGACAGTATGCGATCTGATCCAATGTCTTTGAAAAGTGTGGTTTCAGGATTGTCAGCTGAAACAGCAGCAGAACACAGGCCGTTGCCTGTGGGGGAAGGGACGGGGAAGGAAGTGAGGAAAGAAAGGAGGAAGCCTGAAAAAGGAATGGGGATGGCACGGGGCGAAGGAAGGGGGCGAGACATAGGGGAATGAAGGGAAAAGGACAGAATAGCGGTGGAGCAGCCTAAAAAGCAGCAACAAGCTCTGGGAGGACTGCAGAGTGCCAGATTCTGTAGCGGGTGTGTATCTGTGTGTGTATGTTGTCATTACCTGCCTGGTTTGGGGTCGGGGCTGTTGTCGCTTCTGAGCTCCTGCAGTGGGAAGAGCTTGAGCAATCGGTGCCCATGCAGAACTGCAGCATGGGGGAGCGCTTGGTAAGGACAGCCCTGCAGCCCTCAGCTGGACGAACTTCTTCCGTGTGTCCAGACTGTGAGCTGTGCAGCCATGCCTGGCTGCACCGCTCCAGCTCAGAGTCCGCTGCCTGAAGCTGCATCTTTGCTGCCTTCCCTCCTGCCCAGAGCCTCGAAGCTGCTCCCACAGTCCTCTGCCCACCCCCAACATGCCAGAGAAGACATCTGGCAGCGGGCTGGAGGAATCCCAGCACCCTGTTTTCCTTCTGCCCGCAGCTCTCTCCTCCTCTGCCACACAGGGCACCAGCCTGCAAAATGGGAATGGTCGGGAGGAAAGGGAGCACTGGCAGGAGCGACTGCTGCAGCTGGCCGGGGGGGTCTGCGTCCCCCGTGCCCTTGTGGGCTATCTGTCCAGCTGCAGGAGGACCAGAGAAGGGCAGACAAAAAGGTGCAGCTGAGCAAGCAGTGGACCTGCACAACTCTCTGGCCATCCTGCCGATGGCAGCTGTGACACATCGATTCTTTCCATGCAGCTGAATTCATGTTTTCCATCTGTAAACTTAAGTGGAGAACTGCAGGTTTTGTTAATCTTTGTGGAAATGATGTAACGGTCCCCAAGAATCTCAGAACTGCAACTTTGTCTCTGCCTGCGTAGACCTGCTAGGGCCTAAAACTACCCGTTTTATGGCATTAAAAAGAATAAAAAGCCAAAAATGAAACCTGGAGTTGAAGAAAGACCTTGGAAAAAAACACATTAAAATGTGAACAAGACAGAGGCTGAGCAAACGTTAATATAGTCCTGTGCTTTCTGCCAAAGTGCTTTATTTCGTTATCGTTAAATTTGCCGGGCAGTTACATTTCGGTATGTGAATATTTAGAAACAGCGCCATGGATGCTGGCAAAAACGAGTCTGTTTTCTTTTTTAACAGATATTCATAAGCACTTAGCACGGCTTTCCGGGGTCTGGAGTAGTTTCCCTTTGTTTTCTTCGTCTTTTCCCCCCGCTTCTAACTTCGCGCTCTTCCCCCGTCATCACAACGCGGAACGGATCGCCACGGCCTGCGCCGCGGGTCCCCGGCAATGCCGCCGGAGTTCTTCCCGCGGTCTCTGCTGCCACCTCGTGGCCAATGCGCGGAACTGCCGCTGCCCGCTGCTCAGGCCGGCAAGCTGTACAACGCATGCGCGTAGAAACGCGGAAGAGGCGTTTTAACCGCTCTGCGCCGCTAATCCGCCGCTCTCTATGGTGATCAGTCCTCCAGATAATAGCGAACACGCGCGCGTCAACTGAAAGATAGCAATTGTTTCGACAGACCACTGCGGGGACGGGCAAGCAGCCGATTCTCGGAGCGCCGGCTCAGCGATAATTTCCCCTTCTAATCCAGGATGCCCCTCGTCTATTTCCGCCGATTTATGCCCGAGCCCACCCGGGAACGGACCGGGTCGGCTCACGGCTGCCCCTCAGCGCCTCGTGGCACCCAACGTGCTTGCCGCCGCGGTGGAGGAGCAGACGTTTGGGGCTCCAGCCCCAGCCCTGCACCGCAGCGTTCCCGGAAAAGCAAGTCTCGCGAGAGCAACGCACACGG
This sequence comes from Phasianus colchicus, assembly GCF_987193195.1. NCBI lineage: Eukaryota > Metazoa > Chordata > Aves > Galliformes > Phasianidae > Phasianus > Phasianus colchicus. The sequence continues at coordinate 18,776,531 of NC_143450.1, read as the reverse complement.
GCCAAGCTAGGCACCGCGCACGCGGCAGTCTCCGCACCGCACTACGCAGGCGCGGTTCTCGAGACAACAGCACGGAGTACGGACGCGCGATTCATGAGAAAGCACGACGCATGCGCCAGTGGTTTAAAAAAAAAAAAAAGAAGAAGAAGAAAAAAAAAAGCGCTACGCACGCACTGGATTTTGTTCCGAACGGGGCAAGCGCCGGACTCTGCCCGCCACGGCGCATGCGCCTGGCTGTGCCCCGCAATGCGCGTGTGCCACGTGCTCTGCGCGCGCGCCAGCCTCGACGCCGCAATACGCACGCTTTCCTCACGGCCGCAAAACGCACGCGCCGTCGTTTGCAGCGCCTTCAGTACGTTCTCGAAGCAGACCGGGGCATAAAACCGCCCGAGGAAACAGACGAGGAGCATTCTGGATCGGAAGAGAGAAAAGTGTCGCGGAGCCGGCGGTCCAAGTATTGACTGCTCACCTGCATCTCAGGGCTTCGAAGAAATGCGTGCGATTGGAAAGCTTGTGGCGCATGCGCACTACTTCCCGGGGGACCGAGCACCACTTCCGCGTGCCTGCGCGCACGCGCCCTGCTGCCTGCGGCGACGTAGCGACGCTGCCGCAATTCTGCCGATTGACCGCGTGGGGGCACCAGAGACAGCTGAAACAACCTCGATGCAGTTCCCCCGATTGGCCACGAGGGGGCGCGAGAGATCGCGGAAACAACTGCGACGCACTTTTGCCGATCGGCCACGCGGTGGCACCAGAGACCGCGGAAATCACTTCGCCGCTAGGACTGCTGTGGGTCTGCACCAAGCCATCGCCAGCCCGTTCTCTCTTTTGATGGCAGAGGAAAAACACAGAGGGGAGAGGGGGGAAGGGAAGACGACAAAGACAACGAAGGAAATCTTCGACAAACCCACCAAACCTGCGCTCAGTGCGTAGGGGTACTTGTCAATAAACAAATAACCAGCAAATTGATGTTGTCAAGATTTTTATTACTCTATTTTTTGCAGCCAGCGTCCGAGGTAATGAAAAACCTCGTATGAAACGGGCAGATGCGTGCAGCCAAGCCATGGCTTGGAACCATTAACCACATTTGGTTTTGACACCACGTTTGTGAGAAACACTCAAAGCCAAAAAATTCAGGTTAGGCCAGGATCTCAGTGATAGCAGCAAAGTTTATTCGTCATTGCAATAACAGGCTCATGTCCCCTATTAGCGAGGGAGGGACTGTGCAACAGTCAGCGAAATTCATTCCGTTCTATACTCCAAACCCAACGCAGGTAACGCTCTCCTGGCATTCATTGGTTGAGCGTCTCAGGCTTACACTCTCCCCGATGCTGTTGCTATGATACATTTCCATATAAGGTCCATTACCAACCCGTTGTTCTTTCGTACGTTTTGTACTTCTCCATGGAGATACGAGGGCCATATTTCCAAGAGTGAGCACATGCGTTCTGTCCTGTGCTGGGCTCTCTTTCTCCAGCCCGCATCTTTGCCTTGTTTTGCACCTGGCTCACTTCTACCCCAGTCAGAACGCCCCCAATCTTTAACTTTCTACTCTGTTCAACAGCTTTCTTAGTGGAAGGAAAACAGCTATTTCACAAGAGGGTTATAAGTTCAGTGAAGGTCAATACTACGTACCGAAAACACTAAAAGCTTCTACTGCAAAAACACAACCTACCTTTCACAACCAGACCCAGAACCAACCCCCAAGGAGCGCCGCCACTCACAGCTCTCCACCCGCACTCTGCACCGCCGATCACCGCCCCCTGAGCTCAGCCAGTAAGCCAGTTCTCAGCCCACCTCGTTGTCCACTCATCTATCCCACGCTTCCTCAGCTTCATTTGCAGGATGTCGTGGGAGACTGTATCAAAAGCATTGCTGAAGTCAAGGCAGACGACATCCACTGCAGCAGCACCTGAAATGGTCCATCCCACTCGGGCTGAAGCTTTGATTCCTTACACGTGCGTGTTAGGACCCAGCCTCCAGCACAGAATGAGGGCACTAGAAATTCCAGAGGTGGAGCTCGAGACAGCAGTCCATGTCCCTTGAGGGATAACAGAGAAGCAGCCAACCCGAGTATGTAGTTCTTAGGAAACTTATCCTTGGCTTCAAGAGAGGGCATCTCACCTCTCCCTCCCAAGTACATCAACCCAAACAACACTTCATACGGTGATACTCCCAAGTCTTTTCTGGGAGCGGTTCGTATTCTGAGAAGGGCTACAGGTAAACGCTTTGGCCATGGTCATTTGGTCTCTAAAATCCATTTTGACAAGCGCTTTGTCAGCATCTGACCGATCCATCCTACTTTCCCTGAAGGAGGAGGGTGCCGGTGAGTACGGAACTCCCGCTTGATTTCTAGAGTTCTCATTAGCTCCTGTAGGACTTGTGAAGTAAAGTGGTTTCCCTTATCTGAGACGATATTCTACGTGATCCCATATCTAGGGATCGCGCCCAGGTGTAGAGTCCTTAGCGCAGAAAAGACAGGGACCTGTTGGAGCACCCAGAGGACCAAGGGTAAATCCTGCCTGACCGATCTAGCGGCCGTCTGTGATGGTGTCACTGCATCAACAGCCAAGTGAAGAACCACTGATATCATCCACCTGGACTTCAGCAAGGCCTCTGACACAACATCCTTCTTTCCAAATTGGAAGGATACGGATTCGGTGAGCGGACCGTTCAATGGACAAAGAACCGGCTGCAGGATCGAGTGCAGGAGCCAACGGCTCCGTGTCTGGATGGCGATCGGTGATGAATGGCATCTCAAAGGGGTCCGTGCTGGGGCTGAGACTCTTCAGTATCTTCGTCAGTGGCATCACCAGCGGGATCGAGCGCACCCTCAGAAAATTTGCTGACGACACCAAGCTGTGGGGAGCAGTGACACGCCAGAGGGACGGGACGCCAACCGCAGGGACCTCGACAGGCTCGAGCAGCGGGCACAGACAAACCTCATCAGCTTCAACAAATCCAGGTGCAGTGTCTTGCACCTGGGACAAGAGAACCCCCCACTACCGATACATGCTGGGGGATGAAAGGGCGGAGCCTAGGCCTGTCCCAAAAGACCCGGTGGACGGCAAGCTGTACACGAGCCAGCAAAGTGCCCTCCCAGCCCAGAAAACCAGCCACATCCCGGTCTGCACCAAAAGATGTGCGGTCAGCAGGTGAAAAGAGGTGATCCTGCCCCTCTGCTCTGTGCTGAAGAGGCCTCACCTGGAGTACTGTGTCCATATGAAGGGCCCTCAGTGCAGAAGAGACATGGACCCGTTGGAGCACATGCAGAGGATGGCCACAAGAAAAAAAAAAAAAAAGAACCGAAGGATCAAACGCCTCACCTGTGAGGACAGGCTGAGAGAGCTGGGGCTGTTCAGCCCGGAGAAGTGAAGGCTCCGAGGTGACCTGGTAACAGCCTTTCGATACCCAAAGGGGAGCTAAAGGAAAGAAGAAGGGAAAATTTAGGTTAGATATCAGGAAAATATCTTTCACAGCAAGGGACAAGGGGAAACGTTTTAAGTTGAGGGACGGAAGATTTAGGTTGGACGTCAGGGGGAAGTTCTTTACAGAGAGAGCGGTGAGGTGCTGGAACAGCTGCCCAGAGAGGCTGTGGATGCCCCGTCCATCCCTGGAGGTGTTCAAGGCCAGGTTGGATGGGGCCCTGGGCAGCCTGGTCTAGTATGAAATGGGGAGGTTGATGGCCCTGCACGTAGCAGGGGGGTTGGAGATTCACGATCCTCGAGGTCCCTTCCAACCCGGGACCTTCTGTGACTCTGCGCAGTGGACCAGGTTGCCCAGAGATGTGGTGGATGCCCTGTCCCTTCCAAGGTGACACGCAGGGCAACCTGATCTAGCTGTGAATGTCCCTGTTCATTGTGGGCGAGTTGGACTAGACCATCATAAATGGTCGCTTCCGACTCTAAGGAGTCTCTGGTATGATACCTGAAGCCATGTCCACAAAGAACATCGATGGCCTGGTGAGCAATCAGGGTAGGTGGGGAAGCCTGTGTGCTCAACAGCTCTGGGGAAACTCACCAAGTAGTCCAGTCAGGAAGATTCACATCAGCCATAGAGCCTCTCTGTGCCAGTGCCAGTATTCAGCACACCAGAGGTACTGCTTCATCACACTGGTGGGTCCCATAGCTGCAGAGCTAGCTACTGAATGGCAGTCAGGGGATGGAAGGAAGAGGGGTGGGGAGATTGGCTATCATACAGACTAGGAAACTAACAGCATCCCCTGACAATTGGGATGGAGATACCTGGGGCGATCCAGACGAAGCGGTCCAGTAGAAGACAATCCTTTGTTTCCTATGAATACGAAGCCAGGTCTGCCATAAAAACAGAAAGAACCCTAGGACCCTGGGGTGGACAGCCACAGCGTGCTCTGAGAACTGTGCCCTGACATCTGTTACTACTGACAAATTTGTAAGGGAGGTCTAGGAGAGAACCAGACAAGACAGGAACAGAATACTCGTGTTCAGTATGCTCAAGTAGTGGAGACTGTATTACACTACGTGCGGATGAAGAAAACGGCCACTGGGGCCGGCGGTTTTCTTAAGCTCAGGTCCCAGCCCCATACATGCACCTCACCCTACTACTAGCCACGAAGCTTATTGGGCCCAGGGAGCAAGGCGAGCCCCTTGTGACCCCCATTCCATCTTTAAGTGAGCGTCCCACAGCCATCGCAAAACCCACCTGCATACAAGCAATGCACAAACAAGGGATTCGCGGCATTTCATTATCCGCTGCACAGATTTCACAGTGCTTAAACCACTAACCAGAGGAGCCCCGAGAACCCTTAAACCCCATCGTGCTGCAAAACAGAACGGGATCCAAAGAGACACGGAACATAGTTTAAATACGTGCCCTTAAACAATACTCAGCATGGGCGGAATTAATACGTGGCACAGGAGACACAGAGGGGACGTGGGCAGAGGACACAGGGAGGACACAGACACAGGCGGGACACGAGGTCACAGAGGGAACATGGAGGGGGATGCAGAGGGTACGCGTCATGAAATGGATTGGGACCACGTGGTAGCAGACAAACCGAGTTTGGAGTCTCAGGTTGGAGATTAGGCAATGAGAATCATGAAAGAGGGAACAGAGACTTCACAAGAAGGTATTGATCTTAAGAAGAGTTACAGAGGAAACCTGGAGAACACAGGATCCCTTTACGGAAAAGCACATTAGCTCCAGGCATTTCCAGAGTTGCAATGCTCAGTCAGCCAACCAGCATTACCTTGGGACTGACTGAAGCATTCCAGGAATGAGACAAGAGCAAAAGAAAGGAATGTATGTCAGCCCCTCCATTACCAGTTCAGAGAAAGGGAGATAACCCCTTCACTCCCTTAAGCAAAGAACTGAAAAGAAAATAAGAACAAGCATAGCAGACATAGCTGCTCCAGTCCAGCTTTGGATCCCCTCAGATCAGAGGGCAAAGATCAAAGCCCTACAGCATGGAACAAAAATCAGTTGCCTCTTTCCAGGAAAGAGCACTCACCCAACAGTCCACAGCAGGCAGTCTCCAGCAAAAGACGCTGCCTTGGGGGCTGCCAGCCCTTAAATGAGGTGAGGGAGGGGTGGAGCCAGGCTCAGCCCCACCTGGTCCCACAGCTGCATTGCTTCCACCTGTGCTTGCAGGGCTGCACCACCCCTCACCAGATGCTCCATCACTGCTTCAGGCTGTGATCTCAAAGTTCCCATAACGTCATGAATTAAAAAAAAAAAAAAAAAAAGTGAATTAGGTCTGCCTGTCTGGCAAGGGGAAGTTTATCACTGAATGAGCAAGGATGGCCCACATATTTTGATTCCAGTCAGATGTCCTCAAAGGCAACTGATAAAATTTCTCCTAGGTAGGAGAGCACAGATTTTCATACTGATGCAGCAAGATGCTGAGAAGCCGCATGTGCAGCGAAAAGGCTGCGATTACGGTGTGAGTGGAGCGAGTGCTGTTTGCCAAACTGTCAGGGTCAGCTTATGGCTCCCCAGTGAGAAATGTGCATTACCTACTCACGCAGCGATTAAAGACCATCGTGAAAATATTTTACGATTTGGTGTCCTCAGTGGGTGAAGCTGGCACCTGCCTGTAAGGCACCGTGTAGCCATTGGGCTCCAACATCAATCCCAAACCCCAAAGAAGTAGGGAGGCTGCAGCGTGCGTACTTCGTGCAGCCCCTGCGCTCCTCGAGTCACAGATCACTGACGTACCGCAGGACCCATTTCTGCTGCGGCACGACGTGGGATTGCTGAAGTCACTGCAGATCTGGAGAACAGACAAAGCATCTCCAGAACGCACTCCCCGTACAACTTGCCCACATGCAGGGGGCACAAGCCCCATTTTGGGGGCAATGATCCCCACTTGTGGGCTGCTACCCTCACCCCACTGTCACAGCCATGCCCCGAGGACACCATCACCCCACTGCGCATGGCCAGCAACGTCTCCCCGGACTCCACTCCCACAGGCATCCCCGTCCCTGTCCTCAAGCCGGCAACATCGGCACGGAGCAAAGCGGGGCAGGGGGCGTGGGAGGACTTGAGGGGACATGAGAGGGCACATGGGGACACAGGGACATGGGGGGACACGGAGGGACATGGGGTTGACGCGTGGGGTCAGAACTACAGAGGCAAGAGGAGGTGGCACGTGGAGGTGACACAAGGAGGTGGCAGGCTGTGCCAGGAGTTTGAGCAGCAGTGCGGGGCAGATGAGCAGTGCCAGCCCAACATGGGGGTGATGGTGACACTCCAGGATGAGGAGCTGCTACTGTTTTTCAAGCAGGTAGAAGTTTGTTATCCATACATAATACTGCACTTGTTGTTTTCTTTTTTAAATCAGTGACAGTATGCGATCTGATCCAATGTCTTTGAAAAGTGTGGTTTCAGGATTGTCAGCTGAAACAGCAGCAGAACACAGGCCGTTGCCTGTGGGGGAAGGGACGGGGAAGGAAGTGAGGAAAGAAAGGAGGAAGCCTGAAAAAGGAATGGGGATGGCACGGGGCGAAGGAAGGGGGCGAGACATAGGGGAATGAAGGGAAAAGGACAGAATAGCGGTGGAGCAGCCTAAAAAGCAGCAACAAGCTCTGGGAGGACTGCAGAGTGCCAGATTCTGTAGCGGGTGTGTATCTGTGTGTGTATGTTGTCATTACCTGCCTGGTTTGGGGTCGGGGCTGTTGTCGCTTCTGAGCTCCTGCAGTGGGAAGAGCTTGAGCAATCGGTGCCCATGCAGAACTGCAGCATGGGGGAGCGCTTGGTAAGGACAGCCCTGCAGCCCTCAGCTGGACGAACTTCTTCCGTGTGTCCAGACTGTGAGCTGTGCAGCCATGCCTGGCTGCACCGCTCCAGCTCAGAGTCCGCTGCCTGAAGCTGCATCTTTGCTGCCTTCCCTCCTGCCCAGAGCCTCGAAGCTGCTCCCACAGTCCTCTGCCCACCCCCAACATGCCAGAGAAGACATCTGGCAGCGGGCTGGAGGAATCCCAGCACCCTGTTTTCCTTCTGCCCGCAGCTCTCTCCTCCTCTGCCACACAGGGCACCAGCCTGCAAAATGGGAATGGTCGGGAGGAAAGGGAGCACTGGCAGGAGCGACTGCTGCAGCTGGCCGGGGGGGTCTGCGTCCCCCGTGCCCTTGTGGGCTATCTGTCCAGCTGCAGGAGGACCAGAGAAGGGCAGATAAAAAGGTGCAGCTGAGCAAGCAGTGGACCTGCACAACTCTCTGGCCATCCTGCCGATGGCAGCTGTGACACATCGATTCTTTCCATGCAGCTGAATTCATGTTTTCCATCTGTAAACTTAAGTGGAGAACTGCAGGTTTTGTTAATCTTTGTGGAAATGATGTAACGGTCCCCAAGAATCTCAGAACTGCAACTTTGTCTCTGCCTGCGTAGACCTGCTAGGGCCTAAAACTACCCGTTTTATGGCATTAAAAAGAATAAAAAGCCAAAAATGAAACCTGGAGTTGAAGAAAGACCTTGGAAAAAAACACATTAAAATGTGAACAAGACAGAGGCTGAGCAAACGTTAATATAGTCCTGTGCTTTCTGCCAAAGTGCTTTATTTCGTTATCGTTAAATTTGCCGGGCAGTTACATTTCGGTATGTGAATATTTAGAAACAGCGCCATGGATGCTGGCAAAAACGAGTCTGTTTTCTTTTTTAACAGATATTCATAAGCACTTAGCACGGCTTTCCGGGGTCTGGAGTAGTTTCCCTTTGTTTTCTTCGTCTTTTCCCCCCGCTTCTAACTTCGCGCTCTTCCCCCGTCATCACAACGCGGAACGGATCGCCACGGCCTGCGCCGCGGGTCCCCGGCAATGCCGCCGGAGTTCTTCCCGCGGTCTCTGCTGCCACCTCGTGGCCAATGCGCGGAACTGCCGCTGCCCGCTGCTCAGGCCGGCAAGCTGTACAACGCATGCGCGTAGAAACGCGGAAGAGGCGTTTTAACCGCTCTGCGCCGCTAATCCGCCGCTCTCTATGGTGATCAGTCCTCCAGATAATAGCGAACACGCGCGCGTCAACTGAAAGATAGCAATTGTTTCGACAGACCACTGCGGGGACGGGCAAGCAGCCGATTCTCGGAGCGCCGGCTCAGCGATAATTTCCCCTTCTAATCCAGGATGCCCCTCGTCTATTTCCGCCGATTTATGCCCGAGCCCACCCGGGAACGGACCGGGTCGGCTCACGGCTGCCCCTCAGCGCCTCGTGGCACCCAACGTGCTTGCCGCCGCGGTGGAGGAGCAGACGTTTGGGGCTCCAGCCCCAGCCCTGCACCGCAGCGTTCCCGGAAAAGCAAGTCTCGCGAGAGCAACGCACACGGGCCAAGCTAGGCACCGCGCACGCGGCAGTCTCCGCACCGCACTACGCAGGCGCGGTTCTCGAGACAACAGCACGGAGTACGGACGCGCGATTCATGAGAAAGCACGACGCATGCGCCAGTGGTTTAAAAAAAAAAAAAAGAAGAAGAAGAAAAAAAAAAGCGCTACGCACGCACTGGATTTTGTTCCGAACGGGGCAAGCGCCGGACTCTGCCCGCCACGGCGCATGCGCCTGGCTGTGCCCCGCAATGCGCGTGTGCCACGTGCTCTGCGCGCGCGCCAGCCTCGACGCCGCAATACGCACGCTTTCCTCACGGCCGCAAAACGCACGCGCCGTCGTTTGCAGCGCCTTCAGTACGTTCTCGAAGCAGACCGGGGCATAAAACCGCCCGAGGAAACAGACGAGGAGCATTCTGGATCGGAAGAGAGAAAAGTGTCGCGGAGCCGGCGGTCCAAGTATTGACTGCTCACCTGCATCTCAGGGCTTCGAAGAAATGCGTGCGATTGGAAAGCTTGTGGCGCATGCGCACTACTTCCCGGGGGACCGAGCACCACTTCCGCGTGCCTGCGCGCACGCGCCCTGCTGCCTGCGGCGACGTAGCGACGCTGCCGCAATTCTGCCGATTGACCGCGTGGGGGCACCAGAGACAGCTGAAACAACCTCGATGCAGTTCCCCCGATTGGCCACGAGGGGGCGCGAGAGATCGCGGAAACAACTGCGACGCACTTTTGCCGATCGGCCACGCGGTGGCACCAGAGACCGCGGAAATCACTTCGCCGCTAGGACTGCTGTGGGTCTGCACCAAGCCATCGCCAGCCCGTTCTCTCTTTTGATGGCAGAGGAAAAACACAGAGGGGAGAGGGGGGAAGGGAAGACGACAAAGACAACGAAGGAAATCTTCGACAAACCCACCAAACCTGCGCTCAGTGCGTAGGGGTACTTGTCAATAAACAAATAACCAGCAAATTGATGTTGTCAAGATTTTTATTACTCTATTTTTTGCAGCCAGCGTCCGAGGTAATGAAAAACCTCGTATGAAACGGGCAGATGCGTGCAGCCAAGCCATGGCTTGGAACCATTAACCACATTTGGTTTTGACACCACGTTTGTGAGAAACACTCAAAGCCAAAAAATTCAGGTTAGGCCAGGATCTCAGTGATAGCAGCAAAGTTTATTCGTCATTGCAATAACAGGCTCATGTCCCCTATTAGCGAGGGAGGGACTGTGCAACAGTCAGCGAAATTCATTCCGTTCTATACTCCAAACCCAACGCAGGTAACGCTCTCCTGGCATTCATTGGTTGAGCGTCTCAGGCTTACACTCTCCCCGATGCTGTTGCTATGATACATTTCCATATAAGGTCCATTACCAACCCGTTGTTCTTTCGTACGTTTTGTACTTCTCCATGGAGATACGAGGGCCATATTTCCAAGAGTGAGCACATGCGTTCTGTCCTGTGCTGGGCTCTCTTTCTCCAGCCCGCATCTTTGCCTTGTTTTGCACCTGGCTCACTTCTACCCCAGTCAGAACGCCCCCAATCTTTAACTTTCTACTCTGTTCAACAGCTTTCTTAGTGGAAGGAAAACAGCTATTTCACAAGAGGGTTATAAGTTCAGTGAAGGTCAATACTACGTACCGAAAACACTAAAAGCTTCTACTGCAAAAACACAACCTACCTTTCACAACCAGACCCAGAACCAACCCCCAAGGAGCGCCGCCACTCACAGCTCTCCACCCGCACTCTGCACCGCCGATCACCGCCCCCTGAGCTCAGCCAGTAAGCCAGTTCTCAGCCCACCTCGTTGTCCACTCATCTATCCCACGCTTCCTCAGCTTCATTTGCAGGATGTCGTGGGAGACTGTATCAAAAGCATTGCTGAAGTCAAGGCAGACGACATCCACTGCAGCAGCACCTGAAATGGTCCATCCCACTCGGGCTGAAGCTTTGATTCCTTACACGTGCGTGTTAGGACCCAGCCTCCAGCACAGAATGAGGGCACTAGAAATTCCAGAGGTGGAGCTCGAGACAGCAGTCCATGTCCCTTGAGGGATAACAGAGAAGCAGCCAACCCGAGTATGTAGTTCTTAGGAAACTTATCCTTGGCTTCAAGAGAGGGCATCTCACCTCTCCCTCCCAAGTACATCAACCCAAACAACACTTCATACGGTGATACTCCCAAGTCTTTTCTGGGAGCGGTTCGTATTCTGAGAAGGGCTACAGGTAAACGCTTTGGCCATGGTCATTTGGTCTCTAAAATCCATTTTGACAAGCGCTTTGTCAGCATCTGACCGATCCATCCTACTTTCCCTGAAGGAGGAGGGTGCCGGTGAGTACGGAACTCCCGCTTGATTTCTAGAGTTCTCATTAGCTCCTGTAGGACTTGTGAAGTAAAGTGGTTTCCCTTATCTGAGACGATATTCTACGTGATCCCATATCTAGGGATCGCGCCCAGGTGTAGAGTCCTTAGCGCAGAAAAGACAGGGACCTGTTGGAGCACCCAGAGGACCAAGGGTAAATCCTGCCTGACCGATCTAGCGGCCGTCTGTGATGGTGTCACTGCATCAACAGCCAAGTGAAGAACCACTGATATCATCCACCTGGACTTCAGCAAGGCCTCTGACACAACATCCTTCTTTCCAAATTGGAAGGATACGGATTCGGTGAGCGGACCGTTCAATGGACAAAGAACCGGCTGCAGGATCGAGTGCAGGAGCCAACGGCTCCGTGTCTGGATGGCGATCGGTGATGAATGGCATCTCAAAGGGGTCCGTGCTGGGGCTGAGACTCTTCAGTATCTTCGTCAGTGGCATCACCAGCGGGATCGAGCGCACCCTCAGAAAATTTGCTGACGACACCAAGCTGTGGGGAGCAGTGACACGCCAGAGGGACGGGACGCCAACCGCAGGGACCTCGACAGGCTCGAGCAGCGGGCACAGACAAACCTCATCAGCTTCAACAAATCCAGGTGCAGTGTCTTGCACCTGGGACAAGAGAACCCCCCACTACCGATACATGCTGGGGGATGAAAGGGCGGAGCCTAGGCCTGTCCCAAAAGACCCGGTGGACGGCAAGCTGTACACGAGCCAGCAAAGTGCCCTCCCAGCCCAGAAAACCAGCCACATCCCGGTCTGCACCAAAAGATGTGCGGTCAGCAGGTGAAAAGAGGTGATCCTGCCCCTCTGCTCTGTGCTGAAGAGGCCTCACCTGGAGTACTGTGTCCATATGAAGGGCCCTCAGTGCAGAAGAGACATGGACCCGTTGGAGCACATGCAGAGGATGGCCACAAGAAAAAAAAAAAAAAGAACCGAAGGATCAAACGCCTCACCTGTGAGGACAGGCTGAGAGAGCTGGGGCTGTTCAGCCCGGAGAAGTGAAGGCTCCGAGGTGACCTGGTAACAGCCTTTCGATACCCAAAGGGGAGCTAAAGGAAAGAAGAAGGGAAAATTTAGGTTAGATATCAGGAAAATATCTTTCACAGCAAGGGACAAGGGGAAACGTTTTAAGTTGAGGGACGGAAGATTTAGGTTGGACGTCAGGGGGAAGTTCTTTACAGAGAGAGCGGTGAGGTGCTGGAACAGCTGCCCAGAGAGGCTGTGGATGCCCCGTCCATCCCTGGAGGTGTTCAAGGCCAGGTTGGATGGGGCCCTGGGCAGCCTGGTCTAGTATGAAATGGGGAGGTTGATGGCCCTGCACGTAGCAGGGGGGTTGGAGATTCACGATCCTCGAGGTCCCTTCCAACCCGGGACCTTCTGTGACTCTGCGCAGTGGACCAGGTTGCCCAGAGATGTGGTGGATGCCCTGTCCCTTCCAAGGTGACACGCAGGGCAACCTGATCTAGCTGTGAATGTCCCTGTTCATTGTGGGCGAGTTGGACTAGACCATCATAAATGGTCGCTTCCGACTCTAAGGAGTCTCTGGTATGATACCTGAAGCCATGTCCACAAAGAACATCGATGGCCTGGTGAGCAATCAGGGTAGGTGGGGAAGCCTGTGTGCTCAACAGCTCTGGGGAAACTCACCAAGTAGTCCAGTCAGGAAGATTCACATCAGCCATAGAGCCTCTCTGTGCCAGTGCCAGTATTCAGCACACCAGAGGTACTGCTTCATCACACTGGTGGGTCCCATAGCTGCAGAGCTAGCTACTGAATGGCAGTCAGGGGATGGAAGGAAGAGGGGTGGGGAGATTGGCTATCATACAGACTAGGAAACTAACAGCATCCCCTGACAATTGGGATGGAGATACCTGGGGCGATCCAGACGAAGCGGTCCAGTAGAAGACAATCCTTTGTTTCCTATGAATACGAAGCCAGGTCTGCCATAAAAACAGAAAGAACCCTAGGACCCTGGGGTGGACAGCCACAGCGTGCTCTGAGAACTGTGCCCTGACATCTGTTACTACTGACAAATTTGTAAGGGAGGTCTAGGAGAGAACCAGACAAGACAGGAACAGAATACTCGTGTTCAGTATGCTCAAGTAGTGGAGACTGTATTACACTACGTGCGGATGAAGAAAACGGCCACTGGGGCCGGCGGTTTTCTTAAGCTCAGGTCCCAGCCCCATACATGCACCTCACCCTACTACTAGCCACGAAGCTTATTGGGCCCAGGGAGCAAGGCGAGCCCCTTGTGACCCCCATTCCATCTTTAAGTGAGCGTCCCACAGCCATCGCAAAACCCACCTGCATACAAGCAATGCACAAACAAGGGATTCGCGGCATTTCATTATCCGCTGCACAGATTTCACAGTGCTTAAACCACTAACCAGAGGAGCCCCGAGAACCCTTAAACCCCATCGTGCTGCAAAACAGAACGGGATCCAAAGAGACACGGAACATAGTTTAAATACGTGCCCTTAAACAATACTCAGCATGGGCGGAATTAATACGTGGCACAGGAGACACAGAGGGGACGTGGGCAGAGGACACAGGGAGGACACAGACACAGGCGGGACACGAGGTCACAGAGGGAACATGGAGGGGGATGCAGAGGGTACGCGTCATGAAATGGATTGGGACCACGTGGTAGCAGACAAACCGAGTTTGGAGTCTCAGGTTGGAGATTAGGCAATGAGAATCATGAAAGAGGGAACAGAGACTTCACAAGAAGGTATTGATCTTAAGAAGAGTTACAGAGGAAACCTGGAGAACACAGGATCCCTTTACGGAAAAGCACATTAGCTCCAGGCATTTCCAGAGTTGCAATGCTCAGTCAGCCAACCAGCATTACCTTGGGACTGACTGAAGCATTCCAGGAATGAGACAAGAGCAAAAGAAAGGAATGTATGTCAGCCCCTCCATTACCAGTTCAGAGAAAGGGAGATAACCCCTTCACTCCCTTAAGCAAAGAACTGAAAAGAAAATAAGAACAAGCATAGCAGACATAGCTGCTCCAGTCCAGCTTTGGATCCCCTCAGATCAGAGGGCAAAGATCAAAGCCCTACAGCATGGAACAAAAATCAGTTGCCTCTTTCCAGGAAAGAGCACTCACCCAACAGTCCACAGCAGGCAGTCTCCAGCAAAAGACGCTGCCTTGGGGGCTGCCAGCCCTTAAATGAGGTGAGGGAGGGGTGGAGCCAGGCTCAGCCCCACCTGGTCCCACAGCTGCATTGCTTCCACCTGTGCTTGCAGGGCTGCACCACCCCTCACCAGATGCTCCATCACTGCTTCAGGCTGTGATCTCAAAGTTCCCATAACGTCATGAATTAAAAAAAAAAAAAAAAAAAAGTGAATTAGGTCTGCCTGTCTGGCAAGGGGAAGTTTATCACTGAATGAGCAAGGATGGCCCACATATTTTGATTCCAGTCAGATGTCCTCAAAGGCAACTGATAAAATTTCTCCTAGGTAGGAGAGCACAGATTTTCATACTGATGCAGCAAGATGCTGAGAAGCCGCATGTGCAGCGAAAAGGCTGCGATTACGGTGTGAGTGGAGCGAGTGCTGTTTGCCAAACTGTCAGGGTCAGCTTATGGCTCCCCAGTGAGAAATGTGCATTACCTACTCACGCAGCGATTAAAGACCATCGTGAAAATATTTTACGATTTGGTGTCCTCAGTGGGTGAAGCTGGCACCTGCCTGTAAGGCACCGTGTAGCCATTGGGCTCCAACATCAATCCCAAACCCCAAAGAAGTAGGGAGGCTGCAGCGTGCGTACTTCGTGCAGCCCCTGCGCTCCTCGAGTCACAGATCACTGACGTACCGCAGGACCCATTTCTGCTGCGGCACGACGTGGGATTGCTGAAGTCACTGCAGATCTGGAGAACAGACAAAGCATCTCCAGAACGCACTCCCCGTACAACTTGCCCACATGCAGGGGGCACAAGCCCCATTTTGGGGGCAATGATCCCCACTTGTGGGCTGCTACCCTCACCCCACTGTCACAGCCATGCCCCGAGGACACCATCACCCCACTGCGCATGGCCAGCAACGTCTCCCCGGACTCCACTCCCACAGGCATCCCCGTCCCTGTCCTCAAGCCGGCAACATCGGCACGGAGCAAAGCGGGGCAGGGGGCGTGGGAGGACTTGAGGGGACATGAGAGGGCACATGGGGACACAGGGACATGGGGGGACACGGAGGGACATGGGGTTGACGCGTGGGGTCAGAACTACAGAGGCAAGAGGAGGTGGCACGTGGAGGTGACACAAGGAGGTGGCAGGCTGTGCCAGGAGTTTGAGCAGCAGTGCGGGGCAGATGAGCAGTGCCAGCCCAACATGGGGGTGATGGTGACACTCCAGGATGAGGAGCTGCTACTGTTTTTCAAGCAGGTAGAAGTTTGTTATCCATACATAATACTGCACTTGTTGTTTTCTTTTTTAAATCAGTGACAGTATGCGATCTGATCCAATGTCTTTGAAAAGTGTGGTTTCAGGATTGTCAGCTGAAACAGCAGCAGAACACAGGCCGTTGCCTGTGGGGGAAGGGACGGGGAAGGAAGTGAGGAAAGAAAGGAGGAAGCCTGAAAAAGGAATGGGGATGGCACGGGGCGAAGGAAGGGGGCGAGACATAGGGGAATGAAGGGAAAAGGACAGAATAGCGGTGGAGCAGCCTAAAAAGCAGCAACAAGCTCTGGGAGGACTGCAGAGTGCCAGATTCTGTAGCGGGTGTGTATCTGTGTGTGTATGTTGTCATTACCTGCCTGGTTTGGGGTCGGGGCTGTTGTCGCTTCTGAGCTCCTGCAGTGGGAAGAGCTTGAGCAATCGGTGCCCATGCAGAACTGCAGCATGGGGGAGCGCTTGGTAAGGACAGCCCTGCAGCCCTCAGCTGGACGAACTTCTTCCGTGTGTCCAGACTGTGAGCTGTGCAGCCATGCCTGGCTGCACCGCTCCAGCTCAGAGTCCGCTGCCTGAAGCTGCATCTTTGCTGCCTTCCCTCCTGCCCAGAGCCTCGAAGCTGCTCCCACAGTCCTCTGCCCACCCCCAACATGCCAGAGAAGACATCTGGCAGCGGGCTGGAGGAATCCCAGCACCCTGTTTTCCTTCTGCCCGCAGCTCTCTCCTCCTCTGCCACACAGGGCACCAGCCTGCAAAATGGGAATGGTCGGGAGGAAAGGGAGCACTGGCAGGAGCGACTGCTGCAGCTGGCCGGGGGGGTCTGCGTCCCCCGTGCCCTTGTGGGCTATCTGTCCAGCTGCAGGAGGACCAGAGAAGGGCAGATAAAAAGGTGCAGCTGAGCAAGCAGTGGACCTGCACAACTCTCTGGCCATCCTG
This sequence comes from Phasianus colchicus, assembly GCF_987193195.1. NCBI lineage: Eukaryota > Metazoa > Chordata > Aves > Galliformes > Phasianidae > Phasianus > Phasianus colchicus. The sequence continues at coordinate 18,760,033 of NC_143450.1, read as the reverse complement.
CCGATGGCAGCTGTGACACATCGATTCTTTCCATGCAGCTGAATTCATGTTTTCCATCTGTAAACTTAAGTGGAGAACTGCAGGTTTTGTTAATCTTTGTGGAAATGATGTAACGGTCCCCAAGAATCTCAGAACTGCAACTTTGTCTCTGCCTGCGTAGACCTGCTAGGGCCTAAAACTACCCGTTTTATGGCATTAAAAAGAATAAAAAGCCAAAAATGAAACCTGGAGTTGAAGAAAGACCTTGGAAAAAAACACATTAAAATGTGAACAAGACAGAGGCTGAGCAAACGTTAATATAGTCCTGTGCTTTCTGCCAAAGTGCTTTATTTCGTTATCGTTAAATTTGCCGGGCAGTTACATTTCGGTATGTGAATATTTAGAAACAGCGCCATGGATGCTGGCAAAAACGAGTCTGTTTTCTTTTTTAACAGATATTCATAAGCACTTAGCACGGCTTTCCGGGGTCTGGAGTAGTTTCCCTTTGTTTTCTTCGTCTTTTCCCCCCGCTTCTAACTTCGCGCTCTTCCCCCGTCATCACAACGCGGAACGGATCGCCACGGCCTGCGCCGCGGGTCCCCGGCAATGCCGCCGGAGTTCTTCCCGCGGTCTCTGCTGCCACCTCGTGGCCAATGCGCGGAACTGCCGCTGCCCGCTGCTCAGGCCGGCAAGCTGTACAACGCATGCGCGTAGAAACGCGGAAGAGGCGTTTTAACCGCTCTGCGCCGCTAATCCGCCGCTCTCTATGGTGATCAGTCCTCCAGATAATAGCGAACACGCGCGCGTCAACTGAAAGATAGCAATTGTTTCGACAGACCACTGCGGGGACGGGCAAGCAGCCGATTCTCGGAGCGCCGGCTCAGCGATAATTTCCCCTTCTAATCCAGGATGCCCCTCGTCTATTTCCGCCGATTTATGCCCGAGCCCACCCGGGAACGGACCGGGTCGGCTCACGGCTGCCCCTCAGCGCCTCGTGGCACCCAACGTGCTTGCCGCCGCGGTGGAGGAGCAGACGTTTGGGGCTCCAGCCCCAGCCCTGCACCGCAGCGTTCCCGGAAAAGCAAGTCTCGCGAGAGCAACGCACACGGGCCAAGCTAGGCACCGCGCACGCGGCAGTCTCCGCACCGCACTACGCAGGCGCGGTTCTCGAGACAACAGCACGGAGTACGGACGCGCGATTCATGAGAAAGCACGACGCATGCGCCAGTGGTTTAAAAAAAAAAAAAAGAAGAAGAAGAAAAAAAAAAGCGCTACGCACGCACTGGATTTTGTTCCGAACGGGGCAAGCGCCGGACTCTGCCCGCCACGGCGCATGCGCCTGGCTGTGCCCCGCAATGCGCGTGTGCCACGTGCTCTGCGCGCGCGCCAGCCTCGACGCCGCAATACGCACGCTTTCCTCACGGCCGCAAAACGCACGCGCCGTCGTTTGCAGCGCCTTCAGTACGTTCTCGAAGCAGACCGGGGCATAAAACCGCCCGAGGAAACAGACGAGGAGCATTCTGGATCGGAAGAGAGAAAAGTGTCGCGGAGCCGGCGGTCCAAGTATTGACTGCTCACCTGCATCTCAGGGCTTCGAAGAAATGCGTGCGATTGGAAAGCTTGTGGCGCATGCGCACTACTTCCCGGGGGACCGAGCACCACTTCCGCGTGCCTGCGCGCACGCGCCCTGCTGCCTGCGGCGACGTAGCGACGCTGCCGCAATTCTGCCGATTGACCGCGTGGGGGCACCAGAGACAGCTGAAACAACCTCGATGCAGTTCCCCCGATTGGCCACGAGGGGGCGCGAGAGATCGCGGAAACAACTGCGACGCACTTTTGCCGATCGGCCACGCGGTGGCACCAGAGACCGCGGAAATCACTTCGCCGCTAGGACTGCTGTGGGTCTGCACCAAGCCATCGCCAGCCCGTTCTCTCTTTTGATGGCAGAGGAAAAACACAGAGGGGAGAGGGGGGAAGGGAAGACGACAAAGACAACGAAGGAAATCTTCGACAAACCCACCAAACCTGCGCTCAGTGCGTAGGGGTACTTGTCAATAAACAAATAACCAGCAAATTGATGTTGTCAAGATTTTTATTACTCTATTTTTTGCAGCCAGCGTCCGAGGTAATGAAAAACCTCGTATGAAACGGGCAGATGCGTGCAGCCAAGCCATGGCTTGGAACCATTAACCACATTTGGTTTTGACACCACGTTTGTGAGAAACACTCAAAGCCAAAAAATTCAGGTTAGGCCAGGATCTCAGTGATAGCAGCAAAGTTTATTCGTCATTGCAATAACAGGCTCATGTCCCCTATTAGCGAGGGAGGGACTGTGCAACAGTCAGCGAAATTCATTCCGTTCTATACTCCAAACCCAACGCAGGTAACGCTCTCCTGGCATTCATTGGTTGAGCGTCTCAGGCTTACACTCTCCCCGATGCTGTTGCTATGATACATTTCCATATAAGGTCCATTACCAACCCGTTGTTCTTTCGTACGTTTTGTACTTCTCCATGGAGATACGAGGGCCATATTTCCAAGAGTGAGCACATGCGTTCTGTCCTGTGCTGGGCTCTCTTTCTCCAGCCCGCATCTTTGCCTTGTTTTGCACCTGGCTCACTTCTACCCCAGTCAGAACGCCCCCAATCTTTAACTTTCTACTCTGTTCAACAGCTTTCTTAGTGGAAGGAAAACAGCTATTTCACAAGAGGGTTATAAGTTCAGTGAAGGTCAATACTACGTACCGAAAACACTAAAAGCTTCTACTGCAAAAACACAACCTACCTTTCACAACCAGACCCAGAACCAACCCCCAAGGAGCGCCGCCACTCACAGCTCTCCACCCGCACTCTGCACCGCCGATCACCGCCCCCTGAGCTCAGCCAGTAAGCCAGTTCTCAGCCCACCTCGTTGTCCACTCATCTATCCCACGCTTCCTCAGCTTCATTTGCAGGATGTCGTGGGAGACTGTATCAAAAGCATTGCTGAAGTCAAGGCAGACGACATCCACTGCAGCAGCACCTGAAATGGTCCATCCCACTCGGGCTGAAGCTTTGATTCCTTACACGTGCGTGTTAGGACCCAGCCTCCAGCACAGAATGAGGGCACTAGAAATTCCAGAGGTGGAGCTCGAGACAGCAGTCCATGTCCCTTGAGGGATAACAGAGAAGCAGCCAACCCGAGTATGTAGTTCTTAGGAAACTTATCCTTGGCTTCAAGAGAGGGCATCTCACCTCTCCCTCCCAAGTACATCAACCCAAACAACACTTCATACGGTGATACTCCCAAGTCTTTTCTGGGAGCGGTTCGTATTCTGAGAAGGGCTACAGGTAAACGCTTTGGCCATGGTCATTTGGTCTCTAAAATCCATTTTGACAAGCGCTTTGTCAGCATCTGACCGATCCATCCTACTTTCCCTGAAGGAGGAGGGTGCCGGTGAGTACGGAACTCCCGCTTGATTTCTAGAGTTCTCATTAGCTCCTGTAGGACTTGTGAAGTAAAGTGGTTTCCCTTATCTGAGACGATATTCTACGTGATCCCATATCTAGGGATCGCGCCCAGGTGTAGAGTCCTTAGCGCAGAAAAGACAGGGACCTGTTGGAGCACCCAGAGGACCAAGGGTAAATCCTGCCTGACCGATCTAGCGGCCGTCTGTGATGGTGTCACTGCATCAACAGCCAAGTGAAGAACCACTGATATCATCCACCTGGACTTCAGCAAGGCCTCTGACACAACATCCTTCTTTCCAAATTGGAAGGATACGGATTCGGTGAGCGGACCGTTCAATGGACAAAGAACCGGCTGCAGGATCGAGTGCAGGAGCCAACGGCTCCGTGTCTGGATGGCGATCGGTGATGAATGGCATCTCAAAGGGGTCCGTGCTGGGGCTGAGACTCTTCAGTATCTTCGTCAGTGGCATCACCAGCGGGATCGAGCGCACCCTCAGAAAATTTGCTGACGACACCAAGCTGTGGGGAGCAGTGACACGCCAGAGGGACGGGACGCCAACCGCAGGGACCTCGACAGGCTCGAGCAGCGGGCACAGACAAACCTCATCAGCTTCAACAAATCCAGGTGCAGTGTCTTGCACCTGGGACAAGAGAACCCCCCACTACCGATACATGCTGGGGGATGAAAGGGCGGAGCCTAGGCCTGTCCCAAAAGACCCGGTGGACGGCAAGCTGTACACGAGCCAGCAAAGTGCCCTCCCAGCCCAGAAAACCAGCCACATCCCGGTCTGCACCAAAAGATGTGCGGTCAGCAGGTGAAAAGAGGTGATCCTGCCCCTCTGCTCTGTGCTGAAGAGGCCTCACCTGGAGTACTGTGTCCATATGAAGGGCCCTCAGTGCAGAAGAGACATGGACCCGTTGGAGCACATGCAGAGGATGGCCACAAGAAAAAAAAAAAAAAAGAACCGAAGGATCAAACGCCTCACCTGTGAGGACAGGCTGAGAGAGCTGGGGCTGTTCAGCCCGGAGAAGTGAAGGCTCCGAGGTGACCTGGTAACAGCCTTTCGATACCCAAAGGGGAGCTAAAGGAAAGAAGAAGGGAAAATTTAGGTTAGATATCAGGAAAATATCTTTCACAGCAAGGGACAAGGGGAAACGTTTTAAGTTGAGGGACGGAAGATTTAGGTTGGACGTCAGGGGGAAGTTCTTTACAGAGAGAGCGGTGAGGTGCTGGAACAGCTGCCCAGAGAGGCTGTGGATGCCCCGTCCATCCCTGGAGGTGTTCAAGGCCAGGTTGGATGGGGCCCTGGGCAGCCTGGTCTAGTATGAAATGGGGAGGTTGATGGCCCTGCACGTAGCAGGGGGGTTGGAGATTCACGATCCTCGAGGTCCCTTCCAACCCGGGACATTCTGTGACTCTAAGGAGTCTCTGGTATGATACCTGAAGCCATGCCCACAAATGACATCCGATGGCCTGGTGAGCAGTCAGGGTAGGTGGGGAAGCCTGTGTGCTCAACAGCTCTGGGGAAACTCACCAAGTAGTCCAGTCAGGAAGATTCACATCAGCCATAGAGCCTCTCTGTGCCAGTGCCAGTATTCAGCACACCAGAGGTACTGCTTCATCACACTGGTGGGTCCCATAGCTGCAGAGCTAGCTATTGAATGGCGGTCAGGGGATGGAAGGAAGAGGGGTGGGGAGATTGGCTATCATACAGACTAGGAAACTAACAGCATCCCCTGACAATTGGGATGGAGATACCTGGGGCGATCCAGATGAAGTGGTCCAGCAGAAGACAATCCTTTGTTTCCTATAAAGACGAAGCCGGATCTGCGGGTGGTCGGCCACAGCGTGCTCTGAGAACTGTGCCCTGACATCTGTTACTACTGACAAATTTGTAAGGGAGGTCTAGGAGAGAACCAGACAGAACAGCAACAGAATACTCGTGTTCAGTATGCTCAAGTAGTGGAGACTGTATTACACTATGTGAGGATGAAGAAAACGGCCACCGGGGCTGGGGGTTTTCTTAAGCTCAGGTCCCAGCCTGATACATGCACCTCACTCTATCACCAGCCACGTAGCTTATTGGGCTGGAAGAATAAACCCCAGGGAGCAAGGCGAGCCCCTTGTGACCCCCATTCCATCTTTAAGTGAGCGTCCCACAGCCAGCACAAAACCCACCTGCATACAAGCAATGCATGAAGAAGGGATTCATGGTGTTCCATTATCTGCTCCACAGATTTCACAGTGCTTAAACCACTACCTAGAAGAGCCCCAGAAGCCCTTAAACCCCATCGTGCTGCAAAACAGAACGGGATCCAAAGAGACACGGAACATAATTTAAATCTGTGCCCTTAAACAATACTCAGCATGGGTGGAATTAATATGTGGCACAGGAGACACAGAGGGGACACGGGCAGAGGACACAGGGAGAACACAGAGACACAAGTAAGACACAAGGACACAGAGGGAACGTGTCATAAAATAGGTTGGGACAATGTGGTAGTTTGGAGTCCCAGGTCGGAGATTATGCAATGAGAATCACGAGAGAGGAACAGAGACTTCACAAGAAGGTATTGGGCTTGAAAAGAGTTGCAAAGGAAACCTGGAGAATGCAGAATCTCTTTACGGAAAAGTGCATTATCTCCAGGCATTTCCAGAGTTGCAATGCTCAGTCAGCCAACCAGCATTACTTTGGGGCTGATTGAAGCATTCCAGACACGAGATAAGAGTAAAAGGAAGGAACGAACATCAGTCCCTCCGTTACCAATTCAGAGAAAAGCAGATAACCCCTTCACTCTCCTCAGAGAACAATTGGAAGGCATCATAAGGAGAGGCATAGCAGACATAGCTACTCTAAACCAACTTAGGATCCCCACAGAAAGGCAGAAACCAAAACCCTGCAAAAAAGAATCACTTACCTCTTTCCAAGAACCAGAGCTTACCCAACAATCCACAGGAGGCAGTCTCCAGGAAGAAACCCAGCCTTTAAGAGCTGCCAGCCTTTAAATGAGGAGAGGGAGGGGCTGGAGCCAGGCTCAGCCTCATCTGGTCCTCTAGGTGCATTGCTTCCACCTGTGCTTGCAGGGCTACACCCCACACCAGGTTCTCCATCACTGCTTTCGGCTGTGATCTCAAAGTTCCCATAAAAGCATGAAAAAAAAAAAAAAAGGGGGATGAAGTAATGACTGGCAGCCAATTGGGTCTGCCTGTCTGGCCGGGGGGGGGGTATCAATGGACAAGCTAGGATGGTCCACATGTTTTGATTCCAGTCTGTCCTCAATGGCAATTGGTGGCATTTCTAATAAATAGGGGAGCACAGATTTCTATACTGATACAGCAAGATGCTGAGAAGCTGCATGTGCAACTTCTGAGGGGGCTGAGATTACCGGTGTGAATGGAGCGAATGCTGTCTGCCAAACTGCCAGTGTCAGCTAATGGCTCCCCTGTGAGAAATCTGTGTCATCTACTTGCACAGCAATTAAAGACCATTGTGAAATTATTTTAGGATTTGGTTCCTCAGTGGGTGAACCTGGCACCTGCCCACATGGCACTGTGTAGCCTTTTGGCTCAAACATCAATCCCAAATCCCAGAGAAATAGGGAGGCTGTAGAGTGCGTACTTCGTGCAGCCCCTGCACTCCTCGAGTCAGAGATCACTGACGTACTGCAGTACCCATTTCTGCTGCGGCACAACAGGGGATTGCTGAAGTCACTGCAGATTTGGAGAAAAGACAGATCATCTCCAGAATGCACTCCCCATACAAGCGGCCCGCATGTGTGGGGCACAAGCCACACATTGCCCCAGAAGGGGGCAATGACCCCTACTTGTGGGGCGCTACCCCCCCCACTGTCACAGCCGTGTGCGGAGGACACCATCACCCCACTGCGCACAACCATCAACTTCTCCCAGGACTCCACGCACCCCACAGGCATCCCTGTCCCTGTCCTCAACCTCACGGTGACATGGGCACGGAGCGAAATGGGACAGGTAGTGTGGGGGGAGGTGAGGAGACATGAGGGGACATGTGGGGACATGGGGTTGATGTGTGGGGTCATAAAAAGCCAAAAATGAAACCTGGAGCTGAAGAAAGGCCCTTGGAAAAAAAATACATTAAAGTATAAAGGAGACAGAAGCTGAGTGAACATTAATACGGCCCTGTGCTTTCTGCCAACAGGCTTTAATTTCGTTATCATTAAATTTGCTGGGCAGTTACACTTTGGTATGTGAACATTTAGAAACAATGCAACGGATGCTGGCAAAAAGAAAAAAAAACCCTCTTTTTTTTTTATAGCTATTTATAAGCACTTAGCACAGCTCTCCTGGGTTTGGAGAAGTTTCCCTCTTTTTTCTTCGTCTTTCCCCCCACACACCCTCCACTTCTAACTTCGTGTTCTTCCCCCGTCATCACGAGACACAGAGAGAACGGATCGCCGGGGACTGCGCCGCGGGTCCCCGGCAATCCGTCAGAAAAGTTCTTTCCGCGGTCTCTGCTGCCACCTCGTGGCCAATGCGCGGAACTGCCGCTGCCTGTCGCTGAGTTCCGCACGCAACACAACGCATACGCCTACAGGTTCGGAAGTGGCGTTCTAAGCGCTCTGCGCAGCTAATCCGCCACTCTCTATGGTGATCGGTCCTCCAGGTAACAGCGAACATGCGCCGGTCAACTTAAAGATAGCAATTGTTTCGACAAACCACTACGGGGACGGGCAAGCAGTCGATTCTCGGACCGCCGGCTCAGCGATATTCTCCCCTTCTAATCCAGGATGCCCCTCGTCTGTTTCCGCCGATTTATGCCCGAGCCCACTCGGGAGCGGACGGGTTTGACTCACAGCTGCCCTCAGCACCTCGTGGCATCCAATTTGCTCGCTGTCTCAGTAGAATCGCAGACGTCCCCTTCCACCCCAAGCCCTGCACCATCCCCCAGCCGTTTACAAGCACTGTCAGCGACAATGGAACGCGAGCAGCTCGGACATTCGCCGTCGCGGCACTGGCGTGCTGCACTCTTATAAAAGCAAGTCTCGGGATAGTTAAACGCACGTATGAATCTAGAAACTGCACTGCGCATGCGGCAGCCTCTGTGCCGCACCGCGCAGGTGCAATTCCCCAGACAACAGTACGCACGCGTGATTCACGAGAAAGCATTACGCATTCGCCTGGGTCGGTCCCGCACTGCGCATGAGCAGACTCTATACGCACTGCGCATGCGACACGACATAGTGCCACGCATGCGCCTGTCTTAAAAAAAGAAAAAGCACTACGCATGCGCTGGATTCTGCCCAGCACGGTGCGTGCGCCACTCTCGACCCCGCAGTGCGCATGCGCTAGCTTCGGCATTGCAATTGCGCATGCCAGCCCACTGCACTGCGCTGCAGTGGGTCCTCAAAACGCATGCGCCGTCCTTTTCACAGTACTACGCATGCGGAAGTACGTAACTCAGTGCGCATGCGCTATCCTGGGCACAACAATGCACATGCGCGAAAGTCGGGACCAGACAATGCATGCGCCATCTTTTATACCGTACTGTGCATGCGAGAAGCGCGTTGGAGCGCTGCGCATGCGCCGGCATTCTCATGGCATTGCGCATGCGTTTGTCTCTGAATCACATTGCGCATGCGCCTTTCATCGCACCGCACTGCACATGCGCCACCTTCTTGCACTGCACATGTACCAGCCTTTGCACCGCACTGCGCATGTGCCAGCCGTGGTTCCGCGCCGTGCTTGTGCCATCCGCGGTCCCGCAATGTCCATGCGTCGTAGTCCGCTCGGGATTGCACATGCGCCAGTCTCGGCACTGCACTGCGCATGCGACCCACTGGGCACCTCAGTACGTTAGCTCCCTACTAAGCATGCGCCAGCCTCGGCTCAGCACTGCGCACGTATCAGTTTTCGCACCGCACTCTTCTTGCGGTATTTTTGCTACTGGAGTGCACGCGCGCCAGTCCCGGCACCGGAGTGCGCATGCGCTTTCCTGGGCACTGGACTGCGCACGCGGCAGCGCACACACATGGTTACGTATGCTCATTTTCGGACACACAGCTAGGCATTTGACGGATGCACGGCCTGCTGCGAGCCTAAATCGTCCGTTCTCGTAGCAGACTCGGGAATAAAACCGCCCAAGAAAACAGACAAGGTGCACTGCGGATTGGAAGAGAGAAAGCCATTGCTGAGTCGGCGGTCCAACAATAGACTGCTCGCCCGCATCTCAGGAGTTCGCGAAAATGTATGCTATTTAAAACTTTCTGGTGCATGCGCACTGCTGCCTGGAGGACTATGCATAACAGAGATGGGCGGATCGTTTGCGCAGAGGGACAAGAACGTACGTACACCACCTCCGCGTGTTTAAGCGCATGCGTCCTGCTCCCTGCAACAACATACAAACTCTGCCGCAATTCCATCGAGTGGCCACGTGGGGGCACCGGAGACGGCAGAAACAGCTTCTTCGCTGTTTCTTCAATTGGCCACGAGGGGGCATCAGAGACAGCAGAAACAAATTATCCGCAGTTCCCGCAATTAGCCACGAGAGGGCACCACAGACCACAAAAACAACTTCGATGCAGTTTGGCCGATTGGCCCCGCGATGGCAGCAGAGACCGTGGAAATAACTTCACCTGTAGGATTGATGTGGATCTGCACCACAGCACCCAGCGATCGCTTGTCTTTTAACGGCAGAGGAAAAACACAGAAGAGAAAGGGTGGGAAGGGAAAACGACAAAGAAAACCAAGGACATCTTCGACAAACCCACCGAACCTGCACTATGTGCTTCTGAATATATGTCAATAAATAAATAACCAGCAAATTGATGTTGTCATGCTTTTTATTATTCAATTTTTTTCAGCCAGCGTCTGAGGTGATAAAAAAAGCTGGTATCAATCGGACAGATGTATGCAGCCAAGCCCAGGACGGCTTGGAACAATTAACCAAATTTGGTTTCGGTTACACGTTTGTGAGAAACACTGAAAGCCAAAAATTTCAGGTTAGACAAGGATCTTACTGATAGCAGCAGTTTAATCATTACTACAGTAACGGGCGCACCCTATTGGCAAGGGAGAAATTGCACACCGGTCTTCGAAATTCATTCTGTTCTATACTCTAAACCCGATGCAGATAATGCTCTCCTGGTGCTCACTCATTAAGCATCTCAGGCTCATTATTTCCCCAACACTGTTGCTGTGATACATTTGCAGATAAGGTCCATTACCAACCTGTTGTTTCTTGGGTACGTTTTGTATTCTTCCATGGAGGGCAATAATTCCAAGAGTGAGCACATTCGTTCTGTCCTGTGCTGGGCTCTCTCCCCACCCTGCATATTTGCCTTACCTTGTGCCTGGCTCAATTCTACCCCAGTCAGAATGCCCCAAATCTTAACTTTTTACTCTGTTCAGCAACTTACTTAGTGGAAAGAAAACAGCTATTTCACAAGAGGGTTGCAATCTCAGTAAAGGCCTATACTACATACAGAAAATACTGGAAGCTTCTACTGCAAAAACACAATCTACCTCTCACAAGAGCAATGCAAAACAGCCAAGCAACTCTTATAAGTAACACAGTAGTAGCAGCTACCGTACCTGGCCTCACCACTCTGAGATCCCACCCGGGTCACCTGAGGTTTGTAAATATCCACTGGATCAGTCATGATATCAAGCAATTTGTCATCAGTTCTTTCATTCACAACTGGTGCCAGGACCTGCCACAGGGCATTCTGACCACAGGCACCACAGGTGAACTATTTTAATAACAGTGGGACAGGTATTCAGCGCCGTTTCAAGGATTTGATCTACTTTTGACCCAAAGGAAGAATTAATATGAAACGTGAGGTATGCATAGGTCATCATGAGGCATGCTTCTCAGCATCACCTTTGGGAAACAGATAATGGATTTGTCATAAAAGTCTCAGTACAGCAGTAACATGCAATGCTATTTAAGAAAAATATGAGAACACTTTGTGAGGAGGCAAGAAACTTTACGACCTCCGTCTGGGAAATCCAGCACCATTTGCCCACAGACTCCTCTTTGGCAACTGTTCTAGATTCAGCTGTACATTCTGTTCCAGGGCACAACTCAAATCTACAAATGAAACAAAGGGAATTTTACATAAGCAGAAGAAAAAGAATGGTATATTTCCTTCAGCATTTAAAATAAGAAAGTAAGCAATCAACAACAGAAGCCATTCCTACAATAACACTATGGGAAACATAGCATCAGAGAAGAAAGCATCCACATTTCCCTGAACCACTGCTCACGAAAAAAAATAAAAAGAAAAAAGAACAAAGAAAAAAATACATTTCTTTTAGACATTACTTGTTTGAAGGCATATACCACCCTCACACTTTAAAAGCATTACAAAAAAATATATAATGCATAGAATAATCTCTTCCAACAATGTGTATTTGGTCTAGGCAGCAGGTGGTGCAGCTCTGTATCATAAAGAACTGAAGTCATAAGCACCAAGCCAACGTGCCTATAGACCAACAGAATCTTGAAGTAGGACAGCCAGTGAAAACATCAAACAAAGCACCTGATTCTCAGCCTTCTCATTCCTTTTTGAAAACCCAGAGGCCTCCCTCTAAGCTCCACTGCTGGCCTGTAACGCCCCAGCTTGCAATCTGTTGGCAGTCCTCCTTACTAGACAGCAGAGAATTTAGATTGAACTGAATTTTAGGAAGGCATTACATTAGATCAAAAATAGTGCCTTCCTGAGCAACAAAGTAGGGGCTTAAGACAAACGGCTTAATCCCTAAAGAACAAAGTTAATTTGTCCTTTCCAGATTATAGAAAGGACTAACGTGAAACAGAATGAGCAGAATGCAGGGACAGTTTAGTATTATCTGCAAATTAGCACGGGACGTCACACAAGAAAGGCTTCCATTCTAGAAACTGTCCAAACTGAGGCAACAGCAAGGCTGTGTCCTATGCTACAACATACCTGATCTCCTCCAGCAGCGCTGTTTGGGAAAGCTGACACAGCAGATATTCCTCTCTCTGACTGGACGCACAGTTACACAGCGTGGAGATGACCAAATCCATGAACTCTGTGCATTTGCTTTTAGGCATCTGAAAAAATCAGCTTGCCCAACTACACCAGGCTAGTCTACAACAAGAAGAAAAATGCTTGGTGCATGTGTCCACAAAGGCCAGCGCCACAAAGAACTGTGATGCCCCAATGCTGCAGCGCATTGCAAAGACTGCGCTGACACACAGAAGCCTCTATGACAAGAGGAGTGCACTAGGAGCAGCACAAGAAGCTGCATACCTGAAGGAAGTAGAAAAGATGTCGACAGGCTTCCAGCTTTTTCCTCCCCTCTTCTCTTCCCTCAAAGCTTTCAAGTTCCCTTTTGCTTGTTCAGCATCATCATGTCAGAGAGCTGCTTCTTGTTCTCCTTAGAAAGCTTTCTGCTGTGAGAAACTACATCCTGCAAAGGAGAGAGAGGGACATATTCCACGCTTAAACATTCCAAAACAAGCAACACTGGAAAAAGTTGCGCCTGAGGGTCTGCTTTCTTGCATGTGGAAAAGACAGAGGCAAGGTATGTCGGGGGCTGATGAAGAGGAACGTCACTTGTTGGAGCAGTGAGTTCTCCATCCTGTGCCCGAAATTCCTGAGTCTGTTGAGAACCCTAGAAGGACTGACCACTCTGAGCAGTGATTACTGTCAGAGCTGGTAGCATCCTGAAGATGCTTGAAAACCCCTTACTTTCTAAACTGGGCTTCAAGCCCCAACCCCTGTTTTCTATTTTGCTGCCTCACTGCCTCTACATACTCTGAGAATGATGGCACTTTTTGCTACCAGCATCAGCCTGAGAGTTGGAGCCTCCTTTGGAACTGAAGTTTACTGCCACGGTTCAGAATTTCACACCGGGTTAAACCTAGCGCCGTACTATTCAAACAAAGTAAAAGGTACCAGATCTTCAGCTTGAATGAAAAAAGGAACCGCTGCATCAGCGATGTCATTGAGCTTTTGTGAAATTAATCATCAGCAAAATGACAGAGGGGCCTCCATCAGCCAATAAACACCAAGTGGTCAGAGTACATTTCCTGCTCTGAAATCTCTTCCACCCTCTGATACAGCATCCAAAGCGTGAGAAATTAAGGTGTGCAAGTTCATGACCAACATAACCACAAGTGAACAAAACAGTTCTCAAGGCCTTCCACCATTCAGCCTGTTGCCTTCATTGGGTCAGCGCAGTTTGGTGTGGGTTTTCTTTTATGCTCATTTGTTTGCTTTTAAAATGCTTCAGATCTTGTCTCTTTTTCTTCTACAACCATCCTTCTAGGGATACATGCTAAGTAAGCATGAGTATGAACTAAGTGGGAGGAAAACCTGCAAGTCTGGGGGAATATTTTCCAGCAAGTCTGAACAAGTGAGATCCGAGGCCACGAACTCCTTGCACTGACTAACTGCCACTGGCCTCAATTCATTCTGCTCGTCTCCTAACAGTACACTTTGATCTTGCAGCATCATTTTTTTTTCCACTAGCAGCCCAGTTTTGTTGTCCATTAAACTTAAATCATTTTCAAGTTGCTGATTATACTGGATGAAAGTTACAACTTCCTCACAGAGTTACATCAGCTCAAGGTCCTCCTGAAAATGCTGGTCAATGATTGAGCAGGCAGACAGATTTCTGAACCATGCCCACTGGTGGGTTTTCAGCATTAAGTAAAAATAAGTGACAAAACTTCAGAAAAGAGATTCTTACCTTGGGAATCATAGAATTGCTCATGTTGGAAAAGGCCTTAAAGATCATCAAGTCCTACCACAACCTAACCATACTACCCTAACTCTAACAACCCACCACTAAATCATGTCCCTGAGCACCACATCCAAACAGTTTTTAAATGCACTCAGGGATGGTGACCCAACCACCTCCCTGGGGAGCCTATTCCAGTGCTTAACAACCCTTTCTGTAAAGAAATTTTTCCCCAATATCAAACCTAAACTTACCCTGGCACAACTTGAGGCCATTTTCCCTCGTCCTGTTACCTGTCACCAGTGAGGAGAGACCAGCCCCACTGTCACTGTAAGCACCTTTCAGATATTGGAAGAGAGCAGCAAGGTCTCCCCTCAGCCTCCTCTTCCCCAGACTAAACAGCCCCAGTTCCTTCAGTAGCTCCTAGTAGGGCATATTCTCCAAGCCCTTCACAAGCCTTGTTGCCCTTCTTTGGATCTGCTCCAGCACCTCAATGTCCTTTCTGTACTGAGGTGCCCAAAACTTAAAACAGTACTCGAGGTGAGGCCTCACCAATGCCAAGTACAGGGGCAGGATGCTCACCACACCATTCCTGATAAAAGCCAGGATGCCATTGGCCTTCTTGGCCACCAGCACACACTGCTGGCTCATACTCAGCTGACTGTGCATCAGAACACCAAGGTCCCTTTCCATCAGGCAGCTTTCCAGTCACTCCTCCCCAAGCCTGTAGGGTTGCCTGGGGTTGTTGTGACCAATACGCAGGACCCAACACTTGGCCCTACTGAAACTCATACAGTTTACCTTGGCCCATCGATCCAGTCTATCCAGGTCCCTCTGTTGAGCCTTTCTCCCCTCTGGCAGATTAACACTCCCTCCCAAACTGGTGCCATCAGTAAACTTATTGAGGGTGCACTCAACCCCCTCATCAAGATCATTAATAAAGATATTAAATAGAAGCGGCCTCAGGTAGGCAGAGATCTCCAGCAAGAGAAGCTCTCACCTCCACTGCCAATCCTTAAATTAGGTTTGGGAAGAGGTGGATCCTGGCTCCACTCCTTCCAATCACTCAGGCACATTGCTTGCACCTGAGCTCTCATGGGTTGGCCTTGCCTTCTCACCAGCATGTTTCAGGCCATGACTTAGCATTTCCACTACACATACTTCATATTGTCCTATTTCCAAAACACCAAATTTGATGGTGAAATGATAGGTGAACATTTCTCAGATGTGCTTTTTCTCTCTCTCTCTGTTCTGCTTGAGAAGAATTTATTGTTCATGTATTGCTAAGAGAAGTAACTTACACAAAGAGATTCTTTGGGAGAAGGAAATGCCTTTCAATAATCCACAAAACGAGGAGAAGGTATCTAATTGTGTGACAACACTTTTTGTTGAACAAAACTAGTCAATAAGTGTGCATATAGAGAGCATCTGGCAATTTTCTAGCAAAATTAAGGGATTTTATACCTGGATGTGAGTGACTGCTGGAACTTGCTTCTTCAAAAAACTCACTCTGGAATCGAATTCCTGACAAACAAGATAGCCTCAACAGCAAGCCTGAAGCTTCACAATCAGGTTCTCGTTGGACAGCCACAAATGCTCTTGGTTGTATGCCACAGTGACTCCAAACACTGTGCTCTGGATTAGCGTTATGGATGAAAAAGAGACAGGAAGAGAGAACAGAGATGCAAGAGATGGGATGTTACACAGTGGTTTCTGTATTGTGCTCAAGAGGAACTTACAAGACGCCTTTCAATAAGCAGCAACACCACAGTCCTTTACCCCTTGACCAACAGAATAAATTTTGTGAAATAATACGGAGGTTTGACATGCAAAGGTAGGCGATAAACAGTAAAATAAGTTTAAAAGCTTGTTAACAGTGTTTCACCACAATAGTACTCTCTCTTAAAGTTGTGATAAGGACTGAAATGGTGGCAACTTCATCTTCAGAGAAAAAGAGTATGTACTCTGTCTGTATCTCCTGCCATGACAACTGTGTCATTTTGCACAAATTCAGACAGAGCATCCCATCCTCTCTCTTTGGTCTGCTGGTTATGATAACAATGACAGCCTTCTCTCACCTAGTGTTTCACCCATTCACTGCCACTGCCTTTCAAAAGCAGAAACTGCAGGGTGTTTGGTCTGTCCTTCCCATATAAAAATATGTTGCAATAAGGAAATATATTCACAGAGGTGCCTTCCTCCAAGCAAGAAAAGGAACACCTGAGACCCTACTGTACTACTACAAGAACTACTAAACACAACACATCCTACAAGTGGGGAATATTTTACTGTTAACTTTTTTTTTTTTTTTTTTTAACATAAAGACTTTAGTTTACAAGGCAGCCTCAACTTCCTGTAACACAGGATTCCAACAACAAGACACCCCATAATGCAAAAGACTTCTCTCCAGAGGCTTTTTTTCTCTCTGGTTTCCATTCTACGTGCAATAATCTTGAATTTATTGCACTAATAGTTATTTGAGGTTCACCTGTTGCCATATTTCCTCTCTTCACTTCTGCCAACTCTCACTACTTTGTCTCCACACACTCTGGAGTGACTGGAGTGATCAGATCACTGCTCAAAAGCCAGATGGAATGTCTGGAAATACCTGGCAAGTAATAAACAACATAGGAGACAAAAATATATACTTCAATTAATTTATATTCATCCTACATCAGAGAATCACGGAGTGGTTTAGGTTAGAAGGAACCTCTGGGGGTCATCTGGCCAAACCTGCTCAAGCAGGGACATGTTGAATACTGTGGATAGTGCAGGCCTCTACTTATCAGAAACAATAAAGGAGAATGACACAAGGTACGGGAAAGGATGACAGGAGGTACAAACTACTCACTGTACAAAACAGATTATGCTTCTTCAACCACAAAGAGCACAAAGAAGCTACAGAACTTGGTTTCCCCTATCACAGAAACTATATTATTCTTCATGTTCTGCAATAAGTCTTAATAGTAATCAAACTACATTATGAAGTAGAGAGTTTAAGCACACACAAGTCTCTACTTCTTGTAGCACCTGGATACGCTAATACTCACTTTTCAATCAAATACCATGAATACTGTCACCTTGCCAACTACATAAATCATTTGGATAGAGTTACACAAAAAACACAAAGAGAGGCTCCAGCTCGTGAAATTTATTAACCACAGGTCACAACTGCTCGAAGAATATTCCAGGACTACCTCTAACAACAGACCAGAAACTGGATTTCTTTTGATCAATTACGACAGTTTTCTTAGCAAGTTTTTAATCAACATTTGCTTACTTATTAGCTATTCCATTTTCATGCTGACACATTTTAAAAAATAAAGATCTTTGTGTGTTCACTTTATGGCACCACAGACCTCTGGCATGTTACAGCCACAGCTGCAACTCCTGGGACCTAGTTTTGTTCACAAAATGCCCTTGTCCTTGAGAAGAATGTCAGAATTACAGAAAGCTTCTGCCATTAAATTCCATGACTCATAGCAGCTTTCCAGTTCACCTGAGTACACCTGGAATTTCTTACCACCTCAAGCTTACTTACACAAAAATAAGAACCACAGCCGAAACCTTTAACCAACAGAATCAACCAAAACGCTGCTGTGCTGTACGTTTCCTTGAACTTTGTCAGATTTCTGACTACGTATGAACCGCCATCAGAAGTGCTAGAACTAAACTCATTCACTACGGAGTGCTTGTCTTTCAATCCACAGCCGCAACTAAAATTGCTTTACAGTTGTATTTAACAACTTTTATCTCTAGTAGCACTTCCAGAACACAACAAGGCACAAAGCAACAGGCCACACAGCACACAAGGGGAAGGTAGGTTCTTCAGAATCACCAGAGCTGACTTATAGCCCTCTATTCCTAAACGGAAAGCGGCTGAAGAATCTATTCTTCTAGAAAGATTCTGAGGCCGAGCAGTGCAAGAAGAACAAAACAACCACCTGGGCAAGGACCGCCCCCACTTCGCCAAGCGAACAGCAGCTTATGGAAAGGCTCTACAGAAGAAAAGCCTAGCTGAACGTGGGCAACGGGCTCTTCAGCATTCCTCGGGTTAAAATGCGCCGTACCTATTTCTGGCGGACGTGCACAAAGCGACAAAGCCCCTACGAAAGAAACCGCACCGACACACGGAGCGAGGGAAGGTCAGGGGCCCTCAGCCGCAGCTCCCTGCGCTGGGCGTCCGAACGGCTCCGGGCCTACCGCTGGGCTCCGGGCGAAGCAGACGCTGCCCAAACCCAGAGCCTCCCGCGGCCAATTCGGGGCCCGCCGCGCGCAAGGAACCCGCCGTGTCGCCCCCGGGGCGAGGGCGGAACCGCACCGAGGCGGCAGCAGCTCTCACGGCAGCGGGCTCCCGGAAAATCCATCGCGCAGTCCCGGGAGGGTGGAAGCAGGAAGCGCCTTTTTTGGGCCTCGGAAGTACCATAAAAGGCGAGGTGGAAACGCCAAATATGGTGGTCCCGGTTCCGGCCGCCGCTGGAGTAGCGTTTCCGTTCGGCCTTGGCGGCTCCGTGCCTGCGTGACGCGGCTCGGCCTGCCGCCGGCGCGCTCCCTCAGCGGCGCGGTGTGCGCTGCCCGGCCGGGCCCGGCTCCGGCGGCGCGGGTGCCGTTCCCGAACAGCGCGCCGGGTCCCCGCGGTGCCCCCGAGATCAGCTGTGCTGCTGCCAGCGATGACGCACTTTTTTTTTTCTGTCACTAATAATCACAGCTGAAGCTAGTCACAAATCACAGACCGCCGAGGTTTAAATCAGCCAAACGAATTTTCTGACAGCGGCCTGACGAGAGGGCCTGTGCTGCCCCTAGCACGCGTCTTGTCCGGCTCCAGACCGTATTTGCTCAGAAGGGGGGAAGTTTCCCAGCCGCTGGCAATGCCTGCTGCTTCCCCGGAAACAGCTCCTTGGGAGAGATTTCTAGCGGCGCTGTGGCCTCCTCTAAAAAAAAATTCTCACGCTCCCAATAAAACTACGGAGTAAACTCCTTAAGACTTGTCCTCTTCAGACCAGCATGAAACAGGAGGACTTCACAGAATATGCACAGAAACCCTGAAATCTACTTCCCTGTTCCTGGACAAAGGCCACAAAAAGACCAGGCACAGAAGGCCACGTGTTTTCTTTTGTTCCTGTCATGCATGTGGACAAACAGTTCAAAGCAAAAGTTGCCACGGTTTAGACCAAAATCTAAGGACTGCATTCAAGAGGAACTAGCCAGGGAATTCAGCTTGTTGCACTTCTAAGCCTGTGGACTTGACTTTGGCAAGTATTAGGGTGTGCTATCTCCTACAGAAACTGCTTCCCATTGAACATTATGCCAGATATAGGCATCAACTCCTGTATTTACTTCTCAGCTCCTCACAGCTGTAGATATCGAGTACTTTAAAGAACCTACCTGGAAGGACTGACACTAGAACCCTCCTCTAGATCTGCACTGCTACTTCTCACAGCTGCAAACTCCTCTGAATTCACTCCATAGGGAGTTCACGCACTCTGAAATATATTTTAAACCATCAAATAAGGATGCATTTTCCTTCTCCAAACACTAAAGCATTTGTACTAAAGGCCATCAAGCACATGCACTTCTTATGCCCTGTGCTGTGCAACAGAAGAAGCTATGACAACTCTCATCTCCCTGCCTTCCATCCATCAGCCACACATACTGAGCTTATTTTATTTTCAGCCTGGAAACTGTGCCATTGTCTTGACATCCCCTTTCTACTACCCAGTAAGGTCTTTGCATAGCTGAGAATCTGACTTTTAAGCCTCACCTTCAGCACTGGGAGCATTGTGTTTCTTTCTGTGATAAGCTCACATGCTTCTGGAGAAGCCAGAAAACAGGAATTGTGATTACTTCCAAATAGTAGATGATGCAACCAATTTAAGGGCATTTGCTGTATCCACACTTTTGACAGCATTTCTGGACACAGGAGTGACTGATACTCCTTCCTTTCTTCATGAAGGTACTTCTCCAGGAAACAAATAGCACCCGTTACTTCCTAGCAGTCGGGTTTGCTGCAGCAGGCTTCTTATGTGGCAGCTTAAAGGAAAATGTGAAAACTTACATGATTTGATTTTGTTTTTTATTACATTTTCTGAAGGACATTGGTACACCAAATATCCCATTGGCAGGAAAGCGCATTCAATGTATTTAGAAGCCAAACAGTCACTTTCATTCTAACAAACACAATTACAAAGTAAAAATAAATCACAAAATAATGAACTGCATGTTCATAACATACAAAAAATTGCTGCCTACTCAGTAGGTAACTACAACATTCCAACTCCTGAATATATGTACTTATAAATTTACATTTTTGTAACAAAAATAGACTTTGAGAAGTGGGGTTTTGTTTTTGTTGTTGTTTTTAATTTGTTTCTTATTTGTTTCTGTGGGGTTTTTTTGCTTATATTCTGTCTCCCGGGGCATACTAGTTCTCCCTTCCCCACCCATTCCCTGCTTTCTCTTACATTCTTTGCATAACATCCCTTTTGCTTTAAGGCAAGATGCAAAGCATCTATTCACACAAATGCATGACATCAGCAAGGCTTCACAAAAAGGCACCAAGACTTGTAACTTTAAAAACAAAACTTCTGCCACATTTGAGTGTCTTATCAGGTGATTTTTACATAACATCACTCTTACATGCTCAAATACAGTAAGTGCTGTACCCAAAGAAGTTTAAAACTCGTTAGAGCATTGCCACTAAAATAGAATTAACATTTACAAAATATGGCCCTGCAAACTCCAAATAATACAACATGGATATGCAAAACTTTTTCAACATCAACAGTACCTAAAGGAAAGCAAAACCATGGCACACATACAATTTACATCAGCTATGTGCTTAATTAAAGGTCCTTTCCTCCTAATAAAATACTATTGTTTGTTTATGGGGAAAATTATACTGAACTTATATCCACAGTCCATGCAAATTAAGTTAATCAACAGTGGTGGAAAACTTAAACAGCAGTTTTTTTTTTTTTTCAGGCAGCTGAATTTTAAAGAAATATTAGATAGCCTTGCAACATACAGTGTTGGGGGAGTAACTGAAGACTCCATGTCTCATAGTACCAGTGGAAGAGGTGAATGCTCCTGTTCCAGAAGGTAATCTTAGCAAATCTCAATTGTCCTTGGAGAAAAGGTTGATGTCATGTCTGAAAGTGCTGAAGTCACCTGTGAGCTGAAATTATTGGTAACCCCAGGAGATGGGAAGGAAGTGGCCACTTGGCTCTGAAAAGTGGCAGTGACAGAGGGGTACGTGGTTGCTATAGATGGGGATGGGAATGCCGTGTGTGCAGGGGAGGGATAGGAAGAGGAAGCAGGGGAGGAATACACTGTGCGCACTGGTGAGGGGTAAGTGGTGGCTATGGAGGAAGAGTAGGACGTAGCCACAGAGGATGAGTAGGCAGCAACAGGGGAAGAAGTAGTTGAGACTGAAGCTGCCTTTTCCACTTTCTTGTCCTTCTGCCTAAGATGGATTTTAGTGTGTCTCTTCCTCTCATCACTTCTGGCAAATTTTCTGCCACAAATGTCACATGCAAATGGCTTCTCTCCTGTATGTGTGCGGATGTGTGTGGTCAAGTGGTCACTCCTGCTGAAGTTCCGCATGCAAATGCGGCATTGGAAAGGTTTCTGTCCAGTGTGGATGCGAATGTGACGAGTTAGTTCATCAGACCGTGAAAATCGCCGGTCGCAGGACTCCACTGGGCAAGCATAGGGCCGTTCGTGAGGTGGTGTCTTGCTGGGACGATTAGGGTATTTCCTCATCCTGCTGGGCTTGATCAGCTGGGACTGATAGTTAGTGTTGAGGGTCTTCAACTCCTGAGAGCCAGTCTGTGTGGCAAATGCCTTGATAGTGGACAGCGGTGTGAGGGAAGGCTGCTGTGCTCTGGTTTCAAGGGCTGAGAAGGGCTTCTGGTCAGCTGAGATAAGGTTGAGCTCACTCTGTTGCTGAGAGAACAGGTAATCCGGGATCATTGGCACCTGGAAGTTGGTTTTAGCAGTCGGATAAGCTGGAGGTGGATACTGGATGGGGACTCCAGAGGGGTTGGGAAAGGACTGGGTCTGTGGTTCAGGGAATATATCAGAGCTGGAAGTGGGGAAAGTTGGTGCAGCCGAATAAATTGGACTGTTCTCACTGGCTTGGACAGAACAGCTCAGGGGGGTATTCTGCGAAGAGGAGGGCGATGATGAAGAGGGTGTAGAGGTGGGAGGTGCATTAGCCATGCTCACCAGCCCACTGACAAGGCTGAAGAGGGGCTCTGGCCATAAGGAATTGCTACTGTTTGGGGCCGGCTCTAGGGAGAAGCGCCCCGTGTAGGTAATTGGCGGTAGCCGTGTTGTTTGGTTGGAATAGCTGGTTTCTGGCATGGTTTTCTCGTTGTTCAGGGAGATCTCAGGAAAAGTGTCTGAAAATAGAAGAGAAGTGATTACTTCTAGCAGCCACTGCAGCTCTGGAGCTCCTGCCAGTGCTTCACGAGCCATCCCCACGCAGCGCAGCCCCAGATCTTTGCTTCTGGTTAATTAATAATTGAGTGCAACATATTGCAGCGCCGCTGGCAGGTCTCCAGCAGCAACGAGCCTAGAGCCGCTGACGCACAACATAGGAGATACCCCCGCGCAGCCGCCGGGTCAGAGACATCGCTGCGGCTCAGAGCTCCCGTGGGCGCTGCCGCCTCCGCGGTCGACCAGGACTCCCCTGCCCGCCCGGGCGAGGCCATCACGCTTACCTGCCGCGAGGTGCTCAAAATGTTGCTCGCCGGGCTCCCCGGCCACGCCGAAGCCCGCACTCTCAGGCGCCCCGGAAGGCGCAAGAAACTGCTGTCCCCCGCCACTGAGCAGCATCATCTCCTCCAGTTTGGGATAGTGGCCGTCCATGGCGGGAGGCGAGTGCGGAAAGACGCTGAAGGGATCGGAGATCTGCAGCGAGGGCAGGAGCTGCATCTCTCCCTTGGCCGCAGCCATGAGGGAGCCGGGTTCGGGCTCCGACGGGTGACGCCGCCGCCGCGGGCCAGGGGACGGGCCGGCTGCGGCGAGGCGGCCGTTGCCTGCTGCCTGCCGCCTGCCCTTGCGCCGCGGCCGCCCAGCGCTGCCCGCTGGAAGCGATCGCCTCCCGCCCGCCGGACGGCCCGGGGCTTCCCCCCGCTGCCCGCTGGTAGCGCTCGGCTCCTCGCCCACTCCGGAGCAGCCTCTATATATCGGATCCCACCGGCCGCAGCCCGCCCCGGCCCTGACGTACATGGCCATATATGGGAAGCAGGAAGCCCTTATTTGGAGGCGAGCCGGAGGACCCCGCCTGGCGTCAGCGCCTGGCACCGGGGAAAGCCGGGCGACGGGGGCCCCACCCGCCCTAGACCGAGAGCCCCGCGCCCGCCACGGCCCTCACAGCCGGAGCGGCCCGGTGTCCCGCCGCGAGCAGCATCGCCTCAGCTACCCCGGCCCTGAGGCCCGCGCCGTCCGGCCCCCGCCTGCCCCGGCCTGCCCGCCGGAAGCCTCGGCCGCCCTTTCCATATTAGGAAGCGGCCATATAAGTCTCGGTTCCGGCGGAGACATCCCGCTCCTTATTTGGCGATTCCGGTCCCGGCTAGGCGGGGTCGGGGAGCCCTGGCGCGGGAGCCGGGTTGCCGCCGGGACGTGCGCGCGCCCGCCCGCCTCCGGGCCGCGAAAGTGCGCGGCTCCGCCGCCGGACGGACGGCGCGGAAGCACTGGGGACCGGCCGGGTTGCCTCAGCTCCGCCGTCGGCGGCAGGCTTCAGGCAGGGCTTTCGCCACCGCCTCGTTCTCGGCTCGCGCGGTTCGCTTCCCCCGGTGCCCGCGGAGGGGCCGCGCGCCGGCAGCCGCGATGCGGAGTTTCCCGGGTGCTGGCAGCGCGGCCTGGCGGGGGCTGCCCGCTCTCTGAGAAGGGAACCTCCGGCACTTCGTAGCTCTGCCGAGATCGAAGGAGCTCGGTACGCGGCCCTGGACCGGGACGCTCTGCGCCGCCCTCACGCAACGGAGAGCAGGTGCCGCTCGGCTGCGGCACCCGCTGTGCTGGGTGCGCTGTGAAGCGACACCGCTCGGGGCTCCGCTCACAAACCCTCAGGGTATAAACCCTCACTGACGCGCCTTGATACGGCCGCAGCTACTTGCCGCCCCGCAGCCGGCTCTCACGCCGGCTCCGCACGGAACCGCTGCTGTTTGCCAAGGGGCTGAGAGCTTCAGCCTCCTGCCCGAAACGGCGCGCACAGCGCGGAGACGCAAGAGAACGCTCCACGGGCCAGCGGGGAGGCTCCCGTGCTATAAATAGGCGGTCGACGCGGCCACCGCTCCGCCCCGCTGCCGGCGCGGGGCTCCCCTGGCGCCGGGCCAAGCGGCACCGGCGACGCAGTGCGGTCGCAGTGCGCGTGCGCAGTGTCGCGGCGAGGGTTTCCCCGCATTGCGCGGGGTTTCTGTTGGCCCGCGGCGGGGGGGAAGGGGGGGAGGTGTCGCCGCGGGCGAGTCACGCCGCGGTCCTCCCTGGGGCGTCTGTGCCGGCGTGCTCCGGCTGGCCCGATCGGGTTGCGTCGGGCCTGTGACGCTGCGGGAAGCCTGGCTGCGCCGGCTCGCTAGCGCTCGCGTCTTCGTGCTCTGTTAGATCTCGTTTTGCCGCATAGATGGAGGGGCGCGGAGGGCAGTTCGCACGCGCTCGCTTTTGGCACGGTCCGCACGCAGGCGGGAACTCGCAGCCCTGCCCGCAGCGCTACGCGGCCGCCAGCAGAGCTGGCGTTTCCCCGCGGAAATCCTAGCCGAGCACCTCGGATGCTAGGGAGCCCTCCTGTGCCACGGGAAGGCGGTTGGGTAAATCATAGCACCAGGCGCTGCTGCCTTTTTGATTTATATTCAAGGTGCGAGCGACAACAAGGCTCAGTCTTTCCACTTCTATAGAAGGTTTACACCTCTCTAGTGCGCTGTTTTATCTAAGTTGCTATTTGTAGAGCCAACTCGTCTGCAAGACTGCACTGCCTCCTACACTTGTGCGTTCCCACTCCTAAAATCAGCTATGGATGGCAGCTGAGCAGTGCCTCCAGGAAATGCATGAAAAGCTCCCTCTCATCTGCAGTCTCTGTCTCAAAGGCAGTTAACGTGCATTTGTTCTTTGATATCGACTCTTTAGAGAGATAAATTGCGTTGCTGTTCAAATGTCATTGCACCAGTCCAGACCTTTAATTTAAACGTGATTCAGAGATCATCCTTTTTTTCACAGATTCAACTCTCTGCTGCAAGACTTTTGAGAAGTCTTATACATGATGATTGCAGCTTGTCTCAGGTTTCCACTGGCACATTGCAGTTTAGAGTCCTGTTAGAAAGGATTAATCTAATGCTATAGGCCTTACACAGAATCAAGTTTGGAAGGATCATCTGTAGATCATCTATTCTACTGACCTCCTCAAAACAGGAGCAACTACAGCAAGCTGAACAGGGCCTTGTCCAGTTGAATTTTAAATATCTCCAAGGATGGAGCCTTCACAACTTCTCTGGGCAACCTGTTCAAGCATTCAGTCATCCCTACAGGAAAAGAAAAAATAAAATAAAAATAATTGCAACAAAAATCCACACCTTTTGTTTAAAATCGATTATTATTATTATTATTTTTCCAGTTTGTGTGCATTGCTTTTCACTAGACACCACTGAGAAAAATTTGGCTCTGTCTTTTTTATATCCTCTTGTAGGATATTTGTGCATGCTGATGTCAGTCTCTTCTGAACCTTCTCTTGTCCAGACTGAAAAGACTTGTCTCTCAGCCACTCCTCATCCAACAGTCCTATAATGTTGAAGACTGGACTATTCAGCGGATAAGGAATTGGTCGGAAGGTCGTAGCCAGAGAGATATAGCCTATGGCTCTATTTCCAGGTGGAGACCAGTGATGAGTGGTGTCCCCCAAGGGGTCAGTTTTGGGACCAGTACTGTTTAACATCTTAATCAGTTTTACAGACAATGGGATTGAGTGTGCCCTCAGCAAGTTCGCAGATGACACCAAACTGACTGGTGCAGTTGTTATGCCAAAAGGAAGGGTGTTCCAGAGGAACCTTGACAAAATCAAAAGATGGGCCAAAATAGACCCAATGATGTTCAGCAAAGCCAAGTTCAAAAAGCGTTGCACTTGGGTCACGGCAATCCCGGATACATATACTGACTGAGAGAAGAACTCACTGGGAGCAGCCCTGCCAAGAAGGATTTAGGTGCCAGAAGGCCAACAATATCGTGGGCTGTATCAAAAGAGGGATGGCAGCAGAGCGATGGAGGGGATTGTCTCTGTCTACTCCATCTTTGTGAGGCTCCACACAGAATACTGCGTCCAGGTCAGGGGCTCCCAGCACAAGAAAGATGAGGAGCTGTTGGAGAGGATCCAAGAGGAGGGGCACAAAGATTATCTGAGGGCTGGAGCACCTCTCCTACAATGAATGATTGAAGGAGCTTGGCTTGTTCAGTCTGGAGAGGAGAGGGCTCCAGGGAAACCTCATTACAGCCTCCAAATATATAGGGAGATTATAAATAGGAAGGAAATAAATGTTTTACACATGTAGATAGTGATAGAACAAAGAGGAATGGCTTTAAACTAAAGGAGGGGAGACATAGATTAGGTATTGGGGAAGTTCTTCACTGAGAGAGCAGGGAGGTGCTGGAACAGGCTGCCCAGAGAGGTTGCTGATGCCCCATCCCTGGACATGTTCAAGGCCACGTTGGATGATGCGCTGGGAAACCTGATCTAGTGCTTGATCTAGCAATTGGCAACCTTGCCCACGGCAGGGTGGTTGGAACTAGATGATCTTTGAGGTCCCTTCCAATGCAAACTGTTCTAGGATATGCTCCTGTCATATAATTGTGCTACCAGCCCTTTGCTGGACTTGCTCCAGTATGCCCACATTTGCCTTGTTCTGGGGAAGAGAACTGCTTCAGAACTGCAGACAGAGTGGCATAAACAGCTTGAGCTACATATAAACTATTGTTTAAAACAAAACAAAACAAAACAAAACAATTTTGCTATGTGACCCCCCTACCATTCCAGTGAGGTTTTCTGGGTTCACTGAAGCACTGAAGAGGCAGCTACATTTTGGTCAGTTTTTGATCTCAGAAGTCCTATATGAGAAAAAAACAACAACAACAACAACAAAGTTTTTGATTGACAAAACTCAAATCTCAACTGTATCCTCCTGATCAATGATCATTATGTTCCCATTATCTTTCTCTCTCGTTCTCTTTTTTTTTTTTTTTTTACTAAACGAAAGAATCTTTTGCATTATCTTGCTGAGGTTTTATGATATATTAGCTGAGTCATCTTTTCTTTCAAAGATGTTGTGTTTCTCTAGATATGTAGTAATAACAGCAGTGTTTATAATTTCTCTAGGTCTCTAACTAGTCATTCAAATTCACATGCCTTTGATTTCCTTTATCCCAAACCTCTGATTACCTCATTCATTTCCCTGTTCTATTTCTACTCAGTACTGTACTTAATATTCCAAACTGTGCAAGTTTTCATAGGTACCCCCTGAAAAATTTGTATTATTCTCTCTTTATCATTATATATTATACTATATGCCTGAGGAGTTAAAAAAAAAAACAGGAATGAGAATTCCAGCTTTTTAAATAAATACTGTAGAATTGTTTCCTCTCCCTTCTACCTCCCAGAAGCAAGCCTTAAAAGCTATTACATTGTTGTGCTGTATGTATGTAACATACAGATATTTAAATGTATTTATCATTAATTTTGTTTTACTTGCAGGCTTTTGGATGAAGGCTCAAAGAGAAGATAATTTAAAATTTAACACTACTTAAATTTAAGTAGTCTTTTCAATACTATGACAGTGAGAAACAGATTTTATCAGTACTTTTGAATGTATGGCTTTGCTCTGAAATGGAAATCCCCATGTTTGCTGCAAATTCTTACTGCTTTCAGGTACGTAATTTCCTTCATTTTGTAAGTAGGTCTGAAATGCACTATACACTTCCTTTGTAGTGGTATATCTAACCACAAGAGGGAACTCTTCTCAGTTACTATTTCAGGAGGTGGACGTGGTCTACGGTATGAAGTAAAGCACTGCTTGGGTAAAAATCAGTTTATGTAGGTGCTTTTTTGTTTGTCTGTTCGTTTCTCCTTGCTCCTCAGACGTTATATATGAGCAGAAAGCTGGAATCACAGATTTTTCTTAGAAATCTAGGAAATCTGAAGGGATTTCCCTCAAGTTTTGATGCTTCAATTTAAACAAATCCTTAAAAATAGTTCTTTTAGGATGCATGACTTAATAGACTTCAAAAGCCTATAAAGCTTGTGTCATTGAAAAAAAAATGCTATACAGTACTTGAAGTATTCAAACATCTCTCCCCTACTGCCTCAGAGTACCTCTGCTCTGCTAAGTTGTGCTCTTCAATTTTGATAGCTTGGCTGAGGTTGCTAAGAGACAATGTGTGCCTTTGTTCACCGTTTGCCCTGTGACAAATGGTATTAGGTCTCCTATGGGCATCAGAACAATATTGTCACCCACACATAAGCCTCTTCTCTTTTATCCTTGCAGAATTATTATATGAGAAATATTGCTCAAAGTAGAGGTAAGTGGTGAAAGAAAAGCAAAGCACAGACAGGTGAGCGCTGTAAGATTCAACAGCTGCAATCAATAAGCAGAGAAGATTGATGGCTATAGCAGTGCTGGGATCTCACTTACTGTGGCACAAGCAGTCACTTTCCAGCTGAGTTGTCCTCAAAGCAACAGTTTGTAATAACGCACTGTGAAAATTAGGTTAAGTAACAGAAAGCATGTACTAGCAGCATGTAAAAAGCAAGGGCAGTAAGAGCTGTGTGCCTCTGCGCACAACTCTTCAGGATTTTTCTTTCCTGATCATTTTTTTAATTCTGTATTTTAGTATCTTTATGACACGGATGTGATTGTGAGGAAGAATCAGAGGCTGAATGGTTTGGGATTATTTTAATTATTCTGCTTAGCTGAAGAAACAACCAAGTTCTCAAAGTCTGTTCTTTGTTCTGCAACTTGTATTCATGGATGAAACTTGCAAAACTGCCCTTGTTGAGTTTGTTTTTAGACTTCTTGTCTGCTACTGTAATCAATTACTATTTTAGTTCCAGGCTTCAGAATATATTTTCAGTTAATAACTATCTTAATCATAGCCTATTTTATGTTCCTGGATGCATTTCCTAACAAGTGAAATATAGTTTGGGCTATAGTCACTTTGAATTCCAACCACAGCATTTCTCTTTTGTTTTTGTCTCCTAAAAAAACCATGGTATTATTTTTTCTCTGCCTATGAAGCTGACCAGAATATATAAATAACAATATAAACAGGTTGGCATGAGAAGTTAATGAAAATTTTAATAAAGGTCGATAGGAAGAGGTACTCTACAGCTTTCTTGAGTAGGAGCAGCAGACCACAAATCCAAGTGTTGAAACAGATTCTGCTCAGGAACATCCACAGTTACACCATTTGTCTTCATAGATATTATTAGAGTTGTTCAGCCTGTAATTGGTGGACTGGTACATGGACTAAATAAGGTGATGAGTTTTCCCAAATCTCTCTAGAGTAGAGCAACTAAAAATCCAGTGCTAGGTACTACTTTGAGTCAAATGAGTTTAAAACTGCACACAATCATCAAATATCTTTCCTCTTTTTCTTTATCTAACATGTTTTTAAGTGCGAGTTCACCACTCATCAGCATGTCTAGCACTTAACTTCTAAGTTCTAGAACTAGAATTTGACTTTTCTGTATTAAATTTTTAACTGACAAACATTTCTACCCCATTTGCTCAGTGTTAGTAAATGCATTGCTGCAGTCACCTGGATGAACAGTAGCTACATCTAAACCACGCGAACCCTTGCTGTCATCGTAAGAGATTGTCAGAAGCTCCGGTTTCAGCCTCTTAGCTTCCCAAGTTTCAATCTCGCTTGTTTTATTTCTAATCATAGCTTAAATTTGTGCAAGTTTCTGGCACTTCTCGTACACAATTTTCAATGTAAGAGGATAATACTTTCTCATTCTCTATCCATTCCTCAAATGTTTATTTGCCCCCTTTTCTTTAAAAAGAGAATGAAATGCTGTAAAGACCCTCCCTCCCCAATAACAACGACAACAAAACAAATCACAACAGTATCAAAAAAACACCACCAGCAAAAACAGAAACCCCAAACCTCACCACATTAGGAAGCAAGCTATAGCAAAACTAAGCTTATGCTTCCTATGAGCGTCAATGCTGCTTCTAGCTCAGTATCCATGGAAACCTGATCTCCTATCCTGCTGCAGGAATTAACTGAAGATCCCAGCCATTTGTTTGAAGAATCCCTTTGATATCAACTCACATCAAGGTTTCAAGTATCTGAAATATTCTATTAATGACATTTGAAACAGGGGGAAAAAAAGGGATTCTATTAATACATTTGAAACAGGGAAAAAAAAGGGGGGGGGGGGGGAGAGTGAAGGTAGTATTTGCTTTTACCAACTTAAAGGAAAAGGGCAATCTACCTCTTTAATTCATCAGAACTAGGTCACAATACATGAATACTACATTTTGGAAAACATTTATTTCAAAAGGAGCTTGGCCTAAATACTGACAACGGGAATTTTCAAGCATCTGGGAACTCTCTATGTGAAATTTCTTTCTCTTTCTTTGTACAAGGTCTGTTTTTTTACTTATGCCACTATCTTGTATCAACTCAGGGAAAAAATCTGCCACCCTTTGGTATCAGAACATACCTTCCTTTACACCTGTTGATTCTGTCCTAGGGTATAATGTACAAAGCTTCAAAAAGGAGAGACCAAAATGAATCTTTGCTAGGGAATATTGTTTCCATATTTGTCTTTGAAACTTTTTTTTTATTAATTATAAAGATGAGTACATTGCATTCCCAAATACTCTACTGAATCACCCATGTCCAGGCATCTATATTTACACTTTCTTTTGTTTGGCTTCTATGTCCAGCTTATTTTCCTAATATAGCTGATTTGCTTATTCTGATTCCAAATCATCTTATACTTCACTTTTCTTTTTAAACACCAGTTTTCTCCATTTTCATTATTCTGATACTTTGTATTTAGATGCTGCTCCTTTTGTAATAATAACAATTACAACTATGTCAGGAAGTCAGATCCTACCTGAAGAACTAAATTTCATTAAATGCCAGTTATGCTGCTTGACCTGATAGTGTTTTGTAGCCATGGGAGGAGCTTTGTTTGGAATCTTTGGCTCACAGACAAAATTCAGAAAAGGACAATTTATTATATTAGCCAACGTCAAGAGCCTTTCTCCATCCCTAGTTTCTGCTATTGAAATAGTGTGAAGTATGATAGTGTGAACTAGGATGTCGGTTTGGTGGGAGGGGATCAGGGAAGCAAAGTCCCTCCCACTGTAAGTGAAGATCAGATTCATGACTGCCTGTGGAACCTGAACATCCAGAAGTCTATGGGTCCCAATGAGATGTACCACAGAGTCCAGAGGGAATTAGCTGATGTGGTTGCCCAGTCACTGTCAATGATATTTGAAAAGTCGTGACAATCAGGTGAAGTCCCTAGTAGCTGGAAAAAAGGAAACATTGCACCCAGTTTTTAAAAAGGGTAGAAACAATGACCCCAGGAACTACCCACCACTCAGTCGCACCTCTACGGCATGGAAGATCACGGAACAGAACCTCCTGGAAGTGATGCTAAGGCACATGGAAGGCAAGGAGGTGATACAGGAGAATCAGCATGATTTCACCAAGGGCAAATTCCTCTTGATGAACCTAGCAGCCTTCTATGATGGTGTCACTGCATCAACGGACAAGGGAAGAGCACTGATGTCATCTACCTCAACTTTAGTGAGGCATTTGACACGGTACCCCACAGCATCCTTCTCTCCAAATTGAAAAAAGATGGATTTGATGTGCAGACTGTTTGATGGCTGCAGGACCAGCTCCAGAGAGCAATGGTCAATGGCTCAATGCCTGGATGGAGATCGGTGACGAGTGGTGTCCCGCAGGGGTACCTGGAACTGGTGCGTTAACTCTTTAACTCCCAGTGCACTACACAATATTATGATGTGGAATACTGATAACAAAAAATCATAAAACCATGACAGCATGCCTCCTAGTTTTTGCTAATCCACAAGATAATGATGCAGAGCACAACTGGTACTTCTGTCCAGTTACAAAAACTCTGGCTCAAATAGTTTTCCCACAATTGACATACCACACTCAAATACCCAGAAAATATTTGCATTCCTACAGGAGAAAAAGATGCATGGAAGATGACATAACTTGCATATACATACCTATCTGTGAAATGAGACGCTACAGCATGTGAGAGATGAACTCCCATCACTGAACATGGATGAGCCCATCGATGGCTGTGAAAATAGACTATTGTAGATATCACTGTTCGGGTAAGAAAGGGGATGCATTCCAAGTATTGCAGTTTCTTCCCATTTGGGAAAATGTGAGAGGTACATAACCTGTCCAAGAAAGCTACATAAGAATTGTCTCAGTTTGTGATATAGACAGCATGTTTCCAGATACATCAAAGCAGGAGCTGGAATCAATAGTACCAACCACACCTGAAGCTGGCCTTGTTACTATCTATCGGTATAGAGAGCATACATTCAGAGCGTTTTAAAATATATTATGCTCAACTGCATACTACCCTATTGAAGCTGAAAACAGTATATGTTCTTTAAATATTGAAAATGAGGGGAATTGTACCATTCTTCATTTCTACATTGAATGACCTTTTTTATGGCTGACAGAAATGGTGATTGCAACCAAATTCAGCTCACCTTTTCTCCACCATGAGTAGAAACTGTGATTTAGAAGAACTGTCATTTAGAAGAGTATTTTCTAAGACTGAAAGTCCCCTCTTCATGGCTCCTCTCTGTAGAAACTCTCTTTTTATGATGGCAGAATGTACAGACACATTTAGAACCTGAAGTACTGTAGTCTTGTATCTGTAGAGGTCCTTCCATTGCCAGTTTCGCAGAGGAAGGTTGTCACCAACCAGATGGAGCTAGGGTTGATTTCAGGAAAGCCTGAATAATCAATTGCAGAGTTATGGGAAGACGCAGAGATCAAGAATCAAGGGGATTTTAAAAGTATTTTTTCTCCCTCAAATCCTTTAGATCAAATAAAGTTTGGTAATAAATCTGATGCTTATGTAAGCCTCTCCAGCAATTTGAGGCAGGCCTAGAATTTACATGGTGTGATAGCTGGCTCAGAAAGAGGTGCTAAATAGTTTAAAGTACACAGATTCTACAGCTAGTTTCCCATTTCTTCTGATAGAACTGGCATTGCTAAACATCACTAAGAGATGAACACAGACGTAATATACAGTCAGGCATGCACAAACAACTTGTCATTCTCTCAAACATATCATCACATGGTGCTTCAGAAGTGGCATGTGGACAAAAATGCAAATGCTTTTACTAAGAATTTCTGAATTAGGATACCAACGGACATTGCCGGGTTCTCTTTCATGCAAGTCCAAAGACCTACTGTAAGATTTGTTGACAACACCTGATCCTCTTAGTGAATGAAAGGCACATTACCTTGCTTTTCTCAGAGAAGCAGATTTGTTCTACAGGCATTGTGATTATACTCATTATCTTAGCTCACAAGGACCAGTATTTTTAAGGGAAAATAGTTTTCCCTTCAAGCTAAAGTAAAAAATACTACATTGTATTATATTGTTATTCACCACCGAGACTGAGAATTCCATGTATGATTAATGAGTCATCCGTTTCAGGAATGCTCAGGCTGGTTTCCTGGAATCAGACTCTTTACACATCAAGGGATTCAAATATTGTCAGAGATGAGAGCTAGCCAAACACAGATATTCAGGGAGAAATCAGTAGGCAATCACTTGCATATACACACATATACAGACTAGCTAGACCTTCTCTGTGTTCCTCTTCTCACTGTAAAACAAATAAACAGAATAAAACAAACAAAACTGACCAGACAAAACCATCAGCTCACTTGCTCACATCAGTAATTACCATTAGGTGTTCTGAATCTAAAGTCCTAGGATAAAGTACCAACTCAGTGAAAGAACTTGATTTACATTCATTTGCAGTAAGAACACGAGAAGCTTTACCATAATAAAGGGCTATCAGAAGCCATAACAAAAAACATACATACGCTGTCTTCACCCAGTTCAGTCGACTTAGACTTCACAAAAAACATGAAAGAAATGATGAAGCTAGCCAGCACGATTTGATGTGAGCTTAGAGCGAAACTGGTAACAAAATGAAACAATGAAGTAGCTAAAAACAAAACAAAACAAAACAAAAACAATTTTCTGTGGTAATACTCACGTAATGAAATTTAATGCTGGATAATGCTACAGAAGCCAATCACAAATGATTACAAAACAGGCTACACGAACTAATGAAGGATTATCTATTGGTTGCTATTAAACAATGTTGAGAAGTAGCTCCTGGCTCAGGCATCATTTAAAAGTATATGATACTCTAGAAAAGAGAAGAAAGAAGAATTACTCTATGCTTGTTCTCTATGTTACACGTTATCAGCATCTACTGGGAAAACAGACCCAGGAATTAGACGGGTTAAAGAGACCTGATCTGGCAATTTTTCGCGCAGCAAAACTGTACAGAAGAATTCTTAAAGTGTTCAGAAGTCTTACTTTCACAAAAGGAATAATTAAGAAGCACCAAGATTATTTTAAAAAGTGTTATAAGATGCAAATAAGAGATCTAAATATATCATCCTCAGAATCTAAGAATAGGAACACAAAGAAAATATATTTTTGCACAATATCTAACCCATGGAATGTCACACACATCCAGCAGGCGGAGAAAACACTGAACACTACATCTAGTTAAAAATATGTTTTAAACTGTATTTATTTTAAAGACAGACTTTTCCCTCTCTGACCATGACTGCTTCTATATGGCATAGTACACATTACTGATTTAAAGTACTTTCAGTTCCAAGATTTAAAAAGAAGCTATATTATCCAAGTCAAGATAGTTAACAGCCCTTGCAATTATCTACCTCTGAATCACTTGGTACCATCAGAGATATGCTCATAAAACAATCAGCAGCTTCTACTTCTGTTTTCTTATCAAATGAAACCCCAAAACATTTAAACAAAAGGGTTTACAGAATATAGAAGTACATCAACAGCATCAAAAGCTCCAGAAATGCAGCATATTTATCCTCATGGAGTTGGGTCCTCGCCCTAACATATCAGTTCTTTGTATACTGCTGTTAATTTTTGATTTTATTTGGGAAAATACTATCCAGTGAAGATTCGGAGACAAAAAAAAAAAAAGTAGAGAGAATTTAGTGCATAAATGCCATTAGCAGAAGCCCACAAATTTATGGGCAGCACAAATGTTTTGCTATCTTTTAAGAATGATTTAAAATACCTTCAGCAATATTTTCAGAAGTATTTTTGGTTATATGTGACATTTAACTGTCATTTTTTTGAAGTTGTTTTTCATGCAAATCTTTAAAACATACTTGTCTTTGCATATTTGCACTTGGCAATGGGACGGTTAGCTCCAGCTCAATTCTGAGAACCAAAAAGCAAGTAAAACTATTTTCAAGTAGGGCTGCTCTGAGTTAGATTGGAAACTGTAGTAGCCCTAAGTGATATTGCTAGTTTCCAGAGGCAATTGTTACCTTCTGATTTTAACATATTCTAAATTCTCTAGATATTTTACTTCATGGGAATTCATTTGTTAAATATTCTGCAAGCCTACTTCTTGGTAATAAAATGTGCTTCATTTAATGTTTTGTACAACTGAATAAAAGTAATTCTGTGAGATTAATATAGGAGGGTTCATATTAGTTTTGTCTGTTCACATAGCAGCAGTATTACTCATGGACAGTGCAAGACTTTCAAGTTCATCTCTGAAATGCATTGGTTAAACATTCAGTAAAGAAGGAATGCCACAGCTATCTTGAATGTACAAGGATGAGGCTACTGTTGCCTAGTGCTAAAAGCAAGCTGCACAGAAAGAGCTTGCATTTATACTCTTTAATAGCATAAAGAATTTATTATAATAGACAATTAGACCAATATGAGTCTTACAGTTAAAAAGAGACATTCTACCTATTTTGTGTTGTGTATATACAGAGCACAGAAGAGATGAGAGGACTTACTGGCCTGGCTGCAGCTGACACAGAGGAGGCTGATGACTTAATGACATTACGTCAGCTTTCACCTGTGAGCATGCTAGCCACAACACCCAAGCATCTGATGGTTTGGAGAGGGCACCAAGCTGTGTGCTTCAGTCAACACGCTGGAGGGAAGGGTTGCCATCCAGAGGGCCCTGGATGGGCCTCAGAGCTGGGTCCTTGCAAATGCCACAAAGTTCAAGAAGGCCAAGCACAGGGTCCTGCATCTGGGCCAGGGCAATCACAAACATGAATACAGGCTGGGCAGCGACTGGATCGAGAGCAGCACTGTGGAGGATTTGGGGGTACTGGTGAACAAAGAAATCTGCTGCAGAAGCCTTTCTGATGCTTTTGATTAACAAGTTGTTGTCATTTGAGGCAAGAATGGTTCATAATACACTGTAACTACATTGCATAAAAACTGCATTGAATATCTGTTCAGAAACTTTCCACTCACCTCAGTTATTGTGGTGCTATTTCTGGTTCCTCTGGGGCTGGGGACAGAAAATGTTACTCTGCTCTTTGCTAGTCATCAGGAACAACCAGTGTGCTGATACTGCAGTGGCCTCACAAGTGCTCTGGGGCAAAGGTACTTTACTCGGAGTTAGGTACTTGCAGAGTTCAAGGTTACACAAGGTATGTGCCTGCTGGTTATACCTCTGTGGTGTACTAAATGCACGGTGGACCAGGTCTATCGCCTATTATGGGACTGCAGCAACAAGATAACATTGCTTCTAGCATACCTACCATCTGCTGAGGATGGAGAAGGAAGGAAAGAGGAGTAGTAGTTGTTTCCTGGGATATTTTTGCTTTGTGATTTACCATAGTATTTTACCTTTGAATAATCATATATACCATAAAACAAATCAAATGTTTAAATTGAAAGCTAATAATCCCCTCATTTTTAGATATTTTTTCAGCATTGATTTTCACAGGTTAGCAAATACAGTGTTAAAAACTCCTGTGTTTTGGAGACAACCTTTCGTTGTTGCAATGCAAATAGGTGTTAACTTTTTCTTATTCTCAGTAATTTGATATTATATAAATTTAACAATATCTTCCTTTGTCCTTTTTTTTAACACAGAATTAAATGTGATGTGGCTCTTTCACACTGTTAAGCTTCATGTTTGCATTTCCCAAGACTTAATTTTAGCCATTCAATTTTTATTTTTAATTAAAATTAAAATTTTATGTGAACAGAAGATTTTTTTCATTGCATTCAGTAACATCTTAAGCACTTTGAAAAATAAATGTCACAGACAATTTAGCTAGCTCTCCTTTCATACTTCTCAACAGGTTATTGTTCCTGATTGCATATTATTTACTTTTTATTTCTCAAGATTAAACTATGTTGGAGAGTCCAAAAAAACCCACAGCTTTACTTCAAGGAAAATCTGAGAGCAAAGATCAATGCCTAAGCCTAGAGTAAATTAAAAATAATTATCTCCGGATAGAACAAGTCTTATGGTTATGAGACTAGAGGTAGACTTACAGGTTTCACACAGTCCAGCTTGCAAAGAAGAAAAGTGTGATTGTAATACAATTAAAATACACTACAGATATATCACCAAATGCAAGAACTTCTCAACATGACTGAAATAGCCCAAGCCTGGATTGTATGCATGGAGATATTCAAGCTTTGTCTGATGCCTGCCTGTGTGAGCTCTTGTAGTGTACCTTCTACAGCAGAAAGGTTGGACTCGATCTCAAGGTCCTTTCCAACCCCTGCAACTCTGTTTCATTATTTTAATCTTGAGTTCACTTAACAGTCCTATTACTGAATGCTAAACAAGAACTCTAGAATTAACCTGAGTGAAAATGGGAGCTCATTGCTGTTTTCTGATTAATATGCCAGAAGGTCTGTGTGACATTTCTATGGAATGCCTCTGTGCTCTTGGGACTTGATGATTCAGTGCAGAGCTGCCTGGAATTTCTACAAAACTTCAGCCGTTCTCACTTCTCAAATGGTTTCCTATTACCAGCCTGTCAAGTTAAACTAAAAATAATTACTTTGTCTGCAATAATAAGGAGAAAATCAAAATTTCACAGCACAATGTGTGCCATGCAGCTTACTAGAAAGCAGCAACTGTGTTTTCAAAGAGCAGCATGAAATGTTTCTTCTGCTTTTTTTTCTGGGGGGGGGAAAAAACAAAAAAACAAAAACAAAAACAAAAAGCAAAAAACAAAAAACAAAGTTTGAGTTGCAAACTTTACAAATTTTGGTAACACTCAAGCTAAAGAGGTCTGCAAATAAATCTCCTCAAGGTCAGTTTGACAATATATGTTCCTTGCTCATCATAGTATCATGAAAGAACAGAGATCAAGAAAAAGGCTGTATTTAGAACTGGACTAGTAACTGGCAAAACAGACAAATGAAATAACTGGAAGTCTTGTGGAGTATCAGAAATTTGCAGTGTTTTGAAGAGCAAAATTACGCTATTTAGAGATAACCATGAGTCAGTCACCACAAAGTAAATGGTATTTAATGGAAAAGACCAACTTCAGTACAAAACACCTCACTGGACCTCTCAAAGTCCAGAAACTGTCACCTACATGCCTAAAGTTAGGTAGATACTGATCTCTATCCTGTGCACATGCCATTCTGAGATCATCCTTAATTTAGCAGCAAAACAGAATGAAGACAAAGACAAAATATATTGTGGGATCTACAGGTAAGAAGCAGTGAAAGACTTTACTAATATTCCTCCTATATGAAAAATTTATTTTGAAACAGGAGATAGAAATGTAATTACAAAAGCAACTAGAGTAGGTGGAGCTGAAATTGTTTGCCTGTATTAAATGCAGGAGAAAACAAATGGACAAAATGTAACACATAGAAAAGAACAGGAGTACCTTCACAGGCACTGAAGAAGACATGATACTGATGACTTCTGAAGTTCAGTCACAGAATAAGCACCTACCAAATTTAAGATACTGGTGTTCCCAGACATTTTAAGTGCATTGTATGCGTATTTGATACAACATTAAATTGTATACTTTAAGAAATAGCCTCATAGGCTATTTCAGAGGGAAAGTAACAGATCATTACTTAAGTTTATTGAGAGTTTTTAATGATATTCAATTATATCTCAGGAAATTAAAAATCTGGATATCCCACATTTGTTGACAAAGACCTACAAACACAACAGGTTGAAAAGGTACTCATAGAATACTTAAAAACTAGTATGTTTTGCAGTCATTAGTGAATCTTAAATCAAATTCACTAAAAATATAAGTTGAGGTTAATGTAAAAGCTGTTGAACCTATGAAAAACAAAGGATTTCACTATATCTAACAGCTAAATTCCTTTTGATTTCAGGAATGCAGGATTGTATCAAAAAGCTGAAGGGAAATCACGGTAAGAATTGAATTTAAAAAAAAAGTGAGGCCTGAGAACAAAAGGGGGAAAAAAAGGTTGAAAGTACTATTCGTCTAAATAGAAATGATGTCTTTAATTATCTGAAAAAAAAAAAAAACCCGAAAAAAAAAAACCCCACTAGAAAACAAGTTAAAGAGAGCAGTAAGAAACTGCAAAATTCATATTTGAGATGCATCACAGCAGCAGCAAAAGATTACTGTATGCAGTTTTTCTTCCTATAATCTCACAGAAAAAAGGTCATTCTACTTTCAAGGCGGCCATGCTTGTTGACAGATATTTCTACACAAAAAAGGGGATTCACACAGAATGCACAACATTCAGTCAGGAATATTTTATACAAAAACTTTTAAAGGACCAAGTATGTAAAGTTTAGTAAAATATCATCCCCTGTGTATAACCTGTGTATTCAATGACATCTTCCTTCTCCTTTGAGTAGATCTAAATAGGTCAGGATTTTCAAGACCTCATAGTTTTTGTTTATGCTTAACATCTTTAACTTCACAAACTCATAGAATTGCAGAAGTTGGAAGGGACCTCAATAAATCTTTGAGCTCCCTCTGAATCCCTCTGAATAAGAAAGTGGGCAGAGGAGGTAGGAAGTCAGTGTGCTGAGGGCAAAGAAAGGTGTGTACAAGCTCTGGAAACAAGGCCATGTCACCTGGGAAGTATACAGGGATGCTGTCCGGACTTGCAAACGTGGGATCAGGAAAGCCAAGGCGCAGGTGGAACTGAACTTGGCGAGGGACGTGAAAAACAACAGGAAGACTTTGTACAGGTACCTTGGCCAGAAGAGACAGGCCAAAGCAAGTGTACCTCCTTCGGTAACTGTAAAAGGAGAACTAGCTTCAACGGACAAAGAGAAGGCTGAGGTGCTGAAGGAGTTCTTTGCCTCGGTCTTCACTGCCAGCCAGGATTCCAGTACTTCTCACATCCCTGAGCCCTGCATCCCTAAACCTCTGGGTGGGGACCAGGGTGGTAAATCCCCCCCTGCTGTGAGGACATAGCAGATACGAGACCGCCTCATGGGACTGAATGTGTACAAGTCTATGGGGCCGGATGGCGTGCACCCCAGGGTTCTGAAGGAGCTGGCTGAAGTGGTTACCGAGCCGCTCTCCATCATATTTGAAAAGTCGTGGCTGTCAGGTGAGGTCCCGGATGACTGGAGGAAGGGTCACGTCACTCCCATTTACAAGAAAGGAAGTAAGGAGAACCCCGGGAACTACAGGCCGGTGAGTCTCACCTCTGTGCCTGGGAAGATCATGGAACAGATCATCCTGGATGACATGCTTGATCACATGAGGAAAGGGTGTGTGATCTGTGACAACCAGCATGGCTTCACCAGAGGAAGGTCAGGCTTGACCAATCTGGTGGCCTTCTATGATGAAGCGATGGCATCGGTGGACAAGGGAAAGGTGACTGATGTCATTTCCCTGGACTTGAGCAAGGCCTTTGACATGGTCCCCCACCACATCCTTATCTCCAAATTGGAGGGATGTGGATTCGATGGGTGGACCACTCGATAGATGAGAAACTGGTTGAAAGGCCGCAGACAGAGGGTGGTCATCAATGGCTCCATGTCCAGGTGGAGGCTGGTAACGAGCGGCATCCCCCAGGGGTCTTTCTTGGGACCGGTGCTCTGTAACATCTTGATCAATGACATTGATGACAGAATTGAGTGCGCCCTCAGCAAGTTTGCTGATGACACCAAGCTGAGTGGTGTGGTTGACACAGTAGAAGGAAGGGATGCTATTCAGAGGGACCTTGAGAGGCTAGAAAGGTGGGCCCGGGTGAACCTGATGAGGTTCAATAAGGCAAAGTGCAGTTTTGCACATGGGCTGGAGGAATC
The DNA here is from genome assembly GCF_987193195.1 of Phasianus colchicus. Taxonomy (NCBI): domain Eukaryota; kingdom Metazoa; phylum Chordata; class Aves; order Galliformes; family Phasianidae; genus Phasianus; species Phasianus colchicus. Next base: position 18,718,568 of record NC_143450.1, on the reverse strand, counting down.
CCAGGCATCCCTACAGACTGGAAGGAGCGATCCTTGAGAACAGCCCTGTGGAGAAGGACCAGGGGTCTTGATAAACTTAACATGAGCCAGCAGTGTGCCCTTGCAGCTCAGAAGGCAAATGGTATCCTGAGCTCCAACAAAAGAGGGATAGCCAGCAGGGGCAGGGAGGTGATTGTTCCCCTCTACTCTGCTCTTGTGAGGCCCCATCTGGAATACTGCGTCCAGGTCCGGAGCCCCCAGTACAAGAAAGACAGGGAGCTGTTGGAAGGGGTCCAGAGGAGAGCCACGAAGATGATCAGGGGACTGGAGCACCTCTCCTATGAAGACAGACTGAGGGACTGAGCTTGTTCAGCCTGGAGAAAAGAAGGCTGCGGGGTGACCTCATTGCAGCCTTTCAGTACCTAAAGGAAGCCTACAAACAGGAGAGGTATCAACTCTTTGAAAGGGTTGATAACCGTAGGACAAGGGGAAATGGTTTGAAGTTGAGGGAGGGAAGATTTAGGTTGGATGTCAGGAGGAAATTCTTTACAGAGAGAGTGGTGAGGTGCTGGAACAGCTGCCCAGAGAGGTTGTGGGTGCCCCGTCCATCCCTGGAGGTGTTCAAGGCCAGACTGGATGGGGCCCTGGGCAGCCTGGTCTAGTATGAAATGGGGAGGTTGGTGGCCCTGCATGTGGCAGGAGATTCATGACCCTTGAGGTCCCTTCCAGCCCTGGACATTCTGTGATTCTGTGATACCATGGACTTTCCTGGCCACCAGGGCACACTACTGGTTTGTGGCCAACCTGTTGTCCACCAGGACATTCAGATCCTTCTCTGCAGAGCTCCCCTCCAGTAGGTCATCCCCTAACCTGTACAGAGATGCATGCAGTTATTCCTTCATAGGTGCAAGTCTCTAACCCTTGTTCTTGTTAAATCTCGTCAGGTTCCTCCCTGTCCAACTCTCTAATTTGTCCATACCTTGCTGGGTGGTAGCAAGGTGTGTCAACCACACCTCCCAGCTTTGTATAATCAGCAAACTTGCTGAGTGTGGACACTATCCCTTCATTCAGATTGCCAATGAAGATGTTGAACAAGACTGTCCCTGGCACTGACCCCTGGGAATACCACTACTTACAGGCTTCCAACCAGACTCTGCACCTGTGATGACATTATGCCAGCCACAATCCACTGAGTTATTTCTTTAGGTGGATGTTTTCTTCTACCACAGATGTGTACACCTGTGTGCAATGTGCACTTGTGTGCAATGACTTTGCTCACCCAGTCTATGTTCCTCTTAGTTATATGCTTGGTTGCACCTCTGCTCGTTATTATCAATTAGACTCTTCTTTCTCCACTTCTGGTTTTTGCTCTTTTGCTGCATGGAAATTTACCATAATCCCAGCATACATGTTAGCTCACTTTCTGAAAATAAACTGAATTACTTTGGCAGGACTGGATCTCCTGCTTCACTTCTAGAACGTAGATTCAATTAAGCTTGTAGAAATCAATTAAGGTCATGTCTGGTTCTTTTTTTTTTTTTTTTTTCTTCTTCTGTAAGCTGAATACCGGTAGCCTTTGCAGTGTTCCACTGTGATGATGGCAGAATCTCCATAGCAACAGCACGTTTGCATTCCTATAGAGTGTATAGGCACAATATAATGTCTATCTGAAAAAGCATTTTGATAAATATAATCACAGTTATTTAGTTTATGTGCTTAAGGATTTATTCTCATTAAGATAATAAAATCGTAACTAAAAAGTTTTGCTTATTTGCTTCACATTTTCACTGTTCCATCTTTATTGGAGGGTAGAACAACAATATTTCTTTGATGCTAAGTAATTGGAAGTTTTTATCTCCTTCCCCTGTAATTCACTAACACACAAACATGCACAAGAGCTGTCTGGATTGTTTAATCAAACTTTCCCTGAAATAATTTTTTGTTTCTTCTGCAGAATCTCTGATTCTTTTCTTCAGATGTAACATTTCAAGAAGGTCTTCACCCTCTTAAGACCATCCAAGAAAATTTTTTCATGAAGTACAGACAAGTAAACAAAACAGATTAGAAAAAAAGCAGCTAAATGGTAAGGTACAATTACACGAAATATAACAATTCACACACAACATATATACATTTTAAGACTGAAATCAGAACATTATGGATACCATCTTACCCTAAATTCTACCACTTCTAGCAAATGGACTAAGAGAGTTTAAAATGAAGCTACCTTATTTTTTTCCTTTACCATTATCTGTAGCATGATCCAGTAGAAAGCAGGCCTGGTTTCACATGTCAAATTCAGGACAGAAGCACAAAGACTTTACACTCAAGTCACTTCATTTGTTGGTGTTTTCATTTTGACCCCCTATGTGGCTAAATGATATCTGTGATTAGGAAACAACTCCAATAGTTCCTAGATATTTCAAGAACACAGATCATTCCCCTCTCCAACCAGTAGAAAAACCAGTAGAAAAGAGCATGCCAGCTCAGGATAGGCTGAATTTTAGCTAAGGATTTCAACTCAATTCAAACACAGAGACTCAGCCAGTTCATTGTTGAAGTTACTAAGTTCAGACACAAACCACAGTCCCTCAGTTCAAGAATTCACGTACTATCCAAAACACAAAGTAGAAAGATGTCAAGAGAACCCTGCTAACTGAATGCATCTCTTATCATGCTCACTATATAACTGCTTGCCCTGATTATCCACTTTACTGTCTAGGACCAATCATTGATGCCAACCACTGAAAGTTATTCCTATGGTCCTTTTTTTCCCTCTCTTCTTTTAATTTCACATACCCTCTCTGCCCATTTGTTAGCAACACATGTGCCTCAGTAAGTTTGCTGAGTTTTTGCTACCTGTTCTGTGGGACAGCAGATTTATCACCAATATCACACAAGTAAGTATTCTAACTACGTAGCATTGACAAATAATTCATGCCTCTGCATATGATATTCACCACTCTCCAAATCTGCATATATATATACACAAACATATATACATATATATATGTATATGTATTTATAAATCCTTTCATCCCTCTATCCGCCCCCCCAAGAAGTTATCTGTAGTTGCAACTGAGGTGGGTTTCTCAGACACATTTCAGTAATAGTACTTGACTCTACCATGATCTGTACTCACACAAGCAAAAAGGCCACATATATAAATATATAGTTGTGTATTGAATCCAAGTCTTCATTTAACAGTTAGAAAGTGGAAACAACCTAATTATTGAATGGCAACATATGAGGAAACAAACCAGAGTCTTTAGATTTGCCTTGATTTTTACGTAGCAGAAATAGTAGGGTTTTGTATTAATTTTCATTATCTTCATTCAACAGCGGAAAGATAGAAAACTAAACACAAGTGAAGGACATAGAGAAATTAAAGCTATATAGGACAGTGCTTTGAGAAACTAACGAAACATTAGCCTTTTAAAGAAAAATACTCGAGCATAGGAAAGAGGAACTTAGGGGGAGTGGGGGAGAGAAGGGCAAGAAAAAAAAATAAGGGAAATATGTAAGCTCAACAGCAAAGAACGAAAGGGCATACCTGCAATTACCTGCAAATTTTTTCTAGTGACAGATGGAATTTTCAGTTTAAGTTCCACAAAGCATTTAACTGACAAAATAAATTAGAAGTGAAAAGTGAGTAAATCACTTCTAGAACTTCATCCTCTTCCCCTAAATCAAATAAATAACTTAGTCTCTTTCAAAGCAACATTTATTGAACAACGCCACCCTATACTTCTGCTTGAAGCACCACTTAGAAAAGAAAAGAGACTCATTAAAAACATTAGCAATATGTAATATTCAAAATTTAGTCTTTGATGATGTCTTTTTGTCTTGTCAGTTATTGCAGCCTACAGCAAATGAATACAGCTTGAACAGATGCAATACAACAAGTGTCCCAAAGACTCTTTAATCCTAGCAGAAGGGCTGTATTTACAGATTTGTGACCCTTATTGCCAGGGAGGAGGACCTGACCAGGAAAGCTGCTTTTAAAAGTATAATCAAGTGAATTAAGAATTAGTTGGTACCCTCTTGAATGAAAGCACATGCACATACACACACACACACACACACAAAGTACAGTACTCTGGAGAAAAAAGGAAGGAAAACAAGTTCTTTGGAACAGGAGGAAAAAAAAAAAAAGAACAAAATAGCAAGATATCAAAGGGATAATACACAATTATCTTCCTTAAAAGAACTTGGGTAAGAAAGCAAGTATGACAAGATCTTGATGCCTTAGGGTTTTGATATTTAACAGAATAATTGTAGAATCACGCAATGACTTGGGTTGGAAGAGACCAAAAGACCATCTAGTTCCAGCACTCCTGCCATCAGTACTTTGCAGCAATTGACCAAACATTTTGACTCTACAAAAACACTAGAGAAATAATTAAAAAAAACCTCTATCATAAAAAAATCAAAACAACAAACCAGTCATTAAACACCGCAATGCTTTAGAGCACGAGTAAAAAGATGACAGTGTCAGGAAGCAGCTTTTCCAAGATGCGTGTTAATTCCACACTATCCACTGGTCATCACATGAAGCGAGCAGTACAAGAGAGAGAAGACTGGACTATTTGAATCAATTCAGTTTAGCCTGCTTTTTTTTTTTTTTTTTCCCAAACTGTTTTCTCACTTAATGGCCTGAGAGCACCTCAGTGACTCTGCTGATTAGCTGGAGCAACCCTGTGGCAAATGCAAATCAGTCAGAACAGCTAGCTTTTATAGAAGTTAGCTTCTAAATGAAGTTTCGATTCTATTTAATTAAAGACATGCTCTATATTTAGGTGATGATAGCAATACCTTAATTTCCATTCAGTTTTCAGACAAGGCCTAGGGAAAAAGAGTAAGCTTGAAAAATTCTGCAGTATGGCTTTGACCAAATTCAGATCCAGCACATTTCCCCTTAAAATTTAGGCTTAGTGTTGGTAGTACGGAGATTTTACATTATCTCTATGCTCGCAGAGAGCCATTTGCTACATACAAGATTTAGTCCTGAGAGTCACTTGTACGTCCTTTAACATATATTTACTGTAAATATTCTTAAAATCATTATTCCTTCTTACAGTGGCTTGTAACGTCTCTTGGGGTCTCAACTGCTTCAGAGCAGCCAAAACTTAGCACTGATCTGAAAGCACTGTGCTGTTTAACTCTCTGATCTCATGATGGGAAGGTGGAACAGAAACATACCAAAGCTATGCTACACATTTAATAATAGCCTCTGTTCCTGTTCTAAACTATTCTCCTTCCTACAGCAACTTCCTGATATGTCCTTCACCTGTCTTGAATCTAAGTTTCTGTGTATGACGTAGCAGATAAGAGAACTCTTCTTTTTCAAAACCACAAAGATTGCATGTAGTTTCACTATATGCCTACTAAAATTCCAATATATTCTGAGATGGAAATCTCTTGTATCAATGCAATCCTATATGGTTAAAAAATAAAGTCATTGTTTTTCCTGAAATATTTGTGCTGTTAATTAGCTTGTTGATTTAAAATGAAACAAACATACAAAAAACCTTACCCTCTATCAGTTTTTCAGAGTGCTACCTTTCTGTTGCCATGGTCACAAGTTACCATAGAAACTATTAGACTCATCTGTATTTTTAGATTAAACTTACTTCTACTCTCACAAAATATGGATTCAGTTGATAGAAACTACTGATTCTTAGCAGAAAATACTGGTATTAGAGTGACACTGCTGAGGCACACACATACACGAAGAAATAGTTTAATTGCAGAAGAAACAAAGAGTTGCAAACACTACCATTTACAGAGCTCCTTCGTGAGCTAGAAAACAGTCTGAATGGACAATTAAAAGCTTTGAGGACAGTTATTGTCTACTACTGTTGTATCCATAAGCTTTGGTAGAAAATATTTAAATTAAAAAGCCCAGCAAGATTAAACAGCCTTTTTAGATAGGAGACATCTGCAGCATTACTTCATATTTCTCTGCTACGGCCCCTCCCTTTTTTTTCTTTTTATTTTTTAAGGTCGATTTTACTTATTTATGCCCTCTCTTTCTAAGCAGGAAGTTCACTTAAAAGATGTTCGACCAGTCACACTCAAGCTATTTTCAGGCAGGTCTTTGCTCCCTCACTTTCAGTGATTTTACGTTGCATCATGCCCTCTGGTGGGCAAACATAAATTCACAACCCTGTGAATTAAATGCCTTTGGATCAGAACTGCGCTAATGGGAAACATTATCACGAAAATGTTATAGCAGAAACAAGCATTATTATGTAGTCTTTAATTTGTGCACTTCAAGGAAGGTCTTTCAGCGACCTTTGCCTGGCTAGATTCATCTCAGCTTTTCCATTTTCTCTCTGGACTCTCATTCATACAATGCTAGCTCATACATAGCTCAGCATACCTGAATTTAGATGTGAATTCAGGGTCAAATGTCAAAATAAAAGTTTCATCTACCTGTGCGATTCTCAACATTTGAGAAATAATATGAGCAGGAAAATCAGAAGTGACAAGTCCATCAACTCAGTGATTTCCCCAGGAGGCAGCACCATGAATACAAACTAAGGTTTGAAGATCCGTGTTGTTTAAGAAAGTCATCAAAAGAAATTCAGCTTGCTTTCTTGTTGTTAAGTCATAAGCATTACTTAAGATAAAAAAACTTAGTTTCTGTGTAAAAACATTACCTAAATTGTAAAATCTGGAACTGTGTGAAGCAAGTGATGGCACAGGTAATCCAACAACAACAAAATACACACAACTGCCAATTTCCCAATTTATTAACTGAATCCTGCTACTCCTTAACATCTTTAACAATTCTCTATTTTAAATCCTCATGGCATGTTTTTGTCGTAATTCTTCAAGATAATCTGCTGCAGTTCCCTCAGTTGTATCTTCACACAACTACTTTCCTGACTTTGTAATTTTCCAGCAGAATCTTCTCTTTCTATACTTTACATCTCCACTGACATGTAATGACCAGTAAATAACTCAAGATTGCAATTAACGCTTGACAGGAGAGCATTCTGGGTGCTGACCTGCTTTCTGAGCAAAAGTTTGCCTTACAACATTTTGTGCAGCATTGTTTACACTCTGCTCCTGAAAGTTCTAAGAATCGGTTGGAATCAACTTGTGAGAGTAAATAATGAAAAACATTCCCTCAAATGAATTCTCGCCGATCCCTTTTTGGCAAGGTTCCTCTGATATTCCATACAATTTTCTCTGGCTTTGACTTTTTTTCCTCTGCTTGCACTGGGAATTAATTTTTGAAAATGAGAGTCAAAACTACTTGTACTCTGGTGGAAAATGTTCTCTGATATTCACAGTTAGAATTACAATCTATCACGAGTTTGGTGGGACCCACAAGGACCATCGAGTATAACTCCTGGCTCCATACAGGACCACCCCAAAAAAAAAAAAAAAAATCAAACACTACCATCTGAGTGTTGTCCCAGTACTTCTTGATCTCTAGCAGCTTGGGGCCACGATTAGTAACTACCCTGGGGAGCCTGTTCCATGATCACCACCCTCTGATGCACAACTCTTCCCAAACCTCCAGCCTGACTCCTCCTGACAAAGCTCCATATCGTTCCCTTGAGTCCTGTCCCCGCCACCAGAGATCAGAGCTCAGCAATGCCCCTCCACTCCGTATGAAGAACCGTAGGCCACCATGAGGCCTCTCCTCATTCTTCCCTGCTCTGGGCTGAGCAAACAAAATCACATTGTCCGCTCCTTATACATCTTGCCCCCTAGACCCTTATATTATGGCCCAGGGTACAGTTGGCCATTTTGTCCAAACTCTGGATAATAACCAGAAAACTTATTTTCTCCTACTGTTACCAAAGCAATGGAAACTATGAAAACTAGGAAATTTCTTGGTTTTTTTTTTCTTTGCTTGTTTGTTTGTTTTTTTTTTCCTCGTTTGTCTGAAAGGGCAGAGAGGAAAAAAGCAAAAAAAGAGTTTCTTTAAACATGTTGTAATTGCCCACTGTTTAAATACACAGAGTATAGACACCTATACACAGTTTATTTGCATGGATGAGCTAGGCTAATCTTCCTTGTCAAGAAACAAGGCAAATCAACCGGTTAAATTTTGCTGCAAGTCAACTACTTGCATTGATACTTACTGAGACTTACTTATCCACACCCAAGCTGTTATTCCTACAAGACTGCTATGAAATGTACTCTGGCAGTACTGCCTATATTTGTTTGCCATTTAGCAAAGCTCTCTCTTTCTGACCTGCTGCAAAGACTATGACTAAATTTCTTATCTTTGATTAGTCAGTTTAGCACTGCATTTCAGCTGTAGCAGCAAACATTTCAGATACAGCTCAGAAAGTTGCCCATTATATGAAACACCGAAAGTACTTTCAATTTTGCATCTTCTCACAAATGTTACTTTTAGGGTGTCAGAGCTGAGAAACAGAGCAAGAAAATAATGACTTGCTTGTTATGTGTTCATAGAAAAAGTTTAGGAAAAGCAGTAGATACAACCTAATTACCAGGAAAAACAAAACAAAATAAAAAGCATGCTTATCACTTCATGTTATTGTGATTCCAGTTTTTCTTTACAAACAGAACACTGACAATTATGACATGGAATGTTTGAGATTCTACAGATAGCTGGTACATGACTGTAGCAAAATCCAGCATTTAGGAGGTGCAAAATACAGGCTTTGTGCATTCAATTTCCCAAATTAACCTATCCTCTGGAGCTCTTTGCTAGTGTTTTCCTAGTATAAGATGTCTACTACAAAATGCTTGATATTTATCAGGTACTTCCCACAGTCCGACTGACCACTGAGGAAAAATTCAAACTCTATGGTTCTGAAATGATGAAAGGTTCAAGAATCTAAATACACATAGGTCAAGCCCAGCTTAGAAAGGTGGATGGTTTCTGTAAGAGAGAAATCAGATTCCAATCTGTAGAGTGCAGAGCTGAAGTAAGGTCAGAGGTTCAGAAAAAAGTTGTCACTATTTCCTAGACAAATCTGTACCACACATAGCCCATTTTCACCCTACCCTATGTCACAAGACAGGTTCTTTGCTACTGTGAAAGCTTATTGTCTTCATTAACCTTCAAACTATTTGTTCCCACTAGATGCTCTGCACACTCCTTAAGATCTCTTCTCATTTGAAGCCATTAGCCACAGCACCCTAGAAACAACATAAAACTGAGCTGTTTACAGCATCATGTAATAGTGCCAAATTCCAGATGAAAGGTCACCCTTCTCCGATCCTTCCTCCTTGGTAACCCTGAAGTACATTCCCATGTTGCGTGTGCATTTATGCATATAGAAAAACATTGAATTCAACCATTAACAAAACATCAAATTCAGTGGGCTCCAGACCACGTATAACACAGGAACTCTTGGGCAACCAGCTCTAGGTAGCCCTGCTCAAGCAGGCCTGTTAGACCAGATGACTTGCAGAGATCCCCTTCCGAACTCAACCATTCTCTGAACTCACACAGCCTCAAGAATATTTTGCAGGTTTTCTATGTGTATTCACAGGGCAACTCAGAGAGCAGCACAAGATGTGTCAGCCTGGTGGTTCCCAAAAGGAATCTAAGAACATCTCTAAATCTAAACAATTACATAGAGGAATGTCATTCAGCATCTCCCCAGCAAACAGCAGACTAATATGTCAATGCAATGTCTTCATCAGAAAGAAGGATAAGAATTTTCTTCCTCTCTCCAGATTTCTCTCTTAGGCAATAACCCATACTTTCTAGAATTGCATGCAAGTTTGGAAGACAGAATGAAAAACTCAGAACAGCTCAACAGTTGTTCTCAGGCTCATCGACACTACACAGTTAACACACAAGCCACCTTCATACAATGCTCTGTGCGGCCAGAGAACCGCCCCAATTTCCTCCTAAGGCACACACTTCCTGCCGATCAAGACGGCAATAGAGAAATAAAATTCAAAAGTATTGATTTCTGGAAATTCAGGGTTCTCTAGGAATCTCTTTCTTTCTGCGTTTCTTTCTGTGTCCAGAGGAAATTATGTTATGAGAAAAGAGGTATAAATGCTTTCTGAACTCAGTGGGTTCTACTGCAAGGTATGGATTTAACCATTTGCTTAATTACACAATCAAGCTCACAGAAGATACTGAATAGAAACTACAGTCTAGCATTTCCTGATGAAAACATTGAACAACAGCTGTTAAAAGCATTTTACCAAAACAGCACATTCAGCACTCTCATTAGCAAGAGAATTTCTATGCAAGACCATGTCATCCAGTGCAGAACTATATCTAGGAACTCACTAAGGGTGGTGGCAGGTCTGCAGAGGCTTTGATCAAGCAGAGTGAAATTTAGCAGTCACATTTGTACTGGAAGAAGAAAACAGTGTCCATATAAGACATTCTCTTGCTCCGGGTTAAGTTCTGCTAACATCATCAGCTTTGTATCTCACATACTCCATTTAGCCTGTAATTACTCCAGATTCTCAATTAAAAAAAGAAATAATTTAATCTCCCTATACAAGAAGTCAGAGCGACTGACCCATACTTACCCAAAGGCTATGATACCAAGCATCAATGTTAAGTAAAAGATACTTGGTAAAGCATCTAGTTCAGGAGGACAAAAGCAAATCCAAACACCAAAATTGAGTCTTCAGAAATTCTTCTTGCAATTAAAAGCAGGACAAGTTACTGCAGATGAACTGAATCTAGAAAGCATTCTGGAAAGTCAGTGTATGAAAACCAAATAATCAGAGACTATCAAAGCATTTGCACAAGAAGGCAGAAAGATTAGCATAAGGACAGACTAACTAATCCTTTGCCTCCAAATCAACTCCCTCACACTGATTTAGATAAATAATTTGCCATGGAGATTTTTAGTTGGGAAAGAAGAATACAGAAATATGGTTATATAGAGGTATTTTGAGTATAGAGAATAATAGTTTGTCTTGTGTCCTAGAGTTTCTTGTACTGAACGACTCCTCACAACTTAATCTTCCTCATATTCAACAAGGAGAGGTATTTTCACTGGGAACAGAGAGAATTCTTGCTGTAGTACTTGCCATTCCATGTATTAGTGAGGCATGTATACAGTGTTTTCTAACAGAAGAAAAAATGAACATTTTCTACTTCCCCTTCCACCCTTTGCCTCCCCAACTCAAATCCCAAAGTCAAATCAAAGATTTTCAATTGGATCCTGGGTAAGAATTTGTGCACACTTTAGGACAACTACTTATGACAAGATACAAGTTTTTAACATAGTCAGTTAAGGTTTAAAATTTTAAAAGTGACAAAGAAAAGTAGAAACAACTTAATTGTTTTCCCCAAACATTAGGTAATTCATAATAATGTGTCATCAAGACAATATGAAATGAAAAATTCAGCCTCAATCTTCAACTTTACAAATTTCCGAAGGGCTATTCTTTAGGACAGAAATATTTGTGGAATCTTACAGCAGGGATTCTATACATTGTCAATAACAAAATGCTGGGTCTCTGCGATGAATCTACTGTAATTTGAGAAATATACAGCAAGAGACACAAGCAAATATGAATGTCTGCATCATGAGCTCTCTGTGACGGTGCTCCCCCATTACAGAACTCAACAACAGGAGAACTATGCATTTCTATTCATCTTTTCTCTGCAGTTTCACTCCCACAACATACATTCCACATACAATGTAATTCTGTTATAAGCACTGGATGTTGCTCAGGTCTCAGAACATTGATAAACATGGCTAATGGTCAAAAAAGAAAATTTGTGCAAGAGCTGGAGTAGGATAAAGCAAGATGACTGATAAAGCAGAATAGTGAGCCCTAGTCACTCCACCTCTCTTTTATCCTCCATAAATTGAATTCTGCAATTAGACAAGCTCGTACATCAGCTATTTGTCTGTTCTTGTACTCTGAGAATAGATCTCCTAAAGCTGAAAGACAAGGGCTTCTGGAATTCTCTAGTATGTCTGCAAACTACAGTGAGTCAGATTTTCCCCAGAAATCTGCTAGAAAGTAAGAATCAGTCTGTAGAAAAGCATCATTGTGACACGGAATTCAATAACTGGCAAAGCAACATTCCCCCTGACTGCTTTTCCCACTACACGGAAATCCTCTCACTCTGATGATTTTACAGGAATCAAAGTGAACAACAGAAATAAAATTCAAGTGGCTTTAAAAAAAAAAAAAAAAAAAAAAAAGGAAATTGCCAAAATCTTATGAATGATCACCTTTCCTTCTCAACAGTTACCTCCCATGGATATCTGTATCTGCTCCTTCATGTATGCAGACAACAGCAGATTTTCTTCATAACTAAGCTTACTAATTGCCTCACTAACCTTTTAGAAAAATAAAAACAAGCTCATCTTCCAGTACTAAAATCCATAATCTGGTTTACTCCTCCCATGAGCGAGTCCTTTACATTCAAAAGCACTCAGCATACATCATTTAAGTTACCTTCTGGAAGGGGATGGACATGACAGTTGTGGTCCGTTCTTAAGACGGATGAATCGTTGTGGGCACTTCTTAACACAGCTGCAGAAGGATACCCAGAGCAAAATAAGACAATGTGGGGAGCCACCCAACCCCAAGGAACTCCATTGTCTAATTATTTTTCCAGCATCAGTGCAACAGGTATCTCTAACCCTAGTCAGTTCTCCTCATCAAGATTCTCTCCAGCTAGGGTTATAGGGAGGGAATTTCAAAGCAACAGGTTATGTACAGACACATTAGCACTTTCTCCAAGAGGGGATGAAAAGGAGAAAATTCCTGAGGATGTGCATCCTCTATTCCATGTTCTGAATCCCAGCTTCCCCCCTTGACCTTAGAGCGAGCTCTACAAAGCAGTATCTGTTATGTACATTAATCTCAGCTCCCTTCCTTTGGAGAGTTTCCACTCAATAGCTACAGGCAAATCCTGGGACAGGACGGGTGTTATGGAGGGGAGGTCTCCTTAGGATGACTCTGCAGAAGTAAGAGAACCTGCAGCTTTCTTCTTAGGGCGGGCTTTCACACTTTTTACAGGCAGCTGAGAAGAAAGAAAGAGGTACCTTATATTAGTTTACTGCAACACCTAGATGTCTAATAGAAAGAGACGAAGATGCAGAGTGAAAATAGGACAAAGAGCTACAGCACAGTGACCCTATTCACTTCATCTATTCTTTCAAAAACACGACTTAAATATTCATTTTGTTGCTAATCAGATTACTCTCAGCATATCCTTCAGAAAACAAGGAGAGGAAGACATTATAAAACAGGAAATGCAATAGTAAATTGAAGTTAGCTGTCTTGACAAAACTTTAGACATCACAAAAGTTCTAAGCACTAACACTGACATAGCATTTCATTGCCATTAACTTTTCTGCTTTTTGATGACCATTCCTAATAGCCCAAATTGTAGAAACATCCTGAATTAGTAATTCAAACTAAAGAATAAGCCACGTATGAAGAACAATATGCTTACAAAGGGCTTTATTAGAGTTTCTGTATTCACAGTGAGCAGAGAGTCATTACAGCCTTTTCACAACTTTTGAGTCACTTCAACAATTCCTCACTAGGAAGCATGGGAACAAATATTTTCCTTATGTTTTCCTACCCATTTCCACTATATTAAGGAAGAAAGTAGAAGAGTCAACATAGAAGTAAGCCATGGAGATTTAAAAAAGATCCAGACCTATTTTGAACACTTTAAAAATATCTACTGCCTAAATATGAAAGCAAAGCTAGGTCCTGGCTTATGACAAAGGCAGGTAATAAAAATACAAAAACTACAGAACAGGACAGCAAGCAGATGGCAAGTCCTCTGATGTAGGACTCTAGCAGCAAACTCTCCAATAACGTTTACAGAAAACAGCTTTTAAACACACAGACTATGAAGCCAGAGCCTTCTGACAAAACTCAGGAATCAATGTCTGTGTTGGAAACAATTTATACACCTGCTCACCTCAGATTTTGTCATCTTCTTGGGAGCTTTGAGGCTCTGTGTACGTTTTGGCAGTTTGTCTCCTGCATCTTCATCTGATGGGTCTGTTCTAATCTCTGATGGGGTTCCATTAGGCCTCTGTGCCATGCCGCTCTCCTCTCCTGAGGAGTAACAGGAAGCTAAGAAATAAGAAAAAGGTTTTTTTTCAAATATTTTTGAAAAGTCATGTCCACACATGATTTTTAGATTTTACGTGCTGACATTTAATCTAAAATGGTCCATCCTTAAGGACCACATGGAAGAGGGATGCCAAAATTCCTTAAGAAGGACAATCTAAGTACAGGGATTTATTATTTGTTGGGAAGGAACAAGGAAGAAGAACAGTTTCTCCAAGATAATTTGCAAACTTGTAGTCCTTCAGAGACCTGGTGCACGGAGGGAGGGATCCTCTCCTCACCTGCTGGCTTACCAAGTGAGGCCTCACACAGTGGCCCAGCAGGGATTTTCTGTACCTGAATCTTCAATAGTTTCAAGGAGAGTTCCTCCAGAGGGGCGAAGCTGTGACTCATGGCTTTGCAAATGCACAGCATCTTCATCCCGGATCAGAGTGAGATCCTGCATGCTGAAACTTCGTAGCTTCTCAGACAAAACTCCTTGGCCCTAAGGACATAAAAACTGGGGTCAGAGACACTTCACTTTCACCAAAATCATCTCGTTCAGAAAAAGGAAGGTGCCACATTCCCCACTACAATACTTTAAGACAAGCACAAAGAAACCATTATCACCAGAAAAAGAAGGAAAAAAGTATGCTCCCAAGCCCCATGGGGAAGAGGTTAGAGCAAAATCCATTCTACTCTACCTCTACTCATAAACCAAAGGATGAGATTTACTACAAGGCAAACTGGTGTTAAGGTAAAACAGACAACCAAGTACTAGCACCCCTAACTCACATAACTAATTCCTGGCATACACAGCTGAAGTACTGTGGAAATCCAGAGTGTCACAGAAGGTTAAATCATGTTTGTAGTACAGGTGTTGCATTACCTTTGCAGCTGCAGTAACTGCTGCATTTGCAGCCAGGTTTAATCCTCTTTTGCCAACTCGCATCATGGTTTCATAACTCTTGTCACGAGCCTGAGTAATGTATTCATCAATTTCCTAAGAAAACAACATGCACCACAGCATTTAGCTACCAATGAAAAACAAACAAACCAACAAATACAAACACTTCATCTGTCTTCCTCATCATCATCTTTAAAACTCACAGCTCATCAGGGCACCTTTTTTTCTTTCAGTCTGACAGACTAATCTGTCATACATCAAATAATTGTATTTTTTCTGCTACTTACAGAAAGCTTGCAAATGCAACTGTAACTTAAGGAATGCAATCTCCAAATTATCACATCTGAAACAAAGCAATTGCTTACAGTGAGAATGTGAAAAAACATCCTGGCTACAGAACATATGGCTACTAACATGATTAAAAAAATGTAACTACCGATAGTAGCTATAAAGGCTAAAGATACTGGGATAGCCAAACACACTTTCTAAGCATTAGGCAGAATACTGGTTACATTATATTCTTCAGTAGGCTGCAGAATGACATTACTGTCAGAGACAATCATTCTAGGCCTACACAAGTCAGCAGAAGCTCAAATTATGCATTTGAATTTGCATTAAGATTCACAGCTGATCCAAAATTGAATCAACTTCCAGACAGGTCAGTATGTTCCAACAAGTGAGTACCTTCTCCTTATTGGAGAGCGTTGGGTGCACAAACTTCCTGTAGAGGACACTGGAGCCCTTGGTGTAAGGAGAGAGCAGCCAAATCACAAATGCGATTTTCAACTCGAAATAAAAGGGAAACCTGAGAGAAAGAGGGAAGGGGAAAAAAAAAAAAGAAAAGAAAATAGGGAGAAAGATGGAGAACTGGAATCAAGATCATCACAGAGACAGATGGAGATAACTGGTAGACAGCAGCATAGGCAGAAAGAGTAAAGAGAAAGTAAGGACTCAAGCATAAAAGAATAATAATAATCAATATAACAGGTCAGAATAGCAGAATTCTCTCTGGAATCCTAGGACACACATTCCTGGAATTTCATTCAGTCTGGCATGCACAGCCACAAAAACCTCCATAAACTGGGCACCTCTAGCCCTGCAAACACACTGATCTGATTGCTACTCACCATTCTTAAGTTTGTTCAAAGACTATCTGCTGTATGCTACCATTACAGCAGTTTCATTTATTGGAGTTTTCAATTAAGTATCTCTAGAACTCTCTATTGTTACTAACACTGGTGGCTAGGAACAGGCAGCATAAGCCTTTCGTTGCTATTTCAGTGAAGTCTCTGGGAAGATACAACAGTGGAGATTCAAATAAGCGAACACAAAATTTCCTGCCTCTGCTGGCATTAAGAGACTGCTGTTATCAGCGGTTCACTTTTAAGGCAAAGCTCTCGTACTTTTCAGATCTTTGCTTTTCCAAATTTTATGCAGGAAGAGGCAAAACAGTGGAGCATATTCGTAAAGCATATGTAGCCACTTCTTATTTCTTTAAAAGACATAACTGTGACTAGTCTGTAATCTTCCAGATGCATGCAAGATACTGACACTAAAGCAATTAAGAAAATGATGATATTCTGTTGTCATTGAACAACTCTGTTTGAACACTGCCATGCATGATGCACAGTACTGAGGGATAAAAAGCTGCCTCACTCCAGCCCTGGTAGTGGAAGACATTTTCATCATGCAAAACATTCAGAGCAAAAGCATGCATCCAATCTGCTCCTCCATACAACAAGCTTGCAGAGCAAAACAGGTCCTTTCCTTCTATCATCCTCCCCCCCCCAACCTTTTTTTTTTTTGTGCCTCTAACTTTATCACTCCATGTAACAGCATCTCAAAAATATTTCATGTTGTGAATGGATGAAACCCTCTTAAAGAAGCTGTGTCCATCCTAGCTGTCTGAAATTAGATTAAACGGTTAAGACAGCAGCTTAGACACAATGTTTACAACCCCACATACTTCATGGGGATTGAAAACTCCTACACAAGAGAAAAAGCTTATTCTTAGCACTACCTTAAAACAAAACAAAACCAACAACAACAACAAACAAGCAAAACCATCACACGCTACCAAAAGTACTCACCAAGAAAGAACAATGTCTGTGAGTGTTTCTGCAGTGGTGAAAAAGGCAAAAACAATCCAGTACATCATCCACTTTACCTGCAAAAGACCAATCACTCACATCAGAAAAGAGAAAAATAGCAAAATGTCCTCTCAGTAAAGATGACTCATCATTTCCACACACTAAGATGAAGTCAGCAGAAAAAAAAACAACACGTATAATCAGCAGTATAGATGCCAAACGTTACATTTAGTACAGAAAACCATGTAATATTAATGTTCACTAAACACATAAATATTATATAAACATAAAATATCATTAGATATATAACATATAATAATGGTGGGTGGCACCACTCAAGGGGCTGCATAAGGAATGGAATTATTTAACATCATTATCACTGACATAGAAAGTAGCATTGAATGCACACACAGCAAGTTTGTAGAGGAAACCAAGCTGTGTGCTGCAGTCAACACGCTGGAGGGAAGGGTTGCCATCCAGAGGGACCTGGATGGGCCTCAGAGCTGGGTCCTTGCAAATGCCACAAAGTTCAAGAAGGCCAAGCACAGGGTCCTGCATCTGGGCCAGGGCAATCACAAACATGAATACAGGCTGGGCAGCGACTGGATTGAGAGCAGCACTGTGGAGAATTTGGGGGTACCGGTGAACAGGAAGCTGATGAGGATGAAGCTGGACTTGCAGCCCAGAAGGCCAGTTGTATCCTGAGCTGTGTCAAAGGATGCATGTACAGTAGGCTGAGGAAGGTGGTTCTCCCCATCTCCACTCTCATGAGAGCCCACCTATGTACTGCATTCAGTTCCTGGGTCCCCAGCATAAGAGAGACGAACTTGTTTGAGCAGGCTCAGAGAGTGGCCACAAAGATGACCAGAAGGCTCCAGCCTCCTGATCTATGCAGACAGACTGAGACCTAACAGTGGCCTTCCAGTATTTAACGGGGGCCTACAGGAAAGATTGGGAAAGACTCTTTATTGGAGTGTAGTGGTAGGACATAAGGTCAAGGTTTTAAGCTAAGAGAGGATAGGTTGAGATTAGCAGTTAGGAAGAAATTCTTTGTGTTGAGGGTTGTGAGACACTGGAACACGTTGCCCAGACTTGTGGATGCCGCATACCTGAAAATGCTGAAGGCTGGGTTGGATGCGTCTTTAGGCAACCTGACCTAGTAGTAGGTGTCCTTGCCCAAGGCAGGGGGATTGGAACAATGCGATCTTTAAGGTCATTTTATGAGTCAGTGATCACATTTGTTCAGAAAGGATCAAAGTTAATTTGCAGATGACACCCAAAATATCAAACAGACTTGCTCTGTTGCTAGAAAGAGACAAATTATTTACTTATCCCTAAGCTGCCCTATCCCTACCTCTTGCTACACTGCTTCCCTATACGGGCTACAGAGTCACTACAAAGTTTCCAGAAAGCTTATATAAATATTAAAATATAGTGTACTGTTGAAGATAAAAGGTAAGGAACTCTTGAGGATTAACAGTTGGTTCAAAGACACAGAAGAAAGGATAAAAATAGAAGGAAAAAGACAAAAGAAAGGATAAAAATTTCATTTTCAGAATGAAAACAGTATCAGAAAGAGATAAGTACCATGGTTACATAAGTTAGCTCATAACACCCAGAAATAGTCAGAGTAGACAGTCTGATAAAACTAAGTTCTGTCTTACTAGACCTTTTTAGTAGTAATGCAATGGTCAGGAGAACTGAGTGGAAGTGTGAAGAAATAAAAAAACATTGCCATGTTACTGTTCAAATGCGTGGTACATTTAAATGTATGGCATATTCACATCTTCAATAAGGGACATGGATCTGGACCTTGCCCTCTTCTCCTCTTGCCACCATTCATTCTACCCCTCTACCCCAAGAGGAAAAAGAAATGCAGTTAAATATGGCAGAGGGAATGAAGTTCTAGGTCTAGAAGTCACCGAAGTGTAGATTCTCAGGAGCTAGAATAGCGGAAAGCATGGGGAGCGGCAGATGGGGAAGAATATTTCTTTATTTCCCTTATATTTCTAATCCAAAGATTACTAACATCTTCAAAAAAACTGACAGTCAAGCTAAGCTATATTTGTTCTTTGATACTTTAAAGAGAAGTCAGGTCCTTGTTGCTCAACATACGAATAAACACCTGTTTCAGCTAACTGCACATTTGCACATAAATCGTTTCCCCAGTTTGCACCAAGAACCTAAATAAAGTCACTAAGTACAAAAGCATAAATGAAATGTAGATTTATCAAAGCTACACACCACATGTAAAAGGAAAAAAAAAATACATTTTAAACAGCGTAAGGCACTAGAAATAGTCTGTCAAGGCTGGTTGAGGACTTGAATCTTTATCACGGTGGGCTAAGAGTGATTGCACTGTACTCTAATGCTGTTGCTGAACTGCATCTGTTGTCTCAGTCTGTATCACGGTAGCCTTCAATACATCATACTCTCCACCATAGATACACCTGTAAGGTCTTCCCCTACCAGCCATGTTGGTTCTTCAGCATTATGAGCTAGTTGTAGTGCACAGACACAGCTGGCTTTGTAGCCACGCATCACAGCATTCAAGTTTTTCACTGACATTTCACATGAGTAGTTTGAACAGAAATCACTTTCCCCTTTACTATGTTTAAACAAAACTTCTTTGTTCTGGTCCCTCTGCTTCTCTTGAAAAAACACAAAGCCCTCTGAAGATTAATGATTTGGACAGCTGGAATCTATCATATACATGTTTAGTTCTGATGTAGTCCTCTTAAGAATAAATAATTTAAGGAAAGATTAATTTTGTTATTTCAGATGCGTTGAATCAAAGATCAGGTTACTAACATGTAATTAGCTGCCATTTTGGTTTTTAAAACTTAATGAAACTCTAGTACTGTATTTCATTTCTTTTTTATCGCCAGATTAGAAAGACCTGCTGCAATTAAGGTAACATTTGCCAAAAGAAAATCAGATCAATAGAAGGTTTATATTCTGCAAGACATCACGTTTCTGTACCTCAGCAGCCAACCTACCCACAGAAAATAAGCAAGTTTTTACTGTAAAGTGTGTCTATAAATTCAAAGACTACTTGGGACCATGAATTCCATAACTCTAACCCTAACTTCAGTAAGGTTCAAAGTATTCCTGACTATACCTCTAATACCATCTCCTAAACACTCTTTTGGATGTCAGTGTATACTGAACATTGACATTTTTACTTCTCTGTGGAAAGAAGGAAAGAAGGAGGAAAGGAAAAGTAAAAATCAGCTGAGCTAACTGTTTTTAAAGCTTTCCACTATGAGACAATTTTGCTTCAGCCTCTATTACATTCTAAACTCTGTAGGCTGAATTTTAGGTAAAGGCATAGGAAATGTCTAGGCAGTTCTGTAAGACTGAAGCAGCATAAGAAAGATCCTGCAACATTTATCACTGACGTGCTATTTTGCAAGTAGGAAACAGAGATGGTTAGATGGAGAATCTCAGACTATACTGCAAAGCAGCATCAGTAACTTACATCCTACTCAGAGAAGAGAGGTAATGTGGCTATCTGACTATTCATTGCCCTAAACAGAAATAAATTCATTCTACCCGTAAGCCAAATAACTCACTTTCACTAATCAACTTAGAACAATAGCACTTCTCTAAAGGTGGCACATTTCATCACTGAAAATCACATGGTGCTTTAAATAATGCAATTGCAACAATAACATAGGCAGAGACAGAGAGGGAAATGATCGCAGGAAGGAATGAAAATAAAGTCTTGACTGAGAGAAATTGCTGATAACGGCAAGGAAAAAGTTGTAGAACGACACTGCATAAGAAAAGAACTCAAGAAATAACTCGTCCCTGGACTTCCATGTGCTTACAGACTGCAGTGTTTCCTCCCATTTCTCCTTCCTCAGACGTTTCCTGGGAAAACAAAAAACAAGCCCACAACCCACATTTACAGCTTTAAGCCTCCCATTTCAGTACACATCCTTCGCCAGCAACTTATCCGAAGGCCGTCGGGCTGCTCTTTAGGTAGCCCGGCCAACTCGGCAGCACCGCGGGGCGGGCAGCTCCCGGCACCACCGGCTCGAGCCGCGGATTGGCGGGGCAGCCGAGAAGGAGAGCGCCGGTACACGGCGAACCCATACTCACATATTCCTTCACGTTTTTCGTCTTCACGGCCTTGTAGGAGGAGTAGGCGGGGTAGAGCGTACCGAATATCAGCCTGCAAGAAGAACGAACCCCTCAGCACTTCGCGGCTCTCTGCGTCCTGCACCGCCGCTGCCCGTGCCCGCCTCCACGGCCGGGAGCCCCCGGCGGCTCCCACTCCTCCGCGGCCGCCGCAGGAAAAGGGCTCGGCCGCCCCCACCGCAGCGCCGCCGCCCTTATGGGAGGCCGCCGCTCCAGGGCCGCGGAAGCCTACGCAGAGCCGTCAGGACGCGGCCGCAGACCGCGAAGACAGCGGCCGCACCGCGGTCCCCCCAGGGACGCCGGATTCTTCCCCGGGCTGGAATCCGCGGCACCGCCGCAGCTCCATTCCAGGCGGCGGCCGCGCCCCGAGCGGGGAACCCGGCCCGAGGACGCCCCGCGCATCCTTCCTCCCAGACTGCGGTACTCACACCACGAGACGGGAGATGATCCAGGAGACCATGGCGGCGCCGGGCAAGGTCGGGCGGCGACACACGGCTCCGCGGCGGCAGGAGGCGGCTCTTAAAGGGCGGGTTCCTGCAGCAAGCACCGTGCAGCCCCGCCCCGGCCTCTTACGGGGGCGGAATCGACGGGCCGCATCGCGCACCGAACCTCCCCCGCCCCGTTCGGGCAGCACGCGGCACTCGGGCGGTTCCCGCGACCGTTCGCTCCGGGCGCCAGAACCGTGCGCTGCCCGGGGGCAGAGCGGCGTCTCCCCCGAGCAGAGAAAGGTTACGGCAGCGTGGCTGTGAAGAGGTCCTACCGGAAAAATGATAGGCGAGTAACACGTACGAAGTGAGAAAAGCTACAGAAGAGGCAGCGATGAATTAAGGCGACAGTCACTTTAGGAGGCAGTAAAAGAGACTAATGGGCAAAGCAGTCTTCTGAAGTTAAAAGTTACTTGCTCTACAGAGTCCAAAACGCCGCTAACATATAGATTACTTAAATTCACAAGCCTTTCCAAGGCTCCTAGTTCCCTGGATGTGAAATTACATTAGCTAACAGACACAGGTGAGCGTTATCAAACTTAAGGGATGGAGGCTGTTTCCAGGATAACTCCACAGTGCCTGGTGCTCTTGAGAATTGCTGTGAGGCCTAGGATTGCCTAGCTATCCGAATAAACCTGTAGAGGGGAGTAAATATTATCCATCTGCATATTTAGATGCATCAGCATACCAGAAAACACAGTGGCAAAATATTGTTTTAACAACTCAACCAAGAGTACCATTCAGAGAATCCTCCCCTTCAGCCACTGCAAGAGTTAATTAACAGACTGCTTTGCACCCCCTAAGTGAACTAGAGACAAAGACTGATCAGGCTCTGCACACTGATGTTTGAATCACGTTAAAATGATCATTACATAAGCCATTTATTAAAAAAAAGATTTGTTAGAAAGCCTACTGCAGTTTCTTACTACCAAAAACATAAATAACAAAAAGAACCCAAACAACAAAAATATATTTAAAAAAATGAAGGTACCGTGGCAGAATCTCATTACTTGTGAAAATAGCTCTTCTGAAAAGGGAATAAACCAAAGAAAGACCAAAAACAATGAGCTGCTAGGGAATAATTTTCTCACGGATGCATGAACCTCAGCATAATGAGCAATGATGAAAAACACAAAACATCAGCAACTTTCCATTACATCTAAGAGCTGAAAACAAAACTGTTGCTACAGACAGTGACAAAGAGCATTCTGTCACAGTCTGCTCATGGATATGAATGGTCACAAAACGATTGCATAAGAGACTGCACAATTTACAACACTGGCAGCACAAATTACCCACAAACAGAATAAAAGGAAAATGCTTTCACAAGTCCAAGCAAGAAAACATGCACTTCCCTCCTGAGAGTAACTGTATGTTTATTCCCATCAGTTTCCTATCAGCTTACAACAGCTCTGGTACCTGAATTATGTGTTCACATCTAAGTGAGCAAAAGATGCTGACAGAACAGGGAAAATTTGGAGACATCTTGGGTACAATGTATGAAGAGAATGGAGCATGGGTAAGCAGCAAACAAAGGAAGCGTGCCTTAGCGTTTTACATTGTTCAATGCATCGAGGAACAGTCTGAACATTTGCAGTGTATTATAAACAGTGACATAAACAACAAAGTACAAACATCAATATTAGTAAAGCAAGCAGACTTACAAATGTCTTAAGTGAGAGCTCATCATTAAGTGGCAAACTGAGCTTTAGAACAAGTTTAGCAGAAGCATTTTAAGATAGCGGTATATAGTTAGTAACAAGCAACTTTATTTCTTTCCGAAGAATGATAAATTAATCCATTAACTTACCTTCTAACAAGAAGAAACTGTTAGTACTGAAAGGCTATTTTTGTAACAAAAGCTAGCTGCAAATCAAATGTAAAAGAAAAAGTACGATTTATTGCTAGTAGCATTTTATTATTACTTATACAGCATAATGTTGTATAACTGAGACTGGAAGACTTATCTAAGAGAGGAAGAAAAATTGTTTTTAAATTCAGGCTGGTTTTCTACCAGATATGCTACTGCTGGAGATTGTGACAAATGTATTCTACAAATGCTTAAAATAGGTGATTATTGGCCATTATAGCCTAAACAATCAGACAAGGAAATCAAATCTTCCCTGAGAAACTTGAGCAAAACTACATTCAGACTGATGCCAGGTCAGATGTGGAGATCCTGCCAAATAGAAGTTCACGAAGAAGCTGCTGTAGATATCAGGGAAAAACCTGAGGGTGGCAATAAGATGTGGTTGCTTATTGTAACCAAAGCCTCTAATATGCACTGTCCACAGGTGCTTTCATACTGTGTTCCATTTACATGCAACGTAGCTCCACACATATTTTCCACCTAAGAAATACTTCTAAGATAAGCTAGATGGCTGAGCAAGTCACTAGCATGTGTCATGTATCTCAACCACTACTTCTTAACTGAAAATGTGAGGAAAAAAAGAGGGAAGCCCTATGCACACAGGAGCAATACATTTTAAAGAATATTTGTGCCTGATAAATTCTTTCATCTTACTGTTATTGCATATAAATCCAAATTACTGCTTGACACCCAACTTCTCCACTACAGTTCTGATTCCACATCCTCAGGTTCTAGAATAGATTACCTCAGTGCTGAGGATTAGCAAATGGGTCACAGCCATCAACATTTTAGTTACTTTTTTCCATATGTATTTTGCCTCAGAATACAGTTTATAAACAGAGAAATTAAGTTTTGCAAAGTTAACCTTTGCAGACTGTTGCATTTTTTTAATCAACATCAAATAAGAGAGCTGTTGAATTAATAAGAAGAGAGATCTTCAGACTGGAGTTTTTTGTTTTTTTTTTAATCTGAGACCAAAAGAGATGCGTACATCCCATCTAACATTTTGAAGACTGTGAAACAGCCAAATGACAGTGCTGAATATGCCCTTGTATGGCTGTTTAGCCATACATCAAACCTTCTGCATTGCGAATGCATTCTAAATTCACTTGGGCAGGTATATAGCTGTAAAAGCCTGTATCCCTGCTTCCATTTGATTCTAGTACCACAGGATTCCAGCTAAAAAACAAGCAGAATGTAAAGCCAATATTGAAAATGCTGCCTGCCCACTATCTTACACAGCTCCACCCTGTAACAGAAAGTCACCATTCAGTAGTATTTACGTCACGGCTGCAGCAACAATTTTAAGACTTGCAAAAAGTTTTAATCTCCCCTCTGCTAAAAAAAAAATTGGTATCCTTTTACTTGATTATGATTCCACGTTTCACAGATGTTTCAAAAAAGATCATAAGCAGAAAACCATGTAATAAAGCTGCTGTTTGCACATCTTAAAACAACTTCACGATCACTTCAGTTTCCTGGTTTTGCTCTCTATATGAAGCAGTTACAGGAGATCACAGAATCGTTGAATGGCTTGGTTTGGAGGGGACCTTAAAAATCATTTCAACTCCCCTGCCACAGGCAGACTTGACAACCACCAGATCAAGCTGCCCAGGATCCCAACCTGGCCTTGAATATACCTCCAAAAAATGGAGCATCCACAACCCCTCTGCACAAAATGTGCCAGCACCTCACTACCCTCTCAGCTAAAAATATATTCCTAGTACCTAATACCTAAGCCTAATATCTAACCCTCTTTTAGTTAAAAGGTATTCTCCCTTGTCCTATCACTATCAGACAGTAGTAAAAGTCTGCTCCCCTCCTGCTTGCAAGCTCCCTTCAAGTACTAGAAGGCTGCAATGATATCTCCACAAAGCCTCTCTTCAAATTAAATATGCCCAACTCCCTCAATCTTTCTCCATAGGAGAGCCCTTTGATGATCTCTGTAAGTCCTCTGGACTCGGTCCAGCAAATCTGCATCCCTTCTGTACTGGGGGCCCCAGGCTTGGGCACAGTATTTCAGATGGGGCCTCACAAGGGCAGAGCGGAGGGGGACAACCCAAACCCCAACCTGGTACAAAGATAACAAGAAGCTGGGATCACTGCACAACAGATGAGATTCATGATGAAATAGATCCTCTTCCCAAACCACCTCTGAAGAAAAAAGAATCTGCAGGTAGACCGGTATGCTCCCATCCATACATAAAATACTCAAGCCTTCTTGTCAGGCACACAGCAAGAAGTTATCATGCAGTTTACGCTACTCAGAGGCAGAAGCTGAGATAACTTCATAGCAAGAATATCAGTGTCCAAGTCTGAAAGAAACTGTCCAGACTTTTACAGTAAATGACTTTTATTTAAAAAAAATGAAATAACCGTGAACGTATTAACAGGCCTGCAGGTGGCACTACAGTACAGCTGGATATAAGGTAGATATATTTCCCCATGTACCCAGACAATGAAATCCATTGCGCATCAATGCTGACATTAGTAAAATCTGAATACAGTTCTATCAAGCAGGAACATTTTACTTAAAATAGTTCTGGACAAAGTTGATACTCGAAGGATAACTCTTCCTTCACTTCTGAAAGGATAAATGTTTTCAGCTAGCACTGGTACTCGAAAAACCATTGCCTGTAGTTACCAGTGCAGGTAGAGATGTACAACATCTCTACGTGAGAATAGAGTTCCAACTCCTTTTTACTTCTCATTCTGTGGAAGCAGTGGGGAGACGGGAGAAGACAAGTGAGGAATATGGGTAAGGAAGGTGGGTTGTCAATTTCTATTCACTCTCCTTTGGCTGTTTTTGTGCTATTTTGGACTGCTTTCTAAAAATCACTTCTTGATTTTATTGAAAGGAAGACTAAACATAATACACCTTTCCTTGAAAATCCAAGAACAGTTGTGGTACTTCAAAAATACTAAAAATATCTACTTTCATGAAATATTAACTGTTTAACTACAAACCTAGTTTTTCACTAAATACACAATTCTCCTGTTTCTGGAGTCTCCTGGGGAAAAAAAGTGGGTTCTCCCTTTAGTTCTGCAACTCTACAGTGTATAGGGAAATGGCTGCAAAAAGGGGAGTGCAGAAAACAGCTCTTTTTCCTTGGCCTGTATCTCACGTGGGAAATTTACGTACATTTCTGCAGTTGGGCTACTGTTACTCACACTCTTTCAGCAGCTACCAGCTAAGTCGGCAGTAGAATGACCCACCTCCAGCAAATTTTGCTACCTTCAAGGAGACTAACTAGGCATGAGGAAAGACATCCACACTCTTTTCACCATTTCTGACCATAATATGTAGGAACACGAAGTAGTTTCCATGTTCTTCCAATTTGCAAAAGGCCACAAGAAAGGGACATGTCACCTTTCATTAGAATCTGGAATTCTGCATGTAGAAGGGCAACCTTCCATTAGACCTTCAGTGTTGAGGCAGCGTAGAAAACAGTAGCTGAAGAGTGTATAATATGAACCACACCAGCTCTCAGTGAGAAGCCTCTACTCCTGCAGAGGCAGACAGGTGCAGTCCACGTATATACTGTGAGCAAAAGGCTTACTTCACAGGGTTCTTGGACGTAGCAGTTCCTATGATCTAGCTAGTTTGGATTCATGAGCTTTCAGTGTGCCAACAGCATCTTTCACTGCATGGTAGATAATGTTCTTCACCTGTAAATAGGAGAAAAAAAATCAACTTCTCCACACTAACAAGCAGTCAATTCTGGTAGCTGAATTTGTGATTAGTTGGCAAGTATACATTAAGTATATTATTACAGCTTTAGGATATCAATAGCACAAAATTTAAACTGTTACCGCAGAAATATTTCAGAGACCTGCACTGATTTATTTACGGACCTTTTAGTCAGCAACTCATTTACCTATGTGAAGATAAATCATATAGTTAAACTGTCTAAATTAAGAAAATGCAACAAATCATCTGTTGTTTTCGCATGGAGCCCAGAGATTCTTTTAATTTGTGCGTTTTCCAGAAGGCCAAACAAAATCAGAGGTGAATCCATTGCCCACAGCATTCTGCTTCATGTTTAGTTATCTAAAGCTGTACCTTATTTCTGACTTTTCTGATTTACGCTTATTTGAATTTAGTTTCTAGCAACAGAGCAGAACAGTTTCATCACTAAATGTGCAGCTTAACCTTGCTTGC
The DNA here is from genome assembly GCF_987193195.1 of Phasianus colchicus. Lineage (NCBI taxonomy): Eukaryota > Metazoa > Chordata > Aves > Galliformes > Phasianidae > Phasianus > Phasianus colchicus. The sequence goes on along the minus strand of NC_143450.1, from coordinate 18,690,916 downwards.
TTTACTATTTCCAAAGCACTATTATGTGCAAAACACCACCAGTGATGTACGTAGGATCTCACAGTATTCTGTATTGAATGTGTGACAGTTTAAGGACTTACTCTAGTTATTCTGCCTCATATCTATAAAATTTAAACACAAAAACAAGTGTATGAAAAATACATATAGTACTATATGAAAACTGAGAAATTAAGAATGACAAAGATGTAAAACCAACCCATTTACAGTTACGCTTCCACATCTGTATAACTACAGCTGAGCAGTGTTAAAAGTTGGATTCTTCAAAATTAGAGCTGAGTTCTCTGCTTTACTTTAAGAATCTATGCAAAAAACACACAGAAATCCACAGCAATTTTTCAGTGAATTCTTTGAGAGAATTAACATGCAGGTTCTGATGTTTGTAGGCGACATTCCTGGGAGAAAGGCTTGCTCAATACCGAGCATTCATTTTCCCAAGAATGGCCATTTGGCAGATCTTCACCTCTCTTCATTCTACATGCATGAGATTATAAACAAACATGCTGACAACATTTGCAAACTACGCAGATAATTAACTCCTTAGAAGCATACATCAGTGAAATCAAGAAAGGTCTCCTTATAGTCTCCTCCGTGTTTTCAAGGCAATATGTCCTACAGTGTACTTTTTCTGTTCAGTGAATATAATATTTTGCGCAGAATTACTGGTTTAAAGAATTGCACTCCTTTAGAGTTGAAGCACATTCTTCTTCCCTTTTCAGGACTGATTTAAAAAAGCAAGTCTTCACTTCCAGAGCAACTTTTAGACAATACAGAAACAAATACAAGTTTCCTCAGTGAAATAAACATCTCTTCAAAACACAGCATTGCTTTTTCCTCTTTTTTGATAAGGACTTGCTTCCTGCTATGTGTCACTGTTATTCAGGATTCATCCAGTTATAACCTAAAACTGACACATGCACTAGTTTAATAGTGGGAAAGTTCTCTGGGAAGTCAGAAGTTTATTATTAATTTTTGTTTCTATAATACTGTAGACATAGATACACTAACTACTTTTTCAAATATTTACCAAATAAGAACCTCCAAAGTTGTATAAAGTTGTTTCTGGTTTGTTCTTCCCCTCCTCAATCATTAGTCACAAGTTTCAAATACCAAACAAACTTGGTGAAACATGGGGTATACTTGCAACTATCATTCTAAAATGGTTACCTGCAGTTTATCCTCATGGTTTGTATGAGTATTAGACAGGTGTCTGAACTCCTGGGTCAGACGGAAGCAGTGCTTCACATGTTCTGGAGATACAAAATCTTCTGCCACTTTAATGCAACTGTACAAATTATGAACCTGGAGCAAACCATACAGTATTAGTAAAAAACCAAACCAGAACACCTGCAAACACAAGTTTTTTTGTTGCATTGACTCATCAGAAAAATTAACTGTAACCTATTTTCGTTTCATACAGAACTGTATGTCTAACATTGAAAACAAAGCAAATGACCTGACATCTCAGCTGTCCTCTTATCCTCCCTCATCTATTACTATATACTATTGTTTCCTAAGGTCATTCTCTTCTAATCTCCACAGTTTCTCAGAATTCTGTTCCCCAGGCTGAAGATTTACAACACAGACGCTTTCCAACCATTCATCTTAAGGATTTTTTCCGTAATTCTATCACACCACAGTAAATATAATTCAGGTATTTGTATTGTTTTTACTAACATAACGATGACAATTCAATTCATACAGTTCCTGTAAGAACTGCACACACACAGAAAGAAGTTTAAGTCAGCAATGATAACTACGCTATTTGAAAGTTCAAGTTCTACTCTGCTTCAAACTCAATTATATCCGTCCACATGTCCTACAGTTGACATACTTACCTGATGGGGAGCACCTGCGGGAATGAACACAGCATCTCCTAGGAACTGCACTATTGCCCAGCCTTGTACACCATACTCATCATACAGTCTCTTACGTAAGGTCTGGTCCAAATACCAACTTTGGTCATGAATAGGGTCATGATCTGGGGGATTTTCTTGGCCTTGTTCTTCTCCAACCTAGGGCCAAGATACAAACAGGAAAAAAACCATCATGACACAGCACTTTTATTCCACTGACTCAGAAAGAGTTCAGCACCAACACACATAATACAACCTTAAACTATTTCAAAGTGGGACTCTACTGGCAAGAAGTTCATTTAGGTCTTACTGAGACATGTGTTAGCATGGAAACCCTAGACTAAACTAAAATCCTGGGAAAAAATGAACTACTTATTTACACTCTCAAAGACAGCATTAGAATATTTTTGCACTTGATGCCAATAGCAATTGATAGCATTTAGCTGGTACAATTAAGCTCACCAAGAAATCCTGCAGGCTCAAGCTTTTTTTGTGAGAAACGTACCTTCCGGAGAAGTTCCCGTATCTTTTCAGCATCCTTGGCAGCATAGATATGCCACAATGCTCCAGGTTTTTCCCTTCCTTCATGGATTCGCTGCTTTGTTACATCATCAGCATCACCCTCATCAATTGTTTTCAAAACTTCTGCAAGGGGAATCCACACGAAAGCAGTATTACTATGAAGCTTCTGATTTCTGACACACAGAAGAGGGAGCAGCCTTTTGAAACACTAAATTGCAGCAGTTGCAGCATGGCGAATTGTAGAGTACCTGAAGTGCCTCAAGCTTTATCTTAACAAAATTCAAAAAAGCATGCACACTGACAGCTAATCAGATGCTTCAGCCAATTAAATCAAACCAAACTAGCTACAATTAATCAAATATAAGGAGAAAGAACAATTTTCCTCCTACTTTATACAAAGTAATTCCTAACAAAATTCTGCTCCTTTCACAGCTAGAACCAATTCAAGATTACTGCACTTTTAAATATGCACTACAGACACCCCAAACTGCCTTAAATATTTGGGTTATATCTCTCTGTTATGATAAGCTTAAGCAATAAGATGTAGTCTTTCTCAACAACATAATTGATTTTTAATGGACAGAAAGCAGCTTTCCTCAAACATTACCATCATCATGAGTCCCTTCCCCGATGGGAATTCCAACATACACCATGACATTCACAGCATCAGACACATCCAAATGCAGATTTGTTGTACCAACTCGTCTGTCTTCTGCAGTGATTAAGCCTATAAGAGTGTGTAAAATAAAATCAAATTCCATCTGATCTCCTAAAAATTTACCTTCTTGAAAAATCTGTAATGATCGCTACATTAATGCAGCAATGAAAGCAGGAACCAATGTCAAAGAATAGCTCTAGTAATTTTCCTATCATATGTGGAACTAGGAAAAAAAACTTACTGATAACCGGTATTTATTTTTTTATTTTTTAACAGGAAATAGTATAATTCACCCCATCGTAACAAAAACATTTCAAAAATAAAGCCTGAATTTATAAAGCAACTATTTTGTATAAATGATCCTTAGAGAAACAATCTATGGTAGGGAACTTTGCACTTCTAATACAAAGGCGGTACGCATCCTCAGGCATCCTTTAGCTTCGAGACTAATATAGACTTCAAGCAATTCATTAATCCATCATATTTAGCTGTAAAACCCACGTGATCCACTGAATCCACAGTAGTTACTGTCCAATTCATTGTTAACATCACAGATTACAACCAAGTAAAGAAAAACATACAGACTCTCAAGTGCTTATACTTTTATGCATTGATCTCACTCCTCAGAAATGGCTACGACTAATGATTAGAAAGATCTCAAATGCTTACTGCTTAATGCTTTCACTTTCTCATATAAGACATTGTCTTCCTCTGATCCTTAAGTGGCGCTTTCTACTTCTAACACTTCCTCTAACAAGTAACAAAGGAAAGAAATTTAAGAGATTACAAAAACTGAATCAAACCCTAACCCTAGACTACCACTACATTTCAGGATCACCATCACCATGATCTCTTTCCTATTTAAAATACAAGTTTTTTGGAACAGGAGTTCAACTCGCTGTAAAGTACTTATCAGAAACCACCACAGCTAATTTAGACAGTTTGTAACATTGTAAAATTGTGCGTTAAGAAAGCATAATTGAAATAAAAATATGGATAAACACCACAAAACCAGACAGTTAATTACTGACCTTAGGTAAGGGCCCCTTACAGCACCCAGACCCCCCAAAAAAAGTGTTTTGCTAGATACAGCAGATCATTCTTTCCTTAAATATTTTCTGGTCTAAATCACACAAAATATGCTGGGAAATATATCATCAATAGCAATTCTTACGTTAAACGTTTTAGGTATTTACTTATAAAATTGGTGAAAATTTGAGGATCTTATGCACACAAAACCTGTCTAACAGAACAGGAATTCTTCATGGTTAGCTTCTATAAATGTGTACTTTTATTTAGGTAACTGATTGACACTAAGTTTCACAGTTTTCTCATCTTGATGCTTGAAAATACTAAGCACATAAAAGCCTCTACCTCACAACTAAGAGCTTTTCTCCACTACACATTCAAAAAACAAAGTCAAATACTCACAATTGTGACATTTAATAAACTAGATAAGTGACTCTCATTCACCATGGACAAACGTGCTGTTCTTATTCCTAGTTTCACCCTTTATTTTATAAAACAGCTATGAACTAAAAAAGATAAGAAAATCACCTCTGAACATATACCTAGCTAACTTTTTTTTTTAATTTGAAAGTAAACAAAATGTCATACATTCTCTATTTGGACCAAGATATGTATCCGTAAGGAGGATAAACACTGGAGAGTTATACTCCATACTAAGAAATACCATCAACGTTCTCTCTGCAAACTCATCTTTTGGAAAAGAAAACCTGACATTTCAGATAAATTTAACAAAATGAATTGTTAGCAGCTAGCAGCACAAAGACAAGTTAACTGTCACTGATTACTTTGCTTCCTGCTGCGCTATTGTTTGTGTTTTGGTTTTTTTTACTGTATAAGCTCTTCAACAGAGCCTACTCTATTCAGCTTACATGTCAAATAATATGTAAACCAAAACATTGGACGCTTTTTAATACTAAATTGCCCATGTTCGTTATACTTGATTTGCTCTCTTCTAAATCCCCTACTTGTAACTACAGTGATATCAAGCTGATGTACAAAAAAATTATAGTAATTTCACCTCAAATGCTTTTTCAGAAATTCAACAAATTGCTTACAGTTTAAGGCTTATGCATGTCTGATTACTGAGTTACGAATTTTTATTTTTAGCCACACTCACTTCCAGTCAGCTCTAAGACAGCCAGGCCACAAGCCAAAGCTGAATCAATGTAGCCACTGGCTTATTTTCTTTTTAACTCTGTCAACTGGTCTCAAAAATGTATGAGCTTTTCATTGACCCATGCTTCAGTATTACACTTATTGTAGGTATTGAATAATTACTGAATATAAATATTGAAAAGTACAATGCAGAAGAGGGCACATATGAGATAGAGAACTAGCATAGGTATAGACTGCAGGACCAATTCAAAAACACAAGCATGATCTAGGGTAGGTTCTCAGAGTTTTGATAACGCCTCTTCCTTCCATGAGGATAATAAAGAGTCATTAAAATCTGCAGAACTATTCTCACATACCATAAGCATTGTACATTTTGGGACCTAAGTCAGGACGGACAAAGTAGCTTGGCAGTCTAGAAGCCAAATTCAATCTGCCATCTCTCTTTGTATATTCAGGAAGAGGAAGATTTTCCATCAAGTCCTCAAACCTAGAGAGCAAAAAGAAAACAAAAGCATATTTTCCTCAGCTCTATAACCAACGTTTCTGTAGTGTCTACAGCACTCTTGTACGCACTGATGTTAAGATTTACTTACCTCGTAGGCATCATATCTCTGAAGTCCTCCCCTGGAGGCCAATCCTTTAACTTTAGTACCATTGGCTGACCATCCTCTGACCTGAGCCGCTCTGAAGAAAAATTAAGATTTACTCATGTTATATCTTTTCACCACAACCCATTACCTTCTTTAAGCTATACATGTTTTGTATCAAGAACTCCTACACTGCACAGCAAAACCAGTCCTGATTTTATGGGGGATTCTCAAATAGTATTGCAATATGATCAAATAACAGTTTAGCAATTAGACAACTTATATCATTGTCTATTGCAAAGTCTCACAGACCTTGCACAACCGATAAGTTTTTATTCAACTCTGAAAACAAGCATTTCCAAATTATTGTGCCTTACTGCTTTCAACAAAGTCTAAAGGACTTTTATCCCTCATTTCAAGAGGAGAGGGGTTTCTATAAAATTAAAATTACTGGCTAATTATCTGAATAAGTCCTAACTTAGGTATAAAGTGCAGACCACGATATACCATACTCCAAAAGCTAAATGGCAGACAGTTACTACAGAGGTCAGCCTTCAGCTTCAACACCAACTGCTGTTCTGGCTCAGATACTGGAATGGCTATGAAAATACCTGGAAGAGTGTACACACAGCAATTCAGAAGACTAAGCATAACAAGTAGAGAGAAACAGAGTTCACTCTTCTAACAGATTTGACAACTCCATAAGAAAGAAACCATTAAATGGAAAACAGGATAGACCGCAGCTTGCCACCTCCATATATCTTCTCTTTCCCAGAAAATAATATTCTTCACCACTTTCTACCACAGCATTGACTGTCAGACAAAAAGCAGCTAGCTTCATCCAGACTGTGGAACCTAGCAGAGCTGCTGACAGCACCAATGGAGAAAATACGTAAAAGAAACTAGGACTTCGAAACCTGTAAATCACTTATGCATTATAAATCAACAGGCCACAGAAGACAGCTCTACTTTGCAATGTAAAATAAAAAGATGTTATTTAAATTAAAAGGAACGAAGAACTGCAGGTACATAAAACAAAAGGATGACGTAAGCAGAGCACGCATGGATGAGCTAGGCATTTTAGAAATTCAAGTGAACTGAAAAGCTCATGGATTTAAATTTAAAGACGTTTTGGAACTTGTTGTATTTAGGATTGTGAACTCATCAAGGATCTTCATTCTAAAGCAGGAAAAGAAACTTATAGGAAGGCTACACAGAAATGACAGAATATAGAGCTACTTAGAGGAGAACATAAAAGACCTAATAAATTAAGGGACAAAAATCCAGAAAACTGGTTGGCAAAGACAGACAGGTCTAAGAATGATCCAAACACAATTAGAACTGCCAGAAGTCCACTTCAAACTCACCGATGTTACAAGTAAGCAGCGCAAGATTAAAACTTAAAGTATCACAGGGATAATTTAGGGACCATCTCAATACCACCTCCAAATCAAGAGGCTGCTCTGTAACTCTTCAATAAGCAAGTGACAATCTGCTTAAAAAAATCCACAAATTTGAGAAAACAAAAATTTATTCAAAGCAAAGAGACCAGAATTATTATATAATTCCCACATAATTTTCATATGATTTTGTGTGTGAAATCTTGGGACTAGTACCAAATAATACTTCAATTTACAGATTGCACATGTCTGAAAAACACTACAGAAAATGTATTTTAAATACATTTGCAAAACTGATGAGGTTTTCCATTCCAGAATCTGAATGTTTCTCAAGGAGAGGTAAGGGCATTGCCTAAAAGGAATGCAATAGTCGATTTTGCTGAAAGGGGCATACTTGCAGACAAATCACAAATAACATTTCAAGGATAACTTGACTCACAAATTCATTATTTTTATGAACAGCCCTTGCAAAAAAAGTGTTTCAAGTCCGCCAATTACAGTTAATACAGAAAAAGACCACACCATTATATCCTTCTAGACTGTTTATTTCTGAGTAAAAAAAAGAAACAGTACGAAAATTAACAGCACAAAATACAATACTGTGTTTGTATCATTCCAAGTACACAAGTCAAAAGCTGGGTTTTCTTTGACTAGATGATTACTGGGGGAATGTTGTTGGTTTAAAAATCTAGCATCTTATTTGATGTTGAACATTCATTTCATTAAGTTGTCCAGTAGTTCACCATTTTTCTTATGTGACCATTGCAATAAATACAGAATCCATTCTGTAGACAATACTTCCCCCCAAAAATGGGCAGCCTTGCAATGAACTGTCACAATCCTAACATTTAAAAATGTAAGAGCATTCTGCTGGACGCGTGTACAACCTAGAACAGTGCTTCCTGCTTTTCAGAAGCTCTTTAATTTGACCAGTACAAGACAGATCAGTTTTATCCCCAATAATTTTAGCTGGTTAACTTGCACATCCACACTTGACAGAAGGGTTTCTCAAAGCACAACTCAAGCATCAGCAATGAGTTATCACATAAGGTATGCATACAGCATTGCTATTCATTGTTCATATAAAAATATCTTTGTACTTGCAAAAGATCTGCTATAGAATTACTTTGTAACTTCCAATTTATTTGCGGCAGGTTCCCTTCAGTTTTACATTAAATGCTGATGCTGGAAGGAGAGGAAGGGTAGCCAAATTATTTAGCACCTTAATAACAACAATGGATAATTAATTTCACTCAGGAAAGTTAAAAAAAAAGTTTCCCCTTAAATGAATCAGCTTTTGACACATCAAAATAACGTGCCTAGTTTTTCTTCAGTAGTCCAGCTTTCATCTTCACCAATAGAATACTTTCTACGGTGCGCAACAATTAAGGAGAAATGGCTTCTTTGGATGATGCTGATAACTGCCAGGACTGTTTTGTTGTCTTTTTTTTTTTTTTGAGAAAAATATCAAAAAAGGAAAAGCTGAAGGTAGGAATATATACTGCTCAATTAAACTAGAACTAATCAGCTGTAAGTATTACTTACTAGATATTATTTCAAAGCCATCCCAGAAGTCACGCACTTTCACGTCTGAAATTATGGCACAGTTCCTGCAGTTCACCAAATCTACATCTTGATCTCCAAATTCCAGGCTGAAAGCTTCTGGTTTCCAAAGCTCTGACTTCAACTTCTTATGGACACCAGATACCAGCACGGGCTGAGAATACAAAGATGCATGCTTACTCCATCATAACCAATTTTTTTTTTTTTTTTTAAACACACGTAGCCAAAATTTAAGAGGTAAGACTCCTGGCTATCTTTAATCAAGAGACATGATAAATCTATTTTCATTCATTTCTGTTTTCTACGCACCAAATGTATAGCCAGAATCAAAGAAAAATTAAGGCCATGCACAGTTGCTTTATAAGTGATATTGCATTAGGCAAGTGTATTGGGTTTGTGTGTCAAGGTTTTGGTAGCCAGGAGACTATAAAGGCCCATCTCTGTGAGATAAGTTCCAGTCAGCTTCAAGACAGGCCCACCATGGAATCATTACTGATGCTGGTACCACTTCTGTGATAATACATTTAAGAAAGCATACGTGTCAATGCAGCAGCTCTAAGAGAGGAGTGAGGGAAAGACTTTGAAGGAAACAACCCTGCAGACACCAACGTCAGCGAAGAAGGATGAGATCCTTCAGCTGCTGGATCAGAGATTCCTCTGCAGCACATGGAAAGGACCATTTGTGATTACAGACTGCCCCCCCACAGGCCATGGACAGCCAACACAAGAGTGGATCTCCATGCTGTAGCTTGTGGAAAAGCCCATGATGGAGACAGGTAGATCTGACCTAAAGGAAGCTGCAGTTCATGGAGAGCCCAGGCAGTGGAATACTCCTAGTAGGGAACGCAGCCCCACAGAGAGATCACAAGAGCAGACTTTCTGGCAGGACTTGTATATGTGGGGGACGCACACTGGAGCAGCCTATTCCTTAAAGATTGCACCCCATGGAAAGGACCATGGTAGGAAAATTTATTCTGTGGGAGGGACCACATACTGGAGCATAGGAAAAGTGTGAGGAGAAAGGAACAGTGCAGAATTGTTATGAACTAATTGCAACCCCCATTTCCTATAACTCTGCATCACTCAGTGGGGAAAAGGCGAGGAGGAGTGGAAAAAGGTAGAAAAGAAGGAAACAAAGAAGTGAAAGTGAGACTGGGAAGCAGGAAGGGCAAGTGCAGTTAATGCATTTCATTTGTTTTTTGTTTCTCATCATTCTACTCTAATAGTAAATAAATTAATTTTGCACAGGTTACGCTCATTTTTGCCAGTGATCGATAAGCGATCTTCATATCTTTATCTTGACTCACAAGCTCCTCCATCTTCCTTACTCCTCCTGCCCCACTGTAGGAGGAGGAGGGAGAGCAGTAAGGTAGGAGTCTGGCAATCCGAGTTCAATCTCTGTAGAACTGTGTGGCCCAGTACCCTCCTTTTTTAAGCCAAAATGTAACTACTACTAGAAACTGCATTTGTATGAAAACATACACAACATTTTCATTTTACAGTATGTTTTTGTTTTTAACTATTTCCCTCATTTTTGTATACAATTATGGTTCATCATCAACTCTTTAATACAAAATCAAGGAATGGAAAAGTGGCTATTTACATTAAAGAGGTACACCAGGCAATTCTTCCCAGCACTGGCCAGACTTGTAAGTTTACAATGACCGGAGTCTCTTACTACCTTCAACTCTCTTGAGATCACAGAAGTTAAAGACTTTGAGAAGGGAGAACAAAAAAACCCCAAAAACTTAAGGTTTAGTCACTGCTGCCTATGTTCACATGTCTACGTAAATTTGAATTAGCTTCAAGCCATACCTTATATATTAGCAATGATTTAAAGGTGGATTTGTTTTATTTGCATGAATAAAGAACTCCGTACAATTCTGAGGAGAACATCCTAATATTGTCATAGTTCTAGGCAAAGATAACTGGAAGAGATAAAGAGAAGTGATTTTGAAAATATACTGTTTAAAAAACACTTCAGCAACTACCTCTGCTTCACCTGAATTTAGCTGCAAAGGCCTACAAGATCCATCCTATTCACATTAGCTCACACTGCTTGCTTGCCAACCCAGTCAGCTAATTCCTTTGTGGATTGCTTGTCATCCTCTCCCTTCACTGCTGTTCCTAGTTTGTAGCTCTCCTAATCAGGGTGGCCAGCCTGCTGGCAAGGGTGTTTTAATCCCACCTAGATAGATCTTATCTCCTCCAAGCCATCACTGATGCTCAAAAATGTCCCCACAACAACAAAACCCCAAAATTCTGTTGCTAAAACCTGATGCATGAACAACAGTTAACACAGAGGATCAGTCCATCTCTCTTTGAGGCCTCCAGCCTCACTGACAAGACTGAGAAAACCAACTGTCCTCCTGTGCCTTTGACCACTACTTCCGGAGCCATATAATCACTCTTAATACTGCCTGTCCAAGTCTCCACTCCAGCAGAATTGTATGCACCAATATGGGAGAGCAGTAGCATGGATGAGGAAAAAATACATTAAAAAAGTCACAGTACCTTTAACAGAACGGGTAGACACTCCTGCCAGATGGACTGCAAGCTGACAGATAAGCTATTGTTCTTCAGACCGGGTAAGTAAAATCATGATTTTGTTCCCTGTTGTATTCACTTGACCACTTGAATGGTAATATCAAAAAATGTACTACAAACCTAGCATAACCCTTTCAGCTACTAAGCAGAGAATTTCCCATGAAAGAGAATGTTCTCCCTCTAGTGAATAAGGCAGCTAAAACTGCAAGATAAAAACAAACAAAAAACCCAGTAGACTTGTTTGCCAGACATCTGCCCCCAGAAAGCAGGAAGAAAACAAATGAAAACTTCTAACACCACTCCAAATTTTAAGTACCTCAAAAAAAAAAAAAAAGTCTAGCATGAAACGTCAAACAGAAACAGGTTTCTCTTAGGTAAAAGTCATGTAATGGTATCCCTAAACAAGCAATAACTACATACAGGATAGCAAAATGCTCTTGAAGAACAGCTCCAGAAGGAAATAATCCACCGGTCTCTCAGCAAAATCTGGGTTAAGATAAAATTTAACTTAATTATCATCATTCCTAAGACAAAAATAGCTGAAAAATGCAGTGTCTTGAATGACACTGAAAGAGTGCTATTTGTTATCCACATGTGAAAGGAAAATAATTTCCTCTGATACCAGTTTGAAATGCTACGGTGACCAAGATTGTCATATGCCTCATATCTAGGGTGCATGTATGGGGCCCAGGGGTAGTCAAGAATTTTACTTATAAACCTTCTTCAACCCAAAGAAGGAGGAAGGTGAAGGTGATTTTTCAAGGGGTAAAAATCAAGTTGACTTCAAAAGGTGCAGCTGGACTGTACATGGGAATTCAGTCGATAGAGAACTGTGATACAGTAGAGTATGCTGAGGGAACCTCTGCTTGAACAAATTCTATTCACAATGGCCTTGCCAAGACAGCAGCAGCACCTAGGTCACTGGCTATCTCCAGTGCTAGAATGAAAGAGTTCCAGTAAGCTTGCTGTCTGCATCTCAGCAGTAAACACAAATGAGTGCAACGTCACTGGAGAACCCTTGAATAAGCAAGGAATTCAACTTGTTTGTTGCTATGCCTTCTAAGTGATACAATCATGCAAAAACATTCCTACCATCCCCTGGGAAAAGCTTGAAAATAGAAGTTCACTGAGAGTACATATCATATGGTCAGAGCCTCAGAATCAATACTGACTTGGAAGGTGAATCACACTGCAAGCTACGCATCTGACAAAATTCAGTAATCCCATCTCTAGATTCTGTAAGTCTCAAGATTCATTAAGTATCTCGTGTTCACATGCTGCATCTTGCACCTAGTGATTAGCTACTCTCATCTGCAGAGGTATTGATGAGCAACTCTTTTGTCATATTATTCTGAGCGAGAATATTACTTGCTGACAAAGACCACTGGAAAAATTATGAGCATTCTGAGCAGAAATTTAAGAACTTTTAGCCAAGACAGATGGCTGACACCACACCAGTGTCAAAGATTGAACTGAAATCCTTCAAAAATCAGAAGAGATCAGGTTCAAAAAAAGATGAGAACCCTGTACACTCCAAAAAGAACAAGGAGGGTAAGAAAACTGCTACAGTTGAAGGGAAAGCTGTCAATTCCAGCTGTAGGCTATGTTTCTAGACAGACAAGGGAAGCACAGGGACCCTCAGCATTTATTAGAGCTGCCTAGGAACAACAGATCTGTAATTGGCAGTGCTCCATCTCTGCAGATTTCATGGGTATCGACAATTATGCTTGTATCCAAGGGATGCAAAGAATGTCAAGTTCCATAGGACATGCTGAAGTTAACTGAAAAACACTTTTCCACTGACAGGAGCAGATCCTGAGCTACAAAGTAGCCCACTGTGCTCCCTCATTACAGCTCAGTAGTGTGCGTGGCTTGTGAACAATCCAAAATAAGGCACAATAGTGCCAAGAATGTTAGCATAATAACAATAGTACAGCTGACAACAAGGACTTCTCCAGAATAGAAGATATGTCCCTTATCTGCCTAGCACCGATGGTCTTAATTCTGAGTAGTCAGTGAAGATAACAGTAGCAGGATAGCTGCAGAACCCAAATGCTAAGAACATATGTTGAACACCAGACATCAGATTCTGTCATGTTTATTGGTACACTTCCTCTGCAACAACAGATGCTTATCCATTTCTTAAGCTTTAGCTTGTCAGATTAGGCCATCCTTAATGGCTCCAGAAAAGTCTGCTGTAGCACTACAGACTGAGATCTGAAGAGATGGCTATACTGGAAGCCTGTTCTCTTGACTGCAGATCTAACTTGTTGATGATCACTAAGACAATCAATAGAGAGCTCAACATGCGACATGAAGAATCCAAAACAACACGTGGGTTTATATAAGTTGCAGGTTCAGGATAAGATACTGCCAACACCACACTCCAAAATTTTAGCACAAGTTATTGTATGGAACCCTGGTACTCTTGTACATGCTGCAGCTGGAAGGAATGAACCTTTCCCTAAGGCTAAAAAGCATCAAGTATGAGGTAGATGCTAGGATGCAAGCAGGAATCATAATGGATTCGCTAAAGGAATGTGGCATGGCAGGTATAGCACAAATCACAGCGCAAGCATACACACCTGAGTTAGTACAGCACAGAGTGGACAAGACCACTGCATCCCTTGTTTACATTACTACAATTGAAATCTTTGCTCATCATTTGCACCCACCTGGCCTTGTTTCCAGCACTCCCTGAAGATCTTCCAGTTGTTTTTGTTGCTAGGATCATGAAGGCAAAGGAGTCTACCATCACACAGCCAAGAGTGGGAAGTGTGTGGATCTAGCACATTCAAACCCATTACCATTTCCTTCACATCTCTTTGCGTGTCAGCTAAATTACTAGCGCGTTTTGCAGCATCAGATGTCTTCTTATTTTCCACTACAGAAGCAATGATATGGTCTAAGAAGTTAGGCAGGCTGGCTTTACCTTTGGCCCCCTAGAAGATGTACAACCAGAGGTGAGTTTAGTCTTGCAGCAGCATACACATTAACACATAGCTGCTCTCACTCAGCTTTTAGTCATGAACATTTTGCTACCAGAAAAACACGCAGAAGTAATCAAATCAGCACAGAGACAGGTGTATATTCAGTAAGAACAAAACCAGGTATCTTGTTTTATTACGGTAAAATACAAGCTGCACTAGGCTACCTAGAAAAATAATACAGGAAAAAGTCACAGAAGAAAACTTCAGCAGATCTAGCCTCTGCTGCTTTAACAGTATGGATAGATCATACTGTTCATGCAAGATTTTGCCTTTCTGGGGGTACAGTTTTACAGTTTTTCAAAAATGCAGAATTTAAGTGAGCTTTTATAGGGAAGAGGATCATCAATTGATGAATTTAAAGGCTATACTTAACTTACTTTCTTGGTCTCTCAAAAGGAACACCTTCTCCACAGCAATAGCAAATCACATCACAAACTAACAATTAGCATCAAAATGATCTACAACTTTCAAGGATGGCAGACTCGGCTAAATACCGTATTTGTTTCAATATTTGAGAATAAGATACTACAAAAAAATTTCAACAAAAACTGTTAGATCACGAAATTCTTTCCTAGAGCAGACACTGTTGAAGGAATTACAAAACTACTTACCGTGGAAGCTGCAGAAAAAACTGGAGGAAAGGGGATTCCTGTGTCTAATGGAACCTGAGGAAGCTTTCCTGGCCCTGTGTGTAGGAGATCTCTGAGGCTGGAGCCTTCAGCTTTGTTGCTAGATGTCACTGGGCCCAACAACAGGCTATTAAACAGCTTTGGGGTTAGTGGGGAAACCTTTGTACTGGAGTTGAAGGAATCCAATCCAAAGGGTGAATGGGATTCTTTATTAAGCACTGACCTCAGCGACCCTGATTCTGTAAGAAAAATAATGACATTGAGAAAAAAAATGGAAGGCAAAATTCAAATGATCGTGAAGTTCTGAGATAAGTTGCTCTTGCATCAAATATGATACTGACAGAATCACATGGTAAATCATTATTCCAGTGAATATCACCTCAAAGAGAATCACGAAAAAAATCTTATTTCAGATTTTACTCTTAGCATGCTGTTTTGAGCAACACAGATTATCTGATCTGAAAGTAATGTTCAATACGCCACAAATTTATAATCTGCTTAATTATAAAAAACTGCCTTGACCTTCTGAATTAATTTTTCAAAATATTCTACTTGAAATGTTAACTGCTAAGCTGTGCAAAACTAGTTAGAAATTCGAGAACATTCAACACTAAAATATGAAGTAGTTTTTGCTAGACATTTGGACAAGAATAAATTCTGTTGTGCTATGACAACTGGAAGGTGTATATTGTAAAAACTACTTTCAGACTGGTAATTATAGTTAATCCACTGAATACTAAAAGAAGTTGTAAGCTTTTATTTGACTCTTCAGATAGGCTCTAATTGCTCAATACCTAGGAAATGCACTCTTCATACTGTGTACTGAGCAGATTTGTTTACTTCAGTAATTAATAAATTGACAAATCTACGTCTGAAATGAATCATTATCATTTTACATCAAGATACTGGCTGGTTATTACTTAGAAAATAAATATACTGGCAATTAGATAAACTGGGGAGTCACAAGACAGTATTTTTCTCTTCAGCTGTATCGTTATCATCCTAGTTTTCCATATTCCTAAGCCTGTAAGAAAAACAACTTCAGGTTTTTTGAAGAAAAACTTTTTCATCTTTCAACATGAATTGAAGAAAAAGTTTATATTAAGACTAAGCACTCTCGTGAAGAATAGTAACCAAGCAGCACATTAGCATTTATTTTTTACTTCCACCCCCAGAAGGCGTGTGTTCTGCTCACCTTTTGTTTCTTCTTTTGCTTTTTGTGTTGCTAAGTCTGCAAGCCAGTGTAAGGCTGATGATGGGGCTGTTTCTGAGCAAAGTGGTCTGTTGGTCTTTGTTTCAGCAGTGTTACTGATTGATAACGTCTCCGTTTTTGCAGGTTCTTCTATCCTACTATCATTTGCTTCAGATTTTGGAACACTGTCCATTTCTAACTGCCCCACTCCTGCTGTTCCTGCTCCAGTGGAAAAGGTACTCTCATTTCCAGAGACCGATGCACTGGGATTAACAGTTGGAAGCTAAAACAAAAACATAAACATCTGCTAAAAGCTGAATAAAGGGAAGAACTCACCTTGAAAACATTTATTCAAAACACTGGGTTTTGGTTGGTCGGTTGTGTCAAGTAAACAGCAGCGTTCCTTCGTGCTTATGTAGTAGCAGAGTACAAAAGTTCGTCCTCTGTGTATATTACACCTTGTGCTATAGCCTCAATTTTTATCATTTACTGCTCAGCAAGTTTTTGTTTTTGTTTTTAAATACAAGATCAGTCTTTTTTTTTTCCAGGAAGCTGTAGGCTTGTGGGGTTTTTTTTGTTTGTTTTGTTTTGTTGTGTGAGAGTAGTAACATAACTCCCCTAGTTTCAGCATAATTTTCAGGAACTGTAACAAAATAAATGCACATGCTGCAAGCTACTTGCACTGGTTTGTTCTGATTCATGAATGGCTTTTTACTCAGACTTTACTTAAGAGTACTAGCCCAGATTTCCACTTGGTAAATAACAGTTGCAGCGCACAGTTCTGAAAAGTTCCCTGGAAGATTTTTTGCTAACCCAAAACACTTGTAACACATACTGAGAAAAGAAAGTCCGTATTTCACAACAGATAAGCCTAAGTGATTAAACAGTAGATCTTAAAAATGTTAGGCCAAACACAAAGTGATTTCAGTCCAAAACAACGTACCTGTGATATTCCATTAGTGACAGCTGGTCTCAATACCGATTTATTCTGTCGATTAATACATGGACAGTTGGCTTTTATACCCCATTTGCCTCGTGCTGCATGAACCATGTCTCCAATATTGTAAAGGGCTGGAATAATATTTAAATCTTTAAAATCACACAAAAATTTAAAAACATGGCTTTGACTAAAGTTCAATGCCTTCTATTTCTTTTTGAATTATTATTGATAAGTAACTTTAAAACCATGTGTTATAACATGACATTCATCTCTGAACAGCGCAGAAAATTGTGCTAATTCTAGCTTCTAGGACCAAATATGTGAAGAGTCAACACTGACTGTTTACTTTCCCATGCCATCCCTCAAAAGAAAAAGATCTTTCTTGAAAAATAATCAAGAATAATCTTGAAAAATATCAGTCAATTATTGATGAAACTGAAAATAGCTGAGCATGAACAGTCAAAATCATTACCAGAAATTATCACTTGGAATTCACAACATCATCTCATTTGTGCTACCATTCCTTCAGCACTTCTGCCTATAGAAAATGGAAGCCTCCTCTGCATCTAAGCTAGACAAGGCAACAGCTAGAAAACAGATTATTTTTTTTTCCCCACTTGTTTGCTGAGAATTGGGACAAAATTGCTCCTTTCAGCCTTCAAGCATTACCTGTACCAGGAATGATCTGTGTTGGCATAAGGTTTTCTGGTTCATGAGACTGACCCTTTGCACATTTCAGCCACGAGAAGACTTCCTCATCACCAATCTCCTCTGTCTCTGGAATAAAGACCAAAAGAACCACCCAAATTTATTTAAATACATTTTAAGAGGTTAGAACTGGAACTACAGTAACTTCTGTTCCCCAGGTTATAAAACTACCAAATTCAATTTATCTCTACTAGTATCTTAGTTCCCTTCTTGCCTCAACTTCTGAAGATCATATTACTGTTCTCATAGGGTAATTCTAACTTTTCTGGTAACCATCTCACAAGTTTTTTCCACAAGGAATACCTGCAGATCAGTTTGAAAAAACAACAAAACTAATGTTTTCTGTGCTTACATCCACTTAATAAAGCTAAAAAGTTACAAATGAATAGATTGAAAAGTAGCCGACAAATTTTTATTTCACAGAATTGCTCATGTTGGAAAAGGCCTTAAAGATCGTCAAGTCCTACCACAACCTAACCATACTACCCTAACTCTAACAACCCACCACTAAATCATGTCCCCGAGCACCACTTCCGAACGGTTTTTAAATGCATTCAGGGATGGTGACCCATCCACCTTCCTGGGGAGCCTATTCCAGTGCTTAACAACACTTTCTGTAAATAAGTTTCTCCCAGTATCAAACCTAAACTTACCCTGGCACACCTTGAGGCCATTCCCCCTCGTCCTGCCACCTGTCACCAGCGAGAAGAGACCAGCCCCACTGTCACTGTAAGCACCTTTCAGGTATTGGAAGAGAGCAGTAAGGTCTCCTCTCAGCCTCCTCTTCCCCAGACTAAACAGCCCCAGTTCCTTCAGTAGCTCCTAGTAGGGCATATTCTCCAAAACTAGATTGAGCCCATAAATGCAGAAAGAATTCTTTCAGCTATTTCCATTACGCCCTAGTTAAGAACATCTTGAAGAACACTATGCTCTTTTTTGGTGTATTCTGACAGTAATTTCATAGGTTGCAGTATGCAAAAATAAGGAAAGTTTAACCTATTTTAATAACATGTTACTTTTATAATTAATTCAGTTCTCTCTGGCAACTTATTACAATAAGTAAACAGTGGGACTCATGTTTACTAACATCCTATTTCATATATCTGCTTCATAGAGCAACATAACTGTCATTAGTAGACCTACATTTATTAAGATGGTAGAGTGTATGCTGACAGTGGACCAAAGCTGTCCCAATGCAAATGCATACAAAAGCACCAGAAAATCACTTTCGTAAACACAGTGTACCTTTGTTTTTTAGCAACATTCGTTTTCCTGCATCACAAACCTGAGCACATCAAGGAATAAAAAAAAAATTCCAACAACTCTTTTGCACAGAAAGCAGTTCTCTGCAGCGTCTGCTTACTAGTCCATCTTGTGATGGCTCAGAATAGGCATAGTATTATTTAACTCTTATATCTTCTCTAAGGAAAACACAGAGCTACACAGCAGTCTGTTCTAGTACGTACCCTATGCCTACTGATTGATGTTAAAATTTTAATATAAAAACTCTAATCAAATAGATAGAATACAGGTATTTAAGGAAACATAGAATGGAACAGCATCATGTAAGACTGCACTGCTAAAAATTCCAAACCTATAGATTCCCATGCCAGTACTTACCACTCTTCTGCAAAACCTTCAGCAACTTCCTAGAAACCATCACCACTGAAAGCCAGCTATTTCAGAGATTACAGTAGGGAAAAAAAAAATTCTAGTTCTCACCACTACGTGGACGATTCTTCCTCAGCCGGTAACAGTCCAGACAGACCCCAAATCCACACTTGCGACAAACCCAATGAATATTGAATAGAGTTGTCTCACATACATCACACATTTCCCGCACACCGCGTACTGCTCGCTTCCACGCCACTTTCTCTATAAACAGAAGGAACATTAGGAATTATTGCTTTGACGTTCTATATTTCTCCCATCTAATGAGAATGTCACAACATTGATAAACAATTCACAGACACATGATTTGAGGGCAGAACATAAAAACACATACTTTTTAATATCCAGAGACATGTTTTGAGTCGGTAGTCTCTTGACACTACTAACATCACCACTTTTAAGTTGTAAGGCCAAATCCCAAAACACGCGCTACAGGAAAATTAAGCATTTCACAGAGTTCTGTAGAAACGGAAATTCAAGTAGCACTTAAGGAAGTTACAGGAAAACAGAAAACCAAAACACTTCTGCTAGTTTTAAGAACCAATAACGTGAGCCTGTAAAGTCTAAGTATTTAATTTTATTGATTGGATGAATATCAGTTGTTTGAACTTTGAATGCGTTTAGCGAAGAATGGCTCCTGCTGCACATTTAAAAAATGAGAGTGAAAAAATCAGAGCTATCCATATGATAGGCTGAATTGGATACATTAAAGAAATTTATTTCAAATTCACTTTCCCTCATAGAGGCAACAGCTGTCAACTAGTTGCTCAGCTGAGTCACTGCAAGCTGAACATACAAGCTGATCCTTACATGGAAAATCCTGTGCTTTATGATGTCCCTGAACATCAGAGGGACAGGAGTATGTTAAAAAAAGTTGATCATTAAAAGGAAGTTGGTCTCAAAGTGATAAAGCGTTTATTTTCATTTTCTTAAAAAAAAAACAGGTCAGATTTGCAACTTACTTTTCAAAAAGCAAATGCAATGATGTCTGGGAAAGTTACTATTAGCTTCCTTGGTAGAAATACTACACTGACCCAAAAGACAAACCTCCAACAATTACACACGCCTTTAAAAAAGTGAGTATGGCTGCCTTTTTTGGGAAGAGAATATCTTAAACAAGAAATAGCATTACTCTATTTCACTGCATCATATACACATTACACAGAGAAGACAGGAAAATAACACGCCAAAAGCCCTGCTTACGATGTGGCTCCACCATCATCATTGCTTCCTTTTCTGACATAACGAGCTGGCAAAACTGGTCTCCAACATTGGCAAGGATGTATTTTGAAGTCTCCAGGTCAATACCCTCTGCAGGGGAGGAGGAAGGAATCCACAGACTCATGGCATCAGGGTCACTCTGTTGTGGGTTCAAGAAACCCTCTACTCTTAAAATACCTTTCCGGGTAAATATAAGCCTGCAGAAAACAGGATGAAGTAACTGGGAATCTGCTCAACAACCTTTAATTTAATTAATGCCATCTACATCAAAATATAAACAATAAGGAAAAAAAGGCTTGAGCTACAGCATTATTGCAGTGAATCTATTATGCAAATCCAAATAAAGCAGGGAATAAGACACACAAAGGCAAGGGCAGCAAAACCCAACAGAATGAATTTCTAGATCTCAATACATGTTGGTGGGAAATTCACACACAAGAGATTGTTACAGCATGCCACAGTTCTATGCTATTAATAGAACAAGATGACAAAACCCAGATTACTTGGGCTGCTGAAGATACTGCTGTAAAATCATGTATGGTTCACACTATATTTAAACTCAGTAGACAGTTATTTCTCAGCTTTTGGGAAACCAATATTTTAGTTCTGGCTAGTGTTGCCAGCACTTAAAAGCTGTTTAAACCATTCACATCACAAGACAGACAAGAATATTTATTGTACCTACTCTTCTTAATGCCATTCTTCATGCAGATGAGAGAACTATTTTTTATCTATAACAGTTGACACCAATAGTTCTCATGTTGCAAAACTTTTGACAAATTAGGAAAGCCCGAATAACTTCAGCCATTATTAAAAGTAACTTCCTTCTTCAGCAGAGATAATCTACACTTTAACCTCAATGCAAATTAATTTTTAACAAGTTCAGAATGTAGATATAATCTTTATGGGATAGTCAACACATACTAAAATTTCACTTCATTTCAATGCCTAAAAACAAGCAAAAGTCCTTTTCAAATGATGCCTCGCACTCACTAGAATGGGTAGATGAAGTGGAAGAGAAACTGACTGGTCAAAGATCTGACAGGAAACTGGACATGAGCCAGCAGTGCACTTGCAGCCTAGAAGGCCAACTACATCCCAGGTCACATTTAAAGAGGAGCGGCCAGCAGGGAGAGGGAGGTGATGTGATTGCCCCTCTCCACTCCACTCTTGTGAGGCTCCATCTGGAGTACTGTGCCCCCAGAATGGGTCTAGAGGACGACATTAAGATGATCAGAGGGCTGGAGCACTTCTCCTATGAAGAAAGGTTGAGGGAATAGGTTTGTTTAGCTTGGGGAAGAGAAGGCTCCGGAGAGATCTCATTGTGGCCTTCCAGTACTTGAAGGGAGCATACAAACAGGAGGGGGAACAGCTGTTTATGAGGGTGGATAGCAATAGGACAAGGGGGAATGGTTTTAAATTGAAACAGGGGAGGTTTAGGTTAGATATCAGGAGAACATTTTTCACTCAGAGGGTGGTGAGGCACTGGAAAAGGTTGCCCAAGGAGATTGTGGATGCCCCATTCCTGGAGGCAATCAAGGCCAGCCTGGGTGTGGCTCTGGGCAGTCTGGTCTGGTGGCTGGTGACCCTGCACACAGCAGGGGGGTTGGAACAAGATGATCTTTGAGGTCCTTTTCAACCCAGACCATTTTATGATTCTGTGATGATTCTACAATAAGCATTACAGAGAGAGAACACAGGTGATGTCCTATTCCTCCTATAAATCAATTCTGTACTCAACTTAGAAAACCTAGTAAAACGTTAGCCTCATGATGACAATATTGTCACTTAAGTGAATTAAAATTGTATCTCTATTCTGAATTTGTCATGATAGAGCAAAAGAGCAGTTACTGCATACAAACTGCTATTCAATAAAGCAAATTCAATCTCCCAAGGCTAAGTATGGCAGCCCCCATGGTTCCATCCATACAGCTATACTTTCTAACAGCAACTCTTCTTTCACCTCTCCAACTGAGAGTGAGGGAATTCCAAGCAGCTGACACAAATAAACACAAAACAGATAAAATCTTCATTATCATACCCAAGGAAATTAAGTAAAGAATAATTACTTTGTGCTTGGACCTGATCCAAGCTCTACATTTAGACTACGTAGGAAGGAAGGAAGGATTTGAGCACCTCCGGAAATGGAAGAAGCGACATGCCACAGTTGAGTCATCTTGCTCTTGCTCCTTAAATTTGCGGTACCGCTCCAGACGGCATTCCCGGCACTTGTGCAGATGTGGGGCTACATTGATGCAAGAACCATCTTGGAGAAAAGGCTCACCTGACTGCTTCAGCTTCCTCACCTTACTCATATCTTTCAGCACAGACTGGCCAACTGGGAGAGACAGAGCAGAAGTAAAAAACACCCCAAGAATTATAACAATAAAAAAAAAAATCAGTTAACTGCAACAGCAAAAGGATACTGGCCCCAGTAAACATATCTGTATTTTTGTAACCATGCCAAATTAACAATACTGTCCATTTCATCACACAAAAACTTCTATTAGTCTTCCACATACCACCAGAACCAGAGTTATAATAAAGTAAGAAGTCTCTGGAAAACGAAGGGTTACCCAGTTAAACTGGGCTACAGAAACAAAGTACTTATTTATTAACAGACATCTCAGCTTTTGCTCTCAATCTCAACAATCAACTAATTTGAATAATACCTATAGCCCATTCTCAATGACAGCAGGCACTTTCAATTAGGATGCAAACTGTCAATAAAATTAACAAATTCACACCAAAAAGACAAATCTTATGTTTTCAAGTCCACAGGCTACCAGTTTTGTCCTGACATACATATTCTTGAATAATTCTTAAGGCAAACATGCTAATTCATATACAAGAAGCACTAAGCTTTAGCCTTGTAAATATCTTATGTTGGCTATTCACAATAAGCAAGCTTTATATCTAAGGCTGTTTCACAGAGTTCATTATACAGAAGAAATCTTAGCATTCCACCCCTTTATGTTTCCAAGACACCCTGCATTCACCTTTTAGGGGAGCCGTGCGAGGCCGGCCCTTTGGGGCTTGTTTCCCTTTTCCTTTCCCCAGCAGCAATTCAGCATTGCGCTCTGCATTGGGACCTAGTTTTGCCATCAAGTGGTCTGGGATGCCCTTCATACACGCCTTAGCTTGCAACTGCTCTTCAGAGTCACTTAAATCTGAGAGGTCACTATTGGTACTGGAGTCTGAATCCTGTTTAGATGTCAAGCTCCGCTCATCTAGTGAGAATCTTTTCACAGCTTCAAAGGGGGCTTTGTTGTCCTGCATAAACTCAGCCTGTGAAGAGAAAAAGCCAGGTGGATGCCTGCCAAACACATTAGAAAAAGTTTTCAGAAGAGGATTGTCCTGCTGGCCAGGCCCAACAGCTGGTTTTTCTTCTGTTGGGCTAGAGGAAAGCGTGGGCATCTCAATAGGCTGTGTCAGGTTGCTGGTTGGTGAGCTGGAACGGCCATTCCCTGCAGTGGAAGGACTCTGAACACCAACCGAAGCTGCTGAACCAGGAGTACTGGACATCATCTTTGAGGAATCAGTTGTTATGAACAAGGTTTTCTTCTTAGCTAGAGAGTCTGTAGCTGTGATCGATTCTGGCCAGCCAGAAGCAGTCTTATGACCCACAGATGTAGACAGAGTAGAAACCCCTGTCTGAGATGACGCAAAGCCACTGAAAGGACTAAGTTCCGTTTTCTCAGCAAATACCAGGAAAGGGTTTGAGGGTTCCTCTCTTGATAGTTTTGGGGGCTGTAAAAATAAGTTTTCATGACTATCTGGGGGGCGAGTATTCAACAAGCTTCGTGAAAAAGCTGGAGTAAGGGTGGGCATACATTCCACAGGCAGCTTCCGCTCCACAGAACTGCCAGACTGCGTGTCCGCTGAAAGAACTTTACCTTTGCAGACCCCAGCACCCACGCTTTCTGTGCACTGCTTGAATGAGTCCCGACTGGAGGCATCTTCAGATAAGCTTTCTGAAATGACCGTGAAGTAGTTACTGGAAGGTAGGTTTTGGGTCATGCACTGAAAAAACAGGTTCTTAGACAGATCAGAATCTTTCTGAGCCTCTTGTCCAGTACCACAACCAAAAACAAATCCAGAAGGCTTGCTTTCTGGAGTCACCACTCCATTTGACTGGCTTCTTCCACCTCCAAATGCTAAAGACTGGGAAGCACCTGGGAGAGAGATCCCAAATCCAGAGGAAGCTGAAAGTGAATTTCGAGAATTCTGAAACAAAATTAAAAAGCATTAGCCTGTTAAAGGATTCTTATTTGACTGAGCAAAACTTTAGCTCATTTAATTATACAACTAGCCACCCATGAAAAACTTGTAGCAGAAATGCTGCTAGATCTCTTTAATAATTCTGTTAGAGTAGTTTTTCCTACCTAAAAGGTATTGAAAATTTTGAGCTACTTTTATCAAATAATTATTTAATGGGCTCATTATTACTGAAGACACATGGAAAAATGAATACTTAATGACCTGACAGGTTTTAGAACAAAATTGCAACACAAGACAAATTGGGCTAATTCACTGAAAAATAAGCAATTTAAGATGCCATTCATTTTAGTTCCAATAGATAAACAAAGAACTTTAATTCATACTGCTTTTCAGTCATACACTCTCCTGTAGCAAACTCATCCTTTCCATCTTTCGCCATTTCAGTATTTGCCCTCCCCTAAACTCATCCTGATGAGTCTCTCCTGCTTAACCAGCATCCTTAAAACAATTAACTTAGTTTGTGAAGTTAAATAAACAAAATCCTCTAGCAGTTACTGAGCAGAGGGCTCCAAATGACTGGAGGCCACACCAGCTGACAGGCACATAGATGCATAAGAAATGGTTCCTCCCAGAGGACTACCCAATGTAAAGCACAAACTGCTTACATTTTTAAATATTGAGAAGTTTTCTCTCTTGCAAGTTTCCATCACTGTTAAGATAGATATTCATTTGTTCTCAATTTATTCAGATTTAGTAATTCTTACAGTCAAGCCTACTGTAACTGATTGTATTCTATAATTAATTCATCAGTTCTCTTCCTTTTTTTTTTTCTTCAAATTTCCACTTAGTAATCTTCACATAGAGAATACTCATAATAAGGGTGTATCTCCTCCTTTAAGTGCCAAGGTCCTTTTTCAATATTACAAGGGACAGTAAGAAAAAGGGGGAGACAAAAAAACAATGAGAGACATAGACCTGACCAGCACATGATAATAGATGCAGTGATAAGAACCAAATCTGGTCAGTCACACTAATTGATGAGGGCATACAAACGAGACTACAAAAGGCCTTAGTTTTGTGACGTTATCTGACTGAGGAATGTCAGTTTGGGAAATAAGGAAAAAAGGGAAAGATAGAAAACAATATATCAAGACACATCCAAAAAAACGAAACAAAAACCCACAAAACATGGAAGCAAGGACAAGAAACAAACTTCCCACTCCTGCTAATTGACAGGCTACCAAGAAACAGCTTTCAGCATGATCAAGATGCACTTTGCAACTAATAAGACTGAACTCGGGCAGGGGACAGACTGAGTGTAGGAGTCAACATCACTCTGAAATCTGTTGGGGGAACGTACAGGAAACGGGAGGAACAAACAATTGAGGTAGGCAGAAAAAGTGTGCAAAAGGGAGCCGTTAGAGCACTTTTCTGGCTGAGTGCAGAGCCTAATCACTGCAGTCTTCCTTCTCTTCGCAATCTTAACTATTCATTTCTCTCCCTTATCTGTGTGCAGTGTAAGGACCAAGTGATGGCTACTGGCGTGACCTGCGTAGGAGTGAAAACCAGTGCCAGCTACCAAAGCCAGATGAGAGGAGTTGGACAACCTTGCCTTCTGGTGCTCCAGGAGCAAGCCGGAGTCTCTTACTCCCAGGCACTAAGGCAGGCATTCTGTGCATTTCTAAAACAGCCTATGGGATGGAGAGATTATCAGTAGGAGAGAGGACTCACATCTGCATGCCTGGTGCCAACTGCTGGAGATAAGCTGGTGCAGGATGGACATCATTAGCACCTATTACACCGCAAAATCACATTTACATTGTTCCTTGCTATCAACCTCCATTTGTAGTAACTTCATCAATATATCAAGGTACCAAGTTCTCCCAGATACCAGAATTTCATTTTTTTCATTTTGAAGCCAAACAAGAATCTTCCTTCTCTTC
Source organism: Phasianus colchicus (assembly GCF_987193195.1). Taxonomy (NCBI): domain Eukaryota; kingdom Metazoa; phylum Chordata; class Aves; order Galliformes; family Phasianidae; genus Phasianus; species Phasianus colchicus. Next base: position 18,664,105 of record NC_143450.1, on the reverse strand, counting down.
CTTACTCCCTCTTGCTTCCCACAGAGCAGAGGCAAGTAGGGGATACATACCAAAACAGTAACTTGTCTCAATACAAGTTGTCTTTGCCAGTTTAGAATTACTACATTAAAAATTCTAACAGTTATTAAACAGCATGTGAATATGAATGCAAGCCAAGCTTATCAAGCAAGCTCAAGGACTAGATCACACTGTGATAAAGCATATAGCTCAGCCCAAAGCAATCTCAAGAACTATAGCTTCAAAAGAAACAACCAAAAATAATCACATCAATAAAAAAAACAAAAAAACTTGTTTGTGCTAGATTTCCTCCCCTAAAGAAAATACTGTTTGATATGGTGCTTTGGAGAAGAGGCGGCTCAGAGGAGACTTTATGCACTCTACAACTTTCTGAATGGAGGTTGTAATGAGGAGGGGTTTGGCCTCTTCCCCAGACAACAAACAGGACCCGAGGAAACGGACACAAGTTGTACCAGAGGAGGTTTAGGTTAGACATAAGGAAGAAAACTTCCCTCAGAGAGTGGACAGGCACTGGAATGGCTGCTCAAGGAGGTGGTGGAGTCACCATCCCTGGCAGTGTTCAAGAGGTGTCTGGATGAGGAGCTATGAGATATGGTTTAGAGGCTTGTGGTAGCAACGACAATGGGAGGACGTTTAGACTAGATGATCTTGCAGGTCGTTTCCAACCTTGTGATTCTATGATTCACTTCTGGCCTAGTGGTCTATCTGCAAATTATAAAGCCAGAACATTATTTTTATATTTTAATTTATTTATTAATCTAAAACAAGTAATATGGGGTTTTGGAGAGTAAAGGAAGGACACGCAGTACGAAAATTTCTCAGCACAATTAAAGCTGCAATAACAATAGCAACAGATACAATTCTGACCACTCACAATGAGAACTCGCTCACAAGTCTGATTTTATTTTATTCCTCTGAGCAGAGAACAGGAGTGAGAATGAACAACAAAGGTTATATTGTTATACAAGAGTTTCATTATGTAACTTTCCTGACTTCTGCCATCTAATTTCTGCTTTGTGTTTTTAAATGCTTATCTCAAGGTAAACGCTTTGCCTTTTCCTCTATCCATTAGCTAATACAAAAGACGTGAATGTAACTCATTTAACCTTTAGCAATCACCTTGGAATTCCTAATGCATCTCCTACAATACTACTTTATACTGTAGAAAACAAGTTTCTTTTCTGTCTTCCTTATAGAGATGGGGCTTCGAGTTTGTCTTTTTTTATTTGGTCAGTTGATTTAATTTTTTTTTTTTTTAAATAGGCCTTCCTCTGATTACTTAAATATTCCTTTTTTTTTTCCTCCTTGAAAGGCAAAAATAAAAGTTAACAGGATTTCCCTTCTATTATTCCCATTGAAAATAAGTATGCATAACTAAAAGATCCCTAAGCCACTACCACACCAAGCTCTTCAAACAAATTGATTCTGAAGGTACCCATCTCAAGTCTTCTAATTACTTTATTTTCAACCCTACACAGTGTATGATGCTATTGGCTCATTTTTCTCATATGGAGCTATCTTTTCTGTAAGAGAAACTGGGAATCTATAAAAGGTCCTCCAAATATAGCTTCATATAACTTAAACATTCAACTGAAAGTATATTTTCATGCATATTTGCCAATATGAAGACAAGAGATTTTAAGTAGGCTACCTTCCATGTGACATGACTAAATTGATTACATTAAGTGCAGTACTCTAAATCACTTTAAGGTTGCATTGTGTAAAAAGTTGCACTGGAGGCGTCATGGTTTTGTGATTCTCAGTCTTCAGACAGGATGAATAAAAAACAGAGTGCTAAAAAGTTATCTTTTAAAGGTTCTCTATTAAAAACTGTTTTCTTATGGATCCTTTCTTAGATCAAATGACTGAAAGATCATTGTTTCTGGAAGGGAGAGATTTATGAAAGAAAAAAAATAGTTTTCAGTTCCATGGGCACACTTAGTACTACAGACAAGTTCTAAAAGATCTGATGCTGAATACACATTTCTTCCTTGAATATGGCAAGATCACAGTCTACTCACCTCTCCCTGGATTTGCGTTCGGCCTGTTTTCAGTTTCTCCTGTCCAGTAATTGCTGGCAAACTAGTATCAGAGATTCTCACAGTTGTTGGTGTCAAAGCAGTCGTACTAACTGTGGTTGCAGAAGTCACTGTGCCTTGGCCAATCTGTTCCAGTGATTTTCCAGCTTCTTTACATCCAGATCCAACTAGCAATGCTTGTCCAGCCACAGAGGAAAATGGAGTGAATGGCACTGATGTGTCACCACCAACTGGCTCATCTTGGACTACTAATGTTCGGCCATTCTCTTTGGTGTAAGTAGCAAAGCGAATATTGCGATTAATTTGAGGAACAAATGAAGGCAACTGTTTGGCCCTTGGATCCAGTCCTGTTTCACTACTGGAGACTCCTTTCCAAGGACCTCTGCTTGCCTCAGCTCCATCACTACCGTTGCCATCCACCTCACCCCTCTCCTTTAGCTTCTTTGTTGCAGGATCACACCCAGAATCTGAAACATTTTTCCTCCTCCGGCCATCTTTTCCCTCAAAATTTTCTCTCTTCTTCTTTCCTTTAGATGACTTAGATGCTTTTAGGCCCCCTCCCTATAATAAAAAAAACCCATACAATCAGTAAACAGAACAAACAGGTCTACTTCTAAGAGCATTTTCTGTGTTAGAACAAGGATTACAGTAGCCTAAGCTTAGAAACATTTATTTTAATAACAAACTGACAGATCTGAAGAAGGATACAGTGTAAACAAGAAACATCAGCAGTTTTTTTTTGTGGTTGCTGAAGGAGGCTCTTCTTTTTTGCATTAGGGAAGGATCTCCAAAGTAAGCTTGTTAGGTGAGCTATTCTGCTGTACCACATGCCATATCATAGCAAACTCTATGAAATACGCAACATGGACACACTCCAACATAATTCTTGCTTGTGTAAGGCAGGTATTTGCACACCAACTTGTGCAACAAGTCTAATAACTATGGCTCTTTTCCAGGGCATACTTCCTGTCCATTACCCAAAGCCTGGAATTTTCAACTGTAGGATATACCTTATCCTTTAGCCTAGGGTAAAGGCACAGGTCCAAATGTTATCATGGCACCTCTAAACTGCAGCAATGAAATGCCACAAGTGTACCAGTCTGCTTTAGAGAGGCCAGAAGATACTTTTTAGAAATGTCTAGTAGGGTCTGTGGAGAAGCATAGGGTGATTCTGTTAAAAAGAAGGTCGTGAACAGAGACATTCTTTAGCAGAACATTATCTCTTAAAACAGAACAGAATAACACTGATCACTGAAACCCCCCCCAAGAGCCATGCTGAAGTTAGTAAAACAGGCCTGAACTAGAAAAAAAATAGATCGTTTAAAGAAAACTAATGTCCATTTCTCAAAGTGGTAACTGACAGAGGAAAGTTTTCTTCACATTACCAAAAGCCCACAGTGAACACAGCATCAGTGTACAGTTATTCTCATGTTCTCTTTTTTCAACACTTTATATAAATAAAGAGCTGAAATATTACAGTACCTCACTTGGAGAAGTGTTATCCATCACGACATGAATCAGACGAGGATCCACTGACTTCATTTCACCAGTCTAATTTTTACGCAAATGAATATTGAGGAGGTAGGAGGAAGAAGAGAAGAGGTTATTTTTTAATTCAGAGTACACAGTATCAACAGTAGGAGACCTTAAACACATGCTTGAATTCCTTAGCAATAACTAAAGGCTTTCAGTTTACCCTTCCATTTGTTCCATCTCTCTAGTTAAAGAACTTTCAGACTTGATTGCAAATTGTTTTCTTATGTATTTTTTTCTAACGAGCATCTCTAGGTGCATCTCACTGCATTTAACACAACTGTCTAAATCTGTTTTAGTATTGTTCTAGCATTCTGCAAATTCATGCTGCTAGACACAGAAAAGACTACATCAGTTTATGCTAATAATCCTCATCAGTACTTCTGCTAAGGCAGCAATGACTACCCAGTTTTTGTAGCAGTGCATGGAGGTTAACTTTTTATCTGACAGTAGATACATAGTAAGTTTGCTTCTTTCCCGGCATGCACCTGCTGAAAGCCTAACTTCAATCTCTCCAAAGTACCAGACTTATTAACCATACATTGTATATTTCTTCCCTGTGAATTAGCAGTAGATAGAGTATTCAAAGTGTAAGATTATTGCACATGTGCATAGGACTCAGTGGGCACACTCAGTGCATTTGTTCTGCACGCTTACTGCATATGGAAAATATGGAAAAGGTTACAAGGAAAAGAAACCTGCTGCTTTAAGAACATCCACACAGACCTACAGATTTATTTCTAGCTGCTCCTGAAAAAGGAAGCCATTAGAAGCAGGCTGCTGGTAAGGCTGAACAACTGTCAAACTCCACACAATCACGTAACGCAAACCAAAAACTGATTGGAACAGCCTAAGCTGGAGTACCTCAATCAATTCAGTTTAGACTACGATTTTATCTTCTATAATGCACTTATTTCAAACCAATTCCCCAGTCTGTCAGACAGAAGCTGAGAAATAGCAAAGGAAAACCACAGCATAACTGACCCGGAAAGAAGCTTTCCTTACTTCTATCTCATGAAGAATAACAGCTTCATCACAACGTGAGCTTCCAGGAAGAAACCGTATTTTAGAAAACTTAAAGCAGCACTTCATATTTTTACCTCAGTCACAGACACCTCCATGAGACGTGTTATTGGGTCTTGATGGCTCACAACACCACAGAGCCAGCTATTTTCATCTTCTGGTTGGTAAACTTTAACTCTTTGGCCTTGGATACTGTAAGGAACTGGAAAAGAAGCACTTTTGAGTTTATTTTCAAGAAAGCTTGGCATCATGCAAGATAAATATCATATAATAATTAGAGCCTGAACTCTTTTTTTGTGTACAGAAGTGTCAGCTTTCTAGCAGAACAAAATTAAAATGCTAAGTCTTCTGCTGCAAATTTTGCCGAAGCCAAGCATTCTGCTCTTGTACTAACTCCAAGCTACAGTAAAGACAAAATTCCTTCAGTTTACAAGGAGAAAAAAAAAAGTGAAAAATCAAAATGAACTTGCTCCTGACAAAAAAAAACAACAAACAAGTGTGGGATACTTGCTATGTTCTTTTCCTTTCCAACCTACAAGTCAGTAATTATGAGGCATCAACCCAGAAACGCAGTTCAGATGCATTAATTCCCTGAATAAATAGCACATAGTTCAGAGCAGAAACATATTTGTAACTGTGAAAATAACAACAATAAAAAAGTCAATATAGTTACACAAATATCCAGAGTCTCTAGATCAACCATTTTACTTCCTTGACATGGGGAACATGTCGTCTACAGGAAGGTTTACTCCCAACCCACTCCCACTCTCCAAAACAGCCTGCAACATATTCTCCTTGCAGATTAAAAAAAGTTAATATTAGATAATGAAAATTATCACAGTCCACCAGTCCGTATCTGCAGGAAGAAAATCAGAAGCCCAACTGGAACTCTACTTGGCTAGTATAGAAGACAATTAAAAATACTTTTATAAATACATCAGGAGCAAAAGGAGGATTAAGGAGAATCTCTAAGCTTAACCATATATGAGGGCAAGAGCAGTGACAAAAGATGTGGGCAAGGCTGAGGTACTTAATGCCTCTTTTGCCTCAGTCTGTATGAGTAAGGTCAATTTTCAGGGTACCCAGCCCATCAAGTTAGATGATGGTGACAAGGAGCAAGATGAAGGCCCTACGATCCATTCAGAAGTCTACACAGGCAGATGTGATTTGCCCAAGAGTACTGAACAACCTGGTATAAGTGCTGGGTAAGCCACTTTAAATAATTTAAATAGCCACCCTAGTTAACTGGGAAGGTTGCAGTAAGGAGAGGTTAGAGAACACGAATCCAATCTACCAGAAGGGTAAAAAGGAGGACCCAGTGAATTACAGGTCTGTCAGTTTGACCTCAGTCCCAGGGAAGATCACAGAGCAGATAATTTTGAGCATCATCACATAATCAATACAGGACACTCAAGTGATCAGAAGCAGCTAGCAAGGGTTTATGTTCTGCCTGACCAACCTGACCACCTTCTATGATAAGACAATCTGCTTAATAGATGAGAGAAAGGCTGTGGGTGGAGTTTACCTTGATTTTAGTGAAGTGTTAGGTTCTGGCTCCCACTATATTCTCCTGGAGAAACTGGCTGCCTAAGGTACGGACAGGAAGATCTGTTGGATGAAGAACTGGCTGGTCAGCCAGGCTCAAAGTGTCACTTAAATGGAGTTCAATCCAGTGGCACATCCGAGGTCTCACTATTTGGGTCCATTTTATTAACATTTTTGTCAACGATCTGGTTGAGGGGACTGAGTGCACCCTCAGTAAGTATGCAGACAATACTGAATTAGGCAAGACTGCTGATCTGCTTTAAGGTCGGAAAGGTCTGCACAGCATCTGGAGAGGCTGGATTGATGAGTCAGTCAAGCACATTACATTCAACAAGGCGAAGTGCTGGCTCCTGCTCTTGAGTCATGAACAACTCTACGCAGCAGTACAAACCAGGAAAAGAGTGGCTGGAAAGCTGTCAAGCAGTGAAGGACTTGAGGCACTGGTCATTAGCAGGCTGAATGCAAGCCAGCAGTGTGCCCAGGTAACTAAGAAGGCCAAATGTCATCCCAGTCTGCATCAGAAACAGAATGTCCAGCAGGACTAGGGAAGTGACTGATTGACCCCTTGCGATCAGTTTTGGGTCTCTCACTACAGTAAGGATATTGAGTTACTCAAATGCGTGCAGAGGAGTTGTTTAGTTTGCAGAAGAGGAGGCTGAGGGAAGACCTCATCACACTGTAACTATCTGAAAGGAGCTGCAGCAAGGAAGGCGTCAGCCTCTTTTCTCCGGTAACAAGTCACAGGACAGGGGGAAAGGATCTCAAGTTGCATCAGAGAACATTCAAACAAGATTTAGGACGAATTTCTTCATGAAAAGGATGGATTCCAAAAGGACAATTCTGAAGTTACTAGGTGTGTGTGCTATAATGGGATGATAATAGCAGGGTGGCAAAGTCTTTGGCTACAGCAAATGAGAACAAGCCCAAATGCAGCAGCCACAGATGCAGAAATGAAGGAAAAGAGCTGCTTACCTTTGGAAGGCCTCAGGTAGGCAGAGATCTCCAGCAAGAGATGTGCTCACCTCCACTGCCAACCCTTAAATGAAGGCTGGGAAAGGGTTGATCCTGGTTCTACCTCTTCCAATCACTCAGATACATTGCTTGCACCTGAGATCCCCTAGGTTGGCCCTGCCTTCCCACCAGGTGCTCAATCATTGTTTCAGGCCATGACTTAGCACTGCCACTACACTTGGTCACTCACATAATTTATATCAATACACATTTCATTAAAGGAAAGGGAACCAAGTAAGTCTCCATTAAGAATTTTATTTGCCCTCAAATATAATACAGAGGCCTACCTCTTAGGGGGCTATCTGAGCAACGAACCCAAATTCTGGATGTAAAAAAAATCACTTTAGCACTAGAAAACCACAATGTGACAAGCAAAACCTATAAAAAGAATTAAATCCTAGAATGCAGCCTAGATAACAGCTACAGTAGTAACATTATGCTGAACAGGTACAGTCATGCAGTATTTTAAACTTACATGATTCATGCATTAAATGTCAAAACACCAGAATGTGATTTGATGCAACAAAGGAAAAATTTCTCTGATCAAAAGATCAATGAATACAGAGTAACTTAATCTCTAAATTTCCAGAATTTAAGAACAGCACTAAGCTTTAAAAGAAACTCAAAACAAGCTTAAAAAAAAAAAGAAATCAAGAAAGTCATAGGTACATGGAAGTTACAAATCGTATTCTGTGCTACCTTAACCACATATTCAGTGATAAAATACAGATTTTTAGTTGTATCTTAGCAAGGTACTAATTGGTAGCTGTCACAAAATAATGCTCCTTTAAATGAAGAACTTAAAAAAAGAATAGAGAAAAGCGATCTTCCAAACCAAACAGCAACAGAAACTATTATTAGTCTCCTTCACAAATCCCAGAATAATCCAACTGTTACACAACAGTCATAGTAGCCCTGAGGAACAAAAACCAGTCTTACCTCTACTAAATATCTCCTGAAGTTTCTGGTCACTGAACAATGAATTGACAGATTCTCTTAGCAATGGCTGTTCCTGCAGTATCTGATTCTGACTCTCTGTTCCCATCTGCCAACAATAAGCAATTTTAACATACAAGTAGAATGTTTTAAGCTAAGAAAATCTCCAGTTTTTGAGGGACAGCTCTTCTTGGTCTGCTTCCAAAAACCAAAACAACAAAAAAGTAAAAAGTAACTGCAACAGAAGTTTCACTGCTATCAGCTACGCAATGTTTAACTGCTAGCTCATCAAGTGAGCAATGCAGGCAGAAATTAGGACTTCTATAAAGCAGACAGGTCAGCATAAGTACCTGGAAAAACATGGAATGAAGCCCAAGACATGTTAGGCTAATGAAAGGAGACAGACAATAATTAACAATACAAAAACAAATTGCAAAAAATTGGATCCACTTCTTCATTAAAGCTCAAAGCAGAACTGAAAATGTGTTTTACTGGATCAGTACAAAAATATTAAAAATTGACATGCATAGCATAAAGTTAAATTTTCACCACATCTGAACAAATACCTGAAACAATCGTAATCCACTGGCATCAGACAGGAAACGTAAGTGTCTGTCCAGAAGAAACTCCACTGGGACCACAGAGCCTAAACCCAGCTTATCTACTAGAGGAGTGAAGGTCTGTAATGAACAAAAGAAAACAAAGGTTATAAAAACAACTGAACACACACAGACCAACAACAGTCGTCTTCATCTACTACTTAAATATAACAAAAAATTAAGAAGTTTGATTTCTAAATCTGCACTTCCCAGTGCCTGAGTTTTAGTGCAAATTATTACTCTAGGTCTCAGCCAGTATTTCTTGCAAGTGTAGTATATTAACATTACAAAAGAAATTGTAAAAAATTGTATCCACTTCTTCATTGAAACTCAAAGCAGAACTGAAATTATGTTCTACTGTATTTAATTCTCCATAGGTGTCAGCTTAAAAAAAACACCTTTATATGTGCAGCTTCCTCTGAAAGTAACGCCTCCTATTTGTTTCCATACAAACAACAACATACAAAAAGCACAGCAAATTCTGTTACAAAACACTATTTTTCAACAGTCACCACCATTAGCTATATATTCTTGCCAGTGACAAATGAGAGTCTACATGGTGTGCTCATAAAAATCTACACTGGAGAGATGCCCCACTGTCACCACTGCTGAAACACACCATCCAACCCTCACTATGCTGACATCCACTCTTTGGTCTCCCTAAACATTCAGCAAGCACCAATTAATGTCAATGGATGCATTTTTTTTTTTTCCCCTGCATGAAGGAATTAAATTTCATACCCTTGCTTAATATGCACTTCATGTCAGAGGCCATTTTGACAAACTGCCTCTCTACTGCCATCTGTCACATGGCAACAAAATGTAATGCAACACTGGCAGGAAGGTTCAATCTCTGCTGTGATACCACAAATGTCTACCTTCAACATGGTGGGCCAATATCATAAAATAGGAAGCATTACTTTTGGAGAAGCCCTTGTTTTTCACATATAGCATCTGGAACAGAGGATTTTCATTCCTGCACAAAAATACATGTAAGCACTAAGAAGGCGTGCAAATGAAGGGAAGCATTTCTTGCTACTGTTTTATGCAGATCTGAAGCTCATATCAGGTGTACTTCCGACAACCAAACTACAGAATATGTTACTAATGGAAGAATATGCAGCAGACTCAGAACGATAACCTAATGTAATTTGCTGATGGAAGAAGTTACCAACCCCTGTAGTCTTGGAAATGTGTAATCTGTCTCATGAATGCACTTACATGATTTTAACACAAATGTATTTATGACATTTTTTGTCTTTACTGCTCATCAAGTTTATTCATACTCCATTCTCTTGTTCATGACACTGACAATGCACATTTATTTTCCCATTGAAAGGAAAGTTCCACCTACAGAAAAAAAAACACATTCTGTCTACAGAATCTCTACTGTAAAGGCCTGGTTTTATTCTACCTTAAGCCAACTACAGTAAAAAAGAAAATCCCTGAGAGAAAGATGCAGTATCAAACTTTTTGCTTTGAGTTCAAGTGTTCATTTAAAATACCAAGTTCAGATTTTACCAAGGTAAAAGGTTTTTTATTGGAAAAAGCATTCTAATGGGCCCATGCACAAGATGTATTAAAAAAGTAGACAGTAGCATCTCCAGTAGTTCAAAGATGACAGAAAAAGAACAGAAGAAAGGTAAAATAATAAAAATCAGACTGCATAAAAACTTGAGTAAGACTCTTACATGAGCTCTCCTCTTCAAAAGGCACTAAGAGAAGAAAGAAGGACATAAGGAATCCTCTTCACTGTATGCTACTCATCAGGATGTTTGAAGGACAGATATACTTGCAACTCTGGCTAAAACATACTGGCTTTAGTCTCTAGTCTCATGGCATCCAAATGCCATGTAAAGAGCCATGTGGATTACCGTTCCATGTGGCAGGAGAAAGATCTGTATGTCATGTTAGTTAATGCTGACAACATGGAAACAAATTTTTGTAGTTTACATTAGGAGCACACAACCCATACTGCTAACAGATCAGGCACAGTCCAGAGCCTCTTTTCTTCCCCAGGGACTTTCAGGAATGACTGTTAAAATGATATAGCAATCTCTATCATATAGAACCCTACAAAGTCTGTAATAAGACCCAAAGGCTTATTCTTTTAATTTTAGAAAAGCCTAACACACTCCAAGTTCTAAAACTGGGAAAAATAATCATCCATGTACATATCACATTTCTTCAGACATTCAGATATTCAGATCTGTAGGCTTTCCATTTCTAGAGCAGAAACTATAAGCAACTGTCTTTACAAGGGCACTACAACTCCCAGTTATTCTCCTCTTCACAAAAAAAAAAAAAAATCTGTCTCCAAACAAGTTTTAGTACCTGTAGAATGGAGTCCTGTACTATAGCCACATCTTGTGATTCACAGTCACGCTGATGCAGATCTCTGAAGGATATGAAAGCTTTCAGCTAAATACTCACCAATGCAGGCCACTGTTTTGGTGAGACTCGAGCCCCTTGAAGCAGAACTGGATCAGTTCGAGGCGCCCACACCAATGATCCTTCCAGTAACAGCACTATAACCTCTTCAGCATGGACTTTTACCCAGGCATGTTGCTTCCAGTTACAGCCATCAAATTCCACAAAGATCTGATTTAGTTTAAAAAAAAAAAAAGAAAACACCATTTAACTTTTTTCAGACACTGAGTAGAATATATGAGATTCCACAATTTCTATCGACAGGGGAACAGCAGCTTTGTCAGAAAAAAAAAATCAGGATTAGTATTTTAATGTAACACTGAGAACATCACATCTACGTAGCTATCGTATTTCAAAAGAAACGGAAGTCTAATTCATAGCAATTACTATACTATGGAAGACGATTTACTGTCCAAACACACATCACTGGCACCAAACACTGCCTTTCTCCATACAAAACCAAAGATGGAAAACTTCTTTATCCCAAAATACAACTAATGATCCAATGCAACCTTCCTGCACATTGGGAATGACAGGGGATTTAGAGACTCCTACTTGTCATTTCAACAGACAATCAGTATCAGAATGGATAATTTTATAGCTGAAATTCACCAAAATCCTTCAGCCAGGTAAGTTGGTGTTTGTGAAATCCACACTATACGAGAAGTCCTGTGCTACCCTGTACATTACACTAAGCTCTCTGAACCAAATGCAGATATTTCTGGCATGAGATTATCCAGAAATACCTACTCACCAGACTTCATGACCTGATAAGTACATGCAATAATACAAACTGCACTACAGTCCTAAATCATTGTTCTCAGATACCCTTTTTCCCCTATCATAAAGGGTACACACTAAAGCTATATGCAATTACACTGCAAGAATGCTAAGCAAAGGAGTGGGTTATAAGCCTCACTTGATGCCCTAACAGTAAGGGCCATGAAAGATTAAAACATTCACCCTCCAGTCCTTCAGCTACAGAACTTTCCTACTACACATAGACAATCAAACAGGACAGTCAGAATATACTTTAGTACAAAGTACATACAAGACCACTGAGGATAACTGGGCGCTAACCAGAGACAAGAAGTTCTCCGCTATACCAATAATCTGCATTAAAAGAGGCAAGAGGAGACCATTTACAGTCCTTCTCCTCACCTCTTTTTTCCAGATGCAAAAGCTACCCAGAGAGAGGGAAAGAATATGGAGCGTCACTCCTGATGAAATCTTCAACATTGTTACTGCCTGAACTGCCCTTCTGAGAAAGAAGACTGAGTTTCTCAAGGTATCCCTTCCTTAAATTCAACAAACTCCAGCAATATAGTGAAAATTCAACTTAACACCTTTCCTGTTTCAGGATCCATACCTTTCTTAATATTATATTTATGCTACCACGGCAATAAAATGTGACAAAGAAAGGACTATCATGTTATGATTCTGTTATCATAAAGATTACATGAAAAAGATGGTCAAAATGAACTACTGGAACATCAACTTTGGAATATGTCTTTTCACAAGGTACTTAAGAATTTTATTAAAAGGAGGATTTTATAAGCAGCTACACAGAGAGACCACCTCTCTGTAGCACGTACACTCGAACTACTTGGCAAAGATCACTGAAGGCAGACAACATAAATTCAACAGTCATTAATTCAAATAAGCAGTGAAGCACAGCCTGCTTCCCAAAAAATAACATCTATTAGCTTAATTTTTAATTTATTGCTTTATACACGACTCAAAGTAATTTACTGTAACAGACATGAAATCAGGTTACACGAAAATTTCTTCCAGTCAAACTACAACACATCTCGTATTTCTATGAATTATTACAAATTGACCAAGTGGAACAGCTCTACTTTAGCTGTAAATTTAACAAGTTACTTCCTGGTTTAAAAACGAAAAAAAACCAAGGCTCCACAATCCCAGAAGAAATAGTCTTCGATGAACTTCAGGATGGACATTCCACATTTCTTTAAGGTGCTCACTAAACATTATGACAGGTACTGTGATTGCCAACACATCAAAGCAGCAGCAATGCCTTCTGTTACTTAACTCTAAAACCAGATCTTAGTTTCCCTTATTGAAATCTCAGATCCAGAACTGGAGCTGGGAAAAAAGTCTTATAAAGCTATAAACCACGCTCACCACTCTTCCCTGCAAAACAGAAAAGTCGTGACATTTGTTTTTACACAATTCACGTCCAATGCTCAGTTTTATTCCACCTTTGTATGCATAAGAAACTGAGTCCTTCCAAACTTTGATTTACAATTGCGGAAAGCCATAATTAATTCTAAACCAATACTAAGTAGAGTACATTCCTCAACAGAAAAATGTAGGGCAGTTGTTCTAGGCCTATGTAAGACCACACATTATATCAGGAAAAATTACCACTGTTGTTTTCAACAAATCACATTAAACGAAAAGGGCAGCGAGCCTCAAGACAAATAGCTGTATTCTCAGCTTCTGCAATAGAAACAGTTTTCCTGTGTACTGGGAGTGGCAACAAGCAGAAGATTACTTGCACAAACTATTGTTTGTGCATATATTGCTTTATGTGACTACAGGAAATAACTATGCGATGCATGAAGAGAGACCCAACATACTCAGTATAAGAAAACTACTAAGGGAATCCTGAAACAGAAGTCTAAAGCAAGGGAACTTGTGACAGACTTTTGAGTAAATACTACATATCAGAAGCAAATAAGTAAGTGGCAAAAAAAAAAAAAAAAAGTTCTACCTTTGTTGTAAAACTCAGAAGTTTTAAGCAAAGCCCTGGTTTTTTCCATCTTAATTTGAAAATCCTGTAGTTCTGAGTCAAAGGGAAATGCTAAAGCCATGGCTACGCTGGAAAGAATTACCTCTCCATATAATCAGGTCTTACAATTCATGTAATCACATACACCAACATCTGCTGATCCTTCTAACTTTGCTCACAGTCAGTTTGGACAATCCACTGACAACAGCAATGATGCTTTACTAATACGAATGCACTTATTTATACCTACTTGTCATCAATAACTCTTCAAAAGCAGACATATCCACATAAAATAATAATAATAAAAAAAAGATACTGCTTAGATAAAATGCGCCTGAAGGATTTCCCAAGTTCTTCTATGGTGAAAATGCCTTTCTGAAGCAATATCTACTTACAAAGAAGCTTTGGTTTTATTATTATTGTTTTTTTTAAAATCTAGAAACATCCTCTTGCAACACAGAAAAGGCCACAAAGATGATAAAGGGCCTGGAACATCTCCTATACAAGGAAAGGCTGAGTAACCTGGGCCTGTTCAGCCTGGGGAAAAGAAGATTAAGAGGAGATCTGATAATTGTCTGTAACACTCTAAAGGGAGGTGTGAGGCAAATGGATGAGGCCAGGCTCTTCTCCATGGTGTGCAGCACTAGGACAAGGAGCAATGGCCTAAAACTTGAACACTGGAAGTTCCACACAAACATATGGAAGAATTTCTTTACAGTCAGAGTGATGGAGCACTGGTACAGGCTGCCCAGAGAGGTGGTGGAGTCTCCTTGTTTAGAAATACGCCAGACCCGTCTGGACACTGAGCGGTGCGACCCATTGTGGGGAACCTGTGTTACCTGGGGTGTTGGACTCAATGTCCTCTTGAGATCCCTTCTAACTCTTGCAATGTTGTGATTCTGTGAAAACAGAGAGGATCAAACACATCCGTAATTCTCTCAGCCCATCTCCTCACTTTTTGGTTTTTGGCCCAGCCCAGTAAAAAGTGACACCAGAAAGTAGAGATGTTGCTCTGCTTTATTTGATACACAAAGACAACCTGAAGTGTTTGCCTAGAAGATACATTTTTTCTCTAGTTGTTACACTAACTTTCTAGTGACTAACAGGTCTTCACGCATTCTAAAGAACTACAGGCTGGTTAGTATGAACAGAATTTCTCGAAGTTCTCCAAAGTCAGTTCTCCCGAAAAAACAGTAACAAAAGAACTACTATAGACATACTGGTCCTTTTTCATCACATGCTCCAATCACAACTTATAGTACAAAAAAACAATTAGAATTTGCTGCACTACAGACTTGTAGATGACAAGTAGGAAGAATGTAAGAAAAAAATTCATATTCCAGGGGTTTATATTCTTTACAAAAAATTAAAAAAGCAAAAAACCTTCAAAAGTATCCCTTAAAATGGTCTTAAATTTTACTAGTTTTGAAAGGAAGGATCATCAGTCAGTTGCTAGAGAGCAGACTGAGGCACAGGTTCAATTTCCTGTTCCGTCAGAAGCTTCCTGCATGACCTTGGACAAGCCATTTAATTTCACTGGCTCTGTTTCCATGTTGGGAAACTGGAGTAACAGTATTTATGCCCAGACAGGATGCATCTGTTGCAGACTACCAAGTAAGTCTGGGTAAGAAATTCCCTAAGACCCCTTACTCTCTAAGATGCAGAAAGAACCACATTGTCAACAAGCGAGATGAAAAACGGAAGGTAGATACTACTATGAGACATCTGAGATCTCATACAATTAATACCAGCATTAAATGAGATTAAAAAATAAAAAGAAATAGAACTACAGAAACTTTCAAATTGCTAATGCATCCAAAGAATTAATTTGAAATCCATAACTGCAAACCACAATGAAATTCACACCTGCGCACAGAAAACTTTCAGCTTCAAGTTGAACCTAAAATATACATACTAGGTGTTTTAGAATGGCTCCCAAAAACTAAGAAAACAAAGCAGAAAGCAAATCAAGGAGAACATCCTTTCTCTGTAATAATTTATAATCAAACCAGACGACAAAAAAAAAAAAAAAAATCATATGGTCAAAAAGAATCTCACCACAATTACTACAAGGATCAACTACGTTTAAAGGCTGGTCCTGACTAATAGGTATCACAGAATGGTTGAGGTTGAAAGGAACCTCTAAGGAGCATTTGGTCCAACCCACCTGCTCAGGCAAGGCTACCCAGAACCAATTGCTCAGGACTATGATCACTTAGCTTCTGAGCATCTCTGTGTGTAGCAATTGGACAGATCAATACAAAAAGGTGTTTCACCAGAGGTATAAAAACCAGAAGGATCAGCATGCTAGAAAGGTGCTATAAGGGAAGGGGAGTGCCTACCCATATCAGAAGATTCCAGGTTTGCAGGGGAAAGCTTCCCCAAAGAGAGATCTCCAACCAGAGATCCTTCCTCAGAGGCAGTCAGCCCTTAAATGAGGTCTAAGAGAGGGGCAGCCAGGCTCCACCCCTTCCTATCACACAGCTGAATTGCCTTCACCTGTGCTCCCAGGGCTGACCGGGTCCTTTCCCAGGTGCTCCATCAGTGGTGCAGGCTGGGACTCAGCAGTTCCCATACATCACCAGAGAGATTCCACCACCTCTGCAGGCAACCTGCTCTCAGTTACCCTCACCCTGCCCTCTTCTACTGTCACTGGGCTCTGACTATACTTTGCACCACTACCAATCACTACCCTCTGGGTCTGACCGTTGAGCCAGTTTTTGATCCACCTCACTGTCTGACTGTCCGGTCCATACATCAAGAGCTTCTTTACAAGGATCTTAAGGGGAAAAACATTGAAGCCTTAATGAGGTCCAGAAAGACAGCATCCACTGCTCTTTCATCAGTCAGACCTGTAAGTTCATTGTAGAAACTTGTAAAGTTGGTCAAACATGACTTTTCTTTGGCGAATTCACACTAACTACTCCTTTTCTTCTTCTTTTCTTTCACATGCCTGGAAAAGCTTCATCCCCTTCCCAGAGTTTGATCTGAGGCAGACCAACTGTACTTCTTGAAGAAGGCAGGGACACTGTCTTACTTACAGTCACCAGGATCTTCTCCCTAGTTTCCATGATTGAACAAGGATCAAAAACAACCAGCCTCACAGTGACATCTGCCAGTTCCCTCAGTACTTGTGGGTACATCCCCTTGGGACCCATGAACTTACATCCACTTTGAACTTACTGCCTGACCTGACTCTTGCTCCATGCTTTCCCCTAGTCTGTCTCTGGGACCTGGGATTACAGAGGGTCAGTACTGCTGGTACAGAATGAGACCAAGAAAGCATCCCCTCTACCAACCTTCTCCCTGTCTTCCTTTTGTCATTGATGTATTTACAGAAGATTTTTTTTTTGTTGTCCTTGAAATCCCTGGACAGATTCATTTCCATCAAGGCTTTAGTGTTGCTAACTTCATCTCTGGATGTTCAGACAATCTCTCTGCATTCTTCCTAGGTTAGTCATTACAGTTTCTACCCTCTGTACTCTTCCATTTGTACTTGAGTTTGGTAAAGAGTCCCTTGTTCAGTCAAATAGGCCCCACAGCATTTCTGCCTGACTTCTTTTTTGGGTTGCACCACCCTTGGAGGAAGCGATCCTTGAAATATTAATTAGCTTTCCTAAGCTGCTTCTTCCTCTAGGGCCTTCTCCCATAGTATTCTATCACACAGATCCTTGAAGAAGTCTGCTCTTCTGAAGCCCAAGGTCATAAGTTTGCTATTCATTTTTCTCACTGCCCTAAGGATTATTAACTTAGAGGTCTTTTCCAACCTTGGTGATTCTATTCTATTCTATGATCTTCACGTTCCCCAGTTCTACTCGTTACTGGTGAGAACGAGGTCCAGAAGAACCCCTCTTCTCCCCTGTCACTTGGAGAAAGAAGTTATCACCAATACCTTTCAGGAACCTCTTTGATTGTTTACATCCTTCAACAGGTATTAGGATTGTTGAAGTTCCCCATGAGGATCAGGGCCTGCAAATGGAAGGCTACTCCTATCAGTCTGTAGAGAGCCTCATCTGACCACTTGGTCAAGCGGTCTATAGCAGAGCTCCACTGTATCATTACCCAATCCTCCCTTTAAACCTAAGGACTATACAAGGAAACCTCATATTTCTGTTTCACAAAAGTAGTATCATAATCTAATGCAGGCAAGACACAACAAAGGACTCTTTACAGCAAGTACTTGCAACACAAAGCAGTCACTACTAAGCAGCACTACCTAACAGGAGAATGATCAGTTCGTCAGTCAGTGATAACAATAGGGAAGTAGTAAGATTATTTTTGAAATAAAACAGGCTTAGAACTTGAAGAAGAAAGAAATCCACTAACAGATTGAAAAGTTAAATGCTTTGATTAGATAGAGCATCTAATCAAAAGGAGGTGGCACAAACTATTAAATGCAGACAGTGATGGTTCAACAGGGAAAGTCTGAAGCATTGTGCAACAGAGTCACAAGCACAGAGACCTCAGGACAAGAGCTGTACAAAGATAAAAACAGAATATTGTTTGGGTTCTTTAATTGGCACTTGAAACTGGAAGCACTGTGTCTACTTAGAGAGAACTCTTACACTACCAAGAAAAGTTACAGTATGAGCAAATGCATGCAATGACCACCCCGCTACCGAGGGACGAAACACCAACACAATGCACAAAATTACATTCTGGCTAAGTCTTCTTGGAAAGACATTTCTTCTGTGATATCATGATGGAGATACACAGAAGTACTGGTCTGGGCTGGAATTAGGTTAATTTCCTTCACAGTAGCTGGTATGATGCTGTTTTGGATTTGAGACAAAAAACGCATTGATTAGATCACTCATGTTTTAACTGTTGCTGAGTAGTGCTCACACAGAGTCGAGGACTTTTCTGCTTCTCACACTGCTCAGCTAGCAAGGAGGCTGAGGGTGCTTGAAAAGCTGAGTGGGAACAGTCAGGACAGCTGATCCCAACTGACCAAAAGGATATTCAATATCACACGATGTAATGCTCAGCAAGAGAAGCTGGGCAGGGAAGACGTAGCAGGAAGGATGTTTGTAGTTGTGGCATTTGTCTTCTCAAGCAGATGTTACACATGATGGAATCCAACTTTCCATCTGTCTGCTGATGGGAAGTAATATTTTGAGTATTTTGCTTTGCTTGTGCATGCAGCTTTTGTTTTACCTATTATACTGTGTTTATCTCAGTCCTTGAGTTTTCACAATTTTATCTTAACAATTTTCATCTCGATCCAGCTAGGAGGGAAAATTAGCAACTTACATAAGCTACAACTGCAGAGGTATTCCCCCTTGTAACATCCCTGCTCCTTGCATTTCACTGTAAATAAGTAGTTACAGAATCCCTCTTGACGCTTTTGATTCTCGAAAAAAGCAGTCACTGGAAACACAAAAGACCTTGCTCATTGGATGAATGCAAATTTTTCATCTCACATGTTGGAAGACAGAAAAGCCACCGGGGAGAAAAAAAACACAAGAATTCACAATATTTTGTACTAAGGCCACCAAGAAAGTATCATACAGTGAGTGGAGAAAATGCATGCCCACTGCTTTGCAATCAGCTCTCTTTCAAAGAACAGTATTTTACTTGCAAAGTAAGTAAAAATTCATTGTTAAAAAGTATTCAATATCCTGTTGGTCCTCAAATATTTATTTTATAACAAGAAGCATTACAGATATGCTCTACCTACTGGCCTAAAGAACATTCATCCAGCCCAGCATTCTACCTTCAACTGCAACAATAGGAGACAGCAAATGAAACATCAGACCACTGTTTGGGGTCTATATATACCTTCATAAATCCTTCCAACATGCAAACTCATGTATGTGTCTTGCTAACAGGAAGAACGATCCAGCAATATGGCCATCCTTGCAGGTCAGAATGAAGCAAAGACAAATAGAGTAGTAGAGAAAGCAATCTGGATATCATACAATTCTCTTAGGTTGTTTTGGATCTTCCCACCACTTCCAGAATCCCAGTTTCGACTACTTATCAGCCAACTCATCTTGCAACACTTATTGCAGTCTGAATGCCTCTACAAACTTCCCATTCAGTCTCAAACGAATAACACCAAAATTCTGCAGCAGATGTAAACACTGACACTCCACCACATATGGGCAGCATGTGCACTGTTTCTCCACACTTTTTCCTCTTGCCAAGAAGGCTTTCAAGTAACATCTCAAAACTGATAGAGAGCATGTAAACCTAAATCCAGCCCTGCAGTTGCAGCATCCTCACTTAATTTAAAAAAAAAAAAAAAAAAAAAAAGATTTGCTCCCATAAAATCCCTTATGAAGACGACACTTTAGACTATAACATGCTTTTGTAGTAATACTGCTTTTCCAGTATTAAAATACTATTTTAACATCTTTCTGAAATGTTTGAAGTTCCATGCTTTTTGAGTGTTCTCCATTTTCCTGCTTTGGAAAGGCAGAGATATAAAACTGTTCTGTATTTCTTAAAAGGAAACGTGAGACTATGGGCTACTAAGACAAACCATCTTTACAGGATACCATGAGAAAGCACAGTCCTAATTCAAAGCGTAGATTAGATTTTTTCTTCCAGCCTTCTTCAGACCTAGTTCACATTCACATTATCTTAGAACAGTAATTCCTGAATTGGTGCCAAGTCCTCACTTCTGGCTGAATGAATTTTAAAAAGATGACATTTTCTTAACAGAACATCATTAACAGAACTTTTCCATTCTGTAGAATGGACCTTGGAAGATCATCTAGTCCAACTGCCTGACCACTTCAGAACTAAATAAAAGTTAAAAAATATTACTGAGGGCATTATCCAAATGCCTCTTCAACAACAATAGGCATGGGGACGTCAACCACCTCTTTAGAAAGACAGTTTTGGTGTTTGACCACCCTCACAGAAAAGAGGCTTTCCCTGATGCCCAGTCTGAACTTTCCCTAGAGAAGCTTTGTGTTGCTCCCACACATCTTTTCATTGATTACCAGGGAAAAGAAACCAGGACCTCTCTCTCCACAAACATGCAGAGGAATGAAGTTGCTTCTGAGCCCTTTTTCCAGACTGGACAATTCAAGTGTCCTCAGCCTCTCATTTTTCCAACCTTTTTACTGATTAACACTGTCAAAGTAGCGTTCATTATACACAGAAAGATCCATTACAACACTAAATATTCCACAGTACAGAACTAAGAAAAAATCAACTTGTGTATTTTAGACAGTTTGTATTCAGTAGTTCTTGTAAAGATTTGGAAAACACAATGTTTAGATACAACTGTATCGTTAAAACAGTGTGAAATGTAAAATTATTGATGAAAAAAACTGGGTTGAGAACAGCAGTGTTATAAGAATGCTATGAATTCAAATACGTCAAGAAAACAACAAATTATTTCCTATGCTATCAAGCACAGAATTGATTTTTTTTCCTTTGTTAAAGTAGTCTAATAAGTGTCACATGACTAACGAGGAAACAAATTATTTACTTTTAGTTGTCCAAGCAATGTTCCTCCAGTTCACACAGCTAAACGACAGTAGGAACAGGCACTGTAAACACTCATTACATCATAATCACACTTGCATCTGATGGGACCATAACACAAGGGTACCAATACAAGTCAAATGCAGTCTGTTACAAAAGCAGTTTTCCAGACCAGGTCACAGCCCTTACGCGTTTCCACATTTCAGACAGTCTCAAACACCTCTCCTAATTTATTTCTCAATATCCCCTCTCCTATGTATTTATTTATTTACCTCCAGCTTAAATAAACAAGGCAGCAATAGTGCATCACCCTATCCTCTGAGATGGTTGGTAGCTGCCAGGCCACAAGGGTTTGCGAAGCATGCCATCACTCACAACGAATTCTAGGAGAAGTGGCACACACAGAGAAACGGCCAGGCTGTCTGTCCAGAGTTCTTTCCACAATCTCCACCCGAGTGTCTCACTGCACTACACCAGAGACAAGCAAAACAAAAAGTGTTTAAACGCATTACACTAAATGCAAATTGCTGCAGCTGAAAACAGAATCGAAGACCAAAAACCACCGACCCCAACACAGAAGTACGTATTTAAACAAGAAACCTCACTTAGCCTGATCAAGTATACTTAACGTCTTCCCAGGAAACAGCACGGAAAAGTTGCGCGGACACGCAGCCGTACTTCAGCCATCAGAAATCACAGCAGCCGAGGCCACCGGGCTCCCTCCACCCGGCCCACGCCCCGCCACTGCGCTCCCGCAGGCCGGGACCGCCGTTCCCCGGCCCGAAGAGCGTCCCGCCAGGCCATGGGCAGCGCGGGCAGAGCTCCGCAGAGAAGGGCCGCCAGCACGGCGCCGCCGCGACCCGACCAGGGGGAAAGCAGCGCTCCGCAGCCCCGGCCCGACCCGTTCACCCCGCGGCCCGGCCCGGCCCGCGCCCCCCGCCCGCGCCCCGTCACCGTCACCGCCTCCGCCGCCGGGTCCTCACCGCCAGGTCCTGGGGCACCGCTCCGCTCATAGCCCGCACCGTGCCGCTCCGCCAGGCCCGGGAGGGCAGCGCAGGCCCAGAGTCCGGCCCCGCCGCCTCGCCCTCGCCCGGCGCCGCCGCCAGCAGCAGCAGGAGCCGCTTTCCCACGGGGGAGGCCGCCACGTCCGCCATCCCCGCCGGACAGGAGCCTCCTCCGCCGCCGGACAGGAGCCTCCTCCGCCGCCGGCCCGAGCCCACCGACCGCCGCGGCCCCGAGACACCGACGGAACGACCGCCCCTCTCCAGGCCTCCGAACGCCGCCCGCCCCGATCCCGGCATGCACCTCGCCAGGACGGCCTTCCCTCCCTCCTTCCTCTCCCCCACAATGCCCCGCGCAGCCGGGCCTTTCTGGGACGGACGGACGGACCGGCCGCAGAGTTGCAGCGGCCGCGGACAGAACCTGGAGCAGTCGCGGAGCCGAGGGCCGATCGGCGGCCAGGTGCCGTAGGAGGAGGAGGCCTTCCTGCGGCAGAGCTGCTTATGAACTCCAGGTTCAGTGTCTGAAATAACAGAAATTAAGGAGTTTTTACCTAAGTTTCGAGGTAAACGGACATTATAAAAAAGATACGGTAACAGCTGTAGAAGTGGGGCCTGAGTTGCTTCAGATGGTTCTGAGTTGGCCCCGGAGTAAAAGCAATATCACTTGTCTGGGTTCTTCCCTGTTAGCTATAATGGCATTATTAGGGGATAACTATGATATATTGCACCGGGTGGAGGTGGGGTCAGGAAACTCAAAGCACAGATGGAAGTCTGCTTGGCGAGGGATGTGAAAAATAACCAGGGATTCTACAGGTGTGTTGGTCACAAGAGACAGGCCAAGAAGAGTGCACCCCTCTGATAAGTGAGAAGGGAGAACTGGAAACAGACACAAAGAAGCCTGAGGTGCCCAACTGGTTCTGTGCCTCATTTTTCACAGGCAGCCAGAAGGCGTGTGTCCCTCACATCCCTGAACCTCTAAGTGGGAACTGGGGATGCAAAAACCCTCCCACTGTAAGAGAGAAGCAAGTCTGAGACTGTCTTGAGAGAATAAACGTGTACAAGTCCATGAGGCCTGATTACACGCATCCCAGGGACTTGAAGGAACCGATGGATGTGGTTGCCAATCCATCGGTTTTGAAATCCGTCATATTTGAAAAGTTGCGGCTGTCAGGTGAAGTCCCCCATGACTGGAAAAAGGGAAACATCACTCTCATTTTTAGGAGAGAAAGGAAGATCTGGGGAACTACATGCCAGTGAGCCTCGTGTCTGTGTCTGGGAAGATAATGAAACACATCCTCCTGGAAGATATATTGAAGCACATGAGGGACAAGCAGATGATCTGAGAGAGCCAGCACGGCTTCACCATGGGCAGATCATTCCTAACCAATCTGGTGGCCATCTATGATGGAGCAACAGCACTGGTGAACAAAGAAATGGGCAACTTATGTCATCTACCTGGACTTGTGCAAGGCCTTTCACGTGATCCCGCACCACATCTTCATCTCTAAATTGAAGAGATATGTGGGTTTGAAGGCTGAACTATTCAATGGATAAGGAATTGGTTAGAAGGCCAAAGCCAGAGAGTTGAGGTCAGCAGCTCTATGTTCAGGTGGAGGCCAGTGACAAGCGGTGTCCTCCAAGGGTCAGTCTTAGGACCGGTACTCTTTAGCATCTTTGTCAGTGACACAGATGATGGGATTGAGTGCATCCTCAGCAAGTTTGCAGACGACAAGTTGAGTGGTGCAGCTGACACAACAGAAGGAAGGGATGCCATCCAGAAGGACCTGAACAAGCTCAAAAGGCAGACCCATGTAATCTTAATATGGTTCAACAAAGCCACAGGTAAGGGCGATCCCAGATACATATACAGACTGGGAGAAGAACTCACTGACAGTAGCTCTGGCTGAGAATTTAGGGGCTTGCAGCCCAGAAGGCCAACAATATCCTGGGCTGCATCATAAGAGGGGTGGCAGCAGAGCAATGGAGGGGATTGTCCCTGTCTTCTCAGCCCTCGTGAGGCCCCCCACACAGAGTACTGCATCCAGGTCAGGGGCTCCCAGCACAAGAAAGATGTGGAGCTGTTGGACAGAGTCCAGAGGAGGGGCACAGAGATAATCTGAGGGCTGGAGCACTGCTCCTACAACAGACTGAAGGAGCTTGCCTTGCTCAGTCTGGAGAAGGCTCCAGGAACACCTCACTGGGGCCTTCCAGTACTTAGAGGGAGATTATAAACAGGAGGGAGACTGACTTTTTATACAAGTCTGATAGCGATAGGACAAGAGGAATAGTTTTAACTAAAGGAGGGGAGATTTAGATAAGGTGTGAGGGGGAAGTTTTTCACTTAGAGGGTGGTGAGGTGCTGGAACAGGCTGCCCAGAGAGGTTGCTGACCCCTGGATGTGTTCAAGGCCAGGTTGGATGGGGCCCTAGTGTTTGATCTAGCGATTGGCAACCCTGTCCATGGCAGGGTGGTTGGAACCAGATGATCTTTGAGGGCTCTTCCAACCCAAGCCATTCTGTGATTCTAATATATTAATAGGATGCTGTTGTCATGATTACCTAATACATTTCATCAGCCCTCATGTAGAATAACACAGTGCCTCAACCCTAGTCCTTTTCAGTGTTTGTACAACAACTTCTTCAGAATTCTACATGCAGCTTTACACCTCTTTCTGCTTGTGCATTCAAGACACAGTAGCACTGACTGAAACTAGAACGAGGAGTAGATGCTACGCTTGACATCAGAACAAGGATGTTCTTGTGAAAATCATTTGTTTTCTTCATTACTGTTTTCTCTGAGTCCCAGTTAACTTGACAGTGAATCACAATCAGCAGAGACAAGTTGCTTGCTTTCACCTACATCTATTCAAAATGATTGTGCCAGGTTGTTTTCACTAAATGGCAGTATTTCACCTTTATTACTTTCTGGTTACAGGGATACAATCAGTTTTAATAGGAAATGGATACAGTGATGCCCAAATACCAGTTTGTAGATTGCCTGTCCTCAGAATTGTATTTTTTTATCCCCTTATCCGTAGTCCTTATAAATTGTCTGATGTTAGTCCTGATGTGGGATGCTGATAAAATAGCGGACAGATTTCAAGACAGATTATTATATTTAGAGAGAGGCTCAAAAGATTCTTTTTTGCAAGTTGTGTCTGCCCTACATATTTTACAGAACTATGAAGAACTTAGGAATTTCTGAAACAAGACATGAAACCCATAACTGTCTCAAAGAGGAATTGGTTATTTCTCAGCCTTCTTGAAACACCTATTTAACCTAATACTTTGGGGGAGGAAAAAAAAAAAGCCACACTTTTGACTTGTGAGAAAGCAAATAAGTACATACTGACTACTGGGCTACATCCAAAGCTGTCTGTCACCTTCAGTCTTTGTTGATAGTGAGTCTCCAGAATCCAAAGAAAGTCATCCACTATTGGGATCTACGGAGTTACTATGTGAAAAATCAAACCCATCTATTATGAGAAAAGTGGGACTGATGCAGACAATTATATGTACATGCTTGTTGGTTTTTTTTTTGTTTTTGCTTTTACACCCGTCCCCCCCGCAACCCTCTTCAATGTATGCTGTATTTCAGGTTTCAGGCCACTTCCACAGACAGCAGCCACATTCTTTGGAGAAGTTTATTAAAATATATCCAAGAAGTAATCAAACATTATCTAATAAGTCAGGAGAGAACTGAAGTGAGAGAAACATCTGTACAGAGGACAGTGCTGTAAGCTTTTGTTTTACATGCTTTATTTCAATGTTTCACAGTTTAGTTATTGTCTACAAAAATATATTTCTGAAACTCTGAGTCCTCTATAAAAAAGCTGGTCAGCAGCAGTGACCCTGACAAACAGAATGTACCTTGGGACAGTAATAAGCACCTCCTGTAAGCAGGTTAGTGAGGGTAGGGCACTCCTGCCTCACCCTAGGAAACTTCTGTTCTTTGGGAATAAAGCACTAGTTTTGAAGGAAGGTATTTTAAGAGGGAAAAAAAACCATCCTTCCACTTCTGTATACTGCACTAAAGGAGGAGCTGTAAGTCAGTTTATCACACACGAGAGGGTGCTGTTGAAAGGACTTGGCACTCATGGGATGGAGAAGACCACAGTATACTTCGGTACTTTTTTCTATGAGCTGTCTGTTCAGAACAGCCTTTGGTCTGGTGATGGCAAGTTCAGTCTACACACAGAGGTACAGATGGCATACAAGCAGAGTAATTCTACAAGCACAAAGAGAGCCCTTCACTGAGGATGTCATGGTCAAGGTTCTGTTTAATTTTTACCTCAGCATTTTCTGCTGAGGTTCTCATCAAGGGAAATGTTGCCTTCATATCCAATCACTCTGCATGGTGTTGGATAAAGCAGAGCCACTATCGCTGTCACGTTCCACCCATAAGAGGAGAGAAGGGATGCCTAGATTCACAAATACAATTACCAGTGCTATCAGCTTTAACTCCCCAGCACCCATAACAAAGTATTTCTTACATCAATTAGTTACTCCTACATTTACTAGTCATCAAATAAAAAGAGAAACTCAAAATGTCCCCTAGATGAGATCTTCCCACTCTTCTTCAGAGTGCACAGAGCTGCCTGACTGATCTTAAAAATATATAGATAGATGGATACAGATATGCTGCCTTTAACAAAAAAACATCTACCTTGCATTGTGCTCTAAAATAGAGAAGATGAATGTACTCTGATTCTCTGTACTCACTAAGGTCATAACTAGAAGCACCTTACCACAAAATAATCTGCAGACAGGAATCTTTATGCAGAGCAGGAATTTTTAAGAGCAAATAAGGAAACAGTAGTTACGGACAGACTGCTCCCCTGATGCAGTAATAGACAGATCAGCTCTCAGTCCCTGAATGAAACATTTTTCCCCCCATCTGTCTGTCAGAAGAACAGCTTTCTGAATTAGCAGTTTGCAAAATGTAGGTTACCTAAAAATTACAGAAATCAGAAAAGAGCTGCTGGTTATTTTAGGTACGGCTCAAATTGAAGTGCTTCTGAGCTCTAAGCTTTCATTCAGAATTCTCCTGTAACTTGCACCTAACACCAGTCCCAGTCTGACCTGGTAAACCTGAGCAGCCAAGGAGGTATATGGATCTTAATTAGAATCAGCATGATCCATGAAACACAGAAGCCAACCTTCACTAACACAAATACCTTATCAAAAAAAGACACTCAATACTAAAGAACAAATATCTCACTAATGCTGAACAGTTAAAAAGTATTAAATCTGCAAAGAAACACCCGAAGCTTACATCTTGCCTATTTTTCTTTCTTGAATTGCCAAAGTTTTTCTGTTGTTGCTTTTGTGTGGTTGGAGGGGTGGTGGCAGTCAGACAGGCGGGCACATACAGAGAAAGGAATGAATCACTTCACCATATCATTAGTAAGCTAGATAGTAAGCTATTATATAAACACAGTGTTGGAGAATAACATAAAAACAGGGAAGAGAGCCTGAAATCTTTGCTACTCTGAAGGCTTTGCTCAACTTCTTGAACTATAAACAGCCTAAACAGATTATTTCATCCGCTCCTCAAAGTGTATTTCCGATCTGTTCCCATCTATTCAGCTCCCAGTCACAGACACAAAAGGAATCAAGCAAGGCAGGTAAAACCACACACAGAGTATGCCTTCTGCATAGCACCTGGTGTAACAAGATGAAATAGAAAAGAATATTTAGAATTAAGATTAATATTTAGAATCTCCTGGGGAATCTGTTTTGCTGAAGGCTCCACCCCCCCTCAAAGAAGTGAATCAATTGTTTGGGACAGAGAAACAGAAAAATACTTCAGAATAACAATCCTGCCTTGGCTTCAGGTGATAACATAATTGTTCTCTTCTCCTTTGTATGAATAAGCCTACATGAACAGCCTTTCTCCTACATGAATAAGCGTTGTGATACTTTAAAAAAAAAAAAAGAGCTCAATTTTACTCTGCCTTCTACTGAAGATGCAACATATGCTAGTAGAGCTACGCTAACTAGACTAATTTGGTCAAGCCTTAAAAGCTTTCTCCATCAGCAGAGACTAGTGTCACTAGCACTGCTGTGCTACTTCTAATTGGTGCAGTTATGCCTACAAAGCTCTGTAGAACACGGCTGAGAATTTTAACATCATATACTCTGTGAATAAACAGCGTCATTAGACTGAGGTACGCGTGTGCAAGGAACCAGCAACTGCAGCTGCAAATTATTGCTACTTGCTGTCTTCCAGTGCAATTTTTTCCTATTTCTGCATTTTCTCATCTTCTCTGAGGTACATTCATATAAGTAAATTATTTTGAAGCCTTGCAAACACAGTGGCCACTAGTGGAACACTTCTGATGACTTTTTAAATTCATTTCAAATTATTTACAAGGCTGACTTTGAAACTGTTATGTTTATCTTCAGGCCTAGTACTGCATAGACAAAACTTATGGTCACGAACAAGCACTGCTTGTGCTGTCCATTCTCATAGAAAACCTTAATTAAAACAAGCAAGGTAATGCACAGAGCTGAAGTTGCATTTTACTGACAGCATAATACAGACAAGTCACAACTTCTCCAATTTATTAATCTTTTTCTGATATTTCCCATGTCTACACTTTGAGAGGTACAGCCAAAAGGAACTTACACTGCTACAACTGGAAAATGTGCCCTGAAGTCTGCTGTTAGGGACACTGAAGGCCATCCCTGATCAGGAGGCATTACCTCTTCTATATTCAAGTGCACTAGAACAGTTCCCTGTCACAGACAACTGAGGCAGACGCATAGGAAAAAAACACTGGTTAAACCAAGTATTTCCAAGGGGAGGCAAGGTCACTGCTGCCCTGCCCCAGAGAAGGAGTAAGATTCACCAAGAGATTATAACTAAAAGGGTTACAAAAATAAAGGCAAGACCTAAAGTTTGCCAGTAATGAAATGCATTGTCCTGCCCTGCATTAACAAGAAACAGTCTCTGCAGGGTGTTAAAGAAAGTCCTAGCAGAAGATACTTTTTTTTTTTTTTTTTTTTTTTTCCCCCCTGCTGCCAGAGAAGAGAAGATAAAGATGCTGCTACTGATCAGCAGGAATCTCTCTGTCTGCATCCAGTTTGCTTGTCTCTCCTGGGGAAGGGGTACGCGGTGCAGAGTGGGAAACAGAAGGGATCCCATGAGCTACAATCCCTTCCACTACTGGTGGTTCTGGTAGCCCAGGGGTGGTTACTCCCACTACTCCTGGAGGAAACCTGAAACCAATAGAAACATAGAAATTACATGCTTGTCTAGCAGTTATGCAAGGGGAAAAGAGATGTGTGTGCCCTCAGGCAACTGAATACAAATCCCCTTTTTTAAGCAGAGCTGCTCCAAAACAGAACACAGGGAAAGTCTCCAGAGCTGAAGAATAGCAGTTACCACCCATTACCAATTTACACTTGTTCTCAGGCAGAGGCAGTTCTAAGTCATGTACTAAGCATTTGGAAGACAGGTGCAAAAATCATAAGCAGCGGGAAACAGCATGAGTCACAGTGTGGAGGTAGCCTGAAAAGCTGGCCTCTCCAATAACAGAAAGAATGCAATCTACCACCTATCTTTCACTGGGCTCCAACACAGAAAAGAGCTTAACTAGAAAAACAGTCAAAATAAGATGAAAAATAGTAAAGACACCTATGAATTGCTAATGAACCCTTTACTTCCATGTGGCCTCCTTATACCTTCCTTCTCCATAAATACATCAGAATCTGTGTAGATATCTCAGAGAAAGGAAGAGAATATATTTGCTATTTTACAGACAGGAGAAAAACAAATGGGAAACAAGCTATCCACAGTCACTTGTTAGGTCTGTAACAGCCTGAAATATAACCCATTTAGGCCACTGCCTAAAACTATTGGACAATGTCTTTTTAAAAGTCCTCATCTATGATGCAGGTAAGAACCATGTTTTATTTATAAAGCCACAGCAATATACACACCTTCTGCATGTTAAGATCCAGACCTCTTTTCAGGCATCCAGCAGGCTTTCTTACATTAACTTATCTATTGGAAAAGTCTTGCAAGCATTAGGAAAAATTAACCAGTACCCAGCTGGAACTAAGCATGTTCAGAAAAATGTTAAATCCTGGAATGGATTCAGGAGTGCTGCTGTTATGTTTTTGCACAAAGCTCATTTACAGTGTATAAAGGCACAAAAGCATATCTGCTTGTAGGTACAAGCAGTTCTCAAGCCCCAGTAGCGATGGCTGACCTACTGCAGCAGGAAAATATGTTTGGAAGCAAAGCTCAGACAACCTATATATCTCACCTGTACGCTGCAGCTCCGTTGAGTTCTGGGTGGACACTTGCAGGATCAATACCGGACCACTGAGCTGCTAACAGCAAATACTCCTTATTAACACAGTTCCTCAAAGCGTCAGGTATATGACCTGTGGGAACACCAAGAATGACAAACAAAACAAACGAACAAATAAAAACAGGAGACAAATAGCAGGGAAACAGGAGACAAACAGAAGAAAAGTAAAAAGGAAATGCTCAGTATCTTTTCCATCTACTCCCATATGATAACAATGTTCAGATAAGTCTCTCTTGCCCAACAGAGGAAACTGATCCTTCCTTACCACTTCCATGACCTTGGGGAAACCATTGGCCACATAAACTGCAATTGCCAAGGCTTACCTTCCATAAAGACAAACGGTGCTACTCCAAAAAAAGCATACAAAGTAACTGTCAAAGGAATTATTGCAAAGGATTTAGAAAACTTAGTAAGACATTGCAACTCTTATGCCTTCCAAAGCAAGGAAAGTGCCACTTCAGCATTAGTTACTAAATTCTCAAGAGGCAGAGACAACTATCAACTTACACTCCAGTTCCAGAAACTAGTTAATGAGCCTAATATTTAAAGAACAGTTAGCAATTTCAAATCCATAATCCTTGCAGTGAACTTAACAAAAAGACTCCTAATTCATCAGCAGCTGCAGAGCACAGTCTTCCTCATTACCTGTAATAGCTCTGCGGATCTCTTTAGCTGCATCTTCTCTGGATTCAATGGAAGCCTGCTCACTGTACCAGGCAGTGTGTGGGGTGCAGATCACATTGGGTGCATCTTTTAAGGGCCCCTGAGCAAAGCTGTGGGAAAAAAAAAAAAAAAAAGTGGTTTCTCTCCAGAATTGATAATCCTACCTGTCCTCTCAAGTATCACTGTAATTTAAATAAAAAAAGAATCGTCCACTGCATGAATCATAGGATAATACAGGCGTGCAGGCGCAGTTTTACCTGAAAGGCTCAGATTCGTGTACATCCAGTGCTATTCCTCTGATTCTCCCCTCTTTCAAGGCTTGTGCTAAGGCTTTCTCATCGACCAGACCTCCCCGGGCTGTGTTCACTAAGAAGCAGCCCTGGCGCATCTGGAAGAAGAAAAACATTAAGTGTGTTGATAAAGAGACTTCAGGGGAGCAAAGTGAATCTTGGAAAGTCTACTGGAAATGAGCAGCAACCTGCAGTGATTAGATGAGGCCTGGACGAACTAGGAGTGCTCTCACTGCAAAGCTAACCACAGGGGAAATGCCTGCAAGCAATGCCTGAGAAATTTGCTTTTAAAATGAACAAACAAAAACCACAAGACAACAAGGGCAAAAGTGGAACTCTCAAGTTTTGCACTCCATATTCATCCTACTACTTTAAAGAAGAAAGAGGACATGAATCAAGTACACAGCTATGCAAAACTGGACTGTTGTATCCAGATGTCTCCCGTGAAAGCACAGAAAAACATTCACAAACTACTGGAGTAGAGCCCGAGACTGGCTTTGCAGTGGGCTTGAGCAGAAAGACTTTGGCAGAGCAGTATAAAGAAGCTTATAGTCCCAGCCACAGCAGATCTAGCTCTAGCCAGTACAGCCAGTTTTGAATTTTAAAGGTAATTTGAAATTATTTAATCACTTAAAACATTCTTAACAATAATTCTTAATAAATTACTTGGCAAGAAAAGATAATCCTATTTTTCTCTTAACAAGAAATTCTATAAGCACAAAGCACAGGCACCCAGATCCACATGCTCCCAGCCTCCAAAGGCAGCAGGAGGCACACGGTAGAGGCAGCAGGATTCACACGCTCTCAGCCTCTGTGAAAGCAGCAGTTTCTGTTTGCATTCATTTCCACAGTGTTCTGTGGAGGAAATCAAGCTCCTGCTGCACCTGTTTAATAGTGAAGTCATTGATGAGGTGATGGTTATGTTCATTCAGGCTGCAGTGCAATGTGATGCAATCGCTGTGCATTAGTAGATCCTGCAGGGTTCCTACTCGTTGTAAACCCAAGGATCGCTCCACTCCATCCGGCAGATAGGGATCATAGAAAATCACGTTGAAGCCAAAGGACTTGGCTCGCAGAGCCACTGCCTGTCCAACTCGGCCTTCACAAAAGAAAACCCACAATCATCAAGGAAAGGTAAAACAAACTTTAAAGACAAGATACTGGGGTAGACTGGGAGCCTATGCTGGAGTTTACTGTCAAGGCCCAAGGTAATGCAGCCCTGGACATTCCTAGGATTGCCACAGCAACCCAGAGTAGGCAATTTAGTGTTGATCCCATGTGGTTAAATTCTAGTTCTTCCCCATGCAATAGCCTAAAAGGAGCTCTGTTTTTCAAATCAAGACTGTACCCTGTTTCAGAGGCAGTAAGAACTTGAAGGAAATGGAAGCTTTGAGGCAGCTTTGTTACTGATACAGAGCCTAGTATACAGGGAAACAGTCACTGAGAAGAGCTGCCTGAAAATTCCAATTCTTCTAACAATATGAACAATGAAAAAAAATCCCCAAACCCACGACATATACCCAACTCTTCAAGATATTCATCATCACGGAATAGGGCACTAGCATTTCTTATGAGTCAGTGTGTTTCACAATGAACAGCTGTAGAATTATCCTTTTTTTTTTTTCCTCTCCAGTCTGTGACTCTTTTGGTTCCCAAAGACATTGTTTACTTTTCAGTCTAACGATTCCCATCGCTTACCTAGTCCAATGATGCCCAAAGTCTCCCCACGGATACGCACAGCACCTCCAGCCACTTCTCGAATCTGCTCTACACTTGAAGCTCGATTCCCCTCCCGCATGGCCTGATGTAGCCAAGTAACACGTCGATAGAGGTTCAAGATATGGCAGAGGGTGGAGTCAGCAGTCTCCTCAACTGAGGAGGAAGGGATGTTGCAAACTGCAATGCCTACAAAGCCACAGAGTTCATGAGATTTTTATTGTCACATGACGATAAAATAAGCCAAAATACAACTCCCTAGGCAGAAGTACTGAAACATAATTCGGTGCTCCAGAACTACTACCAAGAAATGCAGAATTCATTTCAAAAAGTAGTTCCACAGCAACAAAGATAGGACCAGACAGCTTTTTAACCCCAAGGAAATATCATCCCTTCCTTATATACAGATATTAACTTGACACCCTAACCAGCTAAAAAAAAAAAAAATTGAAACAAAAAGAACACCAGGCTGAAATGAGGACAAATAGATCACACAAAAGACAAAAGAAAACTTCATAAGTTTTCTACATTGAAAGATGCACTCATTCCACTGGTACTCTTGGACAGACTGTAGAAGAATTAAGATGACAGATGGTTAAGCTCTTTCATGCCTCACTGACCAGACGCTGACTGCAACTAACAGCTTCTCCATGAGCAACACTAATTAATTAATTCATTAATTGTAGAGAAAAAACACAGAAGTTTGAAATTATATTTTAAAATAATGACATGTAATATACGTACTCTAGAAAAACATACAGCCACAATGGACCATAAAACAAAGGCTAGAGCCATCAGGTAAATTACTAACACCAACACAGTTAAGGTGCTGGAAACCTTAAGAAAGATTACTGTCAGGAAACAGAAAGATGTTAGAGCACTGTAACAAAACCTGGTCAATCCTGAACAACCTGCCCGCCTACTCCCTCAAGAAAATAAAACAAAAATCAGAGAGTCAGACAGCATACGGTTTCACTGCTACTATCCTTCATTCAACAGCCTTCTGCTCCTCAGTAGGGATAACATCTCTTTGGAAGAGACTTTTTTTAATCTGGCAAAATTTTTAGAAGAAAAAAAAAACAAAAAACTTGATTAAAAAAAAAAAAAAGGGCCTATTCTAAACTGTGACCTAGCCACACAGCAAGCAAACTTTTCCTCCTCAAAAGTCCATCAGCTATCTAAAAATTAGGGGTAAAATTTAGGTAATGGTTGGAAGGAAATTCAGCAGTGCACCACAAGAGATATTCAACTAACTTCAGATCACAGTCTCATCCCTAGCCAATTAGGAAAACAAAAGCTATGCATGATCCCAGATATGACACCTTTTATCTACCAAACACTTTATAATCGTGTCACAATGCCACACATTTTGTTTGGACAGGGAAACCCAACTAACTTCTTTCAATTTCACTAGTTACCAGCTCATTCATCTTCAGAAAAGCCACATGCATTCATTTCTTACATAACTAGGTACATGTTTGTGTTTACACACAACGATATTTGCATGGTAGAAAGCACACACACAACCCTTTGGACCAATCATAGGATTGGGAACATGTAAGAAACAGTATCGTACCTTGGAATGAATTAAAGGGACTGGCTAAGCATGGAAATAATCATTAATTGTCCACTGAAAAGAAAATTTGGCTATGAATAAGAAGCATCACACTAGCTCTCCAAAGCAAAAATGGCAAGAAGCAATTTGATGGTGAAAGAACTTTGCCTGCTTAGATCGAGTGCAGAATGAGGAGGAAAAGGAAAGCTTTGAATCTGAATCAAAAACATGCATGGTAACACTAAGTAGAGAACCCTCGGAGAGGACTAGGTTTGGAACGCAGCCCTGAAGTGTAAAGGCAGGGTAAGAATGGAACCTTGCAAGGAAATTAGCAATCTTTAGCTGAGTGGTTCAGATGAAAACACTCTTTAGACTTCAATCAGGCACTAGACAAAATTGCATTCTTCATTTGTTTACAGCTCATCTGTTCCTACAAACCTGGAACTGTATTGTCTATTACAAGTTTAAATATAAATACTTGCACTTAGTTTAAGCTTAATTTAATATGCATTAGGAAAGCTTTCAAAACACTGGAACAACCTCAAGAAAGAAGGTAAGGGATTTTTAGCTGATCCATCTCCCTAAGGAAACTACAAAGTTTAAAGCCACACTGCCATATCTTTAGTAACAAATAGCAATTTTTG
Organism: Phasianus colchicus; assembly: GCF_987193195.1. NCBI lineage: Eukaryota > Metazoa > Chordata > Aves > Galliformes > Phasianidae > Phasianus > Phasianus colchicus. The sequence continues at coordinate 18,628,578 of NC_143450.1, read as the reverse complement.
TCACCTGATACAGAGACTCTTCCCATGCCTTAACTCCAACGTTCTTAAGTATTCCGTAAAATGTTGTACCAGAATATACCTGCTATAAAAACGTAAAAGAAACTCACTAAACTAGCATCTGCAATGACCTTACCCAGCATCAGCATTTGAACAATGCTTTCAGACATCAGTTTGCACAGTCATTTTCCCAAAACCAATCCGAAACTGCCTCACCAAGGCATTGTATTTTAAGTTCCTGAACTCCAGACAATTTCAAATAATCTGCCTCTTCAGCAGAGAAGTTTGAGATCTGAGAATCTTCCTTTTCAGGCCATCCAACAGCTCAGATATTTCCCTTCTACGTAAATATGCAGCTCCATGGGAGCTCCCACTAAGAAGCTCCAAATCTTTTCACGTAAAGATTTCAAATGTACTCAATTATAAAAGCGGGAAAAAAAATGTAGAGCATTCTGACTCCTCATTCAGTTCTGATCACCAAAGAGCCCACATGGCATCATACCTAATTCTGCAGCAGATTTGATGTCAACATTGTCATAGCCACTGCCAATACGCACAATGACCCTGAGGGCTTTGAATTTCTCCAGATCCTGACGAGACAGTGTAATGGTGTGATACATCAGAGCTCCTACTGCTTCATTCAGTACCTACAACAGAAAGAAGTCCAAATCAATCTTTGCTTCCTTACTCAAAGAGAAAGAGTTTTATGTTTAAATGCTCTCACGTTTTCTTCCCCACCTTCTCATGGATTTCCTGAGTTGACTGAGCATCACAAAATGCAACTGTAGCAACATCTTTCAGGATGGGCATCTCCACAGTGCAATCTCTTCCATCCAGGAGCGCAACCAGTGGCCGTGATGGCATTGGGCCATTCACAGCAGGAGGCCGTATGCCTATTAAGAAAGTCACCAGGAGTGGTTACATGAAAGATAAGAACTCTGGAGCCCTCATCCAAGGTCCAAGAAGTCCCCTGACAACTAGGAAATAAATCTAGGAGGAAAAATAAATAATACTCCCTACCATCATTGATTCAAATTTTAATTTTTGGGCTTTTTTTTATAGCTCAATCATTAATAAGGTAACAGAAACGACATACTCGCAAGCACGTCATCTTACTCGAGAATCCTAAAACAAATAGCACTCGGTTCAGGCCCAGTTTGCGTTACGCCGCCCCCCTCCGCTCAGCGTTCCGTTCCGCTCCCTTAAGTGTGCGGAAGGACCTCCGAGTTCGCGGTGTCCCTGACAGCCGCCCCCCGCAGCCCGTTCCCGGCCGAAGCTCTGCCTGCGACTCGGCGCCCGGCACGCCGACGGTGCCGCAGAGGACGACGTCGCAGGAGGAGCGCGCCGGGGAGCGGCCGGAGGGCCCCGGTCGGGCAGGGGGTGCCGAGGCCGGATCCCCGCCGCACAGGGGCGGCAACAGCACGGGGCTGGGCCGCCCACGCGGTGCCGCCAGGGCCGAGGGGCGCCCACCCGTCTCACCTTCACAGATCCGGTCCAGCCGCTGCCGCTTCACTTTGTGCCGGTCCATGGGCCGGGCCGCGCCGCGCCAACGCTCCGCGCCGTGGAGGAACGCCGCCGGCTCCGGCGGGAAAGCAGAAGGGCAGGGCCGCGGCCCCGCGCCGCGCGGCACAGCAGCCGCAGAGGCGTCGCAGACGGAGCGCCCCTCGCTTCCGCTTCCGGCTGCCGCCGGCGCGCGACGCCGCGCCCCGCCCCACAAACCTTTGCGGCGCGGCCGGGACGGAGACCGCGCGGCGCCGACGGGAGGCCGCCGCTGCGCCGAAGCGTCTCGCTGCTCCCCGCCCGGGCCGTGCCGCTGCTCGGCCAAGGCCGGCCCTGAGCCGCCCGAGCCCTGCGGGAGCGGCGTCCGCCGTCGCGCCGAGAATCAGCGCCCTGCCCGCACGGCCGCCGCGTCCGGACCCTGCCGGGAGTCACCCCCACCCCCCCGCGGGTAGCGAAGAGCCGCCCCGCCCCGCGCACCGGGCGTGAGCTGCGCGGCTTCGCGGTCAGAGGCACCGCCTCGGCTCCGCTGGAAGGACGATCGCGGAGGCCCCTTTGGATCCAAAGGCCACACATCTTTCTGTGGGGCGGCGCGGTTGGGCTGCCCCGTGCTTCGTATGCCGGTAGCACCAGAAGGAAGGTCCCAGTGCTTTGCTTTAGAGCCAGAAAAAGGTCTGAGTGTTTCTGCTCCATAAATGCATGTTCCCCACATTTGGAAATTGACCGCTGGCCATATCCGTTTCACATTCATATTGATGTTATCTTATAACTCTATAAATCAATAAAAAGTAAAAGGACAAAAATGAGGGAAGAAAAAAAAAAAAGGTTGAGGGTGGAGAGGCAGTAAAGTTAAAATCCATACAGATACTGACCCAGATGCATGTGGAGGGACTGCCAGAGTGTCTTGAGCAATCGGGGAAAAGCTACAGATGGAAACACGGAGTCACCAGAACACAAAAACCTTCACACATCACAGCAGTGGCCAGCTGCACAAACACTGAGCAGTGATGCATGCCGTGCCAGCTGTCACAGTACACCCTTCAGGAAGCATAATTTTTGCTCCATCCAGAGCAGTTGACCAAAGTCAGACTTCTCAGAGCACATCCCCGTCCTGTCCATAGTCTTTCAGTCAGAGAACTGACTCTTGTCCAACAAGCAAGATTCTTCCCTCCCCCATGCCATCCATGGGACAGACAGTTCACGTAGATAAGGGCCACCATCAAGAGAGACCCAAACAAGCTCAAAAGGCAGATCTGTATAAGCATAATGAAGTTCAGTAAAGCCAAGTGCAAGGTGTAGCACTAGGATCAGGGCAATCCTGAATACATATACGGACTAGGAGAAGAACTCACTGATGGCAGCCCGGCTGATGACTTAAGGGCTTGCAGCCCAGAAGGCCAACAATATCCTGGGCTGCATCATAAGAGGGGGGGCAGCAGAGCAATGGAGGGGATTGTCTCTGTCTACTCCACCCTTGTGAGGCCCCACACAGAGCATTGCATCCAGGTCAGGGGCTCCCAGCACAAGAAAGATGTGGAGCTGTTGGACAGAACCCAATAGGAGTGGCACAGAGATAATCTGAGGGCTGGAGCACTGCTCCTACAACAACAGACTGAAGGAGCTTGCCTTGTTCAGTCTGGAGAAGGCTCCAGGAACACCTCACTGGGGCCTTCCAGTACTTAGAGGGAGATTATAAACAGGAGGGAAACTGACTTTTTATACAAGTCTGATAGCGATAGGACAAGGTGGAATGGTGGTTAGAAGCAGCTCCATCTGTGTCTACATAAATGCACACAAAAATTAGCTCACGCAGTATAGAGTGAAACAGCCTGACAGCCTACACGTGGGCACTGTGGAGCTACAGTGTAGAGCTGCTATGCTTGTATATTACAGCTAGCAATCACTGCTATTTGTTTTGTTGCAGTTTGACCCTTAAGACAGCTTCACTCTTAGAAGATGTTTCCATGTTAATTTATCAGTTCTCAGGTAGCAAAATTTATCTGAGAGCAACAGAGTCTGAAAATTGTGCTTGCTAGGAAAAATCACCTTTTATGCACATCCTCGGGAGACAATACATAAACGTAGTACTGTTCCCCTTAGTATTTTCCAGGCAGCCCTCTTAGGCACCTCTGGGCTGAGGTGATTGTCAGAAGTCTCCCCTGCCATGCACCCAGTGAGGCTCAGGACTTCTGTGCGCGTGTGGGGAAGGGACCCACCAGGTGGCACTCCTGCAGCACTGCTGAGGACCATGCTCAATATCTGGTGCAGCCAACTGCTATTGCAGCATATCCCACCCCAAGAGAAAAGGAAATAAAGACGGCTCTTTCCTGAGAGATGGCACAAACAGAAATTTCAGAGTGCAGCAGAAAATGTAGTGTTCCTGAGCTGCCTTAGGGCTGCATGATGGGATCTTCTCCCCCCGGGCTTTAGCTGGGCTACAGACCCCAGCACAAACACCCACGTGTACCTGTTCATCAAGCAGACTTAGTTTGGTACTCCTTTGTTTTACTTCCAGGTATCTGTCCTCCCCCATCTTGTGACTTCCCAGTGAACAGGGCCCTAGAGACCTAGCCAGAGTATCTGCCTTGCTGTAAAAGAGGTGCATGAACGTATCTGTGATGGTGCCTCAGCCATTGATGCAGCTTCCTTTCAGCACGGCTTTGTTTAAAAGAACAACAACAACAAAAAAAGTCTATGTTACTACTAAAAAGTAAGAGGGACAGCTTTACCCTTTGGCTTGCATGCAGAATCTCACCTTAACTTCTCACCTACAAGCCAAACAGCCTTAGCATTAGGGACCATGTTGCATACAGAACATGCATTTACATTTATGCTGACTGACCTTCACCTCTATGTAGAAGCCTTATTTAAAGCACCTATGAATAGTGTCAGATATCTTCCTAGGCTACTGACATCATCTTGCTGATAGTTTTTAAAGCAAGCAAATATTTGGATCCTTAAAAAGAATGAGAGAAAGGAGGGAAGATATAATGGAGAGGGTTTTCTGAGAGCAAAGAAAAAAAATTGGAAATCCCAGAAACCTTGTTGCCAGGGTCAGAACAGGTAGAGACATCTGGACACAGAAGCTCTGCTGTAGTCCAAAGTCCTACCATGTGGGAGTGGCTCATACCTAGGTCTTTCCTGTTAGACTCTATAGTACTTAATGCTGTTGATAAGATGTAGAGTAAACATTAGACCCTGTGCAGCTGCCCTGCCATATTTCCCATTTGTTTTACAAGCGAAGAGGAGAAAAGGTGCAGTAGTACTGAAAATAAAGCCCTGCTACAAGTCACAGGAGACTGCCGCCTCCAGAGCTGCCTTCCACGGTGCTGAAGGTGATGAAGGTGGCAGCAGCATGCTGATCAGTGATTTTTCCTACGAGGGTGCCTAGGAGTCCTCTGTCTCATAGTTTGATGCAAATAGAAATCCAGCCAATTTTCTTGTGGAAAACAGAAGTAGGGCTGCTAAGGAATCAAGGGAAAATAATTTAACACATGCTCTGTCACTTGTTTCTTCTCATATCTGTTTAAGTAGCTGTCAACCTACACAAACAGTAAAATTATGTTTTAGATCCTATTATTTTTCTGTAACAATATTCAGTATAACATGTGCCTCTGAACAGCTGCTACCCCTAAGGTACTACAGCACCTTCCTGGCTCTGTCTTGCCATTGCCACATCCATACTTCTGCATGTTAATTTAGATTCACTTGAGACAACGAGAAAGCAAGCAGCTGCTCTGACATTATGTGGCATGGATATATCAAAATCAGAAAAACAAGCCAGCATTTGTAGATCTCACAGTGCATCATTTAGGTAACTCTGAATCAAAATCTAGAGGAATGCATTATTAAAGTTAATTGTTCTATGTCCTTGTCTTTGGAAAAAAAAAAAAAAAAGGAAGCCTAAAGTAGTATAACAATGCTCTCAGAAGGAGCTCCTTTACTCTCTTGAAAAAGTTTTTAGCTTTCCTCTTACAAGCAAGTTTTCATAAGAAATACTCATTACTTGGGTTACTTTAGAACCTGTCACTTAAGCACGTGCACTCTAACCACTGCCATGACTAGTTGATGGGAAGGGCCTCAGAGTCTTTAGTCCAACATCTGTTTAAGACACTACTACCATCAACACAAAAGAAAGTTGCTACAGCTTTTCCTACAAGTTTTGAAAATGTTTAAGGATACAATGCATCTCCAACACATCTGCAGATAACCTATTCCAGCACTGCACCAACTTCATTTTTGCAAAAAAAATACAATCACAAGCAAGTCAAAAGCCTATGGGTGACAGAGATTGAGGCAGCAAAGGGAGTTTCATGATTGGTATCTACTATAGGCCACCAGGTCAGTCAGAGCCTGTCAGTGAGGCTTCCTACCTCCAGCTACACAAGGCACCACAATTACAAGTGTTCATCCTGCTGGAAGACTTCAATCACCCTGAGATCTGCTGGAACAGTAGCACAGCAAGCTGCAGGCAATCCAAGAGGCTCCTGGAATGCATGAGGATAACTACCTGATGACAGCACCACCAGGGGAGATGCAACACTGGACTTGTTGCTCACCAATGTAAATGAGCTGATTGATGACATCAGGATTGGAGGCTGCCTAGGCTGTAGCAACCATGCTATGATTGAGTTCATGCTTTGAAAGGCTATAAGACTGGTGAAGAGCAAAACTAGGATGGTAAACTTTAGGATAGCTAACTTGCAGCTCATCAGGGAGTTAATCAATAAGGCACACTGGGAAACTGTCCTCATGGCAGGGGTGCGAAGCAGAGATGGCAGATCCTTAAGGAGGCTTTCCTCAGGGCACAAGAGCTCTCCACCCCCAGGTGTAGCAAGTCAGGAAAGGCAGGCAAAAGACCAGCTTGGCTGAACTGGGACCTGCTAGGCAAACTGAAGAGTAAGAAGAAAATTCACAGTCAGGGAAAGCAACAGGTATTATAGGAAGAATGTAAGGAAGCAGCTATGCTTTGAAGGGATAGCATCAGGAAAGCCAAGGCCCAGCTTGAACTGAACTTAGCAAAGGATGCCAGAAAGAACAAAGGCTTCTACAAGTACCTCAACAAGAGAAGTCCAGGAGAGAATACCCCCCTAATAAGGGACACAGACAAGCTGGTGGTAACAGACAAGATGAAAGTTGAAGTACTTAACAGTTTTTTGCCTCTGACTTCCCTGATAACTGCTCACCACACAGCTCTCAAGTATTGAGTTAAATAAGGAAGAAAGGACCAGGGAAGTAAAGCCCTTCCCATTGCAAATGAAGATCAGGTTTGTGACCACCTGAGAAAACTGAGCATCCAGAAGTCTATGAGTCCCAGAATATAGAGGAAAGAGGCTGATATAGATGCCAAGCCACTCTCTATATTTTTTGAGAAGTCATGACAATCAGGTGAAACCCCCAGTAACTGGAAAAAAAAGGAAACATCACACCCAACTTTAAAAAGGGCATAAAGGAATGACCCTAGTAACTACTCACCAGCCAGTCTCATCTCTATGATGGGAAATACCATGGAAAAGATCCTCCATGAAGCAGTACAAAGGCACATGAAAGGCACATGAAAGGCACATGAAAGGCACATGAAAGGCACATGAAAGGCACATGAAAGGCACATGAAAGGCACATGAAAGGCACATGAAAGGCACATGAAAGGCACATGAAAGGCACATGAAAGGCACATGAAAGGCACATGAAAGGCACATGAAAGGCACATGAAAGGCACATGAAAGGCACATGAAAGGCACATGAAAGGCACATGAAAGGCACATGAAAGGCACATGAAAGGCACATGAAAGGCACATGAAAGGCACATGAAAGGCACATGAAAGGCACATGAAAGGCACATGAAAGGCACATGAAAGGCACATGAAAGGCACATGAAAGGCACATGAAAGGCACATGAAAGGCACATGAAAGGCACATGAAAGGCACATGAAAGGCACATGAAAGGCACATGAAAGGCACATGAAAGGCACATGAAAGGCACATGAAAGGCACATGAAAGGCACATGAAAGGCACATGAAAGGCACATGAAAGGCACATGAAAGGCACATGAAAGGCACATGAAAGGCACATGAAAGGCACATGAAAGGCACATGAAAGGCACATGAAAGGCACATGAAAGGCACATGAAAGGCACATGAAAGGCACATGAAAGGCACATGAAAGGCACATGAAAGGCACATGAAAGGCACATGAAAGGCACATGAAAGGCACATGAAAGGCACATGAAAGGCACATGAAAGGCACATGAAAGGCACATGAAAGGCACATGAAAGGCACATGAAAGGCACATGAAAGGCACATGAAAGGCACATGAAAGGCACATGAAAGGCACATGAAAGGCACATGAAAGGCACATGAAAGGCACATGAAAGGCACATGAAAGGCACATGAAAGGCACATGAAAGGCACATGAAAGGCACATGAAAGGCACATGAAAGGCACATGAAAGGCACATGAAAGGCACATGAAAGGCACATGAAAGGCACATGAAAGGCACATGAAAGGCACATGAAAGGCACATGAAAGGCACATGAAAGGCACATGAAAGGCACATGAAAGGCACATGAAAGGCACATGAAAGGCACATGAAAGGCACATGAAAGGCACATGAAAGGCACATGAAAGGCACATGAAAGGCACATGAAAGGCACATGAAAGGCACATGAAAGGCACATGAAAGGCACATGAAAGGCACATGAAAGGCACATGAAAGGCACATGAAAGGCACATGAAAGGCACATGAAAGGCACATGAAAGGCACATGAAAGGCACATGAAAGGCACATGAAAGGCACATGAAAGGCACATGAAAGGCACATGAAAGGCACATGAAAGGCACATGAAAGGCACATGAAAGGCACATGAAAGGCACATGAAAGGCACATGAAAGGCACATGAAAGGCACATGAAAGGCACATGAAAGGCACATGAAAGGCACATGAAAGGCACATGAAAGGCACATGAAAGGCACATGAAAGGCACATGAAAGGCACATGAAAGGCACATGAAAGGCACATGAAAGGCACATGAAAGGCACATGAAAGGCACATGAAAGGCACGAAGACATTATGAGGGAACCACTACAGCTTTACTGCAAGTAAATCCTGCTTAACAAACACAGCAATTAGACAGACCAAAACAAAAGGCACTACAACTGAAGTGTGGTGATGGAAGGATCAGCACAGCAGAAAGGTGCTATAAAGCAAAGATTACTCACACATATCAGAAGACTCAAAGTTTGAGGATAAAGGCCCACCAAAGAAAAATCTTCAGAAAGAGACCATCCTACCGTGGCAGTCAGCCCTTAAATGAGGTTTAAGAGAGGGGCAGCCAGGCTCCACCTCTTCCTATCACACAGGTAAATTGCCTTCACCTGTGCCCCCAGGGCTGACCCGGTCCTTTCCCAGGTGCTCCATCAGTGGTGCAGGCCATGACTCAGCAGTTACCATACAACCAACCTCATGGCCTTCAATGATGATGTCACTGCATCAACAGACAAAGGAAGAGCCACTGATGATTCTGTGATTCCTGGCAAAAATAATTTTCACAGTATACAGTCTGAATCACCCACATTACCAATTGAGGCCATGATCACTTCTTAAGTCATCTGCCCATTATCAACATGGGTTTGGCTTTGTCACTGTAGCAGAAATGCTGAGTCATGGTCTGATGCAGTGATTGAGTACGTGGTGGGAATTCAGGGTCAACCCAGGGGAGCTCAGGTGCGTGCAATGTACCTGAGTGACCAAAAGGGGTGGATCCTGGCTCCACCCCTTCCCAGACCTCATTTCAGGGTTGGATCTGGAAGTGAGGGTATCTTTTTTCTGGAGATCTTTGTTTATCTGAGAATTTCTGAAGGTAAGTTTTTTTTTGTTTGTTTATTTTTTGTTTTTTTTTTAATAAAATAATTCTATCTGTGTTTGTCTTTATTTGTTATAGTGGAAGACTTTGTTACTCTGCTATTATTGCTGCACTTTTCAATTATGTTATAGCTTTATAGCTGTCCTTATAATGCACTTTCCTGTGGTTGTAGATTGGGAGCAATTTCTCCTTTACCAAGCAAACAACCCAGTTTGGTTAACTTCTTTTTGATATGAATGCTACTTTCTTGGTAGCCCCCTGCTGGATCCCTGCAAGTTCCTTCAGATCCTACTTGAGCCCTGAGGTTAAGGAATTTCATACCACATCCCAGGTGTGGTCTCCTGAGTGCTAAGTAAATAGGAATAATTGCTTTCAGTTCTCTGTCTGTGTTCTTTCTAGTGCAGTACAGAATGGATTGTCTTATTCAGGATCAGAGCTTGCTCATGTTTGTGGTAACATCTAGGTCCTTTCTCTGAGGCTGTTTCTCAGCCAGTTATTTCCTAGCTAGACCAGATTCATGGGGTTAGCTCTACCCTGTAACAGTGTTCAGTCTCTCATTTTTCAACTGCACAGGATCTCTGTTAATTCGATTTTCATGTTTCTCAAGGTCTCTCTGGATTGAAGGTCTATTGTTCAACTTACTAGTCACTCCCTTTAAATGATTGTTATTGTAGGTTGCTTTTCCTTTTTTTTTTTTTTTTTTTTTTGTAGGATGACTCTTTTTAAGGGGAATTATTTTAACCGAAGATGCAATCTATATGTTGGGTCATATGACTCTTTATCTATCCACTCCTAAATGTTTCTGATATTCCCAATGGGAGTGATACTGAGGCTAAAATACAAGAGCAGATTTGAATGTTTTTTTTTGTGGGAACATAAGAGTAAAATGATATGAGACATGAGTGGCCAAATACTACAGGTACATAGGCAGAAAACTATAGGTAACTGCTTTGGCTGTCAAGACTCTGAACCATCATCAACCACGAGCAGCCAGAGCTGTTTAGGGAACTGACACTTATGCTAGGAAATAAAAGAGGTTTTTGTTTGGTTTTCTATGAATACAGACATTAACTTCTGCAGGGCTGTTTGCTTTGGGTTAATATTTCTGTAGTGTACAGGTGTTAATATGAGCTGTGAGTGTCTGCTGTCTGTTACCAGTCTGGTAAAGAGCAGAGTGTAGCGCTGTAAATATTAGGCTAGGCAGAGAAGTGTTTGCACAGCCTTTCTCTGTGCTGCCTCTTGCGGCAGTACTCCGGTATGATAGTACTGCTCTCAAACAGCCTGGTGTTCAGCTCTGGGAGTCTCAGCATCTTCTGTACTGTGAAGTAACACGCTCTAGTTCTGACTAAAAAAGCACTGCAGTGATCAAATCTTGCAAGATGCAGTGAAATCACCAGTGTGTATCTTCAGAAGATTAGTACTACACAAAATAAGATATGTTAAGCACTTTGGTGTGGGAATACAAGGAAAAACTATTCAGAGCAGTAGCTGTAGAGCAAGATAAACAGCATGAGAACCAAGGATACCTCTAGAAGAGAAAAAACAAAAGGAATGGCTGATGGCTCTGATTGGATAAGTGCCCACATCCACAGTTAAGGAGTGCACTCTGTTGGTAGGGAAAGGTGGATGGAAAAGTTGTAAGGGCAGATGGGAAAGCTAAAAAAAAGGAAACTTGTACATGTATGTAAGTCATGTGCGAACTTATAATAAAAGACCTGGATCATTCACATCTCAGTCCATGCATCAGACACTGCGCTTCAGCACGTAGAACAAACAAAATACTTCAGTCAGTCTCACCATTCATTGGTAGTGGCAGTTCCAGATGCAGAGGAGAAATGGCTAGCACATCACTGAAACTGCTGCATGTTCCAGTACAGTGCTAGATAGTCACTTCCGAAGGAAACTAAGAATTTGTGCTCTTGGTTTATTCAGAAAGGCTCCCCAGTAAAGAAAAGACAGGTCCATTGCTGTTGATTTGAACAGATAAGAAATGTGAAACAATACACTCTTGCAGATACCCCAGGGATCTTCCAGCCACCAAAGAGAGGAACAACCAATGAGAAGATGGCATCAGCATGATAAATGGATTCCCTATTCCACACTTAGTCTACAATTAGAATTAGCATAGATGTATCCAAATCTACAAGATGAGCTCTTGTGCTGTGCCTAGTTCTTCCTAAGCTGAAAGCAGAATGAATAAGGTGAACTGAGATCTTTTAAATGAATTTCAAGGAACATCACAAAGGTCTGGCTGGATTTTTCTCAGCTAAAATGTGGAGAAGCATGGAAACTGAGCTGTACAGCTACTGCAATGACCAGACATTCATCAGGGCTATCCTGCTCAACTTAAGTTGAATCATTGCCATTAGGACCCTCATCAAAGTTATTGTTGCCACAGGAAATGCAACAAAAGGCCTTTGTACGTGCTCTGGTATTGACTTTCTCTAAGTTTTTTTTTTTATGAACTGTTCAACACGAAAGCAACAGGTAGGCAACCTGTATGTCAGAGTTGCAAATCAATAGTTATAGAGTTCATCAACCTTGTCATTATTAGCCAACCTCACAACTATGTATGTGAAGGCATAGCACACCAGGCTTTTTTAATTCTCCTCTTCCAATCCAATACTGAGCCAGGTGGATTGGGAAAGCTGAAACATTCCAGTTTTCAGAGTTGTTGCTTGTAGAAAGAAGAAAGCAAATGCAGTATTAGACAAAGACAATTGAGAATGCACTATAAAAAGTCTTTGGGTTACTCACATGTGGTACACACAGCCTCACAGATAGCATGTAGACAAGCACTCAGAGTAGACACTCAGAACTCTAAAATCAACGGCTAGTCAAATATCCCCCCTTTACTCCAAAGCATGTTGGAGCTTTGAAGATGTAACAAGGTGATGTGTATGCCAGTAAGCATCTATTCTATTGAAGCGAAAAGCAAATAGACACCTCAGAGAAAAGGAGTTGTGTCCAAAATTCTTAGCTTTTATGGTGAACTCTTATCAGGGATTCATGGAATGACCTTGCAGTAGACATTCCTCTATGTCCCAGTTTAGCAATCTGTTAACAGCATATTGATTTCTCAGTAGTAACGTAACAGTAAACTAACTTCAATAATGTCTTTTTTCTATGAAGTTGTAGGTACTACGATTTATTTTTATAGAGTTCATTTATGCTAATCCATTTATTCTAATAGCTGCCACCAAAATATTAGGGAAGTCATTACTACTTCTTATCAGTAAGTCAGTTGGGTCATAGAAAAATGCAGCTGAGATACTGTGTGTTCATGTGCATATAGGAAATAAAGTTATTTCTACTGAGGTGGTTTGAGATGTCCTTTGCATAAGGTTAGGTGCTAATATTTTCCATTAGAGGCTGTTGGATTGTAATCTACACTGCAAAGACCAGAGGATCCTCCATACTCATGAATGATGAAACAAAAATGAGAATCAAAGTGAGGCTGTATTCCAGAGGGAAGGTGAGGTGGTGAGGAGAGGAAATACAACGCGTATTAGTTTTGCTGCCTGTAGTGTACCAGGGTAGCGAGAGTTCCTGACTGCTGTAAAAGCAGTTGCTCTCTTTGGCTGATGATTTTCAGTGTAACAATCAAAACCACACAACATCCCCGAGGATGAAATAATGATGAAATGGGCAATGCAAATCTGATGCCCGATCAGCTTGTATATGCTGTCCTCTTTAGTCTCAATGCACATCAGGAAGGGCATAATTTACCTCTGAGAATAGAAGCTGAGGAAATGGTTTTCTCCTGGAGTCAGAAGTCTATCTTCATGGGGTTGGGGCTCAGAAGAAGGGGAATGCAGCTTTCATTATAACACTGCCTCTGGTAGAAAAGTAACAGTGCCTACTTGACCATGACATTACTGAATGTTTCCTTCAGCTCTTTTGTCATAACATCCCATCGTAAGTATACGTGCAGAGATTACACCCTCCAACTGGTTGCTGGAGTGCAAATGCTTTCTAGACTATGAAAAGTGTGACCGCGCAGCTCTGAACTCAAAGAATTCACAAGCAAATCGACTTCCTTGATGAATTTGAGCACATTTGTTCCTCACGATCCCATATGTAAATAGTAGCAGTTATCTAGAGCTTGTTTATCTAGAGCTTGTGTTTGAAAGTAAGTACCTGAGTGATGGTAAAGCCCTATGAATAGAACAGTGCTTACTGCAGGAGGCACTGACTAGATGTTAAGAACAAATCCATGAGGACAAGAAGGAAAGGAACAAGGTGACCAATTTCTGCATATGTTTAACCCCCATACAACCCTGAAACCATGCACAGGATTAACGCTTTCAATCTGGGCAAGATAAGATATTGACATAGATCTGAGAAGAATTTACTTCCTATATTCCACAGCCATGTCTGTTTCATTACAGGACTTGATGACCTCACTTACCCCAGTCCAGCCAAGACCTATGTGAAACCACAAAGAGTAAAACGGATAACAAAACATGGAACTGAGGCTAAATGCTGAGGAAATCAGATCAGTGTTAATCAGTTTCTACAGCTGCTTAAGAAGGTCAAAAGCCTGGACCTGACAGGGAATTAGAGAGACTGATTTGTAAGATATTAAACATTACACTAGTAGATGGTTCCCATAGGTCAGAATTAACCTATAAAACTACAAACAGAAAGAGTGATGAAAGCACTAGTCATGTAGAGGCTGGTAATTATCCAACTCTCTGAGATGTGTAATGAGGTTAAAGTGCTACTCTGTATGTGTGCATGGGGAAGAATAAACAAATAACCTTATACGTCATGGGTCCTAGGGAAAAATACATGTGAGCAATCAGAAGTCAAGAAAGGAATGTTTCCCTCACAGTAGTTTGGTGTGCTGGCTGGTGAAGTGGTCAGCGCTTCATCAGATGTTAAGCAAGAGTTCCTCTGCTTGGCTACTCTTCAAAGCAGCCTGAAAGCACAGCTGCAGCAAATGCATTTAATATGGAGGGAAAATATTTCCTTTTCCATTTTTATCCACTATAGAGAATAACTCAGTTTTGAGTTAATGAATTACTTCTGTGGGATTTAGGTGAAGATTTAAAATCACAAGATCAGAAAAGTGAGCTGGAAAGGACTGTTAAAGATTCTCTCATTTATCCTCTGGTACCCAGTTAGACTGACCTGCTGAAAGCTGTTCTTAAAGATCCCAGTACTGATGAGCTCTTCTTTTCTCTCTTCCCTACAGAACTTGTTATTCTGTTACAGAAGAAATATTGGTTCTTGACGAATCCACTTTGGATTCTAATAGGAAGCCTGTTGGTTTTTTCCCCCACATGCTAGCAGAATGTTTGTATGTGCCAGAATTTTCTCAGAGCTTGATGTTAAGATTAATGGTTTGTATTAATTCCTTTTTCAAGGTACAAAGATGTTTCTCTTCTCCTGTGAGCTGCTTTATATCAGTTCCCTGAATATATCAGTTACTGGAATCTGTCTTTGTTTAGAAGAAGCAAAAAAAAACAGTGTAAAAGAAACAACAGACTAAAGATCACAGGCTGGTAATCACTATCATCCCGATTACCCTTTATATTCATATCTTCACAAAGTTATACCTGCTGCTACAATTCGGTCTAGCAGAGCTTCCCCTCCTGTGGCTACTGTCTTCAACTGGACTGAGAGAGGCAGTAACATTGGCCACAAACCTCCTGAAGCATTTGTACTCCTCCACTGAGGGATATCTGGGTGCCATAACCTCACACCTTTTTATAAGTAAGTCTCCTCCAAGTTTTTCTTCAGTCCTCCCTGAACAGTGACTGAAACAATTCTCCTCAAAGTTAAAAAGGCTGCATTCCCTCCACCGTTTGCCTTAAGTTCCCCCACCCATTAGACTTCAGTAAGGGCTTTAAGAATGGTGAGAACATTTTCTCTCATTGAACAAGAAGTGAGAGCCTCCAGTGTTTGTGGACAACTTCTTCACAACCAGAACAACTCTCTCACAGCAGTAAGCAGAAGGACAAATCTTTTTCAAAACCCGGGAGCAGGAGAGCAGCACTCCGTTGGACTGTGAATGCTTAATGTGTTTGCACAATTACCCTTTCTGTTGGGCTTTTTGGACAGATGGAGTTGGTCTCTCTTGTACAAACAACTGTTCTGCCAAAAGTTCACCTTATTTTCATAGGGTAATGATGTGTACGTGTTACTTTTTTCACATTGGTTAATTTGATCTTGGTATGGAAACTAAAAAGAAGGATTTGTTCAAAAAGAAACATGGCTGCCTAAATGTTGAGTAGGCTCCCAGAGGTGTCCTGCTGAACGGGACACAATGAAACAGCTGAACAGAAGCCAAGCCCGCAACTGTAAGATGCTGAAAAAAGACCCTTCACAACAAAGCCAGTGGGAAGGAGCCAAAAGCTCACGCCATCTCTTCGGCAGACCAAAGAAGCATCGAGGGAATCCGGAACTAGCCGGCATCTGTCCCCTCCGAGACCATCTCCTCCGGTTAATGTTCACTTTCTTTTAAGAAAGCAGACTCCTGTGAGCGCTCCTCGCAGAGGGAAGGAGCATCCACAGCCTTACCCTCGGCGGTAGGACGTACCGCGAGTCAATAACCGAACCAACAAACGGAATTTTTACGTGACGCCTTTCCAAAGCGCCCCTTTCCAAACGCTCACTCGCCGGGGCGCGCGCTCCCTCACCGCCGGCACGGCGGGGCTCCGCGCCCCGCATCGCCTCGGGGCGGCCGCGCCGCCCTCCGCCCCCACCCCGCCGGCTGTGGAGGCGGGCCGTTCCGCGGGGCGGCGCTCGCCGTTTGCACCTCGACGGGGCTGCGGCCGCTCACACGCCGACGGGCGGCGTTCGGGATGTGAGCGGCGGCTGCGGCGCCCGGAGCGAGCGGCCGCCGGCGCCGAGCTGCAGCATGTGGCCAGCCCTCCTCCTGGGGCTGCTCCTCTCCCGAGCCGGTAACGAACAGCGCGGGGCGGCGGGCGGCGAGCGGGGAAGAGCGTCGCGGCGGCGCGTGCCCGTCCCGCTGCCGGCGGGCGGCGAGAAGCTGCGGGCGGCCGTGCCGTGCCGTGCCGTGCCGTGCCGTCCCGAGCAGCTGCTGGCGCCCGGCAGAAAATGCGCTCGGGGGGACGTTTCGGCACCGCTCGGCGCCCGTCCGGGAGGTTGGGTTGTGCGGAGCTCGGGGTGCGTCCCGCACTCGGTGCTCCCGTCCGCTGCTCGGCAGCGGCTCTGCTGCGGAGGGACTGTATTTCAAACAGGAAAGGGCGCTGCTGCTTTGACCTGCGCTGCGAATTGCGAGTGTCGATGTGACCAAACTGGCTGGATGCTCTGCGGAAGGGAATTGAATTTCCTCGAGGCAAAGCTCGCGGAGGTAAAGGAGGGCGGTTTGCTCCTCTCTCTCGCGACAGGGAGGGACCGATGTCAGGAGCTGATCCCTCAGCGCGGCGTAAAGACAGCATCCCTTTCGGGCGTAAAGACAGCATCAGTTCTAGCTTTTGGAGGAGACGCGGAATCTGAGATATCTGCCGAAAGCTGTTTGTTTTTTTTTAACCCATCTTCCATGTACTCCCCCTCTGAATCGCTTCAGGCTGATATTCTGATGAGGCTCGGTTTGCAAAGACCAATCCAGGAAGCTCCTGCAAAGATGCAACTATTTGTCTTACGCTGTGCTCTGGTATTGCCAGCTCACAAGATCTGGAGGGGAGAAATGATTCCCCTTTCACTTCATCTCTCGTGCAGTCTTCATGGTTGCAGTGGCAAAAAATACAGAAGTTTCAAAAGTGCTCCGAAGCACCTGACCCTACTTATGAGATGTCAGTGCTTGACATTAAAAAAAAAAAAAAAAAAAAAAAAAAGCAACTGCTCAACATCACGACTCCTATAAAGATGAGCTGTTGCACTGAGACCTCAGTAGCATTTGCAGCCACATGACTACAATAGATTTCCCACAATTTTCCATTGTCCAAATTCTGGTGCTTGTTTTAAATCTATTTTTAATAAATAAAAAGTTTCCCTACTGCAATTGTCCTCTCTTACATAGTGTGGATGACAAGGGATACTACGATAACGGTAACATTAATTGTAATTTCATAGGTATATGACAGGGCATGGATTCAAAAGTGAGAAGAAATGGGCATTATATTAACTATCACCTTGTTTTATTAAGGTGTAAATAATCGTTGTTTGTGAAGTAATTATTATAACTTTGTTTTTCATTTAGCTAAAGGGGCTCTGACACACATGCACATTCAGTGCTTTCTGCAACCAGACCAGAGAGCTTTCTAGTACAGTACCAGATATTTTACCTGATTATCTGGTATTATAAGTACTAAGACAACTCTTTTTTTTTTTTCAATGAAACTTTATGCGCTAGGGCTTGAGGCTGCATAGCTATTAAATTCTGTTAGTTAAGGAGGACTGCTCTAACTTTTTCTGCTTTGATGCTTCCTTCCAGAAGCTTCTCCCAAAGCATCTGGTACAGGCCTGCAGTAGAAACACAGTCCATCCACTTCACACTCAGCTCTGCCCTGCCCTGTCAATTATGATATTGTAAAGTTTTGAAAATGTCACTTCAAGCTATAGTGAATTTTGAGCAGCGCTCATAAGGCTAGCAGTGTGTCCTGTCCTTTCATGAACTTACTACAACAGCTGCTGCGGCCACTGAGGGCAGTGGCACTCTGCTCTGGCTTTGTGAGGTATGCCAGTTTGCTCAGCTTAGAATTCCAGAACCTACTGGAGGTAGCAGAATCATAGAATCATTTAAGTTGGAAAATTGCTACTGGATCTTTGCACTGTTTGCAGCCTTACAGAATGTAATCACACCCCGTGTGTTCATTAATGTTGTTCCAAGATGGAATGTCTAACCAAAGCCAACTGTGCTGGTACAAAGCATTTCTGGTGAGAGATCTGTCTTTCAGGGAGCTTACCAACTCATGTAGTCTTGATATAACAGCCAGATGAACAACAAAGAAGTTGGTAGGAAAGCCAGGAAATGTAAATGAATGGGACGGAGACGCGTAAGGCAGCATTACTGGGCTGAAGGCAGAATAGGAAGCTTGAGAATCAGACTAGTGTGGAATTATACGGCAAATAAACGGATAAAGCCAGTAGAAGTGAAGGAAGTGAGAAAACAAATCAGACAGATAGTATACCAGATAATAAAAGCTGCACTGAGATTTTTTATTCTAGTCCTCAGTGAAGACAGACAGAAATAGTACTACAGCACATGCTGAACAAGAGAATGACAGATGAGATCATGCCTCCAAAAAGCGCTGAAGGTAGATGCTAGGTTGAGTGCAGTTTTGTCCTGAAAGGAGTAAACATACTACTAGCTTACGTATAAATTCTATTAGCAGTTCTTGTTCCAAGTCTTTACAAGGCCAAGTTGGGTGGAGCTTTGAACAATGTGCTCTAGTGGAAGGTATCTCAGCCTGTGGCATAGAAGTTGGACCCAGATGATCCTTAATGTCTCTTCTAGTCCAAACCGTTCTGTGCCGCACTGTGCTTGTAGCGTAAACACAGATCCATATACAGAAACGAAGAAAGATTACATACTGAATTGTGTTTAACATGAAAGGTATCTTCTATTGTGCAAAAAAAAAAGTATAGTTGTTATTAAGTTTCCAAACTTAACAAATTAGTTGCTTTTACACTGGGCACATGGCTTTCTTGGTGCAGCTCTTAATTACCGGTATATACAAGGGTTGCTCCAAAAGTCATGCCTCCTATTTGATGATGTTGGCCCACAATGTCAGAGGCAGATGTTGGCAGTATGGCAGCAGTGGATGAACCTTCCCACCAAGAGTGCATTACATTTTGTTGCCATGTGACAGATGGCAGTAGAGGGGCAGTCTGACCAAATGGTCTCTGACATGGAAGCATATACGAAGCAAAGGTGTGGAATTGAATTCCCCCATGTGGAAAACATTGCACCCATAGACTTTAACTGATGCTTGCTGAACATCAGCACAGTAAGGAGAGAGTGGTGCGTTTCAGCAGTGGTGATAGTGGGGCACCTTTCCATGATGCAGACTTTTATGAGCACAACAAATCAGCTCTTGTTCATCACTGATGAAAATGCACAGCTAATGGTGGTGATTGTGTTGAAAAATAGTGTTTTGTAGCTGAGAATTTGCTCTGTCAAATAGTGTTATTGTGCTCTTTGTATCTGTTGTAGTTGCATCGGAAATAAATAGGAGTCATTACTTTCAGAGTGGCCTGTGTACTTAGCAACAGCAGCAGCACTGACTAACCACAGTGTGGTGTTAGTACTGCTTACTGCACTAAGCTTCTTATTACCCAGATAGGAGAGCTTCTTCAAAGAAGGCCTCAGCAAAGCCAAAGTTTCCTTAGAGATTTACTGCTGTAGGAAAATAGAGAGCACCCCTGATCCCAGCCAAGCTGAAAGAGTTAAAGGTAGTTTTAAAGAAAAGGGAAGGGGATGTTAATAAACAAAATCATGTTGGAGATTTATCATTAATCTTTTGTTCTCTCTTTCACACACTAATAGTCATTCTTTTGTTTCTAAATGGAGAGAGCTCTTGCTCCGTACTGCTCCAATATGAAGGTCCCTAGCCAGTTCTGCTCCTTGAGTTCTTACTGAGGATGCCTACAAAACAATGACAAGGTGCTTGTGTGGCACTTACCATGACTGAAATCCTAACAATCTTTTCCCTTCTTTACCAGGAGACTTCCTGGCTCTACCACGGAGTGACTGCATAGTAGCAGAACAGCTGTGCCTCTTAGACTCCATCTGCAATGCCACCTACAGGACTCTGGAAAACTGTGACCTTGCTAAGACACGCTTTGTCGCGCTGGATCATGATAGCAGGGTCAGATGTCTGAATGCAGAGCTATACCTCGGGAACAGCTCTTTACTGCACTGCAAGTGCCATCGGCGCATGAAGAGACAGGAGCATTGCCTGCGCATTTTCTGGACCGTTCACTCCAGCATGACAGATGGTGAGCTAAAATAATACAAATGTAGAAGGTACTAGTAAGGCTCAACACTGCCCCTCCCACCTGAAAGCACTGGTGAAGGGCCGCTTCCCAGTACTGAAGGAACCCCTTTGGTCTCCTGGTCATTACTGCTCTGTATGGTATGCATGGAAAACCAATCTTGGTTTTTGAGACTTGCCCCTCAAATACACCAGGAAGTCCGACAAACAAAGGTAGCAACTTTGAGACAATTACTTAACTGTAGTCCTATGAAAATCATTTCAAAATGTTTACATCTATCACTGAAAATGGATATGAGTTTGTCACACACTGTAATGGCATCCATGAGCAGCATTTTGCTTCTCTCCAGCTTTACTGGGATGCTTCTAATGGCCTGCCACCAGGAACTACCTGTCCTGCACAACTCCTTAGCACTGAGGCTGACAGAAAGCTAATTTCAACATAGGCCAAATTCCAGCCAGAGGAAATCTAATGACAGAATGTAATGCTGTTGCTACACAATCACACCTTTGCATCTCCAGCAGAACCATTCTTGGCATTTGGCTTTCAACAGAACAGAGCACCTCTGAACTCCAGCCTGAAGAAATGCAAATAAGAAAAAAAAGGAAAAAAAAAAAAAAAAAGCTGGCACGTCTCTCATTGCATAAAACACCTTGTGTCTTGCCCAGGTTATTTCAATTTGGAAACCTCTCCCTATGAGAATCCAGCAATTGAAGAGCACTGGAAAACAGATTATAATGAACTGGCAGCTCTGGTATCAGGTAATAGTTTGTAACAGCTACATGATACAATTCTTTACCATTCTTAACTTTTCAGGGGCTAAAAATCATTAATAATAACGATTTGAGGTGATTGTCCTTTTAATCAGATGAATGCCTGCTCTGGATACCTGCCTGTATTTGTACTTAAATGTAAATACAATTACGGACCTAGGCCCATGAAAGAGGGAATAACTCACAATGACGTATTCTCTGAAAAAAACATCCTAACATGAACCAATAAAATATGTGATTTTGTAACTAGCATCACTGTAATGTCTTACTACAAGCATATAGCAGGACTTTGTTCATTTTGATGTCTCCCAATTTCTCCGTCAAGTAAGGGTTACTCTTATTTCTATATGAAGTTTCTTCTGGAGATTTGCTTCTTTGTTTACAGATCTATTTTTGCTTCATAGGCTCTCAGTTAGCAGGAGATGCAACAAACCCATGCCTGAAAGCAACTCATGTTTGTAATCTGAGCAAGAAGTGTGTTCGGCTGCGCACAGACTATGCCTCAATCTGCACCAGAGGGGCAGGAAGTGAGGACATGTGTGACCGTCGCAAATGCCATCGAGGGCTAAGAAATTTCTTTGAGAAAGTCCCTGAGGATTTCACTAGAAGGATCCTATTCTGTCCATGTCAGGATGAACTCTGTGGAGAACGACGCCGGAAAACTATTGTTCCTGATTGTTCCTTTCAGTATAGCACCAAACCCAATTGCCTTTGGCTTCTGGACTCCTGCTTGGAAGACCATATCTGCAAGTAGGTCCGGCAGCAGCAGGCACCAGCCACCAAAAGAGACACAGACACTGACAGTCTCGTTTTCATTCCTATAGATCCCGACTGGCTGATTTCCAACAAAACTGCCAACCTGCAGATACGTCCCCAGATGGTTGCTCTCAGCACAACCAGGCTGCATGCCTGCAGGCTTACATGGGGATGATTGGTAAGTGATGCCCTCAGGAACATAAAGGGTTATCTTCAGGCAACAAATTGTAGCCACACTGTTATGCTGGGAGGGTCTGTCTTGCTTTGCTGCAGGTGATAGTGCTCAGCATGCCAGTGAACATGCCTTAGCCTAATGGATGCTAGTGCTTCCACTTGTTTCTGAGGTAAATGCAGCACAAAGAGAGCTCCTTCGTGGCATTTATCACTCTGCTTTGTCCCATCTTCTGCTGGCAAAGCAGCAGCACTTGCCTGGGATTCTTGCATTCCTGTTTGCATCACCAGTTCATGCAAGGTGCTCTAAATACCCCTCCGCAGAATCTCTGTCAGCTTGTATGGATTAAGTTATTCCTGCTGCTGGAGCTATCACAGTCACAGCAGAATCCAGCTGTAAGATCATTGTTAAAACTGACATTCCCTTGTTGCTTGATGTTTAGACTCATGCTGGTTTAACACTGTGTATGCACTGTCTTCTCAGAGCCAGTCAGAACAACAGTAACACAAGGCACTACCAGCTGTTGAATGGAAGGTTGTCTTTAGTTACAGGTATTCACTGCCAATTTGCTTTTACTTTTTCAGAGTGGCTCAAAGGAGCTACAAAATGCAGTAGTATCTCAGAAGCTGTAATTCTAGACCATATCTTCTGGTTTTCCAGATGTCTTTGCTGTTTTCATGCCAAATAAGCTCAGTGCTCTGAATGGCACACTACAGGTGTGCAGCACTTACTTGGCAAAAAAAGCATTTGGCCACGGAGTGCTGCCAGCTTCATGAATGTTGGGAGAGCCATGTGCCAGTACTGCCATTGAATCTGCAGATGCTTCATATCCTTCAATCTAATGTTTGCACAAAGTTCGGTTATCAGTGTGCTTCATCATCAGATTGACTGAGTCAGGGGTAGCAATCTCCACCCTTTCTGACAGAGCAGCAGACTGCATGTATGTGCTTACCAGGGGCTCTGCAAGGTGACTTTGGAGTAATGGAAGGCTTTTGCCTCCAAGGCAGCATTGCCTTGAGGATAAGGGGACTCATCACGCTTCTTTCATTTGATGAAGTAAATCCTGATTCCCATTTCTGGGGGCTTGGGACAGGCACACCTATGACACCCAACTACATCAGTAACTCCAGCGTGGAGGTCTCCCTGTGGTGTACCTGTGAAAGCAGTGGCAACCAGAAGGAGAAGTGTGACCAGATACTTGGCATGTTTGAGAGCAACAAATGCCTTGGTAAGCAATATGTCGGAGAACTCGGCAAACAACTCAGCACGGGGAAGTTCAAAGCCTGTTGATTTCAAGATCTTACGCTGCATTGCTCTAGCATACACTTCTGTCTTCTGCAGCATTTCAATGCTCTCCTAGCAAACCTCCAGGACTAGCATGGATCTGCTTTTGGAAGTGTTTCTATATTTTTACCAACACTTCTGTTCATCTCAAACACTATGAAGCTATCTACAAACAGCATTCAAATGAAGGGGTTGCAAAAAAGCAACACAATGGGGAGGTCAGACATGCTGTATCCATATGTTGCTGTGTCGCTGCATCAATGCACCAGGATTATGGTGGTTTGGTTTGCACTCTCGGTCCTTTCATAGGGTCATAGATCTGCTTGGGTTGGAAGGGACCTCAAAGATCATCTTTGCCAATGATCTTTGCCAATCGCTAGATCAAGCACTAGATCAGGTTGCCCAGGGCCCCATCTAACCTGGCCGTGAACATGTCCAGGGATGAGACATCCACAACCTCTCTGGGCAGCCTGTTCCAGCACTTCACCGCCCTGTCAGCGAAAAACTTCCCCAACATCTAATCTAAATCTCCCCTCCTTCAGTTTAAAGCCATTTCCTCTTGTCCTATCACTATCTACCTGTCTAAAAAGTTGTTTTCCTTCCTGATTATAATCTCCTTTAAATACTGGAAGGCTGTAGTGAGCCTTCTCTTCTCCAGACTGAACAAGTCAGCCCATCTTCATAGGAGAGGTGCTCCAGCTTTCTGATCGTCCCGTGCTTGTCTTTGGCCCTTATTTTGCCAAGATGAGTAGCTCCTGACACAGTCCTTGTCAGGAGCTTGTAGATTCAGCAACATAGATATTCCAAAAATCAGGCTATGTCCAAATATTTCCTGTGTGGAGCCAGGAGGTGTTCTCGATGGTCCTTGTGGGTTCCTTCCAACTCGGGATATTCTATGATGTTTATAATCTGAAGTTGTATTTCTTTTATGCTCCTTAGCATATTAGCAACAGGCCTCAATAAGATTTGAATATTTCCTGTTTTGTAAGAGGTTCTGAAGTATATCAAACAAATCAACCATCTTTAGATAAAAGATTAATATTTAAATTACCTACTGCTGTACCAAAAAGCCTTACACACAGCACTATAGATACACCTACAACCTGAATATCCCACCTGAGATACTACATATTACAAGAAAAACACAGTAAGACTCTTGCTTTGCTTCTGTTTGCAGAAAATGCTATTTGGTCTCAAATGCACCAGAAGCTGACAGGTCTGGAAAGACAAAAAGACTTATACTATTCATCTTCCCTAAATTTCCAAGGAGACAGTGCCAGCACATCTCTTGCTTCAGAAATGTCCCAGGTATGCATTGTTTTTTTGCCTCTAGTATCAGGTCAAGTGGCCTAGAGACAGCAGTTCAAAAACCCTGTACCTGGAAATGTGTGATTTTGGACATCAAAGTGAGGGATGCCATGTGCATGCAGAAACATAGACTGCTTTGATGCAGATATTCCTTCCACAGACAAGCAGAAATTGGAGGCCATGCTGCCTGGCTGCAGAAGTTTTCTTACAGTCTCATATCAGTGTCCAGAGCTTGAGGCCCTTCTGCTATTCATGTTTGAGCACAAATGGGAACTAACTGGGATTCATTCCTCCTTTTCATTTCCTAGGTGGCTGAAGTGAAGACACAGCAAGACACCTCTGAACACAGCAGTTTGCCTATGGCCTCCTCTGTATATTCTGGAGCTGCTATTTCTTGGCCATCTCTGTCTCTATTCCTTCCCCTGTTGCTGAGCCCACTTTAACTTGGCATAAGTGACATCTTTCCTTCCCATATTATTAATCTTATCCCATATCCAGGCACCTCCCACTACTGATTTACCCTCAAGAAACAAAAGGCCTCTATAAAAGAGCAAGGGAACAGCCTTAGATAACTGCAGTCACCGAAAACCTCTCCCTGACTTGTGCCCCTCTTTCCTCCAGTCAGTCTGCTCTGAGATGCAGATTTGGTGCCCACCATTGCTTCTGCCACACTTAGCATTTTGAGTGACAGTCAGGCTCATATTCAACCACAGTATTTTAAAACAAGTCTGCATTCTGTCAGAACTTGTGTGGGGTTCTGTTTCTAACTAGAGGGATGCACATGACACTGTTTCCTACCACCCTACCTGTCTGAGCTCTTCCATAGGCATAGAGTACAACATACCATTCTTAAGTGTCAGGTCCTGCACTTTGGCCACAACAACCCCAGGTAACACTACAGGCCTGGGGCTGGAAGACTGCCTGGAAGAAATGGATCTGGGGGTGTTGATGGATGCTTGGCTAAACATGAGCCAGCAGTATGCCCAGGCAGCCAAGAAGACCAATGGCGTCCTGGCTAGTATAAGAAATAGCATTGCCAACAGGGGCAGAGAAGTGATATGCCCTGTATTCAGCTCTGGTGAAGCTGCACCTTAGGTACCGTGTTCAGTTTTTGGCCATTCACTACAGGAAAGACATCGAGGCCTTGGAGTGTGTCCAGAGGAGGGCAGCGAAGCTGGTAAAATGTCTGGAGCACAAGTCTTGTGAGGAACAGCTGAAGGAACTGGGATTGTTCAGTCTGGAAAAGAGGAGGCTCAGGGGAAATCTTATCGCCCTCTACAACTACCTGAAAAGAGGTTGTGGTGAGGTGAGGGTCAGCCTCTTCTCCTGCCTAAGTAGTGATGGGATTAGAGGGAATGGCCTCCAGTTGCACGAGGGGAGGCTCAGGTTGGATATTTGGAAAAATTTCTTCTCTGAAAGCTTGGTATGCCACTGGAATGGGCTGCCCAGGGAGGTGGTTGAGTCACCATTCCTGGAGATGTTCAAGAAAGGTTTAGATGTCATACTATGGGACGTGGTTTAGTGGGGAAGTATTGGAGGTGGGTGGATGGTTGGATTAGAGGATCTTGGAGGTCCTTCCCAATGCTGGTGATTGTACGATGAAGATTAAGAGCCCTCACTGCAGGGTGGTTACAAGTAAAGCTAAGTAAGCATGAACTTAAAATCCCTGTAAAACACCAGTTCTCAATTACTTTCAGTTCCTTTTTTTTTTTTTTTTCAATTCATTCTTTTAAATATATGAAAAATACCATTCCAGATTGAAGACACTATACTCTAGTTTACCTTTTTACTCCGTTCTGTTTTGTCCTTTGTAACTATATGTATCATCCTTTATCATGGATAGCAACAGATCTGTGTTTTGTGGAATAGTAGGGATTCCTGTACTCAACCCTAGTAAATTTACCTAGCCAGGGATGACGTTACCAGGCCTCAGGCCAAAGGTTTTTAGGAATGCCTGGGGAAGGTGATGCTCTATTCACCACAGATTCCCTGGGTCATTCAGTTGCAAAAGCTTCCAGGAGCTGGAACTAGTTTGTACCTCTCCACACACTGAAGTTGCCATTTTCCCCTTTCAATCCTGCCAGTCTCTTCCTCTGCCAAGTTCTATTTCATGATCTGTTTATTCTGAATGTAAACATGTGCATTGTGTAACTGCTGTTATTTTATGCTACGTTGGCCTGTTAGAATGTGGTGTTAAGTGAATATTGATTTTTGAGCATAGGTTAATAGTCTACAATCAATTGTGTGCAAGAGTTGCCTCATCAGCCAACCCACACTTTCAGGATAGCTAGAAACTCAGCTTAAAGCAGCTTCTCCATACAGATGTATAATGCCTCTTGTTTATTCTATGAAATACAACAGATCTGGACAATATTATGCACAGCTGAGCAATATCACAGAATCACAGAATTGGCAGGGTTGGAAGGGACCTCAAGGATCATGAATCTCCAACCCCCCTGCCACATGCAGGGCCACCAACCATTCCACCTAATGCTAGAATATTACAGTCCAGAATAGATGCAGAACAAGTGGCTATTTCTTTTATCCTGTGTTTTATCTGTACCTGACGAAGGTACCAACTAGGTAATATGTTTTGGTTCCCAGTCACTGTCAGACCCTTCTTACTAGAAAATCTTCCATTACTGCATATACCTCAGTGTAGCTGTCCTTCTCTGCAGGGGTAACATTGCCATTTCAAATTCTGGCCTCCTCTTATCTCCTTGGGCAGCTAGGACAGGGAAATGATTGCATGCAATAGAAGCTGTCCCTCTGATGCACAGAGAAGCAACACCGCATTTTCATGCAAAAGGAACAAGTATCATGTCATCTTGAGAGAAGAGGAGGCTTAGGAGGGACCTTTAGCTCTCTACAACTACCTGAAAGGAGGTTGTGGTGCAGTGGGAATGAGCCTCTTCTGCATAACTAGCGATAAGACTAGAGAGAATGGCTTCCAGTTGCACCAGGGGAGATTCAGGCTAGATGTTAGGAAAAATTTATTCCCTGAAAGGATGGTCAGCCACTGGAATGGGCTACCGAGGGAGGTGGTTGAGTCACTGTCTCTGGAGGTGTTCAAAAAAGGTTTAGATGTTGCACTACGGGACATGGTTTAGTGGGGATATATTGGAGGTGGGTGGACAGTTGGACCAGATGATCTTGGAGGTCTTTTTCAACCTTGGTGATTCTATGATCTTAACTAAGAGGAGTCAGAATGCTGGTACTTCCCACCATCTACTGAAACTACTGAAACATGACTATGTGATTGAAGAGATAGCATTGTTTCCATGTTTGCTACCTCTCTTTAATGAAAACTGCCCGTGTTATTATAGGACTCTGAGATCTACATTTGGCCATCCTTCGTATGGTGAGGCTGGAACTGTAGGGTGTGTTCTGTCATCTCCAGGGATTACTTGTGAATGACAGGGAAGAGAAAAATATTCTTTACAGTATTTCACAAGTCAGTGTGAAGATTTATAAGAAAGATGGAATAGCTTTCCAGGAGCAGCATCCATCTTCTATTCATCTGCATTGTGAACTTTCCTCGTTCCACTTGAGTGCTCTAAGTCAGGTTGATATGGGAAAAGCTGTTATTATTTTGTTGTTCATATTCATCATACTGTGAACTTCTAGTCCCCTTGCCCCTACTAACAAGGTTATTGATTGCAATTGCAGCCTCTAGTCATGTCCTGGATTACACAGGAAAATGCTTTACAGTCTGACAAAATCCTGCTCTAGACAGAAATTAAACAGAACACAACATTTTCTTCAAATGTCCCTTTTTCACGTTCATAAACACTTTTATATAGACAGCTGCCTCTTACAATTGTTCATCAATAACTGGAAGCAAAAATCACCTCTAAATACACCTGCATTGGTAGGTACTCACTCTGATGTGTATACAAATCCGTTTTCATTTAGATTTTTGTAGCACATAACCTCCAGATACCCGAGCTGCTCAATGTCACAGATACGTGCATGCACAACTACTACTAAATGTCATGTCAGTAACTGTCCAGTTCTGCTAGCACTGCAGCCCTTTCAGAACACTTCCTACTATCTGTACTGCAAGGCAAGTTACAAAATACAAGAATAAAACATAAAAACCTCAGTGTTTATTCACTAGAAACTGGGATACAACATCCTGCAAGCACCTTTGATCTAAACACAAAAATAACATAATAGAAATGCTCTGTTCTCATAGTCTTAACATTGACATCTCAGCAAGCATACAAAAGGAAGAATCCTTCTACTTGTTGTAATGTAAATTATTTTTAAGAGTGTGAAATAATACCAAGACTTGCTAATAAAATGTATCTTGCAATTTTAGAAGTATTCTGCCATCCTGTGCATTTAGTAGAAGCTGCAGTGTTTGTGTCCTCCTGCTGGATGCATTATGGGAAAGAAATCTCTTACAAAGTAATGTCAACAGTAACTTATACAGAAATCACTGTCAGATTTCAGACATGGCATCTAGAAATCTGACACAGCTTTAGATTTCTTAACATGGCCTACCACAGCATTTACTGAGAGCTGTAACATAGCTCTTTTTGAGCAGTGAGCTCAGTCACTATGAGTTGATCTTATCTGACAAGTGATAGAACTGACAGACATTTCCTGCCAAAAGTCACAAGCAAGGTGATGCAAGAAATAAGCCTTAAATTCCAAATCCCCAAACTACCATGCCCTTGTCTTATTAAAATCATTCCTACTTCCCACAGCAAATGCTTATGTTTCAGGAAGGATGAAGTGGCTGTGGTCTTTTTAAAGGGGACACAATCTGTATCATAGATATGGGAAAAACTAAGTTTTACTTCAAAAATGTAATGCTTGGCATGCCTCTCAAAGCCTGCTGATAATAAATGGCAACTTCACATTTACACGACAACACTACCAGTTCCGCAGCCACAAAGAGTGAAGGCATCTCAATACATCATAAAAATATACTTTGCTAAAATGGAAGGTAACATTACCTGTAGAGCTTTTGGAGCGGGTCCAGAGGAGGACATTAAGATGATCAGAGGGCTGGAGCACCTCTCCTATGAAGAAAGGTTGAGGGAACTGGGATTGTTTAGCCTGGAGAAGAGAAGGCTCTGGGGAGACCTCATTGTGGCCTTCCAGTACTTGAAGGGAGCATACAAACAGGAGGGGGAAACGGCTGTTCACAAGGGTGGATGGTGATAGGACAAGGGGGAATGGCTTTAAACTGGGACAGGGGAGGTTTAGGTTGGATATGAAGAGGAAGTTTCTCACAGAGGGTGGTGAGGCACTGGAACAGGTTGCCCAAGGAGGCTGTGGATGCCCCATCCCTGCAGGCATTGAAGGCCAGGCTGGATGTGGCTCTGGGCAGCCTGGGCTGCTGGTTGGTGACCTGCACATAGCAGGGGGATAAAACTAGATGACCACTGTGATCCTTTTCAACCCAGGCCATTCTATGATTCCACGACAACAGCGAAACAGGAAGCCAGTGTACGATACTAAGCGTGATAGTCATGCAGTACTGCTATGGAATGAGAACCAGCTGCTGCTCTACAGTTGCTTCCTCCATCAAAATGTGTACTGGTAAATATGATCAGGGGCTAATCACCCCTACCTCAGGGACTTTGTGGCTGAACCTTTTTTCAGATGAGGGAAGGCCGTTTGAGCTTGGTTTTGCCTCTAATGGAAGCTCTTCTTGTGGTTGATTAGCTCTACTCCAGGAAGTGATTTGGCGTTTGGATTTCTTGCAAACCGTAGGGTTAGCAGAGGTCACAGGATACAGCACTTTCTCCAAGTGCCTTCATGAAAATAGCCCTACATTCTTTCCATTTACAGCTGATCACCTCCATTATCTGCAAGCTAGGAGGAGATGATCAGCTATTGTTAAGTGCTTGTATCAGACTAATAGCTCACTGCTAATTCCCCCAGTAATGTGAATCTAAATTCCTGGTAAACAAACTGACTGCTTTTCACACACAGGGATGATTGCCAAAAGCCTAATATTGGAGCTCTGGAGCTGAAGCTTTTAGAGCAATCTTGTCCACTCAAAGATGTTTAATGACATTATATTATGTACTAAATAATTAGAAAATGAAGGCCCACTTAGAATCAATGAGTTATTGTCTAATTAAGATGAAAAAGAGGCTCTACTCGGTTTTAAACAAGTTTATACTAAAACGGTGTACCTGATAAATGGCACTGATAGCTAGCTCTTTACCTTTGGGCAGAACAAGGCAGCCATTAAGCTAGTAGATGGTAACTCTGTGTGTGATTTTTGGCTCATATTTTCTTCTTACTGGTCCCACCTGCTTTCCTGAAAGGCATGACCTTTGGCAGCTGTTCCTCTCTCCCCATCCAATGACATATTTTATTGAGCTCATTCAAATAACTTTTCCTGATACAGATAATCATCTTTGACTTTGTTTTTACCAAGTTCATACAACTAGATGTTTGAAGAGCTGAGACGTAGGTTGGAGCCTCTAGAAGGAATTTAAAACAGCAATTGCTAATGAGCTTCATGAGAATGCAGGAAAAGATTACAGTTATCTCTGCTCGTAGAAAGAAGACCGAGAAATGTTCTATTGATTATCTGACTGAATTATAATTAATTAGTAAATTAGTCTTGAACTGAATTATATCTCAGCAACCTCTGAGCAACATAAAAAACAAAGTTCTAGAAAAGCAATAAAGGGTTAGAGCAGCTGGCACTATTTACCTATTTTTTTAATTACACCTTTGTTAGACAACACACACATATATACTCTGTATGTATGTACACCCCCTTGAAGAAAGTGCAAGCCCTAACACTTGAATATTGAACTGCTGCATGAGGCTTCTGTTTTCTTCCTCCCGGCACAGTCATCTAGCATTCCACACTGAGCCATGAGATTATTCATACTCACATTAAAAACTAAGTTAGAGATGTTAGCATATTCCCTCCAGTGTACTCCTTCCAGTATACTACACAAATAAAGAAAACGGAAGTGTTTTCCAACTGCTTTGTGTTCAAAAGCATATTTATTCCTGCTCCTAACTTTTTGGCATTTCATCATGGAGGAATGTGCATGGCAACACATACAGAGCCAAAATTAAAGTTTGTTGATTTGCAGTGACATATTCATCTACAAAAAGCTGCAGGCTGTTTTATAATGCTGGAGTTACTGTAGCAGATAAATTCCCTTGGCATCCACAAGTGACTAATTTAAGTCCCACTGAAATAAAAACATTTATTCCGTTATTGAGAGACATATAAATCGTAACACATTTACCCTCAGAAAAACAAGTATGTGATAAATTACATATATGAGGTTTTGACTGTGAGAACAGGGGATTGGATTTGGTGACACAGAAGGTTCCTTGCATTCTTACATCTCCAAACAGAGCAAATAGTTTTCAAAACTGTTTTCCTCAAGATTCCTGAGATTTTTACCAGGGCTATTCAAAAAAGGCTATGTAGTTGAAGAACCGTGGGATATCAGTTATAATTCAGTGCTTCTTTTTACCTAGGACTTCAGAAAAACGACTCAAAAGTCCCTGGGATGTGAGTCTGAATATGGGTAAATGTTTCCTTGTAGTGGAGCATGTAAATATTACAGATCATGCACACAGCATAATTCTGTTCTCTTAACTCCTATTAATGCCATAGTGTGTACTGTGTCTGCAGAGTCATATACTCTAAGTTAAAGAAATGCTTTAATAAGGGTAAGCAAAGTGCTACAGCACTTACTTTTTCTACTCCTCCTTTTCACTCCTCCCTCCTCCCCCCATTCTAGCACTTAAATTAAGTTCCTTTCCATTTATGCTTGCCCATTACATACTGATATTATAGAGACCCTCTTTTAGGAGCTGAAATGTCTTTAACCATTTATACAGGTGCTTGTCCAGCAGCCTCACAAACAGCCAAACAGCTTTTTTCTTTCTTGCTTGCTTTTTTTTTTTTTTTTTTTTTCTTTTGGTAAACTGAAGTCAATTTTGCTAAGTGCTAGCAGCTCTCAAAGCTTGTGGCAGAAATCCCCAGGGCTCCATTATATCTTCAGGGCTGTAAAACAGAAATTGCTCAGTCTTTTTGTAGAAATATACGATTAGTAGCTAATTCTTCCAGCTTTAAGCTCTTTGAATTTCACTCCCATCATTTCAAATCATAAAAAACCTGGTTATTTTATGAAACTTCTTGTAGAACCTATTAAGAGATTTCTCATCTTCAATCCAATCTTGTACAAAATCTTTATCGCACAAATAGACTAGATCCCCAAATATACTACATGACCTGTTGCTATTCTACATCCAGCTTGGAGCTCCAGTGGGATCACATCAGAAGCACCTTCTTAGTGAGCTGAACACCTTATTCTCAATATGCACATTTCTGAAAGGAACTGCAAATCACGGTGCAGATGCAAGTTTTATACTCATTTTAAATGCAGAAAGGCTCTGAGGCAGAGAGATTATGACTTATGCAGGGACTTACTAGAATGTTGTCATTAACATCTCTGCTGCATTCATACCACATAGGATATGGATTCCCTCTTACAGGACTGAAATGCTGACACTAGAAGCTCAAGATTAGCCTCTGTTCTCAAGCATCACCAAGTTAACTTTTCTACCTGGTAAATCAGGTACAGATCTCAGCTAGTTAGCAGATCTCATCAGAAATCCTGTAATAATTCACGATAGCACAGCATTACTCAGTTATCTACCTAAGTCTGTGCTTCAATTCAGATTTTTAAGCATCTATTTTTAAATTTTAAAATTTAAGAAGCCTTTTGCATGAGTTAAGACATTTCCAGGATTTAATCAAGCACATTGTTTTAACATTTTACACATTTCAGTTCTGATAAAGTCCTCAATCAGCAATGATACAGATACAAGTACAAATGGTCTGCATACTTGGTAATGTAATTCAGTTATGCTTTTAAGATGAATGAACTTTAGATAATCTGGTATGTTGTAAACAAACACAAATACAATGTTTAAAACTCAGTTCAATCATATCGCCTCCTGCTGTCACAGAACTTAGCTAACTGGGAAACATGTCCTGCCAAGGGTTACAAAACCATCTGCAACAAGTTATGGCTGATCTTTGATATTCCTCAGAAACAAACTCCACCTAAGTAGAAGCAGCATCAGGCAAGCACCTTTAATGTGTCAAGACTCTCTTGCATGTCAGATACCTTTCCTAGTAGAAGAGGCAAAGCTTCTGAAAGGAATAGAAAATCCCCTTCGCCAATGAAAACCCTTATTTGATTCTTCTGTTCTCAGCTCTTGAATGAGGCCAGACGCTTGAGGGAGGAGGAAGGGATGAAAAGATCCCTCCTCCCTCCACATATGAATTAGAGTAAACGCTCCGGGAGCAAACGCAAACTGAAGTATGGGTTTGAGTCAGTTGCTCTGCGTTGTGCTCATTTTAGACTTCAGAGTTATTTCTACCCAAATGTCATTCCCAGCAGAGAGGCTGAGCTTCTAGCTGGACTGCATCAGCTCTCAACAGGACTGCCTCTTCCCCCCAAGTCCCTTAGTCCCCTTGTGCTGGATACTACTGCAGGCTGGCTTCAGAACTCAGTACATTGTCTGTCTAGTATCAGCCAAGCATATATTGCAATTGCTACACTACGCATAGTGATTTTAGTACATTGTTGTACTTCTTTCCTAAATCAAAATCCTATGTATCTTCAAATACTTTCCATTATATTTGTTCAACTTCAGCTAAATGTCATTCACATCTGATGAATGTTTCATGCTCTCATACACAGAAAATGACTCACTCATCTTCAGGTCTTCATACCCCACCTTTTTTTGAATTTTCACCTGGCCTCAAATCAGTAAGAGACAAATAATCCATTGAGAAGGATTAGAAAGGCAGGCACCGAGTCAGTGAACCAACCCTGGCCAGACACACCGGCAACATAAGCCCTGGGCACATGGGTAGGAATGTCGACAGCAGAAAAGACAAACTTGCTTTACAAGTTATTTAAAAGTAAAGTCATTGCTTAGATGATCTATTTTGCACAGAATGAGCTAATCTGGACAAAATCAAACATAAAAGGAGGACACATTTCATAACACAAACAAGTGAAAAGCTTCAAGCAGAAGGCTCTTGTTCAGCCTGATGCAGATGTCAGTTAATTAGAGTAGAAGGTTATGTCATTAGTAGCCAAATCAATATAAAAGGAATTAAGAGCTCGGACAGCAAGCTTTTCTTCTTTCCAGCACAGCACCCGAGGCTGTATTTAGCTAAAATTCAATACACATTAGTGGACAATCAGTGCAGTCTTGTATGAGGATGTCTTCTTGAAATACTTTAATTGGACTCTCTAGTGTTATCAGTGCTAAACAAGATGTCAGACAAAGGTAGAAGCTTTCCCAAAGGGGGTTGGCAGCTCACAGTCTGGAGAAGCTGCATATGCTTCTATTAAAATCTTACTGCATTTCCAATATGTATTAATAGTACTATTTTCACAGTTATCTTAAGCAAGAGCAATGGAAAAGCATCCTTCCATCCATCCTGTAAAATTCAGCCATGTCCGTTCTGCCAATAGCAGATCCACCATTCTTGGAAATTTCAGTCCTTCATTAAGGTTCATTAATCAAGAACCTGTCTGTCACATTGGACTGACTGTTTTTACCCTGAACTTGTAACCTCTTCAAAAACCACAAACCAATATTGAAATCAGCAAGTATAAAATACTCAACTGACAACTCTCATAATCAGTATGACATTTCACAAGCCTATACACATGTATGTAGCAGCACATGCTTTTCATGACAAAAATTTTAAACACTTTTAATTCTGTATATTTTCTAGGAAAAACTGTAGTACTTCTTACCTAATCCGGAAATTATTGTTACTGTGTGGAATTTTATCTTTGCTGTTCGGGTAGGTAGCACATAGGTGCTACATTACAAATTACCTGCTCAGTGGAGGAGATGCTATGAACAGAAGCCAAATGCTTCCTCTGAAAAGTTTTACCTAAACTAAGATAAGATGACAGTATTAAAAGAAGAAACATGTTTACACTATCCATATTATTCTATACCCAACTAGCAAGGACCCCTACTGCAGCTCCCACTGACTGGTACTGTAATCTGACATCAGTGTTTATAATCTGCAAAGTGCTAAATGAAAGTAGCGTCTGTAGGGCAGAAAACAGCAGTAACATGAAATGAAATGTTCTTCATTCATGTTTACTCTGGAAAATACAACATCAGGAAACTTCATAGCAGATTGAGAAACACATCATCAGGGATGTTACAGAATACAAAACAATCAGAACTAAAAATGAACTCAAGAATTGTAAGCAGAGATGAGAAATAACAAACATTCAAAGCAAAAGTGTATAAGAGTAGGCCTGTCAGAGGCTATTAAACTTCTGATGCAGTTTCCTTCAGAACAAGTGGAGACCTAAAGATGTCCCTTCTGCTATAGTGGGGAAAAATGATCCAGACAGTATGTCTTCCACAACCTAATTCTAACATTTTTGGGGGAGACAAAGACATGAATATGGGATCCTATTTCCCTTCTGTCCATGACATCACACACCAGGACAGTTTAGAGTATGATGCTTTGCGTCAGTGACCTGAAGTCTGATTCCAAGACACTCCATTGGACAGCCCACCTACACAATATAGTTTTGTTAAAGGAAGTGATCAAGAACCTTTCTGATGTCCTAGAGCTAAGCAATAAGCTGTTTCCATGACCAGATTTTTCCTTCTGTCCAGATTAAAGTTTCTTTGCTTTCTTTTGTGTACCTTGAAAAGCTTAGCTGTCACAACGTAAGTGGATTCTTGGCAGCAGATGTTTCCACTGCAAAAGACTTAAGAATAAATGTAAGAGAACAAGAGAAATGATTAGAATATGATGACATTTCTTCTAGAAATATTACATGCCCCAGTACTTAATAATAAAATACGGCCTGAATTAATGAAAAATCTTCATATTCTCCCCCCTTCAAAACACTTTCTTCCTAAGGACCCTAAGCTGTATTGCTTTAGTTAACTTTTTATTGTTCAAAGGTTTTTTCAAGACATACATTTACAAAATACATGCTCCGTTCTGAATTATCCTATAACCTCTCATTTCCAGGAACTTACTGCAAGACATTATTATGTAGTTTATTTTCTCGCATCTCACTTGAGTATAAAAAGGATGATCATAATTTATATCAATGAATAAAAAAGAGACAGCATCTACAAGTTGTTCAACTCTTCCCTCATATTTGGTCTTCATTATTTCACATTTCAAACAGGAAACAAGGTGTGCTTCTACATTTCAGTACCCTCTCCTGAAAATAGGTAATTGCTTGCAAAAAATGCCCACGCTGCACACAGTAAAAAATCTAGCTTTGGATTACAACTGCTATTAAACACTTTCAACTGGTTTAGTATGCTCCACTCAGTTTTTCAAACAATGCGTCTATCCAAATGTTACCAACTTCTGTCATATTTCCCCAGCCCCAAATGATTCTTAATTTTATTTCTGAAAGACTGTCATGCATTCTCTTTCACTATCATCTATGGACAGCCTTAACTTTATGTCTGGGGTTACCATACTAAATGGGAGGAATGAGTTAGGTCAAAAGCAGCAGAGATATTTTGCAAGTAAAGTCCATATTGCTTGTTTTACTGGAAAATGCAGTGACAATCGAGGAACTGGGAAGATTATATAAATTACTGTGTAATGTAAAATGGAAAGAGCTGTTTTCAACTGGACTTTTTGAAGTCAGTGCACAGAACAGCATTTGTTTAAATAAGCAAAATGTTCCTAAAGTACTCACCGCATAACACAACTGTCAGAGATTTCAGCTGGAAAAATAAATTACAGCCCAGTCCAGGAAAAAACTGACATTCACTCACTTCATGGCATCCAAGTGCTACATAAACTTGAAGGTCTTGCTCAATTAACTTCCAGTCACCACTGTTTTTAAAAATGATGCCTCTGAAAAATGCATGGCAACGTCTACTGAATACAACTGCCCAACAGCAGGAATGTGTAGCACTATAAATCTCTAGTTGACAAGCAGCACATTCATCTATGTTACTTTCATTAAAAACAAAACAAAACAGGAAAAAATATGACAAGTCTTTCTAGGGAACCACAATAGTACTTTAACAGACAACATACAATGACACAACAGAGTATATTAACAAGGTGTCACACCTACCAAGAACTGCCCATCATTCCCAAAACACACAAAACTGACACAAGATAACAGGCTATATCCTATTGTTCCACTGCTGATTTTTTTGAATTTGTCAAGCATTTTTTTTAAGCTATAGTAACCCAAATTCTTCATGTAGGCCACCAGAATGTACTGCTTGCATAACAAAAATTCTGAAGGTCATATCACAGTAATCTGTGCCACTTTCAAATGTTATATAGCACTTCCATACCGTGTCCTGAAAAAATATAAAGCCATTTTTTCTCCCCAGTAACAACTCATCTAAGCCACAGAGTACTTTTGGTAATAGCAAGAGCTGAACACTCCATCTTCCATTACCTTCCAGTTTAATTAAATGTTCCTCAAATAAATCATGTGTTTACATTCTTGTGACATGTTACCAATGATGACTTCTCCATTTATAAACTGTCTGGATACAGCTCAGTCATCACTGTTTATTGTACCTGCCATTCACCAAAAACCCCAGATTCTTAAAATCATTTCTCTTTGGGTCTCTCTTTGCTAGCTATTAATTTGATTTGTCTGTTAAACTCAATTAATTAGGTGAGGTACGTACCAACAGACCTCTTTTATCTTGCTTTATATAGAGTGGCCAGGAGGTTGAGGATGGGACACCAACATTTCTTGAACTGGAACTACTAGAAAAATTGTAAATTACTAAGCAAGAATACATCTACCTGATCCAGTTTCAGCTTCTAATTAGAGCTAGAAAGCATTGCTTCAGGGATTATAAAAAACCTCCTCTTTGCCTTTGAATATAGCATCTTCTTACTTATGTACCCTGACTATATAATAATATATATATTGTAATATACATATAATAAATTGTACGTACATAATAATATATATATACACTGTTCCAGTGTCTCAGCACCCTCACAGGAAAGAATTTCTTCCTAATATCTAGTCTAAATCTACCCTCTTCCAGTTTAAAACCATTTCCCCTTGTCCTGTCACTACCTGCCCTTGTAAAAAGTCCCTCCCCAGCTTTCCTGTCGGCCCCTTCAGGTACTGGTAGACCACTATGAGGTCTCCCTGCAGCCTTCTCTTCTCCAGGCTGAAAAGCCCCAGCTCTCTCAGCCTGTCCTCGGAGGGGAGGTGCTCCAGCCCTCTGATCATCATCATAGCCCTCCTCTGGACCTGCTCCAACAACTCCACGCCCTCCTTGTGGTGGGGGCTCCAGAACTGGACGCAGTACTCCAGGTGGGGTCTCAAGAGATCAGAGAAGAGGGGCAGAATCACCTCCCCTGCCCTGCTGGTCACACTTCTCTTGATGCAGCCAGAATATAATTGGCCTTTAGGGCTACAAGTGAACATTGCCAGCTCATGTTCAATCTTTCATCAATCAACACCCCCAAATCCTTCTCCTCAGGGCTGCTCTCAAGCCATTCTCTGCTCAATCTGTATCTGTGTTTGGGATTGCCCTGACCCAGGTGCAGGACCCTGCACTTGACCTCACTGAACTTCATGAGGTTGGCACGGGCTCACCTCTCAGGACTATCTCTGGATAGCATCCCTTCTCTCTAGAGTGACAGCTGCACCACTCAGCTTGGTGTCATCTGCAAACTTGCTGAGAGTGCACTTGATCCCACTGTCCATGTCACCTACAAAGACGTTAAGCAGCACCAGTCCCAACACCAACCCCTGAGGAACGCCACTCATCACCGAGTGTCACAGAACTCTGAAAATAGTTTACAAGCATGTATTACTGAAATTATGAAGCTAAGTATTTCAGTGACTTGAACTAACACAACACATAAGTGCTGGAGTTAAACACCAATTAAACTGAAGGTCCTTAGCACTCCAACATCTGGTGAACTGTAGAAAATTAACCGGAAATAGATTACATCGTAGAAATCACTGTTCGGTTTCTTCGACTTTCTAATCCATTGCAATATGACTACCACCAGACAATTCTGAGGTACTAAATTCTGTTTGAGAACAGCATCATTCTCTCAATTAAAGAAAACAAAGTCAATTATGTGCAGAACATAGTTTAGTAATATTTAACTTCGTTTTCCTCAGGATGCTTAATATGATACACTCTTACATCAAGGAAATAAATTTTACAGTTTTTATCAGATCCATTGACAACAGAAACCTCTTTTGCAGCAATCCATCAACACAGCAGAAGTCTGCATGTGCTCAAATTTATCTTCCATCTGAAGTGCTACAACTCAGTTAAAAAGCTAGGAATCCTAGTGTAATTAGCTTTGTAATTTAGAATTGTTGTTTACCTGAATATATTCAGCATCCCAGAAATTCATAATTCAAGCAAGGCTTACAAATCATGAAGTTTCAAAAGAACTGATAAAATTTGAGGAGTAATTGTAGCTATGCAGGAAAGCTGATTAAAATTAATTGTATCACCATCACATTAGAACTTACCCTGTTAAAAAACACTTTGAAATTTTATTCTAATGATGGGCCTATGAAACACTACTTTCTTAAGGCATGTACCAGTACATGCTGACAGTCACCCAGCTGGAAAGCTACTTTGCATAAGAGGACTTGGAGGACCTGGTGGACATGAAGGTGAGCCATAAGCTAGCAGTATTCTCTTGACACAAATAAGGCTATAAATGAGGATTCTGACCTCAACCATTATGTGATTACATGATTCTATGAATTTTGTTTCTCCGTAACTACAAGACAGTTTAACTGACCTAAATCCAAACAAGCTGGTGCACAGCATCCGTACCCAAACTCATGTTCTGTGTTCCAGACTAGCATCTGAGCCATGTGAATGATCAAACAGCTTTACTGCTTCAGGCTAAAAAGACTAACACAAAGCACTTCCAGTCTATCAAATATCACGCAAAGCCATTTCTTGCATAATTCTTCCTGCTTTGCTCATCAAACCTGTTACTTGGCATTTTCTGAACTAAAATTTTTTCACAAATCATGATGGTTGTTCTAGTCATCCCAAAACACTTCCAATGCATAAAGTTTTACTCATGTTTCTTATCACATTTTCTCTTTTTGTGTTTCCTGCACAGTCCAGAAGTTCCACCTCAAAAATTTCCCAAGTATTCTCCATTTTCTTATCTGCAAAACTTTTTTTTTTTTTTAGTCTGGCTATTGAAAACCAACAAAAAAAAATCCCCACAATACCAACAAAATGACCTTGTTGAATCTTCTCATTCTGTCTTGCTCACATGTAAGATTCCTGCTTTTGAGAACTGGTGATGCTCATCAACTCTCACAACCTGACTATAGTTGCCAAGACCAGATGTAAGATAAGTTTTCAAGACAACTTCTACCAGGGTACCCAGGGTGCTAGCACCTTTAGTATCTTAGGAACTATCTTTTTTTTTTTTTTTTTTAAACAAATACCCATGTCTGTTTTTATTTTATTTTCTAATATATGCAGTTCTAATTTGTACTGTGCCTTCATTACCTTCTTCTGTTACGCAGAAGAGTCACACATTCTTTTACTGGGGAGATGATTTAAAAGTGTTTTATAGTTGCTTTTTCCTTAATGAAATATGCAGAAAAACTTTAAATGCTCCAGGTCAAAGGAATATTGGATAAATACTATGTTTTATTAAAAAAGATCAAGTTAAGGATGACATATTTTCTATTAATTATATTTACTCAGTAATAGACATGCAAAATGGAAATGCTAATAAGCATTCTAATTTTGCGATATGCTGAGCAATCACAATTCCCTCTTGCAGTCAAGAGGAGATGTGGGTACTAGTCATTTATTTATTTTGTAAGGCCAAAATTACTCTTCCAATCTGTGCACAATGCTACTGCCTTAAAACATGATAATGGACTGACTGTCACCACGAAACATGCTCTTCCTTTCTGAAGTGGAAAGTATGCCCTTGTGTGTGCACCCTTGTGCCCAGTGTGCCCTTGTGGCCAAAAAGGCCAATGGCATTCTGGGGTGCATTAAAAAGAGCGTGGCCAGCAGGCACCCCTCTACTTCCCCTGGTAAGGCCTCATCTGGAGTACTGTGTCCAACCCTGGGCTCCCCAGTACAAAAAAGACAGGGATCTTTTGGAAAGACTCCAGCAGAGGGCCACAAAGATGGTGAAGGGCCTGGAGCATCTCCCCTATGAAGAAAGGCTGAGGGAACTGGGTCTGTTTAGCCTTGAGAAAAGACTGAGAGGGACCTGATCCAGGTCTATCAATATCTAAGGTGTGGGGGGCAGAATGGCGAGGCCAGACTGTTTTCAGCAATGTGTGGAGACAGGACAAGGGGAAACGACCAGAAACTGCAGCATAGGAAGTTCTGCACAAATGTGTGCAAGAACTTCTTTAGGTGAGGTGACAGAGCGCTGGAACAGGCTGCCCAGGGAGGTTGTGGAGTCTCCTTCTCTGGAGATATTCAAGACCCACCTGGACACCTACTTGTGTGACCTGGTGTAGGGAAGCTGCAGAAAGTTGGACTCGATGATCTCTGGAGGTCCCTTCCAACACCTACAATTCTGTGATTCTGTGTAAATATGAAGAAAAATGGGGAAAAATGCCTGGACAGACCAAATACAAATAAGGATCTGCTGAAAGGTGTTTTTTTTTTTTTTTTTTTTTTTTTTTTTTTTTTTTTTCAGGTTTCCTGGCATTGGAAACCCGCGCTGACTTGCTCAGTAGCAAAGCCCTGATATGTGAGTAAACTAGCAGCAATCTAAACCAGTATGTTTTCAATTCCTAAAGGAAGGGGAGAAAAATCACTGCAGATCAATAGGTTTTATGTGTTCCAACTTAAACTTACACAAATAATAAAAGGAGTGGGTCTGCTTTCCCACATTCACTGCC
The DNA here is from genome assembly GCF_987193195.1 of Phasianus colchicus. Taxonomy (NCBI): domain Eukaryota; kingdom Metazoa; phylum Chordata; class Aves; order Galliformes; family Phasianidae; genus Phasianus; species Phasianus colchicus. The sequence goes on along the minus strand of NC_143450.1, from coordinate 18,586,105 downwards.
CTCACTCCTGTGCTGATTCCACGGACATCATGGAAAACTATCAATGGATTTCCAGCTCAAGCAGTTCCTTCGTCACCATCTAGATTTACAATCAGTAGCATCAAAATAGGATGGAAGGTGTAGGACTAACCTTTCCAGCGACAGCATAGGGTTCTGCTGGATGGCTGCACCAGTAGAAACACGGCTGCAGTATCTCAGCAGCAAGTGGACTACTATATTCTCAACACTCACGGAGTCCTACTGCTCACCTGCAAGATGAAGATAAACACTGAATGTATTGTCTCTAGTCTCTCTTCTCTTCAGTGGCTTCCAAGATGCCTAGCTGCACACAGAACACAATCTAGTCAAACTAACCTGATTTCTAAAGATTGCTTAAAAAAGGTGCCTTGAAATCTTGAAAAGAGAGCAAATCTGTTCTCCATTAAGACAGAAACTGCAGTTTAACAACAATGTAATTGCTCGTGAACAACAGAATCTCTGCAACACTGCAAGGTTCTTTACAGTTTCATTGCAATACTAGGGGCCTTAAATGGAAAGCATAGCAAGCAAATGGCACGCGCTGAATTTCTTCAGAGCCCTTGGGCTAGTTATGCAGGCATAGCTAATACTAAATTCAAGCTCATCAGAAACTGCAAATAAATAAAATCTCTTCAAAAAAGAAAATAAATGGCATAAGTAAACAGATTTCTCAGACACAAATAAGTGATTCATGCACAGCAAATACTTCTGTTGAAGGGCTCCAGGGTCCTCAGAAGCACTTTATGTCACTTCATCTCAATTAACCTCCCAAGAAAACAATTCAGATCCAAGAAGGAGAAAGAAAAAGAAAACAATTACTGACAGCACAGTCTACTCTGATGTCATAGTACTGTATTTCTTGAGTCACAGGCTGATTTCCTGGAATTCAGTATTAAAGCAAGAAAATAGAAAGAGGAAAGTATAGACAGAAGAAAAGCCATCTACTTTGAATCAGAGAAGTAGTTATTTCAGCTATTAGCTTAATACCAATTAAGTTATTATTACTGATGAGATTTAAAGCTTACTGAGCTGCACCGTAACGCATTACTTGGTTTTGAAACATTCCCCCAACTTAATATACATGTGCTACAAATGAAGAAATAGGTCCATGTAGCAGAAGTGCTAAGTCACGGCCTGAAATAGTGATTGAGCACCTGGTGGAAGGCAGGGCCAATCCAGGAGAGCTCAGGTGTAGGCAGTGTACCTGAGTGATACCAAGGAGTGGAGCCAATATTTAAGGGGTGGCACTGGACCAGAGGTCCCTACCTACATGAGGCCTTTTGAGGGTAAGCATAAGCAGTTTTTCCTTTGTTTCTGTGTTTATAGCTGCTGCATCTAGGCTTGTGTTCATTTGTTGTAGCTAGAGATTTTGTTACCCACTATTATTGCTGCACTTTTCATCGCATTATAGTATTACAGTCCAATTCTCTCACAGTATTTTCTGCATCACAAGATGCTTTTCTATTCCTATACTTCCAAAAAAGACAACTTACTGTAAGCTCTTAGCTGCTACTGCCTCTTCTGGCATTGTTGTCCTAGCACCACCTTTATGTAGCAGTTCCAACTACCACTGGTCAGTTATGTTATTCTAAGACATTTCTTTATTGCTGTTTTACTTTCTAACTGTACTACATCATATTCTACATATAGCCAGAAAGTATTCTAGCTTCAGAGAAGTGATCAAAAGGACAAATCACAAGGGTTGTTGTAGCTACCTGTGAAGGTCTCTACAGTTCTAGTAACGTGAAAAAAGCTGCTTAATAATGAGACTATTTTAAACATAAAGAATATGAATTGTAAAATGTGTAACCTTAACTAAACCAGGCCTTAGTGCTGCTTGGTCCAGATGCTCTATCAACCTTCCTCTCATTCCCAGTCTTCCACTTCATATTCCCAGAATGGTTCTGCTACTTCTCTCTTTGCACTGTGCTATCTCAAACAACTGCATCAAGAATGCAAGTATTAGCAGTACTATACACAGGAACTGCATGGAGATATTCTGAAGTTTCATCTTTATGCATAGGCTAATGATCACTAACTCTGGTCTACACCATGACAGACCTGCTTTTGCTAGAGAGGCTCCATGCAGCACTTCTCCGTCCTGATAACAAGTCTGTTGGAGGAGAACTACAACACATAATTAGAATTAGAAAGTCATAGCTTGTTAAATGAAGGTATAAATTTTAAGTTGAATCTTGCTTTAATGTGAGGATTAAAAGTTAAAGTTATCTGAACAGGATCCAGGCTTTGAGACAAATTGCTATGATTCTGGACAGAAGTAAAATGTTTTCCTTGCTCTATTTCTGGTTAAACATGCCAAAGATGATGCTATCTACACATGAGTTCCAAGAGCAGCCTTTGGGGAAAAATATTTTTCTCTTATTTGTATGCACACTTCCCACATCCTTTCCACTGCCAATGCTTCCCAGAATACTCCCCCCTTTTACAGAAGTGGACCACATTTCTGCTCAGACATACAGCTTTATATTTCATTTCAGTAAGCACAGCTTACCAAATGAGCCATATACCTTTCTGGTTATCCTGTCCTCTGACTACCCTTACTGATTGCCTAAGTACTTGCTGGTAATTGATGCACCAGCAGCTTATCACATGCTGTTGATTCAAATGGGGAACTGCATTTGGCTGTTGAACTTGGTAAACATGTACTTTAAACTGTCCTCTTGAATAACCAGTCTCTTTCAACAGCTATTAAACAGCTATGAGCAATAGTTTTTGTTTAACCACAGAAGGTGCCTAAAGAAGGGTGGTTAAACTTAATGTAAGGTTTAATTTAATGTTTGTAAGGTGAACAAAATCTGAAATTCAGCCCCCTTGCAGAATTGTATGCGTATGACTCTTCAAAAACAATTTCATTGACTAAACCTATGACCTCAAAGAACAAAATACAGTTTGGAAGCAGCTTATCCTGCCCACCCCTCCAAATAAAAAAAAAAAAAAACAAACTGACCCATTATTAAAGCAGGGATCTGGAGTCTACTACCAGTTTAAGATAACTGTCAGCCAAGGAAGCTCTCTTACTCATCTTTAAAAACTTGCACAGTATTATATTATATATATTAATATTTCAAAAATATTAAAAAATAACATAAATCTCTCCAAGAAATTATGCTAGGATTCCTGGATGTGAGTTCTCTCTTCCTGCTTATTTACAAGTAATTCTCTCTCAGTTCAGCAACTCCATCTGTTAGTAATATGTTAAGCAACCTCTCATTCTTAATGATATGCACTCTTCTGTTTTCCAAATATTCCCTGTTTTGTTCTGGATTTTTTCACCATTTTTACGATTTTAGTACATCAAAACTATGAAGCTGCAACACTGAAGTTGCATTAATGCCCTTAAGGGCAGATATCTTTTAGCACAGATTAGAGAAGCTTTCATTGATGCCATTCTTGTTAGCAGACCTACTTCTGCACCTGTACAGTGTCTGATTTCTAATGTGAACTCTTCACCCACTTCTCATACTCCAACAGAATAAGCAGTTCAGTTTTTCAATCATAAATCTATTGTTCCTTTGACTTCTTTACTAACGAGAGGGCTGAATATTAACAGCTGGGTGATTATACATCACTTTAGAACTGGACTACTGTTTTGACAATGACACACAAGTCTGTGAAAGTTCACCTGATTAGGAAGACCAAGTGGATGAGGCCCTCCATAAACAGATGGGAGCAGCTTCGCATACACAAAACATGGTCCTCATGGGAGGCTTCAAGCAACCCCAGTATCTGCTGAAAGGACATCTCAGCAGTGTACCAGAGATCAAAGATGTTCCTGGAATGTGCTGATGATAGCTTCCTCTTCTGAGTAGTACAGGAACACCTGAGAAAAGGTGCTATGCTGGGCCTTGTCCTCACCAAGGAGGAGGAGCTGGTGAGTCATGTGAAGCTCAAGGAAAGCCTTGGCTATAGTGACCATGAAATGGTGGAATTTGAAATCCTTAGGGTGTCAGAGACGTGCAGCAAACTTGCTACTCTGCACTCAAGGAGAGCAGACTTTGAACTTTTCAGGGAGCTGCTTGGCAGGGTGACACGGAGGGAAAGCCCTAGAGGCAAGATGGGCACAAGAAAGCTGGTTGGTATTCAAGGGCCATCTCCAAGCCTGGAAGCAGTGCATCCCAAGAAAAAGGAAGGCAGGCAAGAATTCTAGGAGGCCTCTGTGGATCAACAGTGAGCTCCTGGACTGACTTTGGCTCAAAAAAGAAACTTAGAAATTCTATAGGGAGTGGAAGCAGGAACAAGTTAACAAGTTAACTGGGATGACAGCAAAGGAATTGTCTGAGCGGCCAGGGATCAGGTTAGGAAAGCAAAACCCTGACAGAATTAAATCTAGCTAGGGACATCAGGGAGAACAAGAAGAAATTCTACAGGTAAATCAGTGATTAAAATGAAAGATAGGGAGGATGTGGGCCCTCTCTGGAAGGAAAATGAAAACCTTGTCATGGGGGATACAAAGAAGGCTGAAGTGCTCAATGACTGCTTTGCCTCAGTCTTCACCAGTAAGGCTCTAGCCACATCACCCAAGTTGGAGAAAGCAATGATTAGAACTTGGAGAAGATATATCTACCTGCTCTAAGTAAGATGATGTTCAAGACCATCTGAAGAACCTGAAGGTGCACAAGTCCACGGGACTTGCTGAGATCCATCTCCAAGTTCTGAGGGAACTGGATGATGAAGCTGCCAAGCTGTTAGCCATCATATTTGAAAGGTCATGGCAGTTTGAAGTTCTCACTGATTCGAAAAGGGGAAACATGAAAAACATAACTTCTTTCCCCCCCTTTTCAAGAAGGGGGGAAAAAACTTCAAAGAACTGCAGGCCAGTCAGTCTCACCTCTGTGCCTGGCAAGATCAGGGAGCAGAGCCTCCTGAAGGCCCTACTAAGGCATGTGTATATAATAAAGCTGCTTCTGAAGAAGTTGCCATTAAACTTCAGTTGATTAGTCAATTTCAATTCAACTCATTTGTGTGTAAGAATGCTAGTGGAAGGAAATGGCTGTCTCCATGGGATGAAAAGTTTGAGAAGAACTCCCAAAGAACAAAAGTTCCCTGCTTAAGACCTCAACAACTGCATCACAGAGCTGATACAGACTTCTTGTTTACCTTTCTCATTCCTGTTAGACACAATCTCCTGTCTTTTGAAAACTGTTTATAGTTTGAGAATTTAAGCTGCGATCTTGGTGCAAATTAAGCATAAATGGTTTCCTTTCATTTTAGGATCACATGGATTCCAAGCTGTTATCTTAACAATGTTCTGGCAAACTGTAACAAGCAATGGCAGTAGCTGCATTACTGTGCTACACAGAGAATACAGGCACCAGTGGAAGAAAAGCTTTTATTACTTGAAGGTTTTTCAGTGTAAAATTATAAAACAACCTCTAATTGTACTTGATTTTTAAACAAATGCAAAAGTGCAGCTTAAAAGAAGCAAAATAAAAAAACTAAATTCAAGTAATTAAGATTTTTTAACTGTGGTTGAAACATCTGCCAACAGCTGAAACTCCCTGTCCTAGCAAGGCAGTTGATTGTTTGTAAAGACCATTTGCTTTTGATTTTACTGAGGGATGGTTATACTTCTGAAGTTTTTAACTTTTAAAAATTGAATCTTTTTAATGCAACGCATTGGTACAATGGGTAGGTACTGACTTGCATTGGTTTTATTACCGCGTTTCTGTGAGGGATGAGAGCCAGACCCAGCCAGATAGCTGCACAGTGACACAGCAAACAAGCTCCAGCGGCACCCAGCACAGCTAAGTCAGCCGGTATCTCTTCCAGATATTATCAGTTTCATGCGGAGTATTTAATTATTCTCCTGCTCTAAAAGCCAGCCTTGGGTGTCATTTAAAAGATACATTTATTACGTAACGGAATGACAGAAAGAATTATGAGCTCTCATCATGAGGCAAGTCTTGAGAAATCGAATTACCAATTTCTCCCCGCCGCCGCAAGCCCTCTTCTGGTCTTTTTATATCACTTCAAGAGCTCGCAGCGCCACCTTCTGTTCAGCGGTTGGAATCACAAGCGTCAGCACCCGGAGGGCTGCTGCAGGAACAGCGTTCACACAGATCTGTCGGGTTGGGGATGAGAAAAATCCATGTTTTCTCTTCAAACAACTCAGCGTGTCATACCTGTGAGAGCTGCTGCTCTTCTAGAAGTGCCATCATATAATCAGCCAGAACATAGCTGCCCAAGTGGCACACATCCAGAACCTGGCACAAAGAATATTTTGTGTACATTTCAGCAAGTGTCCAAACCAGTAGCAGCACCTCATGCGTTTTTTGCAGAAAGCTCCATATTTCTTACTGCAATCTCATAGAGCACACTAAGAATACCTTCACCATCTTCAGCCAGGAAAACAGCACGCAACAGGGGGAAGGGAAGATAAACTGACTTTGATAAAATTATTTCATGGGCCTCACTAAAATTCACTCTTTGAATCATTTTAGAAACCTTAACTTAAAGCAAAGCAATTATAAAGTAAATATCAAATACAAGTTATTGAAATATAGAACAACTCAAACAGCTCATCCCCAAATATGAAGAATATGAAACTGTAAGGATAACAAAAAATAAATTTTGTTCAGAAAAAAATCTGAGTTTCTTTTTGGGGCAGGGCAAGGGGAATGAGAAATGAGCCATAGGCATTTTGTGTGTTGATTGGACTTCTTTGCCTAGTAGTAAGACTCATGAATAACTTTTATTTACATCTTGTGTAAGTATGTGAGCTGGCAGAGTACTTTTAGTCAAAGCTACAACTGAACTTGCAATATATCTGGCTAAAATCTAGAGAGCACTAATAGTGTTCTAAAGGGGCACTCAATAGTTCTATGTTCTCCCGATGTCGCGGCATGTGAATGTGTACCCAATGCTTGAGGTGAGGTCACGCCAAACAGAGCAGGACAATCCCATGGCCCAGCTGGCAGTGCTGGGCCTGGGGCACTCCGGGTCACAGATGGTCCTTTGGGCTGCCGGAGGAGCTGCCATCTCAAACTTGATTTGCTGTTGCTTGAGCCTCATGAAGGGCTGCACTTCAGCCTCCAGTTCTCCATCCTGTACAGAGAACCTGCTCAATTTTAGGTGCAGAGTGCAGCTGTTGATCCTGTTGACTTTTAACATGGTTGGTGACTGCCCAGCCCTATTTATCAGGATCTCTCTGCAAGGCCTCTCCAGGCAGAGGGAGTCAACATCTCCCCTTAATGCAGTATCACATGCAAACTTACACAGCATGCACTTGAGTCCTGCACCCCGACCATTTTAATAACACTGACAACAACTGGGCCAACTTGGAGCCCTGTGGGGTCCCACAAACACCTGGCCGTCTCGCAGATGGACCAAAGCCCTTTGGGCTCAGCCGCCTGATCACTGACTGTGCTACATATTTACCTTTGTCAGAAGGACATTGTGAGACACAGTATCAAAGGTGTTGCTGGAAAGAGTCAGTGATAAGTGAGATTTTCAGTTGCTGCTAAGCTGGGGAAGACCATGCCAACAGCCTTCTATATGCACCGACCCTTCTGCAGAGCTCCCTGTAAGCGCTGCCTCCGTTGTCTCCCGCTTTCTCCCGCGCTCCAGGACAGCGGCCTGCTAAAGCAAGACACCACGCCGCGGCGCCCGCAGCACCACGCGGTCAGGCCGCAGGGCGGTGGGATGGCGCCCCCGCGCCGGCTGACCAATTAGACATCAAAACCTCAGCGCATCTTCTGTGATTGGGAACGAGACTTATCGAGCTCGCCCAATGAGAAGACTGCGTCTACAGAGCAGAGGGGAACTCAGTACGCGAAGCCGCGATTGGCTGTGGGGCGCGCTGGCGGGATGGCGGCCGCGGGAGCTGTGACGGGGTTGGGGAACGCTGACTTCTCGGACCTGCGGGAGATCAAGAAGCAGCTGCTGAGCGTGGCGGAGCGCAGCCGTGAGCGCGGCTTGCAGCACAGCGGGAAGTGGTGAGAGCCGCGGACCGGGCGGGCGGGCGCGCCCCGGCGGGCACCGTGCTAACGGCCGTCTCTCCGCGTAGGGCCTCCGAGCTGGCTTTCGCCCTGGAGCCGCTGCTGCTGAGCGAGCTGCCGCCGCCGCCCGCGCTCACGGAGGTAAGCACCGGGCGGAGGGCCTGGCCGCCTGCCGCGCCGTTAGCGAGCGTCAGCGCGGGGCGGGGCTGAGCCCGTGCTGCGTTCGTCGGTACGGGATGGCTGAGGCGTGCGGGGGGGCTGTGCAGAGCTTCTCACTGGCGGGGCCGCGACCTTCTCTGCAGTCCTCCCCAGAGGACTTTTCCCCGGAGAAGTGCGATAGCAATATTCTTAACAACTGCTGTGCAGGAGACGTTCCTGAGTGCTCGATTCTTTACAGTGCTGTTAAGTTCCTTTCTGTTGTATATTTTTTCTGGAAAGGTGGACAGACCTGAGTGTACTTCCCAGATGAAAGCATTCAGTTTCCCATTTTGCTGTGTCCTAAATGAGAAATTTGTAAGTTAAATTTGAAGTCACCCCGCATAAAATTCATCTTAGCTAAGGGTTTTTAGCTAAGGTTTAAAAGTTACTGCAGTCTAAATTATTTTATGTCAGTAAGGTTGTGCTCCTTAGGACACAGGAAAAATGAGTTGTGTCTTAATCACTACCTCTGCAGAAATACTGCAGGACTTGTAGGTGTAATACTGCTTAAGCTACTGCAGTGTAACATGTCATAAGTGCATTTCACAAAAATGTTTGAGGTCCATCTAGTCCAACTCTCCCTTCTCCAGCAGGACAACTCACAGCAGGTTGCCCAGGACCACGTCTGGGTGTTCTTTGAGGTTCTCCAAGGGGGGAGACACCAGAAGCCCTGGTGCCAGTGCTTTGTCACCCACGCAGTATGAAAGTGCTCCCCGATGTTTACGGAGACTCCTTTGTTTCAGTTTGTACCTGTTGCCTCTCTTCCTGTCACTGGGCAGCACGTAGAAGGGCTTTGCTCATTCCTCTTTGTACCTTTCCTTCAGGTATCTATGTACGTTGATGAGATCCCCCTGCACCTTCCCTCCTACAAGCTGAACCAATCACAACTCTCCAAATTTTCTCATATTTGAAATGCTTCAGTCATTTCATCTTCATGATCCTTTGCTGAGCTCTCTCCTGTATGTCTGTCGTTTCTGTACTGATGAGCCCAGAAGTGGACACAGTATTCCACATGTGGCCTCGTCAGTGCTGAGTGGGGGGGAGAATCACCTATCCTGACCTGCTGACAATATTTTACATAGTTCAGCCCAGGATACCCTTGTCCTTCCTTGTGGCAAGCTGGCTTGTGTACACATAGCTGGCTTGTGTACAGTTTGGTGTCCCCTAGGACCCCCAGGTTCTTTTCTGTCAATAAATTGTTCAAGGCATAGATACCAAGGAAATGTTTGTGTTTAAATGAGCAGGTTAATATTGTTGGATATGAAATTCCTGAGTACTTTTCTTACTTGTTATCATTTTGCTTGAACGGCTAATTATTGCCTTCTGGCAACTTGCCACAGTTTATCTTCTGGAACCTAACTGCTTATTTCAAATGTTTCTAGCCAGTCAGAATCCTTGTTCTCACATGAGTACCAATGGTGTGAAGGAGTGGAGAGAGGTTTCTGATGGTACTCAACTCAAATGTGAACAAAAAAACCTGTTTTGTTATTGCGTTTTTGTGCTGTTTTTTTCTCTTAACTTTCCAGGAAGTTTCATTGATATGCTTGTAAGTGGGTGATTTTCCTACTTAATGTCAGAATTTCTAAGGTATTTAACTCTTCTTTGTTCTTGCAGGAGGATGCTCGTGATCTGGATGCCTACACATTAGCCAAATCTTACTTTGATCTAAAGGAATATGACAGAGCTGCATATTTCTTACGGGGCTGCAAGAGTCAGAAAGCTTACTTCTTGTATATGTACTCTAGATATCTGGTAAGATAGAAGGAAGAGTTGCCTTTAAGCACTGAATTCCTTGGCTTTGCTTCCTTTCCGCATGTAGAATGTAGCATACCTTATATATGCTGTTGCAAAATAATTTTGATTTTCCTCTGTTCTCCACAGTCAGGGGAAAAGAAGAAGGACGATGAAACAGTCGATAGTTTGGGTAAGGCTCTACTGTCAAGGAACATGAGACAATGTAATGAAACTTCCAATAACACATCTTCATGTAAATCACTTTGGTTTTATGGCTTTTCCATTGATGTTTGAGTAACAGTGGGCTGTTACCTAATTTGCTTTCGTTTTCTCTCAGCTGACTGGCTTAATACAGGTTACAGAATTTCTTTTCTTACTTATTCTGTTAAAGTGCTAGTCATTGGACTAGGAGATTTTGTAACAGAAAAATAGTCACAGACTGGGAAGCTTTCTGGTCGTGTTGATGATGATTCTGAATGTACTCTAGACCTCACAGTTAACGTACTGAGACTCCTGAATGAAAGCTAGGTGTTTGACTTTCTTCACATGCAGGACCACTGGAAAAAGGGCAGGTGAAAAATGAAGCTTTACGAGAGCTTAGAGTTGAGCTCAGTAAGAAGCACAAAGCACAGGAACTGGATGGATTTGGCCTTTATCTGTAAGTGTCTGCATGTGTTTTTAATTTATTTGTCTACACTTATGTGGACGTGCAGTTTTATGACTGATTAATTTGCTTTACAGGTATGGTGTTGTGCTGCGAAAGCTGGACCTGTCTAAAGAAGCAATAGATGTATTTGTTGAAGCTACTCATGTCTTACCTTTGCACTGGGGAGCTTGGCTGGAACTTTGCAACTTGATTACAGATAAAGAGATGGTAAAACTTGGGAGATGTCAGGTGGTTATAACAAACTCCAGAGCTTAACCTGATTCAATTGTCAGAAGATTAGTGTTGCCCACTGCTTTATTCTGTGAGACTCTCAGACAAGGCGACCCAAGATTGTAAATTATATTGTTAAAGCCACTTGTGACGTGAATGAGTTCATCCTGAGGTTGGTTGTGTTGTGGGTTTTTTTTTTGTTTTGTTTTGTTTTGTTTTGTTTTTTTGGTGTGTGTTTGTGGTTTGTGTGTTTTTTTTGGGGGGGGAGGGAGAGCATTCTAGTTCTGCAGTTACTACTGCAGAGTTTTTCGTGAATTGAGGGTGTATGTGTAGAATCACTGCAGTTTTTTCAAGTGGCTGGAAATTTGTGCTTTTCCTGTCAGTTACAATCGTGCAAATTATTTGTAATTATATGGGAACAGCGAGCACCACTGAACAAGATAAGCCTTTAATTAGTCAATTACTTCGTTACTTACCAAGTAAAGCACAGAAAGCTTGAATCTATAACAGGGAACAGTTGATTTACAAGACCTGATGTTCATACTGTATGTGATTTGGGAGATTACTTTGAATGTCCTCTGATAGGGTTTTGTGGCTTAGATGCCTATTAGTAATGGGAGTGTGTCCCTTGAACTTAGTCTTATCCTGAGAGAATCTAAAATATTCTGATACAGCTCCATGATGTGAAATAAAATGTGCTTCTGGGGGTCATCACTGAGAAATTCACTTCTGAACAGCAAAACTGATTCAGACTAAAACACTAATGTCAAACACAAAGTCTCTATGAGATGAACTGTATCAAAGAACTGAACTTTCATGTAAAAGGTGATTTGTAAGGTCTTTATGCATGGGGTTTATGAGACCACTCCTGTCATTCTTCAGTCAATTCTGGCTGATAGATATATTTTTGAAAAGTAAAGAGGGTGCAGAAGATAACCTTATTGATCTTTGAAGAACAGGAAATTCATTTTTGTGAGATTATTTAGATTATTCTGTACATGTAGCTTATTACAAGGAAAAAAAAGACAGTTGATCTTTTTTTAATCTATTTAATAGTGATGGGAAGAAAATAGTCTTTTAAGGGAGTCTTGAATTTAATGTAGAAATTAAGCCAATAGCTGAAGCAGAAGCCTGGTGCCATCATCTTTGAAAACAATCATTTCTTCACCAATTGACCAAATGAAAAACCATCAGTTTTTTTATTTCAAGTCACTGGAGTAGATTGGGAGTGACTAAGTGGAATTACGTAATCCATATTTTAACAACGTTTAGAATAGGCATCTTAATGCTCCTTTCATTTTCCAGCGTTCTTAATTTATAGACATTTTTTAGCCTCCACTGTGGAAGAACTCAATATTAATTTTTGGTCCTAATACTGTTCTTTCATAGCTGGTGTTATGGCCTAAGAAAGTGCTTACAGGAAAGTCTTCAACTTCAAGATTGTCTACTAGCTCATGGGAGGGAAGATAATGGATTCTTTGCCACAGGTGGCTCTTAGAATACTACTGATTGTCATCTCTTCCTCCTCTTCTTTGGTTCTTGCTAGTTGAAGTTCCTGTCCTTGCCAGAGACATGGATGAAAGAGTTCTTTCTTGCACACATTTATACAGAGCTCCAGCTGATAGAGGAGGCTCTGCAGAAGTATCAGAGCCTCATTGATGCAGGATTTTCTAAAAGCACATATATCATCTCTCAGATTGCAGTTGCCTACCACAATATACGAGGTCAGTGATATCTACTAATAGGAGTAAGCCTTTTAATGCAAACTTAGCCTGTGTTGTTCTTGTTCTTACATCTTCTCTTCTTTCTTCAGATATTGACAAAGCTTTATCTATCTTCAATGAGCTAAGGAAACAAGATCCTTATAGAATAGAAAATATGGACACTTTCTCCAACTTGCTGTATGTCAGGGTAAGCACCCTTTCTGTTGTTTGTCCATGATGATACTATTAGTCAGAGGTAAGTTAAATGCTGGCAAAGCAATTGCTGTTACTCAGTTTCTCTGAATATAAGCTCTCAGCTTCTGTTTGTATCTCTTTCATGGAGTTGTGCAGCAGAAATGTGTGCATTGTACACTGCCTAGGTCTTCTCTGTCTGAAACTGTAATATGATCCTTTACTCATCACCTTCACTTCTTTGTTTCACTAGAGCATGAAGCCTGAGCTGAGCTACCTGGCTCACAATCTCTGTGAGATAGACAAGTATCGTGTCGAGACCTGCTGTGTAATTGGTGAGAGTCAACCCTTTTATGTGTTCTCATTATGCTGTCTCCAGGCTGTGGGAAGCAATTTGAGTAGTAGCTGTGAAAATGATGAGCTGGCAGAGCCATCAAAAACATTTGGTGAATGTGATTTCAGGCAGTCTAAAAAGTAGACCAAATGAGAGTACCCCTTTCCCACATTCCTCTTTGAAAGAGCTGCTGTAATACTGTTAGAGCTGAAAGTAGTTAAGACGACGTTATGAAGGCCCATGCAGTTGATAATTCCCTTTAGTCCTCAAACTCCAGTAAAAACAGTTGTGTGTCAAGTCTGGGAAATATTTTTTTTTTAGATCAGACTGTGAGTTTCTAAACAGATTATGGGATCTTAGCTGATAGGTGCAGCTGGAAAAGGAGTTGGTGAGAAGATTCTACTACTAGGACTCTTGAGGTTTCAGGCAGATCTGCCTGTAATATATCTTGCTCATATTATCTACTACCTCTGTAGTGGAATTGCTAAGTCAGAGCTTGAAGCAGCGATTGAGTACCTGGTGGGAGGGCAGGGCCAACCCAGGGGAGCTCAGGTGCATGCAGTGTACCTGAGTTCCCAGACCTCATTTAAGGCTTGACAGTGGAGGTGAGGGTATTCCTTCCAAAGGTAAGCAAATTTTATTCATTTTTGTGTCCATGGTGCTGCATTTGGGTTTATCCTTGTTTGCTGCAGCCTAGGACTTTGCCACTCTGCTATTATTGCTGAACTTTCCATCACGTTATAGTATTACGTACCTCCTAACTTAGGTTATCTTAGGTTATACCTATTCCATCTGTTTTGGTTTTTTTTTTTTCCTTCTGCAATTGTTTTCTATTTATTTAAATATTGTGACTTTTTGCTTTAGGAAATTATTATAGCTTACGTAGCCAGCATGAAAAAGCAGCACTGTATTTCCAGAGAGCCTTGAAACTGAATCCTCGTTATCTGGGAGCCTGGACACTTATGGGACATGAATACATGGAAATGAAGAACACATCTGCAGCTATCCAGGCTTATAGGTATCACTCATGCTGCACACAATAGTATTTGCATACATTTGGGGTGAATTAAAGAAAAAAAAATGGTACTTAATCTTTTGCCCAACTCTGATCCTAACTGCTTTCTGACTATGTCTTTTTCTCCTTGACAGACATGCAATAGAGGTGAACAAAAGGGATTACAGAGCCTGGTATGGTTTGGGGCAAACCTATGAAATCCTTAAAATGCCGTTTTACTGTCTCTATTATTACCGACGGGCCCACCAGCTCAGGTAGAGTGGGAAACGTAGCCATGTCAATTGGCATTCACTCATAAAATCACTGAAGTTGAAAGAGACTGACGTCATCTAATCCAACCCCTCTCCTGATTTCACCAAGGACAGAGAACTCTATCATTTTGCATTTGCTGTGCCCGTGATAGCTTCTGACCACCACATCTTCCATAGGTTATTCTTTGTAAACAGGTAGTCTAGCAGGGCGATTCCCCTGGTAGGCTCTCTTACCATCTGATGTCTGCTTGTTAAGGAATTTGCATACAGGAGCTAAACTGGGGTAGGAAGAAGAGTATCAGCACCATTTGTTTTGCAGTGTTGCTATTCCAGACTCTTAGTTATACTAATTAGCTGTTAACGTATCAAACTGTATGTCTGAGAGTACTGTCCAAATGCTTTTTGAATTCTGTCAGGCTTGGTGGTGTGAGCATTTCGCTTGGGAGCCTGTTCCAATGCCTAAGGTGTATAAGTGAAATTTTATGTAAGAGAAGATGATGGACACTGCCAGATGTGGGTTTCCTTCCCCTCCTGTCTCCCCCCTGCAATATTAGCTGGCAATATCATTAAACTACATTTAGGAATTTATTTTTTTTTTACAGACCCAATGATTCTCGTATGCTGGTTGCTCTAGGAGAATGCTATGAGAAACTCAATCAGTTGGTGGAAGCTAAAAAGGTAAGTGAGGGCTGACTTGTAGACACTAGGTAGAGTTGCAGTTAAATAGTTTGGCTTGTGCTACTGGAAATGTATGTAGCATGTTAGGAGCTTACTGAAATCGTTTGTTGCAGTTAAAATGGGAAATTCTATAAATAGAGTAGCTGAGAGAATTGTGTGCAGCTGATACATGACCCTTTGCTTTAAAGCCATGTAGTTTTCTGTTTCTGTCTTGCTTGTGTGAATCATGATCTGGAGTCATTTTTCTTGTGTGCTTGATTAACTCTTCTTCCTTGATAGTGCTATTGGAGGGCTTATGCTGTGGGAGATGTGGAGAAAATGGCATTGGTGAAACTAGCAAAGTGAGTATGTATTAGCACTGAATTGTCGATATTGTGTTAAATGCAACGAAAGCACTTTGATACCTAGTGATAGAATGGTAGATGGAAAACAAGTGTAGCTGCTGGTAGGTAGTATTGCTTCTGGAGACTTGTAATAAACGTTACATTTAGAAGGTCTGCAGAGACTACAAACTCTGTTATTCAGCTTTAGCTTTAAGTTTCTGTCAGGACAAGTAGAGAGGAAACTGTGGGATGCATTACAAAGGACTTAAAAATCATGGGATGATTTCAGTCCTATCAGTGATAGGAATCCATGGTGCTAATGCTGTATAAAATCATAGATTATTTCATCCCCATCTCCTTTTCCTTCCACCCTTTTTTCCCCCTGATGTACAAGTGTGACATTTCACATAGGATCTAATGTGAAATAAATGTGAACAGTGATATTAACACCAACTTCTGGTTGTGAAAAAAAAATAATACAAAGGGGAGAAAAAATGAAGGGGAAGGAAATGGGCAGGTAAAAGATGAAACTGCTGTATAAAGATTTTTTTGGTACATGGAGGAAGAAAGAACTCTGGAAGAGATGGCCAATTAAAGTAGGATGGAAAAACTCTGTTACAGACTTTGAATGTAACAGAACAGACGAAGGTTCCTGCTTTAATTGTATCTGCACTGCTTCTAGCAGGTGACACCTGACTGACTTCCTTTCTGATAATGTAGTTGTTCTCAGGTTGGATCATTTCTTATCATTTCTTTCTATGAGGAACAGTACATAATGTATGTTTTGTAAATTCTTAAGGAAAAAAAAAATGGCTTTAGTTAAGGTCAGACTTCTCACAGGTTTTCATAGACAAGTAAAGTCTGACAAGGTAATCTTGTTCCAGTGGCCATTTCATATCATTTACTTATGTATTTTCCTAGGCTGCATGAACAGCTGAATGAATCTGAACAGGCTGCTCAGTGCTATATCAAATACATCCAGGATATCTATTCCTGTGGGGTAAGACTATATCTTAGGAAGCAAAGGAAAAGTAAACATGGTGTAGAACTACCTTGGAAAACACTCAGACTGTTTTTACCCTCTTCACTGTAGGAGATAGTGGAGCATCTGGAGGTTAGCACTGCCTTCCGTTACCTTGCCCAGTACTACTTCAAGTGTAAGCTCTGGGATGAAGCCTCAGCTTGTGCTCAGAAATGCTGCTCATTCAATGATGTGAGTAGTTGCACAATTCCTGGGGTCATACGTGGGGAATAACTGACTTTAATCTTGGCTACCCTATTAGTAGACCAATCTTTCATTGAATGAATGAGAGCTATCTGCTGTGTAGATGAACAATTTCATCCTCAGTGTTTTTGTGACAGATTCAATTCAGGGAATATGGCATAGATAAGTAAAACAGGATCAAGTCTCATTACTTTGGTGTTCACTAAATAAAAGAATTTGAGGCTGCAGATGGCAGCCTTAAGACTGCTGAAAATCTTAGTGGGGAGGTGGTTAAAAGTTTAGAAAGCCCCATGCTACAGTAGTGATATTCACGTGGCTTCTTGTTGCGCGTCTTATGTGTAGACAGTGGGAACAATATAAGAGCACTTGAGTTTTGTAAGTGACTTCATATTCTGAGATTTTCTGTAGCCTGTAAGTAGGAAATTCTGGACTTCTTAAAATTCCATCCTAATGATAGCCACCAGCCAAGGCCGCTGCAGGGTGTGTGCCCTGTTCTTAACTGAGTTGTCTGGAACTCAAAAGAATTTGAGTTTAGCTTATTTGAAGCTTCTCCAATCTACTTCTAAATGAAATATTTAGATGGCTGCAGTGGTTGATGGTACCAGTGTCTGAAATACCCAGCTAATATGCAAATAAGGTGAAAAGAGAGAGGATTATTGTTATTAAAAAGTCTGACTTACCTTTATGTTCTTGATTAAATAGTAGATAACAGAAGATCTGAGGACATTTTTCAGAAGATCTGAGGGATTTTATCATCTTCCAGAATGATGGCCTTATAGAATGACAAATTACTAAAATTTAGACAGATTATATATTGAATTTGACACAGAAACCACTCATCCATCAGTGTGCGGTTTTTGTTTTTTACAAATTGTTTTCAGACTAGAGAAGAAGGAAAGGCACTGCTGCGGCAAATCTTACAGCTTCGCAACCAAGGAGAGACCTCCTCCACGGAGATTGCTACTCCCTTTTTCCTCCCGGCGTCGTTGTCAGCCAATAGCACTCCCACACGTCGTGTCTCCCCGCTCAATCTATCTTCTGTTACACCGTGAGCAATGCTGGTACCTCTCACCTGTGCACTCAATGCGACATGGATGGGGCTTGCAACCACCTAGTGTTTTCCAGTGAAATTTTTATGTTCAGTGTTACCTTCACAGGTAAGGAAGTAGGGTAAAGAGTGACTGGAGCCCACAGCTGAAGACAGGTGTGCCCAAACAAGCAAAAGTGCAACCTACTTGAAAGTGCCTACTCTTGTATGTGAGAACGTGCTCTACTTCTCACCAAGTTATTACGGTCAAGAGAGCAGACGTTCCAATACATGAGTCTGCTAATAGATCATGGGAAGAGACTGACTTCATGAATTTGTGTACCTCTGGTCTTTCTCTGAACTTTTCTGGATAACCTTCTATCTGCCTGGCTGCTTAAGAATTTTTGCCTGTCTTGAATTACAGAGATGATGAAGTAGTATGAGACACACAAATATAGTTTCCATGCCTATGTCAAAGGACTGAAAAGTGTAAGGAACTTCAGACAATCGCAAAGGACAGTTTGTCAGAACCAAAGGTAAAACAGCAGATATTTTGACAGAGTAGAAAGGCAGCCAGTGGGATAGCACAATTTCAAAAAAATAAAATGATTAAGCTACTGTCCTTGGACTCCTTTATAACATAGCTTTCATGGGTGCTATAGCAGATGACAGTGGAAGTGATACAGCCATGTGGCAGTTACAGCAGCCTGTCCCATGCTGGACTTGGTTGTAGTGCTGCTAGCTGCCCACCTGGGCTGGTACACGCCAGCTGCAGGACCATGTTTGCCCTGGCTGGGAGCTGGCAGGTGGGGGTCTGCATAGGGGCTGCCTGGTTCAGCTTCAGACCTTGGGAGAAGGCGCCAGCCTGGAGTGTTCCCGAGGGCTGCTCTCTACAGCCATTGTAGGAGAGGCCCTTCCTGCACGTCTTATACAGATCTTAAATTCTGTGCCTTGGTTATATGTGAATTATAACACTTCTTCGCGTTGTCTCTGTATTACTCTTAGTGGTCAACGTCTCAGAAAATTCAACTCTCCTTTGCCAGCTTGTGAATCTTATCTACAAACAGCTCTTAATGCATGGGGAGTCAGTGACTGGGTAACTATGTTGTACTCTAGTATCAGGAAGTTTTACTGATCAAAAGACTGATCTGGAATATTAAGCGCTGCTGCCATTAAGCTGTCAGTGTGGAGCAAGTACATGGATGGAATAAACCTACAGCAGAAGTAGAGAGTAGCATAGGAGAGTACAAATCCAGAACTCACCTATCTCTGTTTCTTGAAATGGTTTGTTTCTTCTATGTTGCAATGCTTAGCAAAAACCAACACCAGGTAACAACAAAGAACAAAATGCGTTTGTCTTCAGTTTTTCCGTAAACAGAACAGTTTGTTTTTGCAGAACAAACTCCTTACCTGAGGAGGTTCAGCAGTCATGTTTATCTCCTCTGTAAAGCAGTAAAAGGAAGACAGAATGGTGGATGTGTTTATGGGCCTCTGGGTGTTTGGAAGAACAGAGGCGAGGATGCTTCTGAAGAACCCAAGAGCAGGGTCTTCTGTGGCCACTGCTCTCACGGCTCTCGTTGGGCTTGGCTTACACGCGAGAAGCCCCAGCGCACTGCAGGTTGTTCAGATCTATGGCTAGTTCCTCCTGCGCCTGTCTGGGAGTGAGGTGGCATGTTAAAGGATGCCTTACCGCAAAGTCCGTGTCCTCCGGGCCGGCTCTGCGGCCTGCCCGCTCCTCTCGGAAGGGCTTCCAACCGGGGAGCCGTCCCGTGGAACGGCGCTCCTTTTCCCTGCTGGGAGCGGCGCGGCTCCGCCCTGAGCGCCCGCTCCGCTGGGGCGGCCCGCGCCCTCGGGGTCTCCGTTTCCTCGCCCCACCGCCGGCGCCGGGCCGCTCGGCTACGGCGGGCGCTGCCGCGGTTCCCCCCGCCCCGGCTCCGCTACCGGCCCCGCGACCCCTCCGCCGCGGCGTTGCCATGGCTGCGGCGCTGCGGCGGCGGCATCGGCGGCGGCGGGGCGGCGCCTGCCGCAGACCCCGGCCCGGCAGCGCAGGCCTCCGCCGCGGGGAGGCGGCGGGGCGGGCGCCCGCCCTCAGCGTCGGCGCGCAGGAGGCCGGCAGCGGCCGGGGCTGCGCGCTGGAGCCGCCGCGGCAGCGGGAAGATGGGAGCGCCGCACCCGTCCTTCGCCGCTCAGCATCCTCCCCTGTCCGCGGCGCGGTAAGAGACGATGAGTGCGGCGGCTGCGGGGGGCCGGGACGGGAGCGGGGCGCGGGGCGGCGTGGCGAGCGAGCGGTGGCACCGAGATGGAGGCCGAGGAGGCGGAGAGGAAGCAGATGGGAGCGAGGAGAGGAGAGGAGGCAGGGATGCAGGTGATGATGGCGATGGCGATGGAGGGAGAGGTGTGGCAAGGATGCAGCCCGCAGCCGTGCCGGAACCCGCCTCAGCCTCCATCCCGCACCATTGTGCTGCGGGTCCGGCATTGTCTCGCCCTCCTCGCCGCGGCACGCGGTGCTGCAAATTGCTGCCTGCGGCGGAAGGAATTTTTCCGGGGCTGAATTTGATGCGTGGGGAGGCGCAGCCTGCGGTGGGCCTCGGTGAGATGGCACTGAGCTGGGCGCTGGCGCAGCTGAGCAGGAGCAGCTGCGATGGAACTCCCCCGGTTTATTTTCACTTGTGGAGCATCTTTGCCTATTCTGCGTGGCACAGGGTTTATTTCTGTGCAGGTTTTTTTGGAAACGTGCCTCTACGTGTCTCGGTGTCTTGGAGCTGGTGGGTTCGTGTGTGTGTGAGACCCGTGAGCTTCGCCCCTTTGGACGTGCAGCACATCTTTTTTTTGTTATAATTTGACAGCTGTTAGCTGATGAAACGCGCCAGTCCGGCTGATATGCAGTTTACTCTTAGATCATGGAATTGCTGCCCGTCAGCTTCATGATGGCTGCTTAGGACAGCATCATGCATTTGGGCTGGTTTATGGCACTGAACATTCATTCACTTGTAGGCTTTTTCTATTTTCTTTTCTGAATATACATATAAAAAAGATGCTGAGTATGTCCTGTAGGTTGGGAACATAGAGATGTGTATATTTTGAAAATGTAATTTGAAATCTTGTAAGGAAAAAAATAATGACGTGTTGTTAAAACCTTTGCATTCTGATCCTGCCCTGTGCATTACAGTAAGGTGACATGTTGGGATCTTAGTCTCAGTCTCTTTCATCTGTTGGGTCAAATTCTGCATGTGTGCATATACCGTGCCCTGCTTAGTAATCCGGGCTTTCTGTGCCCAGTCTCCTAGGCAGAGCATTTGATAACCTTGTCCTTGTCATACTTTGATGGTTTTTGACAATTTCTCTTCTTCCACTGGCCATTTCCAAGTATGTCTTATGAATGAGAGCCTCTCTGTCCTACTTAATAGGAAATGAACACAAAGTACAGCTGCATCGTGGTGGGGTGTTAAGGAGAAAGTTGGCTGCTGCCATTTGTAAATGTACGGTGGGGTCTGTGAGACGTTTTATTATCAAGTTGCTGGAAAGATGCTGCATAACTTCTCTGTCATTACAATGGATGAGTAACCCTTGTGTGTTCAAGTCAGGAAAATACTGTGAAACACAACTGTCAGAACGGTGCCGAGTAATTTTCAGTTTTGTTTTCTATTCATCCAGTTGATACTACTGATACTGTGGTTTAAAAATTGTATAATAGCCTCCCAACTTGTAAAAAAAGATATGGTAATGGATTCTACTGTCATAAGGCCGGTGTAGGTCAGGTGTTGAAATCCAAGTAGTTTGTAAATTACAACTTTTTTCTTTTTTACCTTCTTTTTAAATGAACTTTGGGACTGACCATGCTGTGAGCTCATTTTTCACTACTGAGTGGTGGTGGTTTTGCACTGTGGTCAGTATTTATGCTTTCTATTTTCTTTGTGAAGTTGTGAGACAGCAAAATAATCCTTCTCAGCTACCTGAAATTTGGATCACGTGGTCTGTCATGCTCCATATCTTCTGTGTTCAGCCAGATTTCTCTGCAAACCGTGTGCATCATGGCAGTGCAATATTTGGGTTACTGCAAAATAAATGGTTAAAGTAAAATAATTACTTCAATTGCTTTTATGATGGTATGTTTGCAGTGCATGTTTCTAAAGCAACTAGACTGCTCTAATTCCCAGACAGGAAGCTTTTCAAAGTTCCCATATAGGTCTGTATCACTTCAAGATCTGCTCTTGACTGGATTATAACGGTCATGTTTTCCCATCTTCAGAGACTGATTCTCTACTGCCTTCTTTTTAGTCATCATCTACATCTGTGCAGGGCATCAGTGCCACTCTGCCATCAGCTTTCAAGATCCGGAATCTTTATTACTTGTTTTTGTATCTTTAAGGTCTATTTGAATTTTTCCTTTAAAACATCAGGACTGAAAATCCTAAATTCCCCTCCTCCCCTCCAGTCTAATTTATTTGTTCCAGGAGTTGGGGATCTGTATAGAAAGTTTATCAGCATGTTGCTGACATCAAGTTGCAATGAGTGTATTTAGCAACTTTTTGGTAAATGACAGAAAAGCTGCAGATTGCATTGTGAAGTATCCGATGAACTTGAAAGGAAGAAATAGTGATATGCAAGTGCTTTTCTGAATGCAAGCTTTCAGTCTGGATCATGGTGGGTTGCTGACATACTGTGGCACATCCTGAAACCTGAAACAGGGCCTGTGTGGGTTTTTTCCTGGAAGATCATATTTGGACATTGCAGCCCCTTTCCTTCACTAATGTCTTAATAAAAGCAAAGTGAACTGAATTCTGTGCCCATCTGCTTAGCAGAGTTACATGAGAAAGAGGCAAATGAATGTAGAAAGTATTTCAGTACATGACTACCCTGTGAGAATACTCTCAGTGAACTGCGTAACAGCAGCCAACAAGTAAGGAGTACAACCAAAGAGCCAATATACCACAATTCTGTTTCTATCTTCAGATGAAATACAATTCTGTGATTAACAATAAAACAATCAGATTAAATTTATTTTTACAACGTACAGCAAAATGACTGATTTGAATTAGCTGATAGCCACTGATATCAGTAAATAAATTCAACTGTCCAACAAATGTGGAAATTAAAATTGAAAAGAAGAAATGCAGTTAAAACTTGCGTGGAGTGCCCAGGGTAGATGAAGGTAATCAATATTGAGTGAACAAATAAAGGTGGGAGAAACGGTAGTTGCAGGTTTTCTGAGCAGGTTTTTCTTCCATTAGCACTGGTTTGCTAAAATTCAGTAAGCAGACCTTCTTTTTAAATTGATGCATAAATATTTTTCATTATTCATTTGTGTAGTGTATGCAAAATCCATATAACTCTTAATGTTGCAGGTGTTTGAAATTAATTATAATCAGTACTCAATTGTTTTGTATGTGTTTGATGTAGGATTGGTGTACAAATAAGGTACTGAATAATATTCAAAAGACCTAGAATTGTGTTAATCCATAACAATTTATTACAGTTTAATGAACATAAATGCTTTTTTGTTCCTGAAGTTTCGTTATTAATAGAGAAATCTTTTTTTTTTTCACTATGCTTTTTTGTATTTAATATTCAAGGTTCTGTGAGCTGCTGTTTTCTGCCTATGTGTATCAATGAGGAGAAAAATGAGATGCAGTCACTTTTGCAGAATAAGCTCAGAGAATTTGCTGCAGTTTCATAGGATCCTTAGTAATATTCACTTTCCATCTCCCCTCCTTGAATAGAAATTATAATCAGTTATAATCACTTTCAGACAAACAAAGAGTGTTGGTAGACCATTGCACTTTAAGTACATGTAGTAATTTACAGCTGAAAGAACAATTGTGTGGATTACTATTTGGTAGCTTGTAACTGAATGAATGGTTGTATTAATTTGGAAATGCTTTAAGGAATTAAGCTGTAAGACAAGAGTGTGCCCAGTGCTTTAGAGGCACAACTAACAGTAAATTAGCATCCACGTATATTCAGTGGTAAGCATTACTAACTGAATGGACTGGGCTGTTTTTGCAAAGGTCTGTGTTAGCAGATCCTTCCGTATTGCTTTGTGTGTTTTTGTGGGTCACAGAATGACTGACAAGTTGCCTTTTCCTTGAAACATGTGGTCAGTGTCAGTGATCTGCGTGGTAACCTGTGTAGGATGAAGTCAATGAAGGTGTAAGCATTGTTCTTGAAAGCAGACTGTAGAGTTCTTGAGGGCTTGTAGACTGGTACATCTATCCTTCAACGTACAGTAGAAGAGTAAAAATCACAACGATCAGAAATGAAAAAGAGCAACTCTGGTAATACTGTATCCCTAAGTGAATAATCTGAGTGTTTCTAGTGAATTCTGTTTCTAACATTGTTATTTTTTAAAGGCTTTTCACTCAAAGATTTGTTGAAACGGATAAGAGGATGTTCACATACATATTCGCATTTCTGCTGAAAAGCTGATCTGAAGAGACAAACTGTAAAGCACGTTGGCTTGGATTTGGCCTGTGGTAATGGGAACATTCAGAGTCTTATCCCAGGCAACTTAAGTGAGATACAGGACATGGGAAGTTAGAAAGATAAGTTCATCAGGTTCTGAAGGGCACTGACAGTGATGCAGAGGGAGGAAAAAAAACCAACAGGATCGCAGAATCAGACATGTTTTGGAGTTATGTTGAACTTACAATAAACTGTAGGAATGAAGTGATCTGGTCAGAAGCAAGATGTCCAAAGAAGGAAAAGTCATCAGATCTACAGTGTTAGAAGTAAAGAAGGGAGACTAGAACACAGAGTTTTCTTATTCACTCTGACATTTTATATAAATCCCCATTCATCAACTGCAGCAAGAATTTAGCTAAAGGTGGCAGAAGTTCTTACAGGCTAACTCTTCCACTTTTAATAGAAGTAGTATTTAAATATCTGACAGTCTTTAGTGGTGAACGTTTTGCTTTCTTGCTTATATGCATTTTGATTAAATAAAATTTGTATTTGCTGGCTTATTAAAATCAAAATCAAAGAAAGGAGGGCCTGATAATATAAATTGTGGAAACTGCAGTATTTATCTTTCAGGCTCCGTGTGTTTCTCTGATGGTGTTTGAGTGTGATCCTACTTACATAACATTCCTTTACAAAACAGCTTTCTTGGTAAACCATGAATGGGCCTAGAGTAACACTGGAAGTACAGGACCGCTGATCTGTTGTTCAGACCACCGCCTTGCAGTGAGCTGGACTGGCTGCTGGAGTTCATCCCTTTTCTGACAATTCTGCTGTTCTTAAATTGAACGTCTGTATGGGAACTGTTGAGAAAGGACCCGGTCAGCCCTGTGAGCACAGGTGAAGGCAGTTTACCTGTGTGATAGGAAGGGGTGGAGCCTGGCTGCACCTCTCTTAGACCTCATTTAAGGGCTGACTGCCACTGAGGAAGGATCTCTGGTTGGAGATCCCTCTTTGGTGGAGCTTTCCTCTGTGAGCCTGGAATCTCCTGATACGGGTAAGCAATCTTCCTCCCTTCCTTTATCACCTTTATAGCTGTGTGCTTCCTGGTGTGCTGATTTGTCCCGTTTTTACACCTCTGGTGAAGCACCTTTTCCCGTCATATTTATCTGTCTAATTGCTACCATGTCTAATCAGCATTCATGTATTTTTCACTC
The DNA here is from genome assembly GCF_987193195.1 of Phasianus colchicus. Taxonomy (NCBI): domain Eukaryota; kingdom Metazoa; phylum Chordata; class Aves; order Galliformes; family Phasianidae; genus Phasianus; species Phasianus colchicus. The sequence continues at coordinate 18,560,959 of NC_143450.1, read as the reverse complement.
TTTGATTTCCCTTCAGGATAGGGAAGAATCTTCTATTTTTACTGATAGTGTTCTTGGTAAGCACTGTGTTATGGTAATTTCTAGGAAAAGAACTTTGTGAAAAGGAGACAGATGGTATTTTAGCCACAGAATACTAGAATATTGGTTTCATGTATCTTTCAGCTTTGCTGCAGATAACAATAATGCTTCTGTCCCCTTTTGACTGTTTCCATGGTGCTGCCAGCAACTTGGATAGAAATTTTTGGCTCAGTTTATAGAGCAAAGGCCAATGGTAGTTTTAGCAGCCTAGAAGCACCAGATTTGTGCTGTGTTCCTTGTGTGGAGCCTGAATCTGAGGGATATTTTGAGTTTAGTTCTGGAGGAATTTCAATGTTATTGAGAATTGCTGTGGTATTGATTAAATATGTAACTATTAGACTATGAATTTTGTTCTGTTAAAAGCTGAGTTGCTTCAGATCTTTTTCTGAAGAGCTGTTTGTCACCATTTGTTGGAGTAAAATATGTTAACTGCTAGCATGTGAAGTTTGCCATGTTCTACCTATAAAAAGAAGTATAAAATAGAATTGTGTGTAGGCATGCAAGCATTTATACTGAGTCTGATTTAAGATTTTGGATTTGCCTTGGGATGCTGAATTGTGATTTCATACAAAAATAACGCAGACCACTCTTCTAATCACAGTTTCCATTAATCATTTTTTCCATTGTGTGACATAATATGAAGAATGGAGTGCTATGGATTTCTTGAATACTGGAATCTATAGCCAGGATGCTTGGATCAAGAGTCAGGAAAAAACTGAGATGAGGGTGGGCTGACCTGTCTTGGCATCCTTCTCAGGTGGAGAGTAGGCTGAATTTGCATGTTAATTGTTTTCTCCACCTGAGTTGAAATACTGAAGGATAACCAGTTTAGGCTCAATAGCTTCTGTTTTTTCATACTGTTAGAAGCACCTCTCAGTGGAACGAATGTCACCTTTTCCTTTAGTGGAGCAAGGCTTTGGAAGTGTGTGAGACTTGTGGTGGCTACCATCTGCTGCCCTCAGAAAACAGAAAACTGGAGTATAACTGTAATAAAAAAAAAGTATGACCCTTAGAGCAAGCTCTGATGGGGTGAGACCCTTCTGCTGTGAGGAAGAATAAAGCTCAGTTCTTCCAATTGCAACTTAAGATAAAAGCAACTTGTTCTTTGTTAAAGCAACTCACCTATGTGACGAGACCTCCTTAGTAAAACACATAAGAGCAAACATTATGCAGTCTAAGAATTCCCGTTATTCTCTCTGTTGTTTTAGGTGCTGTTATCCCCAGAAATTTCCTCCAGGGACTTGGTGTATTTCAGAGAATTCAGTGAGAGAATGGAAAGTTGATTCATCTGCTCTTCTACAGACAGTTGATCCCTTGAAATGGACAGAGGATATGAGTTATTGCTTGTAACAACATCCTTTTAAAAACATTTCTTCCTTTTTGGTAGAGACTTCTAAGAGAGGTGAATTTAGCTCTGAACTACTCGGAGTAATGAAACTTGATTGTAGTGCAGTGTTTCTTGCTGCCAGTGGAACTGATTACAATTAACAGGTCACTGAGCTAATACTTTTTAAATACGGCTGAATGATGACTGTCAGCTGTGTGGTGGTTGCTCATGTTTCCATTGGCCTTTCAAGCAGAGAGGAGTTGAGGCCTCGGAACCTGTTGTTACGTAGGTTGCTTTGAAAATTTTGCCTCCTATTTCATTTCATGGAAATGAAAACAGATCACAATAATGCTAATCGATAGGACAAATTCTTAGCTACAAAACATTGTTTTTCAACACAGTCACTGCAACTAGTTACACCTTTTCACCAGTGATGACCAGGAGCCTGCATGTCACGCTTGGCAGCGACTCGCTGTTTCACAGCTGCTGTGGTGGTGTCACGACAAGGAAAACATTGCCCACGCAGTCTGTCTTTCATTGGCTGCTCCTCTGTCATATGGCAACAAAATGTAATGCAGTAATGACAGGAAGGTTCAACATCTGCTGCATGCTGCCGCCACCTGCTTCTGGCGCTGTGGGCCAGTGTCACAAAAGAGGAGTCCCTCATACTTTGCTTACTTCTTAGTGAGCTTCTCAGAATCAAGCTTACTATTATGGGAAATAAACAGTATGAAACACCATACTCTGTGGGGGGGGAGTTTATGAAATTCATAGGAATACAAACGCAACTCTGAACAGCAGACTAGTTTCAGTGAGACCACAAAATCAGAACCTAGCAGAGGAGTGGCCTGACTATAATTTGGGTGGCAGTGTCCTTTGTGAAGTTAGCATGCAGTGATTTTGTTACAAAAGGTACGTTTTGTGATAATACACATTAGAATCCAAGTTAACGAGGGTTTGCAGGCCTTTCACCCTGTTCAGTTATCCATGAAGGAAGCAAGTCCTCTTACAACTCTGCAGAACAGCTTGAGAGTAGCAGAGAATAGGCCGCTGTCTATTGAGATTTTTTTCTTTGCTGTAAAACACATTCTGTAGGACAACTACCTAACATCGGGTTTGGTATCTAAATCTTTACAAAGCTTAGAGCTTTGTGAGCCAAAACAACCTTTTGCTACAGATCTCATAACAGTTTTCTTAGTGTTTGGTTATAGGATCACCTGGTTTTGACACAGGGGTTTCGTGATCATTATGTAGTATTGTCAGCGGCTCTGGCCCAGGGTACAAAGGGAAGAGGCAGGGAGATGGGCCTGAAACAAAACAGCGGCAATGAACTGAGGGAGAAAACTAATTTAGTAAATGTGATAGTGGAATGTGAGATTACACAGTAAAATACAGTATCACTGGAATTGAAACTAATAAATCTAAATGAGAGAGAGTGTCCAAAAGCGAAGGCCTTACTCTAAAGCTGAAGGCAGATGGCTGGGGAGCACACACTGCAGAGATGAGCAGCGAAAGAAGGACCGTCTTGTGACTGGTGAGCAGTTCTGTCTTTCTGAACGGAAACAGAAAGGGCAATCTGCTGGGAATGCCAGCAGTCCTCGCAGCTGGTGCGTTGGCTTTCCAGTACTTGAAGGGAGCATATAAACAGGAGGGGGAAACGGCTGTTCACAAGGGTGGATGGTGATAGGACAAGGGGGAATGGCTTTAAACTGGGACAGGGGAGGTTTAGGTTGGATATGAAGAGGAAGTTTCTCACAGAGGGTGGTGAGGCACTGGAACAGGTTGCCCAAGGAGGCTGTGGATGCCCCATCCCTGCAGGCATCCAAGGCCAGGCTGGATGTGGCTCTGGGCAGCCTGGGCTGCTGGTTGGTGACCTGCACATAGCAGGGGGTTGGGACTGGGTGAGCACTGTGGACCTTTGCAACCCAGGCCATTCTGTGATTCTGTGACGAACCTTTTAACTCCCAGTCCACTACATGATGTTATGGTGTGGAATACCAATGACAAAAATCATAAAACCATGACAAGTATATTAATCAAAATAGCAATCTCAATAATTACATACTGATTTCATAATAGCAAAGCAATGCAATAAGGTGGTTTCAGTATTTCCCACATAGTAATAATAGTTTCCGTTTCTCTTCTGTTCTGAAGGAATATTCTTAATTTTCAGATTTTTCTATACTGCACATAAATTTTGAGAGATATTTTTCTTAACCAGCTCTAGACTTAGAGATTGCATTGAAATCTTCTTAGACTTGACCCCTTTACCCCCTCCCCCATCCTGCAGGAGTTCTAATTTTTTTTTTTAATGCTGAGAAGGGGAAGAGATTTTGAAGTTGCACAGAGGGGATTTGTCTTCCAGTATTAATCATGATCTGGTCTAGAATTTAATGTTCTCACTCTCAGAAGAGTAAATACAACTTTAGGGATAGTGACAGCCTGCTAGTTAATAGGTTGATATTATGAAGTTATATGGCTCTATGAATATCGTGATTTATTTTTCAAATAAGATTATTTTCATTACTGATGATACTGCAGTTTCAGAGAGAAACAGGGCAATAAATAATGTTACCCAAGAAAGTAAAGCATAAAGATGATAGATTTAGAATAATATAAGCCTAATGTTTCTCATTACTTTTGCTTTTAGCATTGTTGCAATATATTGTGTGTGTTTTACTGCGTTTCAGTAAATCTGATACCAGACTTCCACGTGGATTTTTAGTGCATAAAGAAATGAATGCTTATCTTTTGGTCAGTATTTTGTATTCTTAATTCTAGCTTACTCAGTACTTATGATGTCTTCTGCAAGTACTTAAAAATAACTTCTATTTCAGTGGAGCTATTACATGTGGAGGATCTGCTCAGTTTTTTTAACATGTGCAAACATGCAGAGATGTCCAAATTTGTTACCCTTCTGGTGGCTGGGTCTACTTCCTAATCAATCAAGAATACGTTTCTAACTCTTGTAGGCACATGGGCTGCTGGGAAGTCCTAGGAGAAGGATATTTGGCATGAAGTCATTTGTGCTATGCATGTTTGAGCTACATTAACCATTAAGGAATGCCAAGGAAGAGCAATGAATAGCTGCTAAGGCCATTTGTCTCTTTCTGTACAGGCAGATGTTTTTTTTTAGATAGCATATGTCACTTAGATCTCCTGGAGGATGCAGCCCACTAAAGAGACCATATATTTTCCTTTTTGTCTTTAAAAGTTTGTGCGTGACAAGAACATTTATTGGCAAGTGGAGGCCATCTATGTATTTCACAACTGTGTGTGTAGTACTTACAAGATGTTCAGCAGATCTCCTATGTGACCAATAACAGCAATTTCCTCTGTGAAGGGTGGTTTTACACTAGTGGAGGTCTTGATTACTAAAAAGAAATGCAGATCTTAACATAGGCCCTTATTGTGCCAGAATAATTTGTGAGGGATGCACATAGACTTAAGGCGGAGATGCCACTTAAACAAAAAGAAATCTTCTCTGACCTCCTTGGCAAGTAGATCCTGCTGCTTCAGCAGAAAATCACAGTAGTATTGATCTGCAGTGAGAATCTGTGCTGCTACCTCTCCTTGTGCTGGAGTGCTGATGGAACCTAGCTCTTGCTGATCATCCATTTCACTCTTACAAACTGAAAGGTTTGTGCTCTGTCAGGAGTGCAGCTTCTGCCCACAGGACTTTGTGCCCAGCCCTTCTGTGCTCCAGCTCTGCCAGGGTTACAACGTGGGACCTCAATTTAGGAAGGACTCATTCTTCTGTTCCTAGGTTAAAAACTGCAGGTTTTTACTGCAGTAATGGTTTGCTGTGATTAATTTAAGAAATAATGGAAGCAAAAATCTAGCGCTTTATTAATAGTATAAAGAATGTGCTGAAAGAATGGCAAAGAACGTGAAAGTTACACTGATTACAGAGTTAGTTCTCTTCATTAATTATGAACCCACCTAAGTGAAATAATTATTACAGACTTACAAAGTCAGTCCCTTTCTTAAGCGGAGTAGCCAAAGTTACAAACCAAAAAAAGGGAGTGGAAGGGCTAGGAAAAAGAACCAGGAGGTTGTGCATTGTGGTCTCTTCTCTACCCATAAGATCACACTGTGTTCCAGAACAGCTTCCAGCTTGCATTGCATTACAGCAGGGTTTCTTAAGTGCTGCTGCAGACAGCCAGTCTCACCACAATGTGATCTGCAACATATATTCAATACATATTTCCACCCATTTTCCTCGAGCAGTCTGGAACAGATCTCAAGGGCCCAAACCTCAAAGAATTAAATTAATAAAGGACCCTCATTGCAGTCCCCCTACAGATCTGTATTCTTGGATCCCACAGCATACATTCTTCTTCTGAGGTAAAAGCAACTCTTTGTAAATCAGTAGGCATAACTCAAGCTAGAAAAGAGTATCAGTCTGTGTCAGACTGCATTCCAAGATTCTTAGAAGCAGCTTAGCCAGGAAGAAATTAGGCCACTTGAAGAGGCAAGATATGCTTGATAGATCTGACAGTGAGGGTTACGCTATGTGATAGATGCTGTTGCTGGAAGCTCAACCATGTTGAGTTTCTTTCCATTTTGTAAGTCTGTAAGTGCAGACTCAGACATGGCCAGAGAGTGACTTTGAAGACTCTGTGTGTGTGTGCTGAGCATGTTAAAGCAACCCTGAAGGTACTCGTTTGGTCTGCATATTGATGGGCAGGATACCTGCTGATGCAGGGAATGTTCCTATGGAGCAGGGATGCCTTCAAAATGTTCTAGATATACCAGCTCATCTGTGTTTTGGTGTGCTGTACACAAAGCTTCCCAATCTGCATATTTTACTGATGTGATTGTGTTTAAACTTACTGCATCAGTTTGGCTAAGGTTGGAATTTTCTTCAAAATTTGGCTGATGAAAACGGTTGATGGAGTCTTGTTTGCAGAAGGGCAAAGGAGACAAATTCTAGCCTTCCTGAGGGTTTTGCATATCTTTTTTTCTCTGCTTCTATGGAAACTCAGAACGGTGATGAGAATGTCAGTGCTTTTCTCTTGCTGTAGCAGTTTGTAGAATTGTTGTGTGAAAGCCTGAATATGGGAGGCTTGGAAGGTTGCAAGGGATTGGGAAGGGCAAGAGGAAGAGATTGTTGTTAGAACCTTCGGACTAAAATGCCTGATCCATCATGATCCCAAACTGTAAGGCTTGAATTAAATGACCATCCTCTCCAGTTCTGTAGTCTCAATAGCTTTAATCTTTATTGTAAACAAATTTGTATCTTCTTTGTATGGTGTGCTTTCATCAGAAAAGGGAAAGAGTACGTATGAAATCTCTACTACTATGTCAGACTTGCATGCGGAAGCCTGGTTTTGCTGGCATCTCCCTTGCGGGTTTTCAGACAAAGACTGCAGTGTTTTGAGAAATGAGCTATCCTGTGTTCTGTAACCATGTGAACTGTCATGCTGCAATATCCACCGACAAGTAATAGTATGTCTTATTTCTTGCAGGGCTTCCGAAGCAGCTGAGGACAGAACCATAAGGAATGCCACGCAGTAAGTGCTAAACAAACTGGCACAGAAAGGATCAAAAAAGATGGCAGTCTGTATTTGAAATAATTAAACATACGGACTCTCACTGATAAGAAATCATGTCAAAAAAAGGACGTAGCAAGGGCGAGAAGCCTGAGGCACTAATTGTAGCCCTACAGGCTGCCAACGAGGAACTCAGGACCAAGCTAACAGACATTCAAATTGAGCTGCATCAGGAGAAATCTAAGGTGAGTGAGGGTTTGGTTTTATAGAAGTGTCTGCACTGAAGGAGAGAAATGTGGGAAAGAACAGAAATCAAGAGATGCAACAAAACTCTTCTCTTGAACAACAGTGTGATGTCTTGTTCCTTCACTGGAAAAGATTTCTTTTTACTGAGGTACAAATTTAAGAAGCCTCTGGCCTTATAGTGAAGCAGTATGCCTTTTGTAACATGTTTGCCCATGTTCCAAATAGTGATTTTCATCCTATCCGCTCAAATTGTTCCTAAGTATACTGTTTAAAAAAAAAAAAAATCCAGTGTCTAGAAGTTGTGTAGTGTTGCTGTTTTTTGAATGACTGCTTATTTCAGTAAGATATATCTCTATTTCAAAGTTGAGTGAAGTAGTCCTTAAGTATACAGCATGAAAGTCCATATGGACCTTTGTAATCCTTCTGCAGTACATCCAACTCTGTCATGTACATTAAGGTATGTATGCATTGTTTCAGGCTTGTTAGGTACCAGTGATCTGCCAGCATTTCAGTTTGATATCTAAACTTGCTTAAAAATCAGCTGAGTATCATGTGTATAGGTGCACATATGATTATGCTGTGAAAGTGCTCAGTGGACTGTAGTTGGGCTTAGATATACATTAGTGCAAAGGTACTGACAGCTGCTCTGTAACTTTGATTCCAAAAACATGGACAAAGAACTTAAAAGTTGTCTTTAATAAAGAGCAACAAAGAACAACCCTAAGTAAAGCCAGCTATTCCATCAGTGTAATGACCAGTGAAGCACACTTTTTCTTTAGTTTCATGTCCAAGAGCTGACTACCTTAAAGTTTTGCTTATGATTAAGAACATCTACAAAAGACTAGATGTTTTCTGGATGTTCAGATTTGCAGCACACACTTTCATCTAATTTCCTACAGTCATGAATCACATGAAGTCTGTATGAATCTTGCTATTGCCAAGCCTTCTACTTTTCTGAGGAATTTGGCTGAAATCGACAGTTGAGTTAGAAAGTTGTTAGTCAAATGTCTATACAAGGACTTGCTTCCTAAGGAAAAACTGAAGTATTTATTTTCGGTAAAGACACTAAGTGAGGACTTCAGGAGTTGGCCCATACTTTGTTGGAGGAGGATGGAGGAACAGCGAGGGTCTTCAGGAAGCCCTTCCTTATTCTGACAGGGCTGTGTGTCTGAGTGACCTTGTTTTGGTAGCAGTATCTTGGTAGTAGGTGACTTTCATTTTGTTTCAATTTAGATTGCTAAACTTGAAAGAGAGAAGACTCAAGAAACAAAGCGTATCCGTGAAGTGGAGCAGCGCAAGCAAACTGTGCAAATCACAGAGCTAAAAGCCAAACTCCATGAGGAGAAAATGAAGGAGCTGCAGGCTGTAAGGGAGAACCTCATCAAACAACATGAGCAGGAGATGACACGAATGGTGAAAGTCCGAGACAGTGAAATCCAGCGTCTCAAGTCAGCGTTGTGTGCACTGCGGGATGGCAGCAGCGATAAAGTAAGGACAGCCCTGACTATTGAGGCTCGTGAAGAGGCCAGGAAACAGTTTGACTCTGAGCGCCTTAAGCTTCTGCAGGAAATTACTGAACTTAAGTCTGCCAAAAAGCAGGTAGATGAGGCCTTGAACAATATGATCCAAGCTGACAAGATCAAAGCAGGTGATCTTCGAAGTGAGCACCAGTCCCACCAGGAAGCCATTTCTAAGATCAAATGGGAGAGCGAGAGGGATATTCGCCGCCTGGTTAGTAACTCTTCCCTGCACTGAAACATTTCATGTGTTGTCTTATGCTGTAGTGAGTTTGTCTCCTGTGCTTTTCAATTTTTTGGTGAATCTTAGAACTCTGCAAAGGAGCTCAGTCTGAAGAAGTAACAAAAACCTCACGTTGCTGTATCTCTGTGCTAGAGCAACCACTGGGTGGGCAGCTAATACCACAGAATAATGGTGATTGATGCATTCCATCAAAAATTGGCTTGCCAAGATCCTAATATATCTACCATGCAAAGTATTAGAAAATGTTTACATCTGCACTTGAAGTTATTAGTTTCTTTAACCCTTATGTTGGTGTTTTACACACATCAAACCATGGCAAGATAGAGACATTTTGCTTTGATCTTGCTATAGCATTCAGTGAATTCATACTAATGGGAATGGGTAAAAAAGAGGCCTATACCAGTAGTAGTGCAAGTGGCTGTGTTTTTTGTAAAGCTAGGGAACTGGGCCTGCTTGCAACATTGAAAAATTTGGCATGAAAACTGACAGTTCAGTAGAAAAAACTGATTTAAATAGCATCAGGAATGGTATTTTTGAGTTAAAGCATTGTAGTTGAACACTGATAGGCAACTGTGCACCCCACACTCACACATTCACCTCTCCTCCACTCCCACAATGGAGGTGTAGAAATAATCATATAGTAACAAGTTATTAAAAAACGTTGATTGAAATAAGGAGAGTTTAAGAAGTAAGAGAGGAAAGGATGAAAAAAATCCTAAAAACCAAGAAGAAGAAATGCAAATGATGCAAAACACAGTCGCTCACCTCTGGCTGACCAATGCCCATTCAGTCACTGGGACATGGCAGCCCCAGCTTAGTCTTCCTAGTTTTACTGTTGAGCACGATGTCAGTATGGTATGGATATCCCTTTGTCCAGTTTGAGTCAGCTGTCCTGGCTGTGTCCCATTCCATTTTGCGCATTGCATCATGCTCAGTTTTGCTTTGTGTAAGGCTATCAAAGCTGTTACTGCAGTGGTGTACAGTGTGGCTGACACCTTGGAGTATATTCTTTTCAAGCCTGTGTGGTATGACATAGCAGATTTAAGTGGTGAACACTAGTAAATCCTATTGTACTATGTTCACCAAGGCTGAAGTACTTCTGTTTTTACACACTAACATTGTTGCTCTTGTGCTCCTCTCATCAGATGGACGAGATCAAGGCTAAAGATAGGATCATATTTTCCTTGGAGAAAGAACTGGAGACACAGACGGGCTACGTGCAGAAGCTGCAGCTGCAGAAAGAAGCTCTGGATGAACAGCTTTTCCTGGTGAAGGAGGCAGAGTGTAACATGAGCAGTCCCAAGAGGGAGATCCCAGGAAGGGCCGGGGATGGCTCTGAGCACTGCAGCAGCCCTGTATGCAGGTTTTACTGACTTCTACACAACATTTCTCTTGCTTAAATGTTGTTTTGGCTCCTGGGAAAACTTTAAAAAAATCAGTACTGCTTTGAAAATATTGATCAATGAACATAACTGTCCAGATAACCTGCATCCTCAAAAACAAAGAGAAATTGGGAAGACAGGCAGAGAGAAGGCTGTGGGGAACCTAAGATTTGAGAGCACCTCCTGTTTCTCTGTCTTGCTTTATGTGTGTGCAGCTATTACTATCATTCACAAGTGTAGCAGATATGTAAAGTCATGGCCTGAAACAGTAATGGAGCATGTGGTGGGAAGGCAGGGCCAACCCAGGGGAGCTCAGGTGTATGCAGTGTACCTGATTGAGTGGAAGGGGTGGAACCAAGATTCACCCCTTCCCGTATCTCATTTAAGGGTTGGCAGTGGAGGTGAGGGGATCTCGCTAGAGATCCCTGTTCATGTTCCAAAGATAAGCAGCCTTTTCCTTCTTTTTTTTGTCTCTATTGTTGTGGTATTTGTTCTTGTCCTTGTTTGCTGCAGCTGAAGTCTTTACCACCCTGCTATTCTTCATTTTCCATCATGTTACAGCATTACAAGGCATGCAGCTCCTTGTGACTAAACACAGTATTTACCCAACAAGTGTGTATGCATACATGTTTTTACATATACATGATTGAAGAAGATGGTGAAGGCAATTGATACTGAAAGGGGTGTCCTTACTTTTTCACCTGACTTAGTGGCTCAGTGAATACAAGCAATGTATAGGGAATATCAATTGAAACTAGAATATTTCAGCTTTGGGTTTTTTTCCCTGTAATAATAGTTTAAAAAAAAAAAAAGCATCAGGATCTCTTTATTTTTTAGCAAGTAAAATTTCTTTAATCTTAAAATTTTCCCAAAACTAGATGTTGTCTTCTCCCAAAAACACATTTTTGCCAAAATGTGTATTGTTCTAAAAACAAATAACAAGTACAGTTTGTTGATTATGTTAAGTTGACTGGTATGTAGCTTTGGGTGATTCTTTCCCCAGTTGTGTTTTGAAGAATCAGTAATTGTTATGTTGTTACTGATGAACAGGACTTGCGCAGGAACCAGAAGAGGATAGCTGAGTTGAATGCAACAATCCGGAAACTGGAAGACAGGAACACACTGTTGGTTGATGAACGAAATGAACTGGTATGTGAGCTTTGCACACAGGGCCAGGAAGGGAAGACAAAGAGAGGAGTTTCCAAGCATGTGATAAATGTGCTTTTTCTATCCATTGGGTTTGTCTCCTTGGGTGCTTAGGGTGGCTTTTCGCTCCAGAATTACTGAGCAATCTCAGTGTAGTTATATCAGGATGAAAATCACAACAGAAGAGTCTTGTTGGTTTCTATGTGACTGTTTGTGTTCCTTTCTTGACCTTCTCAAGAGTTTAGGACTATACAACAGTATGTGGTGACGTAAATCACATGATGCTTATAGTCCTATACTTGAGAAGAGACAAGAATCAGCTATAGATATCAATTTACTGTTATCCATTCTTTCTGTGTCTGATTTACCCTTAGGTGGTGATTTGATCACTCAGTGTTTTTACTTCCATGATTAAGAACTAGAGTACTGAAATTCAACTCTTGATATCTTATTTTGTTCTTCAGATAGGAGTCCTGGTGCACTCCTTTCATATCAGTGTGGCTGGCTTGATTCTCTTCAATGTTTTTAATTTAATATTTTCAAAATGATAACAAGTTCGTAGTAACAGTAGAAATGTGTTCACACGCCTCTCTTCAATTAGGAAAAGCTCTCAGATTTCTGCAATACTGAATAGTTTGTAGCTGTCTCATGCCATTAAATCTTCAGCCTATTTTTTTTCACAGAAAAAAAACCAAAAAAAAAAAAGGTTTCAAAATTATATCTTGCATAATGTGACTATAATAATACATGTTAAATGTGGGCAGGAACTGTTGGAAATACCATGTTGTATGGTAACAGCCTGAGCCACTGATTGAGCACATGGGGAAAGGTCCTGTCAGCACTGGGAGCACAGGTGAAGGCAGTCTACCTGTGTGACAGGAAGGGATGCAGCCTGGCTGCACCTCTCTTAGACTTCACTTAAGGGCTGACTGCTACTGGGGAAGGATCTCTGGTTGGAAATCCCTCCCTTGTGGAGTCTGTCCTGTGAGCCTAGATCTTTGGAGACAGTGAGCACCTTTCCTTTGTAACGTGGTTCCATCTGCGCTGGTCCCTTTGCTCTTCTGCTCCTGTATCCCCTTCCACCACGTTAATCTTTCAGATTGTAGCACATGTGCTTTGAGATACAATCCGACCGGCAATAGCTTTCTTCATTCGTAGGGTAAGACAGGTAGTTTTGCCAGCAGCAATGCTGTTGGGAGATGTAACCACCTCCTACCAGCTCCTCCCCTTCCTGTTAGCAGAAGGGATCTTCAGGCACTTGCTAGCTTGCTTCAAGCAAAATCAATGGGTAAGATGATGTGATGATATAAGGAAATGTGCTTCACTGTCCTTAACAGCTACAGGGAACTCTCAGATTTTTCTAGGGCAGAACTGCATCAGGCAGGAACTTCCTAGTGATGAATGGTAACACAGAGCTTATTCATGCATTCATTAAGTAGATAATCTGGGCACACATTATCTTCTTATACTTCCTTAGGAAAAGAAATGTTGTGTATTAATGCTGGGTTTTACCGGATGGAGCTAATTTTGTGGAGAAAAAGAACTTGGTTAAGATTTTAGCTGTACTAATACTGGGATTTCCAAAGATGCCATAAGATACTTTGATTAATTTGTTGTTTAAATGACATTTAGTCAATATTTGTTGACTAAAACATTGTGCATATGCATAAGTTCCTATGTAAGTCTGTCTTCTGATGAGAAAGTCTATAGTTTCTTGAAGATAAAACACAGGTCTTGGTTTCGTTTACAGTTCTTGCAGCAGCTTTGTAGTTGTCTGATGGTGTGTCAGGTTGCTTCATCTCTATAAATGAGTTTTCCTATAGATAGAACTATTAGTAAAAACATAAGCATTGTTAGGACAGCTTTGGCAGTTCCAGTAGATCACTTTGCTTGGCGTTTTAGTGTGATGGTAGTTCTACAGGGAAGAAATATTTCTCACAAAAGAAAACTATATCTTTTATTTGGATTACTTACCATTATTAATTGCTATAAATCAATTGTTATCAATTCAGCTGAAGCGTGTCCGAGAAGCTGAAAAACAATGTAAACCTCTCCTGGAAAAGAACAAGTGCCTCACAAAGAGAAATGATGAACTGATGCAGTCTTTGCAGCGCATAGAAGATAAGCTCAAAGCAGTCACTAAAGAAAACATAGAAATGGTCAGTATTGAAGAGAAAATTGCATATTACTGCATGATATGTTTTCTGGTGGAAACGTTTGCACAGTGAATGTGTGTGCGTATGTGAGTGTGTGTAATACTACTGACAAGATACAGCAATGCTTAGGTTTGTAAATAGTAGTCTTACATAATGTTGTCTATTATGCTCGTGTGCAATATTTTTGAGTGAATGCATAAAATCAGTCTTTAATATCCCAAAAATTGTATTTGAGTCTTAATTTAAAAAAAAGTTGTATTGAGTCATGTTCTACTCTGCCATTTTGCATCTGAAAACCACGAAAGAAGCTGATATTTATCTTTGAATGTGTGTGTTCCTGTTAGAGATGATGATGATGGCAAAGTAAAGTTGTGATCTGCCCCGAGCATGTATAATTACCATAAAACATATACATGGTAAACGGATACAGGAAAGAGAATGGTGGTGTGCTTGCTAGGTTTATGAATTTCATGTATCAGGCTTTATGAGGTGGAGTTAAAGCAGCTATGTCCATAGAGCTTTCAAGTGGTCTTTAGCATTAGTCAGAATCCACGTGCATTGATTTTGCTTTCTCATTAATTAAAGAGGAAGTGTGAGTCGAGTTACCAGATGTAAACTGGCAGGCTTGCTCCTAAGTGTCTTTGCATCTCTTGCCTCTCACAGTAGTCAAGGTCTTCATCTTGAGCAGACTGACAGTTCTGCAATGGATGCAGCTCTCCTGCTGATCAGGATGAGACTATCAGATTCACAGGAAGAAAGAAAAAGGTTTTAGTGCTACAAGGTTAACCAATTTTAAGACTTTGCAATTCACCCATGCCCAGAAGACAGATTCACTTATTGTAGGCATCACAAGTTATAATTCTTTTTCCACGGCAGTTGCAGATGGCAAATCACAGCCCCTTGGCCTCTCTCACAGCAAGCAGAAGAGACTTGAGCGTGATCATGCATTAGATGTCAGTGGACAGCACCACCAGTGCACATGGCAACTTAGCTCCACTATCAAGAGTTGACATCTGTTCTTGGTAGTGTAGATGCACAAATCATGCAAGTCAGCAGGCTGTTGGTTGGTTGGAATAATAATCTTGGGCTATGGGTGTTTCCTCTTCCACGTGCTCGGAGCAGGCAGCACACAGTGTTCTAGTTAAAATAGTTATGTTGCCCCATTATTTTTCCTTCCTCTTCTTTTGGCAGGAATCACAAAACTAAAATGTCCAGTTGCTCACTGTATATGGTCAGTTGAGGGGTATTAGCAAATGCATGGGGACATGGGAGCATGGGATATCCCCTGGACACGTAGGGGATAAATCTATTTGCCATGTGGTGGGCCTCTGAAAGCATTGACCTTTAAGGGCTGCTGTAGAGGCTAGATTACCACAAAATAAATAGAGATAAATCTTTACTGTTCTGCTTGAAGAAGTCAGCCTTTCTGTGCTGCTTTGTTGTTGCAAACTGCTTGTGGGTTATAAAACTTGTATAGCTAATATTATGAATTATAAAATTACAAGTTATACAAACTATGTAGCAGAAACATATTAATATGACAGTACATTCTAAATGAAAAACTATGGTTAATTTATAACTGAATGTTTGTCTTTTTTGTTTAATTGCTAGATGTTATTTTATCTGTCTTCTTACCACAGAGAGAAAAAATGACATCGCATCCTCCACTAAAGAAACTAAAATCTCTCAATGACCTGGATCAGGCTAATGAAGAACAAGAAACAGAATTTTTAAAGCTTCAGGTCATAGAACAACAGAACATAATTGATGAGTTAACAAGGGTATGTCCAGAACACCAGGAAATTAGCAGCAATTCCTGTACAAAGTTAATTACCATGAGTATTTCATATTACAAATAGAGTTCTGAGGTTTCATATTTTCCTTGCTCTTAACACCTGTGTAGTTTTAGATGTCAGAGTGTGTTGGTGTGGGTTATTAACTGCCTTTTTAATGGGGGTGTTGTCCCTGCAACTTGAAGATGTGACACTTACATGTGAACTGAGCTGCAGAAATGAACAGACAGTGAACAGTGGAGCTCAGGAACATACACACACGTTCGCAAGGCAGGGCTCTGACAAGCTGACATATGAGGTAACCATGCTGCTATTAAAATGTTCTTGGAGAAGAAAAATGCACACAATGCAGTGCCCTTTGCGTGCTGGAAAAGAGCGTGGTTCTTGATGTGGTTCTCTAGTTCTTCTGTCATATCCTTTAATACTGGCATCCCTTTTTCAGATGACTTTGCATTTTGTTGAGGGGAAGGAGAAAGATACTCCAAAGCAGGCTGTTTCTTCTCTTAAGGCATCATTGCTAGAAGTGGTGAAATCAACACTTGTATCTTTTAGTAACTCTGAAACAGAGGAGGCACCACCTTTGCAGTGAAGGCAGTCTGCCTCCCATGATGAACACGAATGGGTGCCCTGCGAAAGTCTCCTGGTGACTTTAACAGGAAATCGATCAGTGTCTGTTGTCTGACAGCCTGCCAAGGCAGCTACACAACAGCAGGGGCTGCTTTTCTGCTATTCCCTCTTCCCTTCAAGTGATTTTCAGCTGACAGACAGTTCTAGGTATGAATCTTCCCTTCTACCTGGAATCACATTGCTTCTGAAAAATATTGCAGTCAGTGGAAAAGCAATGATTTATCTTATCTGTAGGTCTGACATTTTGGGGCTGCAAACAAAAGAAGATAGAGGTAAAAATTTTGAGTCCAATAACTTTTCAATCTCACTTTCCAGGACAGGGAAAAACTCATTCGTCGCAGAAGGAGTAAAAGGAGTTCAAAGCCAATTAAGGTAAGAGGCAAAGTCATGAATTAAAAAAAGATGAGATATGCAAAAGTTTATTGGCATCTTCTGTTATTTTTTTTTGTTGGATTCAGATTCCATGTTTAGAAGGTTGTAATCTGTCAGCAAAAGTGAACAGTGTTGTAAAGCAAATGTGGATCTTTAAATTTTTGATCAGTTGGCAGCATGCTTATTCATAACCTAAGTTTTTAAATGCTCACCTCTGTACACTGAAATGTAATCCTGCATGTCAAGTACCTCAGCTTTCATAGGATATGACTCAGTCCTCATTTGGATTGGTGAATTCAATTACTGGAGATAGTGAGACAGAGCCAAACTGTGTACTGTATGTATGGTGGTTACTGTAAGAGTGGAAAGATGTGTGGGATGAGTGTCACATTAAAAAAAAAAAAAAAAAAAACCTAAAACATAACACTAGTTTTGTGCTAATGTAGTACTTACTCATTTACTTGAGCAGCAGTATCAGTAGGAGAAGTACTGAGATATTCAAAATATCAGCAGTATCCCTAAGAGAAGGACATTTCCTTCACAGCATTATTGTCTCACCTCAGTCTGTTCAGAAGACATCTGTCAACATGCAGCTTCTTTTTCTGTACAGCTTCTATTATGTTTTCTGAGCTTCAGGCTAAGCCAGATCCTCAGTTTAGTAATATGAATCAGTAGATCATTCTCCACCAGCACAAGACCTAATCTTCAATATGGTTCCCTTTGGATTTGGTTGGAGGTGGTAATTGAAGGGGTAGCATATAGCTCTTTCTTTCCAGTCTTGCCTTTTACTGGTAATGGGGCTTGAAATTAATCTTTCTCCAAATTAGAAACTCATACTGGCCATTTCTAGGCAGATTCAGAAATCATGTTTTTCCTTCTTTAGAGACACGTGATAGACACAGTTTTGGGGTATGATGATGATTCCATGGACTCTGAAACATCCTCAGTGGCCTCATATAGAACAGACAGAACACCAGCAACTCCAGATGATGATCTGGATGAGGTAAGATCTGACTCAATTTCCATAGGCAAGGACAAATTTTCAAATGATTTTGACTTCCAAAGCAAGTGACCCAGGTTTTATTGCTCCATATTGGATGGCAAGTTCTTCATTAAATTTGGCCTCATTTTCATATGCTCAAATACTGAGAAGTTCTCTCAAAGTGTAGTCCGTAGAGTCTACAGCTATGACTTCATTGCAATCTGAGGTGACTTTTTTCCTCTCATCTCCCAAGAAAATGAACTTGTCACACTTCTTTTAGCTTAAAGACATAATTCTATTAATTCTACATCCTTATTACTTCTCATTACAGCAGGATCACCATAAAAGCTGTTTTAAATCAAGATCTGTAAACCAACTAATGTGTTTAATACCTTACACTTGCCTTCTTTGCTTTGGCAGTGCTGTGCTGTCTAGTGCTTAGGCGTGTCCTTTCTCTTTCCTCAGAGTTTAGCTGCAGAAGAATCAGAGCTGCGGTTTCGACAGTTGACAAAGGAATATCAGGCCCTGCAGAGAGCTTATGCACTACTGCAAGAGCAAACAGGAGGCGTCATAGATGCTGAAAGAGAAGCCAAGGTCAGTAACAGTCTGAGAGGCAAAGCATTTCATTACTATCGCAACGTTTTGATTTCTCAGAGTGATGCGCAAGGAAATGGAGATAAACATTCACGTACATCTATCTGTTGCATTTCACTCATTGGCAAGTGTATTTCAAGAGAGTGATGACTGAAGATGGACGCAATTGCTTTGTTTACAAGGGTCTGTTCTCTGGCTGTTTCAAACCCCTGCATTTAGGTAGACACGTCAAAGCAGACACTTCTGTAGTTTGGAACAGAGTCACAAGAATGGTCTCCTGTTTTGTCCAGGTGTGAAGGGGTTGGATTTGTATGTGTGAATGGAGGTCTGTGCTTTTCCATAAAGGCATAAATTGCACCAACTTTAGGAATATCCGCCTAAATGTTTCTAACAAAGATACACAGATTACATTCAAATTTGAATGCGATGCAGATTATGGTAAAACGTCCAAGGCTAAAAGTATTCTCCATCTAATAAAACTGTAGAATAATTCAGGCTGGAAGCAACTTCAGGTGAACTCCAGTCCATCATCTAACTCAAAGAAGTGTCAGATGTAGTAGTACCAGGTTTTTTGTTTTTTTTTTTTTTTTTTTGCCACTTTCAAGTCATTTCTTAAAGACCTCTTAGTTCTGATCACTTTTTTTCCTACTACCCTTTGCCAGTCTCATTTACTAATCACTTTTATTCAATTCAGGGACTGTCCCTGTAGTAGAAATGCTAAATCATGGCTTGAAATGGTGTTTGGGCACCTGATGGGAAGGCAGGGCTAGTCCAGGGGAGCTCAGGTGCAAGCAGTGTATCTGAGTGACTGCTAGGGGTGGAGCTGGGGTCCACCCCTTCCCAGACCTCATTTAAGAGTTGGCAGTGGAGGTGAGCACATCTCTTGCTGGAGATTGCTGCCTACCTGAGGCCTTTCCAATGTAAGCAGCTTTTTCCCTTTTTTTTCTGCGTCTGTGGCTGCTGCATTTGGGCTTGTTTGACTTCAACAGGCTCAGGAGCAGCTCCAAGCAGAAGTCCAGAGATACAAAGCCAAAATAGAAGATTTGGAAAAAACTTTAGCACAAAAAGGACAGGTAAGCACCTCTTGTGTATTTTGTTTTTTGTTTTGTATCTTCACTCTATTTAGAATATACCTAGCACAATTTCATTATAGACTTATTCCCCATGTTTATGTGTAATAAGCAGGCAGGTATAGAGTGCTTAGGAGTCTTGCTAAAGCTTGCTAGACTAATATGCTGTTGTTTTGTAATCCATGATCTGTTTATGTAGGATTTTAAAACCTGAGTATTGTGGTTCCAACTTTCAGTAAAAACACCCAGCCTTGTGAGGTTTGATTATTCTGTAACAGAACTTCTTCATCCAACAGGACTCCCATTGGGTGGAAGACAAACAGCTTTTCATTAAGAGGAACCAAGAGCTTTTAGACAAGGTATGTTCCTGAGTTCTGCATGTCTGGAGAAGAGGAGGCTCAGGGGGAGGTTATCTCATTGCTCTCTACGACTACCTGAAGGAAGGTTGTGGTGAGGTTGGGGTCAGCCTCTTCTACCATGTAATTAGTGATAGGGATAGAGGAAATGGCCTCAAGCTGTGCGGGGGCATATTGAGGTTAAGATGTTAGGAAATGGTCCTTCTCCAGTAGGCTGATCAGGTGCTGCAACGGGCTGTCCAGGGAGTTACTGACTCTGGGAGTGTGCAAGAAATGTTTAGATGTTGGACTGAGGGACGTGGTTTAGTGGGAAATATTGGTGATAGGTGGATGGTTGGACTTGGATGATTGTGGAGGTCTTATCCAACCTTAGTGATGATTGTGTTTACTCTGAAGGGTATTCTTGATCCTAAAATACACCTTTGGATGTTTACTCTAGTGTTTACAAAAATAGTGTATGGATAGCATAGTGTATTTAAATATGGACAGGATATACAGAGTAATGTAGGTAGATATGGCCTCTCCAGCACTGATCAGGCAGTGTTGGTAGTAGTTCTTGATGATCCTAGCCTAAGACCTGGAAGTTCTGCTTAGGATTATGGCTCTACTGTTAACATTATACTGTTGCAGCATTGTATTGAAGAGTTTGCTGATGCTGCCTCAGCAGAACAATCAGAGCTGAGCTTCTTAATATGAAATGGCAGCAGAAATGAAGTCATCCTCTAACATCAGGACTTTTGTACTCCTGGTCTCAGTATAGTCTGTATGTTTTTTGGGGGCTTGAGTCACCCCTTGGTCCTGTGGAACTTGAACTGTGCTTTTACTTGGTGCATTTAAGTGTGCATATGTATATCTATATATTTGTATGTATGCATTTTTAGTCATAAGCCCATGAAGGACCTTAGTGTTGCTTGTATATTACCAACAGTTACAGCAGTGGCTATAAATGACTGCCGTCTCCACGAGACCGTTAACACCCAGCAATAGATCTTCTAACTTCTTTCACCTCTCTAGATAGGGCATCCTAGCTGTGTTTCGCCCCTTCCATAAACAAGCCTTGTAAGTCTCCAGCCCTATGTCATACTTCCCCAGCCAGATGAATTGACCTAAGGGGGCTCATTTGATCTGTCTTAACGCTCTCCCCTACTGTCCTGGTATCGGCCCTGCTCGGAAAACCTCATTGCAAAATACAGATCCTGGCACTGGCCAGAGACTTGTGGAAGGGAGCAGGCTGTGAGGGATCAGTGGTGGAACTGTCCAGAGCAAGGAAGTTGTATCCAATTGGCCAGTGCATCTTATTCACATCTATTTGCTAATTGACAGAACTATTCATGAGGAGTGCTCATATGAGATAGGACAGCTGCTCAGGTAACTGCATCCAGAGACAGCTGTCCCTGCGTGCCAGCTGTGCTACATGCTGAGAATCCCTGATTCTGCCCAGGACCTCCTCCAAGGCAGGACCGGGGTTCCTGATAGGTGTTTATCCAAGCTGTTTGCAGAGTCCTCCAAGTCCCCCAACAATCTATTCCAGTGCTTTACCGTGAGAGCAATGCATATGATAGTTAATATAGACTAATCTAATAGCTAGCTTGACGTTTGTCAGCCTTCCCACTGATGTTCACTAGGATTGGATTGCTTTAGGAAAACCTTTAATCTGAGCATTTCATGATGTTTAACAAGGTGAGCAGAAGTTCACCTGTGAATTAAAGACTCTTTGAGTTAATGTAGCAACTAGAGAATCATGTCTAGAGGTTTGGATTTTACACTGCCTGTGTTGCCTGAAATGTTACTCAACAAATACTTAGTGTTTCATGTAACAGTCACGCAAATAATGAATTCATGTATTTCTATTAGATAGAGAAACTGGAAGCAGAAAACAGCCGTCTGCAACAGGAGCTACAGGATGCCCGGGACCAGAATGAGCTGCTGGAGTTCCGCAACCTGGAGCTGGAGGTGATGATCTTCTGCTTGCAGTAGAAATGGTAGCAGATGAAACCAGTGCACTCACACTGGACACCAACTTTGTTTACACCAACACTGTAATGATATAATAGAGCAACTAATCAGTGCAAGCAAGTTTATTTGTGGTTTGTGGGAGTATGTGGGCTCTAATGTCCTGGAAACAGTAAGCTCCATACTTGACTCATTTTGGTCCAAGCTAGATGCCTAGTAAGCGAAGCTAATCTTTGCTGATTAACTTTGGTGTGGCTGTGCTAAGTTATCACACTTGTAGGTATGTGTTTTTCTAACACTTCAGAGCAGCCTTTTGTCAGCATGCTTTGTTCTTATTGCTGGCTTGGAGAACAAATGTACGGTGCTGGCCAGAATCTATTAAAATTAATAGAAATTAATTGAATTGAAATGACCCAGCGAACAAGATTTAAACCCCATCCTCATGTACTTTGCTTAGGGCTGTATCCTAGGTGACATCCAAAATTGTTGCTGATGTCCAGTTGTGGTTTTTTTTGTTTGCTTGTGAGCTTGTTTATTTGCTCATGGAAATGAAGAATTGAATTAAAAGCTCACAAGCCAGAAGTGTATTTCAAGGTGAAATTTAATCTTCTGTGCTTGCCTGACTAACAAAAGGAATGTGAAATGACATCTTCAAATTTTTATTTTTCTGTGGTCTTTTAAAATGAGATAGGTAGGTTTTAGGCAGTGAAGGTATATAAACAGCTACGTTTATCAACTTCCTTGAACTTACTGCTTTCCATGATATGTAGAACATATGACATATGAGGATGAACAAGGATGTAATCCAAGTTTCCTTGTAATCTTAAGTAAAATACTTGCTCATAAAGGCAGTACTATCAGCAGTGTATAGTTTAACACGTTACTGAGCAAATCACTTTAAATGACGGTTTTAGCTGGATGACAGACAACTTGTAAACATGCATAATTCATCAAATAAACGTGCTGTAAAATAATTAATTAGATTTTAGGATCTTATGCTACTTTGCACACTATTCTTAGCCTAGAGTCCTGCCATTAGATGTTACCAGCAGTTGTCAAATACTGATGTAATGCTTTTCTCCTACTGTGAGGAGACTAGGTTTGTGGAGCATGATATAAACAGTAGCTGTGGCATTTGCTGAGTTCTCGATGCATCTCATTCATTCTGATGTGCTCTCTGGTGTCTTTTCCATGAATATTCAGGAAAGAGAGAGACGGTCCCCACCATTTAATCTTCAAATTCACCCATTCTCAGACGGTGTGAGTGCTCTACAGATATACTGCATGAAGGAAGGGGTGAAGGTAAGCCAGTTTCATAAGGCAGGGCTTACTACAGGAGTGGTTGATGCTGTGTAATCACTTACATTAATCTCTGCAAATAACTCCAGTAAATTTTCAGATTTAATCAGTCTAATGAAACTTGTTTGACATGGAGTTGTAGTTTTCAATATGATTACAAAACCTGGTGCGGAAGCAATTGAAATCAGCGTCTGTTGCATTTCCATGTTTTATCTCAACATTTTTCATAGAAAGGACAAATAATGCAGACATAAAAATGTGTATGCCTTGCCTTTAGCTTATTTTCTATTTGCAGGATGTCAGCATCCCAGACCTCATAAAACAACTAGACATCCTAGGTGATAATGGGGTAAGTTAAGAGGGAGATATTTTCCCTTTACAAGCTACACTTTGTACAGAGGATAAGTGAAATCTGTAACTATGGTGACTATTTTCTAAGGTATTTGTTAAATCATGTAATATTGGAATTGTTCCTCCAGAGAACGTATATCTCTAACTTAAGCTTTTGTTGGGTTTCTATAATCAGAGGGTGTGTAATGAAGCAGCAGCTTTAACAGCTGGTTTAGTAGACTGGGAAGAATGCGTGTCCAGAGGCCAAATGATATCTGGAACCGGGCCTGACTGCAATCCAGGCACTCATTAAAGCTTGTGATGAATTAGTTTGGCAGTATAAGCCCACCTCATCTTCATCACGTCTAGGATTTCTCTGAAAAAAGTTTCATAAATAGGCAAGAAATACCACATGCTGTGTGGCTTTCTAAGCAGATATTGCCCACTTTAATCATCCTTGTGAAAGAGAACATCCTGTATCTGTGGTTAACATTAGATATGCTTTAAGAGTGCATCAGATATGCTTTAAGGTTAGCAAAACTACCCCAAAGGCAAATGGGTCTAACTTTAGATTTCTCCTAAGATGCAACAGTGTGAAAGCATAGTCCACAGCTTGCGAAGAAATAAAGCATTCTTCTTTCTTTTATGTTAGCAGACCCTGGATATTTTGATGTAGACCTAGTGTGTATAGAATGGATAATCTGTATCTGTGTAGGAAACTAGGACTAATATTTTTATTCCTTCTCTTCATAGAATTTAAGAAATGAGGAGCAAGTGGCCATAATTCAGGCTTCCACTGTATTGTCTTTGGCAGAAAAGGTAAAATGTGTGCTTGCTTTTTTCAAGTGTTATCTAATGACTAATCTAATGCTGTAAATTCTTAGCTCTGTTGTTGGAAATAATCAGACTTTCTAGTATAGGAGGCAATTTCTTGGAAAAAGAAAACCTTGCTAGCAGTATTTTATACTACTGTGTATCAACTAGAGATTTTGCAAGGATAGGACTACCTTAATGTAAATGTAATCACAGTCCCACACACCTTGCTGAAGTGGCAGAGATGTCAGATTTACCAGACGCAAGCAATGTGGTCAGAATAGCTGGAAATGCAAAGTAAAATAAAACATTCAAGCCTACTTGCCTAGAAAACACAGCAGGTTACAGCTCTCATTCTCTTGCCTCCAGTGGATTCAGCAGATTGAGGGAGCTGAGGCTGCTCTGCACCAGAAGATGATGGAACTGGAAAGCGATATGGTAGGCGAACTTTCTTTGAAAGACTTCTTAGGAATTTGTCGCATTTACTTGATGTGCCACAAAATAATTAAAAACTGGTCTTTTGGCAAAACATGTACGGAGGCTTTCTGTGATTATTGGTGAATCCAAAGTTACTGTTTCATGTGCAAAAACAGAATAAGGGAAAGAGAAATAGTTAACGTTTGAGAACTTTTTATATTAAGATAACTGTTTATTAAAAAATACAAAGACTCAGATGGTGCTTGGTGATTTTCAGAGATGTAAGTGACCACACTCTGCCTTAACGTTAAACTTTAACAATTAAAGTTTAAAAATCAGTAGTTGTACTGCATTTTATTCTCTATTGATAAGTGGGAAATAATTTTCATGCTGTTTTACTTCATTGTGCTTTAAACCCATATAATCTTTAAGGTAAAACACTCACAGATAAACTTGCTACAGTACTTTCATACTACTCTTATTCTAGTTAGTGGAAGTCATTTAAAATTAGCCTAACAACATGAGTTGGCATGTCCATACTCAAGTTGATTAAGCTTAAGTTAGGCTGAGGACTTTAAACGCAGCATGGCCGTGAAAATGCCTGTTCAGTTCCTGTTTAGTTGATTGCACTCTCACACTTATTCCAAAATAAGAGAAACAACAAAAGGTGTTGTCCATGCCTCCAGAGCTGCTGTCTTCAGAAAAATTACGCAGAAAAACTGAAATGCTACTACTGAAATGCTAAGCAACACTGCTAAAATCAGCAAAGAGATTATAGGTTTAGTTTTATGTAGGATATGTACTATCATGAAAAGCATACACAGCTGTTTTTGTTCCTATTCTTCTAGCTGTGATAGCCAAATACCAATAACCCTGGTAGATCAGTCTTCTAGTCCTGCCAGTCAGATATCCGTTAATTTAATAAAACTTCCCAAAGCATTTTGAGTAACTAACTCATTTTTCTGTCCAAATGATCCTTTGTTGTAGGAACAATTTTGCAAAATAAAAGGTTATTTGGAGGAAGAGCTAGACTACAGGAAGCAAGCTCTTGACCAGGCATACATGGTATGTACAAAGGAAATGCTACAGCATACATTGGTTGGCACTGTAGTGCGACACATGCTCCAGCTGGATCAAGAAGAGAGGTTTTTGCTTTCCTCTTGGTATCTTTTATCTGACGTACTACCCATGCATCTGTGCTGCTTCAAAAGGGCGCCTAGGCTTTGCACATCATAAAAAGGCAGAGCTCCTGAAGTCCAAAACTGTTCTGTCATCTAAAGGCAGATGTTGGTCATTATCGTCAGCTTGTCCAAATGGAGCCAATGCAATCAACTAGAACTCAGATCTGGCATCTCAGATAGCCCATTTTGTGTATGCCATAGCAAGAAGATGATGTGCCACAAAGAGCAAGATTTACTGCTGTAAAACACTGCTGTACCGAATTCCAATATGTAGGTCTGGTAACCAGCCACATAAGTTCAGCATATTTGGTTTGTCAGTTAATGGCAATACTCATGACTAGCAGGGTTAAGAGCAAAAGTAGTTTAGCACTGACTTTCAGTCTGTCTTGTCTTGTTTTGAGACTTATTTCTAGTGCAGTGGGTCAGTTTTAGAATTGGTGAAATATTCATCTTTTTAATTGCAATTACAAAATACATATGAAAGTTCTGTCCAACTGCTGATCATCACTATAACCACTTAAAAAAAAAAAGTCACTAAGAGATGTCAGTGAAAATTAATGTTAGAATACTATGCAAACAAAAGTGTGCTTTTTTTGGTTTAAGCACTGGCCCATTCTGTAAGTTCTGCTTGTCACACTTTTGCACGTTTGAGCACAGGGACCATCATGCAGGTGCCTGAATCTGCCACAACTCCCTGTCCTCACTTTAAACAAACAAAAAATATGTTCTGTCTCTGACTGACTTTTGGTATTGCATCGACCAGAGGATCCAGGAGCTTGAGGCCACCTTGTACAATGCTTTGCAGCAAGAAACGGTGATAAAGTTTGGAGAACTGCTCACTGAAAAACAGCAGGAAGAGCTCAGGACAGCAGTAGAAAAGCTAAGACGCCAGATGCTGAGGAAAAGCAGAGAATATGATTGCCAGATTCTTCAGGAGAGGATGGAGCTGCTCCAGCAGGCTCATCAGGTAAAAAGAAAAAAGCACGTGTATATCTATGCAGTTTTGCTGTGTAAGAATAAAAGCTGAGGCTCCAGGTCACCGGCGTCTAGATTCCTGAGTTGTTTTATACTGCATGTCTTTACTGTGCACATAAACCCTGAATATTAGCTTGTGGAGTGGTGTTTTGGAGTATTTTGAGTCTTAAAATTCTAAACCAAGCAGTTTTCATCCATAAAAATGACCACCCTAGTTATTGGACTTGTCTCAATAGGAACTGCATGAATTGTTCTGATGCATGCTGCATAGAAGATGTATCTTTTTCCTGCCATTTCTGGGTTTCTCTTGTTACTGGCCATCTGTCATAGGCTCTGGCTAAGTAGAAAAAAGACACAAAGACTCAAAGTCTCATTTTTGTATTCTGTAACTCAACTCTATGGGATCATTCTTCCCATTGTGCTAAACTTTAAGTTGTATTACACAGTTCTTGTAGAAGTATCTACCTCTGCTAAAAACACACTGAGTATGAGTTCAGCACACCTAGCTCACCACAGAATTAGTGTTAGCCATAAACATTTAACATTTCACATCTGATAACATTTTAGTCCTCTTTTAATACATCATACTGTGAGAAATCTTAATTTTGATATATTTCTAACAGTATAATCACAACTGTACACTTTCCATATATTTACCATAGGTTTAATAAAATCAATGCTATGAAACATCCTCTGCTAATTTTCCAGTGTTTTGAGGATGCAGTAAAATACGCACAACATCATGTTTTGAGTTGTCGTACATGAGGTAAAGTCACTGTTAGGCAGGGCTAGTGGCTAGAATTCGTGCTGCTCCATAAGTTTATACCTGCCAGAGAAGTGAATTCATTAATTTCTGGGCTTTTATCACTTTGAATGTTTGGTTGCTTCCAGCCAAGCAAAGCTACTGAGTCTAGTTGCGTTCTTTTCTAATTTCCAGAGGATCCGAGATTTAGAAGATAAAACTGACATCCAAAAGAGACAAATTAAGGATCTGGAGGAAAAGGTTGGTTTTGTTTTGTTTCTGAAGCAGGCTCATTTTGAAAATAATGACCTAATTCTTTTGAACTACATGGATTTTTTTATACCTAAATCAGCTGTACATTTTAGTGCTTTTCTACTATGCCTTTTTTCCAGTTTTTGTCTTTTAGTATATTCTGACTTTAAGATTAAAGTCCCTTCCACAACAAACTATGTTTCATTTTAGGAAATAAATTCTGAATACTTTTTAATTATGGTGAATGATACTGGGCCAAATGTTGAAACATTTATTTGGTGGTGAGATGCTGTTTTGGTCTGCAAGTAGTACATCCATTAAGGCAGGGTGAAGGTAGAGAGCAGGAAGGAGCAAATGAAACTCAGTGAAGGTACAGAGATTGTCCTTTGGGAGCTCTGGTTATAATGCTGTCTTGTTTACTGAAGTTTGTGATTGATTATGCAATATGAATGCAGTACCAGAATCTTGCTCCTGACTGACCTGTCAAGTTGCCTATTCACATTCTCCCTATATATGCAAAGAATACACACAAATATGTACAGAGCTGTGCTGCTTTTTCCTTTGTCACATTAACTTGTCTTAGTTTTTGATAAGTTAGGTAGGATTGCTGAAGAAAGATCACTGTGAGCACACTATAATCTTACCACTGATGTATTTTCTAGAAATGCTATACTGATGTAAGATGCATCTCCACTGAGAGCTTTGCCCATTATTAATGCATATCAAAGTACATACATAAGCTATAATAATGGCTACATCAATACAATGACTGTAGTGCCAATGAGCCCCCCCAGTTTGTATGTATGTTCCTGAAGTGAAACAAATGAGTTCAATGTAAAACTTGATATACATAATTCCTTCCACTTTTCTGTCAATATTTGCATGACACAAGAACTCAGTGTCTTTCTTTCCTGAATATACAACATGGAAATAGATCATAATCTGTAATGAAAATCAAAACAAAAATAAAACTTATGCAGTGGTCATATGGAGACCTTGAGTATGAGACTTTTTAGTGTCAATATTCCACAGAATTTTTTATTCATAAATATTCACATTCCAGGAGATCATTCATGATTAAAATGACACATCCAATTTTTTCAAGCTATAATGGTTAGGTTTTGATATTGTATAACAGTGTGTATACTTACAGTTGCAGGTTATTTCCAGCATAAATGGCAGGCACTGTTTTTTAAACCTACTTTAAAATACTACCCATGCTAGTTTCGATGTCCAGCTTTGTCTTCCATCATCCCACAGTGGCTTACAGTGACAGCTATATCTTAGGCTTTCAATATGGTGCAAATTCTAGTTTGCCAACAAAATAAATCACATCTGTTTGTAATGTGACACTTTGAGATGTAACTACAGAAATACAGTGTATTCTGAACATAGAATTACTTTACTTGTCCTTCAGAGTGCAAAAAGAACTAATCCTGGTGCTAACAATGCCATGACTACTTATTTTTATGCTGTCTTTTTCTTCTGCAGTTTCTATTTCTATTCTTGTTCTTCTCTCTTGCCTTTATTCTTTGGCCTTGATGTCAATGTGCCTCTTGAAAAGGTAAGACTACATTATTTTTCTCCTCAAAGCTAGTACTTCTTGCACAGTGCTGAGGATCAGACTGTTGTGTGTTCCTGTGCACGTCCAGAGTCAGGGGATCTGGAAAGTCATTGTCAATTTGTAATAGTTCATTGTGGAGAGTGATCACACTGCTGATTTAACAGATGGCACTGCAGCCAGACCAACACTGTCCAACATTCTTGTAAATGAACTGACACAGCTTGCTAATTATACTATGCCATTTGTAATTGCAAAAACTAAAGCCAACAGGAATTTCATAATATCAAATAATCAAGAGAATAGCAGGTAAAATTCACTGTGCCATCTAAGTTTCTGGTTCTTAGAACTACCAAGATGAATACCAGTAGGGTGATCTTTGCAAAACTGCTTGACTGCACTGGATGCGTGCTGACTTTATTAACGTTACAAGGGACTTCAAACAGATTTATAACAAAACAACAAGAAAAACCCACAGCACCTCACTGAAATAGACCTAGGGAACCATTTGATAATGAGAAAACTTTGGTTTTGTTAGAGCCCTGCTCCAGTTTATCCTTTAACAGTTTTTCAACTGTTAGAGCAAACTGATACAATTGCAGATGATTCTTTCTGGTTTCTTTTTCTGACAGGATTAGCACAGCTCATTGCTGTACTTTTGAGATTAGGATGGACAAGCATTTGAAACAAGCTCAGAATGCAGTGTGTGTGAATGAAGCCATATGCAGCACTATTTAGCATCCAGATTAGAATTCTCTAGCTCCTTCAGGGAGTTTACTATCTGCATTTTTTTTTTTGTGCTTGTGTATATACATATTCACTTGTGATTGCATAAGGAAGTCTGGTCTGCATCAGTTTCATACTTAGTGAGTTTTACCATGTGGATTTTAACGCTGAGGAAGCAAAGAAAAACTAAGCTATTTTTCTCCCACATTTCAAATCTGAAACCCAGAACTCTTCTCCATATATAGGAAAGATTTCCTTGAATCAGAAGTAGGCTGCATTTGACTCTGAATCAGCCAAAGTCCTAGACTTGTAGTGAAACCACGAACATATCACCTGCTGCCTAAAATTTACCAGATACGACAACTTTGTCAGTGCCAGTAACTCTTATAACCAGTTTTCCATGGACTGATGTGTAACTAATTGCCTGAGGGTACCTGTGGGGACTTCTGTTGACCAGAAGGCTGTACTCTGTAGTGTCCAATAGATGGGGAGCAGAAACAGCCTGTCCAGTTAGCTGGCAATGTAAGAAAAAATCCTTTCAGCTTTCTGATAGGTTGTCAGCTGGATAGGTAGGCAGAGAACGTACCACTATCTGATACAGATGTTCTTCTTTTTCTTGTACTTCTAGAGCACCCGACCACACAGATTTGTCCCTAGAAAAGCAAATGCTTCCAACCTCCCCAATGAAGAGAACCTTGTTTACATCTATTTAAAAAAAAAAAATACAAATGAACAACCTGTAGCCAAGACCATAACCACCTTGTATTTTAAAGCCATCACTCAAGATTCATTAATGGACAGTTCCTGTCTAAAGCTATGATATATGCTGCATCTAATGAAGTTCTATATGTTGAAATTACAAAAGGGGAAGAAATATAAACTGTCAACCTACATTGCTAAAGAAAAACTTAAAGGGAATCAGCAAGGCTCCACTTCCAGCTGACTGAGTCAGAGTGTGTCTTGGGCATGGAACCAAAGTTACAACAGAAAAATCTATCCCTGCTGTGCAGGGCAGTTGTTTAAATGTGACACTGTCATCCCACAAACAGATCAAAAATAAGAGGAAAGAGTAGGAGAAACACTTAGGATGTGCAGAGAGGTACTGACCATAAAGTGTTCTGTTTGAACCATTGGACTTTCTCACTGCAGGGGGACTCTTTCTCTCTCCCTTTGGTTTTCACCTCAGGAACAGTGACAGCTGCAATGTGGGGGCAAAAAAAAAGGAGAAATGTATTCTGGCTTATTGCACTGTGGGCAGGACAAGACACCGTGTTTTGTATTTGAGGTCATTATAAGGCACTATTCTACATGGCAGAGGAAGGGAAGAATCAGATGTGAGACATAAGGAATGTTTCTGGCAGAGTTGTAGCCTTATCTCTTCATACTCCATGCATGAAGAAAAGCCTGTCCCTTGTCAGATACTTCTCAGACTTCCATATTTGTTTTCACTAAAAGAATAATGTACTGACAAGCACTGGATTGAACTTACAGCGTGGCTTCTGAGGAAGAAAAAGATGTGTTCAAGGGGAAAGGAAAGAAAGCAGTCCCCAGTGTCTACGTTATATGATCCACAAAGCATCAGCTTTTAGACATTCTGTTCCTACTGAGCATAAGAAACCTTTATAAATGTTTTGGTTTGGCTTGTCAAACTGATTTTGTTAGCTGGCTTCTTGACCAAGAACGCGTTTACCAAATAGTGGGGAAAGCCATGTGAAAACATCTTTACTAAAAAACATCTTTACTAAATATGAAGAGTAGTGTCATTAGTCTGTTTAGATTTTTCCATAATTAAGAATAACTAGAAGTCATTTCCATTTCAAAGCATTATGTATCTCTTTCATGACCAAGTCTGGAACCCAGTCCTGCTGTCTCCCTAAGGCAAGCAGGCATGCCATCACAGCTGCATGTCCCTTTAGTTGGTAAAAAGCAAACCCCAAGGAGAGCTGGCACCTGCAACAAACCCTGCCAAGCTTCTGTGTCTGTTGGATGCACCTTTGCTTCCATCTTTCCTTTCCTCATGGTGTTCTGTATGAGCTAGGCATGGCAATGCACTTCTCTGCCTCTCTTTTTATTTCCTGGAAACAGAGTCTTGCCTGTGCAGACTTCAGGTTCCTGTGGCAAAGCTTATTTGAGCTGTCTCTTCCACAGTGGAGCCTTAATTTCAGCTGGGAAAAAAAAGGATTTCCATATAACAGTGTAGAAGATGGTCTGTGCATTACTTAAACCTTCAAAAGAGGGCTCACACATTCCAAATTTTATGCACACGGACTCTGCATACTAGAAGCTTTAAAAGTGCTTTACAAAGAGTCTTGCCTTTGTTTGCTTGTTCATTTTCACAGATGAAGCAACTGAGGCACAAAGCAGTGAAGTAACTTTGTACAGCAACTCAGGAGGGCAAAAGCTATTCCCTGGCCATAGCAGGAACAAAGTTTAGCTAGTGCAGAGGATGCCTGCCCCTCAGATGTTTTGGAGTTGAAATAGCTTCTACTCATTAAGCCCAACACTGGGCTCTGTTTGTCCAGAGACTGAGAAGATCCTCGTTTCATGCATGTCTGGAAGTTCTGCTGAGCCCTCCATTAAAGGTTAGCAGCTACTAGCAAGTTTCTGCTCCTTCAAATTAATTTAAATTGCAAAATGAATGGAGCTGTGTGAAGTAGTCTGTTTTAGTCAAGGGGTTTACTGAATTCTGCACTAGCTATATGTTTGTTGGCCCCATTTTACTTTATTTTTTTTTAACAGACTTGTAGGCGGGTATGTTACATGAATGCTGGTATGTTTGCATGCTCTGTGTTGCAGAAGAATCTGTGGATAAGGTTGGCCCAAACCTATCACCTGTGCTTTCCAAGGGTGCTGCTGCCAATTCAGTCATGAAGCTTTGGAGTCAGGCCCTTTGAGAGCCTCCTCCACACCTGTGACACATTGGGATCACTTCACAATTTCTTGTTAACTGCAAAAAGTTTTTTTTTCCTGTCTGGTATTCCTTCTTCCCCTTTCCACTGTTCTTTCTCCCTTGCTGGAGCACAAGTTTGTTCTGTACTTGGCTGCAGTAGTATGTAGGAAGTAAATGCAGCCTGCAAACTTTTCTTAGACGTTATAATGCCAGGCTCATCTTTAAGAAGCATGAGCACAGCATGTGTTTTCCATGGTGGTGCAATAACTTCCATCTCTGCTTTGGTTTAAAAAAAAAAAATGAATACTGGAAATGTTTGTTACAGACAATCGCAGAGCAGAAGCATAGCACAGATAACATTATCTGGTTTTAGAACATACCTCGCTGATTTTGTGACAGGCTTCATAATTTAGGCCCTCTGAGCTGCGCTGTGCACATCTTGTGCTCATTTCTCTTGCCTGATTTCCCCTCCCTTACTCTTTCTTATTACATATGCATGCAGGTGCTGTATTTCCAAGGGCTTAGGGAGGGTGGGAGGTGGCAGAGCATCCACAGGTTACTGTGGTGTGACGTGTAAATGGTTGCAAACTTTAGAAAGATTGCTAAAGTCCCTCCAGAGAACTGAACAACAGCTGCTTTATTATTCTTGCAGCATTACATGAGCCATGCCTAAAACACACTTGTTGGTAAAATACAAGCTTACTCCTCTCAGCCTGACAAAAATGAGTTTGACACAAAATGTTTGGCTATATATATGTGTATCTATATTATATAGATACATACATATACATATATATGCACATCTATCTGTCTGGTCACTACTGTATATAGGAAATCATTGCTATAGCTTATGAAAGTGTATTTCCAATCTAGGTATGGGGAATTCAATCTAGACTTGTTTAGCTACAGCAACTGGTACACTCATGGTTTAGTTTTACATCTTATGTGCAACTTCTTTGTGGTTCTGTTTTTCCTTACTTTGCTTTCTCTTTTTTTCTTTTTCCCTCCACCATTCTTTGTCCTGAAGCTGTCATCCAAGGCTTTCTGTTTTTCCCGATGTTCTCTGAGGCAAGGTATTGAGAGTCCTCTCAAATGAGTCTCTGCAGCCCCTCCCTTAAATCAGCCAGCAAACCCACAGCAATTTATTTCAGTCCTTGAGGACTGTAAACATAGCCCTGATTCCTCCTGTCTGTACTAGAGCAGGACCACAGCACTCCACTACTTCCAAACCAGCACAGCAGTAGATGAGGCACATACATAATGAAAGTTAGCTGAACAAAAATCAAACTTGCCACTTTTTCTCCCCTTCCTCCACCAAATCAGGAGAGTTCAAAGACACTTATTTCAATTCAAGCACTTCAGACAAAGACGTAATTGGTGAGATGAATTTAGGCAGTTTGGTTTGAGAAAGAAATAGGGCTTCTTGCAGTATTACCAGCCTGGCTCACAGCTGTATTCTCACTGGCATGCCTGGAGACCCATGTAAATTTTATTTTATTTTGTTTTTTTTTGCACACACAGTCCATTTTCCAACTCCCTGCTGTCATCTCAGTGGGGAATATCCTCTGAAACTCCAAAGCTTTCAGTTTCCTGGCACTCCGTGAGGACTGGATAGGCCAGGCTTCTCAGTAGGGTGAGGTTCAATGAACAGCCATACAGTGGCTGGTGACTGAAAGTTTTTTTTACTTGTTTATTTTTCCTTGCCCTCTTTCACATCAGTACCTGTTTTTAGATATAATTTTGTTCCTTTTTTTTTGGTGTTTACTCCAGAACAGAAGTGTTAACGATTTGGCAGAATGACCCTTTGATAAACACTGGACACGTATCTGTATTATATGTATTAATGTGTAGAAGAGAATCCTTACTGTATGTAAAGTTTTATGAATGGTTATTTTTTAATTTATGTATTTAATATAGGATTCAATGACCTCTGGTGTTTTAGTTTGTATAAAGAAAAAATAAAACAGCAGCATTTTTTAAAAAAAAATCTCACTCTACATTCACAGCGATGTTTAGTGTCCGTCTGGAATCTGTTTGGTGGTGCGGGTGGCAGAGCCCCAGTCCAGCTGCTGAGAGCTGGGGGAGTCTTCTCCTCTGCAGGTATCCAAACCCTCCGGCCGCCTTCCTGTGCAGCCTGCTTGTGGGGCTGGGCTGGGGCAGCCCTGGAGGTCCCTTACAACCCCTGTGGCTCTGTGACTGCGTCAAGTTAAGGCTGAACGACTAAGACGTGCAGAATGCACCTTCCTGGCCTGCTGTGCTCCGGCGCGCTGCTTACAGCCTGCAGGGCGACTGGCGGGGCCCGGGGCTGTCGGAGCTGGGAGCGCAGGTGCAGGGAGAGCCGCCGCGGATGTGCTGCGCTGGTTGGTTGGTGGGAGGAGGGCAGGCAGCTCTCCCAGCTTGGTCCCGTCTCTGCGTTACTGGCTTTGTGCTACGCCCGTGTACTGAGGAAAAAAAAAAAGAACAGATGCTGCCTGTTCCGTGCAGCTCAGGTAGATGGGGCGCCCTTACCGGGCTCTGCCTCGCTTTGGGAAAAAGACATCAGAATTTATTTTACAAACTCTTCACGCCAACGCTCTGAGCTGCTGAGAGCTGACTTCCTACGCCAGCCTGTGAAAAAGAACGGCGCTCAGCTAACTGCCGCAGGGAGGCCGCGCGGTACGCAGGTGATGCGCAGCCCCGGCGGTCGGAACGGCGGAACGCCGTGCTGCGCGCGGCGTTGTGGCAGAGCCGTAACCGCCGGCTGCCCCGCCTCTCTCTCAGAGAGCCGCCGGCCGGCAGGGGGCGCTGCCGCCCTCTGCGTCGCCGTCCCCGCCCGCTCCCCGGACCCGCGATGCGCGCGCCGTGCGCTCTGGGCGGGACGGGCAGCGCCGGGCCGTTGGGGCGGTTGTGGCGCGAGGTCCGTTTGAGCGCGGAGAACTGCGGCATTGAGGCCGGAGAACGGGGGGGCTTCGTGCAGGTGGACGCAAATGGCGCTGGAAGGCAAGCTGCCATACCGTGCGAACAAACCGTGTGGGAAGAAGACTGAGCTGATTGCGGGTTGAAAAAAATAAAGATGCAACGAAAATGATGGAGAACAAGTTGTCGTTTTGCCAGGCTTCACCCTCCTGAGGTGCCAATGTTTTCCGCTGCCATTCTGGTACACCACATACATTTAACTTTCCAGGTCACGCTTCTTAAAGGGCTTTAGGCTATTCAGAAATACAGCAGGCGGCCACACAGACCTCACTGTGGCTCCGCGCACAGAAGAGAAAGAAGTTTCCGTTCCAGTTGCGCCACGCAGCCGCGCCGTGCGCGTCGTGCCGCCTTTCGTCCTTAGGTAAAGCAGCCGTCGGCGGGCGAGGAACCGCGCCGTCGGCTGCGGCTTTGGGGCAGCGCGGCCAACGCTCAGCGCTTCGAGTGCAGCAGCGGCGCCTTGGGGGCTTCTGTCTTCTCTGCACCGTTTGCAGAGCAGCAGTGTCCGATTGCGTGGGACTGTCTGAACAACCGAAACCCTCCCGGCTGGAACCGTGTCACTGCTCTGCTGAGGGGGCTCAGTTTCTGAACACGGCAGAAAAATACACTCCAGAGCCCCATCCGCGCTCGGACAGAGGCTCGTGCAGTGGCTGCCGCAGCGCGCGGCCACCGAGTGACAGCCACTCACACACACAGCTGCTCTGCGCAACAAAGGAAATCCTGCAGAAAAACGTTCAAGCCTGAAGCAGGCCTGAGACCAGACATACAATGATTCCAATGTGCACAACAGATGGAGACTTCAGAATATGGAGCCACTAATCTATGGATTACAGAGTCCCTAATTACAGACTGACACTTACCATTTCTGAGTGGAAGTGCCAGCCCAGGGAGGAATCTTGCAAATCAGCATTCAGCAACAGAATGCAGTGTTAGGGACAGCTAGGGAAGGAATCAGACGTTGTCATCGTGCCACCACGTCAACCTTTCACATGTTTGTGCCTCTGAATGCTGCATGGAGTTCTGTGCCACTGGAGATGCTGAAAACAAGGACAGCAGAGCTGGGAAAGGTCCCGAAAAATCTGCATGTGTGATCAAAGGCATGGCCTGCAGCTGTACCCAGCCCTAAGTGACAGATACCTCCTCAAGAGTCAGACATAAATCATGCACGCGTTTCTCAATACAAACAGGTCAGCGTGTAAGAACAGATAACAAACTGAGTTCTTCACCATCTCCAATCTCTTAACCACCTGATAGTAGCAGGGATTAAAAAAAGCTTTAGCACATATGAAATTGAGCAGTGCTTAAAGTCCAGAAGTCCTAACTGAGATGCAGCCACCCATCCTGCCTCTCATTGTATTCAGGTTAACAAAAACTCAGTTGTTTACTTCTGGCCTTATCCTACAGCAATCTACGTGGTAAAATGGAGAAATTATCTGAACTTCATCGCCATCACTAAACTGGACTCCTGCCCTAGCCTGCACCCTAATGTGTGTCCTGAATTCCTTGACTGCCTCAGAAACAGGAAAAAACACTCACCAGTCAAGCATGGGCTCACATCAGTATTCAAGCCACAAGAGCATATGAGGAGCAGGAAATTCAGGCGATTCAACTTTCTGGTACACTGTCTGTACTCATGCCTTAAGGACATCTGCTATCCACAAGCATAAATGCAAGGCAATTGCAGAGATTAATAACATAAACCTGGGGTCTGGAGAGATGCAGTCATCAAATTAGCTTTTCAGTTCTTCCAGTCAGAAATGCTGATTTAACAATAAGCCTGACATGATTACCAATAGTGTCTCTAGGCTGGTGGGATGCCAGTCATTGCACTCCAGCCCCTGCGGCAAATCCTCTGCTCCTGGGTCCTTGCAAAGCTGAATCCTGCCTGTGTTGCATCTCTGATGCCATTAACTCCCCAGCTCACACAAGCTAAGAGCAGGGCAATGCCTGCAGCTTCTGTTTGGCCACAGGCACACCTCCAACATCTCTGGGCTTCCTGCCTGTGTCACAGAGGTCCTCCAGCACCTCAGCTCAGCCCCAGCCATGCTGGCAGTGCTGTGCCTGTGGGCACAGGAAGGTTGTGCTCTGATTTGTGTTCTCCATTGCCATTCTGCTTCCCATAGGATATAGCTGTCTTAGCGATAGTCTTTCTGGTGTTGGTTCAGCTACACCTGGACTGAAAAGTTTTCATGGGGTCTGGCCGTCAACACCGAAATGTTTTGGAGTGTGCACTATCCAGAAAACTGACACTGTGTGGGCAGTGAAACTCCACAGGGGGTTAATGTATTTGCTGGAATGCCATAATGTATTTAACAGCAATAATATTATCAATAGTTAGAATAATAATTATTATTTTGGAGCAAAGTAATTCTGCATTGGAAAAAAAATGGACTATTTTCAAAATGGAGAAGAGGTGATTCCTACACATAGAATTCATTAACGGTTTACTAGGAAAACTATGATCAGTATAATATTTGGTTTAGATTTAAGGTTGGGAATAATGAAATTGTAATCTTGTTGCTTACATTAATGCAGATCTCATCCTGACTGATAATACACAGAGTTACCATCTGGCCATTGTACGTAGGTACCATATTCTCCCCTTTCTACAGAGGGCAGAATGATTTATATACACTGTGTTTCCTGGGTGCGTTTCCCACAGGTGGACGTCTGTGTTGTTCAGTACATCTGTGAGCATCTTCATCAAATAATCCTAACCCGGAGCTTGCTTGTTAAACATCTCCAGACAATTGAAATTGGACCTGCATAGTAATTACAAATTCTACTACAGCTATGTCTGTTTGTCTATGTGTTCCTCTAGATGGGAACGTGCATAGCAAACCAGAAGAAAGTTTGTATTTCAAACTGTGTTTTGTTTTACTTCACAGTTCACAGATGACAATTCAAGTAGATATTTTCTCTAAAATGAAAAATAGTTTTAGGTGAAAGTCTTAGGCAATTCAGGTGTATAATTTTCTGTACTAACACATATCAGTATTAATTAGTTAATATTAATACACAGTCTCCTCAATATTTGAGGAGGGCAAACACAAAAGAACACGTATATAAAAAGCAAGACATGATGAACTAGGAGGCCTATTTAAGTATTAAATTGAATATATTACAGCATTTGCCTGGCTGTATGAAATGAACTTTTGAGGTCCACTAACTCATCTGCTGAAGTGAAGGTCAGCAGTCATGAATTCTCTAAGAGTACAGCTGTAGCAGAAGTGCTAAGTCAGAGCTTGAAGCAGTGATGGAGCCCCTGGTGGGAAGACAGGGCCAACTCAGGGGAGCTCAGCTGTATGCAATGTTCCGAGTGATGGAAGGGCTGGAGCCAGGATCCATTCCTGCCCAGACCTCATTTAAGGGCTGGCAGTGGAGGGAAGGGCATCTTGCTGGAGATCCCTGCATATCTGAAGCCTTCCAAAGGTAAGCAAAGTTTCTTCTTACGTTGTTGTGATTGTAGCTGCTGTATTTGGGCTCGTCCTCTTTTGCTGTAGCCAGAGACTGTCACCCTGCTATTATTGCTGTGCTTTCCATCACATTATAGCATTACAGCAGTGTTTGTGGTTTCTGTGGCCCTGTGCGA
This sequence comes from Phasianus colchicus, assembly GCF_987193195.1. NCBI lineage: Eukaryota > Metazoa > Chordata > Aves > Galliformes > Phasianidae > Phasianus > Phasianus colchicus. The sequence continues at coordinate 18,521,891 of NC_143450.1, read as the reverse complement.
CTGAATAACTGACTGTGGGTTATTGCATGCTGTAACTACTGAGGTTAAGCTGGGGCTTTGTAAGTGAATCTCACCCTGCTCTGAAGATGGTGTTTTCTCTCTGTAAAGGGTACCTGGAGCTCTTGTGAGAAGTCTAACCCAAAAAACCAAGCTAGTATGTGTACTTATTATCCTCTGATCTGCAGAGGACGTGGGGGGAACGAATACTTATAAAATGAGGTGACTTGCAAAAGGAATCTGGAGATTCAAAAAAATTGCATAGCTTCATCTGGTTTCCTTTAGATGCGTAAAACAGAGTTGCTGAATTACTGCATTCTTGTTTGATGTGTAACATGAAATCATATTATTAAGCCCCCAGACACAGCTGTCTGTTCACCACACCCTGAGCAGCGCTTCACCACTGTCCTGGGCAGGAGGGCAGAGCGCACGGCGACCCAGGGCAGTGAACCTGCAGGCTGTGCGCTGAAAGGCCCAGGGGGGTAAGAGAGAGTGGGATGTGGCAGCGAGCAGCAGGCAGAGGGGACAGAGTGAGGAGGTTTCAGCAGGAGCTCAAGCAGGAGATAACTGTTCTGGCACTTACCGACAGGCGTATGCAGAAATACTTCCCAGGACAAATGTATTATCTGGTAATTAACCTCCCCTTAGGCCCATCTGAAGCCAAACGTGTAATGCCAGCTTGGTTTCCTAACAATTCTCTAAACATAGAGCTCAACTTGTACCATAAAGAAATGTGACATAGCGAACACTGAAAGTAGTGAAATCAAAGCCTTTCCTGTTTAGAAGAAACAAAGAGCAATTAAAGGGAGCAGTCTCGCCATGGAATGGTTTGGGCCAGGCCTCCAGTTAGGGACGCTGGGAGCTCTCCTCATTCTCACATTTTCCCAGTCTACATGCATTAGCTTCCATCTCTGTACAGCTGACACTTCAGTCAGACAGCAGCGAAGAGAGCGAGCTCATGGTGGACACAACACTCCTTCCTGCAGTCAGCCACGCAGAGATGATCTGACTGCCCCAGAACACCTTTAAACTGCGAACGTGCAGCTTGATGTGCACCCACAAAGGACATCTGTTCCAGAGAAAGTTGCCTTGTGTGGAGGACTTGCAGTGCTTTGCAGGAACCAGTGTAGTTCTGATAGGATTCAGTTCTGTATCCAGGATCTATTCCCAAAGGAGAGGCTGAGACCACCCACCGTTACTTCTTGCGGGGACGGATGCTCGTCTCCATTGCTAAAAAGCACAGCAGAATCACTGCGTGTTTTGTTGTGCAGTCTTGAATCAGGCACAACAGAAACTGTGCTTGTGTGTCAGCATCCCTTTGGCTGAACTACATCTGCTCCTTCGTGGCTTCAGTCTGGGGCAGGCTATTTCCTGTATGAACAAACTGCAGTATATGTTCAGCACTAATGTTAAAGAAGTGACACGTTTTTAGTTTCCTATAATAGTCCTGATTATGTTCTGTGCATTCAGAGATTTGAATGGAGAAGCTTCTGGAACATAAAGTGTTTTTACCATCCCAGAAGTTGAGTAACGTTAACCTGACACAAAACATACTTTACAAAACAAGATTATTATTATTCTGCTTTGCGAAGTCCAGGGGAAACATAATGAGCTTTGCTTCCTGGCGGCAGATAGGGGAGGTCTGAAAGCAGTGCCTTTCCCTTTCAGTGGGGAATTCCCTGCCCTTCCAGAAGCTCAGCTGGCACTAGACAACGTTTTTCAACAGCAGTTTCCAAGTTAAGGATCTGAAGTTTTATCCAGGCATGAATAAAAAATACAACTGGATGGGTTTTTTGAATTAAGGGAGAGTATGCACTGAAAAAGGAAAATGGAAGATGGCAGATCTGGAAATATTCCATGCATAGGAATATGATTGCTTTCATGAGGTATCTAGAAATATATATATTTTTAGGCATGAAGCCTGAGGAAATCCTCCATGAGCATTCAGGCCGGTAGCACAGGCTACAGCCTCTGAGACATCTTACTCAAGCTGCTAAGAACAACAGTATCTACCAAACATAATAAAAAGACAAGCTACAATAATTTGGATTATTTTGTATATGAAGCAGTTTGCCAAGCTTTATTCTTTGTCCTGGGTAAACCAGCCAGTACAGTTCAGGTAGCTTAACTGATACGGGCTGTAAAAAGAATTTGAGCATTCCAGCTTAGCAAGAAACACAAGCCTTTTATTTTTACCTTCACAACAAAGCATGTGGAAACTTTCAGAGTTCACCATGGTATGTGCTGCCTGGGTTTTTAGCAGTAGCTTAGGCACTGAATGAAGGATTTGAATATTCTGATCTTGACAGCCACTCTGTAAGAACACACCATAGACATAAGCTGGTGAGCATCTTGCACACACTCAAATCCTCACTTCCATGTCAGAGCACGCACATCAGAAGTAGTAGAAAGGTAGAAGGGAAAAACAGTGAAGCAGAAAGACCACGTGGCAGAGGTAACCTGCCATGTTCTTATCCGTGTTTTTGAGTTAGAAATCTGTAGTAAGGGGAGAACACAGAGGGGGAGAAAGAAAAGAATTTTAACTTCTTGGTTTGCATGCTCTGAAGAATGGTACGTTTGGCAGTAACAGAGCTGAAATCCCAAAAATACTTCTGGGATGTTTTGTGGGATGTAAGAAAGCCATGGATGCGGCTCTGGGCAGCCTGGTCTGCTGGTTAGCAACCCTGTGCGTGGCAGGGGGGATGAAACTAGATGATCATCGTTGTCCTTTTCAACCCAAGCCATTCTGTGATATATTGTGATCAAGGCATTAGCACGTCTGGGGTGCAGACTGATTTCAAACTCAGACATTCAAAGTTTGTCATGAATGGGTACAACACTCATATGCTTTCCTAGGGAAATGACCAGAATGCTGCTTTCTACAATTTTCCAGTTCAAAGCACTTCACTTTATTCATAAAACTCACAGCCATTTGACACTCATAACTTGTCCATGCTCTACAAAGTGCCTGCATCAAAATGCTTCAACTTGGGCCTTGGGCTCTAGCCTCTCAGGCAAGGAAGCATGTGTCTTATCTGATCATCTCTCTCTGCTCCTTATTTTTCATGTTTACTAAAATTCTTAGAGTGGCGATGCTCAGCACAGTGTTAGGCTCATTCCTGTGCTCTGCAGCATATGGTGTTATGAGTCTGTCTGATTCTTTTCACTGCTGTCTGCCTATGGTATGTTAACACAAGACATTGGCTTATAAGTCATGGCAGCTGAGATGAATGAACCACGCTGGAAATGAGGAAAAGCCCCTTCAGACCTTACAAAAGAGGATTTAAACATATAATATAAAGACAAAACTTTAATGTTAATATAGTGTCTGTAATCCTGTAAGGGCATGTAATACTCTACCTCTATCTAAACTATTCTTCCAGAAGCGTTTGAGGTTTAGTAGCACAAATTTTATTGCCTCACCCTTTCAGGGAGCAGGTATGCTCAGCAGAGGGTGGAATGGAGCACAGTCCTCTACTGCCTGCTTTGCACATCTTTCTGCAGAGGAAAGCAATGCAGAACCAGGCAGACATTACAGTATCCTGAAATACCTGCAGCTTCCTCTTCCAGCTTCTGAGACAGGGTCCTGAAATTAAATCTGGATGACATTCAGGGACAGTTTAGTACTTGAAGTCTCTATTGTCATCACAGAGAAGAAAAAGACAAGGAAAAAACAGAAGTTATAGCACTTTGGGAGCAACCAAACCCTGCAAGTATGTCTTGCTTCTTTGGAGGTTTGCTGCAGAGCAACCTCCTGTTACAGCCTAGTGGAGCAGACCCTTAGCAGCACATCACATTTCAGTCAGGAAAAAAATCTATTCAGATGAGAATTTCCCTGGGAAACAAGAATCCACCACGTGGTCTGAAATTGGACCAACTTGTTTGTCTCCCCTCTCTCTGAGTGCACCATAAGCCTAACGCTGAATGAATGTGGTGGGATTTATTCTGGCCAAGGTCTGCCTTTTTTGGTTTACTTCTTCCAGGTGCATCCAGTGCAGCTGAGTTTAGGTTCTGGCCTTCTTAAAGAGAGATGTGGGCTTTATGTGAGGAACTGAAAGTGAGTTCAGGGAACAGCTCATTCCAGGACCATCTGCAAAGGTCAGGATGTGTGCTGGTGATAGATGTTGGTAATACAGATGAGTTGGTTTTGTCATAAGCTGTGTTTACTTCTGTCTTGGGTATAATTAGCAAGCAGCGTAAATGGACATTATCTGTTTTAATCTAATTTAACATTCCTTGAAGGGATAGCCTACTAGTCCTTAACAGCTGTAGGATAATTTGGCAGTACTTTCAAAGAGAAATTACATAGGACAGTGAAAACAGACTGAGCAAAACTACTCATAAAATGGGGGGAAGGGAGTGACTTGCTGGTCCTGGATCTGCTGAAAGATTCCTCTTTTTACTGTCTTGCTTTCCTTGTTCTTTATCTGTAGGAAAATTTTGCTGCACAGCAATGTATAGTATCAGCATCAAGGAGTTTGTTGAACTGCCTTGAGCATATTTATTTCTTGCCTGCTTCTTCTCAGCGCACCTCAGAGGTGTAATTGCTTTGCCTGACCAATGGAGTCAGACATAATTTGTTTGCCAGCACCATGAAAAAAGAGGAAATGTTTACCTTTGTTATAAAACATAGCAAGCCTGATTGTGATTTCAACTGCACTGAGTTTGCACAAATCTATCTCCACTGAGCCACATTTCTGTTAATCCAGCTTTACTTTTACTTTTTTATATATTTTAGTTTCAGCTGGAACTGTGTGTTAAAATAAGGATGTGATAAAACCAACTCTCCTAGCCAAGATGAACACAGCAAGATGAAACCATCATCACTATTTTGGATACATTTAACAGGAAGCACTGTGATGTAGAAATGCAAGTAAAATTTGGATGGGTAAATTTTCATGCGAATGACATTAAGTCAGTCCCTAAGAGAAATGTCAGCATCCCCTTCCATCTTGGCTCCACCACAAGAAAAACAGACAACTGCCTAATGTGGGTCCAGTCACCAACTCGTTTTGCAATGGTGGTGGGGGAAGAATGCCACAACTGTTGGGCTGGATCAGACCTGGTAATTCTCTGGTGCATATGTCAGGCTGCAACAACAGCTACCTTTGCAAGGATGAGCTTGGATGGCTGCAGTGTCCCTGTGAGCCAGGGGGATCTTGGTGTTTAGGCTCTTTGTCTCTATTCTTTGATGCATAAAACTTACAAGGAGACTGTTTTAGCTTAAATAAAATCTCTAAAACTTATCTTTTCATTTGAATGCTTCTCTCCTGCAGCGACTTCCTTTAACAAAGACGGATTTCAGCCAGGATTTACTTTGATTCTCAGGCCAACAGGAATAAATCTCTATCTCATGATTTCTCTCCCCGCCTCTGCCTGCAAACAGATGGAAGACAAAACTTCAGCGGTTACTCCATGGCTCCCTGGTATGGAGTGGAAAGCAGAAACACTTCCAGGCTTCCTCTGGACTGGTGGTGTTATGACCTCTGTGGCTCTGTCCTTGCTCAGCATCTGTCACCTCGGTACAGATCTCTGTAGCTATTCTGCTACGACAGGACCTGCATCTCTTGCTTTTCATTTATCATGTATTTTGCACTGCTGAGAGGGGTGGGGAAAAAAAAGGTTATAACCCAAGCTGTGTGAGCAGAGACCGTGGCAAGGATATAGAAAGATGTAAAAGCAGCTGTTATCAACCATCCTGAGCAGGCCAGAGACCTGGTGGGAGGCAAGTATCTGCACAGGAGAGCTGGAGGCAGAGTGGACGTTCCTGCCTCTTAGAAAGCAACAGCAGGGATCTGTCCATAGGAACAATTGTCTGTATGTTTCACTGTAGGTGGTTTCAGTGTCTCCCTAGCCTCTCCTGTGAGGCTGCTGGGTTTATGAGCCTACTGTGCTGTCTGAGATGATGCACCAGGCAATGTAACACGTTTGCTCTGTGAGGCAACAGCAGTGCAGACAGTGCTGGAAACCAAATGCATTGCAAGCTGAGCGGACAACAGTTTTGCCTGCAACTTCAAATGAACCTGAATTTAGCCTCTGGGAGCCCCACAGCCCACTCTGAGCATCCAGGACCCACCCCTGTGCTCCACACAGTGCAATGACATTGCTACTGTCAAGCCCTCCTGGGCCAGGACCTCTTCTTGCAGGCTGGTTCCTGTCACAGTGACATCAGCAGCCTGCTCAGCCTGCCTGCTGCTCATGCTCTGTGTCACTGGCCTGTCATTTCTGTTTCCAGTTACAGTTCATCCCAATAACGTCATGACTCACTGGGGGAAAAGCAGAGTCTGCAAGCAGTACTGGAGCCAAGGCTTTGCTCAGCTGTTGCTAATGCTTCACTGGTGGCTGATGCTGAGCCAAGACTGATGCAGGACAGCTGGCAGTGGAATTGTCTCTCTTGTCACATTAAGCATCGTGAAATGAGTTTAGCACAATTTTATGCATCCTGAGATAATGACACTTTCCCAGCCCAGTTATTTTCATCTGAATTTGTGAAAATCAGCAATTAGTCAGGACCACAGCAAGCACAAGTTCCAGGTCCTGTGATGTAGTGCTCGCTGCTGTTTATGGAAGAGGCTTTTTCTTCAGTGTGATGCCAAATGCTTCGTATGGCTGGATGGACAACCAAGCAGTCTGTGATCTCTCAGTTACAGCCTGGTTCCTGCAGTATTTACACAGTTAAGGTGCTTATGTTCTGGGCTGTACAAATAGGTGTAGGGCAGTGACAGAAAATGTGCACGGGGAAAGTCCTGCCTGCTTCTCCAGCCTGGCCAAAATGTATTTCACTGCTTGCATTTTTGCAATCACAAGAAACCATACAATCAAACATTGTACATTTAAATCCACTGTAATTCTACTCTGTAAACATCTAATTACTGATTATATGCATGTAATCACTGGCATATAATCACTAATTATCTCTAGATACACCACCTGCTTTTGCTGTAGAGCATCAGTATGCTCTCCTGAAGCTAGGAGCAAGGCTGTCTGCAGGGAGATTGAATGGGAGACCACTTCAGGTCTGGAATGAGTTATTAGGTCAAGTGCTACACCATAGAAACAAGGAAATCTCAGCCTCATCTTAAACTTTTGTTTGGTGACACAAGCAAGAGGAGGGGAGTAGCTGGTGATACCTGAGGCAGACTGGAAAGAGGGAGGCACAAGAAGCAAAGTGAAGTTGGAAAGCAAATCAGTATATTCCATTGGAAGAAGAACTGAAGGCAGAGCTTTTGACTGAGAACAGCCAATCCTGTCTTCACATCTTGAGAGGAGATCCTAGATAGTGTCATCCAGTAAGCAGGGAACAGACAGAACTGCTTTTGAAAAGATGGTGTTGAGAGAAACAGAACTAAGCTCAGAGGAACCAGGCTGACTCCTCTTGAACTAAATGCTGTACAAATTTGGCAGAATATTTTGGGCCTCCAACTGTTACAAAACAGGTGTTTTCTTACTTAAATCCATCTTATTCGGGCCCACCACACCAAGCTAAAATCTCACCATTCCCCAAACTGGGATCCTAAGAATGCCCACTGATCTGTAGCCTGTAGGAGGTATCTGCAGCTCCACTCAGTAGTTCTTTGAGGTCTGCAGCTGCTGCTTAACGCTGGTTTTGAACCATCCTGAGGCAAGCTGGAGCTCATCTGGTGCACAGAGCTTCCTGGATCTCCAGTTGTTCTGGTGCCTCCACCTGGCCACACAGACTCTACGCGGGGCTTGGAACTGATGGCAGTTCTGTACTTCTGAATCTCTTAAAAATCACCGTATCTGTGGCACTTGGTCTCCAACAAGTCCGTGACTGAATGACTCGATTTGCATCTGACTGTAATGCCTGCTTGGGCATTAAGGAAGAGGTGGTAGTCTTTCCTCAGAGAAAGAAGCAGAAGCCAGGTTTCCCAAAGGGAAATTCTCTGAATTCCTGTTTCACAATTGTTATTTGCTAACATTTTGACTATCAGCTCATTTCAGGACAAAAATCCAACGTCTTGAGAATTTCCCATAGATTTTGTTCAGCACTAAGCAAATCTGGAAGCAAAAGGCATTGCTCCATTTCAGAAGTATTCTTGGAATAATCCAGCACAGAAGATTATAGATCTGTTCTAACATCAGATAAGTGTTCTCTGTTAGCATGGAGACTCTGAGAGCATACTGAAGTCAATCTGTATGTGTTGTTGGAAAGAATACACACTAAGAGTATAACAGAATTTTGAAATAGAAATAAACATTCTATGAACCCACTTTCCCTTGTAGCTTTGACATGAAATGCTGAATAGGCTTTCGACAATCAAATGTTTTTTCTTTGACTTTGCTGAAGTATTTCGTTAAAGTTGCCACCCTACTTTAGAGCAGCTTGTCAGATGCCGCCTGTGCCTGTGATGAAATCTTTCACCAGTACCTGATGTAAAGGCTTATTTCCCACCTCATATCTCTTCCATATTAGATACCCATCCTGCCTTCTTTGCCAGGTTCCAGCAATACAAAGTATGCCTTTCTAGTCTCACCCATTTACTTGTCTCGTCCAGTATAGCGTATCCAGCACAAAGCAGAGCTGACAGGGTCTGTATTGCTTTGTTTAACTACAGATGGGTAAGGCAGCACAACTGCAAAACCAGATGTGCCCAGATTGAGCCCAGTCAAATAAATGGCACGCTCATAGGCTCCCTTATAAACTCATATGCCTGGGAACAAAGACATTCCTATGAGTACTGTAAACTCTGTTCTGGAAAACTGATTTTAAATCAGCTGAACATCAGCTCCCAGCATGACTCTGTGGCAAAGACAATTATCACCAGTTCTTTGATGTCTCAACAGACATATCAAACGTGAGTACATATGGATGTATTTAACGTTGCTATACTATTGCCATGCTGTCATCGATTCTAGCTGCCTGCATTTCCAAAAATTGCCATCCCTCCAGACACAATCATAGCAGAAGGACTGGAAAACGTGTCTGTAGTTTTTTTCTCAAGGACAACAACACAACCTTTGTCACGTCAAAGAAAAGGTTACATAGAATTTGATCACAATCTGTAAATGTCAGTATGAAGCTGCAGATAAAGCATGATCCACTTGCCTTCCCTGACTGATGATGGTAACAGCCTGCTCTCAACAAGTGTGCCATTTCTTGGAGAATGAGAGAACCCACTCATCTCTGAACTCTGCCTCTAAATCCAAACAGAACAGCAGACTTTTCTTGTCAAGTTTGGCTCCTTCACTAACTCTGTGCTCAGCCTCAATTTTCCTAAGGCACAGGAAATGCAGTGCTGGAGGTTGCCCTGACATTGCTGCAAGAATGAATTAGCAAAGAAATCCTGTTTATCTGGCAGTCTTCTGAAACTTGAATAAATAAATAAGGACTGCAAAGTAGCACGAAACAAGATAATTAATTCAGATAATTTCATCGTTACTTGTCATGTGTGTAGTAAAGGAATGCAACCTGTAAAAATCCTGTATGAAGCACATGAGATGGAGCGATTGGTGTTTTCTTGCTGAAGGAAGGAAATGTCTTCACTCAGGACATGGCTCTCCTTTGCTTGAGCTTGTGAGCATTGGCAACAGAGGGGGCAATTGCCAGCTAAAGTCAACAGTCTATTTCCTTCCAGTAACACAACATTCCCTGAGTCAAATGAGCATTGTGGTCATATCTGCAGAGCCCAGAAAACTCCCCCCCCACCAGTGGTTCTTTCTTTAAACAGGCTGAGTAACTCCAGAAAAGGAAGCAAGAATAAAGAGCAAAGCACTAAATATTGTGAAGTTCTGTTACTTAGCTCTGTGATTCTGCTTCCCTAGCAGTCTAAAGCAAAAGTGAGGGCCAATGACGTCCATCATGTTAGTGAGACAAGGGAGACAAAGCGTGATCTTAACCTTCCAGTGCACTGAGCAGCTCCCAGGAGCACAGGAATTATGTGAGCAAGAATCCACAATATGGGACATTCCTCACTTCTTTTTAATTCCTTTCTGGTTTTGCTACACACAGAATCACATCATGTAGTGCATCTGGGAACCAGGAATCAGGAGTTCAAGTGATTCAGTGGATAATTTAAACTTCCTTTCAAACACTTAGGAGATAACTCTTGCTATATGGGCAGCCTCACTGAGAAAATGCTGGTGAAAGTTGGATCATGTGCAGTGCCTCTCCCTGGCTGCTCAGCGATTGGGCAGTTGTTATTGGAGCCTGTGATCCCCTGCCCAGGTGCTAGCAGGAAACCCAGCTGGTGCTCTTGCAGCACATGAGTAACAACAAAGGAAATCAATAAAGAGGCTGGGTGTACAAGGCACACCCCAGACAGGGCGATTATGTCCCATCGCATTAACTAATCCTTTTGCAGAAGGATTTGGCTAAAGGACGTTTCCAGCAAGGCTGCACCATTCCCCCATTCATAACTACTATGGTTCACCCTGTGATGCGCCTCATTTCCATTTCTGAGTGCTGCTTGATAGAAACAGTTCATATTCAGCTAGACAGACACAGTGTCATTGAACATAAATTTAGAAGTTTGACCACAGAACATAATTCCCTATAAAATACATGCTGTTCCCCAAATCAGATTATCCTATTTCTTTTATTCCAAGATATGATCATCAACAACCATCGGGAAGGCTCAGTCAGACTCCTGAAAATCTTGTTCTATGTCAAGAAATGAATGCAGTCATTAAGCCAGAGAAATGCGCTTGGGGCTGATACCTTGGTTCTAGCAGGTCCTGTGGCAGCACCCAAGGACATGTGTTCAGATGCCTGCCATCTGCACCCTCCTGGGCTCGGGCTGGGAAGGCAGCCTTGTCATGGAATCCCCTTCTTGATGTGTATTTCCTGCCCACTTTGCATAGACAACAACGGGAGATCAGGTTTGCCAGCAGGATTTGAAGACACTCCACTCATGACTATGTGAAAAGCACTTTGCCAGCTGGCATATAAACATATGATTTGAAGAAATCACGCTTAATTACAGAGGACAAACATCTTGTCATCGTGCAGTTAAGCTTCAAATCTGATCTGCAGACACAAATAAATAAATATGCATTCTTCTGGGCTCAAAAGCAACGCCACTGCATTGACACTGAACCCAAGCCTCCGTTTCCATAGTAGTTTTGCACAAATGGTCTTATAACACCTAACAAAAAGATCACTTAATAGTGAATGGTAATTTGATGTAAAAATACTGCTGTAAAAGGCAGAGAAATAAAACCAAGAATTGGCTTTTATACAGTGAATAATTTCCTTTAATGGTTGGATTTTAAGACCTCAACTATTTCAAACAGCCTCCATACTCCTTTACCAGCACAAACAACTTCAATGCAGTAATTTTTGCTGCAAAGTACTAGGAAGAATAAACATAAGAACCAAGATTTAAATAAATATTTCTGCTAAAGCACAGTGCTGAAACTTTTGCACATTTGCAGAATCAGACAAAGGCCAGGCCCTGTTCCAAGGAATTTTCCTTCTCTGTACACAGCCATAAGGAGGGGTCCCTGCCCAAACAAGGGCTTTATACTTCCACCCCTGAGCACGGGGCTGAGAACACACATTTTGTCCCAAGGAAGGGTCATTTCCTCAAGAGCTCTGACCTGGCAGGGGTCTGCCTGCTGCCTGGAGCTGCTCTGCAGGGAGAGAGCAGCAGTTGTGTCACATCCCCCGCTGCTGGGGCAGAAGCTGGCCCAGTTTTCAGTGTGTGCTCAGCAGACCTCGCTTGCAGCACGAAGAAGATAAATTCATGCATGTCCTTCTCTGAGGCAGAAACCCACTGAGCAGCGCTTCCCGTGCAGCAGTTTGGGCAGTGCCAGCAATCTCCCCAGCAAGCAGCTGGTTACAATTGGAAAGCCTGTGCTGTAGTCGAGGAAACTGCAGCAAACTTATTCAGATGTCTGACGGGTGCTTCCTTCCTCTGCTACCAGCACCTGTGTGTTAAAAGTAACTCGTGCAACTTTACTGACACACAATGCTTATAAATATTTATATCTAGTGAGCCCTTTCTTCTCCTAGCCCTTTGGACCTGAATAATTAGTCAAAAATTTAAGGTCCTGAAAATTGTTCTGCTTAGGTGGGGAAAAAAGGACAGAGTCAGTTGTTCTGGTACATACCCAGAAACAAATGCAGGCTGCTTCCCAGGGCACAAAAGGAAGGAAACAATTCAAAATCATTTCCCTTCACTTCAAGCCTGTGTTAGCCAGCACCCACAAACTGCCTCTCCTACCATCACTGTGGGGTCATTGTTCTCTGTGATGGGGTAAGGCTCCATGGAAACTTCCCTATGTGAGAACCAGCAATCCTTGCAGGACTGGCAGACAATGGCTTTCTTTCTCAAAAATGTTGGAAAACGACATCTCATAATCAACAACATCTCGTAACACAAGTAGGGGATGTGAGAAATTACTTTGAAGGATATTAAGCCCAGGTATGATGTACAAATGTTCTGTATGACAAAAAATAAGTACTTGGAAAAATAATTTTAAATCAAAACTCTGGTTTTGCTGCTATGTGATGAATTTAACAGGCTCAGTTAAATATCAATTTGCATATTTAAAACTCAGCCTTGCCTCTCTGTCTTTCAGATCTCCCGTGCTTTTGAAAATGAAGTTGCAATGGAAATCTCAAAGTTTAAATTAGCCAAAACGTGCAGCTCAAATGCTGGCTGTATTTGCATGACAGTTTCTGCAGCAGATATTGCTTGCATCTGTAAGATATGGATGACAACGTGCTCCTGCAGTCACTGCAGACGTGAGTGCAATGAATACCGCCTTGCGCCTGTGACAAGCGCCCGCTTTTCCGTAAAGTCAGAAGCTCACCAAAGTGTCGCCTGTGTGAGTCGCGCTCAGCGCTCGAGCCTATTCGTCGGGAGCGAGCCCTAGTGAACGCTGCCAGCAAAACCAGCAGCGGGATGGGCACTGAGTTTCCACCGTGGATTCCCTGTTCCGTCGCTGCGCAGAGGCCGGAGATGCGCCCGCGTGCGGACACGTCGCACCGCCGCCCAGCGCCCTGACCGGCCCGCGGACGCGGCAGCGGCGGGAGCGGAGGGTCGGGACGCATCGCCGGGCAGCGCGGCTGCACGCGCCCCGTCAGCCGCCCGCCGCTCAACTTAGCGCCCGCCGCTCGGCAGACGCTCTCCAGGAAAGCCGCACCGGGGCCGCCCGCACCTCCAGCGCCCCGCCGGCCCCGCTCTCCGCTCCCGTCCCCGCGGGCGACGGCACCGCGGCCCCGCGCCGCCCGCAGCCGGCCCGCCCAGTCGAGCGGCCCCCGCGCCTGCCCCTGGGGCCGCCCCGCTCCCGCCCGTTCCCCGCCCCGCCGGGAAGCCCCCGCCCCGGCCCCGGCCGCGGCCCCTTCCCCGGCGGCGAGGCGGGCGGGCATGGCGGCTGGCGGGCGGCGCGGCAGCGATGAGCTGCCGGTATACCTGGCGCGGCCGGGCACGGCGGCCGTACCCCGGCAGAAACGCGGCGGCCTCTTCTGCAGCGTCGAGGGCGCCTTCGAGAGCAAGACCCTGGACTTCGGCGCGCTGCGCGTCGGGCAGCGCCGTGCCACGCCGTCCGCCCCCCGCCCCGAACCGGACCCCGCCGCCGTCCCGGACCCCGACCCCGGGGAGGTCCGCGCCGCCGCGGACAAGGAGCGGCTGCAGAACCTGTCCCCCGACGACGATAAGGTACGGGCCGGTCGGCGGAAGCTTGTCCCGGTGCGGGCCGGGAGCTCTTCTCGGCGGCGGGGCGGCAGAAGGCGCCGCTGCTTTTCTCCGTCCTGGCGGCGGTAACTCGCGGCGAAGTTTGTTCTCAGCTGCCGCTGCGGCTCGCGCTGTTGCTTTCTCTGGTTTACCAGGGGGAGGATCTGCAGTTCTTCCCGGTCTTCCTTAAAGGAAGGAAAGAAGGCTTTCCTGTTATCTTCCAACGCACAAAGCTCCTCTCTGTGAATTGGGATGTCAGTGATTTTTGGAAATACAACCAAAAGATCCACACCCCATTACCAAGAATGGTAAAGCTGAGCGTTAGAGTAGCTGACTCTTTCTATTACGGTTGCTCTTTTTATACTTTAATGAATGGACATCCTCTTCTCCCATCCCCAGAAAAGGGATTTTAGAGTTACTCTTTGGAGTAACTGCAGCCCAGCCCCGATCTCACTGTGACACAAAAGCCAGGGACCTCATGCTGACCTGGAAGTGGCACCTTTGAAGGGCAGCATCAGGCACAACGTTTCTAAACTCGTGCTAAATTCATATGAACAAATAAATTCTCCTCTATCTTAGCAGCACGGATTCTTCAGCTTGAGGTCACTTTTTTGGCCATAATATGCCGTATACACCAGTGTGAGTTTAGCAGGAGGATTTTTAACTTTATAGTGTTGAGTAAGCAATTCATTTAGAATTTCAGTGGATCTGGTGCTCACATACATATGTGAAGCAGGTAAGGCTGCAGGCTGGCCTGCTGCTCAGTGAGTTCGGGGGTGAAAATTTGCAGTAAACAGTGGTCATAAGGGTGTTTTCAAGGGTGAACAGAGCAAATAAATAAGGCCCGTTTTTAAAACTGGAAACAAAAATCACTAAGCTCAACAGCAAGAGGGCAGCTTAGCCTGAAGAAGTGATGTGGTGATGTTGGGGTTCTGCAGAAACACCATCTTGTGTCCAGAGTGCAACCACTGATAAAGGTCCCTTCTGGTCTGGAGTACTGAGCTCATCTGGAGCCCAGCAGCGGTGTGCGATGACTTGGCCTGTATTGGTGTTCGGGAGAAACATCCAGCTCTTCTCAAGGTCTGCTGTGTTCTGTATGAGCTTCTAGCTTGGCAGCTGGATGCTTAGAGCTTTCTTCATTGTGCTTTCATTTCTTTAGCCTCTGCTTTCAGGTTTCTTACTGGCATACTGGTTGTTCCTGCTCTTGCAGTTTGCTCCTTGTACAGAGTCAGGAGCAAACTTGATGCTGCTCCCGTCAGTGCTAGCCTTGTCTGAATGGTTTGATTAGCAGACCACTGAAATAACATTAAGCTGATGCTTGTTGAAAAAGAAGCGGAAATTTGCAGTAGCCTGTCTGTGGGCTTTTCTCCAAGCTTTTCATTAATAAGCTGTACCAATATTTGGAGCAGTTTCATTCCCTTTTAAGGTTTTGTTTAGACCCTTCTACCAGAATTTTGTAGTTGAGATTTCCCATCAACAACTCTTTATGGTGTTTTCTGCTCCCAGATTTCTTCCTCTGAAGCCTCCCATTTGATAAGCATCAGCAACCAGGCCCTTTTTATCTACACTTCTTGTCTGAGAGGGTGGGAAGCTTCACATGTAAGTGTTCTTGTTACAGCATGGTCAGAAAGAATCATATGACTTCCTTCTACAACTTCCAAGTTCAGGAGTGCCCCAGAGCACAGCAGCCCCAATGGGAAGGGCCCCTCTGGCATGCTGACCCCCCGCTATGGCAGGTTAGTGTGTGCAGTCACAAAGAGTTTGCTTGTGTTGAACTCTTTGAAGATTCAGAGCACACAAAGACTCCTTTGTCGAGATAAATTAAACTTCTTTGAATAATTTCAAGATTAAGAAACAGAAAGAAAGGTTAAGTGATCTACCCTTGACCAAGCAACTGTTCGTTAGAAAAGCTGAGAGTGAAGGACTCACTCGTGCAGTGGGCAGCAGATAGGGGTGTATCAGATAATTTTTCAGTGAACGTTTTCTTGGAGAAGGAGGGAAGGAGGCAGTGAAATCATTCCACTGTACTACTGCAAAGGCAGCCAGGTGCCTGCCTATGCTTTGTCAGTGGGAGTCTGAGCTCTGCTAGTTGATGTGGGGACTGTGAGAGTGAGCACTCCTCCAAGCTGGAGGTGGCTGAGCCGGGCAGTGGCGCAGAGGCTCTGAGCGCCTGCACAGCTTTCTGTGCTGGCCCACTCCCAGTGCCGGTGGGTGGGGGCTGTGCCTGGGGACTGCTCTCTGCTACGTGCAGGAGACCACCCCAGATGTGGGACCTGCTGCATCAGGGTTGTTGTTGCAGAACGCTCAAGTTTTGGAGGAACAGCACGTTGTTCTGGAGCATTGCGGGGACCTCATTTAACAAGTGGAATTGAGCTCAGCGCAGGTGTCCGTCAGTAATACTCTATGTTGACTCTGCCTTTGTGAAGTTCCATGCAGTTTTTCTCAAGTATTGCCATGGTTTTTATCTACCTGAGTGGACTGCATGATGTATTTTACTATACTGAAGTCAGGGGAAGTTTCTCTGGAACTCACAGACAGCATCCTCTGAATTCCTGTGGTGAGGGCATTCCCTGGGCACTGACAACAGATAAATGCACCCTGCACGTCTCTGTTGGGCACCTGCAGGGGCTGTGAGGGGTGGAGAACTGAACATGGAGCATCTCCTCAGTGCCTGGTGCCTAGGATGGTAAGGAGCAGCCTGTGGCAGCGCCCTGCATGAGCTGCCCTTCCTGCTGCTCGGTGTACAGGGCTCTTACCCTTCCATCCTTTTGCTCGGTAACATGGGCGGGGAGCACTTGGCTTGTTATGCTTACCCCAGTCTTCTCATCCCATCCTGCTGTGTGGTTCTGCAGTGAAGTTGTCATTTCCAAGGCAACTGGCTGTGGGCCCACAAACTGGGGATTACCGCTTCCCCACAGGCTGAGGCTGCTCCGGGCAGCGTGAGGAAGGGTCCAGCTTCTTCCTGGCTGAGCTGGAGCTGACAGGCCCTGCCCTGCAGTTGTGTGGCACCGCTCGGGCTGTAGGTGACAGAGCTCAGAGTGAGGCAGAGGGCTGCTGCTGATGCAGAAAGAAGCTGAAGCTAACTCTGTTCGCTGTTAGTTTTTCTGACACTCCTAACATTTGCTATGACTTCAGCATCCAGAATTTGTTTCCACTGCCAGTAATTTATAGCAGAGACACCAATCCAAGAGTAATCTTTTCCTTACCAGCAAATTGAGTGGGATCAAGAAATTGCAGTTGTGCACAGCCATTCAGAACAGTTTAAAATCTTGCATTTATGCTGAGGATCATAAAGCACTTTGATGGCATTGATTCATAACCTCTGTATCACCACTGTCAAGATTGCAGAGGAAAGATTTTTGATTTCCCCCCTTTTTTTTCTTTTTTTTTTTTTTTAATTTTTGTGGTTCTATAAGAATCCAGCTCAGCCTGACTGTCCAAGGCTGCTGGGCCAGCCAGGCCTGCGTGGCATCAGTTATGTGTGAAACCCACAGGGTTCACTGTGATCGCTCTGAATGTGAGCTTCTCCCTTCCTCACCCTGCTCATTCCTGCCCTTCTGTCCCTGGCTTCCTGGGCAAACTTGCCTTGCCCATTGCAAATGGCATCAAAGCAAGCAGCTTTTAGAGTCGTGGAATAGAGTTGTAGAATGATTTGGGCTGGAAGGGAGCTAACGATGACCTAGTGCCAACCTGTTCTAGATGGGGTTGCCCGAAGCCCCATCCAAGCTGGCCTTGAACAATTCCAGGCCTGGGGCAGCTGACAAGCCCCGTTTCTGGCAGAAACAGTGTGAGGTCTGAAAGAGCATCTCATCTGTGCTCTGCAGAAGTGGTCTGAGTGAGTGCAGAGCTGGTCACTGGCAGCCCTAATCCCGAGGAGAACCACCACACAGACCACTTAGATCCATGCTTCTTCTGATGCTTGATTTCAAGCACAAGTTTTCCTCCTCCATTGCAGAGAGATGGGGAATCATTGCAGAGAGATGGGGAATGCTGCTTTTTCTGGGCACAAGCAGTTGCTACGATGACCGGAGGAAACAGGAGGAAGAAACAAAACTCAAACATGCCGGCATTCTTCCTGGAGACGAGGCAGAGGAGCTGGAAAATACAGCAGTACTTTGGCTGGCTCTGCTGGGCTGACTCCTGGCTGTAGGTTCAGTCCAGCAGCTCTCATGGTTCTGCTGGGAACGGCCGAATGCCATTTTACAGCAGGCGGGTTTGGATGCAGTGGTGGATCTTCCCGTTTAGCTGAGGGGGAGCAGGAGCCAGGCTGAGCGGAGCACCCGGGCCTTCCTTCTGTTCCCTGCTCTGCGCAGGACTGCGATGGCGACCTGCGACCCGGGGCAGCGCCCGGTGCCCCCTGGTGCTCTCCACATCCCGGCTCTGTGCCGAGTGAGACGTGCCCGCGTGTGCGGCTGCGGGGTGGGGGCTGTCGCAGTGCCCTCCGGCCACCACTGCGCTCTCCGAGCTGCAGGACGGGCCCGCGGCTTGCAGCCTGCGGGGAGCGGAGCGCCGAGGGGATGGCCCCGCTCTCTGCTGACACCCAGCGGCAGCAGCACCGGGCATCTCTGCGGTCGGGGAGCCGGGAGAAGGGCAATTCTTCTGGCCGAGAACCAAATCTCGGTCTGGGCGACCCGCATTGTTGCCCTGCAAACGTGGCTGTATGCTGAATTCTTTGCTGTATTGCTGCTTTTGTCCGGAATGAACCTCTGCAGTCACGTTTCAAGAACTTGTGTCCCTCTAGGCCATTTACAGGCAGGCGTTGCTGCCGTGTGCACTCGTGTCTGCAAACCTGGTGCCACCTGCTTGCTCCTGTGCTTCTGTCCCATTCCTTTTTACCTCGTGTCATTCTGCGCCTCGCTGGGCCCCAGCAGTCCGCCCTGTGTGAAGGTGTGGGAGGGGACATGGGGACAGCTCTGGCCACTGAGCCCTGGGAGGCCACGGCTGTGTCAGAGCTTTTGTGTTTGTGATCTGTCATAAACCCAAGGCATGTGTGCCACTCTGCTGCACTCTCCTCGTTTCTGTCGTGTTTCTGAAGCAAGGTGCTGCTGGCAGTGGCGCTGGGCAGGACAGTGGGGATGGCGCCTGGGCGCACAGCTGCTGGGCCAGCCCAGGGCTGCCAGCTCCTTCCCAGTCCTGCCCTCGCCTCGAGTGCACCACGAAAGGGAGGGCACTCGCTGAGTCACCCAGCTCATTGCTCTGCAGCTTCAGGCTGTAATTACATTGTAGGCTATAAGGCATCAGTCACTCATGTACAAATAGGGGTATATTCCATTTGACATGTTTAATTTCAACCTCATTTGTTTCTGGCAAAGAGAAGAAATAATTTTCCCCTCCCTTGATGCCTTCCCTGCATGCTGTTTGCTCAGGGGTGTGTGGTCCTGCTGATGTGAAGCAGGGCTGGGTCTGTCTCCTGCAATCTGGGGTCTGTTCATTTCTTAGAGGCCTGGCATGCCTGTTGGGACTGGAGGGGTTCTGGGAGGTGTTTGTGGAAGCAGTGACATCCCATTGGGTTTGCAAGTGTCAGAGCTGGCAGCTGACAGCAGGCTCACTAACAGGGTGGCAGGGCTTCTAGGGGGATTCACCATTTGTTTTCCACAGGCAGTCACAAAAGTAAGTTCATGCACTTGCAACTTTTGAAGACAGCAGTTAGATTCCACCATCGTTAAATATTTTTGAAATGTAGTTTTGCCAGTATCTAATAAATTCAAGGTGCTTTTATATTAGTTTCCCTTCTTTCCTCTGTTCCTGACCCTGCTGTACTTCAACTCAGCTGGAGGTTCAGAAGTCTTGTCTAGTTAGCTGAAGCCAAATGGCATTGGGGCTTTTCTTATGGCTTTCTGTGAAGAGTGTAGGGTAGTTCACAAACCTCTGGGTGTCCACAGCCAATGTTTTAACAGGGACAGTGTCTTGGTGTGTGTCATGGGCATGCTGGAGTCGCTGTGTTCTGGTGAACACAGGGCAGACCCTTCCAGACCTTCTGCTTTTCCAGAGCCTTGATTGTATTCTGCAAAGCATCATCTCCAACAGGCATGGAGTTGGCTCTGAAGGTTTTTGTGAATAGCACCACTGGTAAGCTCAGTCCAAATGAAAAAGGTCTTAAAATTACTCATCCTCGATGGGACTACAGAGAACTTAGTGTCACTTTGGACAGGTGATTGCAATCATATGGTAATCGAGCTGGGGTGCAGTGGCACTAATGCTTGGTGGTTTTAACATGATAGTTCCTTGAAAACATCAGCTCCTGACCTGGAAATGTCTCAGGCCATAACACTGGTTAAATTCTCTCCTTCTTTCCATTGCCAAAAACCCAGTGTGTAATCCAGCCAGGAGAAAACTAAGCTGAGTTGCTCCACTGTGGAAAAAAATGTGTCATGGTCCCCCCATGCCTTGTACAGCATGGAGGCTCCTCTGCTGCCTCCCGGCAGACCTTGCATGTCCAGAGCAAGCATCTGAGTTTCAGATTCTGTCCCATTCCTATCTGCTCCTGAGTGGGAGTTTGAAAGGCTATAGAGTTCCATGTTGCCTCTGGGAGATGATGTGAATGGTGGGAATGATCGGCAAGCTAGCATGATGGGGATAGCTAGTGAGTGTTTTCCAGTAACAGAGCCAGCGGGCTCTTTTCCCACTTTCCCCTGGCTGTAAAGTTGACCATCAGAGTTTGGGAAGGCTGGAACCAGCAGCACTGACAGCGTGCTCAGCAAATACTGGAGAGCGCTCATGCGGGGAGCTGAATCCCCCCCAGAGGTGGCCAGGTGTGCTCAGAGGTACCCCAAGGTAGTTCAGACCCTGAGAACTTGGCCGTTACGAGAGAAGAAGGGACGGTTTTATGTAAAGAACAAATATGGGAGGAAGGAGATGATGTGCATGGGGACGGGCTGTCCTGACATGAGTGGTTATATTCACTGAACCTCCGTGCCTGTGCGTGAGAGCTTCGTTGACCAAAGACATGTAGGACTGGTGAACCTATTTTCATCCTTTGCACAAGGGTTAGATCAGCAGCTTCCTGTCTTCATGGACACTCTCTGAGCACTGACAGGCCACAGTCGGATTGAGCCTGTTTCGCTGGCAGAGTCCTTGCAGTAGCGTATGGCCGTTGCTCTGCTCACACTGCTGCTGTTCCTCACCGTGCTCCTTTCACCCACCTTGGTGGTACACTAACATGTAACTACAGTTATCTCTCCCTGCGGGTGTTTTGGGGAGGTTATGAGCTCTAAGGGTATTGCCACCTTGAAGTACCTTACCAAATGGTCTGTGCTTCTTGTTGGGAATACTCTGACATGAGAGCAACACTTCGCTGACCGCACCTGAAAAAGGCCCTATGAAATCTTTTTCCATGTGGAATGTCTGGGGCCTGCTGAGGTGTGTTTGGCTGTGTATTTATGCAAGTGTCACATAGCAACCAGGAGGAAAGCACATCTCCTCAGAGGAAGGCTGTGAGGTCACTTGGTTGGCCAGCATCCAGGGGGCTGAAACTGCCTGAGTGCTGAAGGCAGCAGTGTGTGTCTGTGTCTCATCTGTCTGTAAGTGACTGATGAACTGCTGCTCTTTTTGTCCCTGACAGCACACCATGTCCCACGGTGCCACACAGTATGGGGACAGCTCTTCAATCTTCTGGAAAATAGATGTGTGGAGTTTCAGGAGGTTTGGCAAGAAGGATTGGGTGTCCTCATACCGCGGGCCCAGCCAATCTTATCTCACCAAAATCCATGACCGATTCTTGGAGCATTGCAGAACTGTAGCAGGAATGGGCAGTCTGCTGCCACGTCCCTTCCCTGCTCTCTCCTCTGTCACAGAGGCTCTGGCCCAGCCCTGCTCCGACTCCCTTTCTGGCACCTGCAGACTCCTGCAGCAGGGAATTGGGGAGGCTTTCATTCCTCCCTGTGCTCCTGGGCTGCTCTGGTGGGGGCAATGAGGGGCCAGCCGTGGGTCTGCTGAGCTGGGCAGCCCGGGGAACGTTGCAGATGCTGGTAGTGGTGGTAAACTGTGGAGAAGCTGCTGACTCACTTTAAGCAGGTGAACGTTTGTCAGATTTAGAAGAAATATGTATCCAGTCTGACTTTGTAAGTCAGAATGATGGCAGTTTTTGTAACACAGAGGTCCGTAGTACTGCCAGTGCTGGCGGTGTTTACAGTGGGCACCTGGCTCTTGGAGTCGTGTGTGTAATGCATTGTAGGGTTTGTCGTCGTTGTTTTTGTTATAATGTTTTTGATTCTCGAGCTTTTGAAAAAACAAAAATTGAAGGTGATTTTTGGTGCCCCATTTGTACCAAGTAGGCTACTTTTTAGGAATCTCCTTACTATTATTACAAAGGGACCGTTTAGCTCTTAAGGAACCCCGTTCGTGGCCAGCTCCGCTGGTTGCTGTCTCTGCAGGCAGGACCCGGGCACAGAGTTAGCATTGAGCAGAGTGGCCGCGCTGCCCAACCTCAGCGACCCGAACCTGGGACATCCCAGGAGGGGGGGACCGGGCTGAGCCCAGCGCGTTGCCCGGCGCCGGCCGAGTCGCGTCGGGCGTGCGGAGCCCGGTGCGGTGCGCGGCGAGCCCCGCTGGGCGCCCGGTGAGCGGTGCCGGTGCGGGGGCGCCCCCTGGCGGCGCTGCGGGCGGCGCGGGGCGGGGCGGGGCGGGCCGGGCTCCCGTCCCCGGTGGCGGCGGGCACGGTGGGCGCGGCGCGGTGCTGCCTTTGTGCGGAGCGGAGAGGAGCGGAGGGCAGCGCACAGCGGCGGGCAGCGTAGCGCCATGTCCTACCAGGGCAAGAAGAACATCCCGCGTATCACGGTGGGGCTGAGCGCCTCGGCGCCGCCGGTGCCGTCGTCCCTTTGTGCGGTCGGGGACGCGGGCGGCGGGGGTGATGCGGGGAAGGGAGAGCCCCGCGCCGAGGGCCGGGGAGGCGGCGCGCAGACAAAGAGCCGCCGCCAGCGCAGGTGTCCGCGCCAGGCAGGGCCGCGCCGAGCACAGCTCCGGTGGAGCCTCCGCGGCGGACGGTGCCGATGACCGCTGCCGGGCAGCGCCCGCGGGTCCGGCCCGGCAGCAGCCCGGGAGCTGCCTCTGTCCTCTCGTCGAATCGCGGCACCGGGCGGGAGCGGCCAGCGGTCCGGGCTCAGCCGTCGCGTTCCGCGCGGCTCCGTCCCGAGCGGGGCTGCGGACGCGGGAGGTGCCGGCCGGGCGCGGGCTCTGCGGGCGGCCGCTCCCCGTGGGCAGCGCGGCGGGGTCCCGCCTGGCGGCGGCAGCGGCACCGGGCCGTGAGCGCGGACCCTCCGCGCCGTTTCCCGTTGTCCTCAGCGGTGCGCGGCCGGAGCGCAGGTGGGGTGGGCGAGCAGAGAGCCGGGCGGGGCCGCGGCGCGGCTGGTGCGTTTGTGTCCGTGGTCTGCGCGATGCTCGCTGTGCTGGCAGGCGCTGCGCTGGATTCTGAGCCCGTCGGCTTTCTCGCCGCGTCAGGTGCAGCGGTCCCTACTGCTGGTGCAGTAGAGCAAGGGACCGCACCTATTATGAACGCGGCGCGTTTGTGCCACCACCCAGCGAGAAGAAAGGCGGCTGACATGTTTCCTTTGAAGCTGTGGGCAGTCCAGCTGCACCGGCGTCGCAGTGGTGCCTGTCCGTGCTGATTTCTCTGTCAGGTTTTCATGCTCTGATCCGTCTCATGCCTTCCTCCGTGGGGTGCAGCTGCTTTCCCCCCTGCCCTCCTTAGAGGAGCCATGTGGGGATTTCTTTTTGGGAAGCGAAGAGGTCTTTCATCTTTTGTTGGTGGCTTTCTGCCTACTTTGTATTGCCCGTTTTTCCTCCTGAGGATGGCTTTGGCCTCTTGAAGAAAAAGGATAGAGCAGAGTTTCATTATTCTTTTTAATGTACAGGTGTGAACAGATTGCTCCCAAAGAAGCACAGCTGCTATAAAGAGAAATTCTTTTGTCAGTACAGATTCTCCACCCTTTTCACAAATCGTTTTTTCTGTATCCCAGACCACAGTGACCAGAACTTTGCTGTTGCAGGTGGGATTTCATGCATTCTCTGGGGTTTGTTCTACAAGGAAGGTGCAGTCCACCTTACAGGTGTAAATATGTGGGTATGTGAGGCTGGATCCTGATCCTCTGGAATCCAGCAAGGACTTTCTCACTGCAGTGGTGACAAAGCCTCACAATTTGCTTTATTTCTCTCTGTTAAATCCTCCCCTCAGCCTTTTGAAGCTTGAATTTCTGTGAGCGAATGGCATCTTTGAAGCTGGCACCACAGGTAGTTCTCTCCTGTGACTTAAGCGGCTTGGTGATGGCCCCCTGGCACTTCCCCTGAAATTTGGGTCAAGTGGCCATACGTCCTGAACACTGCTTCGAGGTGCAGAGTAAGCAATGAAGTAGTCATGGACTGGGTGGTCTTCTCTCTCATAATAGTGTGGCGTAAAGAAAGTCTCAGCTATGGTGGCTTCTCTGGAAGAAAGGCACTGCAGTTGCTTTATGCAGACTGTGCCTCCCCTGGGCATGATTTCACTTGTTTGTTCTTCTTCCCTATATTTCCATCTCAGGGGCTGTTATTGCCTGTCAGGATGCATAGCGTCGGCTAAGCTGTGCTTGTTAGAAGAGGCTGTGTTGTGCCATTAGGATGGGGGATAGCTCAGGGACCTTTCCACAACTGAAAGCTCTTAGAAGTGCCTTGTGCTGGCAGTAGCTCACCTGTAGGTCTCAAACTAATAGCACTGCTGAGCCTGCAGAGTAGTGCTTTCACTGCCTGTTGCCCCAGGATCAGGCAGACTTGACTTTTTTCAGGTACTGGAAATCAGAGTGGTTTTACTTCCTGGCAACTATTGTTTAAACTGTCTTGTGCAATTCTGGAGATGCACAATGCTCCCGTCCTATTTCTTCTTATACTCAGCAGTGTTACTGTCACAACTGGAGGCTATTTTCTGACAGTGATCTGTGGAAAAAACAGTGTTTTTCTGATGGATCAGTTTGAAAGAGTGAGGGGTGCATTTGTTTGCGTGGGGTAAATTGGTGTGAAATTATTCCCAACCTGAACTGGAAGAGCCTGATGAAGGTGACACGTGACAGCGTTACGAGCGAACTGTGGCCATTGAAAGGAGGGTTGGAAGTCTGGGCACGTGTGTTGGTGGGGGATTAAAAAATGGAGAGGAGGGGGGAGGATAATGAAATATTTGGGCTTTCTCAGTGCCTGCTTCATCAGCTCAAGAGCTCTTCACTGCAGCTCACGTTGCACACTGTGCATCAGGCTCCAGTAGTTTCAGTGCTACTGTCCAGATGTGTGCCGATGCTGTGGCACTGAGCTCGGGAGTCGTTCCAAACCTTCTGCATGTTTATTAGCTCCCCCCACCCTGGCACAATCAAAATATTTCCTTTCCTTCTCTTGACAGTATGTTTTCCTATCCCTGCAGAAAAAGAAGTAGAGGGTCAAAGAGGGGAAATGCCTTACCATAGTCTCACAGAATAGCTATCAGTGGAACTGTTGGTTGGAACAAAGTATTCTGGTCTTTTTGTTTTGGTTACCAAAGCCTTTTCTATCCCAGATGGTCTGGAGTTCCCATATCTCCTCATGGTATGGGCTGTGCTCACTCCTTTCAGCCATCTCATCACAGCCCACAGGCAGCATCTCTGCGATGTCTGCAGCCTCTCTGGAAATAAAGAGGTTTGCACAAGGCTGGTTGGCATCTTGCGTGGGGAGAAAAGCCTCAGTTACCAACTGGGCAGTTCTGTTTCTCACCTGGCCATAAGTGTTGAGAAAAAAGGAGTTAGTTCATGGCTCTGCTGGCACTGCCATTCCAGCCTGAGGCTTTCCAACACTCTTGTATAGTCCCTTAATAAGAACACATTTAGCTCCTGTCACACCTTTGCAATTAGTGTCTATTCTTTTTCAAGGGAAAGAGCAGTACAGCCATGCACCTGCTTCTGTGCTACCCTAACGATGCCCTTGTGCTTAGTTAGTGAGGTGAGCAGTGCTCTTGGCTGGATCCAGCATCCCTGTGGAAGCAGCTGCCTTCCTTTCCTGCTACACATCACACCAAGAGATTTTAAGAAGCCTCCTGATACTTCAGGATCTCAAATAGCCAGATGATGCTTAAGAGCATCAAGAGCAGAGTGTAGGCATGAGGAGACGGGTAACGGTTTTGAAAGCTTCTTAAGACTGATCCCAAATGCAAGCAGGCATTGCAGCAGAGCGTCCAGCACACAGATGGAGCTGCCCAGCAGGACAGAGGTGTGGGGTGGCGGAGACCCAGTGAGAGCTGCAGCGCTGTGCCCTGGGGCACCTCACAGCCGTGTGCTGCTCCCACACGTGGCCCTTGTAAAGAGCCAGGCTGCTGCCTGCTGCCCTGCTGGGCCCTGGCACACGTGGCAGCGCTGCTGGTGGGTCGGGAGGAGAGGGGCTGCCTCCCATCTGCTGACAGTGCCAATGACATGGCCGGGCAGGGGATGCGGGGGGTGTGGAGAGGCACAGCCGAGCTCTGATGGGAGAACAGTGGGCTTATTGTGATCTGGGGCCGCTCTGGATGCGTGTGCTGCAGAAGCTGCCTATTAATTCAGATTCATTTCCTCCAAACTGTTTCATGCTCTTCCTTTCTGCTTTCCTGTCTTCTCGATGTCTGGGTGCTCCCCTGAATAATGCAGAGCCTGGAGATGGGGTGTCAGAATGTTCCTTATTTTACTTTGTTACATTCTTCCTCCTTGTTGGCGGGTGGGTACCAGCACAGCCCTTCTCCTGCTGCGTGCAGGGGTGCTGTGCTGGGCGGGCATGGGGCAGGCCCCATGGCAGAGCCTGACCCCTGAATAAAGGCCTTGTTTGTGCTGCAGCTGTAGTGAGTATAGCAACCTTATTTATTTAGCGACTAACTGAGCACTGAGCAGCCCTTCATGTCTGCCACAAAGTGACTGTTTGCATTTGTGTGTGGGTGTATTTTTTGACTTTATATTAGCAGTTTATTCAGCAATTGTCAAGTGTTCCATTCTGCTTCCCACACCACCAGCGCCCGCGTGCCCTTTCTCTGTCCTGATGAGCAATAAGAGGTGGTCAGCATCAGTGTGTGCTGCTGCTTCTGCGTTCTGGCAAGAATGGACTCCAGGGATTTCAGAAGGGGAAGTCAGGAGGTGCTAAGGCTATGGTGTGACACACCAGAGCCTGGTTGTGGTTTTGGATTTGGGCGAGTTGGCTCTTTTCTCTTCCAGCAGGCTAGCTAAAACAAACAGGGGTCTGCCACAGCATATGGGGGAAATGGGAGAAACTGTACATAGAGTTAACTGGAGCATTGTGTTTCTGATCATACCCTGATTTACCGTCTGTGCCTGATACTGCTGCATGGTAATTGCTATCTGCCTTTCTCATAGTGGTACTTAAATACCAGTCCTTTGCATCCCTAGGAGCCACAGCTCAGCTGTTTTCCCTTGTGACTGACAGACTATAAGGATATGTCTGTGGTCCCACTTCACTCTTCAGTGTTTTCTGAACTTAAAATTGCAGTATTGTTAGTGAGATGACATTTGTATAGAAGCAGAAGGGAGGTCAAGTGCCCTGTGCTGAGGAGGATCAGTGGCCTGTTAGCAGCACTGTCTGTGTCTGAGGTCCATGGCCCCAAGCCTGGGCGTCCCCTGATGTGTGCAGCTGGCTGGGCCCAGACCTGGTGCTCCTGCTCAGCGTGCCTGGCTGGGCTGCAGCAGAGACAGATGGAAGTGAGAGGTGCCCGTGACCTTGATGCCACCAGCCAAAGTAGCAGCTCCGTGTGCAGGCACTGACCTGCTGGCTAGCTCCATGCAAACCTCTGCTAGACCTCAGTGTTCCACCTGCGGTCAGGAGAGAGGAGAACTGAGCTGGGTCTGCTGCTCGGAAAGGACTGTGTGTGTGAGGGGTACGGCATGGCTCCAGTCCTGGGCTGCAGTGGGCTGAGGGTCCCGGTCCTGTGCTGCTGGTGACCTTATCTCAGCTGTGGAGCCTCGGGCTGCTGAAGGCTGTCAGCGCTGCCAGGGAGAGCCCAGGGAAGCTGAGCCGCAGCGGCTGAGCGCACCGTGCTGTGTGCTGCTTTCCCCACCCAGTTTCTTTGTCTGAAGCGCACGAGTGAGACTGCCTTGCAGTGCACACCAGCCTTTGCTCTTTGGCGGCTGTGCGCTGCGGGGCGTGAGGGGATTCTGTGCTGTGAATGACCGTGCAATAGTGATCTTTTTTTTTTTTTTTTTGCCTCCCTCCCGGGGGTAGCAGATGCAGAGCAGCAAGCCCAGCTCCCTTAGAGGAATTAACTGTGCAAGCTCCTCGAGATGCGTCTGCATGTGAACTCTGCAGAGGCTGTCAGCAGCTGGGTCTGGGCTTGTGCTGTGCTGGTTGTGGGGGGAGAAGGGGGTTCACACCCTGAAGCCGGGGCTGCAGGCATCTGTGGGAGCGAAGGGGAAAGTAAGGGATGGTTGAAAGCTGGGAACGGTGCTGGATGTGTTTTAAGCAATTGAGAAGTCTGCATGTCCTCTGGAACAGCAAGAGCAGATAATGTCACCTGAACACGTGCAACCCATGTATGAGGCCAGGGTGTTTGCCTGGTACCACGTGCAGCCAGCACTCAGACTTGTGCAGAGGGAGTAGAAGATGGACCTCATATTCCTCAGGATAGAGTGCTCCCTGCAGCACGGCATCTGTTCTCTCAGTTGCCCAGGTCCAGAAGTGTGAATGCAGGAGGGAACATAAGAGCATTTCTGGTCTGGGTGCCATTCAGTCCTTGTGCTTGTTCTGTTTTCCAAGTTATTGCAGATGCACACTTCCTGAAGTATCTGCTGTTGCAGAGAGCTGTGCGATGCAGTAGGAGAGCACCCAGGAGAAGAACTCCATTGGCATCTGAGAAACCTGTGTTGCCTGCTGCTGACTTCTGCTGTGTTTTTCTCTTCACAGAGTGATCGTCTCCTTATTAAAGGAGGGAGAATAGTCAACGATGATCAGTCATTCTATGCTGACATTTACATGGAAGATGGTCTCATTAAGTAAGTATGGGTCTTCCACAGTCTAGTATTTCTGTCTCCCCTTAAGTTAGCTTTTGGTTGGATGGTTATTGGCTTTTTGTGGATGCAGTCTGCATCCTGCTTGCCAGCTGTTGAAACGTCACAGCTCACTTTGGAGGCTCAGCTCTCCACCTATATGTGGACATGTTTTTGTAGTGACTCCAGTGACTGAATTGCAGCTGAACTGGTGACCCTGTGACTCAGTGCCCACTGTACAACAAAGCTGTATCTAATTGCGTCAGGAACAAAGTTTGTCTTTGCCTCCTGTGTTCCCCTGTGTCACCAGTGTTAGCATGAGTGACCCCACCCAAGATCCCATTCATTAGCACTAATGAGGAGTGCTGTGCTGCAGGTTATCTTCCTCCCTGAGGTTTTCAGGAACTGCATGCAAACCTCTGGGTCCTTCTGGCTTCTTCATTTGTTACAGAGAAGCAGTGATGGTGATAACTCTGCTGTCTAAAAGCTGCAGTTCAGAATTAGCAAATTTTTCATGGGGACCAGCTCCAAACTGGGTGAACTGAAAGAACCGGGACAATTTGCAGCAGAGGGACTTGAAAAGCCGTTTTTTGCTTTATGCTAAAAGGAAAATAATAATCTTTTAAAAATCCAGGAGTATATAAATAACTTTCAGGAAGTGGGACTGTATTTCTGTGAGGCTGTTTTTAACTCAAGGAGGAGAGCAGTCTTGATTGGCTGCTGCACGTATCTGAGCATGTACCAGCGTCAGCTTCCTGCAGCATCAGGTCCTGCAATCGAACAGATCTTCTAGATATTCCTGGGCAAATCCCTTGGCCTCATCAGCTGCCTGGAGGCTGCAGAATTCCATTGCCTTGGAACTGGACCTCTCCAGGAAATGAATTCTGTTAAAAATACAGTGAGCAGTTTAAATCCTTTGCTGAGGGATTCATCTTAAAAAATGGTGGGAAGAGCTGCTGATGTATTGCTGTGAGGACACTGGAGTAAGCAGTTCTGTCTGCAGAGCTTGTGGGATTCTAAAGAAAAAAACTGTAAAGTGGATATGTTGAATTAAATGCAAAAGTGGAATTTGCTGCTCAGTTACCTCCCCAGCGTGTCAAGGAAATCAGAAGTCTTCCAGTAAAACCAGTGTTCCTTTTATCTTGATTTATCTGGAAAGACTATGGAAGGCTTGATGAAAATAGGATTTCTGAAAGAAGAGATTTGAAGGCTGAGTGCTACATATGGACAGATAAAGGGATTGAGGGGGTGGGGGGCTGAGTGAAGGGAGTCCCCGCATTCAGGTGCTCTGGCCTGCAGAACTGATGTGTCCGGGGAGGAGAATATCAGTTGTTCTCCTGAGGGCTTTTGGTATGAGCACTTTGAGCTCTGAGTAGATGTATAGTGGAGTTTTAAGGTTGTTCTTTTCAGGTGTTCTGGTGTACCTTGGGTCTTGCCTTCACTACCGTGCGGGCCTGCTGGTAGCATCCCCTGGGGTGAGTGAGGGCAGCAGGTGAGAAGGAAGGTCCTGGGGAGAGGGTCTGTCCTTTTTCCACTGGGTTTTGTACTCGGAGCAGCGTAGCCAGACCCTGCCGAGCCCTGAGCTGGCCTAGCAGCTGTGGCATTACAGTGGGAAATCATCTTTCTCTGTAAGTAAGCCTCAGACTTGAGCCTTACTTAAGGTGGGCAGAAGGATGGGGGTGAGGAGAGATTAGGGGTGCAGCTTACTGGAGGCAGGGCTGGTGTCAGGGCTTGGGGAGCACTTGTCCCAGCTGAGCAGGTGGGACTGCTTGCAGGTACCTGACTCCTGGTCAGTGGGGCACGGGGTGACCCGGGCAGCTTCTCACCAAACAGCGCAGAGATCTGAGTGTTCATCAGACCACGCTCCTGGCCACCCTGAGCCGGTGCTGCCCCAGACAGCTGGTGTCACAGTAGACACTGCTAAAGCAGGTGGACAGATGGCAGCCCTCCCAGGACTATGCAGATTGCAATTTTGGGCAGGCCGGACAACCTCACAGTTGGCTGCTCAGTGGGATGGTCTCACCTCTCGTTCCTGGGAAGGAGCAGGGCACTGCTGCTGGGCTGGGGCTGGCCTGCCTCCCTCCTGACCTGTTGATCCATTACATGGTGTCTGGTTTTCTTTTGTGTGTGGCTCACCGTCTTGATATGGTCTCATCAGGCAGATTGGAGACAATCTCATTGTCCCTGGAGGGGTCAAAACCATAGAAGCCAATGGGAAGATGGTGATCCCTGGAGGAATTGATGTCCACACTCACCTGCAGATGCCGTACAAGGGGATGACAGCAGTGGATGATTTCTTCCAAGGGACGAAAGCAGCTCTGGCTGGTGGGACTACAATGATCAGTGAGTGCAGCAGGCAGGTCCCATGTGTGACAGCACCCAGCAGGCTCGTGTGCTTTTGAGAGGAGTTAAAGCACTGCTGCATTCAGTTCTGTAACTCTGCATGGGATCTGTTTGATATTAACTTCTGTGACTTCTGAAGATATATTTTTTTTTGTTCAGATGGTGTACAAAGAGGGCTGTGCTGAAGTTCCTATGTAAGGCAGCAAAGATGGACAGAGATGGCAGCTGACAGGGAAAATTTAGGGGCAGTTTTGGAGA
Organism: Phasianus colchicus; assembly: GCF_987193195.1. Lineage (NCBI taxonomy): Eukaryota > Metazoa > Chordata > Aves > Galliformes > Phasianidae > Phasianus > Phasianus colchicus. The sequence continues at coordinate 18,490,714 of NC_143450.1, read as the reverse complement.
AAGAAGAAAGATGAGCAACACGGTCATTGTTACCCAGGAAGAGGCAGTTAGGAACATAAACACATCTGATGCTTGGGAAAATACAGGAGAGGACTGGGAAGGGAAGTCTCTCTGGGAGCTCAGAAACGTGCAGGCAAAGTGGCAGAGACCAGAGAGCCATCTCTTGGCATCAGTGGTTTTTCAGAGACTCAGTCAAGGATGTTTGTTGTCCCTGCCAGGCCAGCCCACATTTCTCCCTGCCTTGCTGGCGTCTCTAATGGAAAAGAGATTGGAACAGAAAGTGCAGCCAAGTGTGCAGCTCTAGCTTTTGCTACCAATAAGTTGTGACAGGGCAGGTCTGAGTGGAGCAGAGCTCTGGGATCTTTTTGTTTGAGAGGGCCCTGAAAATTACTTTTCCTGACCAGTGGGTGAAAATGTGCCTGTGGGTATTAAAATGTGAAACCTCTCAGAGCATCAGCTCTCCTTCTGCTTGAGTGCAGGGTAGCAGTAAACCATAGGGTGTGGCACAGTTCAGCTTCTGAGCTGTCTTGGGGAGGCAGAGCAGTGAGAGGCCAAAGTGAGAGGCAAGCTTACCAGAGTGCAGCCCCTGGGGGTGAAGGGGGTACATATCAGGATAGCTGTGCGAATGTGAACCAGCTCTGGTTAGGTCCCTCCCATGTCCCCAGTCAGGCACTTTTTTGCAGTGCATTTTGGACATGCTCCTGTTCTGAGCTGGGGAAGGCATTTGCAATAAAACCTCAATCCAAGTGAAGCTCCTCAGTCTTAACAATTTTTTGTTTTTCTTTCACTTTTGGAATGTTGCCCAGTTATTTCTTTTCCTGCTTGCTTTTCACGGTCTTCTTTTTGTTTTAAAGATCCATGATGAGCTGCTCATCTTTTCTGTGATGTCTGTTAATGCAGACTGAAGTGCAGGATGAATTTGTGGGACCTTTAACGCTGGGAATAAAAACATGCACGGGGCCCTTTGCACAGCTTCAGATCCTGTGTTCTGCAGTACTCCAACATCTGCAGCTGCTGGTGCCCACAAGAACCTTGAAAAGGAACAAAAAAAAAAAAAAGCTTTTTTTTTTTCTGCTTGCTTAAATAAAAATAGGGCAGTGTGATGCCCAGATGATGCTGAGCAGAGAAACAGCAATGTCCTGGCATCCTGCACTGCTTGGAGATAAACAGTGCTAATGAAAAAGGAAAGGAGATTCTGAGATCCTTTAGTGGAAAGCACCATGAGCATGCAGTGCTTGCAGATCCAAGCTTTACTGCTGTGCGATGGCCGCAGCAACGTGCACTGCAGGTGTTTTCATGGGATGCAGGAAATGGGATACATGGCATGCAATTATTGATCCTTCCAGTAAAGGACTGGGCTTCTTGCCCTCTCCCTGCCAGTTCTCCTTCTCCCTTGGGCCAAAAAAATATGGTGTGGCAGGGCTCGAGGTGGTGTGGTAGGCTGTAATAGGTGCATTAGTGTTGCAGTGTGGGAGGAGTCTGTGTTAATGAGGTGGAAGTGGGGGTGAGGAGGAATGAGGCCCTGAAGCTCTCATCTCATTTCTCAGCAGAAGCCTGTAAAAGCCCATAGTCCTTTGCCAGAAGCTGTTAAGTAAAAGCTGTGTGCATTTCCCCCCAGTAACTGCACTTGAAGGGGACGACGGAAGTCATGGAGATGCTGAGGGCTGTCCGGAAGCAGCTGGGAGACAAGTGTGGGGTGGTGGAGATGCCTTGTGGCACGCAGGGGTGTGGAGGGGTGCACATCGGGACATCTGGCCAGAGGAGCCTTTGTTGATGACCCCCTGTCACCCTGCAGTGGACCACGTGGTGCCTGACCCCGAGTCCAGTCTGGTGGAGGCATTCGAGAAGTGGCGGGAGTGGGCAGATGGGAAGGCCTGCTGTGACTACGCGCTGCACGTGGACATCCCCCGCTGGAGCCAGCGCGTCCGGCAGGAGCTGCACGCCATGGTCCAGGAGAAAGGTTTGCTGCCCTTTCTTCCTCGCCCCTGGCTGGGTGTGGGGGACCTGGCACAAAGGGGAAGGTGGTGGATGTGCTGTCCCTGCTCCTCTGGCTGCTGAGCATGGTGGGATCCTGCTCGGCCTTGAGCTGAGAGTTGGCATCCTGTGGATGGGCGGCAGGACCTCCAGCCGAAGCAGAGATTCTCCTGCCAGCCCACCCCTGTGCCCTTTCCCCAGGTCTCAGTGCTTCCCCTGTGTCTGGGGAGGGGAAACTGTTGGCCCACTCTCCTTCCATTTCCTCTCTGCTCTTCCCCTAGGAGTCAACTCATTCATGGTTTACATGGCCTACAAGGACTTGTACCAGATGTCAAACACTGAGGTAGGAGCTCTTTTACTTTGGTTGTGTGATTGCAGTGCTAGCGGCCGTGCTGTGTAGTCATGGCTCCGCAGCCTGACGTGAGACGCTTTGCAGGGGCTTGCGTGCTGCTCGCTGCTCATCCTTGCTGCCTTGAGAAGTGCGACCCGCGGGCAGCCCTGCGTCACAAGCCCTGAGGTGCTTCTCAGTGCCAGGCTCCCTGTTTGAGGGTGGCAGACAGAGGGGTGGGCAGGAGAGGACAGAGAGCACTGGCTGGGAGCAGGCAGCATCCTGAAGGCGCTGCCAGTGCAACCACAGAGGCCTCTGTGCAGCTGATGCTGGGTCTTGCCTGCCCCTGCTCCCACACAGCTCTCCTGGAGGCACCGTGCGGGAGACTTACGGTCGTGTGAAAGCCGGGGCGGTGTGTCTGTCTGTGGTAATCTCTTCTTCTTGTCTCTGTTTCAGCTGTATGAGATATTCAGCTGCCTGGGAGAGCTGGGTGCCATAGCTCAAGTTCATGCTGAAAACGGGGATATAATTGCACAGGTAGATACTCTTCAGGTGTGCAGGGACTGGAAATCTATCCTGGGCTGACTGGATGTGGGGTGTTTGTAATGTGACACTAAAGCTGCATGGGCATCTTTTGCAAGGTGATCTCTGCTGCTCAGAAGCAATATCAAATTTACTGAGATTTTCTACTGTGAAGTATCTGGTGGGAGCTGCAGTAAAGAGTTTGTGAAACCCTTCAGCATTGTCCTTTGGGATGCATAGAAGAACTGCCTCGTGGTATTTCTATGTGTTGTTTCTGAGGAACAGTAGTAGGTAAAAATCCATTTCAAATGAGCGTGACAGATAACCCAAGGAATCAGAAGGACAAATGTTTTGAAGTGCGTGATTCTCTTATTACAGGAAGCATTGTCATCTTCTGGAGATAACAAAAACTCAGATAATTTAAAGGGATATCAGATACTGCCAAATTATTATTAAAAAAAAAAAAAATCAGTGAAAATATTTCTGACATTAAAGCAAAAAAAAAAAAAAAAAAAGAAAACAACACAAAAAACCCATGCTGGCCAAAGTTTTGTTAAGTAGATGGTTTTCTGCTGGATTAGAAAGACAGGATGACAGATGAAAGAAAGCAGATCCCAGCTGCTCGTTTTCTTCCAAAAATTAAAAGAAACTTGGAATGGGTGGAACTTTCCAGGAAAACATCAGGATTTTAAAGGACCCCCAGATAACTGGGGAATTTATTACTGCAAAGCTTTTGTCAGTGGTGCGAGTGAGGTCTGAACCCACAATCCTGGTAAGGAGACGTCTCATCAGCTGCTGCTTTGCCCTATCCCGGAGCAGTGGGAGAGCTCTGGGACCGGTGTGCCCTGTCTGAGTGTCAGAGCTGTCAGCAGCAGCCTGTCACTGCCGTTCCCTTGCCATCACTCCCTTCTGGCTGTCCTTTGGAAACTGCCGAAATTTTCCTCCCCCAGGGCTTTGGGTTGGTGAGAGATGGGTGTCAGTCCCACGTGGCAGTGAGTGCCAGAGCACTGCTCTGCAGGTGCCAGTGGTGCTGAGAACCAGCTGAGCTGCTCTCTGGTTTGGTGCCCTTGGCTGCGTCCTGCTGAGAGGCTGGAGTGGTTTCTGTCTCTGAGCTCTTTGTTGCTGGGAGGAGAGCCAGGGCACTGGGGGCTCTGGGAGAGGAAGTGGGGGGGGGGGGGGGGGGAGGGAAGGGTGCTGCAGCTTTGGGGACCTTATGGTCAGCAAGGAGATGGCTCCTTGGTACCACAGGGCTGTCCTGAGGCTGTTTGCTTCTTTTTGCCTGGTGCGTTGTCACCAACAAGGGCCACTTTTTCTCCTGTCAGGAGAAGATTAACACTTTTCATCTGGGTGAATTTCTCATGTTTTCATACTAGCCTCTGTGAGGTTCAAAGAGAGACCCTTTGTTTATCTGCCTGTCCTAAATACAGTGTGGTAACAGCTCTGTTGGGCCATCAGGAAGGGTCTGCTCATCTGTGGGGGGCAGGTTCAGAGCCTGCTAACTTTCCTTTGTCCTTTTTGTGTCCTAGGAACAGGCCAGGATGTTGGAGATGGGAATCACTGGCCCAGAGGGCCATGTGCTGAGCAGACCCGAGGAGGTAAGGCAGAGAGTAGTGCATGGCAGAGCTTTTCTGAGGAACTTCAGTACGGTGTACTGCAGCAGGGCTAAACGTGTGTATAAGTATGATGCTATCTTGTTCATTATCAGCTCAAAAAAGAGTGAGATGCTCTTTTGTGACCGGTGTTTTTCCACCTAACTGGAGTCTTCTAGCAGAAGTGAAGGCTTCTGAGTTGTTCAGAGATTAAGTAATCAGCAAAAAATTCTATACAGCTGTAGCAGCACTTGGGGCAGGTTTGGCAGCATTCATTTTCTATGGGATTCCAGAGTGTAAGAGGCCCGAGGAGAATAGAAGGGCAAGTTTTAGTCCCTCTGAAAGGTCACTGTTCATGTGTCTGAGCACAGACAGATTCCAGCCTCTTCCTGCTTAATCTCTGCTTAGGGTCTAATGTGGGTTTTGAAGTCAGACAGACAAAACCATTGGTGGAAGAAGTGGGAGGGGAGGAAAGGGGGAATTTCCTGGTTACAAGTCATTGTGAAGGCACTAATTAGATTATTTCTAATTTTAGCACGCAGGGTATTTTTCTGTTTGGTCTGTTAATCTGAGTTGTGTCTAATTTTAGATATGTTTTCTTGAGATAGCTCCCTGCTGAGAGCTGCTTTTAACTTTCTGTGGCATGTGAAAGATGAAAACAACAGCAGAACCGAGTAGGGAGCACAGTGACAGATATAAACTTCAGGGTCTGCAGAAATAAAATCAATCGGCTTAAATTAACAGTGTAAGAAGTTGACTGTGTGGTAACTGGTAATGACAGAGCCTAGTGTAATGCAATGCTTACGTTACACAATAAGAGACAATAAAGAGAAAAGACTCAGTGTAAAAAACAGTAGATCATAGTTCTTCTGTGTGTAAATGTACACTTATTTTTTTATGGCCTTAGGCCTGATGCCACTAGCTGGCAAGCTAACCTGCAATTACAGGATATTGTGCCAGGATTTGAGAACTGTCCTGTTATCGTAAGATAGCACTGCAGTTCTTCTTGTCCAAAGCCAATAAAGCATTATTGAGTGTTTGATCCTGAAATGCCATTAAAGCTTAAGGCAATTGAGAACAATGCAAGAAAGCTCTAGATTCAGTCTGTACAGCCAAACCCAGATATCGTTATCTTTGAAAAGAAAGTGTTGTTCTTCCTGCACACCTTCAACCTGGGAAAACATTCAGTGGCGTGCAAGAGATGTGTTGTGCTACCCTCCTGAAGACTTGCAGGTGGTGGCAAGGCACTGGGAGGGTGACCCAGGGTCCAAGGATCTGCTGTGTCCTGGAAGGACCTCTGTGGGCGTTAAAGACATGCTCTTCTAGCAGGTGGTGCTGGGGATTCGGTAGTGCTGGATGGTGCTCCAGACTGGATCAGTTTTGAAGGGTGTTCAGTGCTGGCTGTTTGCCCCCGTCCATGTGTTAAAGCCCACTCAAGTCTGTAAGTGTGCTGCTATGTTTTCAAAAGAGTTCTTAAGCAGAAGAAGAAAACTGTTTTCACTGTGCTGATGGATGGTGCTCTGAAGTGTGTGAGGTGCACTCGTGTGTTTGTCTGAGCGCAGTGGCCCGCTGCTGCTGGGAGCTCTGAGCAGCTGCCAGCTGCAGGCAGCAGTGGCACAGTGCCTGCCTTTCCCGGCTGCTTGGTGCGTTGTCTTTTTAAGGCTTCTGTTTTGAACTGTCTCAGGCTGAAGGTTGAAGCCAAGCTGCAGAGCTAAGACTTAGAGAACGTCTGGAGCTGAGCTCAGGCTGAGCAAGGGCTGATGTCATAGTTCAGAGATAACTGTGTGGTGGAAATGTGCCCTGCTCCAGAGGCAGGCCGGCCGGAACACCCAGCAGCTGGCTCATGGAACAGCTGGGCCCCAGCAGCCCACAAGGGCACAGCCTGCAGCACCCCAGGCATCAGCAGGGCAATGTCCGATTAAACCAGATGCTTAGAGAGGCAGGGCTGTGTCTGCCTGTGCTGGCTGCAGCCGTGCTGCCAGGTGTGGGCAGCTGGCCCTGATCCTCTGGCTGCTGACAGAACTGGAGCGAGGCAGGGGAACAAGTGGCGGCCCAGCTCCATGCTGCAGCCCTGCAGAGTGCCACTTGGCTCTGGCCTGCAGGCTGGGACCTGGAGCCTCCCCAGGTACCAGAGGGAGCACAGCCAGCAGTGAGCCCTCCTTACCTGCTGTGCTTGCTCCTTTGCAACCACACTGTTCTCTCTTCCAGCTGGAAGCAGAAGCTGTCTTCCGAGCCATCATCATTGCCAGCCAGACCAACTGCCCTCTCTATGTGACTAAAGTGATGAGCAGAAGCGCTGCAGACCTCATCTCACAAGCCAGGAAAAAGGGTGAGCTGATGCTGTATGCATCCACACTGTTGCCATTGAAGTCCTGGGTTTGGTGTTGCCCTGGCTGTTTGGTTCAGACTCCTCCTTGGAGCAGCCCAGAGCTACCCCTTCTTCTAGGGGAGTTGAAGTTTTACCTGATTTGCAACGGGGATCAGGTAGCATCAAGATGTGGGCATGGGTCAGAGAGGGTCTTGGAGACTAAAGCTTTCTGTGAAGGACTTTCTGTGGGGAAACTCACACCATCCACATGCAGGTGGTTGAAGCTGTCAGGTACATCCCCAGCCTCTATGGCACGTTGTGCCCTCCAGGTCTGCACCACTGTCATGCTCTGTGATTGGAGCTGAAGGACTGGGACAGTTCCTGTGATAGCAGAGAGGTCTCTGGCCCAGCAGTCCCTCCTGTCTGCTCTGGAGGCCACAACAGGCAGACAAGGATCAGACTGCTGTAGTCACCAAACCTGTGTCCTCTCTGCTCTTTTTTTCCAGGCAACGTGGTGTTCGGTGAGCCCATCACAGCCAGCCTGGGGACTGATGGAACACACTACTGGAGCAAGAACTGGGCCAAGGCTGCAGCGTTCGTGGTCTCACCCCCCCTAAGCCCAGATCCCACAACCCCTGACTACATTAACTCCCTCCTGGCCAGGTGAGCAGTAGCAGCCAGGCAGGCTGTGTCTGGTCTGGTGGCTCTGCCAGTGACTGCGAATGGGAGGCAGCACGTTTGGCCTGGAGTAGTCAGAGAGGAGGCCAGGGAGTATTCAGGTAGCCTAGACACTAGTCCAGTATGAACAACTTCACCCCAGGGATTTAATGAGCTGCCTGAAATGGCTGTCAAGGGAGGCACTGAAGGCATAGTGCCAGTAATGAGAAAAATACTATGGCACGCAGTCACAAACTGCTTTAAATGCCCTGAAGAAGGGAAAAAAATGAGGGCCAGACAACACAGAATTGTCAGCATTGACCAAGCTGTAGAAGTTGTGTGATTGCAGGAGGAGCAGAAGGTGAGGTTTGGGATGTGACTGTGCATGAGGAGGTCTGGGGGCACAGGTGGCATAGCTGGTAGGGACCCACCTGCTAAATAGCATTCTGGCTTTTTGTCCACAGGTGAGCAGTAGGACAGTCTGCAAGGAGTATGAGGCTCTTAGGGACAGCTTGTGCATGTCTGGCAGGAATAGTAGATGATTTTTACCCTAAAGGCAGGGAGTGGGGGAAGGGATCTGTTGAAAGCAGAAAGCAAACAATAGAAGCACTTCAGCAATTTGAGGTGACCTTTCCCTCAAAGCTGTCCTCCATCCCCTCACTGGAAAGGCATGCACCACAGCCAGGGATGCAGTGCCCGCTTGCTGGCTGTGCTCACATGTGAGCTGCGAGCCCCACTGCTCTGTGTTTGCAGCTGAACGCTGTGTGTGGTGCTGCTGTGTGCAAGCTGGGCAGGGCTGCCTGGGGGCTGCAAATGGAAATGACATTTGAGGTAATGTTGGAAACATCTCTGAGATGAGCATGGGATGCCAGGTCAGAAATAGGTGTGACAGCAGAGGGATAAGCTGGGGTTGTGCCCCAGTGAGGGGCAGTGCTGGATGTGCGTGGAGTTGCTTTGGCTGGCAGGAGAGGTGCCCATGCATTTGGGGTCTGAATGTGCACCTCGCCTGGGATTTTGCTGTGGGCAGTGAGCAGCACGTGCTTCTGCTTGATCTGAACATACGAGATAGATGCAGGTCTTAGGGAAACAGTGAAACGCGAGCCCAACTCCTGAACTTGATTTTTTATATTTTCCTGCTGCTTCAATACCAAATTTACCCCAGACCTCAGGAGAGGCAGGAGCACCTCTGAGCCCTGCAGCCAATACAGTTCTGTCCCAGTGCCTTTCCCGGTTATTTTCTTGAGGCTTTGTCAGGAGAAGCAGCTGCAGGGCTTCAGCTGGGCTGAGTGGTTTGTTTTCTTTCACCAGAGCAAAGGTGGTGGAGATTAGGAAGCATGTTTTGTCACCTGGCTGGATCTCTGGCTCTGCAGTCAGTCAGACATATGGCAGAAATTATCAGAGGAAGATGGAGATTACCAGTGGATTAGGAGTGATTTGTGGCCCTGTGCAGAGCTGCTGCATCTGTGCCATCAGAGGTTTGGGGCCAGGAGTTCAACACTTGCAGGCCCTTCCCTCCTAGCTGCTCCAGGAACCAGCCTGGGCCCTGCTCCCTTCCACCTGGTGGCAGCTGTGTCCCCAGCTCCCCTCAGACCCCGCTGATTTTCAGCTCCTTGTCCTGTCGTCCTGGCAGCTGCTGGCTCTGCCCATTCCTGCCCTTTGCTGGCACTGCTGGACCAGGGTAGATGGATCCCATCCTAGCAGTGGCCCTCTCCACACAAAGGACCCTGAGCAAGGGCACGGTGAACTTGTCCTGGAGGGAGCCAGGGCTGCCAGGACACAGGGAACAGTCTCAGTGGGTACAGTCCTCGGCTGGGCAGGGCTCCTTCCTCCTCACATGTCAGAAGGGCTGTTCTCCCAAGCAGACCCAACAAGCTGCCAAAATCATTTGTCTAACTCACACTGGGATTTTTTGTCCCTCTAGTTTGATGTGAGTCATAGTCTGTTAGGGAAGTACACCTTTTGGCTTGGCACAGAGGCTGCTCTGTTCCCCAGGACATATCCCCCACTCTGAACTGTGTTTGCTATGCACAGAGTGCTGGCTGTGCTGGCTGTGGTGTGGCTGAGCTCTCCTGCCACCATTGCCCAGGGGACTCAGCCACTACAGGGGCTGTTGGTGGGGATCTGCAGGCTGAAGAATCACGAAAACAGGAGTGCAGAGTAACAGAGAGCTGGGTGGGGGCTGCCCACACGCAGAGGATTTCCTAGTCCCTCATGTTTCTGCCTTTGTATGACTATGAAATGGCTCAGGATGCTCTTATTACCACCATGCCAGTGGTGACCTGCAGGTGTCAGGAAGTGCCCACTGCACGTTCAGCACTGCGCAGAAAGCAATTGGAAAAGACAACTTCACAGCAATCCCAGAGGGGACCAATGGCATCGAGGAACGGATGTCTGTCATCTGGGACAAAGCAGTGGTAAGAGCCAACCCAGCAGTGAGTACACAGGCTCGACGGGCAGCACCGTGTCCTTGCCCCAGCAGGGCTGAGTGCCCAGTGCCATGTCTCCTTTCTGGCTTTGTGAGCTGAAACAAGCTGGAGCAGGAGAAACAGCTGCCACAGGGCGAGCAGCCATGATATGTGAACATAGCTCCAGCTCTTGGTCTGTCTAATGCCAGACCTGGGCTCTTCTTCTTCCCTTCCCAAAAGGGTGCTTTGTTTTCTTTGTGTCTGAGCAGGCTACGGGAAAGATGGATGAAAACCAGTTTGTGGCAGTGACGAGCACCAATGCTGCAAAAATCTTCAACCTGTACCCACGGAAAGGGAGAATAGCTGTGGGCTCAGACAGTGATCTGGTCATTTGGGATCCTGATGCAGTGAAGATCGTCACGGCAAAAACCCACCAGTCTGTAAGCCCTCTGCTCATGCTGGGAATGCGTGTGGGATGTGCTACACACAGTGATCTTGCTGCAAGGAGCTTGGTGCTGCTCTGCTGGTAGATGCAGGGACCAAGTTCCAGCTCTGGGCAATGCAGCTGTGACTGCAGGGTGGGATGCCTTTGAGCCCTGGGCTCTGCTTGCAGCACCTTTCTCACTGAGTTGCCTTGCACTCTCCCTGTGCCAGGCCTGCACTGGGCATTTCTCCTCCTCTGAGTCCAAATTTTTCCCAGCTAAGGTGGGTTCTTGGTGTGATGGACTGGTGAAGGGCAGGAGGCCTTTGAGGCAACAAGGCTGTTACAAGTGTGTTCTCTCTGCCCTGGAGGCTTTGTCAGTGAGGTGTGGGGATTGAGCAGCCCTCAGTGGGCAGACAGTGCTCATGTTTCTCCTGACTGTTGCTCCTGGTTGCTGCAGGCAGCTGAATACAACATCTTTGAAGGGATGGAGCTGCGTGGGGCCCCACTGGTTGTCATATGCCAGGGAAAGATCATGCTGGAGGATGGCAACCTGCACGTGACCCAGGGGACTGGGCGCTTCCTGCCCTGCAGCCCTTTCCCTGACTATGTCTACAAGCGGATCAAAGCCAGGAGAAAGGTAAGGAGATGGGGATGCCAGCAGAAAGAGCTGTGAGGCTGTTAACCCAAATTGCCTCTTTCCCAGTTAGCTGATTGTTTTCCCTTCAGCGTATCTGATAAGTTGGAAACAGTGCTGTAAACCTGTGTGTGCTGAACCTGCTGGGGATTGCTAAGTGCTTGGCAGAGCTGTGACCTCTGTGCTGGTGGTGTGCTACCACGGGGGCAGGACATGGGGCTTAGTCAGCAGTGGGTGCTGCAGGTCCAACTGTTCCCTTGTTGCCTTCCTGCTGGAGCAGGAACCTGAAGGGAAAAGTTGAGTTAAAAACAAGGAGACTGAGCAAAAAGGGCCTTCATCTGCACAAAATAAACCCATGTCAAGGGGTTGCCTGTTGCATAGTCCCTCAGCACGCTGTGGGAGGCTGTTGTGCAGGAGGTGGGGCTGAGACACCTCAATGCTGCAGAAAGGTCTTGGGCATGCAGGACAGGTGAGCATGGGGCTGGCAGCATGAGTGGCCTTGCAGTGGGACCAGGGAGGCTGGAATCCACGCACCAGGTTGCTGGTGGCGTTGCCGGGCTCACAGGAGTTGCAGAAGCATTGCAGTGTCACTGTGCCATTCCTCTCTGGTAACAGATGGCGGAGATGCACGCGGTGCCCCGAGGCATGTATGATGGACCTGTGTTTGACCTGACGGCCACCCCCAAGGGTGGCACCCCTGCAGGATCCACCCGGGGGTCCCCCACGCGGCAGACACCCCCTGTCAGGAACCTCCACCAGTCGGGGTTCAGCCTGTCAGGTAAGCACGGCACTGGGTAGGCTGGCAGAGCATGGTGCCTGGGCCAGGGGGGGCTAAGCTGCAGCCATGGTGCAGCACTGGATTCTGCTTGTGCTGTGTGGGTTTGCACGTGGAGGACCGTCTGCTCTGGGAGTGGCCACTGCTCTCCTTGGGGTCCTTCCTCTGTCAGAGGCAGAGGTTGCCGTCGGTGGCCCAGAGCCTTTCAGCAAGACCCCAGCCTTCCTGATGGCTGAGTGGAAAAAATCCTCAGGGTCACTTTCGCTTTCCCTTGGTGCTCCAGGTACCCAGATTGATGAAGGCATTCGTTCTGCCAGCAAGCGCATTGTGGCACCGCCGGGAGGCCGCTCCAACATCACCTCCCTCAGCTAAAGCCCCACGCAGGGAGGGGAGCGATCCCTGTGCAAGCAAAGGAAGAAAAAGTGGTACATTGGTGTTTAAGAAGGAAAAGCAAATAAACCTGTTCTGAAGAATCAGTAAGCCTCAAGCCTTACGTTTCACAAATGCTACTTGCTACCTAGCTTTAAAGATGTTGCTTCATTTTATTTTATGCATAGCCTTAAAATTCTGTTGTTGTTGTTGTGGGTTGGGTGGGTTGTGTTTTTCCTCTTCCTTTTGTATGCATGCCGCTCAGACAGGTCACTTGGTTCAGGTCGTTGTTGGTGTTGAATGCTTGTGGGCAGGCGGGGGGTGCAGTGTGAGCCGGGCAGCGCCGTGCTCCTTTGTCTTGGCGCTCAGCAGTGCTTCACCACGACGCCCATTAAGGAGCCCAGATCATCTCTGTAACAGCTGTCACAGCACCTCATGTAAGGAAATCTACGACTTTGTACACTTTATTAAAAAAGACAGGAAAAAAGAAAACAACTGTTCCTCAAACAACTTGTTGTCGTGGCTGCTTTTTTCCACTCTGAGCTGTGCCTGCCTGCCTGGCCCTGGGGACAGCAGGGGCAGAGAGGCTGTGTCCCGGGGGCAGGATGCCTGCAGGGCTCCCGGAGCAGCTTGGGGCTGTTTGAGCTGAGGAAGATGTACAGCCAGAGGAGTCTGTGTGCAGCACTGGGGGACCAGTATGGATACTGGGACCACGTTGCTTCTTGGGCAAAAGCAAAAGTGTTGACAAAACAGCTTGGAGCAGGTGCTAGTGAGACTCTGTCCAGTTTGGCCATGCTGTCTCTGGCTGCTGCCTGTTGTGGCCATTGTGGGCTGTGCCTGGCAGCTGTGGTGTCATGGGCCAGGCCTTCCCAGCTGGGGCTGGTTTTGAGGCTGTGGGCACCTGTGAGTGAATTGCTTTCCCTCTGTCAGGTGGTGTCCAACTGTGGGTCCCTGCCTTCTCAAGCTTGCAAAACATCCAAAAAAATTAGATTGTTTTTTACATGTTAGAAAAAATGGAGTGTCAATCTAGGCAGTGCTAAATAAATCCAATACTTTTTTTTTTTTTTTCCTGAAGTATTTGACCCTGAAATATTTATTTTTGCATGCCTGTAGCTCAGACAGCACGAGTTGTCTGTGCAGCAGTCCTTAAAGGGGCCGTGCCAGAGTCGTTGTGCTGGGGTGGGAAGGCTGCTCATACTTGGAAGTTTTGTGAACTTCTGCTATGAAGTAATTAGAGAGTTTTTGCTGCTGCCTGTTAGTGATTAAGCTGAGACTTTGCCTCAGAGATTGTTTTAGAGATCTTTTGGGGAATTTTTAAAGGTGCAGCATTCTCATATAACTTCTTCAGGGTTTTTTTTTTTTTTTTTTGTCAGCCAGTACAACAGCATTGATCTTTGCCCCAGCGAGGAGCAGGGCCAGTTCCCTTCTCCGGGTTTGTGGTGTGTGATCCTCTCCTAGGTAGCTGTAGCCCAGTGCTTTGCAGGTTGTCATAGCCTGGCTTTACCCAGCCCTCCCAGACCTATTCTGCCTTGCACTGCAAGTGACCTCTGAAGAAACAGTGGCTTTTGATTACCTGGGAAGGAGTCTTTCATTTGCTGTCTGTTTTATTTGGATTTTTTTTAATTAATCAGGTTTAGCCAGAGGAGAGAGACAGGAAGGTACAGGGGATACAAGAACACCTTTGGGCAAATGGGAGACACATGTTTATTATATTGTTGAGATTAGGAAAAATGTCAAATAAAGAGGTGAAAGGTCTGGTCTGCAAAAGCATTTGAATAATAGCATAATACCTAGCATTTACCTTAATAGAGATGCTTTGGTCAGTCTCACTCTTGGCAAAGCCTGCACCAGGAGCACAGCTGTTGCTGTTTAAGTCAAGTGTGAAGACAACAGCAGAGAGATGAAAAGTACGCATTCAAATTTACCTCTGATGTTGGAAGCCATGACCCCATCAGATTCAGAAATTTGCAGCAGTTTAACATGTTTGTGAATGGTTTTTCAGGATGGCCTGGAGAAGCTCTGGGATGCTGCTCATTCACCAGTACTTGGCTGTCACTGTGTCACTTCCCTGTTCAGCTGTGTGCCTGTCTGGCTCTGCACCAGTTGGCTCTGCAAGCAGTGAGGAGAGGGGGCATGGATGGAACCTCACTGCCCTTGCCAGCTGGGGAAGAGCAGCACCAGCCCTTCTGAGGATGTTTGCAGATCTCTGCAAGTTGAGGCCATTGCTGCATGCCACTGAAGGCACTGCAAGTCAGAGCAGTGTCTTCCACCTGGAAAAATCAGCTCCATGTAGGAACCCATGCAGGAATCTTGGCCCAAAGAGCCAGGGCACACAGCTGCAGATCCCACCATGACAAGGGCTGGTGATGATGTGTTTCTGTGGGTGGGTGCCTGGTGCTCAGCAGGCTGTGATACCACCTGGCCAACCCCAGTGGAAGAGTGCTGAGCATCTCACCCTTCTCACACAAACACATTTCTGCTGTCATGGAAGGCAAAATCATGGGCTGTTTCTAATGAATGGTGGCAAGCTGTAGGGGCAGTCCTAGAGCCTCCTGCTGCCAGGGCTGTGGTTCTCAGAGGTTGTTGTTCTGGCTGTCCTTGTGCATGTCTCTGCACTTGGCCAGTGCTGCGTGCTGCTGGATCTCGTGCTGGTGTCTCACCCTAGGGCAGAACAGGAGGTAGAGCTGTTGGTGGGCCTGGGGATGCCTGTAGGCTGCCTGTTCCCACTGCCTGCCCCAGACCAGCTTCTCTAGGCACCTCCTTGCTGCTGGGGCAGCTGGCCCCAGGGACCCAGCCACAGCAGGGTCGTTATGGGCTGGATTCCAGCCCAGCCTCAAACCTGCAGGAGCAACATCACTGCCCCTCCCTGTTCACTGGCCAAAAGCTTTTGCTCTGTGCCAGCATCCGGTATTGCTGCCTTTTTATCAGTACTTACTTTTCTCTGTTGAAAACAATGAATTCCCTCTGGAGTGTCTCTAGGTGCTTTTGAAGATGGCAGGCCTTTCACATTTGAATAGAAAAAGACAAAGAAAAATTGAATAAATTCACAGTTGACACAAAAAGATGTTGCAAGGGCATTTTCAAGGAGATGCAGCAATATCTTTGGGTGCAGAGCAACACCAGCACTGCAGCTGGGAGAATGGCATTACAACTCTCCTCACATAGAGCTCAGTAGGTATACGGGCTTCAAATTATATGTTGGGTTTTCACAGGGATTTTTCTATTGCAGAAAAAGCTCAGACTGCAGAAGCATAAAACTGCTCACACAGCAAAGCCTTCCAGGCCTCGGGTGTACCCCAAGAGCTCCTGCACAGTGCAGGAGGGAGGCAAAGGGTCAGGAAATATATCATGCTATTTCTTGTGGAAGGTCTACATGAAAGAAGCCATTCAGGCTCAGGTTGCATGTGTTAACTGCACAGCTGTACTCCCAAACAAACGTATGACTCTTGTCTCAACACTGCAATTTATCCAGGCTCTTGCCATTGGGATGGAAAAGAAGTGTTTGTCTCCAGTGCCAATGGAGGAGGCTGCAGGCTGGGAGTGCATGAGAAAGCCAAACCCCACGCAGGGTCAAGCCCTGAGAGCCCAATCCATCTTTAAGTACTGAAGATGTTCAAAAGCACATCTGACCTTTAAGTTACTTTATTACAGAAATGTTCAATAGTGAACAATTAAGGGGCATGAAAAATAATGAAGCTTTATGATAGCCAAGGTGCTCCTTATGATTTACAGAGGAAATTCTGGCACTGTTGAAGCCAGTAGGAATTTTGACATCAATTCCTCTGTAGGACAATATCTCAAACTCAGGACCTGGCTAAGCTTGCCCTCTGATACCAGCTTGCACGCTCAAAGCACAGACTCTTCTCAGGTTACTGTTGGCCCTGGGAATGTCCTCTGTTTTTGCAGCACCTGAGACAGAACCAAAGAAAGAGTTCCTACCCAAAAAGGCTTTCCAGCACCATGAAAACTGCACAGTGCTTCTGGAGTGTTTTGCATCTTAGGAACTCTTAATGCAAATATTTATATGTTACCATTCCCTCTTTCTAGAGGATGTTTCAGAGGAAATAAAATAGGAAGGTTTCTGCCAATACAGAACAGAAACAGCCTAACTGGAGATTTAGAAAAGCAATAGTGTGTGTTGGTTGATGCACTGTGAGGGGTGCAGCTGGGTGAGGGATGGGGGATCTCTTGGGAATAAAGCTGGTCAAAAGGAAAAGAGACAGTCTGTTCAAACAGGGTGCTGTGGTACTGCTAAGTGATAGCTGGCTTTCACACAGAATGAACGCCTTCCTTCACCACACACATGCACCTGCTTGCTCTTACCTGTGAGGAATTGCTTTTGTTGGCATCTTTTTCCTTCTTAGCCAAGCGCTTCTTCTTCTTGTGAAGAGGTTTGGACTCCAGGATCATCTCTTCAAGTTCAAAGGTTGGGTCACAGTTCAGTCTTCCTTTCTGCAGGGGAGAGAAAGGCTGCCTTAAGTGAGCAGTGCTGGTCTTGGAGGGGCTGTCAGTAACTGGGCCTCATCTGGGATCTGAGTTGTGTAAAAAATGAACTAATTAGAACTGCACACACAGCTGGAACAGCTGCTGCACATCCGACATATTTCAGCAGTTCCCTCAGCTGGGGAGCACTGTCAAGGTGTGTTTGCTTCCTTTACACTTACTACTTACATTTAAGCCATTGGTTGCTTCAAAGTGACAGCCTCTGCTGAGAGGCCGTACAGAATCCTGCATGATGAGTTTTGAAGCAATGCACACACATCCACCACAGAGAAAGCCATTGACAGATGGGAAATACGTGCAGTTAAATATTCGTAGTTTAGCTCACCATTTGTTTGGATGCAAGTGAAAAACAGTTGGAGCATCACTGCACAGAGCAGTCCTTGGGTTATTTTCAAAGAGGGTTATGTTACCTCTGTGCTGCTTTAATTCGATTAAAAAAGAATCAGAAACCTGAATCTACCGTATTTGTTCTTTTCCTGTGAACAATGGACTTGTTAGGGAGAGTCCCTTCAGGAAGAAACAGTTCTGTAATGGACAGTGATCTCCAGCCTGCTAACGAGCCCTCATTTGCTCATTATTTTTTGCGTTAGGAGAGCTGCTCCTAAACAGGGCTGCTAAAGAAGGTGGTTTATTGGAGGATGGCTCAAAGCCAACAGCACCCCGTATTTTACCTGCAATGCCAGTGGTGCTCATGGCCAAGTAAGTCCAAGTCTGTGTACAGAAACTTTGGGGTTGTTATAAACAGAGTGGATCACCTTTGGGACGCCCATTCCTGCAGTCACCACCCATTAACCGCCATTAGATTCACCAGAAAGTGAAAATCAAGCCCTTGCCTGTCCTCCCCTGTGCTAAGGGCACCTGCTGTTTTGGTGGAAATGGTGAGACATTCCCACGGCAGGCTGCAGGTGTGACAAGGATTGGGCACACTAAGGACCTTTCAAACTTAACACTGCCTCACCGTAGGAATGAATTCTGGCATTATCCTCTTCTGGAGAACAGCATTCCAGTTTACATCTGACAGATAGGGAAAGTCCTGGATATCTTTCAGCTGAGAAAAACGCTTATCAGGATTTGTCTCGAGCAACTGTAGCAAGAGTGAAAGGAAGGAGGTTAGAATGAAACTGCTGTGCCTGCTCAGACTCTCCCACAGTCCTGCCCTCCCATCCTGACCACAAGAAATTGCATAAGCTTCACGGCATTGAAGGATTTCAATATTATGAGCATTCTTTTTTGCAAATCTTTTCATTATTGGAAAAAATCATAAAATGTTTATGCAAGTTTTTAGTCAAATTTGTGGACGTACATATCAGTACTTCCAAGTTACATCACTCCAGAGAGACAAAGTTGTAGGAGAAACCCTGGAAGTGAATGCTGTGTCCTCAGGAAAGAGCCATCCTGGGCTGCCAGCAGGAGCGCCATCACCATCAGCACAGAGAGCAGCGCTGTTGGCTGACTGTGACATTAACGAGCTCTATCATTAAAAGCTGGATGTTTGTCATGCAGCACTACCTGAAGGTCACCAGCACTGAGTCTGGATACAGTTTTCAGCGAATCTCCACCATTCCCCACAAGGGCCGTGGGGCGCAGTGGAACGGCTCGGTTGGCTGCAGGCGATCCCAGCCCCGACGTGCTCCAATCCCACAGCAGCCCTCACCTTTTTGATCAGCGTCACCATTTCCTCAGACCAAGCAGCAGGGTACATCACTGTAGCTGTCTTAAACACATGAGCAATTTCGTTTGTGGAAGTGTTGGAGCGAATATGATACGGCCTCTGTGAAAAGTGCAACAAGGAAAGCATTTTAGTGTATCTTTTCGGCTCCTTCGGAAATCTTTCCAGAGCAAGGCAGCTCCAAGCAAAATCTCTTTGCACATTCCCCAACCCCCCCACTGAAATCTCTGCCTGTCGGGTCTCGAGCTCAGCTGAAATAAGCACAGTAATAATGCCAGAGAGGACAGCAATAATGGCTGGATGTCAGATAGGAGCCATCGGTCAGCGTCCAGCTTTGCCTTCCTCAGCCTTGCCAACGTTCCCAGTGTTCCCGTAAGATGCCTCTCTGTTTTCAGTTCTTCGCTCATATTGGATGTGACAGAAGGGAAATGGAGCGGGATTTTTCACACCTCATGGAAAAGCACCTTTCCAACAAAGGCTGAGAGCCGCCGGCCCGGCACTGCAGGACGCTCTGTGTGCTGTGGCTGCGCGGCAGTCGGGCACCCAGCCCTGAGCTGTGGGCTGCATGCGGAGAAACGGCCGCCTCTGCAGCCCTGCATGCAGCAACCGCGCTGCTGCTTGGAAATGCTACATGCAATGGGAGAGTGCTGCTGAGAGAGATCTTTAACTCCCGGATTTCTACAGTGCGTGCGTGGGGAGCTGCCACAGATGCATTTCAACAACACGGACACGCTGTGAGATGCAGCTGCATGCGCGGTGCCACCGCACACAGGCACCGAGGGGACCTCGAGTCCTCGCAGTGCCGCCGCTGCCAGAGCTGCCACTGCTCACTGCGCCGCGCCCCCCGAGTCCCTCACTGTGTATCCACTGCTGCCACCGAGTCAAAAATCCAACGCCACGGGCAGTCCTGCGATTAATTTAAATTTACAAACAGAAAATTCGGATTTATATTCATATTTTTACAGCTACCCATCAGTTCAGACTACCACATCCCTGAATGCGTGCTACCGAGATCGCTCACACTCTGTTCTTCACATTGTTGTCAAAAATACTTTTAGGGTCTCTGCAAAAATTGGTTGCAGCATTTCTTTAAAGGTGTTTTGCCCTCCTTTACCAAATGGAACCTTCAGCCTCTCAAGGTTTTCAATCACCTTTAGCTTAGAAGAATGTCATTCAAAAAATGGTATCCAGCTTTTTGCACAGTGCTTCCAAAGCACTGCTCTGATCAACTGCCTGCAAGGCCCCCGAGTAAGGTCACCTGAGAAACCCTCAGTCACAGCAAGGAGCTGCTGCAATGTGCTTTTCTGAATGGCAGTGGTTTCTCACTGCTCATAGCTGTGATCACAAAAGCTCTGATGAAGATTTGATTTCTGCTGCTTCTGCTGTAATAAACCTTAGGGCCTGAAATCAGTCTCAGAACTTTCCTCCCTGTTACAAAGCATCAGCCCCTCCAACAGCATGCTTAAGGAAAGAGAGGGACAGAGGCATCAGTGCTGTGTGCTCCGTACCCGGGCTCTGAGCAGCTCATAGGCAGTGATTCCAAGTGACCACCAGTCCACAGCAAAGGAATAGCCGATGGGTTTTGTAGAGTTAAACATCTCAGGTGCTGTGAAATACAGAAAAGAGATCATTCACAACTGTTGCAATCCCGAGTGAAAATCAGCAGTACAGAATGCTTGATCCAGTACCACAGAAAGCATCCCAGGACACAGATCAGCAGATCACCCTATAGCAGAAATGATGAGTTATGGGCTGAAGCAGTGATTGGGCACCTGGTGGGAAGGCAGGGCCAACCCAGGGGAGCTCAGCTGTATGCAATGTACCTGATGGAAGGGCTGGGACCAGGATCCACCCCTTCCCAGCCCTCATTTATGAGTTGGCAGTGGAGGTGAGGGTGTCTCTCTGGAGTTTCCTGTGTATCTGAGGTCTTCTTAAGGTAAGTAGCAATTTTATTTTATTTTTTTTAAATGTTCATGACTGTTGCATTTGGGCTTGTCCTTATCTGCTGTAGTCAAAGACTTAACTTAACTGAACAGAGTCTGAGAGCCACAGCCTTCCAGCCCCTGTCCACTCCATATGACTGACGTGCCCTGGAAGGCTCCCCATCAGCCAATTTCCCTTCCCTCAGCCAACGTTTCCCTTCTAAGATCAAGGGAAATACTGTAGTTATTTTTGTACAAGATGGGTAGGAAGAACTGCTCTGAGTAAAATAAAACCAAACCCAAAGAGCAGCACTTTCCTTTTGTGCATTTGTTCCTCTTTATTATGGTGATCGCACCAGGTGGTTGAGGTGGTCCTGATGAGGAGGAGCCTCCTCGCCCCCCTCCCCAGGCCTGATGTCTGCAGGAGCTTTGGGGAGGGCTTTGTGCTGAGCTGCGGGAGACTGCACTGCTTTGTGAGTTTTGTTTTTAGTGTAAGCTGTACAGAAAGGCTTCTGGGTGCTTTTGCTTCACTCAGAAGTGTCATGCTCCTGCTTTCCCCAGTGCAAAGTCTTCTGTGTGATGTTTCCATCTGAGCTCCATTAGCATTCGCCTGGTTTCTTTGGGGTTCACTTCCTGCATACTCCAGCCCTGATTTCTCCCAGGTACATCAGTGGTATTCTGCTCTATCAGCTGTGCTTGTGTGTGAGGAACTGGAGTGATGTTTTACCATGGCTATCAATTCAGATCTGGAAGATGGCAGTTCAGGAGCACGGTGTTCATTGGCTCTTACCCATGTACGGCTTTGTGCCAGCAATTGTGGTGACCTGTGTTTCTTTAGTCAGCATTGTGGCGATGTTGAAGTCGGTGATGTGCACATGTCCTGGAAGACAAGAGATCGAAGTGTAAACAGATTTGCTTTAATTTCATGAAGAAATAACCTTCCACCAGAAAGCTATCAAAGTAAAATATCCAATGGAAAGTAGCTTCCATGCAGAAATTTCTCATGCCAGAACTGATAGAAAGCATTTAGTTTATAGGCTGCTTATGCCTGTATCTTGGAGAGGAAACAACCCTTATTTATCCTCTGGGAGTGAAATATTGGCGTTTTCAAAATTGTCACTGTGCATTGTTTTCTGTCTTTGAGTGTGTCTTGTGATGTTTGTGAGTTTACTTCAGTGGTGTTTGTTTTAGCAAGGATTTCCTGGTGTTTTTGAGCATGGTTTCTGCTAACACTGCTGCAATGTGTGCAACTATTGCCTGCAAACTGAGAAGGAAATGTGAGGATGAATATGATTAGCAGGGATGAGAATGGAAATACCTCCACTGGGCTTGTGTCTTATTGGTTACTACTTCTTTTTTGTCAAGCACTTAATTTATTACTCCTTATTCCCCGAACTATCAGTGAGCAAACCCATGGAGTACAGCAGTGCAGGTAATCAATATGGGGCTGGTTTCCCTGAAGTGAGCTTCTTTGAACCTTAGATGTTAACCTGGCCTAATTCTTCTGATTAAATGCTGGCTTCTTCCTGGTCTCATGCATTTTCTCTTAAGGCAATGAACTACTTCATCTCTGATAGTGTTGGACTCCTCATTAAATCCAGGGAATGCTGTGATGTTGTTTTGCAGACTTATTGCCATAGGGTGCAATAGGGGGTGGCTGAATTGCTGTTGTTTTCTCTTAACCACAGAGATCAGATGGAAGTGGCTCTTACTGATGGAGATGCTGGGACAATATTCATTCATATGTGAATTTCAGCAGCTGGAAATTCACTGCTGCTTTATTTCATTCTACTTTAACTCATGTGGTTGTCCTTATGGCTAAAAATTTGTGCTTTGGCAGTGAATATGCTGTCCTCCCTGGATGCTATAAAATACTGGAGCCAATCCTTACATTTGCACACAAATATATTATGTGTGAGCAGTGACCAAGTTTGCCTGCTGCAAATATCTGATCTGGTTGGAAAAATCAAGGGAACAGAAGTACAGTTTGTGGTTAGCTAAAGAATCCTGCCTCGCATCCCTGTTCCCGCATGCAGCTTTCCAACAACGCTGCATAGAGTGCAGGAGCTCTCTCTCCCCCACCCCAAATCTGCCATGGTCAGAGCACAGAGTGGGTGTGTGCAGGGCAGGCAGGCAGCCCACGATACCATTGGGTCTGGGATCATTCCTCACCACCGAACTTCCAGCCCCACATCAGCATCTGGAAAAGACGAACTCATCCTCTGCCCCCTGCCATGAGTGGTTGTCTGGTGTTTCAGCAGCTTCATATTCTGTCAGATTCAGTGCAAGGTGCACGCTGTTCACAGGACAGCCTATCTGCCAGTCGTCCTGTTAATTGGGTCAGACCTTTCTTCACTGCGTGCTCTGTGGGCTGTTAGTTCCACTGAGACACAAAACGGCTCCTTAACAGAGCTGTGGTGCTTCCAGGCTCAATTCTGAAGGAAGAGAGAAATCCAGAGGTCTTTCTGTGAGCCATGTGAACTGCTGGAAGACCATGGGTGAGATGGCAAAGCATGTCTCTTGCATGCTGCAGGTTTGGAGCACGTCCCTCCTTGCTGCTGTCAGTGCTGTACAACATCAGTCAGGTCCTTGCTTCCTCCCTTCCCGCAAAAGAGTTGTGATCAGATCGCTGGGGAGTGCTTGAAAGGAAAGGCTGATATAGGATTTTCTTGTCTTGAGATGTCCTCTATGTCCTTGTATTCTTTTCTTTTATCTCTCATTCCACTTTGTGGGGGGGTGTTTTGATAAATGTGAATCAGAGACTTATTGAGAATTTGCTATTCCAAGCATAAACGTGCCCTTCTCTGGATGCATCCTTTCAGTGATTCACTTCAAACAAACCACAAGTTTTTAAATGTTCCCACTTGGGAGCATGTCAAATAATGGCATGGACAACAGGAAGGAGGCTCTGTACAGTGGGACTTCATGGGATGTAATGGTGT
Organism: Phasianus colchicus; assembly: GCF_987193195.1. Classification (NCBI taxonomy): domain Eukaryota; kingdom Metazoa; phylum Chordata; class Aves; order Galliformes; family Phasianidae; genus Phasianus; species Phasianus colchicus. Next base: position 18,467,693 of record NC_143450.1, on the reverse strand, counting down.
TGAAGTGCAGCTGTACAGGGCAGAGTGGACAGGTTGAGCAGACATAGCTGTTGGTGGACAGGAGGAGAGCACTGTGTGCTGCTGCGGAATTTTCAAGTCAGATTCCAAGGCCTGTGTTCTCCTGATTGCTCAGCCTCTCCAATTGCAGCTGGTTTCTGAGCAGCAGCCAGAGCTGCGCTCTGAGCACGTGTCCTTCCCCATAGCTCCTCATCTGCTGGAAAGTGGCACTTCCAAATCAAATCTTGGGTCCTGAGAGTGCAATGCTCCCCTGTGAGCATTGCATGCAGAACAGAGAAGGACTCTGTGCTCTGTGCTGGGCAAAGAAGTTTGCTATTAAATGCAGCACTTGTGTTACTACATAATCTCTTTACCTTTCCAGAACACCTCTGGTGGAGGAAGGGGGAGAAAAGGCTTCTCTGACTTCAGCTAAGATTGTTTTAAAGAATATTAAGCACATCAGATATGTTGGTAACAATTTGCAGCAGGTGATACGTGTCAGTGCGTAGTATCGTGAGGCATTGCACCATCAGCAATCTGAACCAGACTCCTCCGCACAGCCAGAGATGTGCCAGGGCTGCTCTGTGCTGCCAGGCATCAGCACCAAAGCGGCACTGAGCTTTGCAACAGGTGAAACTGCATTTCTGTGCCGAGCTGCAGGAGGGTGATGGGTGACAGCAGAAGGTGGCACATTACTGCTGAAGGGCTGAACTGGGAGCATGGGGATAATGGGGGCAAGGGGCTGCAGCTGGACTGCTGAAGGTTTCTAGGTGCCTCATGTTTGGAGGGACCTGATCTCAGTGAAGAGGATTATGGAAACCATGGTTAGTAAACAGCGTGCGTTTCCTGATAACAGCACAGAATGCCTGGTGGAGGAGGAGGGGGAATGAGGTTCTTCAGCTTTGTTCCATAAGTAAGAACAAGCAGAATCTGTGAGGCTACATGGAGATAAATGTGCCCTAATAATATGTACACAGGGGACAGAAAAATCTGTTTCCTCTTACAGCTTTCTATATGCACAAGAGGATGCATTTTTTGGATGAAGATGCAGGAGGAAAAGAAATAGAAGTCACAGCCATAAGGATGCTGAAGCCAAGGGCACATTCACTGGAAATAACTCTGAAACCTCTACAACAGACACTTAAAACACCACAGTGATAGAAAGCAAAAATCATCCCAAATTGCAGTCATAATGGAGGTCTGCAGGTGATCTGTAATGGAAGCCTGTAGGTGCCATGCTGTGGAGCTGCAGTCACACAGTGCCTTCCTGCCCTGCCTTTCTTTCTGGAAGGATGCTGTCCTACATTCCTGTGGTTCTGCAGTGCCTGGAGTTGCAACAGTGCTCTGTGAGTGGCCCTGGGCATCTGGTCTGTGTGGGCACTGCATGGCTGGGCAGTGCTGGTCCCCTGTTTGTGCTGCAGTTCCACCATAAATAAACTGGTGCTTTGAAAGCGGAGGTCATGGGCAAACTGGGAGCCTGGGCTGGAATGCAGTGGAGCTTGGTTATGTGTGAGAACTGCAGTGATTCTTCTGAAATGCCAGCATCGGTGTTAAAACTTGCGGTGATAATGCTCTCGGATATGCCTTGCTCCTTTGCTGGCACTTGCTCTTGAAATGGCTTTATTGGAGCTGTTAATGAAGATTTCTCGCAACAAGACAACTATATGGATTTCCAGAAAATATTAAAATACTGATTTCTTTTTTAATGACTTAAAAGCTGATCAGTGTCGGAACAGCTCTTCACTGGGGTGACTTTGCCAGGATAAAACCAAATCTATTCAGTGATAGAACAGGAGTATAGTTAGGAAAATATATATAGACAGAGGCCTGGATGCACTACATGTATAGCTCTAAGTCCTCTTCAGAGATTCCTCCCGAAGATAAATGCCCAAGGAAGAAGAAATGTGTGAATGAAGATGTTCTGTGCAACTGTAACACATCCTGTTTATGCGCATAAGTTACACGCAGCTGTGCTTACACTTCTGCTCAGATTACTACATTTTGGGTATGTTATAAGCAACTGCAGAGGCTTTAAAATGAGAATTGCTTGGAAACTGAGTCCAAACAGCACAGAATACATCTGACCTGCCAATGCCCTCCTGAAATGCCACTGAATCAGTCTACAGCAGAGTTGATTAAACACCAATTTAACCCCTGGAAAGTGCCCAGCAATGTGGGATGCACAGTGCTCTGAATATGCCCGATGCTGCTCCTCTAAAAGCAGAATTCATCATCCCGAGCACAGAAGGGCAATAATGCTTCAGACTGCTCATGGACCAAAAAGAAAGCAACGCAAAGTGAAGAAAGCTGTGAGCAGTGAAACCTCAGCACAGGTTTACTATTTCTGTCCCTGCTTTTATACGTATGAATGACCGGGGGTAAGTGGCACTCACCGTGCTCATCCAGGAGGATGTTGTCAGGCTTGATGTCCCTAAGAAAGAGAGAAGAAGGAAACAGCCGTTCAGCTGGGGATGTGGCATGGAACAGTGCTGCGGGAGCTCTCTGAGTAGCCAAGCTGTAGGCTGTAGAGGGAATTACACCTCAGAAAAATCTGTTGGAGTTCTTCAGCTCTGATGTTTCTGCAGGGTTTGATTTCAGCACGGGAGAGCAGCTCCTCAAGCAGCAAAAGCAGAAATGGAGGTAGAGATGTGACTGTCAGGGCCAGCAGCACCCGGATGCTCCAGCCACAGTGTCAAAAGCTGCTTTTTACCTTTTTCTTTACTTCATGCTCTGTCTTAATATAATATTCTACTGGAAGTTGTTTGCTTAACTCCAACATGTGACTTTTACTGGGTAAATGGCAAACAAGTGGAATCAAATGTTGCTTTTATTCTTTTGGCATCACTGGTGCAATTCAGCTGCAGGTGGAACATCAGTGGCACAACAAGGAACGTGTTCGTGCACCTTAATGGGGCATTTCTGCAGTGAGGGACAGAAGCTGCACTTACAAAAGGTGCAAAAGCAGGAAGGCTCTCCAAAAACAGTGTGCTTTATATTACAGGAATAAAAATTACAAAATCAGAATTACACTCATTTAAATGCTTGCCAAATTTCTACCTTTGGCTTTTAATATGTAGACCCTACAGAAAGCAGAACAGATGTTCTGATGCTCTGTTTGGGATTTTATTTATTAATGCTTTCATTTTCTTCAGAAGGATAAAAGTCATCCATGCTGCCGCTTATAAACTTCTTTCCTCCAGGCTACTGAGAAATTGACGCAGCAGGGAAATTCATCACCGCTGCGTCTGATGCATCTTGGTTACCAACTGTGGGCACACTGACAAATAACTCACCCTTGGGGTAACAGCAGGGAGAGTGAGGGGCATCAAAGGTTGGAGCAGAAAAATACGAAGTGAGGAGAAAAAGGATGAATAAAGTACTCCTTGTACTCTGCAGCACAAAGTGACAATGATTGTAATAACGAATTATGAAAACAGCCCCATCCTGTAAGGGAGAAAATGGAAGGAATAACCTTAACAGGAACCCATTCCTCTGTGGAGATGCTGCAGAGATCCCTGCTTCCAGTCCATGAGAATATGGCCTGCTTTCTCTGTTGCTAAGAGTACACTGAATGAGTAAATGTCATTTATTTTGATTAGGGGGAGCTGCAGGTGCCTGGCTGAGCTCATCCCTGCCGTGAGCTCTAGAAACAAACTGGTTCCTGCAGGCTTTGTTCCTGAACAAAACAGCAACAAACCCCTATAGCAAAGCTGTAATAAAATGCGTTCCATTGAAGGGAGGTGTACACCTGATACACCTCCTGAATGGCTTTACAAGATATTAGCTGCTCTTAATGACCTAATTACAGCAGCGCCCATCGCCTGCTCTCGCACTGAGCCAGCACAGCTCTGGGCACTGTGGGAGGTGTGGAGTGGGGGCAGCACAGCGATGGCCTGGGTGTGTAGATGCTGCACAGGGCACTGTGAGGAGGGAGCACTTTTAGACTTTACAACTGCAAAAGGTACAGTTTGACCTCGCTTGGCCATCTGCGATCCAGGAGAGACAATACATCTAATTACCACATAGCAGCTTTCAGTCCTCTGCAGTCCTCCTGCTGCTTCTGGGCTGAGCGCAGGCCTTTCCTAGCCTGAAAGGGTTAACAGCCATTTCCCACCTTTCTGTGTACGGAGGGAAATAACTGCAGCCATCGCTCTGCTGTGTCCACACAGCACTGTTCAGACAATGTGAATGGTTGTTTGCGTCTCTCCTGCCATTCCCAATTGTGGGTGTTGCACTCCTCAGCTGAGTCGCTTTACCTGACATTGTCCCACTGAGATACAGCGTTAATTAAATCACTTGCAAATTTGCAGCTCACTATACTTCTGTGGAACCATTGTACCTTGATACAGTACTGCATGCGGCTGCTTGAAATGCACCTTGTGGATCAGACTCAGCCTTTGGGGACCTGCCCTTGGGCACGTGTGCACTCCACCTCCACAATCCCTCCTGTATTTGCAGAGAACCCTCTGGGAAATCACAGTAGCTTTGCCCCCAGGCTCTTCCCTGCGTATTTGCAACTGGTGTGGGTGCTGGGGCACTGCGTGGCTATGCTGGCATCCCCATGCTCAGATCAGAGACCATCAATTCCCAGTTACCTCTCACCTTTACGAGGTGCAAATTGTTTCCTGTACAGACTTTTCCTTAGATCATAAATTGTGCAGCTCTTCCTGCCCACAAGCCCTGGAAATGCCACTGATTGCAACACGTTTCTGGTAGAGAAGATTTCCTCCTTGTGCTTGTCTTGTACCCATGTCCAACTTGATTTGTTTAGACCAAGCCTGCAGCACAAAGATTTGCTCCTGGCTGCCCAGGACAAAGGCAGCTCAGTGTGCACTTCACAATGTTTAATTCATGCTCATCCATTATTAGGTGACTCAGGCAGGTGTGGGGTGGAGGCACAGCTCTGCCCGCTGTCTCCCCGCTGCAGCAGTGCTGGAGCAGAGCAGGGTGCCGGCTGCTCGCCAAGGTCAGGGTACTGTGGGGCAGAAATCTATGCAGGTATTCGTACAAACAAAAAGGACTCATGCAAACAATCCAAGAGGGATGAAAAATAAGACACTGAGAAATTGGCAGCTGTGTGTAAGGAAGCCTACATACAGAAAGAAGAGCAAAATCTTTTTGGTCGGCTGGGGTTCTCTGCAACTGAGGAGGGCCCACCAGAGCATGGAGGCAACCTTTCTGCTTTCACATGTCAGGAATGGCAGGTGTATGCTCCTCAGCAGAAGCAAGTGTTCATCAGCCTTGAACAGTGCATTCGTTCTTTTGCTAGCCACAAGGATCATGTCAACCCTAACTTTGTGCATATTTTATTTTTTACACCTCACAAGAATGCTGAATGTGATAATTTTCTGCCCTTGCCCTCTTTTTTAACCCCTGCTAACTCCATCCTGCTGATGCCCTAGTTAGCCAATACTGAGCCAGCAGTCTTGGACCTCCGAGGTCTGCATCACTGAATAAATCAGGAATGGGAAATGTCACACAAGAGAAATGCTTTTCTCTGAAAAATGTACACGATTTTACACAAAAGCAAATGTACGTGGGGGAGTTTGTTTAGCTCTGAAGGCTCTGTTTGTCCTGTCAAATCATGGAGGAAAAAATCAGCCCCTTCTGCAGCCCATGAATTCCACCCGCCTACGGAGACCCAGCTGACCTGTGGATGATGTGTCTGCTCTGGAGGTAGTCGAGGGCCAACACCAGCTCACAGATGAACAGTTTCACGGTGCCTTCCTGGAATCGCACGTTTTGTTGGAGGTGGTACCGCAGGTCCCCTCCGAGCAGCAAGTCTACCACCATGAACATGTCCTCTTCATCTTGGAATGAGTACCTGCCACGGCATAAACACGATCAGAGGTTTCTCCAGCTAACAACACAGACCTACCAGTGAGCAGAGGAGAAAAGCCTTACCAGAGATTAACCAGGAAGGGGTGTTCCAGGCCCTGCATGATCTGCAACTCCTTAAAGACATTCCTCACTTCATTACGCTCCACACACTTCTGCTTGTTCATGTATTTCATGGCATACATTTTCTTGGTGTCATTCTTTTGTACAACACAGACCTAAATAATAAATACGTGATCCATCAGAGATGATTTGCCAACAAACTGACGCAGATAAAGCACGGCCTCAGGGCGACTTTCACAGAGCCCTCAGCTGAGTCCAGCTCCACGTGCTGCTCTGCAGCTCCAGCATCGCCAGGGAATACCTCAGGGAATACCTCATCCCATGCTCCCCCAAAGGACAGCTTTTGCTGTGAGAGGGTCAGGGAAAGGAATATATCAGTGAAAAACTGAGTCTGTGAGTGTGCAAAACCAAATACTTAGGTTTTTTTTTTCTCCTTTCTCTCTCCAGATTTCTTTCCATGACAGTTTGGGGATGAATTTGCAAAGTTCTGATCAACCTTTTTTGTTTTTCCACCCGCAAGTCTTTCTCTCTGTACAAAGGCACATCTCTGTTATGGCATCTGTGTGCCTTCATGAAAAGGGAAATGACCTTTGAAATTTCTGCCAACATCTAAAACCATGAAATTTCATAACAATAAAAATAAAACTGATGTGACTGTAATGTGATGCTTAATAACAAACACTGTTTCACAGACAGATGTTCCCTTAAAAAGATACTGCCAAGCCTTTTATGTGGGTGTAGCCCTTTGCTAAATATGTATCATGATATTCAGTGTTTTGCTGCGGAAACTTGGAAAATGTTTATCCAGAAACACAGCAAATTCAGGCCTTTTGATTTATCAGTGTTTCATGTTAACCTCCTGTAATATCGTTTGTGGTTATGGAGTGGATGAAGAATTGGGCTCTGATTCTTTCTTAACCAACTTGACGAGCTGATGCTCAGATCTCACTGACAATGCAGTTTGTTTTTTTTTTTTTTCTTTTTGCTCTCATTAAAGCCTCTCTAATTTCCCCCTCTCTCCGTTGTTTCCAGCTCTCCCAGTGCCGATTCACTCACACACTACTTACTTTTCCAAAGCTGCCCTTCCCAATCGCTCGCAGTATCTCAAAATGGTCGAAGGTAACTGCAAGAAACAGCAAACATTCAAATGCAAAATGGCTGAGCAGCAGTTGGATGAAGTTACTTCTAATTCTCCATAAGAGAAAAAACCTGCAGGGTACTGCAGCATCTCCCTGTTGTTTTTGAAGACATGGGGTTATTTAAAATTTGGTGTTAGAAGATCTTTCTTTCCAGCCCAGCAAAGGCCCATTCAAAGGACAGCACTGTGCAGGCGACTGTATTGCTGCAGAGAGCATGTATTTCTCAGCCATAGGAGCTGATGCGGCACAAAGCGTTGAACCAGGCAGGACTCAGCAGAGGGAGCGGACAATGAAAATCTGCTTGCTTTCAGTCTCACAGCCGGGACACCAAGGAAGGTGGTCAGGAAAGTGAGAAGTGCCGGTCACCTGAGTTAGTACAAGCAGCTACTTATGAAAGAAGATGCCAGTATTTAACATCGGATGCGCCAGGAATGAGATCTCCAAGAAGGTCTCACACCACTGATGTTTTTTCTCCCTCGTGTCTCTATAAACTGTGCCAGTAAACTTCAGCACAAAGGAATCCTGATCAGATCTGCCCTAACTGCCCTTCCCCAACATGTGTAGCACTCAGCATTTCGTTGGGCCTGATAAACATCACACATTATCTATGAAGCATTGAAACAAACTGAGAATTTCACTGGGAAAGAATTTCAACTGTTCATTTTTAACAATTCAAGATCATTTAATATTTGATTGGCATTCTTCTCTGTGGAAGAACAGTTTATGAGTCATCTAAGTTCTCCTCTTTTGTTTGTATTTTATTTGTGTTATCTATGCACTTTGTTACGGTACTCATGGGAAAGCCCATATGGAAGGTAATGAGCTCGCTCATGCAGCAGGAACTATATTTATGGAATGATCCTTAAGTGCCATCTCTACCATTTGGCAGCGCAGCAAATCCAGCCTGCATGGCTGCTCTCGGTGCCCCTCCTGCCCCAGGCTGTCGGCCCAGCTCTGCAGCGGCTCTCCCACCGAACCTAAAGCAATGAAGGGCACACATCACCGGGCTCTTCTGCTATTCCTCAGGATACGCCCTTCTGCTAGTGCCACTCCTTGAGCCGTGGTCTCCAAACAAACCTTCCTTGCCTGCAGAACAGCCGTTTCTTCCCCGCTCTCAAACTGCCTGGCAGTGTCCCCGGGCGCCTCAAAAGCCCCCTGCTGGGTGCCCTCATCCTGTGCTCGGCCAAAGGTGCGGGGCTGCGGCTCGCCCTGGCACTGCTGGGCTTAGCTGAGTGCCCGGGAGCTGGGGTGACTCTTAGCCATGCTGCCCCCAGGATATTCTCTTTGAACTTTGCAGTTTCAGACACCACCCGCTCTGCAGAGCAGGGCTCTTACCTTCTTCGTTCTCATTGAAGGGCAGTGACTTGCTGGAGGTGTTTGCTCCCATGCTGCCTCCTGCCCAGACTCAGCTCTCCCGCTCCTCTCCCTGACGTTTCTCCTATGAGCCCGGTGTGTGGGGCTGTCATCCCATGGGTCACTGCTGGTGGACCCACAGCGCAGTGCTCTGCTGGTGCATCCTGGGGAAAACAAGAGGCAAAATGTGTCACCGCTGAGGTTTGAGAAACACTTTGCAGCCCATAAATTTCTTACTGAACATTGAGAGCTTTGGGGACAAAACTGAGAATCAGAAAAAACACCTCAAAATGGACCTGAGCAGAGAAATTCAGGAAAAGTGTAACTTTGCCTGCTTGACCAGAGCGGTTGCCTACTGAGTGAGGTGAAGTACAGACACCAACAGGGCAGCAGCCTGAGGGCGTGGCATATGTTTGCAGCATCATCTAATGCACTGTGCTTTGTAGCCCCAGTGATGTTATGACCAACTTAGAGATGATAAAGCATGACTAACCTTAGCGATGTCAGTATACAAAATAAATGACTTGGCTACATGAAATCAGAAAGGCATTTTTGACCAAAAAGGTCGCATGAAGTTTCAAGAACTGCACAAGGAGCTCAGTGTCCATCTTCTGATTTAAACGGCACAGGTTTTAATTTCCCAGTTCTCCCCCAGACTTCCATGTGTACTGGAGCACATGACTCTGTGTAGTTCAGTGACATTAAAGATTGCTTTTACAGACTTAAGTGGGCACAGTGACAGCTTTGATTTTTAAAGCATTTACATGAGAGCAATCTTTATGTGCTTGTTTTGCTATGGACATCCATGTGAAGTATATAGCATTTATTTCTTCTTGTAAGCCTGTAAAAGATTGAAATGAAGGAACAGCAATGCAGCACAATCTGGACTTTGTCCAACCTGAAGTACATTCCAAGACATTCACATTTCCATTGAACATATTAGGGTGCAATGCAGCTTATTCATTTTTTCTCAGACGTACACTCTGGAAACACAGCCACTGAGCAGCTTCGCTCTTTTACCTGATAGTAACAAAATCATGCCATTGAAACACAAAGGGAGAGATCATCCAAAAAAGTGATGGAGAAAAGATAATTATTTGCACCATGCAGGGAATGACGACTGCCATTGGTTCCACACACCAACACTCAGCTCCTCCCCAGTGAACTTCAGCTTCACCTCCACTGCTCAGCCAGGATTTCAGCTGCACCTCGTGCCCTGGGTCAGATCAGTGACCTTAAGCAAGTGCCAAAGCTGGTCTGAAATTTAAAGCTACCTCTATATTCATGGTTCTTCCTGCACTGCTCTGCAGGGATGCAAAATCCATCCCCATTGTTGCAGTCCTGGGAATCCAACCGCGGCTCAGCCACATGGCTGCATGCAGCAGGGTCTGCCATGCCTCAGTCAGATGGAGCTGAGAGGTCTCCCAGCACTCCCCACATCTCCTCAGCACTCCCAGAGGCATCTCGAACAAAGCAGATGCAGCTCACAGGGTGCTCTCACTGAGGTGTTGTACAAAGCTGAACGCAGCCCACCTGTCCTGCTGTGGCTCACACAGCACTCACAATTTGTAGCAAAGAGCAGGGAAGCTCACTGTTCACCCCCCCCCTCACCCCCCCTTTCCAAAAAGCAATTTTTAAAGAAGGTGAATTCTTGACTTCTTGCCTGAAATGTGATCAAACAATAAAGCAAATGAAGCAGCAGATGTTTATGATATCCCTCAATGGAACAAACAGTGCCATCAGTCTGGAACAGAATTACGCAAGCACATCTTTCCAAGCTCCAAAACTTATGCTTCAGAGTAAAAATACACCTTCAGAGATAAAAGCCACAGGTCAGTTCTGCACACGGATGCTTCTACATCAGAGATCTCATCGGTGGCACCAAGGTCATCTGCTCTGAGAGGTTTCCTTGTGCAGGAGTCTGTAGCTTAATTTGTTTTTGAAAGTACATCAATCTAAAAGCTTTGGGGAAGGGCTGCAGGTATTCATCAGAGCTAAGCTACCTGGATAATAGTTACTAGGATTTGTATCTTCATAAGAGGTACTCAATGCTCAGTAATGATAAATCTTTTCCTATTTCACAGTGCAAATTCACCAAATGATTAAAATCATTATTTTCATTAATGCCTTTGTGTTTTGTTCTCAGTTGGAGCACTCGTGGCTCTGCGGGCAGAGCGGCAGCAGCTCCGTCCATCAGAGCAGGCAGTTTCACTCAGTTGCAGCCATCACTGACAGGCAACTACTGAGCTTCCTCTGAAGAGGACCACTCGTGGGGATCCTGGAATTATTTATCTCATCACCACTCCATTGCCAAAGTGATGGGATGCTGCTGTTCTGTTGAGCAGATGGAACTGTACAGTAACATTACAACAGGGTGTTATGCTATTACTTTAGTACTGACATCTGTCCCACAGAAACTAAAGATTATTTGGAACACTTGTGCAGCTGCAGGGAAGTTTGGAGGAAAGCAGATATTGCTCAGTGTCATCTTTGTTTCTCGCCCTGTTGCAGCCCTTCACCTTGTAGCACGGCCACACAACTTCCCTACTGCAGAAAGTGACCAAGTCAATGCCTGAAAAAAGAAAATATTGCAAGCTGCAGAACCGCACGGGAGACACCATACAGAAATGAAGGGAAATTAGCGGGGGACACAGAGCAATGCAAGGCTGAAGCGGACCCGTCAGGAGCCCCAGAGATAAAGCGAAAGAAAGCGCTTACCTCGCGGGAGGGGAGGAAGCGGCAGCGAGACGGGGCGGCAGAGCAGCTGCAGCTGCGAGGAGGCGAATGGTGCCGCGAGAGGATGCGCTGGGATGCGCTGGGTTGGGTCCCCGCCTCTGGCAGGAGAGCTGGGGGGGGTGGCGGAGGCCGAGCCCAGCCGGGGCTGCGGGTGCGGCGCCGAGATCGGCGCGGAGCGATTTGGCAGCGGGGTGCGGCTGCAGAGCTCCGCGGGCACGGCGCGGCTTTTGTCCTCTTCCCAGATCAGCAATTTTCAGCTGCGCCGCGTGTGGCATTTCCTGTCACCGAGAGAAGGACGATCCGATCGTCCGCCACAATGGAAAACGTTTTGACAATTCGAGATGTGTTTGTGAACTGTTGCCTTTGTTGCTGCCCAGTCTGGGTTTTATTTCTTCTTAACTCATACGGTGCCAGAGATTTTTACTGCTTTTATTAAGAGAAGGTCCGGGACTCCATCCCACTCAGGTAGGTGCACTACATCGCAAAGCAAGGATCTGTCCTCTTCGAGAAGGGATTGGTCCCACAAGGCGCTGATGCTCCATTACTTTTCTAGCTTCGAGCACTGCCCACCCTCCGTGCTCTGCGTGATTTGGTGGGACCTCACGGTGTGAAGGTGAGCAGGACCCTGTCAGAGACAGCCTGGGTTACTCTGCTCGTGGCACTGCTGAGTCCCAGTGGCACCTCTGTCTGCTCTTCCAAACTCGTTCCTATCTGAAAGATTCCCTTAAAAGGGCAGTGACTACATTTCTTGTCGTTTTGCTGTGTTCTTTAGATACTGACTTCTCTCATTCACAAGATCTTGGCATGTGCTCGTACTCCTGGGGCTCCCAGGGAGAGCAGCTCTTCCTCCAGGGCAGCTGAAAACGTCAGAGTGATTAATTCAAATTTAACTGCCTTCATTTATTACTTGGAGAAGAACCAACGAGCTGAAACACAGATTGGGTTCCCCTGAAACGATCTGAATTGTAGAGAAATGCACAAAATCAGATTGTCTCAGAAATGAGCACAAGGCTGAAAAAGAAGGCAGAGCTGCATGCAGCTCCCGTCCGCCACTGAGCAGCAGAGAGCACTGCTCGTCTGTCCCTGCAGAAAGATGAAACAGGATTGATTTTCCATAGGAAACAGAGAGCCCAATCTCTTCTAGGTGAGACTGCGTTTAATCTCCATTAAGAGAAGGCACATTCAAAAAATAATTATTTCCTCAGTTTGCTTCAGACAGCAATTTGAGCTCTCTTTGAGAAGTCAGAACTGCGAGGCGGGGCAGCTCGGAGCTGCGGCTCTCCGGTGCCGCCCAACGGAGCAGAGACGAAGCTATTCCTGCGCTCTGGAAGACCCCGCGGCGCGCCCAGCGCTGCCCGCTTTCAGCTGCGCACCCCTCCCCATCCCCTTCCCTGTCCCCATCTCCATCCCCGTCCCCACCCCTTCCCCGTCCGTCTGCAGCTTTGCACGCACCGCAGAGCGAAATGCTCCGCAGAGGCCAAGAGTGCAAAGAACCCAACTGTCTCCTCTAAATTAGAGAAAAATGTTTTATTTTCTTTCACTCTTCTAAAAATTTCACTGTTCAGCCAATTATGAATTATTTTCCTTCAGATACCAAACTCACTTTTAGCAATAGCTTGCCAAGCCTAGGGTTAACCTCATTTACAGTACGTATTTTCTGGAACGTTAAACCCTAAAAGAATTGAAACTATATTCAGCATCCATATCTCAGCTGCAACCCTCTGGCAATGTTTAACATTATGATATGTCTTCCACAGACCATGTTTTAATAGCCATTGCTGGCCTGTCATGGTTTAAATGGGCTCACTTTAATGAGCACCCAAAAAAGATCAAAGCGCCCATAAACAGATTGCATCCCCCAAGCTGGGGGAAGGAACAGTGCTATTCTTCTGAAGGGTCTTTAAAAGTCATCAGAAATTGGATTTGCTTAAGAAAAACCCTGAGAGGAGACTCCTTCTCCAAGGACACAGTTTCAAGTATGACTGCACAAAAACATCACTGTCTTCCGCAGCTCATGTGAGCCAGTGCCAACGTTGCGCATTGGCTTGAGTAAAGGCTTTGGAAAGCTCTAGACAGAGATGGATAAGCTGAACAATGAGAAGCCCTGTTAGGGTTTGGAGGTTTTTTATCATTAACGTGACAGATACATTTACACCCTTCATCCCCAAGAATCAAAGTGGCCCACGCCTCTGGGCTGCACAGTGCATCTCCTCCCACAGCCAGGATGACCTTGTTCTGGATAGTTCCAATCATCTTACACAACAGCTCGACCTTTGTCCTCTCTTTAACCCTTTGCTCATCTCCCTTGGTTCATATGAAGGCAACAAATGAATTTCCCAAAAGCTTTGGCAGGGAAGGCTCCTTGCTGACTTTTGGAACCCGCGCTTTGCAGCGGGAGCAGCACAGCTCTGCTGTTTGCTGCCAATGCACTGCACTGCGGGGGCCCTTCAGAACGCCATCAGGGCAACATGGAGGGAGCACACAGCCTGCAGTTCCCCATGCCTGGAGAGTGCTGTGATGTGCTGGGCTTTTTGGCATGCACTTGTGAATTTGGAATGCCAGTGCCTGCTCACTTATATCGTGCTGTGCATGTTCGTACTGGTGTTCAGATGAGTAAAATATCAAATAGCTGTTGTGTAATGAGACAAAGCAGACCTCTGGGAAAACTCTTGATATGGGCACCAGGTGTTATGCTCAGTGATGTCTGCATCCTGTATGTAGTTTCTGTAATCATGGCCCGGGTCTACTGACCTTGCTCTCTGACAGGCATTTTGCTGGATCAGCCTGAATCTGGTTTGCTTTGGAGCTTTTCTCCTTCTCCACCACTTCAGGGTGGAATTGACCTTACTCCACTGTGCATCACACGTAGAGTAACTGATAGCAGATCTGGGGAAAAGTACTGAATAGATGAATGGAGTGGATGGGAGTACGACTTACCTGAACTGCTGGCTTGTGACTCCAGTACAACACAGCCACCTGTGTGGGCATGCAATAGTGCAGTTATATGGCTTCTTCTGAACACAGACTGAACATCCTTGTAAAGCAATCCAAAATATCCAGAAGCCCAATTTAAAAGAGAATTTCCACACATACCAGTAATACTTCTGCAAGGCTTCTGTTAGGGTTTGATCTCCAATTGGGAAAAGACACGAACGGCTTTTCCGCCCTTCAATGAGTGAAATTGCAGAACTGTCCCAGTAGGGGACACTGGAGCTTACGGCAGAGCAGGTCCTCGGAACACGGAGGTACCTCAGAGGACACTGCCTGCTCAGGAGGCTGCTGAGCAGCCCCTCATGCATCACGGTACTATTAACTGAAGCTCCACAGTCCTTCTGCAGTTCTACTCCTGGTAAAGAGTCTGCAGAATCCTGCCCATCACAGCACGCTTTGCGTGCATCCGCTGGCAGAGCAGTGCCCTCACCCTTATCTCCTGCAACACAGAGCTCTGGGGTCCCTGAGCTGTACGTCCCTTTTGCTGTGGTGCCACCGGGGCACAGAGCTGGCTGCATTTGCTTTGAAAAGGTCAGCAGCGAATCTCAACTGCATATGAATATATCCAGATCTGAAGGGTGAGAAGTGCTCTATGGAGGGTCAACTTCTGCAAAAATGAATGCTTTATGTATAGCTTTGTGAGGAAAAAAACCCTGTTATTTTAATAGGTCACCTCAAGGAGCTGGGAAGTTAAAAATTACTCCAACAAACTCTGAGCTCAGCCTTACAGCAGCCAAAGCAGACACACACCAAAACTTGCTGGTTTATAGTTATGCGATATATCCATAGATGGATTGGGAAGTAAAAGTATTCCTACTTCCCCTCCTTTAAACTGCTGCAAATAGTAACTTCTCACACACCGGGGAATGTCCTCATCCTGTGTACAGCACCCAGTCCCACCAGCACCCACAGGCTGTCGCACACAGCTCAGGCAGATGCTCGCCCACTGCTGGACAGCATTCACGACTCATTCAGTTTCAGAATGGGATGCAGTGCAGTTGGCAGCTGACAGCACACAGCCAATCAGCACTCACATGCAGCCCTTCCCCAGGCAGATTTGATTTTAGGGAGATCTCCAACTTCTTAGAATAAAAGAGCATTGAATTTGCACACAGAGAAGAGAGAGAGGTTTGCAGGTAGGCTTTTTTATACATCAAAATCACGACACGCACTTTGCTACTGAAATCCTCTCCTGGCAGGAAGTGATGTTCTGAAGGAAACAAGTTCGGCACTTACAGATGGTGGCTAGCACAGCAACTCCGCATGGTTTGCTGAGAATTCGCTCAGTAATCGAGCATAAAAACACGACACCGTTCATTCAATCAGCATCTTCTCCAACACGCCAAATGGGGATTCGGCCACCAGAGGCCGTATTTCCAGCCTGGTTTCTGCAGTACTGTGGCACTGATGCTCTGGCGGCCAGGAGGTTCCGGAGGCTGAGGAGCCCTGCCTGCTGTGCCCAGTGCGACCAGCACAGAGCAGGAGAGAGGGTCCGATGTGAGCACTGCAGGACAGGGAGTGCATGGCCAGGATTCAGGGGTTCTTTTTGACAGGATTCAAAATGTTTGTTTGTTTGTTTGTTTGTTGTTTGTTTGTTTTTCTTTCTTTCTTTCTTTTTTTTTTTTTTACAAGTTCCTGCAGTGGATGAATGGAAGTTGTGCCTGGGAGTGACTACTGGCACACCTTACCCAGCTCTGTGATTCGTATCATTTCTGGGCTACGGCGAAGTTCCGAGCAAGCTTACATGTAACCACAGAGGGACTGCTTGAATGCACGTTGAGGAGATACCAATCTGTTATTCAGGCAACGTTTAATTTGTCTGAATTCAATTCTTAGAGACAGAAGGCCATGCCGTAGGAACTGGGGGTTACAATGGCAACCAGGAGCTCTGTGTATTTTTTTTCAACGCCTTCACACCTGTGAAACTGTTACAACTGCATCACGAGCTCCTGACTTTGTGTCACGAAACAGCTGGCTTTCTTTTGGACCGTGTTCAGCATTTGGAAGAGTTCAGGCGTCTAACTTCACATTTCTATTGCTGAAAGCTCTTCACGAACATCTTCAGCAGCAGCTGAGAGAAGCTTTGAAAACATGGAGTGAATGTCACTAAACATGTGGTGTTTGTCTTCCTCAGAACAGTCACACAGAATGAGACAGATGTGTTTATGCACACAAAAATCTTTGCAAAGTGCCAGCAAGTGAATTTTGTCTGAAATGTCAGACGTCTCCTATGCAAGTGGTGCATTAATAAAGCTGCAACACAAAGCATTCACAGGTTAGCAAACAGAAGAACAAGGACCAAAGGCTCAACTCAGTCTGGTGGTTATGCAGAAGTAATGGTGATGCAGCAGATTTAACTGGGAGCTTGGCAATTCCTGCAACACATCCACATGTCCATAAAACCCCATCTCTCACATGAAAGCAGCTGGGAGCACAGCAAGGCGTTCACTCCATCACTGAGAAAAAGACACTTTGTTCCTCAGACAAACGTTATCAGATGACAGCTATCAACCTAGCATGAGGCTCCTACAGTGTCCCTGCAGTGACTAAACAATAAATAGTAAAATTTTTGTAAGAAGAAAATAGCAACCACATAAACTTTACCATCACAGTCAGAAAAGGAAGTATTTGTTCATTGGTTTGCTTGGGGTAGAGAATCAGAAATCTTATTGCTGTCATGACCACATACAGAAAAACCCACACATAAAAATATTCTTGTCTCAGATGGGCTTGATTGCTGTATTTGCTTTCCAGCCTTTATAATTCACACTTCAAATCAGTGGGGGAAAAAATTGCTATAACAGCTGTTGATTTGTATGAACTAACTTGCATAAATGTTCTCCCTCCTATCCTTCTGGGAGGAGGCTGAACAAACACGAGCCAGGGAAGCATATTCCCTTAGCAAAAGTCATCTTCTGGCAATCCAAAGAACTCCGCCAGCTGTGAGCACGCATTGTCCCAGCAGTGCCTTTTATTCCCTGATGGGTAAATCTGGTGATGCTGAAACCAGGGTGGGCTCCTCGGGGCTGCAGCACCGCCAGGCGATCAGCTCGCTTTTAATGTATACATTGATGTATACATGATACAGATTGACTGCTATTAATATACAAAACCCAATCATCAGATTCAATAAAGATAGACAGAAATCTCACAGAGACACAGACCATGGGAGAGTCCAAGGAACTCAGTTACATCTTGCACCACGTCCTATCTCCCTTGTCTCAGGTGTTCCTTTTCTTCTGGAGGGGAGGTATCAGGTTTGGGCTGTACCTCAATGTGACTCCCATGTGAGCCTGAGACCCCAGCAAAGTGCCCAGATTTTCTGTTGCAGGTTTCCTGGTGTTGTCGTACAGGTATGATGGCATTTCCTGCCTTTGCAGATCCACTCTCCTGCTTTCTTCTTGTTTGGAAAGTGCTCTGGGCTGAAATGCTCTGGGATAAAATGGTGCAAGTTGTCCTCTGAGGCTGTGGAATTTTTGTGTGATGTGAAAAGAGAAATTTTGCTGAGCTGTCAATAAACTGAGGGCTAGCAGTAGATAAAATCCTCATTTCTCTGAGTGTTATAACAGAGTATTGCTAAGGCAGCAAGAACAGCTGAGAGCTGCGTCTTGCTGGTGAGCCCTCTGGTAGACATGTCTCCGGTATTCTTTTAAAGCAACTTTGGTGCTCTTCTGCCTCCAAGGGGATTTTGGTAATGGTATGATGTACTGTATTGTGACTTTATTCTGATGGGATTTGTTAGCAATCGGCTCACAGTGAGATGGGCCCCAAGTTGGAAAAAATACCATGTTATGGTAGTAGTAATCGCAGTTCTCATTTTCTGTCTTACTCTCCCTTTAACAGTGATGGGAAGGGTTGGGGCCATTAGTATTCTGATGGAGAGAGGCTGTGACAAAGAGTGTGACTGCGGGGCCTCCTGACTGCTCTGTGTGCTGCTGTGATGTGGAGGGGATGGCTCCGATTGCACCACTCTGGGACTGGCCCTGAGATGGTACAGAGCACACAGACGGGCGATTCATAGTGCAGGCACAATGCTGCCAGCTCTGCCACACTGACCCTGCGTGCTGGGGGAGAATGATACCAGGTGAGTTTATTTTCACACAGACTGCAGATATTCGTGTGCCAGTTTGTACGTATGTATGTGTGAGTTCGCTTAAAAAAGGGCAAGCTGTACACCAAGTCATCGCATCTTCATTCTGCATCTGCTTCCTCGGCAGGACTTGGAAACCTCATGCAGGATGTGCTGTGGTGCTTCAGTCAGGTGAAGGGAACCATCGATGTTGGGGTGACAGAAGGTAGGTTCAGTTTCCCTTTTTGTTGGCTGCAGTCACAAAGTACTCGTTTGTCACCTGCTTCGTGCACAGGGCTGTCTGCGTGCTGGTGGGTGAAGGGAAGGCACATCCTTTTCTCCCATGCTTTCCTGGTGTAGAGACAGTAGAAGGGGTGGTAACTAAAATTAGCTGTTGACCCAAAGGTTTAACTTGAGGGCATTTTTATTTAATACATCAATAATATTTGAAATACATTTCCCTTGTTTTTGAGCTTTTATTTGCTTGAATGTCTCAGTGTGTTTGACAAACTGCTCCACCGTAACATCCTTCCTGGGAATCAGCTGGGCTCCATTCCTGGGTGACATAATATTGATTTGCTGCCCATTCTTGCACTGTCATTAAAAATTAATTGCACAGACACAGATATGTATCTATGAGATACATGCATCTTCAAAGATAAAGAGGAGCTGGCGCAGGTGTATGCGAGGTTCAGGAGCTGAGGGTAGCTCTAGGAGAGCTTGTAGCTTTCAGGGCGATCCATGCTCCTAAATCACTTTGGCACTTCTCCGTCTGCAAGCGTTCAACCAACATGTGAACTGCAAACACGTGGGCAACTGGAAAGGAATTAATGCATTCCTTTCTCCTGCCCTTAAAACTGAATGTGTTCATGCTGCCCTGTTCCTCCTGCGATGACCATTTGATGCTCAGCTCTATACTGGGCTTCCTCCTATGTTTTCTTACTCCCATTTCACACTTCAATCTTGCTTTCTCTTACTGCATTGCTTATTAATCCATCAATTCTTTTCCTCCTTTCTTCACATTTTGTTCCCTGCCTGTACTTTGTCTCTCACGGACAAATGAGTGCCACTTGCCTCTTCTAGTCCTCCCAGCACGTGCAGTGTTTTGGAGCTGCAGGGAGGCCAAGCACAGCAGAGAAGTTGTTTCCTGACGTGCAGAGCAGGCAGTTGATTTTAGCATAGAGACCTTTTGCACTTGCACATACATTTGCCGTGTTATTGCTGGTGTGTTGGAGCACCCGAACTGTTCTGTGAGGTCCCACTGCAGGCTCACCAAGTGCCAGGCAGGCACAACCACACAAGGGTGCTGACTGGTGGGATGGAAGTGAATGGGCAGGGCTGTGCTCACACTGCTGCCAGCAGCACCGCACAGACAGCATGGGCTGCATCTCATCCCTCCGACAGAGTGGTTTGGGAAAGAGCTGGCCCAGAAATGCAACAGGCTATGGAAAGGTGCTGCTAGAAGTGCTGCTCCTCACAGCTCCACCTACTAAGGTGCTTTTTTGCAAAAATACTTACAAATGTTTTGAGCTTTTACTGTATAATCTGGAAGTCATTTCAAGGGGTCTGGAGCACTTGTTTGCTGGTTCATTATTCATTCATTCATTGATTAATGAAACAATAGGTTTCCTCTTCTTACTCACATTCCCTTTTTTAATGTAGCCAGTTACAAACTGAAGGCTATAAGCTTTTATTTTTTAAATTTGGGACTCAGTGCTGAAGGAACACAGAGACATGATGGCAGGGTGCAGTGGCAATGCAAAGTCATGGCCTGAAGCAGTGATGGAGCACCTGGTGGGAAGGCAGGGCCAGTCCAGAGGAGCTCAGCTGCATGCAATGTACTGAGTGATGGAAGGGCTGGAGCCAGGATCCACCCCTCCCCAGCCCTCATTTAAGGCTTGGCAGTGGCGGTGTGAGTGTTTTGCTGGAGTTCCTGAGGTCTTCTAAAGGTAAGGAGATTTTCTTCCATTGTTTTGGTGTCTATGGCTGCTACTGAGTGTATCCTTACCTGCTGCAGCCTAGGGCTTTGTTGCTCTGCTGTCACTGCTGTGTGTCCTATCACATTATAACATTACATAGGAAGATTACATAGGAAGAACCTGCAATATTTTCTTGGGATGCTCAGGAGACAGAGAACAGAAGAGGCATACAGATAAGGCTGTGAAGCCAGTAACAAAAAGGCATCCAAGTTTGTCAGGTCTGATCAACAGGTGCACATGGCCTCGGTGTGACGAAGTGCAGAGTTCTGTTTTGCTGGTTTTGTTTGTGCTTGTATGTGAATACAGGCATGTGTGTGTTCAGATGTATGTGGATAAGAGTTTTGTGTTGTACTTGTGTTGTACACCTGAGGCTTTATTACAGCTGCTTGATCTGTTTATCACATTATCCACAAGTGATACCAATAGCTCCAAATGAGGGGCTATGTTTACTAATTCAATATTGAATGGCTGTTTGTGGGCCCACCAAGCTGGCTCAGAGCCTGGCTTGTGCTCCTGTATGTTTTCATTTCAGAGTTTCTTGCTAATTAAGATCAGGTGTGTATCCCTGTATGTGAGGTGAGATTCCATTTGTTAATGGAATGTACAAACTGACTATATCCAAACAGGTACAGCCCACAGTAAAGATAGTGAAGGCCTTTTATTTTGTTACATGATTATAATGGGGTGGAATTAATCCCCTTCTTAGGGAACGTTTGTGTCTGTCTTTAAGTGCCTATTTTTCAGTAACAGTGGAAGATATCCACAAACACAACAGAACATGGCAGAGATGCACAACATTCATATTTGTCCTACATGTGGGTCTCAGCTTCTTATGACACCTTATTCCAGAAGAACTAACTTTCTCAGGTGTGTTTGCATTAGAAGCAGACACAGCTGATTATTAGTAAAGAAATTGCTTCTTTTGAAGTCTTTAAATGGAACAAACTGTGTTTATTGGAGAGGTGGAACCACCAAGAAGCAGAGTGTGAGACAGGGCAGCCTGGACACAGACCTCTCTTAGACTGATTTCTCAGTTTCAGGAGATTGTGCTGGTAAGTGGTTTGTTTGGGACTTGATAACTGCCAAGAGCTCCATGGGAACTTCTATAAACCTTAAGTCCTGTGCAGTCAGAAGGGTGATGCCACCTCAGTGACCACGAAGTACGAGGTGGTCCTCATTCACTGCGGTGGTGACCCAACTCTGGGTTGTCCTGAATAAACCAGCACACCTGGCATGCTGCAGCCTGCTGCCATTTCTGCCTGTCACACTGCGTGCAGGTATCCGTGTGTGCTGCCTCCTGCACACATAGGTGTAACAGTGTGGGAAGGGTGCAACCAGAAGACCAATGCACACATTTTTCTTTGTAGAAGTTGATTTTTTCCTCCAGAACTGTTTTCAGATGATGCAGCTTTGGGGCTTTCTCTAAAGTCTCTCTGGCTCCCAAATCTGTCCATCCATGCAGTTAGTTGTGCACAATCTTTCCCAGATGTTGTTCTAAAACACTGATGATAACTGAGGAGCTTTGATCATCAGAGAAATGTAAGTGCAGTTTTCACATCTGTAATGTGGTTTAATTATGCACACCACACCCAGCTTTCCTCTGTAATTACAACAGGAAATATTTATCTCTTTCTCAGATGAACTTGGATGTGGTTTCCAGGTCCAGATAAGCAGCACTGTTTGTTTCAGAGGTTGTTTCATGTTTCTAGATCAGGCTGTGAAATAATCTCATTGTGTGAGTCACGTATGAACACATGCAGGTAGTTGCCATAAAGAGCACTTGATAAAATACTGCCTCCTTATTTCCTGGGATGGATTTAAGGTACACAGGTGGTGGCTAAGTACTACTGCGTGATGCAGATGTAGTGAGCACTCATCTCCATGCAGGATGGCTTTGCCTTGTTTGCAGTGAGACCTGCAGTTTCCTTACAAGTTCAGAGTATCTTTTGAATAAAGATAAATGTGCAGTGAAAAGCTTCTCAGTGCCATAGGTGCTTTGCATTTAGTTGGTATAAATGCAGTCATGTTGTCGTTGTCTGACAATGCAAATGAGACTGCAGAGAGATGATGGAACTGAACAGCAAACTGACCTTGTGCTCACATGACACAGCAATGTTGAGTGAGTTGGTCCTAAAACAGAAACTCGTCCATAGAGTACCTAAACATCAGGGAAATAAGAGATTTGACCAGCAACTTGTCATGCTATGTCCTTCCAGTCTGCCCTCCTGATGCTGATACTTTCCATCGTGTGCTACAGAGCTGGTGCAGGCTTTGGATTGCACTCAGGTGTGAGATTTGTGCCCTAAGCTCCAACCACGAGAGGTCTGTTTTGCTTCTTAAGTGCTGTGTGTTAGAAAGGCAGAATTACGGGTGCCTCTTTAGAATAATCCGAAATATGGCGAAGTACGTTTTCGTTGTATGCGTTACGCTTCGTTTCTGACTGCTCTCTGTGAACATCCAGGCTGCTCCTTGTCCCCCACCCGCAATCTGAGGGAGCAAAGCCGCTCGGCTGCTCTGACCCCCAAAGGCAGCACGTAACTGACGTTACCTTGGAAATCTCATTTGCGTTTTGCTTTTGCACCGGGAGAGCGGCGGCGTTTAAGAACGCGGATGACCGGGGCAGGCTCCGCGCTCTCCCTGCCGTCCCGCCGCGTGCGGCCGCACCGATCGCGGCTCCTCCGCTTCTCGGCGGCGGAGGGGCAGCGGCCGGGCCCGGCAGGACGGCTGAGTCAGCGATCCGCCCGGCCGCGCCCAGCCAATGCCGCGCCGGTGCCGGCCGGGCCGGGCGTCCCGCTCAGCTCCGCTCCGCCCGCGGGGCTCCTCCCGGGGCCGGGGCCGCTCGGCCGGGCCGGCGGTTATGGGGACGGGCAGCGCCGGGGCCGGCGGGGCAGCCCCCGCAGGGAGCCCCTGCCTGCGCCATGTAGGCTATCTGCGAACGGGGGAGATCCTCGTGGAGTGAGGAGGGCTTGCTTCATGTTTTCCTTTATTTTTAGAGGTTTGGTTGGTTTGTTTTTTTTAAGCTGTAGATGTTTTTCTCGCCCTTTTTTAAATACCGTTTTTGGAAGATGAAATGCTTTTCACGTTACCTGCCTTACATCTTCAGGCCTGCGAACACCATCCTCTCCTCCAGCTGCCACACGGAAGGTACCGGCCCGGGGCGGGGGGCGGAGAGGGGAGCGCGGCTGCAGCGCAGCGCTCTGCCCGGGCGATCGGCCGCTCCTGGCGGGGCGCGGGGACGGCGGCTGCCGGGTGGTTGTGGCAGGAGAAGGCTCGGAAGGCGGGGGGGGGGGGAGGTGGAAGCTCAATAGGTGTAGCAGAAAATGATTTTGATTCTGTAAATGCATGCACCAAGTGTGCACTAATCGTGCGAACCAGCAAGCAGCAGGTCTGGCTTAAGGGAAGACTTTCTAGTTGTTGCCCTGCGTGGTTTACAGGTTTATGTGGTTTGTGACTGGAGTGCTTACTGTATGCTCCCAAGAAAATGAGGGGGGAAAAAAACACATCTTGCAGCTCCTGTATTTGCTTGTCTGTGCTCTTCCCCTCACTCAGGGAAGCCTGTTTCCAGGTCTCAGCAAAGCAGCCATGCAACTATTTGGGTTAAACGTAATGCTCTCAACAGTGCTTGAACTTCATGTTTTGCATGTGGGAATGCAGAGCAGCAGGGCTGCATTTTGCTGAGACTTCAGTGAGAGCTCTCCTATAAGGAGTCCTTTTTCATACTGATTGATAATATGATGACTGCATGAATGCTGGCTGTGTGTGAGCAATCAGTTTTGTGAATCATGTTCAGTTCCCAACTTCCCTGTGTGGAGTTGTAGCACTTTCCCTCATGCTCTCCAGCTATAGTCAGTTGTGGTGGATAAATCTGTTGGTTGACAAGCTATGACCAATTGTACATGTGCTACCAAAGCCACAGAATTGAGGAGAAATTAGGAGGCAAAGCTCTTTTAAGTTACATGTGGATAAGGACCAGTACTGCCAGTGTTGCTTTGAGGTCATTCAAGTATGTTTATGTATAAACCTGAAAAAGTGAAGGAAGGACTGATGATTAAATGTGATACAGTAAGCAGTGTGAGCAGAGGACATGCAGGGGAATTCTGGCATAAAAACTATGGCCATCTGGTGATTCCTCAATAAGGGAAAGTAACCTTCCTGCCACTCAGCTTTCTGCATACTAATTTGGCTACTTCAAGGCTGAACATGGAATGAAACACCAACCACATCCATGAACAAAATGACAATCAAGACAGTTACTGTAGGGATGTGCAGTCATTTGAGATGATTGGCTTCAATCTATGTCCACAGCGTGATGTATCTACAAGGAGATATGGCAGGCAATACCTTGCCTTGGCTTCTGCTGCTTGGCTGTGAATGTTGTCAGGTTTAAGATATGGAGAGGAAGGGTTGAGCAGGAAGGACAGGGCGATAGGCGATGACTGCAGGTTGGGCTGTTCTGTCTCTCTTGGTTGCTGTGTTTTACTTCAAACAGGCAGAATGGACTTTAAGAAATTACTCTGAAATCTATTGGGATAATTTTATCTGGTTGGAATGACTCAGACTAATTCCAGAGTTAGTTACTCTGGAGTTCTTTCTTTGAAAACCTCTTCTCTGAACATTTCTTTTGTTTTCATTTTGACTTTGTCCAAAGGCACTTCATAAGATATTCTAAATAAGTAATTTTTGGATTGCTTTACTGGAATAAGTTATGCAATAGGGAAAGAAATGTTGCTGTTTTAGGGGAGGTCGTAGGAGAGTACTGAGAGGGGGAAAAAAAAATCAAGGAATACTGTACTGCTGTGTTATCTGTTCTCATCCATAGCAAAAAAAAAAAACCAAAAACTTGTACAGAGCTACTTCTCATACCAATTATCAGATATGTGTCATTAACTGTGGGTGAAACTGGGATCTGGAGGGTTTGAATGATTACAGGCTTAACTGCTGGCTGAACTGAGGTGAGAACAGGCACAAGGAAGGTTCTTTCCTCAGTCCTCTGTGTGGCTGCAAGGACCAATGGAGCAGGCAAGAATCCTCTGCGTGGGGTCCGGCAGGAGCAGGAACCTGACGTGTTGGACTAATGGAGCTGTAGCTTGATCTAGTGGGGCACAGACATTCACAAATGGATGGAACTTCTGTGGGGTGAAGCTGTGATGATTCAGTGATGGGATTCAGATGCTGCCAGGCCTGCACCCAGTGCAGGACTTCCTTGGCAGGTCTTTCAGGCTCTGCTCCGCAAGCAGACGATGATGCGGGAGGGCTGAGCCTGCAGAACTGAGAAGGCCCTTTCCTCTGACAGCCCAGCAGCAGCGTCTGTCTGCACATCACCCTGCACACGTGGCTGTCCTGGCAGAGATCTTCCTCTGCACACACTTCTAATGCCATGGGAATGCTGCAGCATTGTTACCTTTCCTGTGAATGTGCTGGTTTATGGTAATGAATTAGAAGGAGAGGGTTCACCTGGAGGGAGCTGCATCTTTAGCCTCTATGTTGGGTGGCAGTGTGACTTGTTACTGCCATTGAGCTCTTGGTGCTTGATGTCATCCTGAAGTGCCAGCCCTCCTCATGCCAGTGCATGTGCAGGGTTCAGAGCAGCATCTGCATCCTCAGATTTTGTCAGAGCGTTGGCAAGCTGAGCCTCAATGGCAGCTCAGTGAAGCATTCAAACAGACATTTAGTGTGATGTGTTTGAATTCAGTCCTGTTCAGATGCACAGAAACATACACTTGTGTTCCATTGGCCCCAAAGGTGTGCCTGTAGCTTGGCTGAAGGTGAGGAGTTTGACAGAATTTGAGCCAACAATGCAACTTTTTGGACTTGGTTTGCTACTCCTGAGCTGTCTGAGGGTGGAGTATTGCTGTAGAAAAGCATTTCTCAATCTGTCACTTAGATTGCAAAGC
Source organism: Phasianus colchicus (assembly GCF_987193195.1). Taxonomy (NCBI): domain Eukaryota; kingdom Metazoa; phylum Chordata; class Aves; order Galliformes; family Phasianidae; genus Phasianus; species Phasianus colchicus. Next base: position 18,441,634 of record NC_143450.1, on the reverse strand, counting down.
AACTACTTGAGTTTACGTTGTTCTCATGGTGATGTGTGAACTGAAAGTTATTCCAAATATTTCTTTGATACAGAATGTGCACTGCGGACTTCTAAAAGTTTCTACATGCTGAAAAAGGGTTAAACGGTTCCTTGATGGAGTTGTATTTGTTAGTGTTAGGTTTGCTGGGAGCTGTGGAGGAGCTGCAGCAATGATACACCTGGAGAATGTGTTGCACAACAAAACACTTCAGGATGTGTGAACACTTGATATGTGAACAGTGTGAACACAGGCTGATTGCAATAACTGCTTTTTTTCAAAAACGTTTTTTGTTTCTGCAACGTGTTCAGCTCAAGGATGTGGATGATTGTTTAAACCCTGAGCTAAGTAATGCTCAGGAAAAAGCCTTTGAATTACACAAACAATGTCCTTTCCTGCAGCCAAGGAAGCGAGCACAAAGAAGGGAAGTGAGAGCTCTGAGGTCACGGTTACAAAGTTTTGGTCATGTGTGTGTTTTTCTTCCAGACCTTACACAGAAATGTATTGCTGTGTTTCCAGGATAAATGCTGGCTGCTCTCCCAAGTATTATTTTGGATACTTCAGCTGAAGCTGAGATGTAATTGTCCTTGAGTTTGAGACTCCTCGCCCTTAAACCTGTTGATGTGCCCAGGAGATCTGGGCTGTGAAGGTGCAGATGCAGTTTTTAGTGTCGCAGAATGTGAGTGATGCACTTTTGATATTTAATGCTGAAATTCTGAATGCTACAATGAGAACTTATCACTGCTGCTTTCAAACGAAGTTCAGAAGAAATATATGCTGGAGATTTTATACTATTTCATTAACTCTAATGAGGATGAGATGAAGGTTGGAGTTGAGTCGGTGCTATGTGTGGGCTCAGGTGGTAAACTCAGCATCTGTCAGCATCAGCACCTCTCGCTGTTTCCTGAAGAGCTGACCAGGAGCGTGGCACTATGCTGCAGCTCATCTCTGCATTCTTTGTTTGTGCAAGTAATGTAGATTGACATTGAGGAGTTCGGTAAGAGGTTACAGAGGAGGTACCTTGGGATCAGCAATAAGCTGAGCAGGAGGTCTGTAATTGTCAATGTGGAACTTTGGTGCTGGCTGGTTTTCTTTCTTGTGGAGGGGAGAAAACAATGTCTCACTGCACCATGGATAGATTTCTATTTGCTTGGAAAGTTGAGGGGGGGAAGAGACTTTCCACGTCAACTATACCCCAAACTGAGGCAGCACATGAATGATGCAGCTTGCTTTGTGTGGTGCAGTTGAGCAGTAGCTGCCACTGGTAATGAAGGGCTTTGAAATCCTGCCACGCTTCGTCTGAGTTGCTGTAGATGCAGATGTGAAGGGAGAAATGGTAAAATGTAACTTGTCAGAGAACAACAAGTGGTGTGGGGTGCAGAAAAAAGTCATGGATCACAGCTGCAGAACTGGAAAACAAAGGGTTTGCTGTATGATTACAAGGCATCATCTGGGTGTGAGTCTCATTAGTTACCATCTCTATTGTCTTTATGACGTTATCCTCCTGGCTGCGGTTTCTGCCCTGCTGGCTGCTATCTGGCCCTTCTATTGAATTAGTGCTGACTTTATGCTGGGAGATGGTATTGTTAATGTTTTACCTATTCTGAGCTATACTCAGGAGGATCACTGGCACAAGTGTGGATTTTCCACATTGCCTGGGGATCTGAGTATTGGACCAGGGCTGGAAGAAAACATGGGTAGATAGCACGATGTTTTGGAAGGATTATTGTTGTTTTCCCTGCTTTCTTTTTCTCTGGGGAGAATCTTCAGTCCTTGGTTGCATCTTTGTGTTAACACATCAATCAGATTAATTAAGAAGTATTCCCAGGATGAGGGCTTCACCTTGTTGCAGCTCAGAGCAGCTCCAGGCCCCATGGTGGGAGGTGGTCAGAGGAGGGCTGTATGGGAGCTGCTGGGCTGGAGCTGCGCTGTGCTGGTGCCTGCAGTGCCCTCCTGCTCGCTGTCCATCTTGGAATCCTTCACAGGCTCTGCGTATCTTGTCAGCACTGCTGACCAGCAGAGCTGCTCTGATGATGTTGCTGTAACAGATCCCATCTGACAGCAGCTCTGGACCTGCTGTGACCCCAGGCAGGGACCCCACAAAGTGCTCTGTGCGGAGCAGCCGCTGTGCTGTCTGTGGCCATAGTGCTCAAGGGCTGAACGTGCAGTTGAATAAATAGATTTAAATGAATAGATGGGATAAATATGACACATTTGAATGTTCCTTTCATGGCCTCTGGACAATGGCTGGCTCCCAGGCAATGGTCTGCATGAGCCACAGCTGTGTGGTGGTACAGGGCAGTGCCTGGCAGGGCTGCACGGTAAGGGTGGGCACAGCCCCACTCCCTGGAGGGACAGCATGCCTTTGTCCCTGTTGTCTTCCCCACAAGGGAGGGCAGAGCCTGCTGGGGTCAAACTGGGGAGCACCAGGACATGGGTGCCATCTCCATGTTGGGTGCTGCCCCTGCTTGCCTGCCAGCCTGGGTCTGTGCAGCTGTGTGTGGCAGAGAGCTCTCCTCCCTCCGCAGCTGAGGTCCCTCCACGTTTCTTCAAAAGCTACAGAAGTGTGCACAGAGGGCAGCAGCACACAGACTAGTTATGATCTCTGCCACCTGGTAAAATGGCAACTTGTTGGTCTCCTGCAGAGCAGCCTCTGTTTCCCTGACCCCAGATCTGCGTCTCAGCTTTGGCTCTGTCACCTGTGTGTGCAGCTGGGGCTGTGCAGAAAGCACAGCTGCTGCCAGGAGCTGCTGCCCTTGCTGTGAGGCTGTGCTGCTCGGGCTGCCTGGGGCTGTGGTGAGTCCCAGACATCCTTCTGCACCTCAGCCCTGTACTCAGGTGTGTGTGGGCTCTGCTCACCATTCAGGTTTGTGCAGTACATGAAAATATGTTTTGCAGGTGTGTCGTGTGGTCTCTGTTCAGTTTCACTATCTGACGAAGTAGAGCTACAAAAGGCTGCACAGCACAAGCTGTGGTATGAGAAGTCTGGAGCAACTTGCCTCTTTTGCTGGGATGGCTTTAAGGATGTTGATCTGCTGCTTCAGGAGCTTAACAGAACTGATGCTTAGCTGGAGATTAAATACTGTTTTAGTGGAAGAAAAATATGCTAAGTAATGGAACCAGCATTTAAATGGGCTATTTACTGAACATCCTTATGCCTGCAACTTTCAGTCATTGAGAGGCCAAAATGTGGCTTTCCTGTTAAGTTAAAAGTTAAGTTTTAATTCCCTGATGACTTTTCTCAGCAAGGCTGTGAAATAGCACAGCAGTGTCTGTGTGTCAGATCCCATAGGTAACTGTAACTTTGTTTTCATTGAAGCTTTGCCTTTCTGGAGGTGACCCTGAAGGCTGTGATGTTTTTTTCACTTCCATTTGAGCTGATACTAAAGCTTAAGCTCGAGGGAGAGCGTTTTAGGGGATCTTTAACACCGTAGCTCTACCAAAGGCACCTTAAAACTGAGCTGCTTGCCTTGGGGGCACATCTGGGCTTGGATTTTGGCATTTAGAGTATTTTTGATTAAAGCATATGAGAAATAAAAAGTCGTTTCCTCACATGCTCCAGACAGCGGCTTCCTCTGCAGTGCCACAGAAAGGAATTCCAGCGGTGCCCTTTATTAAGTCTGGTGTTTGATGAAGGTGGTGGGATGCGCGGACTTCATGGGGGGGCAGTCAACCCAAACCATTCGTGTGGCAGCTGTTGGAAGCGCTTTAAGTGATCGCAGGCGTTAAACCATCAGTTGAAGGGAAGCGCCTGAGGGTGGCAGTCTGACCAGTGCCAGCAGCGTCCTGCTCCCCGGCTCCGTGCCACCTCCGTGCAGGCGCTGCAGAGCCGGCGCTGGGTGCCTCGTGGCAGCTCCACATTCACAGCCCTGGCAGCAGGGAGCCCGCAGGCACCGGTTCTCACTCAGATCATTTCTGGGGGTGTCACCATGAGCCTTATGCTTAGCATCAGGGTATCGGTGTTGCCGGCACTGTGCGTACCACGTGTTTGTTTTTCTGTGAGTCGGGCGGGCAGCGGCACGTGGGAGCGCCGTGGCTACCCTGAATTGCCCTGGAGAAGAACACACAAATTACACTTGAAACAGTGCTAATATTGCAGGGTGGTACGTGCTCTATAGGCACAGTGATGCTGTGTATGTATGCAAATATTGTTGGTGTAACTGGTAGTCTCTAATTAGAGAGACCATTAGTTTAATGGCGATGGAATCACAGAATGGGCCCAGGTTGAAAGGGGCCTCAAGGATGATGAAGCTCCAAACCCCTGCCAAAGGCAGGACACCAACTTCTGTGTTTAATACTAGCCCAGGCTGCCCAGGGGGATGGAGGAGAATACTAAGTTGAGACTGAACTTTCTACAGGAATTGCATTCCCCGATTTAGCTGTTCTTCAACTTTTTGGATCGAATGTTGTATCAGCCTCTGCTGTTTGGTGAAGAGCATCAGCCCTCCCCCTAATCTCACTGCATCCTTCCACGTGCAGAAATCCTGCCTGGTTTGTTATTTCCATAACGGTAAATGGAGTTTTGTGCAGCCATGAAGATATGGACTCTTTCTAGTGAGGGGGAAGGGGGAATACTTTATCCAAAATGTTGGGTATAGCATGAAAATGAAATATGGTATATGAAAACTATTTCTCCTTCCAGCGAGCTTAAGGCTTTGTTTCTTCTGCATCAAATTCTATTTATTTGCTTGTCTTTACTCCTGTGGAGTTGAAACACAGTCCAGCCCTTCTGGATGTGTCAGCAGCAGTTCCTGCTGAGTGCCAGACATGGAAATGAGCTTCAGTGGGAGAGGAGGAAAGCAGCGGGCCCCTGTCTGGATTCTTCTGTACAAGAAATAACAAACTCTGCCCATGCGGGAGGTGATGGGGAGCTCTGATAGCAGAGTGCTGCTCGCAGGCTGGCATGGTGCCCCAGTCTGGGACTGCCAGGTTCAGTTATTGGTATTCAGGCGTATCAGTGGTAAACACAGATCTGTTCTCTCTATTGGGGATGAATGGTGCACCCGCATTCTTGTGGTGGTAACTCAGGAGCTGAAAATCTTTCCTTGTGGTTGCAGTTGCTTTGTGTTTTCTCTTCTTTGTCCATTTCAAGGCCTCTTAGGAAAACAAAAACATTTTCATTATTCATATATACTTTTACAGGTTTTTTTGTTGTTCTGTACCGCCTTTGGGAATCTGTAAAGGATGATTTTTTCAGCTCTCACAGAAACAGAGCTTTATAGTTGCAATTATATTCTCTGTGTGTTTTTGTTGCCATAGAAAGCAGTCAGATACGTTTCTGCCTGAATGGTGATGCTCTCAGAGCACTTCCAGTGTGGAAAAGTGCACAAGGCACTGACAGATGTTAGGGTGCCATTAGGAACTCAGCTTGAAGTCTCTCTTTAATACATGGAATTTTGTCTTTTAAGGGGCAGAGAGTCAAAGACAGAGAGAATGCATTCGGGATGATTTCTTTGTACTTCATTATCTGAGCCCATACTTGAACTTTTGGTGTCCCCTGGGGGTGGTGTAGCACCAGTGCCTGGCACTGGGCTGTGGGACAGCACTGCAGCTGTGGGGGGTGGGCAGCGGAGCCCCCCTGCTTTGCACTGTGCTGGGTTTGTGTCCAGGCACTTGGGAGGTCAATGACTGCTGCCACCCCTCAGCATCCTCCTGCACACTGAAGAGGGGCTCGTGAGAGCTGTGACAGACCTTTGTGCATTTCTAAGTGATTCCCATTCCTCCTTCCAGGATACGTGATGCTGTGGGCCCAGGAGGCTGTAACAACAACAAAGTAGACATTAGGGAAAACTAAACATTGTCTTCTGTTATCTCACCCCTGGGAGGAGCCCAGGTGCAGCTGTGTGAGGTTGGGATGCTGCACTGGCTGATTGGTGTGGGGTGGTGCTATGGCAGGCAGTTTGCCAGCTGTGCAGTGCTGGCACCAGGGTTAGCATCCTTCTGCAGCCACCAACAGCCCCAGTGTGCTGACATCGTGTTCCTCACCTGCCCACAGCAGGTCCTTCTGGCTGTCCCTGAGGGTCCCACCAGGCTTCCCATGGATCTGTGTCACATCTTCTGTGTGTGTAACTCTGACTGTGGATGATCACTGCTGCTTTGCTGGGGAAGATCCTCTGCTGTGTCCCTTGTGCTGAGCTGACATCAGCACAGTTGCACCCCGCTGACAGCAGCTCCCATTCACAGCATGTGTTGAGCTTTGGTTTGGGAGCTCATTGCAGGCACTGAACACCAACATGAACCAGGACAGGTCTAAGCCACAGCTGATGCTTTCTTCAGTTAAAGCTGAAATTTTAAAAATCAAGTCAGACGTTTCTAAACTTTAGAGCAACAGAAAGGTGCTTTGTATGCATAAATGAGATCTGTTAACATAAACACTTGAATATTGAGGCCATGGAAGAGCTCTTACGTCATTGTAAGCTTACAGCTATAATTGATACAACTACCCTGAAGTGGTACTATTTTTTAATTTGGAAAATATAAGGCAGTAAATTCTAGGCTTAGATGATGCCTGAGCTGGAGACCATCTTATTGCTACAAAAGTGCTTCGTAGGCACTAATTTCCCAAACTAAAATGTGACCTTATTTGTGCTCTCCCAAAGCTATTGGATGGAGTTTGGATTGAGTTGCATTTTAAATTCTCATTGGTTTGATACTGAGCTGCTATTAGAAAGGAATTAATCTCCATATCCTACTCGGGCCCAGAAGAGATGTCTGGATGAGCACAGTTGAGGAGGTTTTTCACACTTTGCCTTTGGGTCCCTTTGGATGAGCTGAGGACAGTCCCTCACACTCACGCTGAGGCCCTGAGGTCTCTCTTTGCCTGGATGTGGTTGGGTGTCTGGTGCTGCTGGGGCTGTAGATCTCAGGTGAAGTACGCCTGGACCAGGCTGTATGAAGCTTTGCATGTTAGCAACCTGCTCTCTGTAAGGGAAAGCTGAAAGCTCGGAAATTCCAGTATTTGTCACTGCAAATGGTCTCCTGCCCCACATCCACTCCCAGGCTGAGTCTGTAGGCTTTTTGAGTTTAATTAAGATGAGATTGAAAGGATGGATCTAGGATTAGTGCTGCCGGGGGAGCTGGTTATTAGAGTTGCACACTGTTTACATAAGCTGCTTACTAAGGGTGTTTTGTGGGCCTTCTCCTGTGTTTCCAGGCTGGGAGAATATGTTCTCTCATGATTTTGTATTTTTGCTTACTTGTTTATTTTTGTAAATAAAGTAATATCCTTTGTTTGGGCTCTGGGATGGCAGGCAGCTCTCCGGTGAGTCTGAGCACTGACATACTATGAGGTCCTTGGTTTCATATAGCAGCACAGGAACTTGTTGGGGTGATGCTGTAAATCACTGCAAAGCATCTGCAGGGAGGTGCTCGGACCAGAAGCATAACGATGGCTGGCTGATATTGGCTTCAGGTAGAATAGCCTTTATGCATTTGGTATCAGAAGCACAGAAACACATAGCAGTTGTCATGGATGAGTTCTGGCTGCACTGTCTGTGGGAAAGCTGCCCCTTCCCTCGGAGCCCTCCTGGATGGGAGGGTCCATAGGGTCATGGCCTGTGATACATCTGATGGGGCTGTCAAGTTCTGGGCAGCATCATCTGAACTGCAGGGCTGAGCTGCACTGCATCCTTTCTGTGCTCTGTGGCCCTTCTGCACTGATCGGGTCATCCTGAGTGCCTGCAGGCAGCTGAACTGCTTCCTCCTTCAGTCACAATGGTGCTGCTCAGGTTGGCTGTTTGTTTATATCAAAGATACTTTTAGTTGCAGATATTCCACCCTATCATCAGAGGGTTTTAGAAGTGATTTTTCTTCTCCCCATTTGTGTTGGTGTCATTCCCTTTCCTGCTCTGGTTCTAATCAGAAATCCCAGCACAACCACTGCTTTCCTGGCTGCCCAGTGCTAAGGCTTCCTGCAGTTCTGCATGTCAAACCAGCTTCAGCAACACAAAGGAGCACACTTAAGAGCACATTTCTAGGGCTCCAGAATTGTTTCTGTTATGTCACTAAACGTGGGTTCAGCTGTAGCTTGCTGGTGTTCCTTTATCTATATTTAGTGAGCCCTTAAATTGGCACTAAGGTACCCTTCTGTTATCCTCCTGCTCTGAACAGACCTGACTGAGGCTGTGCAGCCAGGAGGGGAAGCAGCTGGCCGGGAAGCATTGCCCCTGAGCAGATCCATTTCCTCCTCCTGTACCTTGAGATGCAACTCAGTGCTTTTGGGGCTGGCAGGATGACTACCTGTAAGGAGCAAGCAGGGAACTTGCCTCTGTTCTCGAATCAACAGCTTGGCCTCGTGCACCGTTGCAGGACCTGCCCTGCAGTGCTCTGCACTGTGACCCTGGTGAGACCTGGAGGTGCGAAGTGGGGCTGGGTGGTGAATGCCCAGTGACAGCCTGCAGCTGCTTGGTTGTTCTGCACTGAACCCAGCTGAGAATTCTATGAATTACTGTGTTGAAGTGCAAGAGGAGCCATGAGCCCAAGTGTATCAACTCAGTGGAAACATTCATGGAAACAGGAGTCTGAGATTTAACCTTTCTCTTTTTCTGAAGGCAGATTTGCTGCAGCAAAGTCATTAAAAAAGTCTAAAAATTACTTAAATGTTTTGAAAACACGGTGAAGATGTGCTGGTGCAATTGCAATACACATAACACCGTTCTTGTGAAAGGCTAGTGACTATTTGATGGCAGTCTAAAAAACTGTATTTGATACTATGAATGATTTCCTCATGCAGATGATAAAAGAAAAGCAGGCCATCGTGGGCTGATCTTGCTATATTTGGGAAATAAGTGCTTTATCAGCTTTGTAAAGCCATATGGTGGATTTATTCAGAATCAGCAATTCCTTTCACATGCGAGTTTGAGGCACTCAGTAATGTTTTCCAGCACACAGTTCAGTAGTCTTTATTTTGTTCTCCTTTTGCAGCAGAAGGTTTGGGAGTGCTCAGCTGGCTGTGGCTGTAGGCCACCTATTATCTCAGCAATAGAAATTATCACTGATCTTAGCTCTTACAAATTCTGGTCCTTTCACATCATCGGTTCTTGTCCTTATGCAGAGCCATTTCCAGCGATGCTTTTTGTTTTTTCTTTCTATGCATTTTTGCAGAATAATGTGACTTTTAAGCTCAGTTTCTTCTGGAAATGGAGCTTGTAAGACCACACTGAATGTTTATATGTGTGGCCATCAGACCTGCTTTCCTCTGTTTCTTCTGCTCCTACTCTGGATTTGGTTGGGAGCTGGAGGTGTGAGTCACCAACTCTATGTGATGGCAGAGGGAGAAGGCCATCATGGTGCCTGGGGGGATGCAATGGTCTGGCTTCCAGGGAGGGAGCTCTGTGCCCAGTGCCAGGGCCCTGCTTGCTGGTGGAGTCCTGCAGCTGCCAAGCAGGGTCTGTGTGTGAGGAGAATCGCAGAATGGCCAGGGTTGGAAGGGACCTCAAGGATCATGAATCTCCAACCTCCCTGCCACATGCAGGACCACCAACCTCCCCACTTAGTGCTAGACCAGGCTGCCCAGGGCCCCATCCAGTCTGGTCTTGAACACCCCCAGGGATGGGGCATCCATAATCTCTCTGGGCAGCCTGTTCCAGCACCTCACTGCTCTCTGTAAAGAATTTCCCCCTGATGTCCTCAGCGTGGAGCTGAGGCGATGTGAGTCTGCATAGAAGGCTGCAGGTGTGCAGGAGAGGGGTGCAAACACACATGGCTGTACCCAGTGTGGTGCCGTGCTGTGTGGGGATGGATGTGAGATGGAACTCCTGGGCTCTGTCAGATGTTCTTCAGTGTAGGTATGTACAGCTGCGTGTGATTTTTGGTGTGCATGCTCTGTTTCTTATGGGCTGCATTCCTAAAAGCACTGAACAGTCATGGTTGTGTCTGCGGAATGCCTGCGGCCTCGCTGGCTGTGCAGAGGGCAGCAGATGCTCCATGGCTCGCAGGACTCAGCCCTTACCAGTTTATTACCGAGGATCTCTTCCCACATATCTGAGCTCAGTGCAATCCAGCCTGGTTCTTCCACCACAGTCTGATCTCTGCCACAAATATCTTCCCCTTGTGGCTATTCCAGCTGCTCTGCCCACCTGCATAATGAAGACATTTAGCACTAAATGGTATCAAAAAGGCTTTTAAAACATTATCTAATTAATCTGTGTACCATCTCTGTGAAGGCATTATGCACTAAGAAGCTGGAGAATAGAAAACTAACTGCAAATGGGGATGAGGTCAGGACCTGGTGCCTCTGTTGTGGATGTGTTTCGTATCCAAATGCAGTGTTCTATCACTATATTTGGTTGGTTTTTTACTCCCTTTTTTGTCTTAGTCTGGAACAAAATACTTACAGAATGTTCACAGGAATGGTTAGCAGTATGGCTGGGGAGGAGCTCCCATCCTGTGCGGTTTTGGGGCAGCATTCTCCACACCACACGTGGTTTCTTGCTGGGCTGGAGCAGCTGCTGTGTGTCCACAGCATCGCTGCTGAGCTCGGTCTGCTGCCTGCACACAGACAGCTGCTCCCCTGCTGCTTTCCAAGGGCAGCTCAGCCCCTGCTGAAATTTCACTTCTGTGACTGAGATGGCCGAGGAAAGTACTTTTGATGGAATGTCACAGCCATGTTTTTTTGATGCATTATTTGAGGGCAGGAGTGAGGAGGACGTTTCTGTCACACTCTTGACGCTTTATTCTCATAAATGTGAGTGTTGGAAAAACTAAGCACTGTAATGTCTGCTAACAGACCTTAGAGAGGCTGCGTAGATATAAAATAGGCTGCAGTTAGCTTTAGGCCTTTGTCTGATCAGGTGTGGGGAGTTGGACAGGAGGGCTACAGGAGATGAAGCAGGGCATGTGTTTGTGACAGGCAGGTGGGAGAGCAGCACCATAGGAGCCAACATCAGTGCTTTGTCCAGGAGAAGCTGTGTGTAATCTCTTCTCAGGGCATCTTTCTGCAGAGTTCTGGTGTGTACTGCTACAGGCCATGCTGAGTGAGTTTCTAGTCCGTGTGAACTCAGGATAACCATCTGAAATACACCAATGCCTTTTTTCTAGCTAGTGTGGTTACTGTTTTAGGTGAGTGGTCATGGCATGGAGAAACTGGCACGGAATTTCAAATGAAGAGTAAGATGCTCAGTGTTTTGTTGCCTTGGTACTGTGCTGAGTGCCCACGGAACATACAAATGAATCAATTACTCCCCATGAAAGAGTGTTTCTTCCTTTAAATGTTCAGAAATCATTAAGAAACATGACAAGAATAGAATCAATTTTGTTTGTTAAATTGGATTAAAGTAACTGCATTCCCATATGGATTGGGCAATTAGATTTAATGCTACTTTGCATACTGTTTCAGTTTCATCTTGGTAGAGATAGCTGTCTGTTTTAGGAAGTAATTCTTCTGAGGGACAATAAAATCTTAATGATCACATCATTATGTTTCAATGTGGACTCTTTTGCACGTAATATCGTCCTGACCTCATTGCTCACATTGTTGGTTTGTGCAGTGCAGGAAATGCCTCTGAGAACAGCAGATCTGTATGAGAGCACGCACACGTATTGGTGCTCGTGTGCAACCCGTGTGGCGGAGCAGGCTGCTGGTTCATGGTTTGGTCAGGGCTATTAGATTCCTTCCCTGAGGCATTTTATAATCTGTTTAACATAACACAGTCATTTGTCTTGTTTGCTGACTACTTAACAGATGGATTTGTGGTTTTTGTAATTACTATACAAACGGTAATAAGACGTGATATCTTTTATTAATTAACATTTTCAGGTTTGTTTTTCCACACGACGAGGTAGATTAGATGTAAATACCAGTGGCATACAAATATTAGTTTTAGTGTTAGCGTTTTGACAAATGGTGCAAACTTCTAAGGGTCCTCATGGTGCCTTTCTTGTTCCCAAGGTATTCTTTCTCATGTTTATCTAGAAGCACAATCACTGTGTTTTGTTAAAATATGGTCATATGGATGGAGAGCACAGACCTGGCTGATGTCCTAAAGCATTCTCTAGATGTATCCTGTGTCCGTGGTGTTCTTTCGTTGCATTTATATCCTTAAACAACATTCACATCCTGTCTTTCTTCCTGGAGGTTTCCAAAAATAGAAATTGGGTGTGAAGAGGAGCCATGGACTGCTGGATTCGCTGACTTTGTCATTGCTGTTCCCTCTTTGTGGCTCTGAGTCATGGAGAAGGAGCGCTGCCATCTAAATTCAGCAGCACATTCATGTAAGCGATGTTGAACAGGAAAAGCGTAACACTTCTTGGCCTTTCATTAGTACACAGATACTTCAAATACAAACATAATTTAAGCTGAGAGATTATTATCTGAAGAGCTTAGTTTAATAGGAGATAATGATGAGATGCACATGTAGGTGTGATGTGAGCATCACGTGGTTTCTACCCTGCCAATGGGCAGCACTGGATGGGTGGAACTGCTTTCCTTTCAAGTGCATTCCATTCCTGCTCCCTTTACTCAGCTGTGTTGTGGCAGGAAATTCACGTGCTGTCATCTCCTGTGACAACACTGCCGTTCTTGTAGAGCAACGTGGCTTTACGGTGCCAGAGAAGTGGGTGAATCAGAGTATGTTATGATGACTTGTTGATTTTTCTCATACCAAAATAGTTTTGTGCTTAAAATACATTCCACATGAAATGAAGCATGAGTGGGGCTGGGGTTGTGCTTTCCAGCACTCAAATGGATCTCAAATTTGCTTTTGTTGCCTGCAGACTTGTGTCTTTCTGTCAAGTCAGCTGTGAGGAAGGAGCTGGAAATGAGGAGGGAGCGTAGTGTGCCTTTGTTGCTGTGTGAGGGTCACTAAAAATGTGCAGGCTGCTGTGAATTTCAGAACAGTCAGTGAGGAGATCTGCCTGCAGATGGTGATCCGGGCTTCCTGAATCATCTGGCTTTCAGTACTGCAGCCAGCATTTGTTTTATTTTGCCTTACCCGATGAGCTTTCCACCAGGATGGTTGGGCAGCCATCCTTCGATGACTGCAGAACAAACTAATCCCAGTGCAGGTCAGAACTGCTGCTCTGCCAGACGTGCAATATTGTTTTCTTTGGGGAATTAATCCTGTCTGGCTGATTAGCCCGTGTGCTTTCAGTTTTATAAGGATGGCTAAGCTGTATCCAAGTGTTCTACTCAGTTCTGCTGCTAGATGACATTTGAAGACAAGAATGATGATTCCTATGTAATAATCCCAGTGCAAAGGTTTGCAGTGTTGTAAAACTGGCCGTGCTCATTGTAAGATGTAGGTCGCCCTGCTTAAATTTATGCTGTGATTTCATTACTCTTCGGTGTAGTCCACATTCAAATGAAATGGAGGCAGTGGAGTAACTGCAGTTTAGGATGATTCAAAATGATGATGTCTTGGTGCCTTGTATTAGCATAAAATCAATAAAATCCACCTTCGGAGCCATGCAAAATCTTGTGTATTTAGTGCTGATTTAATAGAAATAAACCTTAAGCAGTCATGCTGACAATGTTTCATCCTGGGTTGAGGGGTTTGAGTGCTCTGTAGAAATGCATTGCCTGAAAAACTCAGCTTTTCTCTGGGTCAAACTATAACCCTGTTTTCTCCTTTGTGCTGCTTCTGGTTGGGCAGCTGATGGATAACTGGGTTACAGACTGGTTGTTTGGTAGCTTTCCAGTTTTCTTCACTGCTGAGGTGTGTGACTGTCGTCTTTGCACTGTGGAATTGTTTTTTCACCCTTGGCTCCATGACCAGACTTTTTAAAGTAGGATAGTGGTGAATGATGAGGAAGGATGCTATTGGAGGGCTGTTCACACTGGAATGGGCACCAACAGCATCTGGTCCATAAAGTTTCTGTGAGAAATCAGCCTGTTCACACTGCATCCCACGAGCAGCGGATGAAGGGCGCACGAAGCTGAAGCAAGCTTCCATTGGGAAGATAAGCAAATTATCTTCAGTATAGTTTTACAGTATTTCTTTTGCTCAAATGCACATGCAAATTCACATGTTGTTCTAGACAGTGATCAAATCTAAAATGTTTTTGTGTTTATATTGCTGCATGATGCATTGGAATTAACTGTATGACTTTTCTTCACCAACTGGAAATAAATCAATAGGGAAATGTCATAAACAAAATGTTGCCCTTATTTTTCCTCCCTGTGCTCACTAGATTTAGTTATTAGGCCTTAGACTTCCTGTAATGGCTACCCTATGAACAGTGTTCCAGTATTATCTTGCATCCTTTCTTTTGATCTCAGACCTGGGTATCCAACCAATACAAATCAATTTCTGTCACTCTGCTGTTGTTTTTGGTGGACTGTATGGAAAGTTAAGACAGACAAAAAGCCAATGACAGCAAATTGCCATGACCACAACAGGAGGCCTCAGCTGTAGCACTGCTCTCAAGCAGAAGCTTATTCCTTAGCATGAACTGCTCTCAATGAGTTCTGGTACACTGATGCTATAACAAGTGGCCTTAATCTTCAGACATGGGAAATCCTATTTACTGAGTAATTATTTAAGCTAATTATATCTCTGATGTGAGGAACATGTGATGAAGAGTTCACACTATATCCTTTAAAAACATTGAAGTCTTGGATCCTGAATAAAAAAAGTCTGATTCTGTTCTGGGAGCATTGTATGTGTTCTGATGTAGTTGAGAAATAATACAGAGAAAAATGTGTTTGTTGTGGTGAGATAATCTGTAGAGTAATAGAAGCTGCAGTTTGTAACAAGTCTTCCCTGGAAGTGCTTTGTTTGCACTGCAGTTTCACAGTTAGGGTATCTGTTGTGTTATCAGGAGTGATTGGATAAAAAGAAACACATTTTGGCTTTCAAAAAGCTGCATTTGAAATCAAACTCCTCTGTAGAAAACCAAGGAGCAGCATTTGATCCCATGGATACAAAACGTCCTGGGGGGCAGTGCAGTTCCCATCGTACGCTGGCTGCCTAGGGAGCATTCCTGCTGTGTGTCACTGGCACAGGCAAGGTCAGCATCGGCCCATTGCCTGCCTGCAGGATGTGGTTGGAGTCAACACTGCCGAGGGAAGCAGTTTGCTACAGGGAGCTGAATGACAGTGGGCCAAGTGGCTGTGAAGATGGGCTGTGTCTGCCTACGTGGGCAATAGCAGTGCAGGGCTCTCGGTGGTGGGATCTGTCCTGTTTGCACAACCCGGGCTGGTAGGAATGGATGGGCATGCACAGCCAAGCAGGCTGATTGCTGGCAACCTGTGCTGGGCTGTGTGAGCCACGAAGCTGCTGTGCTGCTCACTGCACTGCCTGCTGGTCTGAGCCCTTCTCAGCAGAGCAGCAGGTGTTGCAGGTGCAGAAATGCAAGTCAGATTGCTATGGAATAATCAGTAGGTGATCCAGGTCTGCTCTTTGGGATGCACAAATGGCATCTCTTTTTCTGATTTAAATGTATTCAATTGTTATTTCCATCTGCTTAGTTAGCTTTTTGATTCATAATATATATATGTGCATATATATATATGTATATGTATAAATAGTATGTATACATATGGAGTGAGACAGACTTTACAAGCAACTCTACCTGTGCTTTTGGTGCATCACTGATAAACATAAGATGGTTCCATGTCCATAAGGGATGAGGTAGATAACAAACTGCATAACCCTTCTTACAGTCAGCAGATGACCAGTTCCTCAGGGAAATCCTGATGCTAGCTAAGAATGGAAATGGAAAACAAACTATGAAAAGAGCGAAGCAGAGAACCCTAAGGCAGTACATAAATGAGTATATGCCAGATCAGCTCATGTGCTAGAATAAAAGACAGTTCCTGAAGGAAGTGTGATTGTCCCTCAACTAAGAAAGATAAAAATAATGGAAGAAATGAACAGTGTATCCAAAGTATACACAGCCACACGTATGTTACACATGCAGTTCTGGCAATACAGAAGAAAATAGAGAGTAGTTCTACACTGAAAAAAGGAGTTGCATTAGCTCAGTTGTAGCTACTGTTGTATGTATAAAGGGAGAAAGACTTTGTTCCCTAAGGAAGGTAGCAATTGTTATAACGGGCATTGCTGCAGTGGTGGTGGTATCCTCTGGATCAGCTCTGCTGTATTTAAGGTATCTTGTCACAAAGTGTCATTCAGGATGGAGAATATAGATGTGCACTGCGTGACATCAGAGGGAGAGGATCTTTCAAATGAGTCGTGCTGTCCTGTGCCCATAGGGCTGCCCTGTGCTAGAATACCTGCAGATGGAGAGGGAAGAGCCCACATGAGGTACTCACCTGGAGCACATTCACCTGCAGTGCACGTCCTTCCATGGGCTGGGTTGGATTGGTGTTTGGTGGGCAGTGCAAGTGGTACCTTTCTAGGTGTTCCCCAAAATCCATGGGCTGTGAACGCCTTGTGGCATGAGCCAAGGTAATGGAGAGAGACCTTCGAGGTTCAAAAGGAATGCTACTTTAATATATTAAACAGTTAGAAAGGCACCTT
The DNA here is from genome assembly GCF_987193195.1 of Phasianus colchicus. Taxonomy (NCBI): domain Eukaryota; kingdom Metazoa; phylum Chordata; class Aves; order Galliformes; family Phasianidae; genus Phasianus; species Phasianus colchicus. The sequence goes on along the minus strand of NC_143450.1, from coordinate 18,425,195 downwards.
TTTTCTTTTTCTTTTTTTTTTAACACATACCAGCAATTAGGAAAACAGAATAATACTCATGGATGTGAAGGTAAAAACAGATTTGATGAAGGAAGTTTTTTCATGTGAGCTTCATGCTGAGAATGAAATCAGGTTTGATTCAGTTATTAATAATACACTGTATAGGTCCTGCAGAAACCTATGCACAGAGCCTATTCTAATTGAAGCAAAATCAGTGGAGTGGAAAGTGTCCTGGCTCTTCAAGAGATGTCAAAGTACAGAACGTGGAGACACCTGGGAGCTTGGAAAACAGTGACAGCTCCAAGCTGACCTTTGGCGAATTTAATCTGCAAATGGGTTCCTGCTTAGGACAGCTAATGCTTTTAGATATTGTGGAGGCTCGTTCCTGGATTTTAAAAAGCTGAGAATAAATGGATTTCATGATGCAGCTCCTATGCACATTGCATAACAAACAGGTGGCTTGCAGATATATTACAGTGTATTGAGAAACTTTGCAGGACTTATGAATTTGTAATTACGCGTAATGAGGAGAATTTTCCTAGTTAATAAAGGAGAAAGAAGCAGGCATATGTTGAAGTGGGAATACACTGAAAGCAGAACCTGCTGGAAAGAAAGGGAAGGAGGTTGCTGGTTTGAACTTATGTTTCAAAAATAATATCTATAACCATTTCTGGAGCTTGTGATTGAGCTGGGTGCTGCCTTTTGACCAAGAGTTGCCATCTGAGGCTTGAAGGGAGGAAGTTAACATTCGATTATTAAAAGAAATCCATCTTCATCTTTTCTGGAGTTGAAATTGCTTAAGTCAGATTGTATCCTTCAAAGAGTACAAGTGCCTACCTGCAGGCAAGCACACATTGTAGGTAGAGATAATTGGATATGTGTGCCTATATATATGCGTTTAATCTTTCTTCTATCTTTTACTGTGGGACCATTAGCTCCTCTTTGCAGGCAGGAAATGGATGTGGATAAGAACACAAGTGCAGAGGTGTGGTTTGTCCTGCCCAGAGTCGGCAATAGCTCCTGGTCCTATAAGCGCTGGTGTTCTCCAAGGTGCAGTTTTACATCAGCCTCCATGTGACAGCATTTCAGAACTGGTCCTGGGAAGCAGACAGCTGAGGACCTGGGAATTCACAAGGTTGGGATATCTGGTCTTGTAGGAGCACTTGTCTGTGGTGACCTGTGAGCTGTTTCAGCTGCGTGCTGTGGGACGGCCCTGCCCTGCCTACAAGGTGCACGATGGAGTCCTTCAGCTTCCTCACCAGAAGAAGCTGTCTCCCATGCTCCCCTGAAATACACATTTCCCCAGGAGGCAGGGCCATCCCAGCAGAATGCTGCTGGCTATAAAACGCTGCACCTTGCCAATGAGATTCTAATTGTGCTACAGTTAGGAGAAGAAATTGAACTGCAGTGCAGCAGTGTATTTTACAGTGTCACCCAGCACCTGTCTATTCCCTTCACATCCCGTGTTTCCCTTCCATCCCAGTAACAGTTCTGCTCTGATGATGTGGCACTGTGCTCTGTGGTGGGACTGAGGGGCTGCAGGAGGTGGGCACCCCGGTAGGGCGCAGGCTGTGTTTGTGTGCCTGTGTTCCTTTGGCAGCGATTGGGTGAAGGAAAGCTGTGTGTCAGTTGTGGCTCTGGTGTGAGGCATGAAGGTGTGCCTGCCCCCTCGTGATTATTCCCAGGGCATGCATCACTGCCCTTCTGGAGATATCTTGTATATCAACACCATGTATGGATTCGACCTCTGAGTTCAGATGCGGTAAGTAACAGAGGTGGAGTCAGAGGAAATCACCTTCGTGTGTATTTGTGTCTGACAGCTGCTCAGTCACTGCCAAGGCTTATTCCCTCAAAACCCACCCAAAAAACAATTGTTTCGTTTTGGAGTGCACCTGGTGCCATGTCCAGAACAAAGCCTGTCCTTTTGGAAATGTTCCCTGAGATGCAGGATGCTCGGTTTCCTGGTGGTTCCTGGTGTTTGTGCTGTTCACCTGGTGGTATCACCGCTCCCCGGCGTGCGTTGACCCTCGCAGCCATAACTGCCCCGCAGCCCGATCGCTTTCCGCGGCTGAGGCACGGCGAGCTCCCCCGGAGCAGCCCCGGGCGCACACCGTATATCTGCTGGCGGCGCGATCACCCCCGCGGCTCCGGGACGCCTCTTTACGCGCTGCGGCTCCTCTTCTGCCGGAAAAGGGGCCTGCGGTCAGATCGCCAATGCGCTGCGGTTCGGGATGTGCGGGGCCGCGTTCCCAGTCCCGGCTCTCCTTCAGGCGAGAGCTCCGCCGCGGTAGGAGCATCCCGTGGCCGCTGCGGCCGCCCGAGCTGCGCCGTACCCGACGGGGCGGGCGGAGCGGGGCACGCCCTGCAGCGCGGCGCGGAGCCGTGCGGTGCCGTATGGGAGGAGCCAGCGGCTCCACCGCCCCTGCGCTCCCCCCACGCCGCCGCATTTCGCGGCCGGCCGCCGCGGAGCAGGGCGCGGGGGGGATGATGGATCCGCGGCTGCGGCTGCTGACGCCCCGAGCCCGCCAGCCCGCCGTCAATGGAGGAGGACGTTGAGACCCGCAAGATCAACAGCAGTTTCCTGCGAGACCACAGCTATGCGACGGAAGGTGAGCGCCCCGGGGGCGACGGCGGCAGCAGGTGGGGGCCGCCCCCCGGCAGCATCCCCTTCGCTCTCCGTCCTCCCGCTTCTCCTCGCGCCGCCGGCACCTTTCTCCTCCTCCCCGACATCTCCCCGGAGCGCGGCGCGGTTCGGCCCGCCCGGGGCCGGGCATTGCAGCCGTCCCGCCGGGCAGCGGCAGCTGCTGCCGGGGAGCGGGAGGGGGCGCGGGCCGAGCCCCGCAGAGCCGTGCGGGCTGCGGTTACCCCGCTCCGGTGACTCAGCAACGCCGGACCCGGTGCATTTCCACCAGCATCGCGGCTTACCCGCCCGCTGCGGCCGCAGCCCTCTCCGGATCCGGTGTTGCGGATGAGGTCTGACATCTTGGATGCACGAGAGCCTCTCGGGTGTCAGTCAGAGCTGTCCCCCAGCGGGTACCGCAAGGGCTGGAGCCGCAATCCGGTGTGTTGCTCCCGCAGTTGTATACGAGTCAGAGAAGCTCGTAACAGTAGCAAAGGCTCTGCGAGTGCTGCAGCGCTCGCGAGTCCCGGCCCTTCTCCTCGCCGCGCTCCAGGGCTGCCCGACGTCGCTGTGATTCTCGGGAAGGGCAGCGGATGCCTCGCAGCCGAAACGGGGCCGATGGGACGGGGCAGAGCCGGGAGCGCTTAGAGCCGGGTTTGTGCCTGAGCAGAACGAGCCGCTCCCTGCGGATTCGCGGGCGGGTGTGTGTGTGTGTGTGTGTGTGTGTCACTAGTGTGTGTCCGTTCCTCGGGGGGCTGCTGTGTCAGGGCACGGCTGTGTGGGCCGGGTGAGCACAGGGCTCATCGTCCCATTGCCTGTTCCATTCTGTGGGAGTCAGCAGAGCTCGTGTGGGGCTGCTGTGGAGAAGAGGAGTTTCTGATTGCAACAAAGCGCTCATGCTGCTGCTGCCTTGCAAGGGTGAGCATTCCTGACAGCTGCTGTGCTAAGTGGGAAGGCTTGGGGGATGTAGGTGGGCACAGGGTCAAAAGAGACTTCCTTATCTTATGATTGTATAGGTGCTTCCCCATGTAGCCTTGGACAATAGCTGTTCTTGTAGGGTTAGGAAGTATAAATGAGCGTAATTGTTGTTACAGGAGTTAAATGGCTGTCTCAGAGCTATTCTTCTTACAAGCCTCTGCAAGAAGAAGCATGCTTTCTGACTTGTGGTATTACAGAGGTGAGGAGATGCCTGTTAGACATGAGCGGCGTCACAGCCCTGGCTCAGCCTTGGGCCCTGGCCACTGCTGCACTGGGACATGAATTTCCTGTAGTGGTTCCGGGTTAGGGGAGGTGGTGAGGCTGTGCTCAGTTCAGGGATTGAACAGTGAGCTGCAAAGTGCTCACCTATGGCAAGCAGGCAGCCGGAGCACAGCCAGCCACATATCAGCACTGGTGCAGCCCTCCTGCTTTCTGCCTTGGGAGGAAAATGTGGTTGCTTTGAGGCAAAACCCAGTGCCCCATCCCTTCAGCAGTTATTGGTTCTCCCATCAGAACTGACACCTTCAGGAAACTTTGACAACAGCGTCCACACCAGAGTACAGACAGGCTGACCAGCTGTTTGGTTAGCAGCCAAACACTCCTCACCTTATTGGTTCATTCTTGTAAGGCTCTGGAGAAAGGCAGCATAGGACCAAACTGGTGGACTCCAGGACATCACTCAAGGAGAGTTAATCTATCTATTGGAAAAATGGCACCTTAATATAATAACTGCAAGCTTTGGATATCTGATGAGCTACACAAGAAGACGCTGTGCAAACTGGCACTGCCTGTGTGTAGCTGAAATGCAAGTACTCAGAGCTGACAAGGATTGGAGGCGGTGGAGTGAAGCTGCAGTGTTGCTGGCTCCTGGCACCGTGTCCCAGTGCCGGCCCCATGTGCCTCGATCCGTGGGGCAGGGCTGTGGTGCTGGCCTGGCTCTGCATGCACAGGTTGGGGACGTTTCTGTTTCTGTGTTCGTGGGATGATGTGACACAGGGCTTCCAGTGCGGCAGTGCACACAGGGCAGGGGAGCTCCGTGCTTCCACTGGCAGGCAGCTTGGTTGAGGTCTGTGGAAGGATGAGCTTGCCATGACTGTGGCAGGCAGCACGTACAGATGGAATGTGGCTGCCCTGCTGTGACCTGGCTGGGAGGGATGAAGGGCTGAGCTGCGCCTGCAGGGAGGTCAGCCGGTGGCACTCGGAGAGCTGGAGATTTTCTAGCCTGCTGTTGCAGTGATAAGATCTGGTCTGTCTGGTAATCCACTGTAAATTTCTCCAAGTTGTACGCTGGTGTTTTCAGAGTGGTGGAGGAAATAGCACTAGAAAACTACACCAATCTTCTCCATAGACATGAAATAGACAGAAATGTTTGTAGGTAATCCACTGCTTCTGATTCTAGGTGTAGTTATTCTGCCCCAGAAAGCCATGCGTGCTCTGAAGTGGCAGGGCTTACTGGTGTGGTGTGAAGGAAAAAAATTATGAAAGAAAATATTCTTTTTTTTTTTCTCCTGGGTGCGAAAGCAGCATATTCCTAAAGTGATCTGGTTGATAACCTGCCTTCTGTTAAAAATCCTCCCAAAGCTGCTTGGAGGGCAGAGACTTGTTTTGGAAATGGAGGTGTCTGTGGTGTGTCAGCTGAGGAAGTAAATAGACTTATGTAATGTGGTTTCGTGAAGTGTCACTTAAATAGGTCTGGTATTTTTATGCAAATACGGGATGAGGATGGTATTTCAAAAGCACACACTCAGTGCCTTGTTCTTGTGTGACTCTCAGGAGTATCCTAATGAAGGAGATGCACCCATTGTGCTAATTCAGTTCTAGCTGCCAGGGAAGATTGAGTTTCAGAGATGTGGTGCACACCACCAGGGGGTCCGGCCCAGGGTCCTCAGGCAGTGCCCAGGGTTGGTGGCCCAGGGCCTTGCAGTGTCCCCAGGGTGGGTGCTGTGTGTGTGGAACACTGGGTGGTTTTGTTCTGCTGCAGAAATCCATCTTGATTAGAAATTTTGCTGAGCTCCCAGTCAAAAATAGGACAAATAAAGACCATCTGAATAACTTCCACTTTGAGATGTGCTTGCTAGAGATGCTGAAGAGCTCCTCACACCTCTATCCCCAAAGCTGGGCAGTTGCCAACAACCCAACCCAAAGCATCATCTCCTGAAGCCCCCAGCTGGGCAGTGAGCTGTGGTTGTGCAGCCCTCCCACCCACCTGGCCATTTTCTGAGCCCTTCCCATGGCTGCAGTTGGGCAGATGCCTCCAGACGAGAGGAGCATTGCTGACACCCTTTGCTCTGCTTGGTGCCCAGGAGCTTGCACTCTGTGGTTTGGATGGGATGGGAGCTGTGGGCATCAGGGCTCAGCCAACAGGACACCAGATGAGTGGCAGAACTAGGGAGGTGTGTGTGTGTGGCCATGGGGTGCATCTCCCATCAGATGCCTGGTTGGTGGGACAGGGTCCTCCTGCCCTCTCTGTCTGTACCTTTTGTGCTGCTGTGGGACTCCAGCGCTGCAACTGCAGAGAGCCCATGTAGCTCAGCCCTGCTGTAGGGCTCTTGGAGAGCTATGCTTTCCTGCTGGCCGGGTATGATACGCAGGGAAATACTACGAGGCCTGACAGGTGCCCTTCCTTCCCAAAAGTCCGTTCCCTTGCTCCAGGGGAAGAGTTCTCCCCTCGATGCTGCAGACATAGGAGAGCTGTGGGAGGACTGGTCTGCAGTGTGCATTGCGTGGTGTGTGCCCCAGCTGTACGCACTGCAGCCAGTGCCCCAGAGCCAGGCAACGAGGTATTGGTTGGCATCTGGCACAATCACTTTCCAGCAGAACACTTTGGGAATGCCTGCGCAGAAACACTGCAGAACACCTGGCCTTGCTAGCAGCAACTCCTGGCTCCTGCCCTTGGCTAACTGGTGCTTTCTCAGTTCCACAGTGCAGCCCTTGGTTGCACCTCCAGCAGTGTCCCTGCTCTCTGGCAGCATGGTCACGTCTGTGAAGCATGGGGTGGCCCTGGGGCTCTGCCAGGTGCTGAGGATGCAGCTCCTGCCTGCACACCCATGCGCTGGTGTTGGCTGGTGCTTCAGTGAATCTTTAATTGCTCTGAACCGTGTTTCCAAAACCAAATAGATTTGCCATTAAGAAATCTGTCATTAAGCCCTCACTTCTTTTTCCCAGTTGAATCTCGCTCCTCCCAGCTGTAGCTCCTCTGCCACCCTCCATTCCCATTCAGATGTGCCCTATGCATAGCAGTCCCTGCCCCACAGGCCCCATGAGCGTTGGATTGTGAACAGCTTCCTCAGGGCTCTTTTGTTCTGGTTTGTGGAGGGAGAAATAATCCATGCCCCCAAACCTGGATGCCTTTGGCCACTCATTCCCTCAGGTCACCAGGTGACATCGGGTGGCCGCTGCGTTCTCCTTGCACCAACAGAGCTGCAGGGATGGATCAGCTGCTCTCTGGAGTTGAGTCTCGCTGTGCTGAGTGCCTAAAAGCTTTCTTGCTTTCAGTGCCCACTTGCTAAGAGCTCTCTGTGGCAGTGACAGTGACTTTTTTCTTCCATCTATACATAGTCTTCTTAGAAGCAGGAAGTGAGGTGTTTCCCCCTTGCCTGGCTCAGGATGAGAGCTACCAGGTATTTTTGTTGTCATGAATGATGTTAATTGTGGTCTGGGGATCATCTGGATTGAGATTTGATTAATCCAGGAACCTCCTTGAAGTGGTTGTTTTATCACATAAGTACTCTGATTACACAACTCCATCCTTTGTGCTTTCAGTTATACACAGACATCATAGGACTCCCCGACCTCTCCCTGCACGTGGTCCAGTTGTTCTGCAGGGCTGAGGACGTGTCTCCTATCTAATCCTGGGGTCACTGCAAAAGCGATGAGTCTAACTTGGCCATTCCTGTTGTACTGCGTCAAAGCTGACTTGGGATGCTCTAATCTGTGGATTAATGAGAGAATAGATTTGCTTGGGGACTCTGTAATCCTGGATTACTGGAAGTGCTGGGAACGGGTAATGCTGAGACTCAGGCTCACTACTGATGGGGTGGCTGCAGTGATGCAGAGTGCTCACTCCGCAGGCTGCGTCCTGCAGCCCTGCTGGGGCTGTGGTCTCCCTTTGCTGTGCTGGCACAGAGGTGTGATAGCTCTGATGGGGAAACCTCTGAAACCTCCCCAGAGCAGCAGTTATCTACAAGGGTCATTAGATCTCTGTGAACAGTGTCTGCAAGAAGAAACCAGGCAATGTCATGAAAGCTGATGGTCAGCTGCTGCTTGGCTTGAAGTCTGGGCTGGAGCAGAGGCATTCCACTCCCAGGGAGCTGGGGGAAGAGATCCTTTGAAAACCAAAGTCCAGCTGTATGAGATGCTGGAAATGGGCTGGTGTGGGCTGTGAGAGGTGTGTGGAGGTGAGGCAGTGAAGCAACAGCACAGCGGGGCTGAGGCTGCTGTTGACGTGGCAGGATGCTGATCAAGCAGGTTAAAAATAGCAGCTGCTCGCTCCTCCCCAGCTCGGCTGCGTGGCTGCGACCAGGAGCTGGAAGTGCTTATGTCGATGTGCTGAGCAGGCACAAAGCCCAGCTGCAGCCACGGGGATGGGTACCGCAGGGGGTGTGGGGCCATGCCGGACTGGGCTGGGGGAGCTTGGAGCTGGAGGCTGAGCACCCAGCATGTGCCCTCCTCCCCCAGTGCCCCTGCAGAGCTTGGCTGAGCATCTCACGCTCCTCCTGCACTCTTCCTGGCTCCCCAGAGCTGTGCCTTCAGGTGCTGGCAGCATCCTGGCCCTGCAGTGGCAGAACTGGGCCAGGAGCACAGCCACGGCTGTGTGAGCACTCTGTGCAGCACAGAGGGGCAGGAGGTCGATGTGCAGGCTGGGGCAGGGAGGTGTGGACGTGGCCAGAGGATGGAGCCACTCTGCTCATTGGCAGCAGCCCCTGCACCGTGGGGTTCAGGCAGTGGTGGGCACACAGCCCGTGGGTGGTCAGTGCCTCGTGGTGCCCGCACCATCCACAGTGTCTGATTCCCCAGATGCCCCAGAAGTGTAATTCTGTGCGAAATGGGCATGAGTTGTGTAGCAGCTCCCATCTCTGATGGGAGATGTTGTTCATACATTGCCAGAAGTGCTTTTCACAACTTGCATCCTGCTGTCCTCCCCAGTAAAGGTGTAACTGAACAATTAAAGTCAATATCTCCATTCAGAGCAGTCATTCCAGCACTGGCTGTTATTTTTCTCCTGATGTACTCTAAGCCTAATTTCTCGAGGGGAAACTTTTGATGGATCTTTGACTGAAAGATTTTGTTTTCCCATAGTGGCTGCAGCCATGGAGGGATGGAGAGCAGCACTGTTTCCCTTTGTGCTGTGATGCTGTTGGCCTTTGTGTAGCACTGGAGGCACAGACGCAAATTTGCGGTACCTCTTTCCAGCTGCCTGGGGTGGGTGTTTGGGCACCAGCAGTGCCAACCTCAGCAGCATGGGAGATCCAGGAGCTGGGGAGCTGGCTGTGTAGCTTCTGTGGCTTTTCTGTTTTGTTGCTTTTCAGTCTTTTACTGCTTCAGGCTGCTGAGTTCAAACCAACCCTCACTGCAGCTTCAGCTCACTTTGTTTCAGGGTCAACTTGCAAAGGATGTTATAGTGCTTTGAGGTGCAATACATACCTTATGAAGAAAGAAGGACTGCAAGTAGGTTAGGTGCATTTTATTGCAACCTCTTGAGAGGTTAAAGGAATCACAGGAGTTTGGGCTTCAGGGCTGCAGGAGAGAGCCATTTTCAGGCAGAATTTCTGCGCAGCCTTTTTGTTTCTTTTTAGAACTGTTTGCTCTCTTGTGCGTGTGCAAGGCAGTCAGCTGCTCAGCAGCGTGCCGGTCATCTCTCCTAAATCCATGCTAAAGCAGATCCTTTGAATGGAAAGGTAATGAAAATAGAAAGCAGAAATCAAAATAGACAGCTAATCTCCCATTTTGATCTCCTCTGCCCTGTGGTTCAGCTCAAAGAGCGGGCATAAAACACAAGCACTATCTCTGCCCCCCAAGTATGTGAACAAGCTGCCGTGATTTGGCTTGGATCAGTCCATGTCCATATTCTCTGAATAACAATAAAACATTAATGGAGATAAAGACTGTTATCTCCCTCGTGTCTATTTTGTCACTGGAATAATAACTTTATAAATCTCAGCACTCTTAATATTTAGATGCTGAGCCTGCTCAGCAAAATCTACATCATGTTCTTTAGTGCACGTTGCCATTTATTGCTGCTGTACTGTCTGAAGCCTGAGTGGGTGTTAACCCTGGGATAACGTCCTCAGAGTGGATTTGACATAATTCTGTAGTTTAGTGTAAAAATTCTGCTGGCTGCTTGGTTAGATTTGCAGCTCTTATTAGAGAATATTATGGGAGTGGAGGCTGAACAAAGTGCTGGTGCTCCTCAGGAAACATGGGAGCAGGAGGAGCGTGGTATCATGGAATAACCTCTTTGGTGTCAATCCAGTGAGCTCAGCTGTGCGTGCATTGCTTCCAGAGTCTTGTAGACTTTTGAAGTGACTTGATTCTTCTTTAAGTTTAATCTTAGCATTTTCATACTTAATTCAGAGGTCCTTATTGACATATCTATTAAAAACAAATATGTTCCAGCTGTTATTTAATGGAGCACTCTGCAGCCCAATGCTTTCTTGGGCAGATCCGGGTGCTGCTGCTGAGCCCATAGCAGTGGAGCTCCACGTCCCCAGGTGCAGACCTGCCCACGTGAGGCTGTGTCACTGCTTCTGAAATGAGCTGTGCAGCCCCGTAGCTCATCATGAGGCATTTCCTTGTGTTCCCTTTGTTGTGCTCAGTGACTAAAGGAAAAGTAATCTGACTGATGAAAAGCAGCCTGACAAACATGAGCATTAGACCAAATGTCAGTACCTGCTATTGACAATTCATTCCTGTGCAGCCTTGTTGCAGTTAGCAGCTGATGAGCAATGTTAGCAGGCATGACTGATGGCTTCAGTTGCAGGTTTAGTAAATATTGCCGGGTGAGAAGGGGACAGAGGTCAGGAGAGTGCAAAGGAGCCATCCTCTCTGCCTCGCTGTGTCTGCAGTGAGCACTGATGGATGTGTCCAAACGCAGAGCTCAGGCTGATGGGAGCCAGATGCTGACTGCTGTCTGGGGGAAGTTATGGCTTGTTTAACACCTGGCTGCTGCCATTAAGCTTGCTCAGATATACATTGCAGAGCAGTAAGTGCTTGTATTCTGGTGTTCATGGTGCAGCTCCTGGAAGAACCCTCTGGTGCTGCAGGGATGTGGCAGCTCTCCAGAGCATAGCCTCAGGAAATGCCATGAGAGCTGCAGTGTGCGGGTGTGGGTTGCTCATCCCTCATGGAACAGGGAGAAAACGAACTTTGCTTCCTCAGGGCCCTTCAGCATTGTTGCCAGATGCAGTGTCCTCAGCACCCAGTGCTTCGTGTGTCTTTGAGGTGGGTGAAGAGCCCCTGCCACCGCTGTGCTGCTGAGCATTGCCTCCAGACTATGCTTAGCCTTACTGAGGCCTCTGAACAGCTGAGGTAGAATGGTTCTTGTCACTGCCCTGATGCTGGGCACTTAGGAGGTGTTCTGAGGGGTGATAGTAGCTCAGCTGCATCTACAGCCACTTGTTTGTGTTCCCAGCTCCCTTATGAAGAGCTCAGAGAATTGCTCGTCTTTAGTCATTTCATTTTGAGGGAAGCTCTTTGAGTATGCTGTTTTGAAACACTGATGGTTCATAGGGATGATACCTGGACTGCAGGGTTCTGGTGAGCTGTCTAGATGCAGGGAGCAGTAAGGCACACTTTGTTCTTCCTGAGGAAGGGAAGTGGCCCTTGTGGCAGTGGTTGGACTTTGTTCTACCCAGACAACGGGATTATGCAGAGGAAGAGAACAGTCATCATCCAACCAGCTACAGCAGGAAGTGCTTTCATAGGCTACTAATTCACACAAGATTTACTGAAATCTAAAGGGAGCTGAACATCTCACACTTTTAACGTGAGTTATCTGAGCACGTACAGGCAGCTAAGTATGAAATGAACCCTTCTGAAATCAGATGCTGCAGTCAGTCCCCAGCTGCCTGCAGGTAGCTGCTGTCTGAGCAGAGGATGTGGTGGCTGTTGGGGGGAGGATGCTCGCAGCTACCCTGCAGGTGAGCCCTAAGCAGCACTGGGTAGGAACTCTGAGCCCATCTGGCTGCCAGGCAGTGATCCTGTGCTGGGTGCTGGGGTGGAGCAGGAGAATGAGAGGAGATTTCTGAGGGCTCTCCTTAGAGGTCACTGGGTGAACTTGACCTGGATTGTGCCTGACAGGTCATTAATTATAATAACAGCATTGGCAGTGTTGCTTTGTAGCTGGTTCCCCACTGTGTAATTCTGGCTAGCACGAATGGTGTGATAGGTGTGAGATTGTCTCTGGTTGTGAGGAGCAGCTCAGAGGTAACACTCGGCTGGAGGAGATAAGCAATGCAGGTTCTGGTGTTCCTGTGGTTAGTTTGCTTGTTTCTTTGGAAGAAGCCAAGGTGTCATTGCATAGGCCCCTCAAGATCCTTGCAAGCATCTCCACAGCAATTATCTTCTGCAGAAAGTCATTATGTTAGAAGAGACTGAAGTGAATTGGGATCTGCAGGTCTCCAAGCAGCGATGTGCTGCTGAATTCTGGCTATGCTCTGGAGGAGGTGTCCCTCCTCCTCCCGCAGATCTCTGGGCTGTGGCTTCCTGCAGTTGCCAGCCCCCGGCCATACAGAGTAAAGCTGGGTCTTATAGCAGTGGGTCTCAGCCCCGTGGCAATGCCTGTGGATCCCAGACATTGTGTTCAACTGGGAAGTGTGCTGGCCTATGCTCTGAGCTGATGTTTGCATTTGCCATGATCTTGTGCCACCAGAGCAGAATCCAGCCTAGAGGTGGGAAGGAGAGTACCCGAGGCATGGTGGCAATGAGGAGAGCCTTCAAGCTGATGCCAGCAGGTTGCCAGGGCTGCGTGTGTGCCTGGGAAGCTGCAGAGCAGCCATCTCTGCTGGCCTTGCCCGGTGCTGTGCTGTGTGGTGCCCTGAGCCGTGCGCTCCTTGTGCACAGAGCAGCTCCTGCAGCACGCTGGGGCAGACCCCGTCTCATGCTGCTGTGTGACACTGGTATGACGCTCTCATGAGGAGTGCTGCGAAATCCAGCAGCTGGGCATTACTGCTGAAGTACAGCAACAGGTTGTTAAACGTTTCTTAAACGTGGAGGTAATAAAGAAGCATTCCTTCTGTGCAAAAATGCAGCCAAAGGACAACACCTGAGGCATGACCTGCTTGAGTCCCCCGAGGTGCTGCCTGCGATGCCGTGCAGAGGTCGCCTCACGGCTGGAGCTGTCTGCTTCCCCGGGACACGGCTTTGCTGCTCTCACAGTCGGGGTGACCTGGGGACAGCGCTGCCACCTGTGTGCCCAGGGCACCTCTCTGCTGCACTGATGGCAGCAATGGTCCCAGTGTTGACCCAGAGCCTCACACCGGCAGATTTCAGAGCACCACTTAAAGGAGATGAGGCTTCTTGCCTGAGCGGTACAAGCGGATGTGCTGATTCGCAGCCATTAGAGCCCTTCCAGGGCACATGCTGATTTTGGCAGATCTTGGCAGTGCTGCTTTGAAGCTGGGTGGAAGCTTGCAGCCTTACCTCATCTTTACATGGCTTTAGAAGGAGACAGTGAAGTCCTGTTGTTTGGGCATTGGATCTAACATAAGAACTTTCTAATTAGAATGTTTATGAGTTAATTGTATGGTGCTTTGTTTGCTCCCTGCTGCAAGGCAGAGCTGTGTGTGAGGGGTGGGGAAGCAGATCAGCCTTTTTTTGGCTTTGTGTCACCCAAATGCATTATCTCCATCTGGCTGTCTCCTCCCCCTTGCGTCCCTCCACTGGAACTAAGTGTGTACCAGGGCTATTAATAGCTGAATCCTGCAAGTCCGCTTCTGCAGATGCAATTCTGAGCTTCTGAATCCTAAAACTCATTACAGATGAAGCAGTAGGCTGTGTGGTAGTTAATGCAATTAGGCTCACTAAGTTAAGTTCTGAGGGCCAAATGCTGCCCTGGCTTTCTGCATGAAGCTCCTCTGGGGCCCTGCCACGCAGACCCCCCCAGCACAACCTCCTGCTGCTCGTGGCTGCCGTCAGGACCCGGCTGTGGAGCTGGTAGCAGTGCTGTCTGTTCGATAGGAAGCAGGGTCCCGATCCACGCTTTCCCAGTCCCACTGTCCCGCGAGTTTGCATGGCATTGGGATAGGAGAAGTGTTGGGCTGCTACTCATCCATGCTTCCAAGGCCATTGACTGCTAAGGGTTTGGACTTGCCGTTTTCCGCTAAAAGCTGGAATCAATGGAGTGCAGGTTGCCCTCTCTGCACGATGGTTTTCTGTACTAAAGCCAAATCTCCCATTCTAACATGATATGTTAGGGATATGTTACCTGCAGGAGGAAGCAGAAAGACAGAAGGAGACACGAGCATTGCTCCTATCTCAGGGATAGGGAATTTGGCAGCCTTCAGCTGGAAGTGGTTGTTGGTGCCTTCTCTTAATACCTCATGTACCCATGCACTGAACTGAGCTTTGCAGTTAACTTTCATGAATATTCTGCTTGCCATTCTTGACTAGGGGAAAAAATTCACTGCCTCCCCCTGGAATCATTCAGGAGGGCAAGTGGGGTGTGTCTGCTGTGTTAATTGTGATTGTGCTATTGTAAATTCAGCCCTGCTCAGGTGAGATGGGTGCAGTTCTCATGGTGCGTCCTGTGGGTTGGGTGTGTGGCTGTGGGCAGTGCAGGTGGGGGGCACTGCAACACCCAACCCCTTCCACTGCTGGTGGCTGCAAATGTGATACATTCATGGCTGAGGATTTTGAGTTTATTTTTTGCTCTGCTCGGAGTCTCAGGAACTTCAGTTAATTTTATTCCCCAAATTGCATTTTGCCTCCTGCTTCCATAACCGTGTAAATCTGTTGCTAAAGTTAAAGAACCATGACATTATTCTATACATCATTCATAGATCCTTTGCTGGAATTTCACACTTCCTTAAGCTGCTCAAGAGCCTGCAGGGCGTTCTCATTCTACCACACAGAGCTGCTGCCATGCGGATCCTTGCCCTGGGCAGTGGGGCTGGAGGAGATGGGCAGCCATCTCTCTGCACAGCTTTCTGCACAGTTTGAGCCCTTCTTCCATCAGCTCTTCTCTCCCCTTTCATCTTTTGTCTGTCTTTGCTAATTTTAGTCTCTTTCCTTTTATTGTAATCCCTATTTCTTTCTCCTCATCCTCACACCAGCCCTTGTTCTTCCTCTGTTCTGCACCCAAACCTGCTTGTTCTGCTTCCGTCCCTTTGCAGGGGCAGCGCGTGGCGCCACGGAGCTGCTGGCAGCTGTGGGGCTGCAGAGCATTGTGGGTGAGATGGGGATCTCTTGGAGGCAGGGGGAAGCACTGTGCACTGAGCTGGATTTAGAGAGAGAAACTGCCAGAAATGGCTCCAAGCTGTGCTCACGGCTGGCGTATTCCACTTGCCAAGGACCCACGCAGCCTTGGAAACCAGCAGGGAGTTGGAGTTCTATTCTTAAAGACTTTGTGCCATTAGTTGAGAGAGCTCTGCTTCCCTTAGTGCTGCTCGAGCCAGCTGTGGTTGGGGTGTGCTGTGCCTCCTGGTGCTGCTGGGCTGTGGGATGGGATCCTTGTGGTGCCTTTGCCCCCTGTGCTGGCAGTCCTGCCCCACCTCCTGCTATGGGTGCAGAGGTTGGGTTATACCTGATGCTGCTGGCTGGGTTTATAGGCTGTATTTGTTTGACTTTGTTGTATTTATTGATCATTTTCTCCCAACACTGCCAGTTTCTGCCTCAACCTCCAGTAATGGCCCATTCCCAACCCTCTGCACTGTGGCAGCAGAAAACATTTGCTAAAGTCTTCCTCAATATGAGTGCCCTGACCTCCACCCACGGGTGCTCCCACTGACACCACTTGTAAGCTTGTTGGTTACACTGTGCTCATTGACTGTGGCTGGGCACCAGGGAGCCTTCAGTGCAGTAGATGTGGCCAGCTCCTGTGTTCCTCTCCCAGAGGGAGCGCTGCAGCTGCCTTCTTTGCTTCATGACTTTTATGTTTTCAAGGTACTAATACAACGAGTTTGATGGATACGCAGCTGCTACTTAACTGGCTGTAAATGTTCATCATGAACCCAGGCAGGAAGCTTGGCCTGCTTTGGAGCACCACTGCAGAGCTGAATCCTGACGTGCTGCAGCACTTTGTTCTCTCGATTCCTCCCCGTTTTGCGGAGCTCCTGTCTCACCAAACCTCCTTCTTTCCTTGCAATCTGTTTCTGACAACGTGTAAAGTTATTGACAAGGTGATGAAATCTGGTGGACAAGGATTTGCCAGAAAGAGGCGGCTTTTTTCCTCCTCATAATGCGGCTCATCCCCAAAAAGAAACCTCTGCCCTTCCAGCCCCGGGTGCTGCTGCTGGCTGCAGGGCTGTGGCTGCAGGCGGTGACCGCAGGGCCCAGCAGTGCTGTCTATGGGGCAGGAGAGGAACACAGCATGGTGCTGTCCTTGTTAGCTTTGCTTCCCGAAGCCTCCCCTTCTCTTTGGATAAATGTGCAGCAATTGTATCCCCTGCAAAGGCAGCCATCGTCAGTTCTGCTTTTAAGCCTGTCTCAAGATGCAATTGTTTTGCACCTACCAGGTTTCCAGGAGCCCTGTTTTGTGCGAGTGGTGCAGGTGAGGGTCACTGAATTCTGAAGTGACAGTGATGTGGAGGGCACTCTGACCACAAGCCAGGAGCTGCCTGGTGCAGCCAGTGCTTTGTCTCCCAGCGACAGGCTGCCTCTGCCAAGTCAGACTGACAGTACGAATATGATCGGATTCATTAAGTGAGAGAAGCTCCCAACAGATAACAATAATAGCTCTTCTAGATTAAGCTTATGGGAATGGTTTGTTGGGAAAAATTCTGTTTTGACAGAGTGCTGGGAAATACTTTAATTCTGTGCAGTTAATGTCCCGTTCAGGTGCAGATACCCACGTGGCGTTGGTTCTGGGACCTGCTTCACCTTCAGCTCTCCTTGCAGAGCTGCCGTAGCTGAGCGCTGGGTGATCCGTGGGGCTGTTCTGTTGTGCTGCACAGAGTGCTGCCAGGCAGCCCGTCGTGGACATTCCCATCTCGAGAACTGGGCCGCGCTTCCCTTGTGCCATTGAGGTATTTCTGCTTGGCAGCGAGACGAAGGCAGCTTGTTGTAGGCACTGCTCTCAGTTGTCTCCAGGGTGGGAATGCAAAGGTCCTTGGTTAGACTTGGAGTTGTCTTTTGTTGTGCTGTTAGCCTTCCAGCCTCCAAATGACACTGCTGTGTTTGGTCTGCTTAATTATGGAGCTTTCTCCCTCATGAGATATGTGCTATTATATTTCCTAACCAGGAGTGAAAAATGATAAAGCAGGTCTATTCCTTGTCCCATCTCCCTTCAAAAAAAAAAAAAAAAAAAAGGGGAAAACAATATTGATATTTACCCTAAGCGTTGGTTTATGGCTTTGTGGGGTTTCCAAGCAGTTCACTGTGTGTTTCTTTTACTTTCCAAAAGCCATTGATTTTTGCAGCACTGCAATTAGAAAACAAGAAGCCTATAAAATGGTGTTATTTCTGTATTTTAAAATGGAGTTTTGGTCTCCTGCTGCCTTTTTATTGGTTTCCCCCTCTCCAGCCCTGCTGAATGTTGCTTGAGTCAGCATGTTGTAATTTTCCTGTGGAGACCCAGGGCTCGCTGGTATCACTTAAACCCAAATGGCGCTGCTACAGTTTTGCCATTCTTTGGCTACCCATGTAATAGAAAACACACTCCTTAGGAGTTCGTGCTGCAGTTGTATTGACTGGGAGCACTTGGCTAATCACTTCCTGTAATTAAATTCTTCACTAGGAGCAAAGTTAATCTTCTCAGAACATGTAAAACCTGACCCGCAGCCCAAACCGGCAGAAACGCGGTGGTTTATAGGCAGCTTTGTCCAAGCGTAAAGGCTCCCTTCCCCAACCAGAAGCAATTAGTGTAATTAAATATTCCTGTTCCTGAGCCAAGGATATATAATAATAAACTGTAACCGATACAGCAGATTTCCTCCACAATTTGGTAGACTTTCAAGAACACGAGGGATCGTTTTGCCTGTTCCCATTGACCCCTAGCAAAACGCAGCTCCATCTACAGAGCTGCCTTCCCCTCTGAAGACGCAGGGGGCGGTTGCTGTGCTCCCCTTGCAGGGCACTGTGTGTGAACACGGACGCGCTCGCAGCTGATCGCAGAGCAACCCGCGCTGCTGTGGGCACAGCCCAGGCTGAGGGGGTGCTGGGGATGGGAGCTCTGTGGCTGTGTGTGAGCAGGAGATGAGGGCCGGGCTGGGGCTGGCAGCTGAGCCTGCTGCTCGGTGCTGCTCTGTGGGTCACTGTCTGGCTTGCTGGTACTCTTCTCAATGGCCTTCTCAATGGTCAATGGCTCTATGTCCAGGTGGAGGCCGGTAACGAGCGGTGTCCCTCAAGGGTCTGTCTTGGGACCGGTGCTCTTTAACATCTTTATTAATGACATCGATGAGGGAATGGAGTGCACCCTCAGCAAGTTTGCTGATGACACCAAGCTGAGTGGTGCAGTCGATACGGTGGAGGGAATGGAGGCCATTCAGAGGGACCTTGACAGGCTGGAAAGCTGGGCTCGGGTGAACCTAATGAGGTTCAATAAGGCAAAGTGCAAGGTTTTGCACTTGGGCCGGAAGAACCCCAGGCACCTGTACAGGCTGGGGGGAGTTGTCCTTGAGAGCAGCTCGGCAGAGAAAGACCTAGGGGTCCTGATAGATGAGAAACTTAACATGAGCCAGCAGTGCGCTCTGGCAGCCCGGAAAGCAAATGGGATCCTGGGCTCCATCAGGAGAGGGGTGGTCAGCAGGGATAGGGAGGTGATTGTCCCTCTCTACTCTGCTCTTGTGAGGCCCCATCTGGAGTACTGTGTTCAGGTGTGGAGCCCTCAGTACAAAAAAGACATGGAGATTTTGGAAAGGGTCCAGAGGAGGGCCACGAAGATGATCAGGGGGCTGGAGCACCTCCCCTATGAGGACAGGCTGAGGGAGTTGGGTTTGTTCAGCCTGGAGAAGAGAAGGTTGCGGGGCGACCTCATTGCAGCCTTTCAATATCTGAAGGGAACTTACTCCCAGGAGGGGAGTAAACTCTTCATAAGGGCTGATAATAGCAGGACACGGGGAAATGGTTTTAAGTTAAAAGAGGGAAGATTTAGGTTGGATGTTAGGGGGAAGTTTTTTACTAGGAGGGTGGTTAGGTCCTGGAACAGGCTGCCCAGGGATGTTGTGGATGCCCCGTCCTTGGAGGTGTTCAAGACCAGGTTGGACGAGGCTCTGGGCAACCTGATCTAGTAAAGGTGTATGTTTGGTGGCCCTGCTAGGCAGGGGGGTTGGAACTACATGATCCTTGAGGTCCCCTCCAACCCAGGTCATTCTGTGATTCTGTGATTCTGTGTGATTCTCCTGGGCATCGCACGCTGCTGCCTGTGGGTACAGCGTCAGCTGCTCCGTCTCCTTTAAATTCATTTTGGACTGATGTTCTCTCAACTCTGTGCTGCTCAATAGGTTTGGTGAAGAGAAATCAAGGAGACTTTCCCCAACTCTTCTCCGTGTTTGCATAAACACATTAATAACCTAATTGCCCAAATCCTTGCTGACTGGCTGAGGCATTAAGCTTGCTATGGGTGGCTGATTTGAGCCATATGGTTTGGTCCCGAGGTTTCTCTGGGTTTTTAGAAGAGGTTCAGAAAGTGCCTATTTGCATCATCTTGAAGCATTGCCATTCCCAGCACAAACAGTTCTGCATAATTTATTACCCTCACTGTAGCTTTGCTCGTACTCATAAGTTCAACTTCAAAGTACTGCAATCTCACTGGTGATTATCTATGTGCAGCAAAACAAAACAACATGAAGTGCCATCCCAGTTTTAAGTCTTTTCTTCCAATGGGGAAACTCCAACAGTTCTTCCACAGTCACAGAGTTTCTTGAACCTTCATTAAAAGTCAGAGTTAAAATAACCTTTCAAGGACCTGTTCACATTTGCCCTTCCTGGCAGTTGGACCAATCGAAGTGCAGTGCTTACAGCCAGGATGATGACAGGTATTGCCATCAGCTGTTCAGTTTGGATGCTTAAGATGTATTTGTCACATCCACTTCTAGTTAGCTGAGTTTCACATGCCAGTTGTCGCTCAGCATCTCAGTACAGCAGTATTTCAGCTGTAAATAATGTCAGGGAGCTTTGGGATATGACAAGGATATTATTTTCTTCCCCCCAATTTATTCGCTGTACAGCACTGGAAAAATACTACTTATGTGTAGAGACTCTTTGCTAAAGCAGTCAGCTTTTGCCTTGCATTCTGCCCAGGAGGTGCTCGTCCCCTAGGGCTCCTGTTTGCTCGTTAGCAGTGCTGGAGCTGCTGTGGGGCTGAGGGCTGAGCCCTGTGGCGCTGGATGGGCCGTGCAGGCAGTGGAGCTGTGGGGTAGTGGAGAGGTCATCCTGCTGCCTTTGCAGCAAATATTGCGTTAAAAAAAAAAATCAGGAACATTAGATGAAGTGTGCAAATATAGTGCCAGCAGTTGGAGTGCTAGGGATGCCCTGAAAGCGGGGCTTCACCAAGCCTGCTTTGCTTGTGAAATTTGCTTTCCTAATTGTCAGGTTCCTCACGTTGTGGTCTGGGGTTCCCCGCTGACTGGCTCTGCCCCAGCTTACAGCCCATCATGGAGAGCCGTGGGGGCTCCTTCCATGGCCTGCAGCCCTGCAGTCAGAGTTCAGATGCCAGTGATGTGTGCCAGGGTGACGTCAGCCACTACAGTAGGCAGGGTCTGAATCAATCTGTGTGCACAGATCATTGAGCATCCTTGTTGTACAACAAACAGCTGTGGTCAGTTAGTCATGTAAAGAAACATCTCCCAGGTCTCGTGGCATTATTTAAATCCTAAATCCTCTTACAGTTTCCTGAACAGAACATCTGCTAAAATTTGGAGAAATTAGACCTGGAATGGTTGTTGGGAACATTGCTGCCACAGTCTGAGCAGGAAAAGGAGCAATGCATTTGGGTGTTTCCCCACAGAGGCTCATCTCTGCCTTTGAATGACCCTTGTCATCTTGCAGCCTCCCCGTGCTGTGCCCTCAGCTCAGTGCAGCACCCCAGGAGCTGTGGGTGCAGTGAAGAGCGTGCCTGCTTTGTGGGCAGGGCTGGTGGTGGCCTTGAGCCCCGTGTGCTGTGGCTGGACCTAGTGTTTCCCTTTCCATCCAGCTGCAGCAGCCTTGGGTACAGGTGGACCTTTTGTTTCCTGCCCCCATCTCCCACGTAGAGCTCCCAGTGAGCTCTGGTGGTGCTGTGGGAGCAGCCTTCCATCCACAGTGCCCGACAGGGCAGCACCTCCATTCCCATGGCCGAGGCCACCTGGGTGCTCCCACCGAAGAGCTGGGGCTGTGGGGTGGGGGTGCAGGGCAGCAGCAGCGGGGTGAGCTCCAGCTTTCCAAAATGCTTCCCTGTTTTCGGGGAAGCTCCCAATGAGTCAGATTTTCTCTCTTCCTGTGATTATGGCAGCAATGCTCCCAGGGACTGGCAGGCCAAAGAAAATTCATTAATTACTGCAGCAATTAAGCAGTGGAGGTAAGTGCTGTGCAGTCAGTGCTTGGTGCAGTGGCCGCAGCTTCCAGGGGCACGGCAGTGATGGTTTGTGCTGGTGCAGAGCTGGGTGCAGCGGGGCAGCAGTGTGTGCCCAGGGCTGACATCGCTGGGTGGCAGAGCCTGCAGAGCTGGGCACAATTCAGGGGTGGGCTGGGATGGGAAGCTGGGCAGCCTGGGAGGAAATTCTGATGAGAAATTCAGCATTTAATTTAAGAAGTTTGGATGAAAATTTTGTCATGAAAAAATTTAGTTCATTCTTCCCACAGTTACAGGCTGGGAAATTATTCCTAGTGCTTTTTTGCTGTTGCAAAAAATAGGAGCTGTGCATTGGAGTAGCCAGACACACTGACACAGGCTGTTCACTTGGCACGGCCTGTAACACTGATTTCCTCATTAAGTGGCAGAACACAGACACTTCTTGTGGTAGAAAGGCGTGGATTCGCTGTGTAATTTTCACCTACATTTATCTATTTCTATTTAAAGTGCTTCTAAGCAGCTCAGAGCCATCTAAAGCTGGATGTGCTGCGCTCCATCCCAGCCTTGCTGCAAGGCGAGCTGTCAGTCTGTCTGTCTGTCCTTTGGTCCTCAGTTCCTGAACGTCGGTCCCTTCTGCCCAAGGCCTGGAACTGGTGTCTGCTGCTTTTCTGCCGTGTTTAAAAAAAATTCAAAGTGCGGCAGCCCCAATTTACAGTTCATGTTCTGAGAAAGTGGCTCTTATGTCTTGCCAGCCCTCAGCACGTTCCCTTGTTAAATTATGCATATGCTAATGAAGTGTGAAAATCAGCCAAATAACAACTCTGTGTAATAGCTTAATGTCCCCAGAGCATTGTGGCTTTTTTTTTTATTATTATTTTTTGATTTGTGACCCATTCTGAGTCTCATTTCTGCAGGGTGTTCTTCCAACAGCTGAGGTTAATTTGCATTTTCACTTTTTCCCCTTCTGAAAGAAGCCCAAACACGTGCTCACAATCCTCAGTGTGTTTTCTGTTCTGGATTTGGTGATCCCCAGGTTTCTGTTGCAGTGGGTAGCGATTTCTCAGCACAATTTGTGCAATCCACACCGCTGTCCCCAGTGTCAGTGGGGTCTGTGGGACGCGGGGTGCCCCAGCAGCGCTGGGGGGGATGACTGGCTGTCTGGGGGGGTCTTGGCAGGGCATCGCCTGTCGGTGGTACAGCCCCCACCACCAGGAGCAGAGCTCCCAGCAAAGATCCTTAATTCCCTGTCAGAATCAACTTAATTAAATCCCATCTGACTGAGAGAGGGTTTTCTTTTGATCTAATGAATGTCCGTACTTCCATTTGGAAGCTTCTTACATCCTGGAGTTGATTCCCTAATAACAAGTGAGGTTTGTTTGCCTGCCTGTTGCCACTAAAGATAGACTAGAATGAAAGCCAGATGGAAACTTCCTTCCAGGAGGACAAAATCCATGGAGTGATGATTAATTAAAAATGAAAAGCGAAGGGGGCAGGGAGTGGAAGGGCATTGCAGCAGCAGTGCCCCGGGCTGCCCCACAGACTGGTGGGCATCCCTGCAGGGCTGAGGGGCAGCTCTGCTGCGGCTGTGCTCTGTTCTGCCTTTGCACCCTTCCCATGGAGCCCACACGTCCCAGTGGGGAGGTGCTCAGCTGCACCCCATGGGCTGCTATGGAGGGTATTTTTTCCTTCAGCTCTTAAACCGTAGCTGTTTGCACGCTCGGCTCACAATCAAGAGAGCAGGGCTGCTTTAGTGGTGACAGCAAGGCTTCGGCAGGGAGCAGCCAGCAGGTGCCCCTTGTCTGTGTGCTACCAGAGGGCTTCTCCAAGTTCTGCTGTGTGTGTCTCTTTCAGATGATGACGATGAGCAGCCTGGCAGGGATGCTGACAGTTGGCATCATTAAGCTTAAAGATATTAGTTCTCTAATAGTAAAGGTGAATTCCTATTACCACAACACAACAGAAATAGCATGGCCGTGGCCTCTCCATTTCAGATAGAGAGTAAAGTGATTTATTGTGCAGGGAAGTAAGCAAGGTTGTATCTTCTCCTAGGCAAACTTGAGATGGTATTTCAGCTGTGTACCAGATCCTTATCTGAGCTGGGAGAAGAGCAGTACAGGCAGGCATGCGTTTGTTGAAACAGAAACTGATTGGTTATTTTAAAAAAAATATTGTCATGATACTTACAGTTCATAGAACAAGTGGGGCTTGGTGCTGTTTGCTTTTGGCTCTCTGTAATTTACTAGCAACACACCTGGCAGCACTGCTGTGGGCTCTGCCCAGTGTGTGCAGAGCTGGGTGAGCTGCTGCAGCTTCGTGCTGATTTTGGACAGCCTTGGTGGGGCTGATGCCTGCAGTGGGGACCTGTGTGCTTACAGCAGGGGGTGCTGAGCATCCCTACGTACAGTAACACAGCGCACGCTGTGAACCAATGTGAGCAGAAATGCCAGGTTCTGGAGATGAATTCTTTTATAGTTATAATCTCCGTCTTCAGCTGCTTCACAAATTACTTTTAAGCAATTCATTTTAGAGACTCAGGACATCATTTTATGAACTTAACGCCAAGACGAGGAAAGGAAAGTTTAATTAAAACACTGCATGGAAACTGTCCTGAAATGATCTCCTTCAGGGCAGACTAAAAGCGGTGGCACAGTGCTCATCTTCTATGGAAAGAAGCACTAAAGGAGCTTTAACCCAAGTGCTGGGGGCTGACCCAGTGTGGGGCTGTTGGGCTTCTCCGGCTGTGCCCATGGCTCCCAGGAGGGCTGTGCCCCCGAGAGGCACTGCTGGGCCTTGGGGCAGCCTGGCAGGGCTCGATACTGCTCCGGATGTTGGATTAAGCCATCTTTAGCTGATTAAATTCTAATCCAAGCAACAAATGCCAGCGACTGTCTGTGTGTGGCTTCAGCGTATTTACTTTCTCCTAAGTACAGAACTGGGATATTAGATGTGTTCTTTCCAATGCAGCCTCTCTGGTCTGTGGTTTCCACTCTGTTCCCCACAGAGGGATGATGGGGTGACTCGGCCACTCTGGGCTGCTGTTTGCCTCCCATCAGGCACACTGTGTGCTGGATTTCCCATTCCCCACGGGTTTGGACCCCTGTGCTGTCCCTGCATCCATTGCCATTCCTTACCTCCCTGTCACAGCCAACGTCAGTGCCCTACCTGAACCCCTGGCAGGAGGAAGTCTGTGCGAGTTGCTGCACGTTGTGCTCTCAGCGTTCACCCTGACTGCTTGTTCCTTGTGCATCAAACGGGAGTAATGGTAGAAGAACAGAAAGTGACATCAATGCAAAATGTGACAAATTTCAGTCATAAGCTGAAAACAGCTGCTGGCTATGAGAGGAAAGCTCGCAGCTTCCAAATTTTACTCACTTAGCTGACATTTGGGTACTTCTAATTACAGTTTTTAAAAAATCAATAGGTTTTACTGATAAGCTGACAGATGGCTTCAGCAAGATGACCAGAAAGGCAGAATGCGTGGCGTGCTGAGCGCTTGGCAGAGCATCGGTGCCGCTGTCAGCACTGCCAGCCTTCTGCTGCTATGGCAATGTGACGGAGCTGTGCGTGTATCGGGGTTTCCTTGTCCTGCAAGGCACTGTCTGGAGAATGAGTATGTAATGATCAGAGCTGGTTGCTGTAGTCATCAGCACAACGTTTGCTAGAAAAGAAATCTTTGTATTTCTGCTGAGAATAAAGATGTTCTATCTATGAAGGACGGGTAATATCTGGGAGTTGGTGTTTCCTGTACCAGCTGTTCAGACTGCAGCAATGTGGTGTCACTGGGACCGATGGGCTTTCAGGAGGTGTTTAGAAACCGGATCGCTTCCTTGGCTGCTTCCTGCTGTGTGCCACGAACTGGAGGTGCCCCAGGGTTCGGTGCCCCGATCCCACGGAGATGGAGCTGTCTGCGAGGCTTAGATGGCTCTTGGAATTCCTTGGAGCTTTTAGAGGTGTTAAAGTGAGAAGGACAGAGGACTTGGTCAATGCTAAGGTGCTTTCTACATCTGATTTATTTTAGGATCCCCTTTTGCAGACAGACATAGATTTTCTATTAATACTCTGAAGGGTTTTTGGCCAGTGTTCCCCAGCCTCCCAGCAAAGAGGTGGCACTGTGAGCTCTGCAGCTGGCCGGGGCGTGCGGTGCAGCAGAGGAGCCCGGAGGGCTGCTTGTGTCAGGAAGCTGTGCAGTCTGTGCTGAGGTGGCAGTGGGGGCTCCCTGTGAGCTGGGGCACTGCGGTGCTCAGCACTTCCCTGAGCCTGGCTCCTCCTGAGCGCTCGTGTCGAGCGGTTACAGTGCATTAAGCCTTGTGAGGACAGTGGGAGAGAAGCAAATTCACATTCTTTCATGTGAGCACTTTGAAATAGGCACTGTGGTGGGGGAAGCTGCAGAGCTGCTCTGGAGGAGCTGCCAGATGGAAATGTCTTCAGTTTGGGTCGGCAGCACTGAATTATTCTGCACTGTAACAAGGGCAGGGAAATTTTGAATGTGATGGTATTTTTAGCATTTAAATCTAGGAGATTTATTCCATTTTGGGAAAGACTCGCAGCTGCTGCTATCTCAGCAGCATTGCACTGTGCTGTTGGGAAATGGTCCCCATCTTGCTGAGCGCTGCACCCAACCCAGCCCTCCTGAGCCAAGCCATGCTGTGGGGAGGGGCTGCACCCCCGGGGTCTGGAGGTGCAGTCCTGCAGAGGTGCAGACCGAGGGCTCGGATGGGCACAGTGTGGTGTTTCACTTTGTTGGTGTGTAATAATGTTTTGGGGCATTATGCTGATGGTACGAGATTCTTACTGGGCTTAATGCAGTGGAATTGATTTCTGTTTGCCAGCCTATCAGTCCCCTCAGTGGGGAAAAATCAATGCAGATAAATCACGTGTGATTTTACATGTCGTTAGATCCATACTGAACCTCTGCTGTCCCACTCCCTTCCATGCCCTCACCACGTGGCACCGCACTTTGCAGGAGGACAGATTGCCCAGCCCAACCCCAGTGACCCACAGCCAAACTTCGCTGTGTTCATGTAGGGTGGAGGAGCACATCCCTGCATGCCCACCATATGTCCTAAGTGTTCCTTGTAAGTCCATCTTTTTTGTAGCCAAGTGGCCTTGGTGCCCTTCTTGTTTGGTTTCTTCTGGGCATTTTCCACAGGCAGGGAAGAAAGCTGTAGAGGAATTGTAGTGGGAGATTTGGGTCCTGGGAAGAGCCCATCTTCTCTGCAACTCTCAGGCTGTGCTGGAGGCAGGACGTGTCCTGCTCACCCCGTGCTGCTCTCAGCCACCTGCAGCCCTGCTTTGTTTCACGGGAGCCTTTCCCAGTTCCATCACTGGAAGAGGTGAATGGGATCTGTGCAGCCTCAAAGCCCATGAAGTGGCCAGGACAAGGACGCAAAGTCCTTGTCACATGTGGGTCACAGAGGCTCTGCTCCCATAAATGATCTCCATTTGTCAGCCAGTCACACCTGTGGAGGGAAGGCACCATTTGCCTACACGTGCTTGGGGCTGAGCGCTTTAGTTTTGAGCAGGTCAATTTATTTTCTTTTGTAAATACAAACTTATGAAACAGAAAGGAAGACGGAGCTCCTGTTAAAAAGCTGTGCAGTGTGCAAGCCTTTGCACTGGTGCTTTTGCAACTCTACTTCAAAACTCCAAACATGTATTTAAAGTTCTGATGTGTGGCATGAAGTTGTCATTGCTGACATTGGGTGAATTGCAGGTAATGGGAAAACCCCACAGTCTCCCTTCTTGTTGAGAGGCAGATGAAAAGGATAACTGAAGAAATCTCTTTTAAGCAGTGAAAGTAGTGAGCCTCACGACTTCCTGAGTGAGACGAGACCCACAGGCTCCCATGGGGCTCAGAGCTGAGAATCCTCCCTGGGAGGCACTACTTTATCCAGAGGAATCCCAGGGGCTGCGCCCTCAAAGCCCTTTCTGAGCTCCAGGGTTGTGCTGTGCCATGGAGCAGTTGGGTGCAGAGTTGATGCTCTGGCTCTGCTGTCAGCATGTGGCTGAGTTCTGTGCTTCCCTCCCTGCCCCGTTCAGTTTTTCATTACCTCTCTGTGTTTCACAGTGATGAAAGGTGAATGCGCTCCTGCAGGACCAGGACCTGCAGCATCCCCGTGCCTTCTGTAGGTCCTGCTCTGTCCCCGCAGTGCTGGGGGACTGCCCTGGGGTGGGAGAAGTGCTGATGGTGAGTTTCTGTCCCACTTATCAGTGTTAAACTGGATTTGACAACTTACAGCGTGGGATTTGAAGGATCTAAATCCTTCTTCATTTGGCAGCATGGTTTGCTGTTATTTATGGTGCTTCCCAGTGTATTACCATTTGCAGGCTTGGAGGCTTTGTGTGTGGTGCCACTGGCCGAGAGATTCTTACCAACAAAGAACACAGGGTGTCGGTGCTCCGCCGGGTCCCTGAGTCCCCCTCAAAGCTCCTCGTTGTCCCAGTGCAGTAGGAGCACCTGTTTGTCTCACTTTTGGAAAGGGATAATCTGGGGTCATTTTATGTGGATGCCTCAGTTACAGTTGGAGTGGTGTGTGAAGGGTTCTCCCAGTGCTGGCCTGTGGTGTCAGCAGTGGGATGTGGGGTGGGCACATCTGCCCCCCCACGTGGGGTGGAGGACCAGGGGTGCTGCTGGCTGCCGTGCAGTGCCTGGGGCTGAGCAGCACCAGGACACAGGGACATGTGGGATCTGCAGTGGCTGCGTGGAGCAGAGGAGCTGTGCAAGGTGTGGAGCTGCAGGGTAACTGTGTGGTGACATGGAGATGTCAGCTCTGGGCCTGGCTAGATTGGAAACAACTGACTGCAGCTGTGTGCCTGACTCATCTGTGGATCTCAGACGTAAGCTCTGCTATTCATAATCTTCCACTGTAGCCAATTTATCATAATGATGCTTACAGTAATGCTGTTGCTGCCTCCAAAGTGTTTTCTCTTCAGTTCATGGAGAAAGAAGGTTTACGAAAATGTGTGTGTGTGCCGTGGTCCTGCCATGCAGATGGAGAGAAGCAGAGCACAGGAGAGCTGTGTGGCTGCCAGGCTGCAAAACGAAGGGGGGCAGAGGGAAAATACCATCGTGTGCTGACTTTGTTTGGAGCTGATGGGGTCTGAGCAATGGAGCTGCACATCCCCACCAGCACTGCCTGCCGTGCTGCAGCTGTGGGACAGGCTGTGAGTGTTGGGAGCACATCAAGGATGTGTTTGTAATGAGGCACTGCAGAGATTTGGTCATCCAGTAAAAGTACTTCAGCTGAGATGGTGTTCCTTCCTTGTAGACTTCCTGGGCTTTGAATCTTGCCCTGGTTTGCTGTGCTGGGACAGCCATGCAGTGCTGCAACACACTGCATCCGTGCAGTGCTGTGCCAGCAGGCATTGCATGCGCGACGTGCAGAGCTGTCCCATTGCACCTTTGGAGACACAGTTCTGCCCCTTGGAGCAGAGAGAATTCAGGGGGAGGTGTTCAGAGTGAGGTGAGGGTGTGGGCTGTCCCAGCGTGGGGTTATGGGGGTATCTGGAAGCACGGATGGGATGTGTGGGCCCTGGACACTGAGGGCAGCCCCTGGCTTTCTCATCCATGTTTAACAACCACTCGTTGTCCCTTTGCTGGGGAACGTACCTTCCTCCCACAATAGGAGAGGGGAAGGGGCACCTTGCCATTCAGCAGCATGTGTGCATACCAGGGTGTGTGTATTATAAATTCTCTATTTTTCTGATAAAACCGCATCACTACGGTGAAAATCAAATCCAGCCCTCGATATTTTTAGCATGAAAGCGTGAAGGAACATTAATGCTCACAGAAGGGAGAGCTGCGGGCTGGTGCTGCTCGGAGGGGAGGGTCTCCATGGAAACAGTTTTCTTTAAATTCTCTACATTCGGGGCACTGAGCATGTAGGAGGCAACGAAGGAAATAGAAACAGAAAAAAAAAGTATTTTTCCTTCTTACTGTCACACTGTCACAAAACTACTATAGGAACCTTAGGAGAAATGGACTTCAATTATTGATCATTTCAAGGCACATACACAGGAATTTTAATGAGTAATTGCTGGTCTGCTCCGAGCACGGGGTGGGAGCGGCGGGCGGCAGCCTGCAATGCGCTGTGCTGGGGCTGCAACTTTGACGTGGGGCATCTTCCAGGAGGACCCAGTGCTGCTCTGCTGCTGTGCTGTGATCTTTTCTAAGCTCCATCCTTCTCCCCAGGGGAGATGCTTTCCCGGCTGCTGCCTGCCTGCTGTTACAGCCTGAGGGTTGGGGCAGAGCCCAGGCCTGGCCCACTGCACCCGAGTGAGGTCCCACTGCCGGGGGAGGAGCTGGGGATGAGCCGAGTGCTTCAGCCGCCCTTTGCCCACCAGCAGCTTCAGGCGGTTTGTCCAGCACAATGTGTGTGTTGGGGCAAACGCCGCTCGTGTCCCTGGATCACACCGCTCTGCTGAGGAGGGGGGAGGCTGCAGGTTGGGTCTGGCAGCGCTGCGAGCAGCCGCTGCTGGAGGATGTCTCAGTGCAGCAGGGAAAGTTATTGCAATGCACTGACAAACTGAGTGAGCTAAAACCAGAGATGGTGAAAGGGAAGGGGTTTTAGAAGGAAAAATGCCTCCTGTTGTGAGGTGCAGCTCTAGCACAGCTGTGCTGCTGCAGCAGTGTCTGCTCAGCCCTGTCCCTGTGCTCTCCAGGTGCCATTTCTACTGACATGGAGTTGGCAGAGGGGCCGTGGTGATGTTCACCCCACTGGAGGTCACTGCACTGCGTTGTGCACTGCTGGAGTCGGGGCCTTTTCCTGCCCTGTGCTCCATAGCCAGGGCTGCTCC
The DNA here is from genome assembly GCF_987193195.1 of Phasianus colchicus. NCBI lineage: Eukaryota > Metazoa > Chordata > Aves > Galliformes > Phasianidae > Phasianus > Phasianus colchicus. The sequence goes on along the minus strand of NC_143450.1, from coordinate 18,395,157 downwards.
CTGCCCTCAGCGTTGCGGACGGTGCTGTGCTGCTCGGGGCTGTGGCTGCTGCTGCCCTCCCAATAGACAAGGCATTGGGCAAGTGTGTGGTTGGAATTCAGCCTTAGAATTAGGAACTGTTGCCTATCCTGTGCTAGAAAGTAGCATAAGAGTTAGCAAATGTTGCCTAACCGTTGCTGGAAAGTAGCATTGCAGTTGCAAATGTTGCCTGAGCTGTTGTGTCCAGTGCACTGACCACTGGAAAAAGTTAACAATGAATACCCCGGCTTGTATGAGGGCTTAACCTGGCGCTGCTGAACCCCAGCTGGTTCCAAACACAAAGTCTGTCAGTGTTTGTGTTTTGTTTTAGCTGTGATACGTGTCTGCTGCTGGGGATGTAGGGAGATGTCTTTTGGATTGATTTTTCAGGGCTATAGGTACCAACAGCTGTCCTGGCCTGCAGGAGGCATCCGCTGAGTGAGGGGATTGGCTGGAAAGGCCCTGTGCCGGTGGATGTTTTGCTCACTGAAGTGCTGCTGATTTCATTTTGGAGGCCCATGCAGCACGGTTACTTTGCAAAGCTTTCCCTCGTGCAGGGGTCTCTGTGTCTCCTCGCAGTTCTACCTTCAGCCCAGCAGGTCTGAGGTTACAGCACGGGGTGGGTGCTGGGGCAAAGCGCTTCCCAGAGCTGGTTATTACCTGCAGCATCAGAACCACATCCTCCTGGGTGCAGCTGTGGGGCAGCTTGGGCTAAAAGCGTGAGGAAGGCTCTGTGCACCCCTCAGTAACAGCTGTGGGCAGTGGTGCTGTCAGCTCATGCAGCTGGGGGCTCTGCCTGTACCCAGTGGGTGCAGGGAGTGCTGGGTCATGGGGGGCTGCAGGCTGTGCCACCCACACGTGGGCTCTCACTCCCATCTTCTGCTTTTTTTTTTTCCCATAACTTCATGGGGAAGAAAACAGCCAGGAAGGCTTCCCATCCCGATCTTTTCACTTGCAAAATGGGACTGATGTTTAAGCAGTAATTCAAATCCAGTCAAGCAGAAAATAGCAGGTGTGTCTGAAGGAGCTCAGGATCCGTTTGGTAGCTTGAAATGAACCCCCAAAAGACTGAAATTCCAAACAGGTGTTATCAGTGCTCAGTGATGCAGCCAGCACCGCTGCACTTAGCCTGGCTCTGAACCAGGCTGGCCCTTCTGCTTTGCTTTTCAGTGCTTCTATTAATGTTAGTAACAGATGGTTAAAACCTTCCCGACAGATTCTGCTGCCCACACGTGCAGGCTGATGCAGAAGGGCTCCATGCAGAGGACAAAGTGCTTTGCTGAGCAGCGTTCCCACGCAGTGCCTCAGCCCCCATTGCACTCCTGGTCCCGTTCGTTCACCACTGGTCCCTGGGGTTTGTCTTTGCAGTTCCATCTCCATCTGCAGGGAAATGGGCTCCCAAGGCTGTTCACAGCCACCAAACATTGTAAATGAATTACAACAAACTTTGGAATGCATTCGTGTGTCGTTACAAATATGCTAACTGCTGGAGAGATGGGGTAATGTGGGGAAGAGGAGCACATGTTGCATGTTAATGGCAGCAGCATGGAGTTCATCACTCACCTGCCTGCTGCCATCTGGATTCTCCCAGCTTGGCAGATGTGGGGGCTCTGTGCACATCACCAGGCTGAATGGATGCAGGAAGTGAGTGAGCACCCAAAGCTTTCACTCACTCCAGGGAGTTTATGAAGGTCCCAGTGACTGCGGTTACTCTGGAGCTGCAGCTGACAGCTGAGGGCTGTGGTTACAGCTGGGGCTGATGCACAGAGGGGATCTGCCACCTCAGGAGCAACAGAAGTGGGGCAAAGCCATCACTGCTCACTGGTGCCATTTAGGAAAGCACAGACATTGAAAGGACTTCAGGACGCAAAGCCAGGAGGAACTTTGCTTTCTGGTTGGCAGAAATAGTGACTGTGTGTTACTAATGGTGATGGCAGGGTCTGCTCTGTGCTGAGCTGTGTGCTCTGGACGAGGCTGTGGCCAGTTTGCTGTAGTGGCCTTCTAGTGGGCGTTCCAGAGGGATGCAAACGATGGAGGGAGAAGGGGTGATCCAGACCGTGTGTTTCAGGTATTCCTTCTGCTGCCCCATGGCAGCCAATGAGCAGGAGAGGCCATTCTGGTGCTCACAGTATTTCTGTCCTGGGCACACTGCTGCCAGCACATGGGGTCTGTGAGCTTCTGCAGGCATGGGAATTACAGCTGTGGATGCACTACCCCATAGGTATGGGATATGAGAGGGAGCAGAGAGTGATTCTGCCAGCCCTCACTGCAGGAATGGGCTGGCGTTGCAATAACTAAGTGCCTTTCATTGCAAAATCAATCTCACGCCAAGCACTGGGGCTCTGAGACTGCATCCACCCTTCCCTGTCCCCTGCTCTGTTTGCTGCGCTCGAGGCAGCTGGTGACACCAGTCGGGCAGTAATTGTCATGGAATTAACCTCTGACATTGTTTTAAAAATAGCCCCAATAAATCCAATCATTAGCAGCTCTCCTGCTTTGCCTCAAGGGTAAGCGCCGCAGATTAAAGTCTTTACGTGCCGCAGATCCGCGAGTGCTTCCCTGCCTGTCCCCTGCCGTGGTGGGAGCATCCCTGCGCCCCGAGGCTGTGGGACGCGGAGCAGCGCTCCAAAATGCTGCAACTGTCATTATGTACAATAGAAAAGCTGAGATGTGTGGAAATGTCACAGGGGAGAGAAGGCGCTGACAGTATGCGCTGCCTGAGCTGCGTGGGAATGGTGCATTTAGATGCCTGTGAAAGCCACTCTGCAGTTACTTAAATTGTCTTTGTCTTCTTCCTTTCAGCTGACATTATCTCTACAGTAGAATTCAACCACACCGGAGAATTGCTGGCAACAGGGGACAAGGGGGGTCGGGTTGTCATATTTCAGCGTGAGCAGGAGGTAGGTACAGAATGCCATTTTATCCTTGTAAAGCAGTGTCCTGTTGTTTCCTAATCTGTGCCTGTCACTCTTAACCTCAGTTCTCTCCTAGCAGACTGAGAATTGGAAAGAGGCAATTAGCAGCGAGACCAGGAGTAAGGCTGTAGAATGCCCTAAAATGCTGCCTTGCATTCCCACACACGTCCAGCCATGCTGCAGCTCCCCGTAGCCCAGCACAGCTGGCTGCCATCCAGCCCCTGGCCATGCTGTCCCACCCCCAGACCCTGCCTGGGGCACTGTGCCCTCAGCTCAGAGCTGCAGGCCTGGCTGGGAGCAGAACTCCCTGGGGTTCCTGAGAGGGCCGCACTGCATGAGGCCACCAGCAATGCTACGGGGCAGCAATGGGTTACATTTCTCCCAGCATTAAATCTGCACGGTATTTCTGTGTACACTGGGGGAAACTGATCAGTATGAGGTTACGTACAGAAGCTTTCTGTTACTGTTCTATTTCATATTTCTCTCTTTTTTGTTATTCTCCCACTTTTCTTGAACTTCCACCTCCCTGACACCCCCTGGGATGCGTTCTGTCCGCCTCCTGTTTGACACAGCCCTCTGCTCCAAGGGACCAACATCAGTGTGTGCAGGAAGCGACCTGCAGCACAGATCCACTGAACTCCCCCAGCCCCACTCAGAGCCCCGTGCTGCACAGCTCTGTGGGATTTGGAGAAATGCAGCCCCTGGCAGACGGGCGCTGTGCCTCTCAGGGCATTGATGGTTCTCAGACGTTGTCACCTTTCCCGGCAGCATGATTCCCATTCTGATGGGCTCTCCTTGTGGTGCTGCTCCCAGTGCTGTCTGTGCCACAGGGCTCTGTGCCAGGGCCCCGACCTGTCCCCTGGGGGCTGTGCTGGCAGCACAGGGCTGCACGCTCAGTGCAGGGCTCAGTGCAGGGCTGTGGGCTCACTGCAGGCTCTGTGCAGGGCTCATTGCAGAGCTCAGCTCCCAGCCCCAGGGCAGCGCTGGGTCAAGTGTGCAGTGAACCTGGGGGCGAAGGAGTCAATGGGAAATGTTCTCTCCATGTCTTACACCCTCTCTGTCCTCCTCCTCAGAGCAAGAACCAGCCCCATCGCAGGGGTGAGTACAATGTGTACAGCACTTTCCAGAGCCACGAGCCGGAGTTCGATTACCTGAAGAGTTTGGAGATCGAGGAGAAGATCAATAAGATCCGATGGCTCCCGCAGCAGAACGCCGCCTATTTCCTGCTGTCCACCAACGGTGCGTGTGGCTGCAGGCAGGGAGGGGCTCCTCTGTGCGCTTTGTTCTGCTGATGGCTCTTGTTGGGTATTTTTTGAGAGCTCTCTGGGTGAAGTTTTTGTTGTTGTTTTGGTTTTTTTTAAGCCATGGCTGCTGTGTTTCAATGCGCAGCTGCGCTCAGCTCAGCAGTTCCGTGTTATGCTCAGATAAATATCGGGAGGATCCAGGAATATTGCTTGGGATGAATGGGGCCTTAGGATGGATGTGGCTTAATTACTTTGGGGGACAAGGAGGGTTCTAATTATCTCCCGTAAGCAACTAACTTTGTGTTACAGAATTGACTCTATTGATCATTGTAATAAAATTTGAAGATTTACTAAACTCATCTGGGGGAGAATTACTGAAATGCAATGAAGATTAATTATAGAGCACGATGATCTGTTAATTGAGTTTTTAAATAGTTTTTTGATTAACAGGGATATTATCTCTGTGTTTAGGACAGTGTTTCATGTTGTAGTGAGTTACAAAGCGATGCTTTGTAACATATTCCCACGCCGCACTGTTTCTTTCCGTTCTCACTCTCGAAGTGACGTGGCACAGAGATTGACCCTGAAGGAGAGCGGGCTCATAGCAGCAGCCAGGCATGACTCTGTTCTCTCGCAGATAAAACTGTGAAGCTATGGAAGGTCAGTGAGCGCGACAAGAGGCCGGAGGGCTACAACCTGAAGGATGAGGACGGCCGCCTCCGAGACCCCTCCATGATCACCTCGCTGCGGGTGAGTGGCCGGCGTGGTGCATTTCTTTGGGGGCAGGCATGAGACAGCAGTGGGTGCTGGCGGGGCTCTGTGTCCAGGGACGGTGCTGACTGCTGCTGGGGGCACAGCGGGTGCCGCACAGCTGGGGATGCAGGCACACTGTGAGCACAGTGATCCCACAGCAGTGCCCAGAGCTGCTGGGACGGAGCTGCAGAGCTGCCTCCTTTGCGCTATTTGCAGCACAGTGGCAGCTTCTGCAGCAGCAGTTCCCTCTCCGTGTTTCTGCCCACCTAGGTGGATTATAACAGGCCCCCCGAGTCAGATGTAAACACCTAAGGCTGCGTGTGCCATCTATTGCGAGAGAGATGCATGCACGGACCCTTTAAAGCAGTCACCCTGTGCTGGCAGTGCTGGCAGAAGGTGCAGCTGAACCCACTCCTCCTATGAGGGTCCCTGGGGCCGTTTCTGGACTTTATCTGTGCACAGAGACCTGGCCTGGGCAGTGTGAGGTCCTGAGGGGGGGCTGCACAATGAGGCCACGTTCCTGTGCTTGAATTCAGAGCAGAGACTGAAGGTCTCCCTTCACCTGCAGGCCTGGGAACTCCAGGTACACAGTAATGTCATGGTGGCATTAGTCAGCCAGAGCAGCTCAGTGATTTATTAACCTCCTGTCAGGTTTTGCATTCTAAGTACTCGAGTTTGGTATTTATGAATATAGCACTGTTGATAAGTCTGCTCTGCTCCTGGCTCACTTTGTAGCTTCAGGCTTCACTGCCAATTGAGCCTTCCAGAACCTCAGGCCCAGTTCTCACCTCTGCTCCAGGTGCTCCCGGGACCAGCAGGCATTCCTTTCACTGAGCAAGAGACATTTCATGTGTATCTGCATCTGCTGCCACATTTCAGGCAGAGTCTGCAGCCCACAGGAGGGGCCTTCCTGGGCTCTGGGTGTTGGTGCTGTAGGAGCTGTGCTTACTGGCTCTGAGTGGGATACAGGTGGGTTTTTAAAGGACGGTGTCGTTAGGGGTATAACTGTGGGTAATAATTTGAGCTCAGGGTAAAAGAGATGCCTGTTTCAGTTTTCAACACAAACTGCTTGAAAACTGATGCTGGTGTTGGTACATCTGCCAGGTTTCCTTCCCAGCCCGTGCTGCTGTCTGCACGGTTGGCTGTTGGCGTTGGCTGATGGAGGTTGGCTGCATCCTGGCGTTGGCATTGGCAGCTGCGGGGCTGCAGTGGGGTCGGACCAACTCGGGCACTTGTTGCAGACATTCAGCCCAAAGTCACAGCTTGGATCGCAGCATGGTGCTTGTTGGCTGCACAAGTTTGCCTTTTTGGTGTCTTTTAATGCTTCCTACAGTTTCTTGACATTTATAGCAAGCAGCCCTATGGGAACGTGTGATTCCTGTTCTGTATCAGCAGGTAGAGGTAAAGCACGATGTGATTTCTCGGTGTCGTGGGTATTGGTATCCATGTGCACAACGCCTTCTGTCCCTAAGGATTCAAAAGAGAGCAGCCTTCGGTCTGCTCCAGTTCACACTGATGGCCTTCCTCAGGCAGATATTTACATAGCTTTCGGTTTTACTGCTGCTTGGTGTATCCTGAGCACTTAATGCTCCTCTGGTGCTCACGTTTTCTTCATCCACGGTTCCATGTTCAACCGCAGACAAGCAAAAAAAGATTTAAAACCACCTTGCTGCAATCATCTCTTCCTATTCATTGTAATGGTTTGGATTTACTTGATGAGCATTTTTATCAGAGGAATTTCTAACCCACGTGATGCAGAAGGACTGTTTCCCTCTGTTCAGACCACGAGAGCTTTGCACACCAGGGTAGGTCCCAGCCCGCAGCCTCTGCACCGCATGGCGGGGCTCTCTGGGTGCCTCTCTGCAGCACTGTACACCAGGGGCTGTTTGCAGGAATCATTAACACAGATGACAGCCAGGGCTGAAAACTCTTTAAATAAGGACTGTGTTGTCTTGGATCCCTGCACGGCACAAGGCAGGGCCGAGAGGAGTATGGCTATTGCTGTTGTCACAATGCTGTTTGTGATTAAGAGCTGCTGTTTCACTCAATTCCAACAACATCCATCATAAATAGTTTTATATCTCCCATTTTGCCAAAACATTCATATTGTTTGGCTTCTGGGTGCAGTTTCATGGAGAGTTTGTTCTTCTCCTGTATCAAATGTATCCTTGCTCACACACACACCCATGGCCTCGGGAGGGCCGTTTGTTTTCTGAATTCTTACTGCAGAATTCAGGTGCGGATGATGTAAGTCATTCTGAAATGTAAAAGCAGGGACAGATTTTCAGTTTCAAACTAAAAAAGGATTCTGTCCTGCCATAAACACAAGGAAGGCCAGGGGGGCAGCTGGGCTGGGGATGGTGCTGGCAGTCACTGCGCCGACCCTTCCAAGGTGCTCTGACTGCACTGCAGGGCTGGGTTTGCCCTCACTGCTGCAGGTGCTGCTCCTGAGCCCCTCTTCCCCCAGCCAGGCCCTGCGGGGCACTTTGGACGTGGTAGCTCTCATGCAGCGTTGGCAGCAAACCCATCACTTGCTGTGCTTGGAAGTCCACTCCCTCATTTGTTTCTCTTGTCCATTTTCATGACAAGCTTTCCAGGCTGCATAGCCAATTGAAACTAACTTTTTCACAGCACCAAGGCTTCAGATTTGAGATATCACCTCATAGGAAGGGCTCTCCCACACCTGGAGCTGTGCTGGTGTTGCACACATTGCTCATACTGGGTGGCCGGGAGCAGGGCTGCGCTGGGGAAATGAGTGAACCAGGAGCTCCATCAGTGCACAGCTAGAGGCCAGACAGCAGGTCTGTCTTAATGGGAAGGAATCTTCTCAGATGGCTGAGGAACGCCCAGTAAGACCAAGTCCTGAGGAACGTGAAGCTGTTGCTCAGCCATGAGCGTGGTAAGGAGTGGTGGGGTGGGACGTGTATGGGTGGTGGGAGCACTCTATTTGCAGGGGGTGCCTGGTAAAAGGCAAAAAGAAAAATGAAGGCATAATTTTTTTAAAGTGAGTAATGAATGGCATTGCCCCCTTCCACAGAACAGGAAATAATGTAATTTATTAATGCTTTATTTTATTTGACAGCCATTCTATGTACTTGATGCGGTTTGTTACACCAAATTACCCTTTAATAATGGGTGTATAGAATACCAGGCACTACCCTGCGGGTCAGCTCAGTAACTGAAGGGCTGCACCCAGGAGTTCTCACTGTTGGTGATGGAGACGGCGAGGTGCAGCCCTGCACCTGCACTGCTCCCTTCTGCTGCAGCCAGGGTAAGTAGCACACTGAGACCAGGCTGGGACCGTGCAGGTGTTGGATCTGCAGATGACCCCGTGCCCTGTGCTGTCGTTGCAGTGCTACTTGGGCTGGGCACAGCCACGGGTCTGACTGGGACATGGTCAGGCTGCACAGCAGTGCTGAGCTCTGGAGCCTGTGATGTATTTATTTTTGCATCCAGAGTGGCCCAGTGTAACGTTTGAGCCCACACCCTGTGCAAAACCATCATGTTTCTGACGGTCTGAGTGACAGCCCACGTCCTGCAATCTCTGAGCACGATGCGAGCTTCTGTCCCCAGATGGCTGAGCAGAGTCCTTCAGCAGCAAACGATGCATCATTGAGTGTGTCAGGCTGAATTAGGAAGCAGGCG